>NC_140544.1:20441710-21913377 GCF_057382185.1 Mchenga conophoros | reverse complement strand
AACTGAAATATTAAAGAGTCCCAACCAGGGCTGAAACTAATGATTATTATCATTATTAATTAGTGTGTCAAAGATCTCCTGGACTAATTCTTTAATTGATGAAAACGCCAGATATTCTCTGAAAGGCTGCAAATTGTTTGTCAGTTAAACTGTTCTCTCATAATTTATCATAAGGCTGATTGATCAAAGAGTCTTATTTTGTTAGACACGAAGACTAAAATCCCAAAAGTTGCAGTTTAGCATTATTGGATACAGAGAAACTCACCAAGCCTTATAGAAAATGAATTTTGGGAAGATTTGACTCCTCGTTTGGTACACTGGCTCTTGGTAAATTTTTCAGTCAATTCAAATTAATTAGTCAACAAAATTTAAAGTCCTCCTTCTGGTATTATTGTTAAAATGGACTTCCCTCTCCTGAAAAGCTCTTGTATGTCTGGCAATCCATGACATGACATTGCATTATCAATATTATCAATATTATCCTGTTAGGTTAAAAAAAAACCACTTTTTTTTTGAGTATTTTTCTTCTTCAGTTATCCAAATATTTTTAATGTATAGTAGACAACTGTCTTGAAATGTATTACAGAGTCTCTGATACCATTGTTATTATGGGCAACGTATCATATTGCAGAATGGTATCATATTGTAACTTACTTTGTGGTTCTCGCTACTTCTTAATATTTATAAACACAGCCCTTGGGCATCATAATGGCCATGAAATTAGCTTTGCTGCAGAAATAAGTAAGTTAGTAATTAATTAATCAGTATGTAATTAAAGAAAGTAAAGTTATAGCAGAGGGGAACAACTGATAATAATTTTTAATTGTGATTTAATGACTCATCATTTTATTAAAATCTTATTTTTTCTTTTTAAAATTATTAAAAGTTAGACATGCCTAGTAAGTTTGGTCAATTAAGTAATAAGTAATAATTAACGCTGATATTTTTCTTTCTTTTTGGGATTGCTACTTTATGATATTTCCTTTAGTGAAAGACAAACTTCTTTATATGGTAGAGTAATACCAACAAATGGAAACTCTGACTGTACAGCACAGGTTGATGATGCTGTGAAATAAAGTGAAGCCACAGAAACCACATTTGCTTTTCACATTTATTTCTCCTGCTGTTGTTGCATACTGCCAACTTACTGCATATAGTGTAATAAGCTAAATATTATGTGGGTTGTGTATGTTTACAGGTCCACACAAACACTGTCAAGCCACCTTAAGGAGGCTGCAGAAAAATAACTCTCCTGATCTACCATACTGCTCACCATGTGATGAAGCTGACTAAAGCATTTCATATACACACAGGCCTGGCACAGTACAGTAAATCACTCCCTCTACTGACGGTAGTAGGAGAGCTGCTGCATTTCAGGTGCAGTTCATCTGGCAGAAGTTTCAGAGGCCTGCCTCCAGAGAAAGAAAACAAACCCCTGATCTGCTTTCCCGCGAACGGCTCCCAGCGAGCCAGCCAGCGGCCTCCAGGAGGTTGTCCAGCCACTCCGGCCCCTCGGACCAGGATGTTTGGGTTAGAAAATGACTTTGCTACTCCCTCAGCCCCTTTCTCTAATTGCCCCAAGGGTAATTACCTTGTCTCCCTTCCACTTAAGAAAAACCAAGAGCCATACTGTTATTGTATCAAGTAGAAAGCAAAGTTTTCAAAAATTAGTAATATTGTTCTAATCATTATCACAGTTACTAGAATAATAAATGTATTAAATTTGAAAATGTAGGCGATGTAAATATCAATGAACTATTAAAATAAAGAGTAGTAACAACCAGTGGTCTAATAACAGATCTACTTACTTTCTCCTGTTTATACAGCGGCTTACAGAATGACCTAAAATAATCCAGCAGAAAATACTTTACTAACACCTTAACATAATCACAATAAAAACAAAAATTTGCCAAACCGCAGTTGTCTAAATAAGATCACTCAAGACTTTTCCCACAATTAAAAAAAACACAACATAAAAAAACTACTCTCGCTTTAAATTCTAAATATGATGGCGAGTGGGGGGGGGGGCTATAATCGCAGAAGCATGACTGTGTCATTCTGCCTTCCTCAGCCTCGGGACTGACAGATTGGTGCCGAGTGCAGTTTCTCCCTTGGGTGTGATATATCAGGCTGCAACGGTCCAAGTACCATTATGAAACACACCCGAGAGTACCGCAATTCAGGAAAGACCAGAACACCAACGGAGCTCTCGAAAGATTTCGCCTTGTGCGGTATAGGCAAAGATGCAGGAAAATGTTCTGACTGATTCCCCTCTAACTTCAACAAACCACGTGCAGACCTGGAAAACACAAATTTGGGTTATGGAGGTAAATAAAACTTCTAATCAGAATATGGAAAATTATAGGCTCAATGGAAAAAAAATTATCAGTGCTAATATGTAAGTGAGAAAAGGAGTAGCGTTACATGTTGAAAAACACGCTCAGCTATAGTTATTGTTGGATTCACATTCTCCTTTTGAAGACAGTAACATCAGTGCTTCGCTATAGAAACAGCTGTCCACCTGTGTGTTCCTTTAAAGCTTCTGGGGGATTCTTATCGAGAAAGCATCTGTTAGAGCCTCTGATTACAGAGCTGCCCAGCTGAGCGCTCGCACTGTCAGACCACTGATAACTTAACCGTCCTCTGTCCCATTTCTCGGCCACTGCTTTCCCCCTGGACGTGCTTCAAACACCGCGGAGCTGCCAGGCCAGCGCCCTGTGAGGTCTCTGTTCTACTGAAAGCATCTCAGTGTGAAATCTTGTTTTAAAACTCACACGGGCTATAGAAAATACACTCTGTGTCGCATCTGAGTCACGATTTGGATCTCAGAGTGGGATGAAACAATTTTAAAGAATTGTTGTGCTGAAGGAAAGCTTGGATGCCTTTCAGAATAAATATAGACAAAGTCTGCTGCACACCTTAGTCTTACTGGTAATACTAACATTTCCAGTGACACCTGCAGCAAACTAAACACAGATGTGAAGGATATCTCAGACTTTGAGAGTTCTGGTAAAATGAAATCATTTGCACATGCATATGAAAGGATCCACACAGTTATCCCCCTTCATATTACCTGAAAACCCATTACCATAACCATGCTTTACTACTAAAAGTGCAGATGAGAAAAGAAAAAAATGCTTAACTCAACACACGAGTCAAAACTAATCATATTCATGAAATAATTTAACCACATTGTTCTCTAAAAAGAAAACATTTTAATCCTCATTAAATAGCAAATTAATGCCCACATTTGAAAAGCCTGGATTGTTTTCTTTCTTCTATGAACAGATGTTTTACGCTCTGTCTTTTTCTCAGAAATAAAAACCAGATACATTCAGAATGCACCGTCTTCAGACCCACAGCCTTAACCAACAGATGAACATTAACACACTAACTCGCTGCTCTTTTCTACAACTTAGCAGCTTCCTTTCCATCTCTGCTGCTTATCCTTATTTCAAATAAATTGAAAAGAACTGGTGCATACCTCTCACTGTTCTTCACAAACTCTTTCCAGACTGTGACATTTGTGTCCACTTTGATTTTACTGCAGAACTCTTTGATTTCAAAATGATAATGAAATGGTAAACAAATTCCTAGCATGACCTTTCATTCCGTTTTGTTTCTCATTATCAGATTTTTCCTCATCCTCTGCCAGAGTCCACTTAACTATGTCATCCTCCGACCACTCAAGATCAGAAATAATACAAAGTGTCTATAAATTTGAGCTTCCCTAATTAAAGCCTTGCCCCAAGACATGTTCCTCGCATGGCCACCAGGCACGGGATACGTCCCCTGAAACGACACAAATTGGCCCATGAGCACAACAAATTACATTATGATTACTGCACTGGCCCAAATGCTGTTCATCTTGATAGAGTTAACCCAAAGTGGCTAAGCCTGTCTCCCAACTGCAGAGCTAAAAAGGGGAGAAAGAATTACAGTTTTTGGCCAGGGCTTACTGTAAAAACCTGTGTTGTAAATTTCCAGCTCATCCAGAGAATCACAGGGCAGACACACACAAAGCTCACATCCATCAATGCATACACACACACACACACACACACAAATACATATACACAGAAAAAGCCATGTAATTCAGGGTTTTTAGTTTGTCCGGTTTTGTTTTTGTTTTTTTGACAGTACTTATTATGTTTATTTATATTTCAGTGCTTACAGCAGGAGCATGGAGGGTTTGTAATTACAGTATCTGAACTCTTGTATCAAATTCAGTTGAAATAACATGAGGTTTGCCGTGGCCTTGGCTTTTTTGAGGGGAGAAGATTTCCTGTAACAAAACAAAAACTATTAAACAAGCGATCAAAAGTCAGTGAGCCTGAAAAATTAGCATTAGGAATCCATCCAGTGGTTACCTCTACCACAGTAGAACAGGCCCATATGTCTGACCTGCTACCAACTGTGGCTATGAGTTACAGGGCAGGAGGTTAAATGCCCAATTCAAGACTTTTCAACACATGTCAGTGTTCATAGGGAACAAGGTGGTAGAGGATAAACAGAGGACATGCTGCTCTTGAGTCAAAATCCTCAAAAATCAGAATGTTAAAATGTAATTTGGAAATTTTCATAAAGTTTAAAGGTAGAAATGTCTAGGAGGTCTAGGAGGGATGGAGGGATGACTGACAGCTGCTCTCCAAAGAAAGAATTTGTTTCTACTGTGACTTAATTGCGAGGTTGAAGACTCAAAAATATATCTGAAAACATAATCCAGATGCATGCAGAACACACACACACTCACTTAAGTATATCTATTTCCTTGGATGCATTTGCACGCATGTCCGCGCAAACACTTGCAATTATATCCCATTTCCCAGCATAAATTTCTCATCTGGATGCACATACACGCAAAAACAAACAAACAAACACATACACTTGACCATTTTGTGGCATGAAAACACAGCCCCCACACACGCACAGCCATTTCCTTCACACGAATGCATAATTCAGCTGCACACATACACACACCTAAACACAGAGTTGATTCTCACAACTGTAAATGCAACATTTCTTACAAGGTCACTCTCTTTCTGCCCCCTTCACTACTTAGTCTAAGTGCTCAATTAAGCATAGCTTGTTGTGCTGATTTTCCTCCCAGTTTTATTATTGTTGCCATGTGCTGCTCTATGTATGCCTTCACTTTTCACTTCTGAATTTTGGTGTGATCTCAGTGGGCCCTACACATCTGTCCTCCACCTAGTTTAGCATTCTATTTTATGCTCCCCACACATACAGTGCAAAATGATGACGTGTACGGCTGGCACGCTGACTAGTAAAGTGTCGTGTGGCGAAAGGTGTAGAGGCTCTTTGTGATCATCCTGTTTGCAGTATGAAATCATTGCAATGATGCAATGAAACACCATTTGTGCCACAATCTAAAATTCAGCTGCCTGTAGTGCACTGTGCTGTTTTTAATAAAAAGTACCTCTAAATAGAAGGCAATGATCCAGAGAAAGCCTCCCATGTTGAGCAATCATAATTTTCTTCCTGAATCCATACTTACCATAACAGCATAATTATTATTATTATTCTAAGAACTTGTATGTATGATAAATGTCCTGTGAGTGCAGGCTGTTAGGCCGGGCTTGCTAAGATGTATGCACGGTACCACAACTTAATAGTGCAATGATGCTTAATAAACAGAAGCATCATCGCACAGATCAGACTGACTATAACTGGTTGCAATCAAGTTGTTGCAATAGCGGCATCCAAAATCACTGTTTTAACAATTCCAGCAAATAATTACTGGGAGAACCGGGACAGCTGAATTATGCAGTCTTGAATGCTCATGCTGAGAATGTCAGGAGAATGTTGTGGGGTCTTTGCATTTGACCTTCCATGCATGCACAAAATAGGAGATCCGCTTCAATCACATTCGCACTACTTCAAACTTCAAACACTGTCTGGCTTAGACAAGGACGCTTCCTGAATAGAGCATTGAGGAATTAATATACACACATGCACAGACTTTGAATTTACAACCAGTGTCAGACATTTGTTTTCTCATGAACATCAGAGTTGCAGTGCACACACAGACACATACACATATTTAATATGTATATGGGATATATATATATACACACACACATACATACACACACATACACACACACACACACAATTTAATACATTTATTTTTTAAAGAGACTATAGTTTGCGTATTCTTTAATGTCACCCACACACCAATAAAGCATGTGGTGGACAATCATAATGTTTATAGCTGTTTGCTTTGGGGGGAAATAACTATAGGCTCAATTATCATCAATTAAAATCAAAGATTTACTATGCATTAAAAAGCCCGAAATGACATTAAGTGTTAGAATGGCTGCAAAAGATTGGCATAATAGAACACTGTATGCATTTATGCGGCCGTTTCATAAATTAGGCAGTTTTGTATCATTCATGTATCCCGCTGGACTTTCCCTGACTAACAATGCTGATTCAGAAGTCATTGCAGTGCGCGCGTCCTCCCCTGGCTCCCTCTCAAAGTTTAAACCGTGCGCGTAACCGTGCGAGCTCGAGCAAGTACTATCCGGTAATTCTCGCGTCTTGGCTGGACTCATTTCACACACAGCCTTCCTCTGGGTGCTCTCTCCCCAACGCTTGGCCTCCTCTGACCCCCAGAAACTCCACCAGTGAAACATTTTCATAAATCATGTCGTTAAGATAACGTCGGGAGCGCGTCTGGAGCTCATACGTCACATCACATCATAACACACTAAATAGGGATTTTTTTTTAATAGTCTTACCTGCCAGCTGACGGATTAACGTCTTAAATGCATCAGTAAGATACAGGAATATGTTACACCTTAACCTAACTCTACTATGCTTTTCAAAAGATAATTTAAAAAGAAAAATAGAGATTGTTTAAATCCATTTGAATTTCGTAAGCTTTACGTTTTACACTGAGAGACTACAGGCCTGTTCACTTTTGAATTTAGCGTTAAGGACTCTATGTTCTAAGGTTTGACAGAGACCGATCTCACTCGGAGTCGGGAAATTTCAGTGAATATTGATGGCTCTTGTCAAAATAACGATGATTCACATGCAGCCTAAAGCCTTGTAAGACATTTAACTCGAAGACACGGCTAAAGTGAAACAGTGAAGATTGTGCTGCTGGAATTAAGAGTTAAATTCTACTTTAATACCATAATCAACGAGGCTACTCTAGCGATTATGCACTTTTAAATGAAGAAAATGGATGTTTAGATTGTTTTCAATGTAGGGTAACTAAAATATTTCAGACACAGGCGTGTACTGCTGTGAAAACGCAGTTGCAACGCTTGTAGCGGGGAGTCGGGGTGCACGACCGCCTGCACCCTGTCTCTTAACGCAGAAGGAAGAAGCTGAGGTTCCTCACGTCTGTCTCGAAACGAAAAATCACCATGATGTCTGCTTTGTGCGCGTAAGTAGTGGACAATATGCTTTTGGGAGATGTTACAGCTGTTTTTGGACTATAGGATCATTTTGTTTGTTAAAATATACCTTACTGATTTTTTTTTAAGTTTCATTTAAGATCTGAGGGCTAATTCGGGCCTAATCATACCGATCTAAAATATATCAACCGACGCCAAATTGTGCAAAAGCATTCATTATTTGATCATCAAAATCTCAGCGCCAGTTAACCTTTTGGCTTCTAACTATTTTGGGATGCGAGGCATTTGTAGTGCATTAATTAGACTACCATTAAACTTGATGCCTGTTCGCATTCAGCTAATTTCTTATGGCATTGTGATCATTCACATCTACCGGGGAAGGTAATTAGTTAACGGAGATAATAAATCTTCGGTGTTTGTTTTAGGATTGATTGGTGTGTTGTACTTCTTCCATATTAAATGAGGGGTTACTTTAATTACATGCTGCACACCCTGAAGCGTGCAATTTATTCCTAAAGAAACATCGTGGAGAATTTCACTCGGATTCATGTGTGAGATCACTTCGATCGAGAAATCAGTTCGTCTATCAGACAGAAAGATTCCAGCAGGTATTCGTGTTAAATCCCGCTTCTTCTTTTTAAAGAGAAGAAAACACACGTGTCCGGTTAAGTAGTCATCCTTCAGCACTGCATGGCTCATTTTAGCCAAGCCATCCACGACCCCATGGGTGGACATGTGTCTGTCAAAGACGGAGTAAAAAAATGTATAAGGGTGCTTTTTAATCTAAGCCAAAACACATATTAAATATGAGTGATGTGAGCCGCCACATGCCCTAGGCTGAGACAAAAAAGAAGAAAAAATGATGAGAGGCAGAGAGAGCTGATTTAGAGGAATAGGCCAAGAAGCACCCCATCCAGAATCAACATTACTTCAAACATGAGGTCATCTAAACATCTGTCTACAACATGTCCGCCGGGAGTTCAATCAAAGCCCTGCTGAAACATGTAGGCTACAATTGTTTCTGGAAATAAATATTAGGCCTAATTCGGCTGTGATTGGTGCAGCCGCTCGGGAATCGCGGAGAAAAAACACTCTTCCTTAACTGCGCGTCTCTGTCAGTGGATAACCCCCACCACTGCAAAGACACACACACACGTAGCCTATGCGCACACACTTTGGTTTGACTTTATTTATTTGATTCCTCCTCTCCTCTTTTCTTCCTCTCCTACATTTAGGTTAAGTGGCTTTATTTGTTCTTTCCCGACTGATTTCAGGTCCGCTGTTTAAAACCAATTATATCAAAGGAGCTGCGGTGCGGTCTGAGCGAGGCTCTGACAGTCTGGAGGGAGAGCTGCAGTAATCACACGCGGGGCGTCTGTCTCATGTCGTCACAGTCCATTTGCTGGAGACGGATCGATTTACTCATGGAGTTTTAAAAAAGCATCTACCGAGGAAATAACAAAGGACTTTGAGAAAACATTACAGCAAAGAGCATGTAACTGGATAGATTTTCTATTTTTATATTTGGTCCATTCGGTACTTAATCATAATGACTGCATTATTTTAATATTTATACTCTTTCAATGTTTTCCTTCTCTTTCTTTTTTTTTTTTTTTAGCTTAAAGGAAATTATTACTATACTATATGCCTTGTTCCCCCTCCAAATAAGAAAACACGTTTTTAAGCTGCCTTTAAGATGCAGCACAAATGGCTACTGTCTCCTTGCATCCAAAGGTAGTGACTGAAGCTTGGCCTCTAAAAAGTTGCAACTTCCCTTTACCAAGAAACTAAACATAACATGCAACTACTACCCCCTTGTGGATAAAGTTTGAATGACCATTAAAAAGTAATAAAAAATATGTATAAAATTATATATATATGAACGAACTGATAAACGACAATGGTCATTTTACCTATTTTGGTAAAAATTTACTAATTTACAATAGTAAATTTAAAATAAATAAATAAAACTAGCTGTAAAATCATACTGCTCTTTATCTTTTAGTATATTTTAGTCAGATATGTTACAAAAACAAGAATTAGGCAGTTTTGGGTGGATAAGTTTAATGTTGAGTTTGTATAAATAAGCAAATAAACCAGTGTTACATTAAATAAACGAATGAATACATTTAAATCTGTAACAAAAAAACAAACAAAAAAAAAAACCCCACATTTTTTATCAATGTAAACTAAGTAAAACAAGCAACCCCACTGTGGAAGCTAAACTGAATTATTTTATAATTCTAACCATAATAATTCTGTTGTGATAATATGTGGAATGTAGACCTATTGCAAACGCACTGGTAACAACAATGAACAATTTCCTCAACTTCTACTTTATAAGATTCATTTGTAAATATTGTCTACTCTCTTATTTTGTTGTGTCAACAATGCAGTTGTTTAACTGTCAGTGTGCCCCAGGGCAGCTGTGGCTACAATGTAGCTTGCTATCGCCAGTGTGTGAATGTGTGTGTGAATGGGTGAATGACTGAATGTAGTGTAAAGCGCTTTGGGGTCCTATGGACTAGAAAAGCGCTATACAAATGCAGGCCATTTACCATTTTTACCATTTTAACACACCCTCACACAATACAGAGTACATGCTGCTCCTCAAAAGATGGGCCTAAAACCCACTAACCGCGACTAAGATTTAAACTTTGTGAGGAAGGAGAGACTGAAATTAATGTTTCAGTTTTGTTTAAAAACAAAATAATTTGCAAAAAAGTGTATTTCACAGAAACTCGATATTCACCAAAAAACATATTGAAACAGACACACAGACTCCACAAACTGTCAGCTTATCACAGGAAAGAAGTTCACAACCCGTCTTTACAAAGAAATGGAGCCCAGTTAGAGTGTTGACCCTATAAAAAGGTCAAAAATAGCTGCTTGCACCTAGAATGCCAAGCTGAAATCAGATCACTTTACAGAGTGACAAATACAGCTTTCTTCGCTCAAACCGCATTTAACTAAAGCCCTGTGACCAGGTTGTACATAAATTATCTCCAGTCTCCCTGTTAACACAGAATCAAGATTTTCAAAAAAGTTAAAACAGTGAGGTCTTTCTCTTCTGGTATAACCCTCTGCCCCCTGAACGCCCCCATCACAGATGAGTGCGAATCAAGACAGAAGGTTGTCAGACCCAGGGGGCTTGTGAGGAATCGACAAGGATAGACAAGCTGCAATAATATAATATAACACCTCATTTCATATATATATCTATATCTATATAGATATATAGATATATTTATTTGCCTTTAAATTGATAATGACAAATATGGCACAGGAACAAACCGGTCACAAAAGGCCTCTACTCACTTTTAGCTTTAACCACATAAAAAGTAAGAACAATGGCATGACAACTGAAACACCAGTTTAGCCAATAACAGAAGACTGCAAGTCAGCAAAATTGGCATGCACATAAAAAATGAGACTGATGAAATAGAATACGTGTTTTAGGCTTCACTTTCACCTCGAAAGACAATCTTTTGATGAAAGGAGGCGAATATAATGTTGAGCAAGAGGTTTCGTAGGCATTTGTAAAGTTACTGGGTTTGACTCTATAGCTAATCCGTGTGATGAAGTAATTTACATTTTTTTATTGTTTCAATACAAATGCAAAAGAAATATAAATACTGCACGCAATATTAATATAAATATGGAAGTGCAATGTAAATATTGCTCCGAAATACTGAGAGAAAATTGCGAATGATTCAAACAATATTTTGGCATATCAAAAGTGAATATTATATTAGTCCAGTCTTTAAATATTTAGGAAATATATTCTTAAACTGGAAGATTAAGATAAAAACTATATGTAGACAAAAAATAAATCATAGATAAAGTCAGTGAGGAGGACATCAGCAACAACATGAAAAATAACATTATATAGACAAACCAAATGGTTTGTCTATATAAAAAAAAAATACCATTTTGCTAATTTTTTTGCAAAATAATGAGCAATCCTGCAACTGCAAAACCGCCACTTCAGTCTACAAACAAACAATGGCTAGAGGAACACAACTACCTTGATGTCTAAATAAACATATAATATTCATGTTAAAGGTTGAGTTAATGTAGACAAAAATCAGCTTTTAGAAAATGAAAATTTCGCCATAAAAGAAATTCTGTTGGAATGACTGCATCCTTGTATGCATTAAAAGACTTTAACAAAGCATCCACAACTTTCTTTTTCTCCCCCTCACATCCAGTGCAGAAATCCACACAAACCACAAGTTCAAACTGTCAGACAGTGAGCTGCACATCAAGAGTAATGGAAACTAAAGCTGAAGTTTCACAGTGGTTCTTTTTAAAGGGTAAATGATTACTCAAATTCAATGACTAACTGTGCAAATCTTTAACCAAAGACATTCCAGCAACTGCAGAATCACTGACAACAGCGGAGACTTCTGCTTATTTGTTCAAATCATTCCCTGGCTATCCTACAATATAAGCAAAATAAAAACTATAGTTTTATATATACACATCTCACAAAAATGTACCAGTATAAAGAACAGTGGACGCACAGTTTCTAACGCAGTGAACCACAACCAGTGTGTGGCCAATTTCAACATTTCAAATGTAACGCATTTCACATTCACCACTCAGAAAGTGTTGTGAAGCAAGACAAAGACAAAACAAAGCTCAGTTCTGCTCCCTTTCTGGTTAGGCATGGTGTCTTTCATACAGAATTAAAACTCATAATCCTGAAGTGACAGAACCCCAGTTTGACTCTAATGTCTAAGTTTTATATAACACTTAAAATTAAGAGATAAACGAGCAAATTAAATACATAATTAAATTTAAAATTAAGAAAGAGCCTTTTTCTAAGCTGATGAACTTTAAAGTCTCTTTTTTTCAAAAATATAAATATAGTTAAATTAATTAAATCCTAATTAACCCCTGTTTAATTTGAGAGTCTTTAGGAAAAACTGTTCTAGCACCAAAGTTATCAAATATTTCAATATTTTGAGACAAGGCTAATCGAATATTGAAACATGGTAATGAACAGTATATTTGCATAATGACTGAAATCTAGCACCACTGATTAACAATTAGCTGTTAACATGTGGTGCTAGTTTGCAATTATGCAAACATGCTGTTTATGAGGTTGGGAAACCTGCAGTCAGCTGAGAATGAAGAAGTCACTTGGATGAGTGACGCTACGTTACTTTTTTTAGGAAACCATAAAAGCGTTAGTAAACTATCCCTTCTCACTGTGAAATTTAATTAACTTTCATTTGATTAGATATATAATAAGACCACTAATTACTATTGCCTTCTTTTTATGAAGTGTGACTATCTCTAGCCAGACACATTGAAATTGGCTATAAAGATCTCCTCTTTTAAAATAAGCAGTGAATCCATCTGTATATCCCCGACTATGCAAACCCAGCAACCCACTTCCATCATGGTGTCAGATGAAGGTAAATAAATCACAACCCAAGTGATTTAACTTGAAACATAAAAACGCAAAAATAGAACAACTCATTTTGCACTCCACAAATATGTAAATAGTACAGCCTTGAGGTCCCTGGGATTTTCCAAAGGTCGCCGAGTGTGGAGCGCTCAGTGATGACGTTGCCTGAGAGCACCGGGACTAAAATGAATGTAGCATTTGTTGAGTTTCATTTCAGAGTTGCTGTCAATTGTTTTTAGAACACAGTGAAGGACATTTGTGTTACTGATTGTAATAAAGCTGTTTGCTGTTCACATTTTTAAAAAAGTTGTTTTTTTGTTAGTTCTTCATGTTCTGTCTCTGATGATAAGAAGGATAGTGTGTATTTCATGATCTTTCAAGTGTCTTGTATCCATAGACAAAAGACACTTTAAAGGTTATTTAGTTTGTTCTCGCTTTGCAACTGTGACCCACTCAATTTGAACTTCTTTTTTTCCCCCTCACATGGTAGCCAGAGGTTTAAACTTTACGTTTCATTTTGGAGTCTTTAGAAATACTCTATTCTAGTTCCAACACTGTTAAAATATTTGAACATTTGAGACAATCCAGAATGGATAATCTAATACTAAAACACAGTAATGGTAAGGCGACATATATCTTCTCTATGCACAAAAAGTATTTAGAGTAATAAAGTAAAGCCATAAAAATATTTTGAATTCTAATATGTTGGAAAAATAAAGAGTTTATTAGCACCATTTAAAACCAATTTGAGTATTTTTTTTTGCAAGCACTTCTGAAGACGTTAAAAACGGTTAACTTCTTCAGCTTCAGCTTTTTCTAGGTTTATCACAGAAATATCTGAGAGTTGCTGGTGTAAAACTGACAGATTGGACTTCAACACATTTAACCTTGCCGATCTTAGGCAAACAGTCTTAGAAAAAAATCAGCATAATTTCAAAACTGCTGTAACCAGATGTGCATACTTCACTGCTCCTCATATCCACCTTTAATGTAACATAACTTTTAGCAACTTTAATGGAAGTCTGCCTCTCTCTCCATCCTTCAGTGGAGTGCTCACTAAGAAGAATATCATCACTCTACTGAGTTTCTATTTTGAAAATGTTACTCAACTGATAAACAAATGCAGATTTTGATCTGGGAGCCAATCAATAACGCGCATCTCCAAGACTATTAGCCTACTACATATCTAAGGAAAACAAATAGTGACAGAAAACAACTTGCATGGAAGTTATACTTTTAATAACAGTGATGTCAAAATGAGCATTTACCTAATTTCTTTGTCTAAACTGGTACTGAATAAGCTTGTCCAGCAATAATATCGTTCAGCAATTTATTAAAGCTGAAAGCTAAGTTGATTAGCAGTTGCGCGCATGCGCACAATTGGCTTTATGTCCCGGTGTGCAAATTCAGCATTTGAGGAGGGTGGGAATTATCTTGGCAGCACAAGAAAATCTTTGGGCTCCACGGACAACGAGAAACAGTTAGTAGCTTAATGAGAAAGTAGTGGAGAAGTGCGTCGGTGCTTTTCGTGTAGCGATGCTGCTTTCACCTCGCTACGTTCACGCTTTCAGAAGTGTCAAGGGATTTCAATAAATCGTCTAAAAATCATTAAAAGTTAAACCATGGTTGGACTTACCAGCGGATCCACCGGCGATGACCTGACGAGAGGCTTCTCGGAGCATGCTCTGTGGCTTTGTGGCTGTCATTTTTAGTGTTTTTAGATGCCCTGTCACAGAAAACACGGCCATACGCTGTTACACGCCCTGTAAGGTTACTGCTACTGTGGCGTTAATGCTGTATTACACGTACGTCGGTGCTGATTAACTCGCAACAAACCTGTGGATTTCGTGCTCTACGTTGAGGCCGCTCGGTGGTGTCCTGCCCAAGCTGGAGACAGCGCAGCAGCGCTATCTATCCGAGTGCTCACGGGCTAGGCTAGGCTAGGCTAATATGGAGTAGTTACCCTACCCCCCCCCCCGGCCCACACTTACCTCTCCACTCTCTGAATAGTTTAATTTAATCCAGCCACCGATAAACGTAAAGCAAATAATCCTATGTATAGATAATTAATATGCACTTAGTGCTTTATATTAAACAAAGGCAGCTATTAAATCTTTATGCATTGTTTATATTACAAATGCAGGCGTTTTAATTAAATTAATTATAATCCTATAATATTAGATGGGTCAAAGCCCTGGTGTGCACGCCAGAATGAGACCACTCACGAGCACTATTCGTGGTTTTCAGGGGTTTGGGGATCTAGAAGCAACACACTATACAATACCTCTTCAATAAATTAATAAAATAAAATCAGATATTGACACACACACACACACACACACCCGGCATCTATGGTGTAATTGCCATGCACCGTGAACTCAGACGTCACTCGGTAGAAGTCAACGTGAAAACACAGCAGTGGGGCAAGTCAGATTACACATTAGTCAAACAGCTTTGTGGTGCAAGGTCCATGTGATGTGGTGTTGTACAAGTGTGTAAATAGGTCAGCTAAAGACAAATTTGGAAATTATCCCATTTGTCCAAAGTTCATATTTGAAAGTGTTTATAACGGTTTAAAGTCATGCATTTTGTTTTATCTGTAGAATGCATGCATATCTGCATAATATCTGCGCGAGCCCTTTTGTAATGTACCGACATTGTGATCCATAGAGGTCAATTAAGAGCAGGTGCTGTAGATTCCCATTGCTTTTCCAGTTAAATGTGTTGTTTTACAAAGATGTGAAATGTATGTAGGACTCACACTGTTGAATCCCTGTAACATTATTTATTGTATATTTATACGTTTGAATAGGGTCATTTTTTGTGTAGTGCTGAGTTGAGTATTTTTACTCTTCACAATATAATTTGTTCTGTTATTCAAACTTTTTTCTTCCTCCAGCACTGTTTTTTTCTTATTTTTCTTTTTTGTCTCTGTGTTACTTTTAAGCAAATTGATGCATTTAGGATGCCAAACTGCACTCTGAAGAAACTAGTTAAGAAATATCACCTGCTTTGTGTATTTTTAAAGAACATAAGGTTACAGAGAAAACAGCAAAGGGTAAACTCTGGATGACTTTGTGAAGTAAACAGTCAGATACGAACACAATGTTTTTAAACTATGTACAGACATCCTCCTTTGCAAACATTAGTCTAGTTAAACACACACCCAGTAAGACTTTCAAGGTAAGCAAATGTTCATCTACAGCTACAACATTGAGATTGTTTGCTATAAATTCAAATAGAGCATGTGGCCTTATTGCACCATGGATAAAGTGCAAAAGATATTCTTTTTTGTTTAGAAATGAAGGCATGTAGAAATTTAGCAGTGAGCCCTATAATAGAATTTCATTTTGTATGAGAGTAGTTATGGAACAACAAGAGCTCCAGACAAGCTATAAAAATCTGGAATTTATAGCATACATTTGGCAGGAAAATACCATTACCACTTTGACCTCCTTGGATAAGAAAAAACAGAGCATGATAATATATACTTGGAAGGCTGTGTACAACTGGCACAGAAGGTAAGTTTATGGACAAAATGAATGAGAGAAGAAGTTCTGTGCTCTCCAAGGGACGCTTTGGCTAGAACACGATTCTTGTCACCATTGCTTAAACCTTCTGATTCATGATTAAACTTTATAGTACTTAGTAGCAGGAGTGTTTCATAAGGGAAAGCCAGTGGAACATTTGTTCCAGGAAAAGAAAATAGGACAAGTGTTAATAGCATTTAAAATGTTTCTACCATTTCCTTAGACACATAATTAATAAAAATGGAAGCACGCCTAGTCATGCCAGGTGGCCGCCCATCCCTGAGCCCAACTCAACAGAGATTTCTTCCTGTTAAACGGGAGTTTTTCCTTCCCACTCTTGCCAATTGCTTGCTCCTAGAGGGTTGTCTGACTGTTGGGGGTTTCTCTTTGCTATTGCAGGGTCTTTATCTTACAATATAAAACACCTAGAGGCAACTGATGTTGTGATTTGATGCTATTTAAATAAAACAATTGAAAATTGAATTTTAAAAAAAATGTACTTAGTTGCAATACTTTCTACCACTCTGAAGTATTAAATAGTCTACATAATAAAATTTATACAAAACTGGAGCTAAAAAAAAAAAGTCAGGAATTTATCATTTATTTTAATAACCACACACAGACATATAAGCTACATCTTTTAAACAATTGCAACATATGTCAATACAGTAACCAGACGTACTCTGCTACACAAAGGAAACTACATTTTCCCCACACAAATGTGACATTTGTGGTAAACATTTCCTAATGTTATGGAGAAATAAATAGCTATTATGAACATAAGCAAGACAGTGGTTTATCCAAAACAGTTCAAGTCATTATAATATTTTGATAGCTCTTTTAAAAAAAAAAAAGAAAGAAAGAAAGTGTTCTCTCCTTTTGTTTGCCTGATGATCTATTAAAAATAATGTAATTTTAAATATACTGTATGTTTAGTGTAATTAGGGAAGACCATTTTGTCTTATTGTGAAAGAACAAAGCAAGAAAATACTATCAATTCACTGTTTCCAGTAACTCAAGAGTCAAATATTTTTCCAACTTTCAACTTTTTAGACTATTTTTCAACTAAATCTGAATCTGTCCATTTGCTAGAGAGACATCTGTGAGGGGCATCAACTGAAATTTCTGACATTTGCAGGACAAAATATTTCATTAATTAGATAATTGAGAAATTAGTCATTTCAATCTACCATATTAATTGCTATTTGCCGCCCTACATTAGTCAAATATTATATTATGGGTAATTAACAGATTAAAATGTATGAATCTGTCCTAAAATACGCAACATTAGCTCCTTTCTAAACGAGCAGCAGCTCTTCATCATATTCAGACTCTTGCTTCATTGTCATTTACTTTTGATCGCTGATGATGAAAAATTCTAGTGACACACAGGCAGACAAATTATGACTTCTGCAAGTGGGAACATCGAGTATCATCAAGTCCTCAGATCATTACAGTATTTCAGGAATGGTTCTGATGTCCAATTTCAACACTGAATTCCCAAGTGAACTAGCACCTATGAAATGCAAAGTTGAAACACCTGTGTTGAAATAAATAGTCTAAAAGACTGATCCTGACATTTCTAATTCTAACTCTTAATAAGAACAACAACAATAATAAAAACTTTAATAAAAGTACCTCTTCTGTAAGAATGAAAACTCAGGACATGCAACCCAGTGCACTCCAGATGAATGCAAAGTAATAGTAACTGCTGCCATCAAACCTCCCTCTACTAACAGTCTTTCTCAATTTTTTTTTATTTTCGCAATTCACAGTAGCGTGGGGCCCTTGGTGGTGTAGTTCATGGTTGGGAAGTGCCTGCTGTCTGCATCCCAGTGACTGAGGGGCTGGTGAGAGGCAGATGGGAGGCTGGGGTTCCAGTGGTTAATGTAGCTGGCCATGAGCAGAGTCAGCTCCAGTATCTGACATGAGAGTGAAAATAGATTTTAACAACCTAAAGTCAATGATATTAATGAGTTTTATGTAATTCAGGTGAGCTGGAAGCCCAGAAAATGCAAGAAAGCCAACTGAATATGTTTACCTTGATTAGGTAAATGCAATCTGACCACAAATAGATATATAATTACAATGATAAAAGCAGGAAGTATACCTTAGGTTTAGGCATTGCAAAGACCAGCTTCTCCACGCTCTTCTTCCCGGCTCCAGCCTCCCTCTGTTGGCTCGTGACCACCATGAAATCATCACGACAACCACCAAAGGTAATCACAGACTGGTAGGAGTACGTGACCAGAGTGTGCTGAAAAAAAGGAGCATTGCCAGTGTGAAATCTGCAGTGAAGTGGATATAAACAGAATTCATGTTCAGATTTTATTGCTGACCCCATTATATAGTATGGAATTCACTTAGGAAATCATTTTGGTTTCTCCTTCTTTTTGAGGAGTAAATTGAGTGTGAAGATATGTGACATAATTTCCAGCAACTTATTCTGATTTTCACTTTGTTTTCTCCCATTTCTTTCTGAAGGCACATGGTCTGCACGCCAGACCAAGAATGAAATGAATCAACATGAGCTGCAGAAAATTACAGAGCTCACGTTAGCATAGTTTACATGATGTAACTGCTGTGTGTCAGGGTCAAGTATGTCAATTCAGAGGCTGGCCGTTTTATTTTCCTTGGGATTTCTGGTGTTCGAAACACCACAGAACGAAAATCATTCCAGACCAGTGGGTCAAGAAAGCTTTGCAGCTGTGTCCTATCCAGCTGCTGCAGCAGTTAAAAGCTATCTCTAGATTTAACAGTTATAAAGTCAAGCCGGAAATTCAATAAAAGAATGGACTTTCTAAATTCTAAATTGTTCTGGCAGCAGATTTTATTCTGAAAACACATGACAGGATGGTCTGCTCAGCTTGAAACTCACCATTGTGTAGTCCAGCACACACAATCCATCCTCATTGACTGCCAGCCACACCTGGCTCTGCTCAATAGTAGAGGGGGGTACAGGCTGTGGACAGGGGAAACAAAGAAGGGTCGTTTTACAGATGTTATACAGCTTCGTCTCAAACAGGTTTGGGCTTGAAAGCTTAGTTCAAGGTTTTGGTTCAAAATGATCTAAGTATGCTTTTTGGTTTTGATGAAGAATCACATCAAGACCGACATTTAAAGATTGATTAGACAAACAGGAGGCGATAAAGTTCACATAGAATAACATCAGTAACAAAACAACAGAAGACATGTATTCAACTTTTTTTTTGTTACCTTGGCACTGAAGAGCTTGGCTCCAAACAAAGGCCATTTCCGAGCCACAGTTAGGTATATTCTTACACACTCGGATGCACTGCACCCACGCAGCATTGACCACTTAGTGGCGAGACGCTCGGTAAGGTCTCTGAGAGGATAAAAGGAACAGTGGTGAGTTAAAATATGGCAGGATAACAAAGCTTTATAAAGTTCTCAGATCAGGTTCTAGATTAAGAAATTGTGGAATGGCACGTTTATTTGTTTTTGGGTTTTTTTTTTTCTTTACTTGAGCTGCTCTGAGCTGCAGTCCTGTTTGTAGCGTTTTGGGTAGAAGCGTTCTAAGGCTTGAAGGAGAATTATTTGAGATTTAGGCTGAGAAGAGCCAGAGGGAGAGGAGGCACCTGGTCTGTCCAAATCACCATGTTCAACCTGGAGGACAAAAGAAAACAGATAGTTAGAAGACAAAAAGGCTTTCGAAAACGCATAAAATCATACATTTCAGCACTGTAGATAAAAGAATAGCATTTTTTTCCTTCCAAAAAGTCTCTTTTTCTTGATAGAATTGTTACAGACCTGGGCCAAGAGGGCAGCCACTTCAAGAGCCAGCTCTTTGTTTACAGGAAAATGGCCTTGCTGGACTTCATCATTCACCTGGTATGCCAGCAGGAGGCGCTCTCGCTCCATTTCTCCCTTTACCTGAGATCTGAAATACAACCTGCATACAAGAGCATATTGTTATTAAGGCCGTTTTCTTGGGAGAAACTGAAAATTGAGATATAACATCAGCATATTTCACTTTGCAGTCTATAACATTTTTTAAAAAAATCTTTAAATACATCTCTATGACTATAGAGTAAAAGTACAATGTTGCTGATGTGTTTGAGTGCTACAAAATTGAGATATGAAAATAGAAGTCATACCTGTTCTTGTATGTTAGCCGTACAATCCGTGTTCCTTCATTTTTCCCAGGATGCAGCTCCTTTAGAGCCTGTTCCCATTTGGAAATAACATCACAGATCTGGGAAAAGCAAAAGTTAGTCTCAAGTCATACAAGCACACATTTTTTCACTCATGTTACAGTGAGCAGGTGATCTAGAGATTCTGATTTGTACACAAACTCTTATATACAGTGCATTGCATGAGCCAGACAGACCTATACTTCTGTGGAATGGTGGATTCTTTTAACAACAATAATTAAAAAAATCTAGAGGCACTACTTTAAATATGACTGGGTAGAATTAAAACACAGAAAGGTTGTCCTATACTAGACCACATCCTAAGTTGTCAAAAAATGTTTGGACAGTGTAAATTTGCCAAAAAAATAATCCCACTACTCACTACTGATCCTCTAACTTATTAGAAAATTTGAGACAGATGATCTACCTTCAAACCACAGAGCCAAAAACCATCAGTGATTTCTGTACAGCAGCTTTCTCCCATCTACTAATGGTCTGTGACCCACAGCCCTACCTTGGCAGATGGCTGCAGGCAGTGCTCCAGGTCTTTGCCAGATGGATCATCAGTGAAGAGGGCAAATCCAGTCAGCTGTGGTTTCCTCATGCTAATCCTCTGGTTCAGCGTGTTGAGGAACTCCTCCACTGTAGTCGACCCATCGAATCCCACTACCTATAGTAGAAAACAAAGGACACAGCTGGCACTGAGTTTCAGATTCTGCAGTGGTTGCAGGAGTTTGTAGTTCCAATGGCAGTCAAAAAACTGCAACAGCAGATTAGAAATGTAACAGAAATAAAAAGGAGGTTCATTTTCCAAAAAGGACATATACAAAGTACAGTTGGGAAGGTATAGATGCAAACTAAAATATATACAACTAAAGGAAAGCCTAGAGGAAATTTGTGCATGAAGAATGTATTATTTGCTTCTCGAAACAGGGGTATAGTCATTACAACACCTGTGCTAGCTACCTGGTAAGCTATGTGTTACCTGGTAGGTGTTGTTCATGAAATGAACTGGGATGCTGAAAGGTAGTGAATGGTGGTAGGGGTTCCGCAAAAGGATGGAAACTATCTCCATACGTGAAGGTTTAGCCTCCCGCTCTCCATTCTGCAGAGTTCGCTCCAAAGATCTCTGACAATACACTGCATATTTCCCCACCTCACTCCTGTATGTGGTGGGAAAAAGGGAAAAGATAATTAGAAGAGGTTTTTATGTATTGGGAGTTTTTCTGCTATATTTTAAGGTGTGGATTAAGTTAGCTCACCTTGGGTTAGCATTGCGTTGCAGATACTGTCTCAGGTACCACAGAAAATGTTGCTGAGGGAGGAACAGAGCCACACACAAAGACAACAGCTGCCAGCACTGCAGGGAGAAGACATATTTTAACTAACGCGTTTTATCTTAAAATATATTTTTAAAAAATACATTTTTTAAAAATATATTTTAAGTACATAAAAAAGTACATTTAAAAATTAATGTCTGAGCGCTTTAAACATGGCTCCTGACTCTTTACTGTGTAGTGGGTTGACCTGTGTGAGAGAGTAGTTGTGTGGCGTCCGACAGTTGGTCTGTTTGATGAGCTGACAGTAAATTTCATTCTGCAGCTCTGGGTGGTTCAGGCACACTTGCAAAGCATTCTGGGCCAGCGAGGTGTGGTAATCAATAGATGGAGACTCAACCAGCACATTGATGAAGAGCTGACAGGACTGCAAAATGTCAAAGAAACAAAATTTAATGGCACTGAGCTACCAACAGGTGGAGACAAACACAAACCCAGAAACCTGAACACAAAAGTAAGGGACACATATTGAAAGCAACTTAAAACAGTTAAATTAATACAGGATTGGGTGATCATAACACTCGGGTGATGAAAACAACAAAAAATATCCCAGCATGAGGTCAAGAAGAGCTCCAGTGTAAGGGGGGGAAAAGGGTGAATGTCATTACTTTGTTCTCATTCAGTGTGACAGCTGAAGACAAAGACGCCATTTAACAGGTTTAATCAGTCTTGTCAGTCTCATTAATACTTCAAAGACATGAAGTAGAGCATAGACTTGAAAAGCATGCAACGTCCTTTCATTCAGTTTCATTGTGTGTGTTTGGGACAATTTTTAAGGCTGGATGGTCAGAGAGAGCCGATCTATTCAGCCATCAATCCTAATGTAGTTGGTGGGGCTGTGAAGCATAAATTGGAAGGAAGGGGCTTCTGGTTGACATGAGAGGAAAAGAATCTGCCATCTCCCTACAAGGTCCTTGTTCTGCTCTGATCCCATTTCTTCTTCCCTATCGTGTAGTTTCCATATCCATTGCTGTCACTCTGTGAAGGCCTTGACCTCCCATGTCTCCTCTTAAAAGAGGGCTACCTTCACGCTGGCTCTAAACCACAGGAACAGTTAGCTTCAATGAAAGCAGATAATCAAGGCCATTATCTATCTTCAACACTTTTGATGAGCTGGGCCCCTCGGTCCTCAGCCTTTGATCTGGTTTAGTGGCAGGAGGGGTGGGTGGGGGGGGGAGACTGCTGCAGAGCTCATCCAAGAGTACAAGGGGTTAAAGAGGGGGACAAACTGGAGTGGGATGGATGATGTCTTGAACAGATCCTCACAGTGAGTGGGAGATAGAGAAGTGGAAAGGGATTCCGAGAAAGGGATAAAAGGGAAAAGCATAATCAAAAGTAAGTGGGATGGAACAAAAGAAAGAGAAGAGTGAGAGGTGGGCACACTGACCTTGAAAAGCTTGAGAGCCTCTGTCTGCAGAGCTTCAGAGGGCAGCGTGGTGAGAGGCGAGCGGAGACCCTCCTTACAGAAGCTCAAGGCCTCATTCTTCCACAACACAGACTCTGGGAAAAGACGGTGAAAGACACACATATATAAAAAGGCACAAATATAACACGAGTACACACGGACAAACAAAGATTGAGTTTCAAAGCTTTAATGACTCAACAGCTGATAAAAATTCATATACGGTGCTACAGTCTCAAACAGTGTCTGCAATGTAGATCAAAATAACATGCAGCATGCTAGTGTGTGCATTTATACCCACTTATAGATATTCTAAGCCAGGGGTGTCAAACATAAGGCCTGGGGGCCAGAATTGGCCCAGCAAAGACACCAAACTGGCCCACTGGGCACTCTGGAAAATATGAACTGCAATTTTGCAAGTTTTATAGCTTATCATAATGAAAAAGTCCTGCATCATGGCTATTCATACTATATCAAAGTAATCAACCAATAAACATTGTTCCTGGTTTTATCTACTATAGAAGTGTCTAAAAAATGAACTTTTTTGTCAACGAGCAAAACAATTCTGCTGTATAATTACAAGACAATTTGGCCGATGAGTTACCAGAGCTGTTTTTGTAATTTTACACATTACAAAAATTTACACATTTTACCTTTTTTTTATAATTTAAGTCCAAAGCCAGCCAGGGGATGGAATCAAACTCAAGACATTCTTACTGTGAGGCAACAGTGCTAATCGATGAAATCTAATAAATGAAATGACGTCACCTGATTGGCAGCCTATATAACCTGGCTTCCTTTCAAGACGGCTCTCTCTATTCCTTGAAGGCTGCTGCCTTTGAGGCACCCAACTTGATTTTCATTTAGTTATAGTTCTCCCATTTTTATTCACCTTTTGTCAGATTATGATAATAAATTTGCTTAATGAAAATTGTTATTGTGTTGCTCTCTCTTCTTTTAATGTACTTGAGTGAGCCAGCCATAACAAGCGGGGGCTTGTCCAGGATAAAGTACAAACTTTTGTAACAAAGTAACCGCTGTTTTGGGTTACTAAAACACTATCTTACGAGCTAATGATAGTGACTATGCGATTATAACACCCTGGTGTTTTCCTGTTAATTATCTGCTGTCAATAATTAAAATCAAATAACAACATCAGAAAAAAACATCAGAAAGGTTTGGATATGATTGAACTATTTTTGTTGAGAAATATGGATTTCTTACCAGGGTCTCCGTCAGCATCAAGCAGTTTACCAATGAGCTGCTCATACTCTGTGCCTACTTTGAAGGCTGCATTGCTACAAGCTGCTACAGTCAGGTGATACAACCAGGTATCCTATGTAAAATAAAACATACTAATTAATATGAAAACAGAATTTTATTTCTTTTTTTGAATGAAAAACAACTCATTAACATATTTATTGTTGGACTACCTTCTCCTGTTTGGTGCCAATGAGCAGATATGTAGGACTCTGGTCTCTCGGTTGGACCACTAAGGTGTAGTGGGAGGAGAGAAAACCTCGAGAGCCTGCCTCATAGTCCTCATCTGAATCGCAGGAGCGATCTACTTCCTGAACTGATGCCTCCCGCATTTGCAGCTGACCCAGAGGAAGCTGAAAAAGAGAAAGGCAAATCAGCATCAGCTAGGGAGCACTAAAATAAGTCTTGTCATGTCAGGAGTAGAGAGATGTTTGTTTAATAGACCTTGTCCTCCTGGTTGCGATAGTAGTAGAAAACCTTTCCAACCAAAGAACACCACACTAGTTTTGAGTGGCCGTGTTTGACCTGAAAGCACAAGACAAAAAAATAAGCAAAGTTTCAGGACAAATCCAAAGTTACCAGGAAGTTACTCACTACAATGAATCTATGATATTAGAAAGCTTGTGAATTTCTAGACAGACTGAAATATGATCATTAGGAAATTTCTGCTTCTGTCCATCTGTTGGGAAGCCAGTGTGAAAATCACTTAAGAAGTAAAGTGCAAGCTAATTCCTGCCAAAAGAAAACAGCCCATCCACATACACGACTCCCCTGCTGCATTCATTCAGTGTCATATTAAACAGTGATGCAGCTGGAGATGATAATCACATGTCATTTTCCCGAGAAGGGGTTCTTTCAAAGCGTTTCTTGTATCTGAATGGAGCAATGATGTCACTGGAGGATGCCTTCCAGACAAAGCCAGCTGTGCTTCCCTCAGAAGGGGGTTATCGAGGTTAACTAAGCTCTGAGAGGAAGAACATCCCCAGCCTTATCTGTTATCATGTCACAACAGATCAAAGCCAACTCACAGGAAGGGAGTATGGTGTTGGTGAGAGGACAAGGGCTCCATCATCTTAGCTTGGGGTTGTCAGTCATCTGCCAGTAAGTCATCAAACACACACGCACGCGTCAGATGTTTAAGTGTTTTAATTTTAGCAAAACAAGCAGGCCTCAGTTAAGAAAAGGCAGGGGGAGACTAGAGGAAGGTGGAAGGAAAGAGGAAAGAAGCTCTGCAGTGTTCCAACAGCTCTAATCTTGTGGTGTTGTCCCAACATGAAGGAGTTCTTTTAAGAATCTGCTTTAAGAGTGCTCTATTCGATCCTCACTTAAAGAGTGCCCACTGTATTATGGATTATATCTGCCATGTTTTCCTGCATTGTCTTTAAAAGACAAAACGCTTCTAAAAGCCTATAAAAAATATATGTTTTTGAGTGTTATACAACTACCCCAACAAGCAGAACTTTAATATCATATCGAAATACTTTGCTTCCTACTTTGAGATTCGGATGACAAGATTGTTAAAGTTGTGATTGTCAGTGTGATCTTTGATATAACTTTTAGCACTGCACAAATCTGAATGCACTCTCACCAGAGGCCCACATATGATCACTGTGCAGTCTCTTATCCATCTTTATATTTTGTTTGGTTCACTAGAACTAAAAATGTTTAAATAATGACTTCTGACCTTCGTAAGCCAACCTCTCACAGAGGGCTTTGCAGTCGTCTCCATGGTAAGTGGGCTACTAGCCTGGACTTTGAGTATATTCTGCAGAACCCTGATCCACTCCTCCAGGATGTTGGGTGAATCCGCGGTCAGATAGAAGGTCTTCTTCTCTGTAATCAGCTGATTAGATGGAAAAGAGAAATATGGGAAAAATGCTAAGCCAAGCCAACTGAGACAGCAGCATCATGTCAGAAGAGATCAGAATCAGCTTATGAAGAGCCATGAAAACATTCCAGTCCGATGCTATACCTGATGTCATCTCAGGCCGCTTCTGTGGTATGCAGCAGTAAAGCTCTGTTGTTATTTAGTGCTATATTAAGCACGCTGTGTGTGAATGAGCATCCTAGTGCAAAGTCTGTCTCTTTTTTTCTTACAGTTTTAAAACTGTGGATTCTAACCAATAATTTAAATGCTTTGAGTAGTAGTGCCAATTTTGGGTATCCTATGTTTGGGATCTCTTACAGAAAAGCAGTGTGTTTGCACTCACTTGAAATGTCTGCGCTCCTTCTCCACGTACTATACAGCAGGAAGAGTTTAGCTCAATCTGACCCTGAGGTTTCCTGATCACGTCACTCTGAAAACACATGCGTAAAAACATCACAACTTCTGTCCAAGATTATACAGAAATACAACCAAAAAAACAAACAAACCCAAAAAACAAAGAATGCAGTGAGCACGAATGAACATTTTTGTTAAATTTAGATATAAAAGTTGTAAATAACGCATGCCTTTACTGCAGCCATCCTGTACTTAAACACACCAATCTTAGAAATATTTCTACAATGTTTTCCATGAAGGCTGAAAAACCTTAGAAGGAAGCAGACAGGCATGCTCGAAGCGAGACACACTCACAGGAGATTTGTAGTACAGGATCTCTCCATTCCTCAGGATGAACCAGCGGCGCTTCCAGGCTTTCACCTGACTGCCCATCTTGAGCAGATATCCAGACTTCTCCAGCATCTCCTACAGACATAAACAGCACAGGTAAAGTTATACTCAATAACTGTGACTGATTAATTGCTGGTATACTAGTGATTATCTTGATTAAAGAGTTTAAAGTGGAGGTGCCTCTACTCACAGGCCCAGTGCTCTCACAAGAGTAGGATGAGGTCCGCTGGACTTTATGCTCTGGTTCAGAGTAGTCACTGTCTAGGGAGTAGGCATCAGGAGGAATGGCATAATCGCTCTCTGAACTGATGGAGGACATGGACACACCTGGGGTACCAGAGAATCATGGGGAAAACAGAAGAAGACACAGAGGCAAGGTAACTTAAGGAGTGTTGGTAAAGGCCAACATTGCAATTAAATATTCATATTTTACAGAGAACAAAAGATTCAAGACTATTGCACTGTTGCAATGCAGTTTTTTGCATATATTGGTTTTTTTTCTGTGCCGTCTGCACTGTAATCCATAACAATCACCTCTCTTGACAGCTCTCGGGCTGCCAGGGACGCTTCCCTTCCTATCAGGGCTCAGAATGGAGGTTCGCACGCTGGCCAGAGAGCTGCTATCGTCCTCCGACCCAGAGTCATCATCTGGCAGAGGCACACTGCTGATCTGAGTGGCTTTCTACAGCACACAAAATAAAATAACACAGATGAAAGGTGGTGTTGTGCAACACATAGTGTGTTAGGCTGTATATTAGCATCCAAACTGGACAAAGTTAAGCAAATGTGAAAACGCAAAGAAAATTTCACTCACCCCTTTCAGTGTGGTGTATACTGGTACGCTGATATTCTTATAGATCAGCTGAGTGAATGGGCCTGCTGCTGGATACTGGGGTAAGTTGGATCCTGCAGCGTAAACATGTATTAAAGGACAAGGAACATTTTTAACAAGGTCTATGCTTATTTTAGGGTTATATGCCCCATAGACATGTTTGGAGTAGTGGTCTGTGTAGCACTGATTTCTAGCTCTGTTCCACTTATTAACTACATTAGAGATATGGCCAATGTGATGTCATCCAGTCAACAAAGTCGGCATGAGGATTTTAGCCACTGCTGCCTTTTTGTTTCAAACTGAATGCAACAAACAAAGTCAAACCCAAGGGACACTACACCCATGAGTTAGCCATAACCTAAAACATACCCTTGGTTTACCATCCTTTTTTACTCCAAACGGCCATAATTTACAAAATGGTAAATGGGCTGATTCTTATATAGCGCTTTTCTAATCTAAGCCCTTTATATAACTTGCCTTGTTCACATAAGCACTTATTTTTATGCTCTTTCCATGCAAGTCCTTTCTATCTAATGTTCACATGCATTCATACTCAGATGGATGCATCAGAGAGCAACTTGGGGTTAGTATCTTGCCCAATGATATTTGGCTTGCAGACTGGAGCAAACAGGGATTGAACCCCCAACCTTCTGATTAGTAGGTGACCTGCTCTACCTCCTGTCATGTTGTATTCAATTAGACACACTAGTAACTGAAACACTAAACTCAGACTCAGAAGGCTGAGTGGTTGTTTTCCCGTAAGCTTCTATACAGTCTGATCTGAGGAGCTGCCTCTCTCTGGCTATTAGAGTTTTAAGGCACTTTTCAGATGATAAACGGCCTATGGTTCAAAATAAAAAGTTCAAATCCACCGGCACTTTTACGAAGAGGTCTTTGAGTGAGAGAGAGAGCGGGGAAAACAGTGCATGTAACCAACTGCAGATCTGCTGCCCACCATGGGTTAAAGTGGGTTGGAATGATACAGAAATCCATTCTGGCACCTTCAGTTAATGAGTAACTAATTGGTGGTTTAAGTTCGTTTAATACAAAGTGGTTTCATCTGCAAATTGGTGGTCATTTTAGCTGATGCCACAGAGACATTTAAATCGCTACATGATTCCGCCGTACACATTTATGACACGTGAACGTTTTCCATGCAGCTGTCTGCTAGCTAAGGATACAGTGTCTGTATTTTCCAGGAAGATGAAACATTAGTTGTGTGATAGCTTTACTGTCTGAAATAAAGAAAGATATATATAAAAAAAGAGAAAACACAAGAGGAAGATATTCTTTAAAAAGGTAAGAACTAAACAGCAAGTAACATTATGTAATCTGGAAATTTAAAGCTTATATCCAAGTAGCCATAATGGCTCATGTCACATGCGTGTATGGGTTGTAAAATATAGTTGAGCAGGAAACAACCTCGGAACCAGCAGGAGCACAGGTCAGCCAATCACAGCCTGTGTACAAAGAAAATCTACCGGAGCTCACAACAGAAATGATTATGTCATTTATTTCTAAGTGTCAAAAGACTTAAAAAAATGCACAATTATGAGTAGATTAACTGGGATTAAATAAACTATGATCAGAATACAGTATACAGTAGTGAGGACAGTGAGTAAAGTAAAAGGAAAAAACAGTAATCCAGTTTGCTAGTATCAAAAGAGTCTCCAACATTTTCCAGCAGTCCTTTGCTACAATCAAAATCGATTTTAGCCACATTAGCCATGACACAACCGAGTATCTTCCAATTGTTTGAGATTATTATTATTATTATTTTAAATTAATGATTCCTCTGGCTCGTCAGTTCTTTAGAAGAAGACAGTGCATGAAGACACTCCTGCAGCTTTTTCTCTCAACAGGTGATCCAGGAGTTTTTTTTTCTTCTTTCGCTCTTTAAGTGCCCTTTCTCACTGTCCCTCTTCCCCTCTGTTTTTTTCCATCATCTTTCTTTCTCCCTTTCCTATCCCCTAGTCATGTGTCTCCCGTCTGTAACAACTGAAAATAAAATAAAATAAATAATAACAACAAAGGTCGATCAAATGGACCAATACGGCAAGGCCGTGATGATCCACTTGGTAAAGTAAATCCATTGGGTATCCTCGTTGGCCTTCAGACAACAATTCTGACGGCTAAAGTACCAAATGGGACAGGCAAAAAAAATTAATAAATAAATCATTTTTTTCTGTTCTAACGACAACATCGGACTTCAGCATACTGCGTTACAGGCCGAGCAGGATCTGCTGTGACTTTGCCCCAGTGGGTGTGTCTTGCGCTCCCCTTGGCAGCTGACTCCAATCAGCAATGAGATCATATGGATAAACCCAGACAGTGGACAGCTACAGTGGCAGAGTGTCTTGGCTGTATACATCTGCTCAGTGGAGATAAAGATTTTTTGTTTGTGTATCATTAGACATTTTAACTTTATTCTAACTGTTGTTGTTCTCTTCCTTCACTTGATCATGATAGCAACTTGTCTCTTTTTGGTTAACTAATAATTACAGTAATAATAATAATAATAATAATGAAAATAATAATATTCAGCTTTGTTTTCCTCCTAACTTTGCTCCCTTGCCATCTTTGTTTCAATGCACTCTTACTTCCACACATCTGTGCTAGCTGTGTTAGCCTTCTGCAACTCCAAAGTTTGGTAACCTTCTGCAACACCAGCAAACGTCAAAGACGAATGAGCAGTGTTTAAGGCCAGCATGTTTCTTGTCAACCAGAATCCATCTATTGCCCCTGACCAGGACTTTTAGCAAATCTAATAAAGCACATCAGTCATTGTCAGGATGTTGATTAATATATGTATTTTAACTGTGCTTCATTTCACACTAAGAACATTTTTTAATGCATTTTACCATTTTAAAAGGTAAAAAGTACTCTACTATAAAGTAAGACAAGTCAGGACAAATCCATTTTTACACATTTTTCTATCCACTGAAAGGAAATTTTTAAATTATCTTCATGTAAAACAAAGTTTAAAAAAATTACTTCCCATGGTTTAATTGGGTGGATACCTGAATTTGCCTGCCACTGATGCAGCTTAAGAGAAAAACATGCCTGGAAGCTGAAAAAGCTGAGCAAGCAGCAACTTAATCCATAACAGTGATTTGGCAGTCAGCTGCATGTACATAGCAGTTACAAATTTCAATCGTCCAAGTGCTGTCAAACTTTAGCTCCTGCATCCTGACAAAATGGATGATGTTGCAGCAATAATTACACCCAGACCAAATCCTTTCATCGCAGCTGATTAAAAAGCAGCCTCTCTATATACCCCCCCTCCAAGGCTCTAAATAAAGACAAGGTAGGGAGGGGGCAGTCCTCCTGGAGATCAGCCCACACCTGCACAGGTGTGTGGAGCCTCAGGCCAAAGGAAGTGACATCAAAAGCAGCAATGACAGATCCAAACAGACCCCGCTCAACCCACACATCAGCTTAAGCATCAGCTGAATGACATGCCTCTTCACAGTACTGACTCACTTCCCACAACAGAAGCACCACCACCCAAGCTGAAGACACAGATGCAGAACAATGAGCACAAACCCAATGTTATAGTGGAGAAAATCTTTTTTCTGGCATCCTGATTACAGACTTTAATTCCTTGTTATAGTATAACCGTTTTGATGACTGAGTGGATGACTAGCTTCTTGCTTCTGGGTGCAGGGGACTCACCTCGTCCAGGGCTTCTGCCTCCAAGACTGGCCTCTGACACTCTCATTCCTGACTTAGCCACAGCGTAGATCCGACTCTCCTGCAGAAAGCAACACAGTCAGAAATATTCATGATTATTCAACTTAAACATGACTACCACCTTCAAAGAGACAGATAGGTATTTTGGCACTTGGTAAATCTTTAAGGAAACAGCGTGACATACTGCAAAACATTAAGAAAATTAAGGTAATGCATGCATTAAAAAACAAACAAACACAACAAAAAACAAGAAGCATTCATATGTTGCATATTTAATACTTGTCTCTCATACCCACGAAGGGAATCGATGTAAAGGCGGTGTTGGCGGTTTGAGAACTTCCGGATCTAATCGGTCTAACTCTTCTGCAAGCCCCACAAATGAAACCCCATCCCGGGACAGCTCATCTGACGCTGGGCCCTCCACTACTCCATCCATGCTGTCTGGGAGCCCATCATCAATGTCGGTCTCTTCCACAACCTGAGAGAAAGGTGAAGAGGTGGTGCCTGCGCTCTTAAGAGTGGAGGAGGTGGAAGAAGGTGTCATAATGTCTATGTTAACATTGAGGTGGTGGAGTTTGTCCAGGCTGGGCTGAGGCTGGCTGTAGTGCTTCTTGACCAGCTGGATGCTGTCTCTGGGGGTGAGGGGAGTCCGTACCTTAGGTAGCGTCATGCTGGTGCCTGACTGGTTACCCAGTGGCTGGTGAGGTTTGGGAAAGGGATTGCTGGTGGAGGGGGAACGAGAAAGCAGCACACTGTTGGGTGCCATTATAAAAGACGACTCTGGAGAACTTGATCCATGTGCCATCTCGTAGGCCGAAGATGAAGATGAAGAGGATGAGGACGAATGAAGGCACTGAGAGCGAAACTTGCTATTGAGCTCATCAGATGAGTTGTCTCTGTCAGAGGACCCTGCCTGACCCTCTGTAAGCTCTGGTGCACTGATGGAAACAGAAGTGTTGCTCCGACTCTGAGAGAGAAGATCATGAGTGAGGTCTCCGAGGCAAATCCCTTTACTGACTTGTTCAGGAGTCCTTTTCACATCTGAGGAAATACAAGAGTGTGATTAAATCTGAGACAGCCTATTAAAGAAGCGGAGAATGCTGATAAAAATGGTTTATTACATTTGTTTATCACAGAGTGCCACGCTTCAAGGAGCTAGACTTTCTTGTAATTTTTCAAAGTGGCCTTGAGCAATACTTTTCTGGGATTTCTGATGGTGTTTTAAAGGTTTTCTTGGGACACTGGATGCTTTTTCACTCATTATCATTCCAGTCCTGAAGAATGATTCATTGGCTTGTTAACTCACCTAACTCTGGCCTATGAATCATTCAAGCATAAAAAAAAGGCGCCTAACCCAAGGGATGAGCCAGTGATGTATCAACATGGAACAGACAACTTAGTAACACACCAATTTCTAATTGTATCCTTAGCCAATTTGTTACTGTCAGCCACTCACAAAAACACATAATTTCCACCAATTTCTTTAGCTGAATTGATGACATGCCAAAGATAACAGTTTGACAGGCATAAAACAGTATTTTTGCACCAACTAGGTCATTCCCAAATAGCCATTATCCAAAACTGCATATTTCAGCATCGTGTGCAGTGTGTGATTAAAAGAAATTGAGCAAACAACATGTGGAGAACAAAAGAAGAAGTGGTAGACCTAAATAAAATCTCCAGCAGATGAGCAGTATTTGAAAAGTTATGGATTGGCCTTGTCAGACCATCATCGTGTCAGCAACATCACTGAAGCAGTGTGGGATCCAGACTGAGAGCAAAACAAAAGGCAACAAACATCCAAAGAAGAGCTTTGGATGTCCTTCATGAAACCCGGAGAACTATTCCTGAAGGCTATTTAGCACATTAGAAGAAAGCTTGCCTAAGAGAGTTCAGCCTGTGTTGCAGAATAAAGGTGGTCATACCAAATACAGACTTTCAAGCTTGTTAGAATTGTAAACACTGTAGTTCCATTTGTGTTTCCATGTATTAATAAATCACTGGACCCATTTCCCTAGCATAATATAAAGAAATGAGGAGTGTCTCAAGACTTTTTCACAATATTTTATTCATATTATTTAAAAATTACTCTTTGATTTTTTTTATATTGGACTAATAAGCAGCAATAAACATTTTGGATACCCATCTGAATTTGTAATGGTTTAAAATCAGCCTCAAGTTTCCCCCCATTGTTACTGGTTCTACCTGGTCATGCGATGTGCCCAGCTTGCATTCCTTCCCCATCCCAGCATAATACAAATTAAGGACAGCACACCTGCTGGTGGGGTCTTGATGTTTGAGCTGGCCCTGCGGGAACCTGTCTGTCTCCAGCTGTCATCTTGGGCAGGTGGTGTGCCAGGGCAGCTGGGAGGAAATAGGGGGCTGTTGGGCACCAGGTGTGTATCCATTACCGGGGAAGTGGCCGGGGATGCAGAGGATGTAGGTTTCTCTAAGAGGGCTAGAAAAGAAAGACAACGCCACTATATTTTGAAGTCTGAGATCTCAAGTGTTTCTCTACTTTGACTTTTATAGTTTATAGTCTCTAAACACCTGCACAGTACTCACATTGCAGTTTGTCTTGCAGCAACATTATCTGTTCTGTCTGCTTCAGGTTCGCCATTTTCAGCTGCTGGTTTTCTTGCTCCATCTGTAACTCAGCATATATGCGACATTAACCATAATTAACATTAAGTCAATGTACTACTACTACTAATAAACTATATAAACAAGTTATTAGGGATGCATCCATACATATGTTACCTCTCTTAGCTTAAAGGTGACCCAGTCTTTAATCTTGGCAGCCTTCTCCTCAATGACTTTTGCCTCCTGGGCTCTGACTAAGATCTATAAGCCAGAGAAAACAGGTTTTGTGGAATTTTTCAACATACACTTCATGAACATAAATGGACATTTCTGTTCTTTATCTGATGGCTCCAGACATACCTGTTTTTCCAGCTGCATCTCTAATCTCTTTATTACAGCATCTTTCTCTTGAACCTGATTGGTCAGCTCTTGATACTTTCTGTACAGCGAGCTCTCGGATTCATTGGTTTGTATGTTTGCAGACTTCAGCTTCTCTTCCATGACATGGATCTGAAATACATAATTAGAGGAGTGAATGCACACGCAGGGCCAAAAGACAGCTCAAATTTACGTGGTTGTTTAATTTTGATGGGCACTACACAAAGCCAAAAGAACAGTTTTCTAAGCTCTTAGGTATTTATCGTTTTTTAAAAACAAGAAAAAAGAAAAAGAAAAAAAGAGAAGAAATGGTGCCATTAAATTACCACTTGGGGAAAACACCTGGAGCAGACAGTAATGACAGCAAATTAGAGATTAAACCTGACACCAAAAGTGGCTGAGTATGTGTGATATCTATGAGGATTGTAATCCTAAAACCACACAATCCTTTTATTAAGTCCCATTAAAGGCTTACAAAAAAACTGTCAGGTCAGGCTGGATTTTCTTTTGCTGTAATAATATACAGACACCGTTCACCTACTAAAGATGAGTACAGTGAGTCAAGTATAAGCTGAAATGGTGCCCATCTACCTGTTTTTCAGCATGCTCAGCCCGCTGGTCAGCCTCGGTCACTCTCTGCTCCAGCTCCTGCATCTGAAGCACGGACAAAAGATGAGGTTAAAATGGTTTCTGACTTGGGTCAGCTGTCTCTGTTTGCCAAGGAAGTGGGTTGAAGGCTTGGGTGGTCAAGGGAAAATCCCAGGCTCTCACTAAGTTAAAGGTTGACTTCTTGCCCTCTGTGAAAAGTTATGTTTAATTTAAAGATTAAAAACCATCTACAGGTGCTATTAACACAGATCATACAGGCCTTGTTGTACGGATGTAACTCCAAGCTAGAAGTTTGCCTGGTATACAAGCAAACACCTGCAAGAGTGTGCAAAAGTAACACACTTAGTCCTTAATAATCACTACTACTACTGAAAAGACATTTAAAAGATGAATGTAGTGAGACATTTTTAACAGAGCAGCTATAATAGGAAAGCATTTTAATAGATGGGACATTTCAGAATTAGTAACAGGACAGTGAAAGTGGCAGAGAAAGTAAAATAAAGGGTAATGAGGATTCAACAAAGTCTGAGGACATCTAACAATGAATTACACCTTGAGCAAAAGGACATAGGCATACTGCAGTCATAGCTGAGAGGCCCTCAGACGAGGCTGAACATCTTTCACTCTACTACTTCTGGTCAAACACAAGTGTGATGGAATAATGCTAGGGTGTGTGCACAAGCTTGCGTCACCTTTTGTGCAAGCATGCATACTCATGCTTTCAAAGGCAAACACTGTCCATCCTGCAAGTATGCACACATCTGCAAGGACTGTCTCTCTCAAACACACACACATACAGAGAAGTGTTTGCACAGAATACACAGGACACCTTTTCTTACGAGGTCAGTGACCCTGCTGAAAGGAGAACAAACATACTAATGGATTCACTCTGCTTGAGAGATGCATTTGAATTCCTCTCGAAATTTTTGTTCCCCTTTTCTTTGTCTCTCTCAATCTTCCTTTATGCCTTCTCATCACCTCGACAAAGGCCCCCTGATTCCCAGAATCCAACATTCACAACATTTGAACACTTCCCCGCAGCCGGCTTAACACTCACTAAAGCCAGAGCACATCTGCAATGGGAGATGTGGGTGGAGACTGATGGTTAGTGGTTGGATGACTGCTCACCTCAAGGTCAAAAGCCTTCATCATGAGTCAAGCTCAACCCATACTTGTCTTTATTTAACAAAACGGAATCGGAAGAGGCTAAAAAGGACTTTAGGTAATGGCAAAGTACTGCAGAGGTCACAGTCTGGACTTCTCTGCCACACAGTTTTCACAGGTACAAAGAACCTTCGAAGGAACTCTACCTTGGGAAGTTCTGGGAAAATAGCACTTTTCTAAAAGGATAAGAACTCTGGGAGTGCTTAACATTTTTAACTGATTGAGTATTTGGAACATTTGATTTAGTTTTTGAAACATTGTTGCAGTTTATGCAGTTTGTCGATACTTCAACACAAGTTTCAGCAGAAAGCATGCAACACACGGACCAATGAAAAGGTTCAGATTGTATTAATTATTTACGCTTCTTCTTCCGGCTGGTTAGTTAAGGGGTTACCACAGTAGATCACCCGTCATCCCCCTTCTGTCATACTAACCATCTAAATGCCCATAAATTCATGGATCCTTCTTTCCATTTTTATTGTTTCCTCCAAATGTGTCTTCTCTCTCTTCACTGTCTTCAGCCAACAGTCGGACGGTTTCCACCAAGCCCAAGCCGGCCAACAACACAAGAGGCGGTCATTATTAACCTAACTCATATGAAATTCTTATTGATCATCTGCATGTTTGATTTGCCAAAGATTTTATGCCAGATGCCCTTCCTCGAGCAACCCTCCCTATTTATCCAGGCTTAGGACCAGCATTAGGAGCACACTGGCTTGTGCCTGAAGAAATGCCTCATCGTGTTTAGTGGACAGAAGGAGTTGGTTGTTTGATTGTGGGTCATGGGATTAAAGTAAAATCTAGCAAACACTCTTAATGTAAACCCTCCTGTGTGGTCTTTACAGAAAGTCAAATTGTACACATAAGGCGCTAGAACTACAGTCATAAATTAGTTTGATCAAAGTAATATGGAGTGACAATGATAAATGAACAGGAATGCTTTTGAATACAGTTTTTAAACAGTCTGTGCTGTTGCAGCGATAAAAATAAACCGAGTGCTTGGATTGATTTGATTAGTCAGTCTATATAATCAAATGGCTAAGCTGATGGCAACAAACTGACCTTAAGCCTTGAGATATAGATACAGACAGTGTAATCTGGAACTGTTATTTAAGCTCTGGTTGTTTAGTTATGGAACAGTCCAACTGAAGTCCGAGTTGCTTAACAGGAGTGACACAGTTATATTAGCTATTCTGAATCGGTCAGCCCACAGTGCAACACATCACCTTGTGCTGCTGAGAATTCTTAAAATAGATAAGCTGGAAATTAAATTTTGCAGTTGTTTCTCTAAAGTTATTCTTTAGAGAAAGAACTAGTAAGCAGTTGATAAACTACACTGTTCCCAATCCTTTAAATCCACACTAATTTGACTAGCAATTACTGCCTTAGTGGCCAAAGATATGACCCCAGAAAAACACATCAGTGAGCCACACTTTTGCACTGGGTAGTTTATTTGGAGTCGGACCCACATACATGTCTTACTGTCATAAATACTCTATAGGGTAGCCAATCCATAACTGAAAATAGTCTCCAACAAATGCACCTCCCATTTGTGTAATGTAAAACTTGAGAACCCAGCTGTTTAACTCTTTTTAAAGGATATGCTGATAATAATGTTACCAGATTCATCCTTCAGTGTGTGTCTCTCACACACTCGCAGGCAAAACCTTGTAGGTAATTTTGTTTTAGGTTTATATTGACTGTGTCTTTCCCTCATGGGAATTCATGCGGGACTGATAACAGAGTGGTGGAGATAAAATGAAAGCAGGCAAGAGACAGCAGATCATCCATTTCCCAGGCAGCTAACAGATATGTCACAACTAAAGATCTGTTTGCTTTTGCTGCCAAAACCAAGTGACAGAAATCTGAGCCCACAGATTGTATTTCAAGCCAGCTGGCTTGATTATCTAAATCGGAGATTCTCCTCCATTCCCAACCCAGACTTGCCTCTACCAAAATCATTTTCATTCTGTTGCTTTAAAACATTTGCACTCATGTCAGTAAGATAGATCTATTGGGCTCAATAACTGCAAGAGGTTCTGTGGTGGCAAAACAAACCCAAAACATCACCCCTCCACCACCGTGCTTGACAGTTAGTATGAGATGTCTGTGCTGATATGCTGTGTTTATGGTGCTGCACATTATGACCAAAGATCTCCGTGGTCTTGGAGATGTACGGAATAAGGATGCATTTCATTTTTCACAGGACTGGATAACTGTGAAAATGTTTTTTACATGACTGTATTCTTTAAGGATCCCAAAATGTCATAGTTACAATTAATTTTCTTTTCTTTTATAATACTCATGGTTAACACTGATCACAAGGGCCACTACATTACATTACAGAGAAAACTGTAAAAGATAAACCGTCTAAAAACGGGTTTCACAGTAAAAGATTTGCCTACTGAGGCGTTTCACCTGCCTCCCAATGTTAAACATCAACTTTGCACAGTTGACAGCTAAACTCTCCCACTCAGTTATTAAATATTAAAACCGCTTTTTTCCCCTCAAAACAAGTTAAAGAAATAAAATACTGAGAAATGATAATAATACACGCATAAATACGTGAGGTGAGCATTAGGCACCGGTTGCCATTATGCATTTCCTTATGTTTAAATTAACTTTTTACAATGAAACATGCATGGACATGGGGAAAAGAGGTAATTTTTATCAGCAAGACAGACGATAAAATGTCAGAAGGTTTCATAGGCTACAAAGAAGTTAAACAGTCTTTATATCAAGTCCAGACTTTTACAGTTAAACTATTAAAAAGGCGGCTGATCCAAACAAGTCTCCTCATGAAAATAAATGTTTATGCACACCAGTGTGTACTTGGTGACCTCTCTGCAGCCCTCCTTGCTGACTGAGAACACTTGTCTAAGTCAGATAACAGCATTTTACTCCTGGGGCCATGTAAGGCTTATGGGAGAGATTAATTCAATTTGTCCAGCATCCAATTAGCCAAGTAATGAAAGGAAACCTAGAAGTGGGAAGGCCACCCAATTTAAAAATTCCTCTGAATGAGGTATAGCCAGGACTGCCTAATTAGATGTAAATCCAGAAAGTTTAGAGTTTCACCTCCTCAAAGCTCCAAATCCACCAACTCCCATTGAGGTTTCTGATTGAACTTTTCATCTAAAAGTCACCTCTTGTGAAGGGTCCCTCTGACTTCTAAAGTTTTCTTTTCTGTACAGAGTTAAAAAAAAAATGTATTTGTTAAAAATGCTGTGAATGGCAGGTCAGTTGTAACTAAATGTATTATTTTAGTCATTTCTAGGGAGGATTTTATTGCTTTGATCACTTCAGTCAGTGTGTTTAAATGAAGTTTGCTAGTTTTGTTTCCTTTAGATTACCGTTCATTTGTTAACATGTATGCCCTCCCTTCAAATTATTAACTTTGGCTTTTTGGTGGCTCCAAAAGCTGCATTTGCTATTTTAGAAACTCTTCAATTCTTATGGAGAAGTTTCTTTTTTTTAGGCTAACTGCCAACCACCATAGGTTACACTTTCCCAGTCTACAGTTAAAACTCAAACAAATTCCTGAATGCAGTAATCTTCCTGTTACACTCCTCGCATAGCAAATGGGGCATCTCCTTCCCTCTTTCTTTTCTCCTTCACTCTCCGTCAGCCTCTCGAGATAAATGCCATGTCACAGGCAACCGCGTCAATTTTTTTTTTTTCATGTTTTTCCATACCAAAGTGGGTCAATGTGTAAAACACTCCTAACTTGGCAAGAGAGGAGATGAAGAGCGTGAAGCAGTCTTTCCAAACAGCAATAACATGACGGAATGGTAGTCACTCAGCACCCTCCCCCCTCAAGAAAGCTCAGAAAAAACACACTCAGCAGCACGGGACTCCACTTAAACCCAGCTCCGCACTGTGTGTTTGTGTTTGTCAGAGTTTACAGTGTGTGTATATGTTTATAACAGAGCGAGCGAAGGAGTAAGTGAGAGATTGATTAACCTTTTCACAGAAAAACGAATGTTTTAGCAGCATTGCCAAAAAGAACATTTAACAATGAATGTGTGGTTTTTATTGGACAGAAAATGAGAAAGAGAGTAATTAGTCACTTTTCAAAAAAATAAAAAGTTTGAACTCTCGTGTTTTAGAAATGAGAAACAAACAGTGAGAATATACAGTATAGCTCCCTCACACATGCACTCCAGGCCTGAGCTTTTCTAGTCATTACATGGCGCAGCTGCATGCATCTGACATTGAACTGATTTCACCCTTGCAGGCTCCAAGCACAAATTATGTCTGACCTTAAAGGTACAGTGTGTAATATCTCTGCTAGATGTCGGAGATTGGAGGTTACAGTCAACTTAATTCTGTTTTCTTACCCCTCCTAACTCAAGTGCATAATCCTAACAGTAGGACAGAAAACTCTGGCTGCTGTTTATCTGTGACAAGTGGGCGCTGTCAGTCTGCAGTTTACCTCAGCTGGTGTCCACTGTTATTTACTCTGGAGTAGATTGTAAACTTTATGAAAGGAGACGGTATACGAGTCGATGAGGCAACTTCTGTCGATGACAGTGAAACTCATGCGAGTTCTTGAACTTTTCTATCGGTAATCTCTGCTATTTTTGGTACAACACCTTTTGTCTGATTTCACCCAGCAAGAGCCAGTAACTACCTGAACTAGTGGTGGGTGGATCGATCCAAATATTGATTATATCAATACCAAGTCGGCATCGGTATTGGATCGATACTAGCCTGGTGAGATCGATTCTTTACTTTAAGTTCCGCTCTTGTTTGCAATGCTGTGGTTTCAGGAAAGACAAAGAAGCCTGGTCGCCGGACTCACTGCTGCTATGTCAGCACAGAACAGGCACACTTTGCTCCCCCTACCCCCTCTTGTGTTTAGCTGTTGCGCTGTCACGTGACGTGACTAAGGCTACGTCCACACTAATGCGTTTTCATTTGAAAACGCATCATTTTCTCTCTGTTTCGGCCTCCCGTCCACACCGAGACGGCGTTTTCCCCGAGTAAAAACGCGCTCTTGAAAAAGCATACAGTTCAAAACTGAGCTGTCCCGTCGCAGTGTGGACACTCAAAAACGCAGACTTTCAAAAACGATGATGCATTTTAGTCATGTGATGCAGTCATGTGACCAATTACACAAAGATAGCACAGGGCATTATACAGCAGTTGTTTTGTTTGCTCTCAGACAGCCCTATTAAAGATTAATATCAGTCTGTACATGCTCCAGATAGCTTTTCTTCAAATTATTTAATTCTCACTCGCTTTGGTAACTTTGTACTTTTTGTGTTACTTGCAGCAACAACTCCACCTCATTGTTAGTCCATTTAAAAAACTCGGTGCTTTTCCTCGACCTTTTGCCGCGACGTTTCAAAGAGCCGGAAAGTAAATAAACGGCAGACAGAAATGAGGCAGGTAGAATCTTCTTGCGTTTCACGCATGCGCAGTACTAGAATGTAAGCATTTTCGTCCGTTTCAGTGTAGACGCACAACTCTGTGAAAACGACTGAAAACGCTAGTGTGGATGTGGAGTGTTTTCAGACGGAAACGCCGTTTTCAAATCTATCCGGGCTAGTGTGGACATAGTCTTAGACGCTTTGGGGGAGGGGTTAAGTTGTTTACATAATATTTATATTTTCACCAGTTGTTGTTTGTTGTTGTTGAGAATTTTAATTGTAATTTTTGTATTATAGTTTCTCAACAGTACTTGTTTGTTTTCATTTGTTTACTGGTTTGCATGCATCCACCTTATTTATTGAAAAGTATCGGTATCGGCGATACTGGCCTGTATTTACTTGGTATCGGATCGATACCAAAATATGCAGTATCACACACCACTACTGTGAACCGTTGCCAACCAATCAAGGAATACAGATTTTTCCCTAGCATGTCCAGTATTGATGTTTTGCAGACATGTGACCACTAACCATGTGACATTAACTTGTGGGCAATCATACTGACAATGTAGGGTCAAGTAAATAAAATCACAGACACCCAGGCCTAGAGTCTAATCTGCTAACCATGTGGCAAACACTAGTCGTGAGGGAAAAATTAATATTCTGACTGATTTTGAGTAGCTATGAGTAGTTCCTTCAGCAATCACAAGGAAAATGATTCCTAAAGCCCCAGCCTGCAGACCAATCAGTGACCTCCTGGCAACTGTCTCTTCAGAAACTTTTTCACACTTTTTCATGTTTTAATATCACTGAGTTACTAGGTAGTGAGTATTTGCAATGCGGTGAATACGATGTGAAATTAAACCATGGCAGTCTGTATCAACCAAAGCAATCACTCAGAGGTTTTTGGTTCAGCGTCTTCTTTATGGTTTCATCCGACAAAAGCCAGCAACATCCAGGAAGTAGTGTCAATAGGTCGGGGAACACAAATCTTTCCGTAGCAGCCTGTGGTTGTATTACATCCGATATGGTGGACAACTTTCACATAACGTGCACAGTACTTGATACCAATACCCAGGAAAATCCTTGATACCATAGGGAAAGAAATTAAGAGGTTGCTTTATAAAGAGCTAAGCAATATAAACAATAACATCAGTAACAATATTGTGTTTAAGTTAGATTACTGTAGTTCATTTGCAATTTAACAGTAACATACAAGATGAACTCGGTTGCGCTCAATATTAATTTTATCTCTTTATAAGCTTATTGGTGCAGCCATCCACAACAATTACAGGGTTATGTCTGGACTGTAAACGTACTGCTGACTGACTGACCGAACCACTCCACAAATCTGGAAGTGCAAATGATAAAGCAAGTGAACACTGTGGCAAATAAAAGTACCTGAAAGCTATTCCGAACTCAAAACCCGTCCATATGTAAATCAGATCAACACAAAAATTGATTTCTGCTGCTAAACTCATGCTTTCCTCTAATCCAAACATTTCCAGTTTTACCAACAAATCTTAAGCAGAAAGCTGAATCTCCTGATGACAGCTGATTACTTTCCAAAGTGTCTGGTAGACAGGCTTTACAACAGCCACAGTTTTACAAGCATTTGGCCAGCGATTGGCGGTTATTTCCCCAGCTTGAGGGTAAGCACCAGAAGTGAGTTAAACGGTAAATATTCCTTTTGGCTTAAACTACAGCCAACCTCTGATGACACACAATGAGTGGACCGAGTGTTTACCAAATAAGCTGGATAAGCTCATCTGTCTTCCCTCGCACTCATAAACATACAGTCATCCAAACCTGTATTTCTAACTGAGTCACGTGCTTTAATAGTTTCCTCATGCACAAAACACTTTAAACACACTGCCAGATCACAAGAAGAAGAAGGTGATGAAGCAATGTGATCTGAGCGTTTGTTCAGAACATCTAGCGGCATGTCTAATTTTGCAGATCAAAGTAGCATGATAAGTTTAAATCAAATTTCCATAATATTATGGTTCAAAAAGCCAAAAGCAGTTCATACTAAACTATTCGTGCCACATCACTGCTATATTAGGCTCAAACTTTAAAACTCAGGCTTTAAAACTCAGTCCTTACCAAAAAAAAATGGTTCTGAGGCTTGTAAACCAATATTTTATGATAAATTTACCACGTTTTTGTTTGACAGATTTCTTGGTAGCACAGTCAGGCATCTATCTACCAACCTCCAACTCTACCACCTGAGCCACAGCCGCACACATCTTTAACCTTGTACAAAAACCAATAAGACAGGATTTGAGCTCCACTACATGACAGCTATAACTGTGTCACTTTGACTGAATAAGGATCAGATTATAAAGGCCCCATAAGAGCTTGACTGGTGTTGAAATGGGAATCATTCTTGTGTATTAAGGAATTTACACTTGGTGATAAGTAACTGCACACTCCTCTAAAAACTTAGAGTATAATGCCGTCTAGAACTATTGGCCTGTTCAGTACTGTCAACTCCTTGTATGCATTTCTAGCCTACTTGTTTGCCATCATTTTTTTAATTTATCAGCAACAGCATAACCACCCCAATGGAAGGACTCATAGATGTGATCAAAATCAAGGAGATTGCAAAAAACTTTCGGAATGGATATGAGGGTCAAATATGTTTTGATAATGCTCCATGCACAACCATGAACGCTGGCAACAATGTAGCCATTTATGTAGGTCACATTTTAGACTCTACAGAGAATCACGTCTGAACTCTAAATCAGTCTCGTGTTAACCGCTACACCATGGAGCCACTTAAACTTCTTTTGGCTGCTCCATTATTTGCATAGTCACCTCATTGTAGACACACTTCCTGACGCCACTCTTCCAGGGGTTTTGCATCTCTTCCCAGTCCCAAAACCATTCACATGCAATCGAAATGTCTTAACCAATACACCATGGAGTACTAATTAAGCTCTCAATTACACTTTTAACAAAATGAAATGAACAAATTAGCATTTGCACTAAGTTCTAAAGCAACATTACCATATTTCTATGTTACTGTAGTATAACTCTGAACCTGTAAGAGTTGGAAAATTGTGCCAATAACTGTTAAACGTCCCAAATGTCAATACAGTTCTAGTGTCTTTTAAAGAGGGAGTAGTAAATGAGTGAATAAGAGAATGATTTGGGGATTTTGGGCAGAGTTTCTATGTGTAACTACTACCCATGATGCTTTTCACTCTCACCTTCTCTGCCAGCAGCTCTCGGATTTTCCCTGCCTGGAGCCGGAACCTCAGCAGCTGCATTTCAAGAGCGATACAGCGTTTCTGCCAATCCACACTGGCCGCTCCAGCGGCTCCTGCCCCGCTGCTCTCCAACACGTCAGCCATGGCGAGAATTCAGGGCTCTTCCTCTGGACTGAAATACAGAAAACACAAATCTGCTTGTAAACTTTGGGCCTGCATGGTTTGACTTTAATAGTTATGAATGGGCTGCACAAACTTGAAAATTTGCAAATTTGATCAAAGACTGAAAATGACATCCCTGAGCAGGAGGTTAAAAAAAAAAAAAAAATCATCCTGGAAAGGCATTTCCCTACGAGGCTCAGCTTCTGTTTTCATTTACAGCACAAAACCTTTGCTGACCACACTTCCCATGATTCACTGACGAAACGTGAGTAAGGAAAATACTAACGATGAATCCACAATGACACAAGTTTAATGAAAGCTTCCTCTTACTTTCTGTGTTGCTTTGTGACACATAAAAAGAAACCTACATGCAAACACAAGTGTTAGGCACATAAATAAACATTGTAGAGAGATCACCACAGGATTATTTTTTTATTTGCCTTTCCTATTGGAGTGGAGGGCCCACTCCTGAAGAAATTCTATGACTCTGTTGTGGCTTCTGCTATCTTTTATGGCGTGGTCTGCTGGGGCGGCAGCATCTCTGCTGGGGACAGGAAGAGACTGAACAGGGTGATCCGAAGGGCCAGATCTGTTCTAGGATGCCCTCTGGACCCAGTGGAGGTGGTGAGTGACAGGAGAACGGCGGCTAAGCTGTCATCCCTGTTGGACAACGTCTCCCACCCCATGCAGCAGACTGTGACAGCACTGAGCAGCTCCTTCAGTGGGAGACTGCGGCACCCACGGTGTGGGACGGAGAGATTTCGCAGGTCTTTCCTCCCCACTGCTGTCAGACTCCATAATAAAGACTTTAACTGATCAAGCACACACATCCATACATATGCAATAATACTAAGTGCAATAATCCTTTCTGTCATCGTTGTATTTTTACTCAGTTGTATATAGTATTTGTATTCTATTTTTATCTTATTGTATATTTATTTTATTTTATTCTACTGTATATAGTATTTTATTTTATTCTATTCTGTACAGTTGTGTACTGTATTTATTCTTATTGTATTCTAATTTTTGCCTCATAACTTTTGCACTGTCCACTTCCTGCTGTGACAAAACAAATTTCCCACGTGTGGGACTAATAAAGGTTATCTTATCTTATCTTATCTTATCTTATTCTTTCTTAGTCTCTGCACATGCCCACACACACTGAACAAAACCTCAGCAGGGAGACTTTTTGTCAGTGGGGGAGCCGGTTCATGTGTACTGGCTCTCAGGTCTGCCAGCCACAAAGCAGGTCAGTGCTCTGCTTTTTAGCCAAATTACCTACTAACCCAATCCCCTGCCCTCCCCCCTATGCAATCCCTTCTTAATTACAAGGAAGGAGCAAAACGGGATCCTGTGCAGCACAATAGTGTCTTTCTGCATGACAGTCCCATCACAGCTAAAAAGGAGGGGGCACCAGCTTGCTGCAGCAAAGAAAGGAGGAAAGAATGTGTGACAGTGAATGGACCGAGCTCTGAATGTGGGAAACTGGGGCGCTTAAGTTGTTTTTACCTGAGGACGATTGACTGGTGGCTTTTTTTCCCTCGACAAGATACTCATTTAAAAAGGTTAAAGGCCTGCTGTGTGAACATCCCGAAATAAAAGTAGTTCTAATGATCAGCTTTGAGGTTGTGTGCCTAATGTGCAGGTTTGTGTGAACATTTGCACATCAAAATGAAAACAAATGAAGCTCAAGGAAGTTATAAAAGCTGAGTTTTCAGACAGAAAGACATCCAGTCTCAAAGTGCAGCCAGACACCATCAGCAGAACAGCAGACGTTCAAAGTCCGGCAACTATAACTGCAACATGGCGCTCCCTACAATTAGCATGCTCGTAAATACAGGCCTAGAAAACAAATTACAGAAGTCATGCGAGTGGAGGTTTTACCAGCCAACCGCTGTGCCCAGCCTGGACAGTCAAGGTCCATCTACCAAGAGTTCCCCTGTGTCTCTGTCTCTCTCTGGGGCAAACTGGAGGGTATGAGGGTCATGCAAAGCCAGACGCCATTGTGGGTAAGAGGTTGGATCCCTTGGCTTGAATAAGCCCTTCTGGGTCATACTGTGCAGAACAGGGAAAGACAACGCCAGATGCTCCTCCAGGAGCTAAAACAGCTGGGTGTAAACAAGCCATTTGCTTGTTAAACACTCTCAGCACTGCTATGCTAATTCTCCCTGAACCAATTCCTTTAGTGCTCTTTGCTTGTTGGAGACATTAAAGGTTGTTAAAGCTAAGGGCAACCTGTGCCAGGATCCCAGTTGAATAATCAGCAAGTGTAAAGTTAAACTTGCTCAAGGTGAGGAGGGAAGGCAAATAAAGATTACAGAAATGTTTTCTGCTCACTTCCTCAGAGTGCATGCAGATAAAAATCAACCCCACAACACCAGCTTGTCAAGAATTAGTTTATTCTCAAGGTGTGTGGGAGCAATACAGCCCAACGTGAATTAAACTGGAGTCATTTTATCCTTTTCAAGTATAGCCCTCAATCATGGGATGGTTTACAGCAATGCAGAAGGCAATTTTCCACTGAGTCTAGTGTTAAATATGATCTGATAAATACTATTCTCTACTCAAGTATCGTCTCTTGTGCTGGAAACATTCAGGTGGTAGGGGTAGAAAGAAAGAAAGTCAAGACAACAAAAACAAGCTTTCCAGGATCTGCACGGTAGATCCATGTTTGGTAACACTTGGGCCACCCAGAGCGGACTGTGTGGGGAGATGCATGCGAGGGATGTAGCGCAGAACGGCGAGTGCTCTCCTGGCAGCAGATAGATGTGAAGGCCCTGGGAGCTTCTCTACTTCCATCTAGCTGCAAGAACTTGCACACAGCCACAGCCAGAGCAAACACTGGGAAAGACGTCTGGATGGAAACGCCACCGCAACGATCCCAGCAGGATAGTTTCTACGCCTGCCATAGGAGACGACCGCTTCCCACTGACAGTTATACTGCAGTATTCCTCAAACTGAGTGAGATTTGGTATTCAGTAAGGAGAGGTTTTATTCATAATCACAGATTGAAATAAAGGAATTTGTGTGGACAGCGTGTGAATGCACCTTTGCCATTCTGCGCACAAAAAAAAAAAAAAAGGAGTCTCAAGTCGGTCCTTTCGTTGACATGAACCTCTTTAATCACCACGTATTCAAACACACACTCCGCGGTCAGTCGTAACTCTTCAGCGCTTGCTTACCAGAGCACAGGCAGGCGCAGATGGAGATACACAGAGGACTAGATTGGAAACAGACACATGTGCGTGCACACCACTGACACACTGCTGAGCATGCAGCTGTGGTGATGTAAGTGATTAGGTGGTTCAGTCATATCATCCCCACCAGACATTTCAAATCCCCGATGTTGTTGTCTCCACAGAGGTCCAACTTGGCTTCCCTGCGTTTTGGCATGTCCCCCCACTTTGAAAAAGACTCCCATGAGACAGCACAGCAGCGTGTGCGTAAATCTGGGTCAGTCACAGCAGATTTGTGTCAGCGTGGCAGATCCCTCTGTGCATGAGAGCTGACACAGAAAACCTATCCGAGAGCACGAGGAGTCAAGTGTGGGTGTTTTAAATATTGCCTTATCGTCTCCTCGGTGGCCTCATGTGTTTAACAAAGGGGGACCACTGTTGACTCCCATCTGGTCAGGTAGGCCTCACACTTTATATTTTTTTTAAGAATCAGTGCCTCACTGTTTATTAACCTTTGACCCGATTCATGATAGAAACATAGAAAAACAACATCATTTGCTGTTGTTTTTATAGTTATACTCAAAGGGTAACTTTACAATTCTAAAATTACACATTTAAACCACTGCAGAGCCTTGTGGATGTTTTTAGGCTATTTTTAAAATCTCAACTACACCTCACCTTTATCCTCCCCAGTTATCTTATCTGTCTTGTCTTACTCACCTCTCCTCCAACACCTCTCACTTTCCATCCTCCTCCCTTCTTTCCTCCACATCCTCTCCTCCTCTTCCTAACCTTTGCCAGCAAGAAAACCTGCAGCTCTCTCCCAGCCCAGGTTAATGACAGGCCTCAGCAAACTGACCACACTCATTATCAGTCTCGGGCTTAAATACAGGCCCTGACATTCCTCTGCACTGAGGTGTAAACATCTACCTCTGCAACTCTTCTGTCCTTTGCACACACTTTTAAGTCCTGGCTTCTGCAGTTATCGCTGCAGGGCATAGAAAGCCTTTGCTTTTGACATAAAATCCAAGAGTTATAGCAGGAGACACGCTTAAACACACTGTGTGGAACGGAATATGATATATATATATATATATATATATATATATATATATATATATATATATATATATATATATATATATATATATATATATATACATACATATACATATATATACATATATACATATACACATACATATACATACATATATATATATATATATATCTCGGGTCTATATATCAGCCTGAGAATGTGTTAAATCACAGCAATAGCCCCTGCCGGAGAAGTCAGTTTGATCTGGAGCAGCAATGTGAGCCTTTACGATTTCCCCACATGTTAAAAAAGATGATGGGATTTTTAAAAAAAAGAAAAGCTGCGCACTTTACTCTAAGGTCATGCAAACCCAATGCAACAGATGTTATTTCCTTCTTACTTCACATGCAGACATCGCAGTTTTAATATACGCATTTAGAGCTAACCCAAGGGCGAGACATTATACGAAAAAAGGTCCACAAGGAACAGGTGTGTGCACAGCTCAGCAGCACAGCATCAACCGTAAAGCGTAGGTCTGCAGAAACAAAAAAAAAAGTTAACCGAGCCATCAGGAACCTCTCAAAATACACAGGCGTCTTTTGTCCCCAGCAGCCTCCTGCACGCGACTTTATTTAATTTTGCACGATCATAAAATTCCGCGAGTGACTGAAGATATAAATGAAATAGATCACTTAATGTCATGTGCTTTTAAAACGGACCACTGTAAGGCTTCTTTACCTTGTGACTTCGTTGTTTATGCCCACCTCTCAGTCGAGTCTCTCCTCTCACGGACACCTTCCCCGGCAACTCGTCGCAACTCGGCTCATAACGTCTCCGTCACCGCGTCGACTTCCACTCGCTTCTCTCATTCATTTCTTTGCTTTCATGTCTTGTGTCGGTCCGTCCCGGTGCCGTCCTTCGTTTTCCTTCGGAGCGCAGCGACTTCAGTGCAACTCACTCACAGCTCCATTCAACAGACTCATCCCATTTTCCTTTAAAGGGCCGAATGCGGGATCAAATTTCTCCAGGAGTCAGGCCCCCCTCTTGTGCGCAGAAGCTGCTCAGGATATTGCATTAAGGCAGACTTGGGTTTTCCCTTTAGGATGTAAACAAAGAGCAGTGAATATTACTTTGCTGAAGAAGAAGAAAATCCCTATAGTCTATAAACCCGAGGAGAGATGAAACAGCTTCATGTTTTAAGGCCAAGGATGTTGTAAAAATGGGGCGACAGGAGATGTCAGGTCACCCTAATTTTTATTTAGAATACATCATCAAAAAATCTTAAGAAAGTTTTACAGTAGTTCATTATTAGTTCTTTTAGATTTTCAGTCTGAACCATAGTGGTTGGTCTACTGCTGATAAATTTCGAGCATTGGCAAAAAGCATGCCTGCCTTTTCTCCCTCAGTTTAGCCTGTCGATTATCAAACATATTTCATGTAAAAATGTTTGAGAATTAATCAGAATTTATCTCTTACTTTAAAGAAATGTTTGAGAAGTAGGAGAAGTATGGCAGCAAATACTACTGTTCAGGTTTGTTGATGTTGGACCTGACCTGCCACAAGGTTCACTTTTGGGGCCTTTACTGTTTTTGTTATATCTGCACCCTCTTCAGTACACTTTGAACATTTTCAAGGACATTTCTTATCACTGGTATGTTGATGACATTCAGTTATATATCTCTATTTAGTTACAAAATGTTTCTAAGCTACAGATCTAACATAGTTGCTTAGACTCAACTAACAGTTGAATGGCTGACAACAATCCTTGTTTGTGCGCCTAACAGATTTGTGTCAAAGTTAATGAAAGCTCTAGGTCCTCTTGCCACTTCTGCTATATCTTCTATCAGGAAGATTGATCACTTTGGTTGTTAACGTTAAATCTCTGGTTCACTTTAGCTTTCTTCACTTAAGAAATATTGCCAAGTTGAATTTCTTATGTCATGCTTGGCGTTGGAAATTTATCTTCCTCACTTAATTTCATCACATTACAAAACTTCCCTGGAACATCTGCAGAATTATCTGAATGCTGCTCCAAGACTTGTTGGTCACGCCCTTGCTGACCCAGCTGCACTGGCTCCCCAGTAACTTCAGAGTCCACTTCAGGATTATGTTTTTAACTTTAAGAGCTCCGAGCAGCGGCACACATCAGTGAACTTGAGGTCCTTGACCTCATGTGTTCAGCAGCCGCTGGCTGTGCAGCAAGAGCACAAAGCTGATAACTAAATGTGACAAACTCGTCTTTTCAAACTTGCTTTTTGGTAACCTTTGTTCTGATATCCTTGCATTTTTGTTGTGAAGTACCTTTTACTTTTAAAATAACATTTTAAAAGCAGCTTGTATATTACAGCTGATATCAAGAATTTAAAGACCACCATGTGTGAGCACTAAAAAGTCCAAATTTGAGGTTTTAAGTAGCCTAATTACAGTTTGTATGTTTATTGGCAAAGCTTGCAGGCTGGGCTTTACTGGAATCAAAAGTTGTTAAACCAATGTGTGGTGCTTTGCCACTGTAGTGAATAATTATCTAGGCAGTAAAAGAATTGTTAGGGGATCATTTGGGAGTAGCTGAAAACACACCAACGAAATACAAGTAGGCTCAGGTCTTGCATCCCCTTCAGAGTCCTGGTCTTATTTCCTTAAACCTCAGAAGGATTCCCTCAAATGTCAGAAGTAGTTCAGATTCAAGCGGCTTTAATCAGCAGTGTAGTCTGAAAACAAATGGGGCCTAATCAGAAAGCCAGACTAGTGGCCCTGGTGGGAAGATCGGTTTCTACTCATGGACTTTGCATATCTCCATCTGGAACGTTTTATAGTGTCTCTCTGTCTGTCTGTGCATTTCAAATGCTGCATGTTATACCCAAATAAAAAAATCATTAGTAGCAAGCTTCCTTTTACATTTACACAGCATCTGATACTAAGCAGCAGCAGCAGTTCAGTTTCAAGTCGCTCAGTGTAATAACAAAACAGCAACAATAAAAAGATCGAATTAAAATATGGCCAAAAATGGATCTGTGGCATATTTTATTTTAAAGTTGGTTTGTTAATGTAACAAGCATGCAGTGGTGAGACACACCCTGCTTCGTCCGCTGACTGATGTAGTAAATACAGAGGGCATGCATGAAGACATATTCGGACAGAGACCGAGATTGCACACAAATAACCACAAAAATCTTCTCAGCTGATGATGTTGCAAAAAGTGGACAGAGATATGAGGCACAGTAACAACATGTGTTTATTTAGTTATTTTTAGCGAGCACCAACTTCATGTCGTAACTGTTTCTAGCAGTTCTAAGTTAAGCTGATGTTGAAGGTAAAGTTGAGTATTTGTTCACTTAAATATTGAAGAATACAGTGTGTAGAGATGACCTGATGGTGGGGCTGTTTTAAAGCGTAAATGATCTTCATTTTTATTACAACACTGTCATGGAGATATCCATCAAAGAGATACAGCACTGTGCAAAAGTCTTGAGTCAACCCCTCACTTCTTTATCTTTTATATGTGGTCTTGGACTATAGTTCTCCATTTCTGAAGGTATTTCAAAGTCTTTCTTTGGACGTTGATTGCTCTTTATTCCTTTTCCTTCAGTCTGACCATTTTCACAGAAATGATTCTTTGTTTGTTGGCACTTACCTATGAATCCTTAAAGTATAAAAAGACACTTAAATCAAGGGATGAACCAGTGTTGTGTCTACATGTAACAGACAACTTGGCAAAGAATCTTAAGAATTATAAAAATATATTTTTAAGCCCTTTGTTATTAGAAGTCTATCATAAAAAGACAGGAATTGTTTCCATTTCTTTAGTTTAATCCATGAAAAAGATAACACAGTTTGCTATGCATACAATAGTGTTTTTCCACAAACTAGGTGATTCCCAAAGAACTATTATCTGAAAACTTTGCATGTCTTAGCAAACTGTAATCTGGACAAGTTGAGGATAAAAGAAGAGAAGTGATAGGCCTAAAATCCTCTCTACAACAAATTAACAGTATCTGAAATTCATCTCCTTGAGAAACAGTAAATAATCTAGCAAAGACCTGACACAGGACCTGAGAGATGCTTCTGGGCCTTCAGGTGATCCATCCACTGTTCAATGGAGCCTCATCAGAAACAAGCTCACTTGAAAGGTGGCTGTCAAGAAGCAATTCTTAAGGAAAAAAACAGAGAGAAAGGGCTGAGGAGCGCCAAATTACACTAACACAGGGAAATCTGTAGCAACTGGTCTTTTGTGATGAATCCACATTTGAAAATTTTGGCTGAAACCACTGTCAGTATGTATGGAGGTGGTCAGGAGAGAGATATAATGATGAGTGTCTACAGCCACCTGTACACAAGTGTAGATGCACAGTGGAGTGTTTTGTGTTTGCATTTTAGCCAGAGGCATTGGAGAGCTTCTCACAGTTGATGGAATTATGGACACAAATGTAGAGAATGCAACAAAAGGCAGCCAATATCCAAAGAGCAGATTTGGATGTCCTTCAAGAAACCCGGAGAACTATTCCTGAAGAAATTACTAGAAAGCTTGCCCAAGAGAGTTCAGGCTGTTGTACAAGCTGTTTTTACCTTATATACTGTATTTACATGTATGTTTGCACATAATTTAATAAATTACTGCACCCATTTTGTCCAAGAAAAATATAAAGAAATTAGGGTTACTTTTGCAAAGTACTTCAGTATTTCAGTCTGGGTCTGAATACTGGACCTACCAGCTGACAGGCACTGGCTTGATCATACTGCTTGCATGGCTAAAACCCATATGAAAGATGTGTTCAGCTTCCAGATCTATAAAGAGAAGCCACTGAAGAAGTTCCTTAAACCTGCTTTCTGTCTAATGGCCCTCAGGGAGGTGAGGGCTACTGGGGATACTGTGGTTGCAAAAACAAGTCAGATTTATAGAAGTTTATATGAAAACGTCTCTAATGCTCACTTCATCTATGACCTCAGCAAATACTCTACTGATGAGTTTATAGTCTCCGCTGCTATTTTCAAGTCTTAATAAATTCAACATGATGTTTGCTTTATAAATTATGGTCCCATTAGTGACCAAAAGGATGATGCTTCAGGGCAGGTCAACGAGGCTTCACAACAGGGCTTCACTAACCAACGGATGACATCATGCTTCACAGTCCATACTAATAAACTTCTGCTGTTGTTTTGGACTGATACGGGGTTCACACTGCATGTGAATACCTTTATTTTGATTGTAAACTGCATAGACATATGAAACATGTCATTAAATTTAAAAAAATTCATTTTAAAAAACTTGCTGGGTTTTGCTGGTTGCATCAACATTTTCTAACATGATTAACTGCAACTTTCTGTGGAAAATGTTTCCAAACTTCATCCTGGAAATGATCGATTTAGACTGGGAGGGTGAGTTTACAGCAGGGATTTTGGCATTATAGCTGGCCAAAAGACTCTGCCTTGTGTTGCACAATAAGTCAGTGCCTCAGTGCTCTCAGTCAAAACAACTGGTGTCAGGCCTACATGGTTTACATGCCTATTCTCGGGCACAGCTGCCAGTGCACTGGGGGGAGGCAGGACAGTAAAGAGGGAGCTTAAGGCCAGTTTCATCAAGTGTTCACAGATTAATGTGTTTTCTTACAGCTATTTAACTTGCAGAGCTATGCGATGACCCAGACTGTGACAGGGTCACTGAGCAGACCCGGGAGATCCAAGTGACCCATTGTCAGAGCTGAGAGGAAGTGGTAGATGACAGTAGTCTGAGATAAAGTGGACTTTGTAGCCGACATTAGGCAGAGATAATAAAACAGAACAATGATTGTTTGATACTTGAACATTTCTTAAAGAAATGAAGAAATCTCCTCTTCTCTGCAAGGCCACAGTCTGGTGTACCTCTTTTCCCTCACTGTCTACATGCAGCATATGTTATTTTGATTAAATCCAGTACACTCATGCAGACAACCTGTTGTGAATGCATTTTAGCACATCAACAAAAAGCCCTGAAAAGAGACAATATAATTACCAAATACTGTACTTTATACTGTGAGGTAAAGACCCTACAATAATAGACAGAACACCCCATCAAAGAGACGACTTCTTTGAGCAAGGACAGTGGGAAGGAAAAACTCCCTGTTTTTAAAAGGAAGAAACCTCCAGCAGAGCCAGGCTCATGGAGGGGCAGCCACCTGCGTAACCACTTGCGGGTTAGGTGAAGTTTACGGGACAAAAAACACTTGTTTGAGTGTTACTTTGCAATGTTTGGAATATATATCAGTGAAATCAGATTGTGTGTCCAGTTGGAATGTTTCATATGGAGGAATCTTCTCTGTTGACATGACTCAGATAGAGGGTAGAGTGACACAGATTTGTCAGTGCTGCTTCACTTTCGAGGTTCCACAAACCAAAATAAAAGCAGAAAAATCTGCTTTCAGTCTTCAATCACTTCACATCCAAATGGAGCAGACTGCAGGGAAAAAAACTCACCGTAGACTCAGTCATTCCAGTCTTGCATTTGAAAGCCATAATTTGAGCAAACAAGTAAAGAGAGGTTGTTTTCATGATGACTCCTGAATTTTTTTATATGACCAAAGCTTCTAGTTTGAGTCCTGTTTTTGTTTCTTAATGTGTATTCTTTTCCTCTTGTATTTTGCTTATTTAATTCAGTGAGTTTTTATCTGAAAGTTCACAAAAAAGAAAAAAACATAAATTAAGTAAGTGAAATTAGATGGCTGACAGACACTGACAGTGAAGCTTCTCTGTGGCTTTTTTAGTCCACTTGTCTTGGCCTTCACTATAGCACTAAAGCAGAGCATTGCTCTTTTTCTCTCTCGCTCTCTCACATGTTGACTGGCTTTTTAACTACTGGAGATTTTGTTAGGCTAACAAATAGGTCTCCTTTTCCCTCTCTGATGTCCTTTGAGCATTTTACTACCATTTGGCCAGCCGTGCTGGAACCACAGAGGGAGTGGAGCATGATGGAAACTCCATATAAAAAGAAAATAAACCAAACTCACTTAAACAGCAACATTGTGAGAGAGTGGACACTTCTGTGGATGAGAAATGCAAAGGACAACACGTTTGACACTGAGGGGAGTTGATGAACATACATTATGAGTTTTTATGGCGGAAAAAACTACTCACCATTTCATTTCCCCCCCCTCTGTGATAACAAGACCGTTAACTCCTCTTCCTTTGCCTTTCTCTTATTTCCTTTTCTTCCTATTTGGGTTTGCTGTGCTTCTTTTCACTCTGTGTGTGGTCTGCTTGATGAGCGACAGTGCATCTTTAAGCTGACAAAGGCCAGCAGTGAAGGTAGGGGTCATCTTCCTTTTGGTTACTGCTGTAAAAGGACACACACACATGCACTCCAAAAGCCACTGTCCTACATTAGATTTATTTTTGGAGCGATTGCACAACTAAAGCTGGATTCATTTGACAATTTTAAAATCACAGCCGTTTTAATTGATGACAAAAATCTTCGTACAGCCACTTTCATCAATATGAGGAAGTGCGGCGGTGGTTTCTCAAGCTATTTAAGCACTCCTGGTGGAATATAGACTGTCTTTTGTTAGAATATACTCAAAAAAGAAACAAAGCAGAAAAAAAGCTCTGTTTACACTTGCAGTATTTAAAAAAAAATCATTCCACTAATGCGCAAACATGCATAAAATAGGTGGATAGTAAGGCGTTTCTGTTTTTGTTTGTTTGCCATATATGCTATGTATTCTGGCTTAAAAGTAATTTTCTGGCCTATAGTCACATACACCACATAACACATGGTAATGTTACCAGTTGTTATGGCAAACTCCTTGTTTATTATAAGCTGCTTTTTGTCCTGCAGGATCGGGGAACAAATTCTAGCTTCTTAATAAATGCAGCACCAACATTAGTGTGTACACTGTGACTTAATGCTGATCATGTGCAGCAGACGTTAAAGCAGAGGTCTGGCACTGTGCATACTGTCAACATCAGCAGCGCTTAGGATCTATTGGAAAATACATCTGGTGAGTGAGATGTAGTGCAGTGTGCTTAGTGACAATGTCCTTGGAGGCAGACAGCATGAGTGTGGTCAGGCAATGATCCCTAAATCACAGGTCCAGGCAGTGATGACTGTTTAGCCACTCCACAATAACACTCATTTCATAAAGCTGCACGTGGGAGTGTATGCACGAGCGTGACTCACACGCGTGAGTGTGTACCTCTAAAGAACATAAGTAAGCATGTGTTTTTCTACAGAATCTGCATGTGTGTTTGCACATGAGTTAATGCCTGTCTGTGTGCAGGACGAAGCCTTGTAAAGATCTAAATTACCACACAGAATCTCGTGGTCGTGCTTTGCAGCGAATTACCATAGGTGATCTGGCCAGAGTGTTTACATTTGGTCGGAGTGCAAATCGTAGCCAGTCCACAAACCACCAGACCACAATTGTTGAATATAGTTTTCCACCCAAACTAAAGCTGTGAAACTAGCCACGTTCACATCCTGCGGTCACAAATTCCCAACTTCAGTCAAAAAAGATTTCACTCTGACAAGCTCCTAGTGTCATTGGATTATGCAATTGAAAATTTAGCTGCCCTTTAAGACGGCTTACATATGCCATTTAAGAGGGAAAGGTTTGGTGTCTTTCCTAACACTTTTAGATAGAGGAGGGATTCAACCTTTTAACCTTGCAGCCATGTGATGGTCTCATTTGTCAACAGGCTAGCTTAAAAAGAGCTTTTGCAGCTGTCACAGAGCTAAATACTCTGGAGCACTTTCTAATGTCTCAGTGAAATCCACTTACTTTCCTTTTGGTATTGTTAGATCAGATGATTCATAATTATTTCTCATTGTAAACATGATAGTTGGCTGTAGTTTCATGTAGACAATCCTCACAAGAAAACAATTGCGCATTTTATATCCTTTCAGTATGTGTTCCACTAGATGTAGAGACAGAAAAACTGACTAACACACCTAACTAAATACCCTTGGGTTTTTGTGAATGCAAGTGAGAGTGAGTAGGAGCATCCACTTGCGAGCATTGCAGATATCAAAGTGATTTCAATCCATCATGGTGATTCCCACAGACAAAACAGCCAACGCTGAGGACAGACAAGATCTGCAGTGACACAATACACTCTCTGTTTACACTGGGAAGTGGGGAATCGAGTGGGGATGTGATGGCTGCACTTACAGCCACACAGTGGTAATATCACCATGTTAGTGTAGAGGCTTATAAGTAATATTGCATTCACATTTCTTTCTTTAAATATAGGAATTTATTTACAGGACAATAAATAACTGGTTTTGGTTTAGAATTCATTCACATATCCACATAACGCTGCATTCTAAAATAAGTGCGCACATTTTAGTTTACACTGTTATGTATGATTAATCTTTTGTTTTCTGAGTTACCGTAGTTGCAGCTGTTCCAGTCCCTTGATTAAGGAGCCAAGAGGTGGAAAAGGGGCGGAGCGAGCTTTAAAGGAAGGCTACAAATTGGTTCACGCCATAACTCGGGACCATGGGGGGGGATTGGAGTTCATTATGTTTGGTTTAGTTAGGTTTTGTGTGTTTTACCCCTTTTCCTGTTTTTGTGGGCTGATCAGCCACTATTTAAGTTTCCCCTTTGTCTTGTTAAGTTAGGTCAGTTTGTTTGAGTTATCAGTTGTGTTGTCAACTTTGAGTAGAGTTTAGTTAGTTTGACCTCTTTTATGGGCCCAAGATTTTGATTCTTTTTGCATGAGTTAACCAATTATGTTTTTTGGGTTAAATAAAAAATCGTTTTTTGGACTTTAACCTGTGCCTAAGTTTCCTTCACTGCTCGGTCCATCACAGGGGAATAAGCTAAGGAGACGAATAATGATGGTGGAAGAGATAGAATTCGAGTGTACTGCCAGATAGCATGCATGTGTGCTGAGAAAATTGGATAAAAACACAGTGAAAAGGGTGGAGGTTGAAAAAGCAGGGTGTTTTGCAAGCAGAGGGTGAGGCAATGTCACATGACCCTCTGAAACTCTATGGATGGGGAGCTGTGAAAACCAGAGGACAATGGAGAGTATGAGAGCATTAAATGGACAAAACCCAACATTAAAAACTGTGACTCTAGCCTGAAGGCTGTACTCCTCCGGGGATATTCTGGCTGAGTCCCACCCTGCGTCTGGTCCAGTGTCAGTGGTTACAGAGTGTTTTGCATGCAGGGATCTAAAGATCCGGCTTTGATAAGTGCTTTGTTTGACACAGACAGAGAGGAAGTGAGGCTTGGGTGCCACTGCTTTAAAGAAACAAGAATTCAAAATTGAAAATGCCCATTTCTGTGCACTTTTATCATGGCTACATTGGCTTTCATTCTGTCTTTAAACTTTATATGAGGCCAGCGGTGGGAAAAAAATAGTAATTTGGTTTTACTGAAGTGGAAGCAAATGCAAAATCTTTAAAGTCACGTATATTTGCTTGCCCTTTTTTCTAATTTAGAGTCAGAGAGGAAGTTTAAAACAACTCAATAAAAGGTTACTGCCAGTTAGGTTAGCACAGAGACTGGGAACAGAGGGGAACAACCAACAACTCTCTCCACCTGAAACAAACCCCTTGCAAGTAAAGTACCTTGCTGAAGTGCACTGTAAAATGGAAACACTCAAGACCAAGCACTTGTAAATTGGATGGCACACACACTATCACCATGGAGGTCAAACAGAGCTTTTCTTTTCCTTTTTCTCCAACTGTCTTTCTTTATTCTGGTCCTCTGGAGAGAGCTGTGTCAATGTGTTAATACAAACACACACATAGACATGTGGTGCTGGAGGTGGCCAGTGCAGAGTGAGAAAGGAGTTCCAGTAGAAGGTGTAAAGCCCACACAGATCTTTATACAGTCTGAACCCCCTGCTGTAGTCTCCACATATTTAAAGCTTGATGTCTTTTGCATTGTCAGAAGAGTGTGAATGCCCCACAAAGGAAAAAACACCAACACAGCCTTGTTTTTCTAAGTGATACCACACACATGTTGACATGTCTTGATTTGACTTGACTTTCTTACATTAGAAAAAAGGTTTGTATATGCAACACAATGCCAAATCAATCAACCTGCAATCTGTTGCAGAGTGTTCATTAGCACTTGCTGGTTACACAGGCTGACAGAGAAAACCAAAGCACCAAGTGACCGCCAGAAGGGAAACTGTTACCTATATTCTCAAACCAGACATTTATGATGCCATAAATCTCCTGCTCAGTCAGGGCTCAGAGGTGTTTGTTAAGGTGGAGATGTAAATGCAGACAAACATGCTTTATTGTTAAAAAGACCCACTAGTCAGGAGCCACGAAGCACATTCACGTGCACATGAATAAACATGTAACCACATTAGAAAATGAACTGTTTCTCATGATGAAATGTCATAAAATATCCGAAAATACACATTTTGCTGTGCATCTTTCACACGGCAGCTCAACTCATAGACTAAAACACTAAAAATAATACTCTCTCATGTTTGCTGCTGTGGGTGGTCTTTAGCATCCAAAGAGAGGAAAATAACGACACAGCTCAAGATGTTAAACAACAATGCTCATGTAAAGAAATGTCATGATTTGCGATGAAGCTAGGAGGCTAATAACATTTCTAACATGCAGGTAAGACACGTCATTTGTCTTACTTTGAAAGCAGAGTAAGAAGCCAACAGTCCACACTAAAGTGCCAAATTACAGACATTACCAACTTTACGAGCACGGTGCCAGTATGAATAAAATTCTGATTCTGAAGTGGCTTTGTGCTTGACCTGTGCCCTTTATGCTGTTGACTATCACATTGTCTTCATCACATAATGTGGATGCTTTAGAGTGGTTCTCCTCATATATGTCTGAACAATCCTTCACGGTACTTGCACCGTAAGGTTCTGTTTTGGGGCCTTCGCGGTTTCTGTTACATCAGCTCTCCCTTCAGCACATTTTAAATAATTTTTGTGATATCTTTATTACTGCTACACCGATGGCATTCAGTTATAAACCTCTTTTAACTCTCAGGATATTACTAACTTACATAGTTACATAGTTGCTTGGACTCTCTGAGAAATTGGCTGGCTGCGAATTTTCTCCAAATTAATGAAGAGAAAACAGAAGCCCTGGTTTGTTTCCCTGACAGATTTGTGCCTGAGGAAATGGAAACTTTGAGCCCCTTTGCCAGATTTACTAAATATTATATCAGAAACTTTGGGGTGTCCATTGAGTCAGTTTTCACTTTGGATGCTCACATGAAATCTCTGGTTTGTTCTTAATTTGTTAACTTTAGAAGTATTATCAAGTTCAGATCCATTGTGTCATGCCCTAAATTGTAGATTGTCATTCATTCCTTTACTTCATCACATTTAGATTATTGTAATGTGTTGTTTACTTGTCTTAACAAAACCTCCCTGGAACATCTGTGAGTTGTTCACATGTCACACCCATGCAAATTCAGTTACACTGCCTCTCATTAACTTCAGAGTCTCCTTTAAGATTAGGGATTTGACTTTTAGAGCTTTGCATGGACAAGCACCAGGACACGTCAGTGAACTTTATATCCATACATCCCCAGCAGGTCCTTTGAGTTCATGTAATCAACGCCTGCTGCTTGCATAGCATACAGGCGCAGAACGAAAGGGAGCTTTTTGCAACACTTGTCCCCAAACTTGAGAACTGTCTACTTCTAAGCCGTTGAGTTGAAGTTCTCTTTTTAAAAACAGGGTAATGTTTCGATTTGATGTTGTAGCATTTTTGCTGTGAAAGACAGTGAAAGATCCACATGCCTGTAAAATCAAATCAAGATTCAACACTTGGAATATTCTTCTGTGTTCATCACAGAAACAAGACTGCATATTCATCCAGCCCACATGTAATTTGAAAAACCTCTGAAAAGGTCCAAGACGAGTAACCCCCCCCCCCCCCCCCAAAAAAAAATAAAAACAACAACTAATGAAGCTTTGATATGTAATGCAAACATGCAGTTAAATGCTGATTTCGTCTCAGAGTAGAAGGATGCAGAGCTATGATGAAATGTGTAATGAGCATGGTGGAAAGACTCAAAACAACACATGCACACATATTCATCCCCCCCCCCCCCAGATCAGATGTCAGCCTCTTTGATCTCAGTGGGAGCTGATGTCATACCCATGCAGTCAATGACTTTGACAGCATTTGGACTCAGAAGGGATGGAAAAGGCAGATATGGAGGGAGTGAATGGACAGATAAAGAGAGAATGGGCCAGAGGGAGAATTATTACTTAGGAAAAAAAAAGCAACAAAAACATTTAGAGAGAGGGAGGGAGAAGGGTGAGGAGACAAGCAGTGAGGAGACATGTAAAGAGTAAGGGTCACAAAAAGAAATAAAAAATAAAAAAGACACAAAGTTTCAGCTGGGGCGGGGGGCAGAGTGATGGCTTTAGCAGAGTCAGGTAGAGCTGAAATTATTATAGTGAGGAGAGGAGAGAAAAAACAGCTCTCTCTTGCACAACTTAAGAACCAGACATGGTTTCCCTGCTTCTGTGGTATCGTCTGTCTGTGTGCAACTTAAGCAATGTTGACAGAGAAAGAGAGACTCATGGGGGCTGAATTTAAAAAAAAGAGCGAGAGAAAGTGAAAAAAGTAAAAGGAATGAAAAGAGGAAACAGATTAGAATAGCAAATGCAGTTTTCTGTCTTGACCGAGCCGGAAAAGGTTCAGTCCATTCGGTAATTTTAGGGGTACGCTGCCCTCTGCTGGACAGCAACTGCACTGCCCTTCGTGAGTTGCTGTTTTTATTTTCCTCCGCAAGGGGACTCCCAGAGCTACAGCAACTGTGTCACACACAAGATTCAGATGATAAAAAAGTTCACGCCAAACTCACATAGAAGGAATAAAAGTAAAACTGATCTTAATCAGCTGGTTCCAATTGGTACCAGAAGACTTATTCTGTTTTAGTAAGGAGCAGTTGTCTCCAATATCGACTCTGTTTGAAGTGGTTATGCATTTTTAAAACAACTGAATTTATTTGTCTGCACTCACCAGCTAATCTACCAGGTATTCCTGTTAAAGTGCTCATTGAAACTCCTATCTAATCAGCCAATCACATGACAGCAACTCTGTGCATTTAAGCATGCACATGGATAAAATAACCTGCCAGTGTAAGTGGCACTTCTCTGGGTGAAAATACCTTGTTGAAGCCAGAGGAGCTTTGAACTGATAGGAATGCAACAGTGTCTTTAAAAACACTCATTACATTAAAGCTATGCAGAAGAGCATTTCTGACTGTGCAACATCTCAAACCTTGAAGCAGATGGACTACACCAGCAGAAGACCGCACCGAGTTTCTTCAATGTTTGAACTATTATGTTCGACTCCTAATATTTTGGATTTGTCTGGTCTTCTTAGTGTCTTCTTACATCTTGCTTTGTCTTTATCTGTTTTATCATTCCACATGTCGTTGCTTCCTGTTTTGTTTCATTCATCCTTTGTAGCTTGTACCCTGCCATTACTTTTAATTTCTTTAATCACTTGTCAGCTGTATCTGGTTACCCTGGTGCTTTCCATCTCTCTGATTGCCTCATGCGTCTATTTAAAGCCCCAGTTGCCTAAGTTCTTTGTTGAGTCATACTGTGTTATTTGTTTCTCCTCTCCCATGTGTGTGCTCATTGGATTTATGTTTTTGGTATCTTTTGGGTTTCCTGCTCAGAGGGTTTTTTTGTTGTTTTTTAGGGGTTGTTTGCTGCCTTTGAAATTACTTGCTTCTGGTCTTTGGTTCTGGTCAACCTTCCAAACCAAAAGATTGTGTCAGGGGTGTCTTGTAACGGGATGCGAAGGTAAAACGGGAGTTTTACAAGATGGTAGTGAGACCTACTATGACTGGTTTGGAGACCCAAACTTTACAAACCCTAACCCAAAAATAGGAGGTGGCTACTTTGAAGATCTTAGCATTTTCATCGGGAGTGATGCAAAATGAGTATTCCAAAGGTACAGCTCGGGTTGAGGCGTTTGGAGAGGAAGCTAGAGAGCCAAGGCTAAGATGGTTTGGCTGCCATCTCTCATCTCCTCCACACATCACTTATTCACTTGGACACTAGAAGGGGGAATTATGTTAAAATGCTCTTCATCGACTACAGCTCTGCATTTAATACCATAATTCCCTCCACACTCACCGCCAAGCTGGAGCATCTGGGACTCAGCTCATCTATGTGTCAGTGGATCTCCAACTTCCTAACTGGCAGACCACAGGCAGTAAGGATGGGCAGACATGTCTCAGCCTCCATCACTCTCAGCACTGGAGCCCCCCAGGGGTGTGTTCTGAGCCCCCTGCTGTACTCTTTGTACACATATGACTGTGTGGCCACTACCAGCTCCACCGCCATCATTAAGTTTGCTGACGACACCGTCGTGGTGGACCTGATCTCTGACTGGATGACTCATGAAAGAATAAAGTTACGTTGAAACCAAGCACACCATTGCTTTTCTTGTGACATTACCAATAAGCTTGATGTGTCACATGGCCGTCTTCCTATTGAAAAAAAACAGAAGTTGTATCCAAGATGGCCGACTTCTAAATGGCCACCATGGTCACCACCCATCTTGAGGAGTTTGCCCCCTCACATATACTAATGTGCCACAAACAGGACTTTAATATCACCAACCATTCCCATTTTATTACGGTGTATCCATATAAATGGCCCACCCTGTATATTTCTTCATATATTCTTATATATTTTCTATATTGTGTATATTGTGTATTTTGTTGTACAGTTATTTTATTTTTAACTTTAATTTTTATATTTTATTTTATTCTTTCCTAGTTAAATTTAGCCTTCGCTTTAATTTTCATATTTATTTCCTATCCTATTCATAGTCTTTTTATTTTAGGTCACGAGTAGTTGTCTAAGCATTTCACTGCATATCGTACTGTGTATGACTGTGTATGTGACAAATAAAATTTGAATTTGATTTGGATATGTGCAGAGGATGTTTAGTGGATATATTAGGGGAAAATATGGAGCTGCTAGGCAGGGGGAATAGAGACCATGGGAAATGCATGAATGCAGTGAAGGAGATGCAGGGGTTGATGTGAAGCTGCTAGGGATAGGGTGAGACGGAGGTAGATGATCCACTGTAGCAACCTTTACAGGGTGCAGCCAAAAGGAGTGCTCTTGCAGACCATGTCCATCCCTTTGATTTCTGTACTCCACACTCTAGTGTCCAATTCGGGGTATAAAGAGATGATTCTCATGAGAAACAAAGAATAGAAAAATGATGAATTTTAGTGTCTTGGTTCAGTAAATTAGTCAATATTTTTCAAATTTTACAACCAACTTTCCAAAAGGGGAGATACTTTGCTTTGTGTGAAGTTGTAGTTCAATAATTTGTGATAATTTGCATTTTAAATTGTGTGTGTGTGTGTGTGTGTGTGTATATATTATTAGAAACGTCTGTTTTGCCATTAAGGAAGCCGGTAAAGCTAATTTTCATCCATCGGGAAATCAAATGTGAAACTGTGCTGATTTTTGGTCTTGTGGGTTGGAATCTAAAAAGTGAAAATCGTTACACATGCGTTGTATCTGTTTTCCAGCTGTATAACAGAAGTCACAGGAACAACTTGTCTTGCAAACACATTGCAATTGTGCTGAGCCGAGTTTACAAGTTTATATTTACATAGCGACAACACTGAACATGGAGTTCAGACTGAGGGGAAACCAGACTCCTGTTTTCCTGTTAGACTCCCTTTATAATGCAATAATTTAAGGAAATGTTATGACACATTTTAGGTTTTTAAATTTGTCCACATTTTGAAGAGACTTTAAAATGTGATCTCATGTCCCAATTTCAACTTTTTTTTCTTTTGGTTTTGGTTTGTTTTCCCCAAAATTTATCTCATTCTCTGGGAATTTTATTTACTTGAATTATTTGTGCTCAGTTTAAAAACATAGGTGCAGATTTATCTTCACCTTGGACTCCAATTACATTACCTCCCCCCTAGTCATGCTATTCTGCTGAGTTGGATTTTTTTTTTTTTTTTTTTTTTTACACCTCTTCCCAACATCACTCTTAACCTGACCGATCAATGCCAGCACTGTCAGCCAAAGATTCGTATCTAATGTTTAGGTTTTGTTTCTTCCATTACAGACTGCAGAGTCTTGTTGTACAGAACTTCCAAGAAAAAATGTGTTACACAGCTGTTAAACGCAACAGTGTCATTAACAGCTGAATATTCTGATCAACAGTCTTTGGCTCAGTACAATAGAGTAAATGACACCAGATTCTTGAAACCAACAGCTCCCCTCCTGCTTGCACCCCTCCTCCAACTCTCAGAAAACTCTTGCAAGTCTCAAAACTATCACAGATGCTGCCACCGTGACAACACACACATACTGACACAGTCAATTTGTCCTTTGTCTAGTCTTGTATTTAATCTACTCCTCTGCCAATGCCTCATTCGCCATATCCTTAATCAAGTTGGGCAGCAAGAAAAGACAATGTTGTGCAAGACAATGAAAATGGATAAATTTCTGAGAGGGGGTGGAGCGTCTTTCAAGTATGAGCCCTGGCAACAGGTCACAACCTCTGTATTGGCTCGTTATTAGGGACGAGCAACCAGAGAAAGAAAGCGACGAGGACAGTTGAGCACTCTCCTTGCTCTCAGCCCCAGCGGCCTCCTACCACTCTTAAACCCCCAACAACGCCACATCCCATTGATTAACGGACACTTTGATCAAAGGGGAATTCCAGCCCTCAGTCTCTCGCCTTCCCTATCTTGCTTTATTCGGTGAACTGGAGCGAAGGATGGAGGGCATACTGGTTATTCAGTTCCTGGTATACTGATTAGGACACAATGAAGCCTCACGCTGGGTTGGTTGTATGTGTTCCTTTACTGTTCTATACGCAGACATGCATGGACACAAACGCACAGGCTACACATTCTGAGCTTCTGCAGTCTAAGACCATGCCCCTATAGCAGGTGGTGTGAGGGGAGCAACTGCTTGTGTCTAGTTGGACTCTGTCGGTTGTTGGCCGAGAGCCTTAACAATTGTCAGCAATGGTAAGACTGACAAGAATGACTCAAGAGGAAAAAAACACACTCAAACCGTGAAGAGACTGAAGTCATGGAAAAGGGAAAAATGAGAAATGGAAAGAATTGAACGAAAGATTAATCCAGGGGGTCAAATATGTTTCAAAGTGGTTGATATTTACAAAGAGTGTTGCGTATTTGATGTTAAATTTTAGGTCGGTGGAATTTATTTTCTAACTGCTATTAGGGGTAAGATTTACCCGAAATTTTGCATAAATACTTATAAAAGTACGTATCCGATGCAGCAACTGTCCAGCTGGTATGGAATATATGCTGGAAGAACATGCATGCAGTTTTTATGCTTGACAAAAAGTCACTTAATCCTATGTATCGTTTGCACATTCATTCTGCAATGCTAGTTCTTTTAGTTTAAGGTTTTAAAGCTGAAGTGATGACATCACCTGGATGGTTTGTATGAAATGATCAGTTCCACAGAAGAGTACATGACTTTAAATCTGTGGAGTTCCTCAAATGGTAATACTACAGTTGGCAATGAGTTTACCATTATTTTTGCTCAAATATCATCTTTGTTGCATGTTAACCAGTCACTCAGCTACAGCGGATGTTGTGATAAGCACAATCTTTGTACACTGCTCTGACAGGGAAAGCTTTGACAAGTCACATATCTATCACTCCTTCACAGTATCCGCTAACACATATCCCCTTCATGTTCCTCTCACTTCCTCGCTGGGATTTGTGCCATCTGAAGTATGCCTGTTCAGTTTTCGTGCCGCATTAACCTCAGATTTTCCACACCAACCGAGACTAATGCAAAGAGCAGAACTAGGCGGGGGTGTCGTGTGTGCTCGGTGTTCACAGGGATTTTCTGATACAATCATTTAGTCATCATCTGTCTTTTGATCTTGCTGATAAATTTTTGACTTGTAGAGGCAAAGCATGTTTTATTTTTATGTATTTATTTTGCATTAAATATTAATTCTGAATATGAGATTTTTAATATGCATTTATTCCATCACCATTGATCTTCTGGGGAACATCAGAGAGCGTACTGATTTTAATGTGGCTTCAAAAAGAGCTTCTTGGTGAATCTCATACAACAGTCAGGGTGTAGGTGTGATTCTGCACCATTTTCTGCAGAGGTGAGAGGATTGAAAGCAATCATTTTCTTTCACTTATCCAATTCAAGGTCATGGAGGTGCTGGAATCCATCTCAGCACGGTAAATAGCAGGACACACAGTGGACTGGTCGCCAGCCCGTCACAGGCCTAAAGATAGACAACCATCCACACTTGTATTTACACCTGTAGCCAATTCGCAATCCCAGTTCTGAGAAAGTCTGCATGCTATTTGAAATGTGAATAAAAACAGAATGCAATGATGCAACAAAAGACTAGAAAAGTAAATAATGGTAAAAAGAAACAGCTGGAGGAACATTTTGCAACTTGCTAGATTCACTGGCAACAGGTCAGTAACACGATTGAATATACAAAATGCACATATGTTTCTATACAATACATAATATCAACAGATTCAGATAATTTGGAGAAATTTCTGTGAGCAAGGTACAAGGCTGAAAATCAGTACTGGATGTCTGTGATCTTAAAGTCATCAGGTAGAACTGCATTAATAACAGACACGATTCTGTCATGGAAATCACTGCTTAGGCTTTGGGAATTTGAGACAAATTGGAAAATTACTGTTTGGTCAGACAAAATGAAATTTGAAATTCTTTTTGGAAAAGAGAGTGAGCGCTGCATCCTCTGGACAAAAGAAAAGAGAGACCATCCCCTTATCAATGCTCAGTTTCAAAGCCTACATCTGTGATATTATGAGACTGCATTAGTGCCTATGGAATTAATAGCTTGCACATCCTAAAAGGCACCATCAATGCTGAAAAGTATATACAAGTTTTAGAGCAACATATGCTCCCATCCGGGGGACTTTTTCTTCTGGGAAGCTACATTTCAGCAAGAGTCTAAACCACATACTGCCTCAATCACAACAGCATGGCTTTATAGTAGAGTTTGGGTGCTGTACTGGCCTGCTGCAGTCCAGACCTTTCACGGGCTAAAAGAATTTGGCACAATGAAATTAAGACATGTTAAGCAGCTAGAATTCTATATCAGATAAGGCTGGGACAATGCGCCTCTCCATACAGTCCAGTAGCTGGTATCTTTGTTTCACAGACAGGAAGAGGTGATGCTACACAGTGGTAAACATGACCCTTTCCCAGTTTTTTTGAGACATGTTGCTGCCGTCAAATTCAAAATGACCTTTACTTTTTCTTAACCGGATACATTTTCTCAGCTTAAACATCTCATTTGTTTTCTATGTTCCATTGTAAATAAAACATCGATTTTTGGAATGGGAGCTGCAGAACCAGTGGATGTCTTTGCAAAAACTAGAAACCAGAGTAACTGGAGAGAAGCCATGCAGGCAGGAAGACAACATCCAACTCCACACTGAAGGGTCCTAGCCTGGATTTTATCCCAGAACCTTCTTGCTGTGATGAGGCAGTGCTAACTGCTGCAACACCACACTAGCCAGATTGCATTTATCAGTTGGCAATTGATTGGTCAGCTGGTATTGTTACCAATATCAGGTGCCAATACCGGCCATGGTAAGCACCATTATTTGGAGGTAAAATTGAGAGAAATCCAAAAAAAAGAGTTCCATAATTTTACTGGAAAATTTTTACTGGAAAATTGCAAACTTTGCCATAGCAAATAGTATAGTTCAGACTCCTTCCATTCATAAGGAAGATGTACCTTTGAGTGTAGGTTAGAATATCCAGATCAATGCAACAAGAGCAGGAGCAGAGGAAGTAAAGCCGGGAAGATTTTGTTATGACGGGCTAGGCCACCTCACAGGGCTTGTGGTTTCTCCCTCCTGCTAGGGCCGGAGTTTCCTCTCAACACCTGATTCAGCATCCCACATCTGTCCCGAATTAGCATGCTAATGGACGTGCCTAAGCCCCTGGAGCCAGCCAACAAGGGGCTGAGGCAAACAGATCCCCATGACACACAGACTAATTCAGCCAGACGGACAGCCCGCAGGAACGCCTCACATGTTCCACACAGAGGGAATGCAAAACATCCTGCATTCAGCAGCACCTCAGACTACAGAGCACATCTGGGCCGCAGATGTAACCAGAAAAGAGACGAGAGGTTGCTGTATGGTTCTACGTGCATGCTCGGGTGCTTGTGTGTAAGAGTGACTGTTTGCATTCATATTTAGAGCATATGACACATTTGTTTTTCATACAGAGGCACACGTGTGTCTATGTATATAACCAAATGGGCCATAGCAGGGTGAGCCGTTTTGTGGGCGGAAGGAGAGAAGATCAGACGCAAAGCTTCACAGGAGTAAATACAATCAGCTATTGAGAGCTGGATTCTGTCTGAGGCGTGGAGGCTCGGCATGTATGCAAGCAGAGGAGTTGTTTCAGGTCAGTGGAAGACGCAGATGTTCTGACCACTACAGACACCCTCCCTGAAAGCATAAAAAAGGAAACAAAATACTGAAGATAAAGTAACATCAATGCATATAGCATATAAATATTAATGCCTAATAAAAAGCAGATCCAGCCTGTGCTTGAAGCCTGCACAGGGTATCTTGCCACATCTTGCTTGAGTTGAGTTTGTCTTTAAACTTCACGAGATGCAGTGCCTTTAATAAGGATCTAATGACTCGTGACTGATCGCCTGACCAAGGCGGCTTTAAATAGCATCACTGAAATGCTTAAGTTGCTGTTGGTTGAAAGGCTCACTCTCTTTATTGTATACTCACCATTATAAATGCCTAGGTCAACAAGGGGTAATCAGACCAGATCATTTCCTTTACTTTGTGCCCTTTACATCAGCTTTTTTTTTTTTAAAAATACACATCCTACACCTGTGCATCTTACAAGAAGCTTCTGCTTTGTTGGTTTATGTACACTATCCCTGGACTTTATAGGATGGCTGCAAGCCTTTAAAATCCAAACTAAAATTAGCATTGTTATAGGGGTGGACTGTGCCACAAAAGGATCTATTCATCTTCTACTTATCTGGTTCAGCGTTGAGAAGGGGTTGGAGTCTATCCAACTGTCATAGGGCTAGAGGCACACCCTGGACACCCTTGCCAATATATACCAAGGCTAACATACAGAGACAGACAACGCTTCACATTAAAGTCAGTACTTTAAACCCATGCAAGCCACAAGAAAACTCACAGAAACACAGAGAAAACATGTCTGGATTCAAACCTAGTACCTTCTTCCTGTGAGGCAAGAACTACACCACTGTCCAGTACTTAAAAATGTTTTAAAATCTTAATAAGTAATTTCAGGACATATAAAACACTTGTTTTTCATCATAATTGGGAACATTGACCTTTATTGTTATAACAAAAACACACAATTTTTTACTCATTAATAGGTTTAATATGAATTCTCATAAATACCCCATAAACCCTGGGTCTGAAGTATACCATGGTATAGTAGGTTATATTTATCACTCAGGTGTAAGCAAGGCCTTAAACAGTTTGCAGTACTGTTTCTGTCCACTGGAGGACACTTGTGCTCTTTATGTATAAAGTGCGACTTAAGAGACAGAAGTTCCTGAACACACCATGTTTTCAAAAACCCTGAGGTGAGCACTGTACAAATTCAGATTTCTCCTTGAGAGTGAGTCTCGTAGCCTCCACCAATACACGTACTATATAAATGACAACAGAAGCATTGTCTATTTCCTCCCTGAGTAGATCAAAGAGTGATTATCATGTACATTTTGAGGAATTTAAAGTTGCCTTTTTACTCTTTCCAAATAAATATAAAGTTTCAGTGATCATTATTTACATTTTACACAGCCTCCCAGCTATTTTGGAAACAGTTATATTCTTTGTCTCTGTTTCCAAAAGTCAGAAGGACCACATACAGAGCACAAAGGACACACAGCACATTAAAAGGCATAATACACACATGTAAAAACATCCTCACAAGCATATCATGTGTGCACCGTATCAGACACCTTGTGAACCTTCCTATGCATTAGCAGTATCATATTTCTCAATAAACTCTACACCCACTCCATGACATGTTGGTCAGCCACAGGAGCTCGTTCAGTGAGAGACTGAGATTACCGAAAAGCACCACTGAACGACACAGGAAATCATTCCTGCCTGTGGCCATCTCCCTGTACAACGCATCCACTTAACACACTGTTTGCTGCTACAGCTACACATGTTTCTTTTCCAAATATTTATTTATAAGTGACTTATGTATGTATGTATATATATGTATATATTGTACTATTCTTAGTTAGTGTATTGTCTGTCTTGTCTTAATGTTGGTTTAAAATGGAGCACTGTAACAAAAAATAATTTCCCCCAGGGATCAATAAAGTATTCTGATTCTGATTCTGATTGAAGATACCGGAGGCATACTTCCTGTCACAAATGAAACACCTGTAGGTCTCATGAATGACTGGAAACAGCTTCATATGAAACCGCAGCAGAATGTGGCTCGGCAGGTGAACTTTCCTGGCATTGTACTTGTCGTTGTCCTCAGATCTTATTAAGCTACTGTTTCCCTTCCTCTCTGTTGCACATTTCTTTACCCTCCCCCCAGAGGGAAATCCAGTACAGTGTTTAAAAAGTCCTGTGGGACACAGAGAGAAGAGCAAGGTAAACACATTGAGCAGAGCCAGTAAAAAGACAAGAGACTGGGAGCTGTCAAGTGAGTCAACATGTTCCAGAAAGTCCACAAACAGAAGCTGAACCACTGCCCATTATTAGTCATCGCCAAGTAACAAGACATCTCTCTTTTGAGAATATAGAAAGGTGCAATGGGTATATAACCTAAATGATTATAAACGTGTGATATTCTCGCTTTGAATGATTAAAAGAAACAGTTCTGATTTAATAAAAAAAAGGAACACTGGAATATTTTCAAGTTTTTAACCTCATTAAAGGAAAGTAGAATAAAAACCGGAAGCAGAAACTCTTCATAACAAGACATCAATCTCTGCTGACTTCTCCTATATGGTAAATAAGTATCGCAGACTTTGATTGCCTTGTGATTGGTGTAGGTAAGGGGGCATAAAACCAAAATAATGAGCTGAAAGATGCTAAAATGTTTGGGCTCTTTCAGCTCATTGTTGTTATTATAAAAAGGTTGATACTAACAGTATAAATCTAGTAGATACACACTGAGCCAGCTTAATGTTCTTTTCCTAAAATCTAAGCTGTCCAATAAGCCGCCTTGATTGAAAAGTAAAGACAACATAAACAGAATAACAAATGTTTATCTGTAAGTCAAACACTGTTTTGCTTTTGAGGTTTAATGAGTCAGGGGAGGTGGACCGCATGACTCAAAGCAAATACCAGGATACATAGACCTTTGGCAAAAACTGCATCCTGACTGAGAGACCCTGATTGAGAAACCCCTACAGTGTGTGTTAGTGTGTGTCTCTTATTTTTTATACCTATGTCTGTGGATGCTTGTATGTGTGTGTGTGTGTGTGTGTGTTCTGAATGCTCATCACTTGAAGAAAGAACAAGTTATTTCCCACAATGTGGTTAACACCTCTGTTTAATCTCGCCTCTCCTCCTTTTCTTTTCTTCCCCCCTCCTGCTGAATGAAAGAGTAAGTGGGCTCAGGTTGTAATTACAGTAATGAATGATTTTGCTGTACCTTTCCGCCCATGTAACATACTTTTTCTGAAGCCCCTTTCACCCCTCCCTGTCCCACTGGAAGTGGGCTGGCTGCTCAGGTCTCTTTGTTTTTGGTAAGGAGATCCCCTGTTTATGTGGAGCTGGGTGTCCCCGGGTGTTCTTTTTAACCAGATTTCTTTGATCTGCTCCTCCTACTCTGCATAGCCATGTGTCTCTGTGCACTTGTGTATCTTGTGTGGTTTTAGTGGATTCAGGAGGCTTCATACTGGAAATGTTTCCTGAAAGATCCAGTTCGTCCAACTCCACTTACAATACTTTGCAAAAGTTTTGAGCCACGCCTCGTTTCTATATGCTTTAGAGGATGTCAAATAGGTGCCGTGATTTATTGAATCGAGAGCAAACATACATGAAAATGCAGAACACAAGGCAAAACCGACATTGTACAATTCTTTCTTTTATTTGGCCTTCTTGTAATTTCTTTAAGTAGTATCTTTAAGATGTACCTCTCACGTTCTCTGATTTATTTATTTATTTTGCCTAAATTTTGTTCTCTGTGTTTTTGAGGGGCAACTATCTATGGCAGATGGGCAGTATTTGACGATACTGCCCATCTGCCATGGATAGTTTTTAAGCCTTTCTACAAGTCAACTGCCGTGGCATGGCGTATATCTTAACAATTTTTCTGAGCAGTACATAAATTAATTTAAGCTGGCCTAACTTAGCTATCTTAAGTAAACTATAAGTAGTTTTTCTAAGGCAACAAATCTGCATGTTTTCTTAAGTACAAGCATCTTATTAGATTTGTCAGCATGCTGATGTATCTCCAATGACACAAACTGACTTAATTAATGCTTTTCTAACATGTTTGTTCTATAAATTTCATAGTGTACGAGTTTTTGCTTGGGGGCTTTTTTGAGATACAGCTGTTTCTGTGGGATTCAGCAAAATTTGGCTGCAGCCACGTAATGACTGACCCGTGAGAAGGCAGCTGTCTGTTAAAGGGTGAAATAATTTCCTCTCTAGCTTCCTTGTTTTTGTAAAATCACCCCAGACACCAAAAAATACAGCTTTACAAAGCATTGCTTATTCAGCTGATGCAGCATATCACATACAGTTTTGTTAAGCACTTGTGCTTTTGGAGCAGGAGAGGTAGAACGTAAAATTTTCAAGTTTTACAAGCTCATGGAGACGTATATAGGAAGACAAAGAAATTTTGAAAAAGTTGTAAACCAGTGTTGTTGGTTGCAGAAAATATTGTGTGTTTTGCGAGTTCCTTCAGCCCCTTTGAAAAATAAAGAATTCAAATTGCAGGGCTGCGGTCTAATGCTTTACTCCAGCCTCCTGTTTGGCCTTTCACCCTCACACCTCTTAACTCTCTGGCTCACAGCTGGACCGCTCCTACAGGCTTACGCAGCGTTACTACCTGTCAGACAGACCAAGTGCTGGAGAAATGGCTGGGTGAGTGGGTGGCAGTGTGGGGCTGACGTGACTCATCCTGCCTCCCTCAGCCATGCAAAACTCACCTCTTAGCAAAAACAGCAGAGTAGTGGGAGAGGAAAAATGATATGAAACCCAAAGTCGCTGACCCCTGGTTCCACAGGCAGTTCACAGAGAGTTGAGTCAGAGGTGTAGGACAGCTAGCTAATTCCTCCTTTCCTCAGCGGGCTCCAGTGTGAGCTTGCATGCAGTATTATCCTCTAAAATTACAGCGCATGCAGTACAACTGGAGGAAAAACGGAAATCCTTTTTAAATTGAGAGTGAAGTCAACTTTTGGACACAAAGTGGACAGCTGTTCCAAGGCATTATAAGTTAACTCCAATGTTTGCCCTAAAGGGAAAAGCTGACAATGATGTAGCATTTAAAGCATTACATGATTATTGCTTTAATGTATTTAGATGACTTATTTTGCCTTTAAAATCCTGCTAGATTCCTGCATGTATCCACTACTCTTTGTTGCGGCTACCACTGGGCGCAGTTCCTCTATTGGTCACTAAAAGCAGGCTCCTCTCTACAAAATTTCTCTTGGAAAACAAAGTGTTATTTTTCTCATGAAATGATAGGGTTTCAGACATTAATTTCACTTCCTCTAACAGTTGTTTTGAACATAATTTCAAAATCTTTTTGCGGTGCGGGTGTGTTTATTGGATTCCCTGTCTCACATTTTGTGTCACACACACAAAAAAGAAGCTATCACTGCAAAATTTAGTTTTGCGTTTCCTCATTTCTTCAAAATTACCCAGAATCAATCAAACCCACATTTAGATTATCTGGCTTTTTAAAAAAAACAAAAAAAAAAACCCACCAAATGCCATCTGTAGGAAACGAACGAATGTCCCCAAGAAACGAATGCAAGTTTTCAAGAAAAGAGAAGATCACAGCACCAGGAAATGTTTAAAATTTAATGCTCCAGTTTTAGATGCATGGATCAAATCAATGTTACTATAATTTCAAATGTGATATGCATGCAGAAATGTAAGAAAAAAATCCTAAATTTTGTTGTAAAGTTATGCTTGATTCGACAACAAGCCAGTCTAGAAGTCTACAAACATAAATATTACTGTGTACAGTACATTAGCTTAGATTATAAAAAATTCACACAACCTTGATACAAACACCCACAGTGTTTGTAGACTTCTAGACTCAATTAGTGAGCTGTGAGAGCAGGGTATCAGTCAGCTCACACCAGCCCTATCGATAAGAGTGGCAGGGCTTTAAATGAAACACCCGAGTTAATGGAGAGAGTGTTTCTAATTAGCTGGTAAGCTGGACTTCTCCACAAGGGCACGTGGAACATATGGGCAGATTGTTAATCAACAAACGATGGACTCCTACTCCTGTCACCTCCATAACCTTCCTCCACCCCATCCCTTCAGCCCACTTGTCCCATCCTCAGCTCCCTTAGCTGAGCTTCACAGCGGTCCTGGGAGAGGCATGTAAATCTGGGCCCCTTTGAGCAAGCAACTGGCTTCGGAGAAAATAAATCTGCTGAGGTTCACGATGAGTTCAGCCAAGCCGCTGCTCGAAGCTTTTCTCTCTCTCCTTTTCCTTCTCTCTCTCTCCGAAGCTGTGGCCTTTTCTTTCAAGGCATCTTTTTTCCCAGTCTCTATCTTTCGCTCTTATTCCCATCTTTCTTGCTGCTCTGCTTTTTTCCTCTGTCCCCAAACCTCATCTTAGATTTGCTAATGTTACAGGCAGACAAAACTACAGTGATATCATTGTTCTGATAACAACCTCGGGAGGAAGAGGGACAATCCCCCTCACATGTGTTGTGTCTGGTCGGGTTTGGTCAAATGTCTGATTCAATCTAGTTTAGTCTAGTTTGGACCAAGCTTGATGCATCGCTATAAGCCTGTTTCCTCAACCCTTGCTTGAAAAGCAGTATGTTCTCTATAGTGGGAACCATATGACAAGAATCTTTAGCAAATTACTCTGAAAGGGCAAGTTTGCATGTCGTGACTTTAGAGGACTATTTGATCTTTTTGTTACATACTAATGCATAAAAGGCTTGAAGTACTGTCTATCAGTTTGAAAAAGAAAACAAAAAAGAGGGCACTTTTTGTTAAGTGTGATGTTTCGTCAGCTCATACATCCACCCCAGCCTCGTCTCTTTGTGACTCCGCCACTGATTATAACTAAAGCCACTAAAGATCACAATAAAACAAGGGCTTATTGTGCTGTTCATACAAATGCAATGCACACAATGCTGCCCAAAACAGACAGTCCTAATGAACACAGCAGGATTTGATGTGGAATATATTCATGAGCACACGCTCAGTTGTTTGCATGAACATGGTTGAAGTTTCAGTTTCCAAAGGCTTTATGCATGCACCTTTAGGGCTCTCTGTGCTTTATCTGTCTCACGTTTAAATTGTATACTTTAGTGTGATGTAGTGAGGGAAAAAGCAAAGGTCTTGTAGACCTTTGCTCGTTACTTTTATTGTATTTGTTTATTTAACCAGGAAGTGCCTTGAGATTAAAATATCTTGCTAAACACATGATTACAAGGTTACAAAAACTATAAATAAAATCTCTTTATTAAGAACTACTTATTATAGCTACTGGAGAGTGTGCTGTCTGTTAATGGTCTGTGTTGCACTGCATTGATCTAAAATAAAAAACAACAATAAAAACAAGAATCTAAATTTATTTGAAATCAGATTTTGACAAACCGCGAATGAAACTCCTCACTTGTTTCGTTAATCTTCATGTTGCTACAGACTTCTTTCAGTGTTGTTTACCGGAGGGAGCGTCTAACTGGTGGTTCATGTCAGGCAGCTCTGTGTTGACATTGCTAAAACCTTTCTTCTGATGTAGCTGTTTATCAGAAATGGACACATAGTTTTGAAAAGAAAGAGGAGGAAGAGGAGGAGATCTGGTCACTGAGTACTTCCAGACCTCTAATGAATGAAGACAGATACGAGGACAGAGTGTTAGCCCTACCCCTGCGAACTTTGACCTGGATAGCTTAGGGTTAGTTGACAAAAAAAAGGAGAACTTTGTCTTGGGAGGATGACTTTATTTACAACGGTTAATTGCATGATATAGTTCCAATCCAGTGAATTGAGCAGTTTCACGCCGACACTGGAGGAAATGTTTTCAAAGGTCTCATTATTGCTTGTGCAAAATGTGTCCTACTTACACTGATATACTGTGTAATATCATCACTGGCTTTCTGTTAAGACCTCAGCGACAAATTGTGTGAGTAATTATAGGCAAACCATTTTTGTCTGTCATTAACTACCCCATCTCCTTATCTCTGGATTTTAGACCAACCCCAGTCTTTTGAGATTACTGAAGTCTTCCTTGACAAGCGCTGAGGATGTCTCAAAGTAATGTGCAGCTCATTCAGCAGGGCCTTATCCTTAATCCCTGACCTAGGAGAAGGAGGACTCAGTTTAAACAGGGAGTGGTGGGAGTATAAGATTACACTAAGACTGTAATTATAAGGCCCCTGGGCTGATAGGGAAATGCTAACATACATGAATGCACAAATATACAAGCTCCTGCACACGTGCATGCATTCATTAACTAAGACAAACACAGGGCTGTGGGTATCAAAGATCGAGGTTTGGTTTTAACTAACAAAGGGTTCAAGAATTCTGTAGCTTAGCATTGCTGTTTTAAAACCTGGGTTGTTTTGTAATGATACAAATAATTGAAATATGGAGACAAATTCATATGTGATATGAAGGAAATAAGCCGGTCTCAGTCTGGTCAGAGACTAGTTTTAGAGGATGACTTCAGTGAAACTCACCTCTCCAACAATGGCCTAAATGGCACCTGTAGCTAGGTGTGCACTGCTTTTAATGGGATAGACATTTTAATTCTTCTTAAAAAGCATTTTGCTGGTTGCAGAGCCGATCACCAATTGGCTAGCACCTTATTCCTTCATTTTTATCTACACTTAGCCCTGCAAAATATGATATGAGACACATAGCTCTGACTGTAAGCACAGAATTCCCACCCACCCTTCCTTCAAACCTTCTGTTTGAAAGGGACAGCCAATCAGAAGAACCTTGCCTAAAAGTGATTTGTTTCAGGCAGTGGATAGAGTGAAGAGATTGCACCAGCTCCCAGTAAAATATAAATAAGGATGATTGTAACGTGTGAAAAATGTAGAACTTTTCTACCACAGTCGAAGAACAAATATGAAGCTGGAAATGAGCATCAAAGGTCCTCTTTAAGCAGAAAGACATCTAGACAGAAATCTGTGGTTCAGGATATACATGAACACTGAAACTCTTATTTAACTATGAGAACAACACTGAAATAGTCCAAACACTAAGGGTTACAAGAAGTCTGAATAAGCCAAAAGCCAAGGTGAAAGTGCTGTCCATCGGTGAAAATCAAAGAGAGCGCTGCAGCATCATCAAAGCCACAGGGGTTAGAGCTGACATAACAAACACAACAAGCAGGCTTGATCCAATTCTCTTCAAACAACCACTAATTTCATGTCGCATATTTGAACGTGAATGCCCAACTGTGTTTGCTCTGTGCGCCCTCTGACCCCTGTTCCTCATCCCTATAACCCCCTCCTCATCCTGCCATGCTCAGTAGGACTTAGACCAGCCCACTCAGTGGAACAAAATGCAGGCCTCCTAATCAGCTCATTTAGAGCAGATCAATGGCACTGATGACAAGAGCCTAAGCGGAGACTGTGCACCAAATGAGGGCTGAACAAAACAGCCTTCTTAAATGATTGCCTTGGAGCAAATAACCCCCTGGCTGAGTGGGGTCATGAGGTTGGTGACCTAGGTGGGTGCAGCAGTGGAGGTGTCCGACTGCGCCTGAGAAGGGGGGGGGGGGGGGGGGGGGGGAGTTGAGTCCCTGGTGTCCCCGCTGGTGGGCCAGCTGAACAAACAGCTGGGAACAAGGCCAGACTTCAGTGTGCAGAGACACAAAGCTCCAGCCATGGAAGTCCAGTTTCAGGTCAGACCAGGCAAGACTTTAGACCCACGACAGCATGAAGACAGTGTGCTGCTTTCTTCTCTGGAGAAAAGGCCACCTCTGATCAGGGCACATAGCAAAATGAACACATACCCGTCTAACTGAACCCACACGCATGTACAACAGAGTATGTACACATTTACACACACACATGTAGACACAGTCTCTAATCCATTACACAAAAAGGCCTGTGTCTATCTGACTTTTTTCTCAAAATAACACTCCTCTATCTCCAAGCAATTGATCTTCACTCGTCTGTTCCTCCATAGGACATCTACTGTTTCTGCTGACTTTACTGCTCTCTGGCAACTCCTAAATATGTGGCCTTGTTGACATCCCCCCAGTGGTAACCACATTCCATGAACCTTTCCATATCTGCTCAGTGTCTTTCAAGATGGACATTCTTTTGCAATAATGATTATGTAAAAGCTTGGAGCTCTGACAGCTGGAGAAGAAAAATTTCAGAAAAGATGCTGGCTGTGGCTATTATAGGCCTGGGAAAGCACGAGAGCTAAAGAAAGTGACAGAGGTTGTCCAGATAAATCCATTCCTCACGCACGTCGCCAAACAAAAACACAGAAAAGCCTCGATCAGCTCTGCTCAACCTGAGTCACATGCCCAATTTTTGCGCTCCAGTTCTGGCAAAACAAGGTCAGTGCGAGATATGAAAAGGTTTGGTAAAACACACATGAACAATCGTACACACAGAAAGCCTTGTTTGGGACAGCGGGGGGCACAAGCTGTGATAATGAGTGGCACAGATGAAAGGGTGGCTCCTCCCGAGTAAGCAAACTTCACCAGTGGAGCCGTTGTTAACAAGCTGACCTCTGAGCCTTCTCAGTGGGAACATTGCACCACCACCACCAAAACCACCCCACATGAAGCCCCTCGGCTTGCCCTTCTGCATGGGAGCGCACCATAAAAATGACATCATTAAGCCTGATGTTCTGCATAGAAGGACGGCTGGTAAATGGCAAAGCGGAGTGTGAGTCTGGGAACACATCAATCTCTGCAAGCATCTCTACACAATCGATCATTGCGATAACAAAGGAATCCCAGAATGCACTGTGCTTCAACAGGAAAATTCTTTAAGAAATTTCCAGGAAAAGATGTTCTTCCTGCACAATAACTCTACACTGGTTCTGACGTAGTGCACCAGTGCTTTTTTCTCAGCCGGGACACCCATCATTTAGGAGAAGTCTACAGCAGGTGGACCAAAAATGTTAGGGTAAAAGGTCATGTTGCCACAGCTCGCAGAACCACAGCTTCACACTGTGACAAAATTATACTTCTGTGGTGAATCTATGCAGCGGCTATGATGTAGCCTACACAGTTGGCTGACGCTGTTGCTTGCATTTATACTGTACTTGTGTGGGATGTGTCAATGGTAAGGTGTAGTTACCCTACTATGGTGTAGACTGAAAGAAAAGTTTTTCCTCCTCTTTTAGACAGGAGAGGAAAAATTAGTCTGCAGCTATAAAAGAAAGGCAAAGATTGGAGCGATGACTCTTGCTAATACATTTTATTAGATAAGCACGCTCAGTTAGAAAAGTAATTATCTAAATTATACCATTATTTATATAATAACTCATCTTGATGCGACAGGATCAGTTCAAGAATGTTGCTGAAAACAAACATTTCTCAGTTATACCTAAATGGGGTGTTTTTTTTAAATTTTATTGTATTTTTTTCTCTTTAAGATAAGTTATCTCAGAAATGAATATGTGGTATTTGGGGCACTGAAAGCATCTAGATAATGTTTGAGCAATTTCAGTCTATTAGTGGGACCTGAAAGTTTTCCAGTGCATTATTCTAATACAGAAATATATTTGTCTTTTTCCTTGTTTTAACAAACTGACAAGAACATCTATAACATTTTTAAATCAAGTTTTGCACCTGCGGATTCTTTTTGGTATGTTCGGAGCACTACAAATTTTAAGCACACTAAAATATTATCCTATTAAGACTAAGTATCTCTGTTAGCAATCTAAACACAAAAAGCAACATTAACATCAATTTGGAGCTATCTTTCCAAGTCCACACTTCTCTTTTAGCTCTGGTCGGCTTTTTCAACTAAATGATTATTTTATGCTAAATGATCCACTGGGAGGTTTCGGTGCTGCCAAAAGAACCAAAGCTATGCACTGAAATCTCTTAAAGAACTTATAGCTGGTTTATTATTATTTGCTGTACAATCTGCTGAATTAATTTAGGCTTTTGAAACATTACTGCAGTTTTCGCTTGTATGCCTTTCGACTGGTGACATAAGGTGCCACCAAAAAAGTATTTGGATTTCTTAGTGTTTTGCACATTTCCACATTTAAATCTTTGAGATAAAACTTATTATGGGGAAAAAGTTATCCAAACCTACCTGGGCATATGGAAAAAAAAAAGTAATTGCCCCCTAAACCTAATTACTGGTTGTGCCACCCTTGGCAGCAAGAACTACAATCAAGCGTTTGCAATAACTGGCAATGAGCATTTCACATCACTGTGGAGACATTTTGGCCCCTTCTTCTTTCCAGAACTGTTTTAATTTGGCCACATTGGAGGGTTTTTGAGCACGAAGGGCCTGTTTTGCTTTAACTAGACCACACCAAAACCTTGATTTTGTTTTTTGAACCATTTAGAGGTAGACCTGCTGGTTTGTTTTGGATCATTGTCTTGCTGAAAAATCCAAGTGAAGTTGAGCTTCAGAGCACAAACTGATGGCCGGACATTCTCCTTTATTATTTTCTGGTAGAGAGCAGAATCCATGGTTTCATTAATTATGGCGAGCCATCCAGGTCCTGAAGCCACAAATCAGCCCCAGACCAACACATTGTCTGACTGTTGGTATGTAATGCTGTGTTGTAACGGGATGTGAACCTTTTAAAAAACTTCAGCTTTCGTCTCATCAGTCCACAGAATGTTTTCCCAAAAAGTCTTCGGGATCATCAAGATGTTTTTTTGGGCAAATATGAGACAAGCCTTTGTGTTTATTTGGTCAGCAGTGGTTGTCACCATTAACTCTCCCATAGATGCCATTTTTGTTTCTTTGTTATTGTTGAATCATGAACTCTGACCTTAGCTGAGGCAAGTGAGGCCTGCAGTTCTTTAGATGATGTTCTGGGTTGTTTTGGGTTGCTAATGAGGTCTTAAAGCAACTTGGGTAGTCTGGCTAAGACTGTTCCAAGTTTTTCCGAGTTGTTCTCTCGTTGCCTGTCAGCATTGTTTGCTGGAGTCCCAGAGCTTTAGAAATTTCTTTGCAACCCTTTCCAGACTGAAAAATGTCAATGACTTTGTTTATCAGATGATGTGTTGCTTTTTTAGAACCTTTAGCCTGCTTCACTTTGTTGGACGGGTTGTATTTAAGTGATTTCCTGATTCAACAGGTGTGGCAGCAATCAGGCATGGGTGTGAAATTGAAACAAACTTTCCAGAAAAAAGGTGTTTAATTACATTTCATTCTTGACTTCATCATTAAGAAATCATAAAAATTGTTTGATGATTAAAAACATTTAAATGTGACAGTTATGCCAAAAACTAAGAAATTGGGAAGTTCGAAAATACTAATCACAGCACTGTACATCCAACTGAAAATAACAGTGAATGTTTTTAATTCGTATTTTGGGTGAATTAACCCTTTATCTCTTCACATTTGCTGAAAGAACAGTGTGTCACAGTCAGTCTGAGAGATACACAGTCAAAATAAAAGTGGATATATGCAGGTAAAAGCAAACACAACCAGAGGCGCCCAACTAAGCCACCCAAACACATACACAAAAACAAAAAATGATCGCTATTCCCTGAGGAGCTACACGAGGAATCCGTTGGGTGTCAGAGCTCACTGTACCACTCTACATTGTAAGGAGACAAAGGGCAGGGGGTGGGGATGGGAGGGTGGAGGGTCACTTCTCCTCACAGCATCTCCAGTTTCAGGCCCTCTAAGGGCAGCCATGGGCGTGTTACGTAGGAGGATTGTGTCTCATGAGCAAGGTGGGGGTGGAGCATAAACACTGGACGCTGCATGCACGATTTTCACATGTCAGGAACACCTTTCTGAATATCAGCGGGGACCTCTTGGCACAAGGCGTCAGCACCCGTTCCTCCCGTGCCTCCTCTTTGACCTGTCATCACCTCAGAGATATATTAGAGGATCTCTGTGTGCTGCTGCGTGTACTAGCATGATTTCTGGTTCTGCTCACCAAATGTCTTAAAGACCACAACAAAGATATCAGCTTTCATCTGACTGTGATTGTATCATATTAATACAAGCATATTTCATTCAATTTATTTTAAAGCTTAAATTTAACACATATGGCTTCAGTGTAGCCTCAATCGTTTGGCCAGGACAGCGTGAAAGACCTTGTGCTAAAATCCAGATGCAAGTAGATAACAGCTGTATATTATCATTCCATCTAAGTATACACTCTCTGTCTCAGCAGTTCAGATTTTCCCAACTTGGAATGTTGAATTATCTTTTTTTAACACTCCCTCACTGTTTGCATGTGTGCAGCTCTCCTGTCCAAATTGATAATAAATGGTACATTACTGTCCAATGAAAATAACCACCCGTAATGTTTTTTTTAGGGCTACAAGAAAATATCCTCCAGGCTTAGTCAACTGGAGAGATGTGAATTCCCTTTTAAAACTATTGTATGCTGACCAGACACAGACAACTGCCTGTCCGTGCCAGTTCCAGGCAAGCTCTTACTTCCTTTTTGACATGTGGGGACTTCCTCCATTTCACAACAACAAGTCGTGCTGTGCCTGACTTCTCTGTCTTTAATCACAGCACACCAAAACATGTCCTCCTGGTGAGCCACAGGCCACCGATTCAGTTTTGTAAGAGTACCTAATCTGTGCTGCATGGATGGGAAAACTGAACGACAAAGGGGAAATCATTTTCTCAATGGCTGCTGAAACCAAAGTGGAATTTGCTGTAGTGGAGAAGAAGCCGTCTAAGCTCTGATTGTAGATAAGAAGGGTCTTTTTTATGTCTGTCACCCATTGTTTTGTTACATTACAAATCTTCCGTGCCGACACCTGATACCTGATAGTGTGGCCCATTTGTCACTCGTGTTTACGTCTGGGATGTGGAGTGCTGCTGGGGTGGAATACACCCAAATACACCCTGCCCCTGAGCACCCCCCAAGGGTGTGGGTGCTGTTGGGATAGGTGACACTGTGAGCAAGCTGGAGGGTCTGCATGAGTGTGAAGGAGGGGCCAGAAAATGTAAGCCTGTCTTCAGGAAAATACAGGTCTTATCATGTCCCAGGGCGAGGAAAATATAAAAAGCAACATAATAGGATTTAGAATGAGCTTAATGAGTAACTGAGCTAGGAAATGAGTCACAATAAGTGAGAAAAAAATGAAGGAGCAGTTTACCAAAATTATGGGAAAATTATGGGAAAAATCATTATCTTTTATGCTATCTAAGCATGCAGAAAGGTGCGGCTTTATTGGCTTAAAACTGCCTCTAGTGCAATACAATATGCAGGATTTCAATTAGTGGCGCTAATGAAGCAGCGAATGCTAGTTGCCAAACAACATCTGGGCTTGTCACCTGACACATTGCTGAAATTAGGGCTGTTTTTCGTAAACGTTTATGTATGAGTCACTGCACCAAAACAACACACTGCACCAAACAGACAGAGGAGGCAGTGTAACATAGCTGATGGCTTTTTTAAAATCAAATTCTCATGTAGTTTGAATGTATTGCAAACTTCAGTAGTTTTAAGTAAGGCAACCTGACCTGACCTGTAAGTATCGACCTTCTCTGCGCTATCCAATATGCATAGCTATTAATTCGGCAGCACTGGACCAATCCTCACTCCGTCTTTTGCATTCCAAACACAATAACTCTCAATACCAGTGCACTAGTAAATAGTCACAAGCTCTCTGGCGTGAAGAAAATAGCCCAGCACGGAGAAGAAAAGAAAGAATTGAGGAGGCAGGGGCTCAAAGAAAGGATCGGAGCAAAGAAAAGATTAGGCTCTGGAGAAGTACAAGTTTTGCAAAGCTGCCCTGGTTCTTGGCATTAGGCCAGGGACAGGAGACAATGCAATGCTGTGCAGATCCAGGGATCTATAGACGCTCACTGGAGCATTGGACTATTGGGCAGAAGGGTAAGGCGGGGGGCTGAGCCCAACTGTTTTCCAAAGCTAAGCACAGAGGACGTGATGGGGGACTATGGTAGCTGAAGCCAGAAGAGGAGCGTGGTTGCAGCAGAGATAGAAATGCAGTCACAGTGTATAGAGGATATTGACCTGACAGTCAGTCAGGGGATATATAGGGGCCTTAGTATCCTGCTTGCACCTGCTCTATGAAAGAAAAGATATAAGGGGGCTGAACAATATACCGTTAACAATCTGCCAACGGGCCATCTTCAGTACACACTGCAGGCCTTTTAATAAGAGAGGACAAGAGGGATATGAACTGGATTTTTGTTTCCCCTTCTTGCTTTATATGCTATTGTTAAGCCTTCTCTTTACTTGATTATATTTTCATACACTGCAATCAGTGGTTAATTTCCTTTCTATTCTTTCTGCCCTCTTGGCTGTACGTGGAGGGTCAAAGCTGGAAAAAAAGTGAGGAGAAATGAAGAGAGGAGGACAGGGAGGAAGAGGAGAGCGAGGAGTGAGGTGCACCCCTCTAAGATCAAAGACTCAGCCCCATTGTGAGGCCTGTACAATGGAGTACAGCACTGAAAACACTTAGAGAACCACCCCCCACGCCATTTCCTCTACTGCCCTAGACCCCTCCTCATCCCCTGGAGACTAACTGACAACACAGTGGGGAGGTAAATGAGTGGGACTGCATATAGTGAACCACAGTTATTTCAGATGTTTGGATAAGTCATAATAAGTAAAATGACCGTATGACGAACAAGGTATCAGTTTGTTACAGATGCTGCACACTTGTTTGGGGGATTTTGCCGTGACCAGCAGAACCACAACCACATTAGTGGAACCATATTGCGAGCCTGATTCCAATTTTCTGGTCATGTATTGACAGATAACACATCACTGACTTTTGTTCATGTTATAAAGCTATTAATAAAAATTAGTTTCTAACTACAAGAAAAATGTAAGCCCACAATTCAATTTTTATTTTGGTCAATTCAAATGTTCACTGGCTATGTGTTCAGCTTGCCATTTGGGCAAGCAGTGCTGGGCAGGAAGTAGGAAGGGGTTACAAAAAGATCTGTGCTAACTGTTTTTGCAAAAAGAAAGGGTGTTGTGGTGAAAGTGATTCAAATCATAAAGGTGTGTATTAAACAAGAGCTCCGGAGCGGATGCAACATTCTGTGATAATTTTTTGCAGCTTCATCAGTTTAAGGGTAATCATCACACAGCAAGGTTGTTGGGTCTATTGTTACTTTACAAAAAATATTGTCTATTGTAGCTTTAGGTTTGAAGGATGATTATAATCTCTGCGATTAAGGACAAGTAGCTGTGTTTGTCTTTCAACATTCAGTTCAAACCACTAGCTTCCTCTAATCTACACAAGGTACTTTTACAGAACAAACATTTAAAGTTTTTTAAAATGTATCTAAAGCTATATGACTGCTACATTTCCTGGATTGAGAATGGAGTGCCGTTGCTCCTGTTGGATTGATTTACCATATAACCAATAATTAAAATGTACATAAAGATACCAATAAAAAATGTCACAGGCAAAATGAAATGACACATACTGCATAAATGGAAAATTACCACTTCCTGAAAACAGTTTAGCTCTTATTATGTCATTGAAATACCATCCCGTGTGTTAAAACCCCTTATAAGGGTTCATATCTTTTTATTTCTCTTTCGGTGTCACATTACTTGTAGTGAAAGTAACCGCAACGCAGAGCAAAGCAGTGACATATAATATCCTGTCTTCACACAAGCTGGATTAGACATCGATGGGGCCGCCCCCTCAAATGTAAGATGCAAAGACAGATAAATCTGAGTGTTAAGTCTTGTGTACATAAAAAAGTAAAAAAGAAAGTCCCCAAAGATCCCCCACAGAGGCAGAGGAGAGGTAGCGGTTGGGGTTGTGCTCTTTCAGCTGTAACCAGTGAATGAACTTTGAGTAGAACTCTAAATCCTCAAAATAAGAAGAAAAGTGAATTCTTTAAAAAGCTCCACACCTTTTAGTGTATTTACCATTCAGTGTTTCAAGCACACGTGTGATTATTACCTTCTTGTTAGTCCTTTTTCTCTGAGTTAACTATTTTCTTTTCTTCCCTGCTCTCCTGCCACCTCCTTCTCCCCCTCTTGTGCTTTCCCTCCCTCAAAGCCTGCGGGGTTTATCTGCAGGGATGAGGGAGAGAGGAGAATGAGGAAGACAAGCACTTTCATGGCTGAGTTGGGAGCTATTAGCCCCCTGTGTGCTCGGACCTGCTCTACCTCCTCTCAGTATTAATCTGCAATGACAGCTTCACTGTTTACCAAATCCACCCAAGATCCTGGGGGATGACTGGCCGGCGCCACTCTGCTCCATTAACCTCTGACCTCCAGCATTACGGCACCAGACCGAGGCCAGGGGCTTGGGGTTAGCTGGCCTGAGCACCCGGCTGGACACCTGTCTGAGGTCCAAGACTGAGCTCCTCTCACACATAAACATTGTGTGCGAAAAGACGTATCTCGGCTGGACTTGGTGCCATTGTTCTCAGAGCTGCGGCTCATATACTTGTGTGTATTTTACATTTTCAGGTTTTACTTTCATTTTGAGAGGGTCTGGCAGTTAAAAGTATATACTTTTGGGAAAATCCCTAAATTATCTGTAAAAATAAAAGTAAAACTAACCTGGAACTTAAGGGCCACAAGTCTGGTTCTGTCCAAAAAGTAGGAAATGACTGTTTCCCTAGGCTTTCAGTTTTTATGCTAAGCTAAACTCACTGGCTCTGCCTCTGTACACTGCAGAGGCAACAAAACACTTTTACAGACCATCAAACTATTCCTTTACTATTCACTGACTGATTGTCTCAAATGGGTTTCCTGAACTGACTGAGCATAATTTACACCACTATCAAGCTTTGGTGACTGGTACATGAAGTAGAAATCACTTGAAAGGTTTTGAAACAGCTTTGACAAATTAGAAATCCAAGAGAAGAATAGTGAGGCAGCAGTGCTGCTCCTTCTTTCAATTAGACATCCATGTGTCCTGTAATCCATTTGGCCAACTGCTGCATGATGAGTATTACACATTCTTCCTTTGAAGAATCTCAACTTGTTCTCTAATGTGGGCCTTTCTCTTATACTTGTATATATTTTTCTTGTTTTGTATATATCCCTTTGACTGTATGTATTTCTCCTTTTTGCTATTTATTCCTGCCGTCTGCAGTTGCATCCCGAAGTTGATGTGAAACACCTACAATTTTGTTGTACATGCACAATGACAATGAACGAGTATTATGTTCTATTCTATTACAATAAATCCCCTCTTCTTTTCACAACAATCTAAAAACATCTATGAACTGAAAGGTTTTGGCTTTTCGGGGAGGAATGTGGGGGAGGCATGTTGTCCCATTCCTCTCTAAAATTCTGTTCAACAGTCCTGGATCATCTTTGCTATATTTTTCATTTCATGATGCACCAAATGCTTTTATTTGGTGAACGATCTGGACTCCAGGCCATTTCAGCTTCTACAGGGTGGGCCATTTATATGGATACACCGTAATAACATGGGAATGGTTGGTGATGTTAAAGTCCTGTTTGTGGCACATTAGTATATGTGAGGGGGCAAACTCCTCAAGATGGGCGGTGACCGTGGTGGCCTTTTAGAAGTCGGCCATCTTGGATACAACTTCTGTTTTTTCAATAGGAAGAGGGTCATGTGACACATCAAGCTTATTGGTAATGTCACAAGAAAAACAATGGTGTGCTTGGTTTCAACGTAACTTTATTCTTTCATGAGTTATTTACAAGTTTCTGACCATTTATAAAATGTGTTCAATGTGCTGCCCATTGTGTTGGATTGTCAATGCAACCCTCTTCTCCCACTCTTCACACAGTGATAGCAACACGGCAGGAGAAATGCCAGCACAGGCATCCAGTATCCGTAGTTTCAGGTGCTGCATATCTCGTATCTTCACACCATAGACAATGGCCTTCAGATGACCCCAAAGATAAAAGTCTAAAGGGTCAGATTGGGAGACCTTGGGGGCCATTCAACTGGCCCACGACGACCAATCCAATTTCCAGGAAACTGTTCATCTAGGAATGCTCGGACCTGGCACCCATAATGTGGTGGTGCACGATCTTGCTGAAAACACTCGGGGAATGTGCCAGCTTCAGTGCATAAAGAGGGAAAAACATCATCATGTAGCAATTTCAAATATCCAGTGGCCTTGAGGTTTCCATTGATGAACAATGGACCCACTATCATTGTACCCCATATACCACACCAAACCATCACTTTTGTTGTTCTAACAGTCTTGGAGGGATCCATCCAATGTGGTTTAGTGTCAGACCAATAGCGGTGGTTTTGTTTGTTAACTTCACCATTCACATAAAAGTTTGCCTCATTACTGAACAAAATCTTCTGCGTGAACTGAGGGTCCTGTTCCAATTTTTGTTTTGCCCGTTCTGCTAATTCTGTGCGCCGATCTGGGTCATCCTCATTGAGATGCTGCAGTAGCTGGAGTTTGTAAGGGTGCCATTTGTGAGTAGCTAATATCCGCCGAAGGGATGTTCGACTAATGCCACTCTCCAGTGACATGTGGCGAGTGCTACGCTGTGGGCTCTTGCTGAATGAAGCTAGGACAGCCACTGATGTTTCTTCATCAGTGACAGTTTTCTTGCATCCACATTTTGGCAAATCCAACACTGAACCAGTTTTCCGAAACTTAGCAAGCAGTTTGCTGACTGTAGCATGGGAGATGGGTGGTCTCGTAGGGTGTCTTGCATTGAAATCTGCTGCAATGACCCAGTTACTGCGTTCACCAGATATCAACATGATTTCGATCCACTCCTCACGTGTTAACCTCTTCGGGGTTCCTATGATTGTTGGGTTTTTATCTATGAAGCGCCTTGAGGTGACTTTTGTTGTGATTTGGCGCTATATAAATAAAATCGAATTGAATTTAATTGAATCTTTTTATCTAGGCAACTCTGTCTCTCTAAGAAGCTCTTTTGATTCCCAGTCGTGTTACTGACCTGTTGCCAATTAAACGTTGGGTTACTTAATGTAATCCCTGGTTCTTTGATAACAGAGTGAGGTGTTTCACTATGGGAATCACCTCGGCGTGACCAACTACGGAAGCTGCAATGACACCACGTGTGTCTATGACACCCCTGTTGAGCCATGCTCAGGGCTCTGCCTCCTCATTCTAACACGGCCGACCAGCTCCTCCTAACTCATTCCAACAGATTTCTTTCCGTGCCTAAGCAAGGAGGGAAATTTTGGTGAAACACCTCACTCTGTTATCAAAAAAACAGGGATTACGTTAAGCAACCCAATGTTCTTTTTCTAACTTTGCTCAGTGTTTCACTATGGGAGATATGGCCCAGTCCCGGATTGCGCCAGCTCCCAAAGCTACGCTCCAGTACTACTCCAGGATTTCAGGTCGAACCTGAGGCACCAGAATCCAGCACTTCCTGAGCCAGGGATGACTGTGCAACCTCCAGCCGATAAAACAGGACAAACGTGTGTGGCATAGCCCAGCTTGCCGCTGCACAAATATCCTGGACTGATACACCTCTGAACAAAGCCCAGGATGTGGCCACACCCCTAGTGGAGTGAGCTCGAAGTCCCGGGGGGGCCTGCAAGCCCTTACAGCTATAAGCCAGAGCTATGACCTCTACAATCCAATGAGCTAGCCCCTGGCGTGATAAGGGCCTGCCCTTGTGAGGGGAGGCCCAGGAAACTAACAGCTGATCTGACTTCCTGAATCCAGCTGTTCTGTCAACATAAGTCCCCAAGGCCCGGACAGGGCACAAAGTGTTCAGCCTCTGCTCCCTCTCTGAGGAGAATGGAGGGGGGTGAAAAGCCAGGAGCTCTACTGTAGAGCTCCTGTATGATGTTTCCAACACTTTAGGGACAAAGGCTGGGTTAGGCCTCAGATGTGCCTTAGAGAGTCCCGGGGCCAGCTGTAGACAAGAGGGGTGAATAGACAGAGCCTGTAATTCACTAACTCGCTTGGCTGTGGTTAGAGCCAACAGCAGAGCGGTTTTAAGAGAGAGAAACTTCAACCCTACTGCCCCAATAGGCTCAAAAGGGTGGTGGGAGAGAGCATCTAAAATGACTGACAGATCCCATAAAGGGACCAGTGGTCTAGAGACTGGGAGCGTTCGACGTGCCCCTCTCATGAGGCGACATACAAGGGGGTGCTGACCAGCTGGTTTATCACCAAACCCCACGTGGCAGGCTGAAATAGCTGCTAAATAGACCTTTATGGTGGAAAAATCTCTCCTTTTGTCCAGCAAGTCTTGAAGAAAACACAACAGCTCCACCACTGAACACTGAAAAGGGATAATCTGCTTTTCATGGCACCACTCTTCAAAAACACGCCATTTACTGCTGTAAATGGAACGAGTGGAGGAGGCTCTGGTATTCTGAATGGTCTCAATAACCTTCGGAGGCATGCCTGCTGCCTTCAAATTCCACCTTTGGGCCAGGCCCAGAGAGCAACCTGGTCTGGATGGGGATGGTATATCTCCACACGCACCTGAGACAGAAGGTCCCTGCGGATGGGGAGTGGCCATGGCTCGTCCACCAGAAGCTGGATGATTTCTGCTATCCAGTGTTTGGATGGCCACAGTGGAGCTATTAAAATCAGTGACAGCCCCTGATCCCTCACTCTGATCAGTGTAGGGGGGATCAGGCTGAGGGGAGGGAAAGCATACAGCGGAGTTTTTGGCCATGGATGGGCCAGCGCATCCACACCCAGTGGAGCGTGTGCGTCTGACAGGGAGATAGACAGAGGGCACTGTGTGTTTTCTTGCGAGGCGAAGAGGTCTACGGCAGCCCGGCCGTATCTCTGCCAAATCTGCTCCACCACCTGTGGGTGAAGCCTCCATTCTCCGAACAGTGGATTTCCTCTGGACAGGAGGTCCGCCCCCCTGTTCAGAATTCCTGGTACGTGAGTTGCCCGAAGGGAGAGGAGCCGAGTGCTGCTCCACACATTTATTTCCCTGGCTAATCTGTGTAGCTGCCGGGAATGGGTGCCGCCCTGGCGGTTGATATAAGCAACTAGAGTGGAGTTGTCTGTTTTCAGTAAAACATGTTGTCCCCGGAGATATGGCAGAAAATGCCATAAGGCTTGGAGAACCGCATGGAGCTCCAGCACATTTATGTGATTCATAGCGAGTCTCTGTGACCAAACGCCATTCACTGCTCTGCCCATCATAGTGGCACCCCAACCTGACAGGGATGCATCTGTGGTCAGTGTCACCCTCGATGATACTGCCCCGAGAGGTACCCCCGCAGCGAGAGCTGTCGGGCTCCTCCAAGGCCGGAGAGCCGCGATACACGGCTGCATTATTTTTACACCACGACTGAGATGTCGGCGAGGGCACAGCTGCAGAGAAGCGACCCACCGCTGAAAATCTCTCATCATAAGCAGCCCCAAATGTACCACCGATATCATCGAGGCCATGAGGCAGAGGAGGCGGAGACAGAGTTGGAACCGCACTACTTTCCCCAGCTGAAAACGGTAAAGACAGCGAGTGAAGGATGCGATCCTCCGCTTTGAAAGTTCGATACGATAGGAGATGGAGTCTATTCTGAGCCCCCTGTAAACTGTGCGGGTTCCAAGTGGCTCTTTTTCAGGTTGATTGTGAACCCAAGCTCCGTGAGGTGATTCACTACCACCTCGGAGTCTTTGATCGCCTGCTGGCGCAATCGTGAGCATATTAGATAATCGTCTATGTAAGAGAATATTCTGATGCCGCTGTTCCTTTTTTTTTTTTTTTTGCCGCTGTTCCTTAATGGAGACAGCGCTGCCTCCAATCATTTGCTGAACACCCTTGGGGCTAAGGATAGCCTGAATGGGATAGTTTGAAACTCGTACGCTACGCTCTGATAAGCGAACCTGAAATATTTCTTGTGTGGCGATGTGAAAATATGTGTCTGATAGGTTGATTGTAACAAACCAATCGCCTGTGTTAATTGAGCGACAAAGCATCTTGTGTGTGAGCATTCTGAACGTGTACTTTTTCAAATGCTTGTTTAACACACGCAGATCCAGAATAGGACGGAGCAATGTTCCGTCCTTTTTCGGGATGAGGAAATAGCGGGAGTAAAAGCCCTGCTGAGCTTCTTTGCTTGGAACCGCTCTGATTGCCTGTTTGTGTAACAGGGAGGATATTTCCTCCTCCAGTACATTCGCTGAATCGCCACTGGCCACCGAAGCTAACACTCCGCTGAATCTCGGTGGTTTTAACGCAAATTGTACTCTGTAACCATGGGAAATGGTTGACAAGACCCAGGGATGAACTGCGAATGCGCGCCACCCCTGTCTCCCGAGAAGGAGTTGGGGCTCTCCCCTCGGGAAGAGCATGAGCTCCCCTTGCTGGGAACAAAGACAAATGGCAGTGATTTTCTTTTGTTTTTATTTTGAAACTGGGGGGACATTCTGCCCTTGGCAAACTGCCTGGCTGCAGAAATGCACATTTTATTTCTTTTGTTACCCCCAAAACACAGTGAAGTGTCTGGTGACTCTGGGCAGTGCTTGGTGACATAGACAGAGTGCTTAGGAGTGCTTGTTGACACTGCACCATTTGTCCACAAGTCTGTCCTTCCTGAACTGGAGGAGGAGACTGAGAGTGTGCTCCTAGTGAACTGGAAACTTCCAGAGACCCTGAACCTTGGAGTGATTTGGTTACCCCTTCTAACACCTTCCTTCTCTTTGGGGGAGAAGGGAGGGGTGACACCGAATGTTGCAGGTGTGCTAGGCTGACCGCTTCTTCTCCCCTCTCCGGGGTGTGACGGCTTGTTCTTTGCAGCAGCTGCTGCAAAGGAATGCTTGCCCCAAGGTCTTTGGTTCTCTACTTTAGCCTGGTGGGCAGACTGCGGGCCTCCTGCTCCTCTCTGCATTCTGACCCCACTCCGTCCCCCTCTCACAGCTGCTGCTGTTGCAGCAAAGCCAGCTCTTGGCACCTGCTGGGGCTGAGAGTTAGGTTTTCTGGGTAAGCAGAGGTTGAAGGCTGCATTAAGCGAGCATACTGACTGTGCAGCATATTTGTACATCCTTTGATAAATCGTGAGGCGATCCATCTTGTTGGGCAAAGAAATGCTAGAAGAAGCTGAGATTACCCTGCGGTTAGGGTGAAGGTGATACGCCACTGAAGGCTCCACTGATGGGGGTTCGGTCAGCCGCAGTTCACCCATCCCCTGGATCTCAAGCTTAGAGCAGCCCTTGGTCGGAAGCTTGCTTTTAAAAGGGCTTGACCAATAGCGACTAATTTCTTTCATGCAGGCCAGGACTGCTGGCAGAAGCTGCTTCGATGACGGCAAGGCTGGTGGGAGCCTCTTGCCGTCATACAGGTTGCGTTCTGCCCATTCGGCATCCTGGGCGGCTGGCCATGGGATGCCTAGCTTGGCGGCACCCCTTTGCAGACCTCATACAAATTGCTGTCCACCGGGGTGCAACTTCAGCCCCACTTGGTGGCCTGGACTGCTGGGAAGGAAAGGTAGAGTCATCCTCCTGTTCCTCATCCATATCCTCCAGGTCGTGGAGGTCGGAGTCGGCATCGCCCTCCGCGTCCTCGCCCTCTGCGTCCTCGCCACCCGGCTCGCCCACGTTTTGATCGAGGAGGTCCTCGGATGATGGGGGCATGAGCGGGGACTCTTCTTCCATCATGTCCGCCCAGCTTGTAGAGGCTCGCGGATGATGGATATTGCTCGTAGCAGTAGCGGCCGAAAGGCAGGGGTCCTGACTGTTCATTACTGCTACTCTCAGCCTCCTTTCCAGGACTTTCTCTGGCATCAAAACACAGTGTGGGCATCCCTGAGGGTCCGCCAGTGAAGCTGAGCATGCTTGGCACCCATACAGATGATACACATTGGATGAGGGTCCCTGCCTGAGATGGTGGCACCGCATGATGTGGGGCACGGGCGGGATGCAGCCTCTTTGGCCGTCGGCTCTGAGCTTTTGGCGGGGGTAGGAGCCGTAGACATGGTTAGCGAAAAGGGGTGAGACTAGGCTACACCGGGCTCGTCTCGACACGTTAGCCTGTAAGTAGCTGGGACTAGCAGCGGGAGTTAAAATCCGAGCTAGTCGCTGCGGGAGTCAGCTTGTCGTGACACGTTAGCTGCACTCCGCTAGCCAATATTGTTAGCAACTTAATGCTAACCAAACCCTAGGTCGACTAACAAGCTGATGCTAGTGAGACGCTAATGTGGTTTGTGGCCTGCTAACAAGTTAACCCTAGCCGGACACTGAACAAAGCTCGCCGTAACGCGTTAGCCCGAGTTACACAGCGTCGGCTACCTCGCTAACTAAAACCAGGAACCGCTGGGACAGCTCGCCTGACGCGGTTGCTGTTCCACAGTGTAACTCTAAGTACACTTCTTTCGAAGGACTTACTCAGCACCATCCAAACTGGAACCGGAAAAACTGCGTTCGGCGGCGTACTCCTACACGGGATGCCTGAGAACTGCTAAGCAGCTAATCAAGTTAGCCTGAATGCGCTGAGGGAGCTCAAAGTAGTTTCTCACAGGAAGAAAGCAAGAATGAGTTAGGAGGAGCTGGTCGGCCGTGTTAGAATGAGGGGGCGGAGCCCTGAGCACGGCTCAACAGGTCTGTCATAGACAGACGTGGTGTCATTAGAGCTTCCGTAGTTGGTCACGCCGAGGCGATTCCCATAGTGAAACACCGAGCGAAGTTAGAAAAAGAACTAATAGTTGCGAAATATTCCTCTAGCTGTTTCTTGTAGTACCAGTTACTTTAATTTAATCTAATTTAAAATAAACCTAACATTGCAAACCAATGTTTTATTTGCATTTTACACAGCCTTTTTGAAATTGCTCATTATGCCAAGTCAGTTTGCTGACTCTTGTACTGTTAGGATTTTAGCATGTCAGAGATTGAAGTTCTATCATTGAAGTAAAACAAAAACATACATAAAATTTCAATTAAGTTTGAGGGCCTTTTACTTGTTCTCTGAATAGTCACTTACTGGTAACATCTTCAAATCAAATATGTTTATTTGTCTGTCCAAAAGTGCTGTTTAGCACAAAAAATCTTCTATCTTCCTCCAGATTTCCACATGAGCTTACAATATTCTGCCAAACCAAGATTGATTTGTTTATTTCACAGAAAGTCTTTGTGTATTTGTGCTTGTATTGCCCTTGGATGGGGATAAATCGGGATTTAGCAACATTTGACCGTGTTGCTTCCCCTCTGTTACTAAAGTTTGATAAGACTACACAGAAGCAGATTGTGTTTTTGCTTTGGAGAGTTACAGTTATCTCCTTTTCCCCAAATAATGCAACTTTTGTCAGTGATCGAGAAAGGTTAAATATAAAATAAGCAAAACAATAAACTTATTAAGGCCGGATTCGGGTTAATATCCCCCCAAAATAATCTTATAAGTTATTAGTAACATTAACAATTTTACCACATGTTTTTTCACACTCCCTAAAGCATTAAAGTTATAAACTAAACTTTGTTAGACCACAAACCAAACCTTACCAAAAGAGCATGCAGAGCTGCACCTTCTACTTTGCACAAGATGACATTTAAACATAGATAACTCAGTATTCCTCCTCACCACGTTCTTGTGAAGCACAAGATCTCTGACTGATCTTAAAATGTTTACTTTGTGGTTTTACAATGGTTCAATATGGACCAAAGCAGGCCTGCGGACTTGTGCGTCAAAGTAAGAGACATGTTCAGCTGAAGGTAAACAACTATGAAAAAATGCATTCTGCATTTGTTGAGAATGCATTCTGATGCATGTTGCAGAGAAAAGACAAATCTTTTGAACAAAATCATCAACTTTGCTGCTAATAGTTTTAAAACAACTGTTGTGTTCACATTCCATGTTGACACTGAGAGCGGATGTTTTGATATGCATGCATACACAGACTTTTTATTCAGTAAAACCATGCGGGGAAAAATGTCAATAAAATGAAATAAAGTTCATAGCAACCATCTAGGCACACATGCTAATAGTAAAGATCTGCAAGAGTGCACATCTCATTGTACAGTCATAATGCACACACCCTCACACACACACATTTCCCAGCAGACTGGTGGCCTGCTGCAAAAAATTACCAGCATGCACATTCATATGCAGTCACATGCATATAATCACACACACATGCACACTTCTGAAGCCAAACACACTCAGTCTCCCAGCCTGACACGAATAGTGACAAAGCACCAGGTTCTTCCATCAACAGCCTGCAGAGTCACTCCCTCTCCCAATCTGACCTCTGACCTTGATGACAACAGACTGTCATCACCGTCACTCCTGGTAGGTAAACACTGCATCCTACAAAAGCCAGCAGACACACAGAATGGTGTGTGTGTCTTTGTGTTAATGTATGCTCACTTTAATGTGTGTGCGCTGTCCTGTTTAAACATTTGTTGTTGTTGTTGTTTTTGGTTTGTCCTTTACCCTACTTTTTTATTTAACCCTCATGTGCCTCGTTTTATCACCTCTGCCCTTTAAATAACTAGTTCCTGAATCCAGTCCACTTGCAGCCAGGACTGAGAGCCAACACTCTTTGATTTTTCTGCTGAATGTTCAGGAAAAAGCAAGGTTTAGGGCACACAAGCGTTGCCAAAAAGAGAAATATTTACCCGGAGTGACGCAAGTAGTGCCCCGCTATTGAACCACTCTCAGCTATATTTAGAAGTTCCTCACCACCAGACCAAACTGCTGCTCTCATCAAGATAACATGAAAGACGTAAAATGAATCTTCTTAGCCCCCTACCCGCTTCAAAGTTAACCCTCTCTGCAGATTCCTGCTGTTAACAACTGATCCGTCACCTTGCACATGTCGAAAACCAGACCGTTCTGTCCCAATTACACTGACAGCTCATGTGCTTCCCTTGAAACCTCATAAACTCACTTCGTTATTAAAAGGCATTGGACACAATCAGTGAGTGAAGTTTGGACGACAAGAACAAACACATTTGCAACGCTCATGCTTGATTTCCACAAATCATATATAAGTGTTTATGGGATTTTTCCACAAATTAAACAAATAAAGACGGGGGTGGGTTAGGGCTAGAGGGGAAAAGGGATCGGGGGAGGCAAGGCTCTTGGATGCTGTACGAGCCAGAGCCTGGAACCAGCTGAGGACTCCTCCTCTCCCAGGAGAATCTTCATGTTATGGCCAGCTGGAAACTATTGACAGGACTTTGGGGTTAGTGAGCAACGGAGGAAAGGGTCTTGGTGGAGAGATCACTGGGCCCTGTCTGTCTTGATGAATCCATTTTCTGCAACCAAAGTAAGACCAGAAACCAAGGAAGATGAAGAAGTATGTGTCATATACTGCTGTAATATATTTTCATGCTGGGAGTGTGAAAAAAAAGAAAGACAGACTGAGTGTGAGTCATCAGCTGCATTTCCCGAAAGAGTTCTAGAGAGAGGGGGGGAAAGAAGGATCATCTCCAAATGGGATATATCGTCATTCACGAAAATCAAAAGTTTACATGACTTTGTGACATCCAGTCACAAGGAAAGAAAATGAGAACTACTTCAGCACAAAAACAACTTTTTCAGACGAGTAGGATGAAGACACTGTGCTGATTTGAGTCATCCAGCGCTTGACACTTTGGCGTAATGTTTGAGCAAATCAAGCCTGTGTTGAATTACTGCCATTTTTGCAAAACGTCAAATGGGGAAGTGGTTTTTGAATCTTTGAAACTTAGCTTTTGATGGGTACAAGAAGCATGTGGGTGTTCTCTGGTGCTTTTTGAGTTTATCTCTGACATTTTTAAGACTGGAATCAAAAACCACTCGATTTGGCGCTTTGTCTCAAGTTATAAGAGGTGGGAGAAACAACAAACAGGGAGAAACAAATCCCAGAAAAAGACAGACCACCAGGTTTTTAAGAGCCAGAGCAGCACAAACAACCTCCATCATCAGGCCATATCACACTGAACAGCAGCTTTACTCAACATTGCGATTACCACACCAACAAAAGAAGGCTTCTCCATGACATCAGCCCTCTGTTTTTGCCATCCACTTAAAAAAAAACAACAATGAGCACTTGGCAATGCAAATTTAATGAGTGAATCATCAGTTTCTCAATAAGGAAAAGAACACTCTCCTAAAATGGAAACATTTGAACAAAACACACGAGTAAAGCAGACTTGATTTCATTCTCGTGAACTAAAGGAGGCATTCTATCCCTTTCTCAAGCACCTTGTTTTATACACGGGGCCTCACAAAGATCTGTCACTTTGATATCCTAAATTCAAGCATGAAGTAATTCATTTCACAACAAGTTCTCTTCCTTTCTGGACTCTGGATGCACATTTTCTATTTTTGTTATTGTTTTACCTGAGCCATGTGGACATCTGTTTTCCATTTCCATTGGTCAAAACCAGAAGGGCATGACTTTCCAACTCCCAAATAATATTTTACTAAAGTATCCAGCAGCAGCAAATCTTGGTATTGCCATCAAGTTAAACTACTGTGAACCATGTTTCAAAATATCAATAGTGAATTGGCTTGTAATGGCACCATCACATTGGTTAATGCAGCTTCAATATTGGCTCATACACCAATCTTAAACTATATATTTAAATAATTAAATTTAAAGAAATGTAAAAAAAAAAAAAGAGCTTAAAGTTTATACAGCATGTTATGCATCAAACAAAAGTGGCAAAGCTTCACACATCAATGAGCAGCAGAGATATACCCAGATTTCTTCTGTGAACTTGACTGACTCTAGGAGATTACATCTTTTAGAAACTTTCCCAAAATTCGTACCTGCACCTGTTCCTGAAGTCAGCAGGCAACAGAATAAAATCTGTGTTGTGTCCATTTTTTACTCATGTTTAGGTTGATGTTTGTGTTCTGAGTTTTCAAGACAGGCACATCCCACAGCAGAGAGTCTAACAAATGATTGCAAGAGCATGATCAGAGTGTTTGGGTTTTTCTACAGCCATGCCCCTGGGATAGTGGTCACAGCCTGGTGGGAGTCTACTCATGTTTTAATTCCAATTGGCTTCCTTTCTTGGAGATGATTTGAAAGTCTGCTTTTCATTACAGATGTTTTTTTCTTTTTCTTTTTTGAGTGGAAAAGAAAATGATTCTCCATCTGACTATTTTGGTTTGCATATGATGGCAGTACAACAGAGAGACAGAATCCTCATCACCTCTCTTTTGTGCCATGCTATGCTGTAGGTGCACATGCAACTGCACGTGCACCTGAAACTAGATATGGCATTTACCGTGAGTGGAAAAATACCCAAGAGTAATGGCATCAAAAGCAGTGCACAAGCAAGTTTGTTGTGTTTTTTTTTCCACAGTTATGGCACAGGAAATTGCTTAATCAGCAATGCCTTTTCACAGCAGTGCAGTTGTTTACACTAACCCTTCACTAACTTTCCTGTTTTGGCATCACTGGTTAACACAAGGTAACAATATAGGATTCTTTTACCTTATAAAAAGAGCTACAAAGTCAATTTGATGCTTCGCTGACTTGAGATAAAGCAACTAGCATGTCTTTCCTATGACTCCCAACCTTCCAGTAAGTTGAAAGTATTAAAGTACATTCAGACTATGGACAGCTAACTAAGCTAAAGGCTAACAAAACCAGAAAAATCCTCCTGTCAAAGCTCTGGCTAGTATGTCTTTTGTGTTCTTGCACTTGCTAAAGTTTGTACTGCATTTCTAAAGCTTTTGACTTTTTTGTTGTTGTTGTTTTATTTTTATTTTTATTTTAGTTTTTTGTTTTGTATTGTTTTTTGTTTTTTTTAATCATGAGCCAAGTTAGGTTTAGTTGTTACATCTTCCTGGAAAGCGATACAATCTGATTTGCTAAACCTTTGCTGGTACAGATAACATGGGTTTCTTCATTCTTATTTGAGCTGGGGAGTTTTATCCCCCAGAAAGTAAAAGGTTTTATCAACATAACACTGAAAGGGGTTCACAGACCTAAACACCTGATTGGGCAACACCTTGAATCACATTGAGAGCTTCATGAACAACAGAGGCAGCAAAGAGAGATTTGAAGAAGTGAATGAAATTGAGGAAAACCCACCTGACCAAGAAAGCGCAGCCCAGTTATCAACTCACAGGGGCCTATAGGAAAGCACAGAGTTTTTTTTAGCTTGGGCACATGTGACACTGAGCTACTTGTGTTGATCTATGGACAGTAAAATTGCTGGTGGAACTAAAAGGCTGCGTTCCCATTCAAACTTGAAGCCTAGCAGAATGGAATCATGCAATTGCAACTTGGTTCCACAGGGGGCGCTGTTGCCTCTGCTCAACAAAATGCTCCAGACTCCTGTTTTAAGGAGATTAGGGGAAATGTGCTGCTTTTTTGCTTTGACCTGCTCTTGGCAAAAGAAATGAAAAGACAAAGGGTAAGAGGATTTCAGGAGGCAAGAGAAGAGGAGTTACTGTCAAGGATATCCCCAGGATAAGAGATGCAGCAAGAGCCATCCTCTGTGCAACAGATGATGACACTAGGGAGTTTCCTCTTGGACTTTGGCTTGCCTAACATGGTCATAAAGACCTGTTCCAGCAGCAAACCTGAGGGCCAACAAACACCTCAGCGGTGAGGAAAACAGGGTGTCATCTCTGTCAGTGATCCTGCACTCCTTCAAACGATGCCCTCATTCATTTATATAACCATTAAATCAGTGGCAGATATGAAAGAATAACAATCGGATGTTGGGTAAGCAAGATGCAGACAGAAAAGGAAATAAAACAAAAGGTGGAAGGTGTTTTTCCAGTATAACTTGTGCAAAACATCAGCGAGTGCAGTCTGCAGGTAATGAAGTAAGGTGTTATTAAAGGCAGATGTTGCTTTAAAAATCACAAATATGCTCTGTTATGGCCATATATCTCGGTGTGTTTGTGTTTCACAATTAAAACATTTACAGACTGTGAGAGGCTTGCTTTTAATTTCACGTCAGATTCAAATTTTTCTTATGAGTTCATGGGAGAAATATGTTAACACGCGCCAGTTTCAAGGCCTCCGGTTGATGCACTTGAAGAAGCGAACATCTATTCTGACTAATGTGTTCGTTCGAACACACTGATCACATTAATAAAGTCACTCAAACAAGATAAAATACTGTTTCAGATAGTGGTTGAGAAATGACATAGTTTACTGCTTATCACCATAAAAACTGACAGCTAAATGGAATAATTTATTTGATTATTAAATGGAATAATATTTCAGTTCTTTTTTTGAAGGATTGGAGGTTACTGAAGACAAAATTACAGACTTTGTTTACTGTAATGATAAATGTTGAATACCGGCAAGAGAAACAATGCGCTTATTATGAGACTAATTTTCAGTTTCCTGTGTAGTCCCTCAAGTCAGTCTATTGTCTGTCCAACTCTTGATATTGTGACATTGTTTCCTTTGCTGAGCCAATTCAGCCCTTTTAAACATAAGCGAGCGGTGAGCTATGTCCACAGGCGTGCAGCTCACCGCCAGAACCTGAAGTGCAGCACGTATGGAGGAAACCGCTCCAGTTGGAGAAATCGAATCCATCTATGGGGAATATCCCAAAATAAACCCCTCTGTTCTCCCATATCGGGCCTTGTATAAATAAGATAGCACTGCAGGCACACTGCACCATGGGAATTAGCCAATCCAGTCCTGTAAACATCAGCCAATGACTTCTGGCAAGCTGGCCAGCTCTCAGGAGGGGAGGTTCTGCATTGGAATTCATAAATAAATCACTTTTCTGGGAGGATTATGTGTCCACACAGCCCCTGTCCGCCTAGCCCCCTCCATCAAAAAATAAACAGGGCCAAGCAGAAATAGCAGAGTTTAAGCACCACTACAGGAAATTATCTGGGCTTCTTGCTATAATTTAGGGACATTATTTTTGTAGCATTTGCATTTCAGTAAGACACAAGCTTTTTTCAGACCATGTTACACAATCAGTACAGTCCCCTCTGCAATGTGTGACTGTACATCTCTGTTAGAGCATAAATAAACAAAACAAGTCACAGAAACAGACTACAGAATTCTTGTGACTTAAGGACGGACCTTTGCTTTCTTTCATTCTTCAAATAGTTTTCATCTCAAATCACTGCTTGTTTTCCAATTGAGTGGTTGTTTTGGGGGACTGCTTGTGCCATTAACAGGTTCCCACAGGAAGTAATGCAGCACTATTTAAACCTACTTAGTCTGGCCCTGCCCCAGCTTTCACGTAATCACCTCTTTAGACAAACACGGGGCCCAAGTGACACATGCATTGGAAACGATAAAAACGAAAGAAAGAGTTTTGATAATAAGCAGAATGTGTAAGACATGCTACCAGGAATCAACACACACGCTGTTGTATCCATGTCTGGTGGGGAAAAATAAACATGACTGGAGTTTAACACTATTTCAGTTTCACAAAAGTGATTTGTGGCAACTATTTGATTGCAGTTAGTGGTGGTGCCATGCTCATAAATGTAAAATGCATTTGTGGACCTCACAAAGGTCTCCTTTTTGAGTAGGTGTGATATTTGTTTGGACTATTGAAATCCGTCAAAAATCAACAACATCCAAGGCAAAAAATAAAATAAAAATAAAGTCTGAAAGTATCAGCTCTTCCAATGTACTTTTAATGGCTCACTCCATTAAACATTGTTAGTCTGTAAAGTTAAGCGTGTTTAAAAAAAACAAACAAAAAAACAAAAAAACAAAACAAAAAAAGGTTTCTGGTCTCGAACGCTAAGATTATGCATTAACAGCAGCATGGCCGCTATGAGTGGCAGGCTAGTGCTGCTAGCTTACTGGAACTGTGTTTATGGTTTTGGTACCTTTTGGAGCATTTTTAATATGATTACTTGAGAAATTATACAGCTTGCTTTGTGGAGGCTGTACTAACATATCACCAAAGAAGTCTAGGATTCACTTTCGGGAATAAAATTCTGGTATTTTATTTATACATGTTATTAGCTAAAGTTAGGAGGTATCTGTGTCCATATACCTTGCTAACCAGACTAACTAGCATTAGCAGATAACTTTGTTCAGGAATAGTTCTCCAGGCTTTTTGAAAGACAATAAACGCTGTCACCCAGGTTGCTAGTAACAAAATGTTTAAAGATACATATTATAAGAAAGTCTGGCAACATGGAAACGATATAAATAAATGGGGAGGTGGCTCAAGACTTTGCGCAGCACCTTGAGCCAACAGTGGTGATTTTGCGCTTTATAAATGAATTTGAATTGTCCTGAATTACTGCACTTGAATCATTTCTGTACAGTCTATTAAAATGAGCACTATGACCTCAAATAGGGATTAAAGTTCATGTAGTTAGGGTAAAGTTATTTAAATAATGAGCACCATGTAAATTTGCAATTATTTACTATGTTGTGCTGTTTGCACATAATATAGCTGTTAGCCAGAGAATGCTAACACAAACTTAAAGCTCCATAGAGCTGAGGGTAACACTGTCCACATCACTCAAACAGTTATGTGTTTGTATACAAATGATGATTATAGCTAACATAGTGTCTGGATAACCTTTGGTTCCTGCCTCTGAGTTCTTAATTGGATGGCACATGATCATTACAATAAGCACAAGTGACGCATAAAGTTACCAATTTAAAGATATCTTACAAATCTTGAAACTTTCTTAGACGTAAATAATTAGGAAGAATGATCCAAATGAACTCGTCATGGAATTACAAATAAAGCAAACAAAAGTGCTTAAGTAATTTAAAGCAGTTAAAGGGGGTTGTTTCCAAATGGAGTAGGTGGTTGATGTTATTCTTGCGCTTTTCTAATTTATTCTCATGTGGGCACGAATGGGTTAAACGGCTGAGCAATGAGACGCTTCATGCTTTCAGATGTACACAGAAGCGTCAAAGAGTGGAGCGCTCCTCGCCTCCTCTGCATGTTCCATAATGTCTGCAGAGCAACTTTTACTCATACAGTACAAGGCACAGAAAAGCCTTGTGGGTGGGACGGATGCCTGCAAAATGAGACATATACACACCAATAAACCCATACATCCTGTTCAATACAGTTTGCACACAGGTGCTGCAACCCCATGGCACACCCAACATACAGGCTGACACATATGTGATATAATGACAGTTATGAATCAGGAAATTAAGTTTATTTTAACACCTGTTTAGTGGTTACTATGAAAAGATTTTGGTGTTTTTTTTTTTCAGCTCTGAAATAACATTACAACATTTTTTTGTGGTCCTGTGACAAGTAGGTCTGGGGAAAGTAGGGGGGCTTCCTTTTTCCACTTCTATAAGATAAGAGAGGAAGTGACATAAGTTCCTGTAGCACACTGTGCAGCGGTGGCACGAGGCTCAGAGCGAGTGCTGCATGTGTTTTACGTTCACAGAAAAGAACTGACATGAGAACTTGCTCAAATTTGCAAAGTTATCTGATGCTCAATTATATCAGGCCTTCATTATCGTCAATCTCTATTTAATGTTCTTTCCCCATGCTTGACTGAAGATTTTTTTGGGTCTTGATGCTAACTCTTAGATGTACTGAAACAGGTTATTACTAATAATATATAAACTACAGCCTTTTAGTCATAACTTGTTGACTGCAGATAAGAAAATGTCCTAGATTAACCTCTGTTAACTCTGCAGGAAATTTTGAGGGAATAAATGACTTGAGTCTTATCCCATGTGTTAATATTTCCATAACCTGCTGAGTTTATCAAAACTTTAATATTAACCCAATAATGTGACTTTTCATGGCTTATTCTTAGATCAGTAGAGAATCTGTCATCTTGAAATGAAAAATAGCTGCATGACTTTTATTATAGGACAATGCCAGAACTCAAACTCAAATGAATAGAGCCAAAATATGGTTTAGTAAGTGGGAAACGAGACTTAAAACGGGATTTTTAAGTCCGATGTGAAAAAGCACATCACAGCAACAAGTGTGACCATGGACAGAGAGGACACATTGAGCAACACTGTTTGTAAACTGAACCCTGAACTAGCGTCTGTCGGGTTCACTGTGTGACTCACAGCCTGCGGTGTCACAAGGGTTTAGCAGCTCAGTAAACACAGGCCGCCACAAAGGAGAAAGTGCCCTGGAAAGTACCCAAATCATCTTGGGCCTCAATCAATTGATAAAAAGGGCCACTCTCTTTATCGCTATGTGCATAGGAAGAAAACAGATTTGCTGAGACAAGAAGTTGCTTGCAGGCTGAGCTCTTTTTTGTCTTTGCTTGTTATGAAGACTACAAGAAAAAAGAAAGAATGTGAAACAGTGACAGGAAATGAGACAAATGAGAGTGCCAATTATGTCTCCATTTTCTCAGCCCAAATCAATAAAATGACCTTTAATTCAACATGGCTTTCACTATTTGAAAGTTCTTTTTTTTCTTCTTTTTTAAGAAACCATCCAACTCAGACGTGGTCTCACCTTTTGTTCTGTAAGGAATAGGGTAATAACTCAGAGTTGGCATGGCGCTTGACCAAAATGAGGGCTAGTGAGGGTCAGCGTGCCACTCTAGTTTTAGATAATGGTCCGGCAGGGCCACATGAAGACAGAGTCAATGCACTGTCAAAGTCCAGAGTTTGAACCCACTCCACTTTAGACTTGGCTGCAACTCAGAGAGGCTACAGGCCACTTGCTCAGTCTGATAAACAACTGAGGAGCCCAGTCGGCACAGAAACAGGCCAACTGCGAGCAAGCTGAGGTGAACATGTGCAAATCTTCAACACAGAAAAGTTCCACTTGTCCGATTTGTATAATTTTTTCACACCTAAACACCTGTAGGCCTTAACAAAGGCGCCGGTGTCTCTCTTCTCTCTGTCAGTATTTAATATTTCCCCTCAAACAGACAAGGTGATAGCATTTAAGGACTCCAAAATGTCAAGTGATGCATGATGCAACGTACAGAGGAAAACAGAAAACTGTAGGTCAAAAAGTCAAACATCTTGTAAATAGCAGTGAGTATGTTTGGGTGAATACCGAGGGGAAAATGACGCAAGAAAATGGTAACCATCATCACTATATAGACTCCACATCACAGGCTTGTTACTCCAAGCCTTAGCTATGTCACCTGATGTGTGGTATTTAAACACCTTAACATACTGTTTTCCTACTTGATACTGCACAAAACTGGATCTGAAAAGAGCCATGATTGGCTAAGATCTCCCATCACATCACAAGCTGTAAAGTCCAAAAACATACCCCAGCAAAGATAGAGGATGCTTGCTCCCTCTATGACCAACTAAATTGCAATATGTTGAAAGATTATCATGATTTTCTTTCCAACTATGCCAAAAAAAATGTGGCCTATCACAGCTTTAAATTACTGTAAGATTCTTAGACTTTTCTTATTTCTTATTATAATCCTTTTACCTATTCAAGTGATTCTCACCTTCTCAGTCAGAAAGTCACATGGTCTTGAGAATCTTTATGGATGTGTCATGAGATGGAAACATTATAATGTCAGTATGGCTCCTCTTTTTACTTTTGCCACATTGGTTTCACTTAAACTTGCTGATCTGCTTCTTGTTTCTTCCTGTTTGCTTTAGTGAAACAATAGAAAGACATCACCAACAGGAGACATCATTTGTGAATATTTGAAATAAGAGTGATCACTTCACTACTGTGGGCTTTTTAGATCGCATAAATTCCCCAGGACCTCTAGACTGTGGGCATTTGACATATTTTAAGGGCATTCATGAGCCCCGGTGAGTTTTGTTTGCACAGACTAGCATTACATCAACACACAAGCACAGGAAGTGGGCAGAAAGGGGACTTCTATAGACTTAAAATAGCTTGTCAAACATCAGAATTTATGTCTCTCGGGTTTTACACCTGATGTGTCTTCTTTCGTACTCTAGTAAGACTCAATAAAAGAGTAACTATTTTAAAAACACAAAAACAGATGAGGGGGATTTGAACCGAAGAGAACCCGCTCTCTAAAAAGACTCCAGCATAAAGTCAAAGGAGAGCCTCAAACAAAAGACAAGGTAATTTATTTCAGCTCACTTAAGAAAGTGTAGTGGCTGGAAAGTGCGTTAGCCAGTGACACTATTTCTTGGAAATCTCGAGGGGACTCTGTATGGTGGAGGGATGTGAAGTCGGTGCTTCAACTTCGAGGAGGTCACCTCTTTAACAGCCATGAATCACATAAAAATCAACAAGCCAAGTCATTCTCACTAGAGCCTTTTTCCATCAAACTATACCAAGGGCCATATGAAGTATGAGGCGTGTCATTGTACGCTGTGTAAGGGAGTACGGGTTAGGAGATAGGTCATAAAAATATCTTAAAACCTTAACCTACTTTAGGAGACTGGGTAATAATTCACTCATCCTCCTTGCTTTGTGTGCATTGGGATTGTGGGGGGGAGTTTTTTCATCTCTTTTCAGAAGTCATCAAATTAAGGTGGAAAGAGCTCATTAATTTCACTTTCCACTGGCCATATCACATGACAGGACAGAGGGTAATGGGAACACTTTTTGTAGGCATAACAAAATTTGTCATATAGCATAAGGAAGACGTACTGTACGACACCAGACTAAACATAAACACACCAAGAGTTTACACTGAGAGCTAGAGGACTGTTAACAGTGCTGGCATGACTGCTGAAGCACCCACAGTTGCATATGTGCAGACTGCTACACTTCAAACTCCTGATCCATGGCATTGCTGTGCATATCAGAAAACTACAAATTGTATCATGTTATATATATATATATATATATATATATATATATATATATATATATATATATATATATATATATATATATATATATGGCTGTTAGCATGTGTCGCATGTGTTCTTTATGCACTCACTGTCTGTAGGAGTACACACTCAATATAAACACAGTCTGGAATATCTAAGAGCTTCTGCTTTGTCATTCTGTCCTGCAGAGGTCCCAGGAGCAGCAGGAAGACAGGAAGCTCCACCCATTCCATACTCCTTTAGCTCAGACAGCAACTGAGGCCCCCAGCCAGCTCCGTCTTTAAGCTGTTATCATGCGTGCATGAAACCATCTTTACACAAACACACCTTTTTTCTCTCTCCCTTAGACATAATCCTACAGAAACTTTCTTTTACACAATTTTTAAGCCCAGTGATACAAGGAGACCAAATCAATTAACTTCATCACAATACCAACTTCTCCACTCTCGCCTTCTAACTTCTTCCAAAAACCAAGTGCTCCCACTACTTCGATTCTCCATTTCTTGTCCTCCCCCTCCCATCCTCCGTCCTCTTACTCTCCTCCCACCCCTTCATCTTCCTGGCCCTCTCACTGACAGCTGGCTCTGATTATAGCTGTGAAAAATGGGGCAGTCACGCCAACAATCCCCCCTCCCCAGCATTCCTACAGCATGACTCCGCACTTTCTTGTTACTGGTGCTAGGCCTGTCTTTGCTTCCCTCCCTCTGCATCCCTCAGTTTTACTCTCTCTTTCTTCAGCTGCCTTTTGTTTCTTGCTTGTTTTGCTGCCTAAATACTGTATACTAACATAGAAGGAGGCACAGTTTATGAAAGCAGCTGTTTTTGCTTTGTTTTTTTCAGTTTTGGGTTGGTTTAAAGGGTATTCCCACTGAAAAGATAGAAGAGATACTGAGATAGTGTCACACAGCTTTTTCACATATAAAGGATATTTTAAAAACAAAAGACTGCACTAGAGAAAAACCCCTCCATCACTTTGTGCTGTGATGTTTATGGTACTTTAAACAACTATATAATGATATAGTAAGGCAGAAAACACAATGCTTTGGGGGGGGGGGGGGGGGGGGGGGGGGGATCATTTGTTGGTGGAATGAGGATCAACAGTGAATGCTGGTAATGTATTGTTACATGATTTTGCACAACAATCCACACCTATGCTTGTTTGATAAACTTCCTGACTTGGTTGCTCCGTCCATCTTCTGCTTGATATGCTGGAAAACAGGAGACTTGCCCAGAATTCATAACAGATTCTTGACGCCATGAAACTTAAAATAGTTGGCTGGGAATTCTTTTTCTTCATCATGAAAAAAGGGCCGGGGGATTAATAGATAGAGTTTCACAATCGTACAATAAACCTGAAGAATAATACAGAACAATAAAGTTTATGATAGCATTTAATGAAACATGTTACAATGAGTCTTCAATTTACTATGTAAGGTCTACCACTACCAGCGCTGCAAAGTATTTGTTTTCTAAAACACGATGCATGAAGACAGGTAATGAATTTAGGTCAGTGTTTTGTTGATAGTGTTATGCTTCTCTAAGTACCAGATCAGATATCAGATTAAACTTTGCTTACAGAACATTAAACACTCACTGGCCACTTTATTAGGTACACTTTGTTAGTGCCAGTTTGAGTCCCCTTTTCCTTAACTCCTCATGGCTCAGATTCCAAAAAGTGTTGGGAACATTCCTTAGAGATTGTGGTCCATATTGAAAACAAAGCAAGTTTTTCTTACAGAGGATATACACAGCATGGCAGTATTCTGTTAATTATATCCAGGTTAAAAAGACAGGACAATCTAACTGAATAGCACACTTTTCTAAACAATAACTTAAGGGGACATCAAGGTTAAATCAAAACCACACAAAAAGAAGAATTTATCAGAAACAGCATCCTCCAGATGGTTAAGATATCAGGTGTCTACTGGTATTAATTCTCTGCTGTTTTTAAAGTTGTTTGCTTGACCTCCCCAATACTTACTGAAAGGTATTTTGCTATTTCTTTCCTTAAAAACATCCATCAATCTGTTGTCTTAGCCACTTATCCATTTCAGGGTCACACTGGGGCCTATACTAGCTATACTAATGCACAGAGACAGACAAACAGCCCCCCCCCCCCCCCAAAAAAAAACCCCCTGTAAAACAAAATTGAAATCTATATCTTTTGATTTGACTGTTTCTGTACTAATCATAAGAAAAACTGCCATGCATTAACCACATAATATTTTACAGTTATAGCTCCTTAAGGAGAGTTTTTCTTATGAATGCCCGCTATGAAACAGGCAATACAAAAAGTGGCTGTTCTTTCACGCGTTAAAGATCTCTCAAATTCTTTTGCTAAGTGCATGTAGCTTAGCTTTCCCAAAGCAGTGAAAAGCTAAAAACAATTTTCCCACACCCCCGCCATGACTCTTCCCTCTAACAAAAACATCTCTTTCTTCAGCATCTAAGGTGTCATTGTATTTGACACCAGAAATGAATTCTAGTGAAATTATTTTTCTCTTTACCAATAGCAGATCCAGTATTAGCTTACGCATCGCAATCAAATCATATAATACAACTCCTGCTTTTACTAGATATGTTGAGCATTTCAAAAATGACTCTTGAGCAAATCTAAACAGTAAATCCAGTATAAACTTCTGCATCTAAAAATCTTTAAACAATTCAGTGCACTGCTATTTTTTAGCTGGATTAGAATAGAGCTGCTACATTGAGCTATTAGGTTTAAGCTAGGTATTGTTCTAAGCTAAGTCAAAAAACCACTAAGTGCAGATGTTTTTAAAAAACACCCAGCAGTAATTTACCTGCACTATTCACTGTAATGCCTGCAATCAGGTTTCATTGTCTAATGGGGACTGGTAGAGGGTTGTTACAGCATTATCTGAACACTCCAGAGGCTAGCAGATGCCTTGTGTCAGGTTGCATAAACAAGATGGAACACTTTCATCCATCATGTTGCTGAACTGGGAGCTTTAGGCCCTCTTATCCGGCTCAAGGCATCTTGTTGAAGCAAAGACGTTTTCAGGACGCTGACCTTGATATTACCTTAGTGGAAATAAATCATGGCTGAATACTGAGCTCTGTTAATACCCGCTCTATGGCTCTCTGAACTAAGAGAGGGGTTTCGACATTATAGTTTCACAACTCTTCATCCTCAAATCATGTCAAAGTGTTCAACCCTTGTTTATACCCAAAATTCTTATGATAGCATCAGGCAGTGTTAAGCTCATGTGACATCAATGTGATGGGGGCTGTTGATTCACAGGCTTTTCAAATACTCATACAGACTCACATCCTGTCTTTTGGCGACGTTCAGACAAAAATAACATAAGAGCACTTACTCAAAAATCACACACAAGACGTAATTATGAAAACCCAAAGTACCAAGCTTCATCCTGTGGTGTGATGTTTGTCTAATGTCCCTTGTTTTAATGCAGGCAAAATGCACGTCAGTGTTGATGTCATTGTGCAATTACGAGACTTTGTAGGTGCATGCTAATATGCGGACTGTAACAGTTTTCAGTGGTATTTCAATCTCATCAGTGAGTCACGCAGTGATAAAATTGCCCACAATGGAAGCTCCAGTACTGTACTCTAGCACAGTCCCACCTACACACCACCCCTTTGTCTCCACAGCTGCACTTATTTTTGCTCTTCACCTGCCAACTCTTTTCCATGCTATTTCTCCATTCACACTGTAGCTTTTCAGAGTACATGAAAACTTGATTGATTATAATTTCAGCTAGTGTGGATGATTAAAGAAAGTTGAGGTGAACTCTCAGGGTGCTTGGAATCAGCTGTGCAGGCCAAGACTGAGGTTTTATTAAAAAAGGGAAAATGATTGAAGTCACCATATTAAACATAATAACAGGTTTCCCCCTGTAGGGATGGTGCTCATGTGGAACTCATTTCAGCCTCCACTTTATATTGTCTTTGATAATATTGGATCATGCTGACGGCATGTTCTCGCTGTCAGAAGATCCGAACTAGAGTTTCACACGAGCCAGGCATGAAAGTAGATCATAATCTTTAAAAATGGACAGTTTTAAAATATTAATGAAGCTTTTGCATATAGCAGTCTGTGCTTTGCAGTATTTAGTCAAACATTTAATACAGCTCAAGTTAAAAATGAGGATTAGAGGTAATAGTGAAGTAGGTAGTTCCCACCAACAGCCTTTGAACTGTTTTCTCTCTGAGGACTGAGTTGGAGGGCTTCAGTGGAGTAAACACTGTTAATAGACAGTTGGAAAGTTTCAATGAGAAGAAAGAGGGATTGTTTGGGTGTACTTTGGCAGCGGTTTTGGCATATAGTGGTACTGGTAATGGTATGAAGGTGGGGGCTGCTGGCTTGGGATTTTTGGTAAATGTGCCATTATTTACGAGTCGGGTGGGCTGATGGGGACAATAAACTTTCATTTCTGGGAAAGCCATTCAACTTTACTAGACTTTATAGAACCTATAAGAGTACAAGTCAAGTTAAAAAAAACAGCAAACCAGAAAGTATTTAACAAGCGCAAAAAGTGTTTCCATATTCAGCTGTCACACAACACAGCAATAATGTGAGCACTCCTCTGGGTTGCCATGTCGGCCTGATGTGACACTTACTGGAAACATACACAAGGATTGCTGTGTATGTTTCAGAGGCGACGCTAATGACATCAAAACCACTCACAAAAGCTAAAACTGAACTCCATGCATAATTCATACCAGTTTGTGCTTGTTAAAGCTCCAAATCACAACCGGGCTAACTTGCTGACACACATGTTGTTGGTCAAATTACAATAAACATCTGTTTTGACAAGTAATTTAGCCTCATATTCAGACTTTGGATCTCATAGTATGTAAAAAAAAGAGGCAATCTATGCCAACCGGGTGAAGTAATTCCACTTGTTCTCAATTAGTTTCTTATGTCTGACGAATTCTTTGTGAAATTAGTGTCAGTTCCTTTTAACAAGATATATAGTTCTATAGAAAATGGCATTTGTTTATTGTTCATTTTGAGAAAATCTGGAAATGTAGCTTTCTGTTTTAGGGAGGCAGGAAGTGTTGAGATAGCAGTGTTTAACATCAGCTCCCCACTGGTCCCAGACCTCAACCTGTTGAAGCAAATGTGTGTTATATGGCCGCAGGACAATCCCCATTGTCCTGTTGTATGCAAGTGGCTGGAGCCCAGGAGCCCAGGAGCTACTCTGTTAGGCCCTGGCACCACAGCTTGGCTTTGGCCAGAAAAGTCAACCACAGGCTGATTTTTTCTCATTCAGCCAAAAAGGACTCCACACAGCTGCGCTTTCTTTCACTGCCAGCAAAAAAGACAGTCTGAGAAAGGGAGAGGATAAAGAGAGGCGGAGAGGGGAACAGTTGGGGGCATTTGGACTGGACAAGTTCAAAGACCCAAAGGGTTGTTTTCTTTGAGGAAAAAAAAGCAGGGAGAGGAAAAAAAAAGCTGCTTAGGCTCATCTTGGACATCAAACTCTATTTTGGGCTACGCCGTGTTTGGACTGCAAGCAATCACACCAAATCCCTGAGCTGTTTTTGTTGAGTGATTGGGAATGCTTTTGCCAAATTACAATCAAAGAGGTAAGGTGGTGACGTATTCTGGAGAACAGCGAAATGCTGTTTGTGCCTTTGTCTGAGGAAATCATTTTGCCATAGGCTCCTTGATCTTTATCCACATAGCTTGAGTTTTGCTCATTTCCTCTTCATTTTCCATTAAACTGAGAGCTGATATGTTTCACTGGCTCGCGTTACTATGTGGGACTCATGGCAGGTCACGGAGAAGCAGTGAGCAGACGTAAAACAAAATCATCTCAGGAGGTGCAGTTTAACCGAGGAATAATCTACTGATGCTTAAACACCTGTGGCTCTCAAGACTACAGCAGAGAGTCCCACCACCATATTTTGATCAAGTACACTACCCATGGGTTCCTCATAAAACATGAACTATAGTAGCCCTGAGACCTCAGCATTTTGCGGTTAAAGAAAACACACACAAATAGATAAAACACCATATTATACAACACAATGTGGTTTTCAGTGTGGAACAAAACTAAACTATTACTCAAAACCAAACTGTGCTCTTCATGCAGGAACAAGAATTGGATAGCTCTTTTAAATTCGACAAACAAGTGTCTTCTGTTGTCAAATCTTGCTTCCATCAATTGCGTCTTATTAGCAAAGCCAGAGATTATGTCCCACCTAATGACCTGGAAAAGCTTATTCACGCCTTCGTGACATCTAGGTTGGATTATTGCAACTCCCTTTACTTTGGTCTTAACTCTACTCTTCTTCATAGACTGCAAATTGTTCAGAATGCGGCTGCTCGTCTCCTTAGTGGTAGTGGGCGGCGTGTCACTATTACCCCTGTCCTTGCCGACCTGCATTGGCTTCCCGTTAAGTATCACATTCAATTCAAAATCCTGCTGCTCACCTTCCGAATTACTAACAATATAGCGCCAGGGTACCTCATTGAGCTACTTAGATTATACACCCCTATTAGAGCACTAAGATCATCTTCCCAGTCACTCTTGGGACTGCCGAGATCCCGGCTGAAGACTAGAGGTGACTGAGCGTTTGCTTTGGCTGCACCCGATCTATGGAATAACCTCCCCATCGCTATCCGCGAGTCTGATTTCATTCAATCTTTCAAATCGCAGTTAAAAACCCATTTATTCGGCCTCGCCTTTTCTACCAGTTAATACTTGTTTGTTAGTTAGTTTAATGCTTATTTCTATCTTCAGTCTAATCTTAACTACTTTAAATCGTTTTTTAGATTTTTGACTGTTTTATCCTTTACACATATTGTTCTTTTAAGCTTTTATATGCATTTCTTTTGCTTCTGTGTTTTTAATGCCATATAACCTGCTAGCATGTTTGGCACTTTGCCATAGCCTTCATCCTTCCCTGTTACTTCATCTTACCCTCTTATATGTTAAACACTTTGGTACACCACTGGTTTTTAAATGTGCTATATAAATAAAGTTTGTTGTTATTGTTGTTCTATATAATAAAAATATTCTGTATTTGAATTCCAGCTCTATAAATTAGGAAAAGGCCTGGAAACAGCCAACATGGTTATTATGTTTCAATAATATTTGAAACATATGCATACATAATAATAACTGCGCTATTTAGAAAGTCATCATTTGTGATTCATGGGGTCTTTTACTGCTTTTCTTTTATATATTTTGTGTTAAGTCGTTTCCTGTGTTTTGTTATCATTCATGTTTGTCATTTTACAGCGTTTGTGTTGAGTCATTTTCTCTGTTATTCATCTTTGTGTATGTTTTACTTCCTGTCTTTTTGAGCTTTTAGTCCACTGTGATAGTTTCCCCTGCCCTCAAGAGTATCACCTGTGTTTAGTCTGCCACACCTGTTTCCAGTTAGTCATCAGTCTCATCAGTGTATACTTATACACCTGCACTTGCTCTCCCAAATCCTGTGCAGGCATCCGATGTGCTGCATTGGTATGCTACACCAACAGTTTTCTTTACGCTTACCTTATTAGCTTATAATGTGTGTATGATGGCTATCTCATATGAGCAGGTGTTTAGCAATAATATTAGAAATATGCCATGAAAATGCTATAACTTAACTTAAATTGTTAACTCCTTTGGCTGGTTATATTTTGTTGTCCTTTCTCATTCAGCTTCCCTCTCTTATCAGCATCTACTGTTACATTCTGTTATTCATTTTTTGTTTTCTACTTGTATTAATTGCAATGATAATAACAGGAAAAGAAAATGTCTTAAACCCACAAACATCTCTGATTGTATTCATCAAGTAGCCTGCGAATAGCTATCATTTGTAGCATTCTACTGGCAATAAACACAGGCACCAAAAAGGATCAAATTAGATTTGCAGCAACAATAAAAGCACAGTTTTTCACAATAAATCATCACACGCCTACAACAATGAGGAATTTGACATCGCCATATGCCCTGGGTCAACTGAGGACGACTCACAAACAACGGATCTTTTTCTCACGCTCAACATCATTTAATGAAAACCATCAGTTCGCACTTCAACGCTCATTCACGATAAGCGAGCAGTTGTCAAAATTCAAATTCAACAAAACCGCAGGGATAACATGTGAGGAAAGTGGGTAGGATCACACGGGCGGTTGACTCTGTATACTGTCCAGAGTCCGGACACATGGACTCTGTAATTCTAGTCTTGGAGTGACCACACAGGGCTGGTTGTGAGGTCTGGGAGAGCTGCAGAATTGAGACAGATGGGACAAGGGAAGGATTTTTAGGGGGTGAGAGAATGCTTTCCACTGTTCCAACATTATACAAAGCCCATTGATTTTTTGCAAGCGTTGAGTGAGGAGCTGAGGAATATCTGGTTTCAGCGTCCACTGCATGGTCATGACACCTGGGCCAGGGTCATGTCTGTCCAGTCCAGTCCGGTCGGATCTGGTCACAACAATCACCATGATTCATCATTCCATCCCTAACTTTTTTGGCCTAAGTGCCATCGCTGTACTGTGAATTTAATGCATTATGCATCATATCGCTGTGGTCATCAACTCATTTCTGTAGCTTGATGGCTTTGACCTCGGCTTCATCTGTCGTGACCCCCAATGTGTGTGTGGAAAACCAAACTATCCCTTCCCATGAGTCCTCTGCATAGACAGAAAGATTGTTCCTCAGGAAACGCAGGTCAGGAAGTCAGAGGCGGAAGCCAGCCTTTCGTTCTAAATACAACCATCCTCTAGAGATTGCCGTGTCAACAGAGAATTGGGCAGTATATCTTCTTTAAACGCTGACCCCTCACTCTCTTGTTTTGTTGCTATTTTTTGCGACTTTGCATTTACCGAAACATCATCCTTCTTCTTCTTCTTCTTCTTCTTCTCCTATTTCGCTGCAAATTGGCAGCAAAGGAGCCACAGACTTACATTTCCAACATGGTGTTTGTTTTGAACTCCGGTCATGAATGTAATGCTGTGACGTGTCAAAGCCATCCAAATGAGCCAGGGCTAGCACTGATGCCGCATCCCACCCAGTGTGAGATGAAGGGCAGTGGAAGTGAGTGGATGGGCATGTTGGAGCGATTCATGGGAACAAGATCAGCAAGAGCAGTTGGCGGTTAACCACTAACAATGCTGTGGCTACTCTTATGGACAATTAATCGCTGCTTGTTCTTATTTTGCTCCTTCCCTCAATCCTTCTCTCTCCCTAAACTCTCTTCCTCTGAGGCTAGGTTCGCCCTGCATGATGACCACAGTCCTCCCATATGAATTTGGCAAACATACCATGAAACATGAAAGGAAGCAATCATGGTGTCCTGGCTGTCAAGGCTTATACAGACAAGGACAGGATCACACAAATTGGGAAGTGGGCAGTGGATACAGAAACAAAACCCGTGCAGGATCACAGTAAATATGAGATCACACATGACAACATATTCAAGGAATCAAAGTCTGTTTTGTATTTTTTTTTGCTCAAACTTGACTATCCTTGACCACTGATTACTCAACAGTCAGCAGAGTGATTAGCTGTCCTGATGAAAAACAAAAAGGAAGTTGTTGAGTAAGCAGTGACTTTTAATAGAAGCAGAAACACAACTGACTCTACTCCTGCAATATGTCACATTTGCAGTAGTGAAAAGCATATGTACTGCGTTAATCATTGTTTTGTTTTTTTCATCTTAAACTCCTTTGTCTTCCACTTTTATTTTTCAGAGGACAAATGTACTCCAATACAGCTGTTTCCACATATTTAAAGTAAAGAAGTAGTTCAGTATACTTTAATTGAGGTTAAAATAACCTGTTGTTAAATTACAGCTAAATGCAGCACTTAAGTGTCTCCTCCTCAACATTAAGTACTCAAATAAAGGTCACCTTCCATCTGTTATTTAAAAAGAAAGAAAAAAATATATGCAAATATAACCATCTTCTGAACATTGATTTGATACACTGTAACTACCTTTACTTAAGCATTAATAACATAACAAATAAAGTTGAAAAAAACACAATATTGTACTTTGCAGTTGGATTTAGCATTGAGGAAATGCTTGTGACTATCATAAAAATATGGATTTTAAGGAAATCTGTATGTTTTTCTTCTATTTAGAAGGAAACATACAACACAACTACAACACTACAACACAAATGGCAACTACAAACATAGCTTTTTTTCACCCTGACTATGTCCCCTCTTCTCAAATCTAACCTACACGGGCACTACTAAGATCTTAAAGGTTGTTTTCCCATGACTGGCAGAAATAACTAAGATGTGCCAGCGACAAACTGAAAATACATTTCTTGTGAAGCAGAGATGTTCCGCTCACAGCTGCATATACAGTAATAACCTTAATATTAAGGAATTGAAAATGCAAGTGTGTGGGGGGGATGACTGTTTAGTGAGGCAGAAATCTCACTAAGTGGAAACCACTAAGTGACTGGTATTCATCAACAACCCTATCAAGCCCCAGAATACACATTATGCACCATGCAGCAGTAAAAAGTAAAAATACTACTTATTTCTTCTTTAATACATTGTTTAATGAGCTTGTGGTCACCTTAACTGGGATGTGGTGCAGCACGGTTTGAGATTACCACAATACTAGTTTGAGTAATTGTGAGTTTTGTAGCTGATAAGTCCCTTTGCTTCACACAAGGCCAATGTTAGTGTATCTGTGGAAAGGCTGATTACACAATTCACAAGTTTGTACTGAGCACTAAATTACCTCAAAGCCGCACAAAGAAGGAGCTGTCTTTGACTGAGCTGACCTGCTGGTCTAATCTTAGAAATTCCCACTCAATCTAGAACTATTATGTTGAGGTAAAGTTATGTTTTAGGCAAACGTGCAAAGACTTAAAATACTGTACAAAAATAGAGTTAAATAAGACCAGAGGAGAGAGAAGCGGAAGAACTTTGCCCTCTGTTGGCTGCAGGGAGGAACTGCAGCAAATTGTTGCCACAACAGTCACCTCCCATTTATTTGTTGTTCTCCTCCATGACTTCTTTCATCTCCAGTAGTGATAGGTGAAAAATTTAACATCCTGTCATCCCACTTAAACATTATCAGTGACCTCAAGCTCAATCCCCATCCTCCCTTCTGAGCTTGGGGTCATCAGAGTCAACGGCGCAGGAGGCAGAAATCAAACGACGCAGCACATGCTGAGGAGTGACTGACTCCAGCGCCAGCAGAGCCTGGAGGAAAAAAAAGGAGGACAGCCTTGACCTTGGAGAGCACAAAACCTCCGAAATCAAGTCTTCTAAGAGAGAGCTCAACTCAGTCAACAGTAAGAGGAAAATACTGCCAGAGAATTTGATATATGGATCGTGCCTTTTGTGTTTGTTGCTTTGGAAGTCAGTGAAAACGTCATGATGCTTCTACGCACCTTAGTTGCAAGATTTCTGTCATTTGTGACAACAGAAAATATTTGGATTTCAAACTCTTTATGAGATATTTTTTTCTTTTTAAAGGAAAGAGAGTCCAGAGTAAAATAATGCAGTTTTTTTTTACAATGCATTGTGTTAAAGTCTTGTCAGTAGTAATTACAGTGGTTTACTGTCTCCATTTTTAAAGCATCTGACTTTATCCCCTGAGAGCACAGCAGGCTGACTTTTTTCTATATATTTTCATTTTGGCAGGAAACAGGTGCCTCCTCCTAAACCTGGAAGGACAACTGAGTCACACAATAATATCAGCAGGCACGATATATCTGAGAGTATTAAAAATAAACAAATGCACTGCATGAGGCTTCTTAAGGCCAAGGTCCAGTATGAAGGCATTTCCATCAGTCAGTGGGTAGTTTGTTTTTGAGTTTAGAGCCCTGCTGACCTTGTGCGCTTTAAATCCTTGCAAGTATCTACAGTGAAATTTCCAGCTCCTGCATCACAGTTACATGAGCGTATTCTTCACTTGTGTTACATATTACGAATTCCCACACCAGCTACGGGATTTTTGCATTTGCAAAATGAAAAGAAAAGGGGGAGAAAAGTGATTCTCTTTCTACTTCCCTGCTCTGTTTCTCCCTTAGAGGGAGACAATCGATCTGGCCCACTTAATCAATCAGTGACAGGCCCTTTGAACTGCAGACGAGATTTCTAGCAAGTCTGTCATCCCACCCTGTCATCTGTGAAAACACTCCAGGGGGAGATTGCTCTGCACAGGCCTGGCTCGTAAAACTCTTTTTTTTTAATGTTCCAACACACACCCTTGCTGTTCACTGACAAGGTCCAGAGTAACCGGGTGTTTGCATCTACTTTTCTTAATGCATAGCGAGGAGGATGTTTGAGTTCCAAAAAGGTCAGCTCACGAGGTCTTAGTCAGATACTTGCTTGAGAAGCTGTGGTGTAATCTGGCCTGTTCTATTTCAGCTCGTTTCAACATTTCAGCGCAAAAACAACTTCCCTGCCTCCTTCAGGGCTGCTAGCAGTTAGAGACAAAGCTCTCCACCTCCCCACTCCCCCCCTGCATGGCTCCTGTATAGGCAAAGAAGAAGAGGAAGGGGAAAGGGAATGTTTGCCTCTCTATCCCACCCCTCTTCCCTCACTTCCCTGGGGGCAATGCTGTGTAGTAATAAACGTCCTCCATAAATCTCCCCCTCACGCCATCATCCCCTCCTCCATACTCCAACTTTTTTTTCTGTATGTTAACAGCTTCTTTTCTTCTCCCCCTCCTCCTCAACCCTGCTTTTCTTTTCCCTCCTCTCCTTTTCTACTGCAACCCAACCCTGACATTAGGGTCTGCACATGGCCGATGTCATAGACTTTATGAAGGGGGGTGGGCAAGATGAGCCACAATACATGTGTGTGGGTTTCACTCTCTGTAGTCTGTCACGCCAGTGCGGTCGAATCTAGTGAGGTCACTCATGTATCAGATTGTCGCCTACAGTACCTGATGAAATGACATGCACGTATTCAATTCAGAAGAGGAGTTTTATACCTGCTGGTAATGAATAACAAATGAGCTGTGGCTGAGAAGAAGTATGCTGTAACAGTGAAATAGCTGTGGTCGGGAAAGAGTTAAAAGTGCGAGTGCCTGAATTCACCGGAAAGTCCCACAAGTGACGTTACAGTCCAGCAATTAAGAGTAAATTAATTACAGAGTAGTGGATGGTAGCTGAAACCCCGAGGATAATACAGTAAACAACTCCAGAAGTACAAGATTTCCATTGCCCTACTCCTCTTCACTTGCCTTTGAAGGCTTCTGATCGGACTTTAGTTTTATATAAATATATTTAAGCTGCTTAATTATGAACTGAAGACACTTTTCCCTCCAACAAAATTAACTTTTAACAAATCTAACCCAAAGTTCAGATTCTCCGATCAAGAGAAAAAGAAACTTGTTTTTAGTGCTTTATCCCTCCTAACTGGTAGCCTAAGACGGTTTGGCATTCAAAGCTCACCCAGCACTGGAGTAATCTCACATAAACTGACAAACCAATGCAAGTTTTTTTCTCTACAGTTACTAAAGTTACTGAAAGTTCACGCCCGTTTTTTTAAGCTCCTCCCTGCAGTCGATTGATTAAAAAGCAAATGTCGGGGTTGGTGCAGGGCAGAGGGGGAGAGTTCAGTAGCTCTGAGCAACTTTCTAACAAGTAGACTGGCTTTCTTTTTTTTTTTTAAAACTACTTTTGTGATTTGATTCCGGTCGCTGCAAAGATGACCACAGCCGTGGTATCGCCTTTCTTCGACTTCGAAGTAATGAACAAGGTAGCTTCCTAACTTTTCCACCCCCTTCTCTCTGTGTGTGTCTTGTGGGCTGACGTTAGCCTGTTAGCAGCGGGGAGTTAGCCGCTGTGGAGGAATGACGAGCTCCGTGCCCGCGGCCCTCTGCGCGGAGGCTGTTTTTGTTTTGCTGTTTATTGCTTTGTATTCCGCTTTGAGTCAGCTGCGTGTTTATTTGTTTGCTTCGTCTGTTATTTCCTCTCTTCGGCCTCGTCTCTTGAGGGTTTACGCTATAAGCGCCTTCAAAGTGGACCGAAGCGCTGCGGGAGCGTTAATTTAAAAATTGTTTAAAAACATGGTGTTTTTATTTACTTGTGTATTTATTTAATGTTCAACATAAGCCACATCCGCTAACTTTAATGTTATCTATGGTTTATGCTTTGAGGTCGGTGTGCAGTTTAGGCAGCCAGCGGCTGTTAAAGTGAAAGCTTTATGTCCTCTTTATTTTAATGAGATCACTTTTGCGCCACTTTTAATGCCGCTTTCAGAGCAGCCACATGCTCGCTAATCATTGACCAGATTTGGCTGGCTTTAGCCCACTTTCTGCCCCTATAAAACTACTTAAACTACCGGCATCGTCTCACCTTAACACTTGATGCGTAATTCGTTTTCATACCCCGTTTTGAGTGTCAGATTGCCTCTCAAAGCGTTTTTGTTTTTCTTTTAGCCTCCCTCTGGAGTTTGTTGGATTTTATTTACACTGTCATGTTTATGTAAATCATGACTAACTGTTCATTTCCACTAGTATGGAAATGTGTGAAAGCAGATCAGGTTTCCCTTGTAATCCACAGAATGTTTGGCCACTTTCTTTCTCTTTCAAATGATGCAGGCTCTTTGTAGCCCACACTGGTCGTCCACAGGCCTCTCATGTGCTGCTGTCCTATTGACTACACAGGCGCACACATTCCTAACCTGGGCAACTTGCCAAACCAGCTGCTGTTCTATAGGCCTGTATCCGCTAATGTGGTCTGAGCCAAAAAACAACAGTCATGCAGACGGAGGTGTAGCCCCACCAGTCCCACAGTGCCCGTCATTTTTATTTATTTATTCAGGGAGAGTATCTGTACAAATGGTTTATAGGCTCGCCTAACAAGTGTTCAGTCACTTTCAGGAGTTGCATCAGGATGGCAATCGGACTTAAAAATCAGGGAGCTGCTGAAAGTAGCTTTTTATTTGTGCTCTACTTTTTCTAATGCTTGCATTTTCTGTCCTTTATTTTTCTTGCAGAACAAACTTCTCAGCTACAACAACAACCTGGGTGTCTCCCATCCAATGTCTGTTCCTTGCACTAGCACCAACGTGCCCATCTCCAGCTCCGCCGGACCCCTGCTGGACAGGAAGGCGGTGGGATCTCCCTCAGTGGGAGGCGTGTACCAGCGGCGGCACTCTGTCAGCAGCACAAAGTTCAACCAGAACCAATTTCTGAATAGCCTGAAGGCAGCGGACCAGTCCTCCTCACTCATCTCAGGGGTTGGCAATGCCAGCAACAACAAGGAGAACCGCCTGCGAGACCGCTCCTACTCCGAGACGGGCGAGAGGCTCATCAACAAGTGCCTAGGCCCTGCCAGTCCCACTGGCAGCAGCAGCCAAGTGAACTCCAGCCGTTACAAGACAGAGCTCTGCAGGCCCTTTGAGGAGAACGGTTCCTGCAAATATGGCGACAAATGCCAGTTTGCTCACGGAATCCATGAACTGCGCAGCCTGAGCCGCCATCCTAAGTACAAAACTGAGCTGTGCCGCACCTTCCACACCATCGGTTTCTGCCCATACGGGCCTCGCTGCCATTTCATCCACAATGCCGAGGAGCGTCGTGGACCTCCCCAGCAGTCCTCTCCTCTTAACTCTATGAACAAGATGGAGCGACCTCGGCTGCAGCACAGCTACAGCTTTGCTGGTTTCTCCAACTCAGTTGGGCTGAGAGACAGCCCCACCTCAGTCACCCCTCCACCCATGTTCTTCCCTGATGAGATCCCAGACTGGCCCAGCAGAAATCCCTTCACCTACTCCAGCCAGGAGCTGGCCAGCCTGTTCGGGCCCAGTCTCAATGCCGGTCCTGTAGGCACAGAGCCCAACACCCCTGCACCTCCCTCTCCAACAAGCACATCTTACTATTTCAGACCCATGTTGGAGTCCCCTCAGATGTTGGAGTCTTCATCCAGCCCCCCAGACTCTATGTCGGATCAAGAGGGCTACCAGAGCAGCTCTGGTGGCAGCCTGTGTGGCTCAGAGTCCCCCACGCTGGATAACACCCGCCGCCTTCCCATCTTCAGCCGCCTCTCCATCACTGATGACTAGACTGCACGCATCCACTAGTGACTTTTAAATTTGACGACACAAAGAACATGGCACTCCCCTCTACCTCTGCCCTTCAGACTCCCCTCTGCCCTCAAAGCTCCCTTACACATCACGTTAGTTCCTTGTTAGCATTATGAGGATATAATCAACTAAGGGAACCCTCAGCTAAATCTATCATTTCTTCCCACTTAATCTGCACAGCAAGTTTTAAAAGAAAGTACCCCGCCATGTGTCATAGTGCCAAAAAAGGAGAGGAAACTGAACAATGAAATGATGAGAACAACAATTGACTGTTTATGCCAGGTGCCACTTGTTTTTCTTTTTGTTTTTCTTCTTCTTCATGTATTATTGAATGTGTTGCAGCACAAGTGGCCTTGGAAAGGGGTGTGCTTTGCACTAGCCCTCATCCCCCTCCCCTCTCTCCCCTGCCATCCTCCCTGATGATACCACTTCCCCTGAGCTTGCTAGAGGGTGCTCAGTAATGTAACTGTAGCTCTACACCGCAGACGTTTTTACAGACTGAGTTAAGACAAACGGAGAGAAATGACAGACCCTGAAAATATATGAATAGTTTTTTTGTTTTTGTTTTGTTTTTTTAAAAAGAAATGGAGAAAAAAAGTGCCTGGGCAGTTTCTGCATGTGTTTAGGGTGAATGGACTACTGTTTGTTTTGGTTCTTTCTCATTTGCCCCCACCCACCTCCTTCTACCCCTCAGTCAAGCCCCGTCTTATGTAATTTTGAACCGGGTGAGTCTGCAGGAAGGACTTTGAACTGGAAGTTGGTTATGGCCCCCCCTCTCCTCCTGTTGCTGGTCACTGGCTGTTTCCTTTTTTTTTTTTTTTTCTTTGGGAAGGAAGTTGATATCAAACTGATCATTAAACCTGCAAGACTTTGTCCTGCCCCCAGCACCTACACCTTCATCTTCACCGATCCGGGGAATTCCAGCATTCCCATAATATAGTTATACGTCGCATGACTTGACAAGATCGGATCTCCAAGCTATTTTACTTTACTTGTCCCCCTCCCATCTCCTTCACTTTAGAACCTGCTCCATGGAGCTCTCTACTCTCATTACATCCCTTTTTGCTTTCTTTATTTGATAATTATTTTTTATTAATGTTATTATTACGGTTATTATTATTTGAGAAACTTTCCAGACAGAAGGTTTGCGTGTCACTGCTTATTTAACTTATCAGAACATATTTATTGGTGATCATATGCATTTTTTGTTAATTTTGTTTTTTGTATTTATCTGGATAATGAACAATAGAATATATTTTCTTTTATGTTAAATTATGATCTTCCATATTAATCTAAAGATTGTGAAGACGTTTTTGTCAGTTTTCCTTTTTTTCACAGTTTAATATATTGTACTTCAATGACTTTTGTTCTGCAACTACACTTTGTCAAAATGAAACTTAATTTAAAGCAAGAAAAAAAATGCAAAAAAAGCTGTTTTGCGTTTTGATTATTTATTGTACTTTGTTTTTCTTACTCCCTCTTATTGGACTGCATTTCCATCTAAACTAGATTTGCTTGTATCCATTCCTCCCCTTGCACATGTTACAGTAATCTGACAGTAACAGTAGCTAACTGTTATGACATTAATTTGATTTTTTATTTTCCTCTCCCTGATCTCTTGTCCCCACTTTGAAGAGGATTATTCCTACTCGGGTTGATGGTAGACTTAAAGGGGTGCTAAAAAGAAAATTAGTAACATGACTCGTTTAGCAGAGTCTAGCAGTTCAGAGGCTGGCTGTGTTGAAATGTGTTCTGTCACCCAGTCTGTTATTACAAGCAATAGTTGTGACCAAATGAGTTGAAAGTATATCTTCTTTTAATTCAATTGGATGCTTGATCAGTGGAAGTGCCTCGTTTAATACATTCCAGGTAGCTAAGGGCTCTCCGCCTTTTTATATTTGATAATGGAGGACAATTTTTTTTTTTTTTTTTTTTTTTTTTTTTTTTTTTCTCTTCTCTCTCCTTAAGTCACTTGTTCTGTGTTGCCTTTGTGTGTTCGGAAGAGGTGAACAAATTCTGACACAAAGAAAGTAAAACTGTTGAATGTATTTTATTTTTTTTTCCCAGCCATGTTTTTTCACTACAGTAATTTCTGTGAGTTTATATGAAAACCTGTTCTCTCTTTCTCTCTCTCTCTCTTTCTCTCTCTCGTTCTCTCGCTCTCTCTCTCTCTTTTTGTAAGTATTGATTGCAGTTAAGTCAATAAACCTGTATTTTTTTGAAAAGTTCAACTTTGTGATGAGTGGTGTGTAAAAAGTTCTGGGAAATTGAGCAAATATGGGGCACGTTTTATGCTCAGTTTTGGGTACCCATTCAAACTCTAGAGGGCTTCCCAGCAATGTGAGTTAAAAAAAAAAATAAAATCAGTCTTATTCTAAAACCTTACAATTCCAGAGCTTAATCAGTATTCAAGTTTCTTCAGTATCAAAAAGTCCAATAATGGCTATGAGGAAGCTCTAATGACTGATACTGCATACTTTAAATGTTGCAATTTGTCCAAAATGTGAAGAAAAAAGAAACTAGTTACATTTTGTAACATCATACCCAAGGAAACTTGGGTTTTAACAAAAGAGGCACACAGTATTATATTTGAGGCTGTAATCAGGCGAGTGCTTTTTCGATGCATAATACAGAACTAAAGGGAGTTTCGGTGTGGTGCAAGTTGATTGGTGAGCTGTGCTTGCAGCAGCCAAGGGTATTGACCTGGGGATAGTCAAAGTCTGAGCAGGCTTGATTACACAAAGACCTGGCATACTTAGTTTCAGCAGAAATATTGATCAGGGGGAGCTACTATAAAGTTTCCAAGAATTAAAAAAAAAAAAAAAAAAAAACAGATTTGATGAGGTTGTGACCTAATCAATATGTACACAAGGATATTTCAGGTAAAAAGGAGGATAAACGGTGCAGTCATAGTTAACACTATGCCTTGGGGTTAATTTGATATATTCTGTTTTTACATTGAGAATAAATACAGATAACAATCACAAGTTGGCCATTAATGCGAGCAGAGTGGTATTCAATTTCAGTAGCAACTTCCACTTCATGCACTCGACTCAACACTTCATGCACCGCCTCTGCATTTCCTTGGCCTCTGGACACTTCCCGTCTGTCCATGTTTATATTCTCTCAGATTGCAAAAAAACCGGAGCAGCAACAGGAATTCCCTCCATACAATGGTGGGTGCTGACCCATCACAGCTGACCCATAGAGGCCTCCTTGTTGCTTTATCCCTGAGAACCTGGGCCTTGTGGCGTCTAGTCTTGATCCTTAGGTCCCTCCATTCTTCATCACCCACCAACCTACTCTCCCATCCCATTTTAGACCAGCTGGAAATGGTCTAAAAACATACTGGTGGCCACGATAAAGCAAAGAAAGTCCTTGATTACATTCAAAACCAGAGAGCATTCATGGTTCCTATAAAATAAAGCAATGATCAACACCAACCACGATGCAACAGCTTGTTTAGAAGTACAAAGGTGCTCTTAAGGAGTCAGCTTAAAAAGATGAGATGATATAACATGTATATTTAAATGCTACTGATGGAGAGTAATTGCTTGTTGAAAGGCCTCTTTTTTGTGGCTTTATGGAATGTTTTACCTGTGCAAAGATGGGTGTTGTGTTTGGGAACAATACAGTGAAAATTGCTTGGATTGCAGATTAATGTTTCTATGCACTACCCCTTTTAGAAACTTTGAAAAAGCCTGTTTGCATTAATTTCATTTGAATTCTACAAGAATTTGTTCATAAGAAACAAGGGTCTTGAAACTTAATTAACATCAATTGAAAGATATCATACTCTATATTTCTTTGTGAGAGAGTTTTTGGCAAACAAAACCAATATTGCATAGTGTTCTTGTATCTGCAGATGCCACACAGCGTATGAAACATCGCATACTGTCTTATTTGGTGCAAGCCTGAAGCAAGATGAAAGCGATGGAAACTTGTTACCACTTCAAAACTGTTCTGCGTATTTGGTTTTAATAAGATAAGAAGCAAAGAAACAACGAATTCAAAGGAAAGGCTTCTCAAGCTAAATCAGGTGAGCATTAGTGATGCACACCTTTTTCTTTGCTGCACCCTTTCAGAAGAACATGAAGTGCATGCAGTTTGAGGCTGATGAAAGAGGGCTGTTTCCTGTTTGTGTGGTGTACGCATAGAGGCACCTTGAGATGAAGTACCAGGAAGTGGGTTTCTGAACCTCCGAAGGTGGCGGATGGAGGGGGTCGCCTGCTCTTTGATATGTTTTTGAAAAAAAGAAAAAGAAAGCTTCCATTACTTCATCAAACTTAACAGCAGGTAATTTTCCAATATGGAGACGATGCAGTGACACAGACCAAGCTCGTTCACTCATTGCTTCCTGCAAAACAGGATAAAGCAAGTTTGTAGTTCAGCTCTCAGTCCCAATCTCCATTCACCTTTAACCTGCAGGGTTGAGCAACAGAATGTCAGAGCGTGTACACTTTGCAATTGTGTTATCGCAGGAAGGTCTACCTCCTTGTTTGAGAAAGAGGTGAGTAAATAGTGCTGATGTTCTAACTGTCTTTTATCTACACTGACAGCTGAGAGAAGGGTGGCTGCAGTGCGGTGTGCATGCATGTGTGCATGCTTGTATGTCACTGCAGCACAGCAGGTGTTGTGGGACAACGGCTAAGGTCAACCTCGAGCGAGGAGGTTAGAGGGAGCTCAGAAATCTGCATGGAAAACGGTAAAGAGATCATCTGTGCAGCAGCAAAACACTGACCCGTGGACATCAAAAGCATAATTTTCTCAAATTATGCTTTGTCACTCTGTGCAAAACAGGCATACAGCCACCCATAAATTCCTAATTAACACATTACACAGTATTCAGGGGGGTTTAACCCATGTGAAGATAAATAAATCTATAAATAGTAATAATGAGCCATTTGCTCTGATGATTCTAAACTGAAACTCTGACAAATCAACCATGACAGGAAAAAAAGTCTTAGTGTTTGTCTGTCACAATCCCCATACGCTGACCTTGCTGTCAGATGACAGATTTGCCAAAGGCCTCATTTGCTCTTATACAGTGGCAATGCACAGTCATCCTCTCTGTTTGTCCTCACTTTTAGCTCTGCTCTTTGTTTGTCCATGACTTTGCAAAAGAGGTTGTTGGGAGTTAAAGTCTGGTTTCCTAAATATTGAAATTCTTAACTTAATTATGGGGATGTGTTTTATAATTTGTGCTAACAAGGGACCTTCTCATCCCCCCTCTAATCTCCTCCTGACTATTATCAGCCTGTAGTGAATGCATTTTACTGTTTGTGAAGTTTACCGTTTGAATACAAAACAATATAGATTAGTCACACTGAGTGACACAGAAAGTGGAACACCCAATACCTAAATCTATGGGGGAAAAAAACCCTTGTCGATAACTGCCTTAACAAAGAAAACAATATTAACTATGTCCTTTGAAGGAGCTGCATTACAGTTTGTAGAATGGCATCACAGCAGTGACGCCACCCTCTTTTATCAATAGCATCAACCTATTTTCACAACCTCATGATTTCCCCTACCATACATGTTTCTGGGTAATCATTTCATAAAATATCTTATCTGAAAGTCATGCTTTAGTAGTTGCTTTACAGTTAGCATTTTGGTAATCACACTGCTGCAATCTCAGTATACAGTATACAGTATATGCACTTTTTTTTGCTGCCCGCAGCAGCCAACGGGCTTTATCTTTGTAGGTCTATGGCTGTATGTGTCACAGCTAGACTCATTGCAGATCAACAAAGACAACAGTCACAAACACTCCCTGATCCCGTGGCTTTAATCCGGGCTCTCCACGCTGCTGTTATCTAGCCGACTGAGGCTGTGACACACTACTTACCCAATAATTACTATTAGCCGTGTCTGGATCCAGTGTCACATGTGCTTTTCCTCCCCTCAGGCTAAAGTGGCAACCCTTGACCTTTTAAAGAAAGGAAGAGAAAACACATGTGTTGAGCAGAGGAGCAGACAGGTGAGGAGGCTTCAGAGGAGAGGACTGGTGATGGCTGTCTGACAGGTTGTGGAAACACACCCTTCCACTCCTTACTATGACAGAAAAACAAACACAAAGCCACTAGACTCTCGCTGAGCTCTGCGCTAATGGACAGGTGATGACTTTTTCCTAACGAGACACTGGCCCAGTGGAAACAGGAGATGAGGAGTGACCAATAGGAGAGGCTGTAACAAACCTGACACTGTTTTGCTTTGGGTTTCTGGTCCACTGGGCCGAGTGAGTCACACACAGTTCTCCTAAGTATTGAACCACTTCAGTCTTCCTGTCTTATGACTTCCAGCGTCACGGCCTGATGGGAAAAACGCGGCCTCCATTAGCAGAACAACACTTGCTCTGCTTTATTAAAATGCGAATTCTTGCTTAAATGGCCTTGACAAGCATTTGTACGACAATATTTCTATGACATTTATGAAGGTCACAGCGGGGCTCAGGGCAGCACTGATCATCCGGTAGGTTGTAAACAAGCCTTTTCTATCTGTAACTCACTCAAAGTCTGATTTTCCATCTCTGAATGAGTTTTAGGTGCCTGAAGAGGCACATTACACAATATCTCTCCATGTAAAAGCAAATAATTGTGCAAAAAATAAAGCATATTCATCAGCTAGTCACAAAGCTGAGCTTTGGCTTAGTTTTATTTCAAGGTAAAGTCTGTAAAAACTCCATGTTGGATATCGAAAAGACATGTTACTATATATCCAACTCTTTACTTATGCCTCTGTGTGTGACACAAGACAGTGAATGAGGTTAGCTCAAAGTCACTGAACCATGCTAAAGCTAAAAACAGCACGTTTCCTTACACGTGATTCTCAGTTTTGTTTTGCAGCATCTGTTTCCTCTGGTGACAGCGACACTGGAAAACAGTCTCATTCTCACTTCTTAAACGCAGTTTTCAGTTTCTCACTAGCTCAATACTGATTTAAATGACCTCACACGCACATACGCACACACACACACCCACATGTACATATCACGCTCCTAGAAATAAACTTCCTCCTCCACCCTTACACCTACAGAAGTATATTAGAGAACGACAGACTCAAAGTTGGCTAACTATGAGTCACTCTGGCCTTTTAGAGGTAAAAGCAGACAAAGATGACATCAGTGACAGTTTTACAGGAAGTCCTTGCACCGAGGCCAAGTCTGCACTACACATAGACGATCATCTCTATCTGCAATCTAACACTCAAATGCACTCACATGATGTTGACTTTAAAAAAGTTTTTAAAATTATGAAATAGATAAAGTACAAGCCTTTTCATGGCCAGAAGGGTTTAAACAGTGTTTGAAAACCAGACAAAGAATGAAGAGAGAGTGACACAGAGAGTACGTCTGGACTTCAGTTACCCTCCTGCTAATATAACCATGACTGTATAAGTTTTTTTTGTTTGAGTTGTAAACAAGCCCTAGATACAGTATCTGGCCTTGGGACGTTAGGGAATAGTTAAAAGTGAACTCTGTCTCTATGTGCGTGTGTATTTCACAATGATCTGCTGGCGGAGACTCAGAGGGACAAAGATAAGAACTGACTGTGAGAAACCACAGATCTCACACCCACTCATTTACACGTACACACACATACGAGACAAACGTGCATGCATTCTCCCGCTCGTATGCAAGTCTAAGACAAACACACACATGCATTTAACAGCGCGCTCCCTCAGGAACATGCATGAGGCTTCTCATGATGGAGGAATTTTACTTTAAAAACAACCCAGATTGTTTGGAAGTGTTTGACTGCTGCTCAGATTTCTCAAGGCATGTCTTCGATCAAGATAAGGCCGACCTGAAACCTGTCAAGCTCGCTCCTGCACTGTGCTCGCCCTCAAGCATCACCTGCTAACCTGTTGTGACAAGCACTCGCGTAGGTAGAGAGGAAAAAAGGATTAAAGCCTAACTTTACATGAAGCCTTGAGTAATGCTGGCGTAAGGGCATTACTATGACAGACTCATCTTGTGCCCAGTGGGAAACACTTTTGCGCGAGACTTTGTAAACTTTACGAGAAGATGACAAACAGTTGAGTCAAATTCTTATTATTATTACTAGAAGTGAAGTGTGTCTGGGTTCAGGGCTTGGGATCTGAGAAGTGAAACTAAAATTTGAGTCAGACCTAAACCACAAAAATAAGTTTCAAACTTCAGACTTGACTGCTTTGTGACTTGGCCTAAAATGACTTGCTGAAGTGTTAAACGGAGATAATACAAGGTCAATTTCAAAATGCAAAATACCATACTCTAGCTTAAAGTCTTAATTTGCAAACAATAAAGACAACACTGGTTGGATTGGTCCAGTAGGGTTTTGCTGTTACTACTTTGTGCTGGTATCACCATTGAGTGGCTGTTATTGAATCTCCAAATGAATATTGCTGTATAAATTACATTTGTCAGAGAGCTTTTGTTATTATGACTCTTTGCACAGTGCTTATCATGTTACACATTAACACACCAGTACAATTTTATATCAACATCATCCTGAACTTGTATATACAGGTACATTTATTCAGTCAAGTGTTTAAAAAAACACAATTGTTTATTTCTTGTTAAAAAAAATCTGCTCATAAAGTCTGACATCATTAGCCATCTCTGGGTCTATATTTTTCCCAAAATTTAACACTGAGAATCCAACCAGGGTTAAAAATTATCCAGAGTTTATCAGCACCAATAAAATCATCAGTGTGGCTGTTGTCCCAATATTACAGTAAGGCTTATCAAAAGGGCATCTATCAAAAAGAGGATTTACAAGGTTACTGGAATTAGAAATTGGTAGGAAGTTAGCTAGGCCAATGTTACACCATCGTATGACTTAAGCTTTCTATAAAAATAAAACATACTGCTCCTATATACATTTGGACGTCAACAAAGATTGAAAATTAAATACCAGGTAAATGTAGGGTTAGTGAGGTTGTCCTAGCTTACCTTTTATAACATGCTAACTGGTGGCTAGCTACAGTTAGGCTAATATAAACACATTAGCAAAGAAAAGATGTATTAAATGGTTAAATTGGATACATTTGGGTACATTTTTCCTCAATGCACATTCATGTTGAGGGTCCTAGATAAACTGAGACAAATGTCATCATATAGCAGCAAGAAGATGTTGAAAAAGAAAATCTATCTGTAACATGGAGTTAGTCATTAATATGTTGATGTGTGGTTTGGACAACTCGCTACGAAAAAGTCACGCTCCTGAGCTGGTGTTTGTAATGGTTTGTAGTGTAGCCTGTGAGTTTTTAAAAACTGAGGTTAAAGATGAGTTACACATGAGTAGAGCTAATGAAAAGCCAGAGAGGCCAAGAGCAACCACCGATGATTTTTAGGGGCTTGTTTCTATCAAATAAAACAAGAGACAAAGTGTTACAACACCTTAAACCTTGGACCTTGGAACAAGGTTGATAGGTCATCGCTTAACAAGCAGATTGTATTGGCAAGCAGAGCAATAAACTGGTCCAGAGGTGTGTGTTCTGACACCTTACTTATGAGCCTTGAAAACGTTGCTTACATTTCCAAAAAAGTGAAGCCAAGGCCTCTAGAGCTCTGTATTTTTGAAGCCACAGATTCAGTTGAGCAAACATGCCAAATCAATCCAGGGAATGAGTCATCACATAATTGAAGACTGACTGGCTCAGATTTTTAACCCTTAAATACCAAATATAAATAAGAGTTACAACTAAGCTTCACATTAGAAGATCTTGGGGGTTTACAGTATTCAGAATAATCTGCAATACCTTGCCAATCACCTGATATTTTAAATAATATTGCTTATTTGTCTTACTTTAGTTTTCACATTGCCATCTCCTGCATATAACCAATACCTGCTTGCTGATAACATCCCTCAAAAAAGCAGTCAACGTAGTAGAACCACTTAGAAAAGTTCCCAACCCTAATATTGATGTGTTCTTAAGGATTAGAGCTTTAATTTAAGACTCACCTCGGTAGAAAACATCTTTCCTGGGGTCTACATCTACCCAAGAAAAAGCTAAATCACCTATACAATAGCTTCACATGGGGAAACAATAAATTGGTTCTCTGAGAGGAACTCATCTGGGTTTTCCACTCTGAGAATCAAACATCATTGTTATCAGTGACACAGAAAAACAAGCAACAAGTTCAATATAATGTGTGAGAGCTGACTGAGGCCCAAAGGAAGGCCGCAGCACAATGCGTGGCAAAAGAGCTCTCGATAAATCACAGCCCTAACCTATTCGCCACCTGTGTCCGCTGCCTTCCCAGAAACACAGTCACATAGGCAGCTGCCCTGCTCTGGAAAATCGTCACGGCCATAATACTCAGACACGAAGTCACACAACAGGAGATTTGGATATCAAATGCCAGCAATGAGTAGAACAAACTCCCTCTTTAATGTAGAAATTGTTACTTTGGCATAAGATTTTAGAATGACGTTCCACAGTGGTGCACACTCAGCTGTACAAATTTATGCCTTGCACACATGCGATCAAACAACACAGCCATTAATTAGATTAGAAAGCCCTCAGCTATTTCTAGTTTTCAGTCTTAAAAGTGCATTGTGGTCTAAGTAAAACCAAAGCCTGAAATAAATTAAAGTCATCCATAAACCATAATGATATTAACAGTGAGACAGTGCCATTCAGATTTATAATGTTTCCCAGTTAAAGTTTGTCAGAATTTCTGGAGGTGACATATTATATGTGTGTCTGTGTGTGTGTGTGTGTGTGTGTGTGTGTGTGTGTGTATATAGTCATATGTAAACACATCCGAATGTGTATGAGCATATAAACACATATAAATGTGTATAAGCATGTGTGCTGAAGGGGGAGGGTTGTTTACTTGGGCAGCCTCTCAGAGAGTGTCTCCTGGCCGGCTCCCACTTCCTGCCCCTGGAGCAGCAGCCTGTCTAGTCAGCCACCTCAGGCTGACAGGGAGACCACATGCTAAAAGACTTATTGGCCTACTTTAGAAGACCTATGGGGTAGAAGGGGACCATAGGCCTGCTTTGGGTGGGGCTGGAACTTTTCTCTCTCTTTTTTTTGAAGCAAGATTGGGGGGTCTATGGGGTGTCTGATTTTTTTAATAAAGCTCTCAGCCAGCCTCCCCTCTCTCCCTGGTTTCTTCTGAGTGCTTACAGCTGCGGGGGTTGAGAAGGGGGGCATAGCGGAACAGAGCTCTGCATAGAGAGAGCCCTTCATGAAGTCACATCTGGACCTTTCCCAGAGAAGTCAATGGAGCAGAGAGGCTAATGAAAGTCTTAAGTTATGTAATTGAGCTCTTCCATGTGCACCAGACGGTAATGTTGGCTTGATCTGCAACACAGGAGGTTAGCAAAGTCTTATGGACATTTATGCCCCTCGCAAAGGTCTGATAAATTCAGTCGGGCTCATGTTGCTACTGCCATGCCTGTAGCATGTCACTAACTCAGAATATTTGAGTTCCAGCCCCTTACATGGAGTCCCTGAAGTAAGAGACTTGGCCTGTGGAGCATAACAAACAGGGTTTGGCATTTACTGTTACTAAAAGGCTTACTTAGGTTGATTAGCCCATGTTGTTTTTGCTGTAGTTAGGCTTCCAGTGTCCAGCAGCAGTGGAAAATCACTAGAGAATTATGAACATTAAGTATAACGCATAATTAAATGTGGTGTACAATGATTCTTTTTGAACTTTGTTCAAAGTGTAAACGATTGTAATGCAATTTTGAGCCTTCCAGTTTATGACAAACACATGTCCGCTGGTGTATTGTTATGCTTAGCCGTGACTGGAGCAGAAAGGCTGTAAAATAAACTGCCTGGCTGCTTATGAGTCAAACAGGCAAAGAGCGATCTGCGCTGTGGGATTACATGGTAAGAAGTGGATTGATGAATGTTCGAGAACACCTACACACACAAGTGCACAGAGGCAAACAAGCATGTAGTTTTGTATATATACATGTGTGTGTGTGTGTGTTTGTGTTTCCATATGTGTGAGACAACTGTCTGGACTGAATAAGGTCTCCTGTATCATCCCCAGCTTTGATTTACCTTCCACAGCCGAAGGGAGTAAAAGGAGGAGCAGCCAAAGCAGAGGAGATGCTCTTGAAATGAACACCTTGGTAAAACCTGCTGATGTATAAAGTGTCAGTGCTGGGCCCCTCGGTGGCGTCACGCCAAACCAAGAGCCACTATCACCTCCACCGCCGTCACCACCACACCACTCTGCCTTCCATTAATAAAGGAGAAGAATAACAGTGACAGAGAGGAAGATAGGCCAGAGCAACGATACATTACCTGGCAATTAGATGAAGGGCGGAGGCAACGAGGGGAAATGTAGACCATATGGGAGGCTATGTGAGAGGCCACCTGACCCAAGGGGCCCACAACTCTCAAATCAACGCTCCTCGCCAGACTGGACCTGTTTGAAGTCTTACATAATTCTTTGAATACCACCCTCTTCTGCTTTTCTCTCCACTGTGTTTCCAACTTCTTCTCCTCCTCCCCTCTTGCCCTCTGCTTTCCACTCTGAGACCACAACCACAGAGACAGTTCCCGGCCAAGACAAACACAGCCCTGAATCAAATCAATTTTTGAGAAGTTATGGTGCAACTATTACAGCTTAACACGCTGTCGACAAGCCGCATGAGACGGTCCCCTGACGAGTGTGAGAAGAATGAAGACGGTCACAGCTGTAACTTAAGTGATCAGGCACACAAGAGACAAAACAGGGATTGCCATTGACAAAGTCTTTCTTCAGGTCTCTTTCATATAACATGCATTAGTTATCCTGATGATTATTCCCTGGACGTTTCTCAGTGGAAATAAGCATACCGTGACACAGATCTCTTGTGGTGAGTTATTACAGGGCCTCTCCTTGTGTTTTCCAGTGCTTAAAAAGAAAAAAAAATCTCCAAACATTTCCTCTGTGAAGGAGCAAAAGTTTAGCCTTATTAAAACAAACATGGGATACCTTATGAGAATGGATTTTCATTTTGGTAAATACACTTATTTGCTTTCTTGCATCTTATTTAATGAAAGGATCCATAACATTCATGTGTCCATAAAACATGAAGCTTAGATAAACAAAAGGACAAGAAACAGCCACAGTGACTCTGTCCAAAAGTAACAAAATCTGCCTGTCAGCACTTTCGAGGTTCATTTATTACACATGAGGTCTTTTTTGTTTAAACTGCTGTTTTAAAATAACAAGGAAGGGAGTTTTGCATCTGAGTATTTCTTGGTGGGGTCCTAACATGAAAAGACTCCATACATACATACTCTTGATCACTTATCTACTTATTGCTGGGAGCGCTGGTACACTCTGAACAGGTCATCGAAAAGACTCACAACTAAGAAATACTCTGGGGCCGTTTATAAAAAAACCCACATCTTTTCCATTGTTTACTGATGGAATAAATATAACATATTATTACGTTTGTAAGCAGTTCTTTGGCTAGAATCAGGTTTACTTTTTGACTCGCACTCTGCAGACACAAGATTCTGTGCGACTGTGTAAGTGAGATCACACACACTGAGTTAAGTGACACACAAATTTGAGCAAACTAATTTTAAACTCAGCTAATCAGTTGTTAGTCATATCTTGACAAATGGGCTAGAGATATGAGAGCAAAAAAGCGAATAAGCGCACACAGTGCGTGACGGTTCATCCACCAGCTCGACCTGGCTAGCTGATGAACGGCTCGTGGCCAGGTCTACTCGGATCCAGAAGGGCCAGCAGCAGCTCTGTGGAAATACTGACTCACCAGCACGGGGCCTTAATTCAATTCTCCCTTCTCACAGCTGCAATGGTGGTGGGGGAGAAAGAATTTTATTTCTAAAACACCTCTATTGTTACAACACAAAACATAAAAGAGCTAAAGCAAACTTGCAAGAAAACCAAACCACAGTGTGCACAGGAATAAATCTCACACCTCACATAAACAAGCCCCAGAAACTAACTCACATTAAACATCAAGCAGCACCATGGCACCCAAGCCTCCATAAAAGAAAGGAGTGAGAGACAGAAAGCTGTATCATTAAGGTGGTTGGACCACTGGTAGACTGCCGGCCAATTATAAGCCTCTTATTAGACAACTCTGCTCAGAGAACTTGTGGTCTAATCATATAAAACTTTGAGTACCAGCTCCCTGTGTGCTGCACCACTGGCTTATTAGTTACTGCTCTGTTTTTGGTGCTCCGCTGCGGCAAATTGACTTATACTTTAGACTTACTTTAAAATGCTGTTTCGAGGGAGGCCCTTCTGAATTCTAACAAAAAAAAAAGCACAGGGTGAAGCGGCATTGAGGTGTCATTAAAGTCACAGTTTCTTTCACACTGTTCTGTGCAGTTGATGAAAGCTCAATCTTTCATCAGTCTTGCTCAAACATTGTTCTAAGTAATATGGACAGAGCAACAGCAAATACACTGAAAGTTAGGTCATGCTTGCTTAAAACAGGCATATAATATCATGCAAGAAAGTTGAAAATACCATCAACTCAGTGTTTTTGTTCCTTTGTGCATTAATGTTGCAGATTGGAGACACTTTTTTTCTTTTTGAACCAGGTCATTTCACCTCCAAGCAGAAAAACAGAATTTAATCACTGACATTTTTTTTAATCTAACACAGGAAAACAGGAAACAGCAGTGATAAAGGAAGTCGAAGTGAATAACAACAACAGCAATAGCTGTGGTGAAAGAAGCATGACAATTTAACTGTTTGAGTCCTTTAAGGTTTCAGATGCTCAAGCAATATCAAATGAACAGTTGGAAAAGTGCAGATGTTTACATCAACATGTAAACACAGGCAGGGGAGAATAGAAGGGAATGGGACTGCATTGCCCTCTAATCATATGACATTTTAGAGCGTTTGCAGACAGCTTGATGTGGGGGCTGGTGCTGAGCGTGGAAGCATGATCTGTTCTGCAAAAAACACTTTTGTTTCAGCATATATGTATAAACCTCGGCCATTTGCATGCATTTAACCTTTCATTTGTGGTGAAGAGCGATGGCTGCAGGGAAAAGAAGTTTAGCATTACAAAGGGCATGAAGACAAAATGCAGATTTGTTTGTATTAGTGGAATAATTCAACAGAAACCGAGCTAGAGCAGGTAAGCAATACAGCCTCACCGATAAACAGCTATTGAAGGAGCTGGCTCTCTCCAAACTTCACAAATCTGCTTACCAGCAACTGCACTTGTTTTGTTTCACCTATTAATAACCAGAAAAACAATTTCCATCCTGATGTCACAATGACGTTTCCTGCCAGACATGAAGGGGAATAGAAACACAGAATGACACTGAATAAAACAGCTTTTATCAAAAATTCATAAAAATGGCATCTTTACTAACAAATAAGGATAGAAAGCAATCACTAGTGGAGGTTTTTCAACTTTGGCCACTGTTATGTCAGGTATACTCCTCTGCCTCTCTGAATGCAAAGCTAAACCAACCATGTTGGAGCTCTAGTGGTATCAATCTTCTCATCTACTTCTTATCTTGAACTTAAAGGCTTTTGTCACGATAAAAAAAGAACTATATCTCTGAACTGACTCATTAGTGACTAATGCCAGCCCAGCTTACGCCTTAAAGTGGAAGTTGTAATTCTGATCAACTGGAACCATTACAGTTTGTCTCAATGAACAGATAAAATTTTGTGACAATTTTGATCCGAGTTATTTTTTGAGTCAATTTACCTTTGTGCTTGGACACTAATCACTAGATTACATCTTGTTACTATTTCCAGAAAAACTTTGAGGCTGCTTAAAAGGACCGAATATGTGTATTTCCTCAAGTACTGTTTTCATTGTTTTTAAGTGTTTGAATTTTCAAGAACTCAGAGGAAATCTCCGTACACGGAAGCAGCTAGCACTTAAACACTGTTTTTATTGAGTTGACAGGCATATAAAAACCTCTGCAATAAAGGCAATATGACTACTATATCTGGACCCCCACGCAAACACGCAGACAACAACGACAAGGATTAGATCTTAGAATAAAAACACAAGCCAATGTTTCTCACCACCTACACCCCCCTGTGTTCACTCTCCAGTCCGGGATTTGGTGTGAATCTGGGTTCCAGCAGCTGTGTCGTGGGCTGCAGAGACCTCTTGGTCTCCAGGCCAAGTTCCATGTCCGCTCTGATTATAGCACTAGAACAATGCGGGCCATTGTGGAACAGTTAGTCTGGAGCCTTTTCAGTTTTCTCCATTTCCTTCAAACACAGTCATTCACACATATACACACAAAACAGCTGGAATGGACTAAAGCACTGAGAGAATCACTTTAGGGTAAAATGTATGGCATTTTTTCTTTCTTTCTTTTTTTCCCTTTTTCTGAATGAGCATGAAATATAGTTGACTTGGTCCCTGGTGCTCAGGCAACCTGCCAAGACTTGAAGCAGGCAGTTGAAATTCATCGCAGTTAGGCACACACAAAACATGTGCAGTCACATATACACGCACATGCGCTCATGCACATACACCCTCACTGCAGGAGACCTCAGGCCACAGGGGAAGAACAATCTCACATGCCACACAGTGAGGCTCTCTGCAATTAGACAGTCACTTTATCACACTACAAACTTCTCTCTTTCCATCGCTCTCCCTCCCTCACACACACACACATACACACCCAAACAAACACACAGAGGTGTAATCACTCACAAACACACTGCCAAACTCAAAACTGCTATTATCTGTCATTAGGGACTCACACACACACACACACACACACACACACACACGGTTAGAAACACATCTCGCAGCCTCACATTCTCCATAAGCAGTCAGCTTTGTGCCACTAGCCAGCACGTTACAGCAAAGTGCAGTAGCATGAGTACAGAGAATCCCCATTATGAACAGAGACGTTTTATGTTATGTCTGTCCCTCAAGGGGAAGAGAGGGGAGAGCAGTCATGACCCCTTTGCCCCATAGCCTTTGACCCCTTACCCTGGGGGTTCAGTGGTCATGCTGAGAGTCAATGATGTACACAGGGGTACATAGAAGCATTACCCTTTATATGTGTCCTCGTGTCTCCCCCTTCACCCGTATTTCCTGGAGCACATCTTGAGTTCTACTGTTCTGCATGTGGGCTCATTTCAACATGCAACCTAATGCACATAAGTCACTTTTAACACATGGTTACAGGCATGCAGGGTGTATTTATTTATGAAAAGACACAGTGTATCACTCACATTTGCTGTACCCTTGTATTTACAGAGTAAGCAACTCCATTCAAGCAGTCACTGGGAGATAGTTTCGGACCCAGAGAGCAAGGCTACGATTAAAATTGTTTACATGGTTTTTTTTTTCCCTTTCCAAAGACTAGTATGCACTTTTATTTTGATGTTTACTTTTGTAGGTGTTGGCCAAATTGCATCTGCTGCTTAGCAATTGATATTTTAGGAAATATATTTTATTTTTAGCTTCCTTTGACACCCAACACATGTGGCCGCAACTGAATAAATCATCAACTAAGAGACTCATAGTGTGAACACCGATAGTGATTGGTCAATGAGAGTCATCCTTTATTCTTTCAGCATGTTTTTGACTGCCGCAGCAAGAAATAAGAGTTGGACAGGACAGCACAGAAAGGCATGGTCAGACTCACTCTAAAGCATGGGCAACTGACTCTGTGTATTACCTGATGAAGCTCAGAGATTATTTGAGTTTAGCCACAGTAAATGTTGCATTTTTTCTGTGGACCGTGATACATCTTATAGAAGTAATTTAAAATAAATTCACTGTATTATTCTGAGAGAAACTTACTTTGGGCACAAAATGGAATTTTTAATCAATTTCAAAAGACCCAAGACAATAAAATAGGAAACACAAAGGTTAATAAACAACCCTTTTTTATGTTAGGTCACTAAAAAGCTTTAAAAATATGTAAAAGGGAGTACATCCTTAATTGTGAAGGGTTCAAATCCAAAAATGTACGGGAACAGCAGCTATTTTATTATAACCAGCTGCAACTGTTTAGTTTCTCACTTAACCTGCTACTTTGCAACTTTTTCTACTTCTTTTGCAACTTAATACAGTTAACTACTGATTCATATCTCAACTCTATATTATAATTATAGTGCTAATTTTCACTTACCTTCAGACTAAGCTATTTTTTAAAATCCAAAGTAGCTAGTGTAAGAGAACATGATCTGCCCAAGTAAAGGCTGATGATGTGCTCATCTGCTTCTTTCATATAAAACCAGTGTGTCTCAAAAAATGAACTCTCTCTGTGGAACAGGGAGCAAAGCATGGGGGAGTAAAGTTCAGGAGATGACGCCAGAAAAGATAAACAAATGCAATTCAACTTGACATCATTTCCTTTGGTGTAAACATGCAGATGCAAACAGTGCTAAGACCAGATGGGATGACTTGGAGTGATTTGAACAGATACATAAAATGTTTTACATAAGATGTATGGAGTGCATGTCTACATGTGTATATGATTATATAAAGCCGTCCATGTTTTCCAGTCTCTAATGATGCAAATGGAAGCGACTTTGAGTTGAACCTGCTGCCACTTCATATCAGTGTCTCCTTTCAGTCTTCTGATCCGTATAGTTGCCATTAAAGACACTAGAGTTGTCTGGCTGATGTTGGGATACGTCTGGCCCTGCCTGTACACCCTGAGCTATTTCTCTTACCCTATAAAGCTGGTTTGGTTTCAAACAGGCTGCTACAGGTCCCCGCATCTGGGATCAGGACTGGGAGACATGGAGCGAATCTTGCCTGTGCACTGCTCTGTGTGTGTGTGTCATTGTGTGATTGCAGATAGTGAAACAGATTTGCTAGAAAGGGCAAACGTGTTGCTGCATGCTGCTAGGATCTGCTGTTTTCTTTTCAGTGAGTAATACTGTAAAATAATCTTTATATAACATCTTCTCAAAAAAAAATAATACAAAAATAAAGGCATTTGGAATTAAACCCCTAAAGCAAATAAAAGCAAACCTTTGTATATATGTAGTAAATATATAAACCTCCAGTCAAGAAGGAAAAATGTGTATTCCCTGAATGGCTGTTGAGTTGTTTCTGGAGGTAACTGGCGGTTGATCAATGAAAGTAGAGACATAGAGCATGCTGCTTTGGTTGCCAACTGCTTGTTGCAGTCACTTGTAGTTGAATAAAGACACTGACATATGCGAAAAATCTCACGAGCTACTACAGTAGTTGTAGTAAAACTTGAAGAAGTGCAATGCAACCCAAAAAAGGAGGCTGCTTGAGTTTAATGTAAAAGCTGGAACTTTAGAAACACGATGGCTGGAGCACAGAGGCAAAACTTTTATATTCAAGGTGAACAGCTTCTGTTTCCAGTGTGTGTTGCACTTTTCAGTTTCACTACTGCTGGCAAATAGTTTGCGAATAAAGAGAAGTCAGCAACGTTCCATTCCAACTACTGGTGGCCGCAGTAACTCATTAGTGACCAGTGTACAAAGCAATCATAGGGAAGGTGTCCGTGCAGCACCATATACCTCTTTGTGACCAGTTTTACACTAGTGACTTTCACAACCTCAAAGAACCCTCCCGAACTGGTCACAGAATGCATGTTTTTCTCTAGCACCTGGTAGTTTCTGGGCCTGAGGCTTTAAAGTTCTCTTTTTTCTTATCTCTCCCTTTGGCACTTTTTTCCATTAAAAAAACATAAAATAAATAAAGCTTAAATACTAACTAGCTAGTTAAGTGGTAACAAGCTTGCTAGCCCAATTAACACATTTACCATTATCCCCAAAGGGGCGGATGGGGCAGAGTGATGTATAAATAATATCCGAATTTAACAGGGAGCCAATGTTGTATCCTCCAAATGATACTAAGAATATTAGACAGTGAAAAGCCATATCTCTTCTGTGTTGGTTGATTTTGCTTTAATTATATAGGGATGCAGTAAATTACAGCATACAAAAATATGATTTATATCAGGGTTTCTTAAGAAATTAGGTCAACCAGCAGGGCGTGTTTTCTTGTTTTACTTGCCTTATCAGGAGAGCGATTAGAAGAATTGCTCACAACTTTCTTAGTATGAGTATGACTATCCTGCATGACAAAGCATAACATCTGCTAATAAAATTACAAATTTGCCACTAGGTGCATTTGTTAGATCCTGAAACCCTCGACTGGCACCTGATTGTTGTCTTTCACAGGAGGTTCCCCTTGTGTTGTGGAACACTAGCTGCTGAAATTTCCATTTTCCAACCACTTTAGAAATAATTCTGTCACACTGGTTTGACACCCGAGAGTGAAAGATGAACCTTGACCGTGGAAACGCCGGTAAACAAAACAACTTCACAACCACAAATTCCATTTCCTGACTAAGCTGGAGCATTAAACCATATCACAAAACCAAGATAAAAACAGCATTACAAACACTTTGAATGAAATCCAATTTAGCTAAATAACAAAGAGATTTTCCTCTTATGAATCAATCCATTGGACAATGAAGTCTATGCTTTTAAACACAGCTATAACTTGCCCCAAATGACTTTTTTCAACTATATTTTTGATTTAGTGTTTCTTTTTTAGTCACAAATGTTTACAGTAACTATGGATAAGCAGTTTTACAGGCTTCTTCTTCTGATAAACATGATGGAAAAGTATATTTGTGTATAAAGAGTCATATTTATATTGTATTATATGTAAGTAATACAATTTAAACTGGTAAACAGGTGTAAGCTGTGAGTGAAAATGAGAGAGTGTGGCTCCTAATATGTCTGTGGTGAAGATTAATAAGAATAAAAGCTGTAAACATATATTTCAACCTAATAATAACGACATAAAATCAGAGCTTAGCCTTTCTACTCCTCTGTCGGGAGGTGATTGTGCAAGGCACCCTTGCATCAGACACCCTATGACAGGTTTGATAAGAGTTGATGGACGTGATTGCACTTCATGCCTCAGGTCCTCGCAGTTTGGCAGGGTTGCAGTCAGGCAGGACCAGACAAGCTGCAGCTCACAAGAAAGGACATGATCACGTGATCGCAGGATAGGATTTGAGAAAGCGTACAATAAAACTGCCTTTTCTAGAAGGGTCAGAACACAGGGTCGTCTAACTCTGCAGCTGCCTCAAGTAGTTCAAGTGAGTTCAAGTGGAGTAATCACCTCATTTACCGCAAGCCCGTTTACCTCAAAGAAAACGTTTTTAATTACATGCAGTCACATGTTGCACGAGTAGCATGATGTGCACTGTGCTTGAACAGGATAAAAACAACACATGCAGTTGGGTGTGTCTGAGTTATTATTCTCTTCATAGAAATTTCTCTGACCACAATCAGCAAACACAGGTATCTTCTTCTGTTGCCAAAATTGTGTCATACTCTTTATTTGCACAGCTCATGAAGAAGTAACTGAAGCTTAATCTCCTACAATTAGGACATGAAAGATTCAGAATTCAGAAAAGTGCTAGCAGACAAGTGAAAGAGATTGTTGGTATATACAGACTGCATTCATTAGCTCATTACTGGCTTCATAACACCCAATTTATCATGTTTTAGATACATTATTTAAAAATACTACAAATACTGGTGACGATTTTCCACAGAGTAATTTAAAAATATTTAGGTTGTAGTTTCTAGATACATTTTTCTTTAGTAGGAATGTCAGCTGTTGGTGGCAAATTAATTTTCGATCTATAACTCAATCAAAAATGTGTCAGTGTTCCGTTTTAAGACTTCAAACCCTTAACGGAAAGAAAATGATGGCCACACGTGAGAAACTGAAGCGGGGTTGCCGACGCTCACACCTCAGATGTGTGAACAATGCTTTTAGTGTCATTCTCTTACAGTTATGCTGTTCTAACAAATTTCACATCATATAAAGAGATAAGAGAAGCATCAAAACAAAACTAGATAGACTTTAACAGATGTTTTTTTCCTTTTTTTTTTCTTGACATCAGGCTTGTTCCACTTTTCAGCACCAACACCGGTCACAGTCTGGTCTCTGGGGAAAAATTAGTATTCCCGCAACCCCCAGTAACCCCTCGACTGGTTGGCGAGAGGACAAGGGGGATGCTGCACGAAAAATCTCCATGCGATTATACGTTGGTTACTAGATGGTTGCCGTGGTCACCCGTGGTTTGCGTGAAAGACGCTGACTTGTCTGAAGACAGCATTCATTTACTCTTAAAGCTATAGTGAACCTGTGAAAAGTATGTTACAACGTGAAAACATCTGCTTTCAAAGTAAAACTTGGGCCTTACCACAGTGACCAACACATTTCAAAAGGCACAACTTGTACTTTGAAGTTTCACCACCACTTAGCGAGGAGTTTGCAGGTGTTTGCAGGCAAATTAGCATCTTTAATATGAACTATGAGTAACTACAGCAAACTACTGTGACTATGGTAGTCTTCTAGCAACCGAAGCAATCACCAGGAGGGTTTTCAGTACCTCTTTGCGAGCAATTGCATGCTAGTGACTCACAGTGACAATCGCCAACCAGTTGTGAAATATAGATTTTTTTTTACCTCAGAACTGGTGTTTGCCAAATAGTCGCTGACAGGTCTCTAGGCCTTGCAACTCATGACTCAAGGCAGCGAATTAGCTTAAGACCAAAAGGTAAATCACAGTCTACAACTGACAAGACAAGTGAGCTGTCACATACACAAACCTAGGTGTACAATTAAAGAAATTAACATTATTATAAACTAATAAACTGTTTAATGAGCAGATTTGAGCTGATAAACACTAATGAATTAACTGTGGTATTATTGTGCTGTGGAACATAGCATCAAGGCTAACATTACTAGCTTGACACAGCTAACAGAACAACTACAAAGTGGATGTGATGGCTCTAAGTGGGACTTTTTTTAAAATTTATCTTTCTTTATTTTTTAACATAACATTGTCCCAGTGTAATAAAATGTGAAGTGCCCTGGCTGGCAACAGTGGGTTAGCTTACTAGTACAGGTCAAAAGCTGGTTAGCCAGACATGCTAATGATTATAGATTTTACTACGTTAGAGCAAATCCAAACTAAAAAAGAAAAAAATTTGAAAATCGTAATTATATATAATTCCAAGCGGGCATGTTTAACATGTTTAACAAATCTGAAGTTGTTAAGCTGCAATCAGACACCTCCTGTAAAAGAGTGTTTAGTGAACACAACCGATAAACTAATTTCTCTAGCATAACTTTCAAGTAGGTAAAAGACCATTCCCAGAAAATTAGCTCTCTTTTTCTTTCGTGTAGCCAATTAACTCAAAAAGTAGGCCTGAGTAATTCTGCCATCGGTGTTACAGTTTATAGCCCCGAGACAGTTAAAGCTGGTGAGGGCGTTGCTCTTTTAAAGAAGAGATAACTCAGCCCATGACAAAGGTGTTTCAGTGCCGAAACATGCCTGTGTACGCTTCCTTTATTTTGACATAATAGAAAAATCAATCAACAGGAGACGGCCGCGAGGTTTAAGGTAGGAGTTTGTGAGGGTTTCAGCCAAGGAAACGTGTTTCAACAAGGAGATTGTATAAGCTTGTCACATATGACCTGGTTGCTAAACAAAATAACAGTTTCCACGCCCAAGATCTCCCATTCTGCCAAGTGTGTGTGTGTGTGTGTGTGTGTGTGTGCTGTAATTGGTTGGCAATGTGTGTTAGCATATATCTGGTTTCTAAATGTTTTCAGCCAGATTCTAGGGGCTTTGAAAAGAGAAAGAGAAAGAGACCGTGCCCATCCATCCTCCACCCGATTTCCACAGTACATTTCAGTTTCTTACCGTAAATGTGTGGTTAACCAGAAAAAGCTGTCTGTGGGGCCAGAGCAAATCTTGAGGGAAGTGCATTTTGAAAAATCTAATTTTTTGGTAAGATCGAGGGCATTGTGGATTTGCTCCTGCTAAGGCTGCGAATCACCCAGGGCTGTGATGATTATTATTATTTGAGTTGTGCATTTGTATGAGGATTACGCTCATATATGCTGCCTCTCTTTTGCTCCTTTGCTATACACGAGTGCAGATATTGAGGAGGCTAGAGCGTGGCTGGAAAGATAGAAGGCCAAAAACAAGTCTGTGAATGAAAGAAACAGATAGCAAAAGAAAAGGAGTGTGAAGAGGGAATGACAGAACCAGCACGAGTGCGCAGAGAAGGGGATGGGGGGTGGGTAGAGGAGGAGGGAGTGACTGAGCATTGCTTTTCAAGAGCACAGAGAACAAAGGCTCTTTTGTGCGTAGTGCTGAGAGAGTGAAGTGGAGCCAGGGCTTAGGGAGTGTTTAACAGTGTACACCGACTGCATTCCTGCAATGTGATTACAAGACGCTTTTAATTTATACTCAGGAAATGGACTTAACTCGTTCCTTTCCTTGCATTCCCTTACACTCTACCTGTTCTTGCTTCCCTTCTTAATTTTGGTTATTTGAGTCTTTTAATGAGCTCACTTTCATCCAGTTAAGTCCAAACAGAACAGAAATTCGTTTTATATCAAACTTAAAGAGGCTTAAAACTATAAACATCCATAAGCACAGTGTATTATCAAAGTTTAACGGACTTCTTGAATACATTTCCTTCCTCGTTCATGAGCCAGATATTCTTAAACATTTGCAGTGTTAATATTTGTGCACTTGCTGGCAGTAAATGCTGTGTTTCTTGGTCCATTACAGCCACCGCAATACGGATGCAACGCTGTGCTGTATAAAGCTGATACGGCTAACGTGTTACCTCATCAGACATCCTGCAGGAAACATTAACATTCACTTAATGGCGAATGCTGGTATAATAAACACATCAGCCGCAACATTACAACCATTAAACCCCGTCTGTGGTGTCCTGGATCTGGGGAGTTTCAAAGCCAGGTCAAGGGTTCTTGAGCACTTTTTGCAGAGCGGTGGTTATGAAGAGTGGATTTGTGTTAATACCATCAGCAGTCAGAGGTTTTAATGTTGTCGTTATTCAGTGTATGTGGCTGTTTAGATGTTTAATGCTTCACCAGCTTCACCACTTCATTGCAATCTTCAACTTTTAGTAGGCAAAGACAGACAGACAGACAGACAGACAGACAGACAGACAGACAGATAGATACATACATATTGAAAAACAACAGTTTCTCCTTCCACACTAAAAATATCCCAGCATTGTTTACAACCAGAGTGCCAAAACATATTTCTGCCTTCATTATCCAATTTAGCAAATGACATTTGGGCCTCACAGTCTCCTGACTTGGCTTGCCGAGTCAGATTTTCCTGCTGAAGGTGGAACAAGAGAGGGGAAATCTGGAGGATCTGAAGGCTGAGGTCAGGGCATGTGGATGTCAACCTATGGCCTTGCTGCTGCAAAAAAAAACAACCCAAAAAAACAGTCCCTGTCTGGAAGTGATCATCACAGCTGCTTGTTATCAGGAGGGAAACATCTGATCTCAGATCATTGGCTTTCCTCCTCCTTCTCATCACTCTCTGCTTCTCTATCGAGTTGGGACGGAGACAAAGGTAAAATCTTGGTGTGTCCTCCTTCCATGAGACTGGCCACTAACTGCTTCTTTTACAGCACACTTCCTTTCCTTTTTGTTATTCCACCCCTTACCCCACCACCCACTGTATTCATACATTCAGATGTAAGCTGAAACTCACATTTCTCCCTGCTTTAAATCCTCCCCCTTGCTGAGTGATTTACTTTTTTTTTCTTCCCTCCCCTTTCTCTCTCGACATCTTTGCTCAGACCTCGTTCCAGTAATGAGGCTCTGCATTGTCCAACTCAATCTCAATCTTCCATCAAACGCTGAGGAAAAAAAATATTTCACTCAAAGTAAAGAAAACCAGGGGTGGGCTGAGAAAGAGAATGCATGAAACAAGAACAGAAAAACTTTTTGAAAACTCTTTTAAAAGCAGAAATGGCCAGCTCCCCACCCACCACCAGATTAGCTTTTCTTCAGAAAGACGGTATAAAGATTTAATTAGCCAACCGTTTCTGTAAGGCTCAGTCTTTCCCCTCCTTTTTTCTTTTATCTGTATTTCAATATGCCCACTCTGCATTTTCCAGACCACCTAAAAACCTTAACTCCATCATTCTGTGTGTGTGTGTGTGTTCTTTTCTTTTGCCTAATCAGAAATCCAGGTCTTTCGTGAATGGAAGGTTTAAAAGGGTGATCTGGGTGAGGAGGGAAAGGGTTTCAAATTGGGAAGGAGGGTGAAGGGGGTGTTACAGTATATTGCCCATCAAAAACAATGCACGTTTTATATTCAGCAGGGATTAAGCATCCTATCAACACGTCTGGAGTGTGTGAAGAGCCACATGAGGAGCTTGTGATTGTGTATATGTCAGGCACATAAGTAGTTTTATATGTATGTTCATGTGACTGGACAGATTTCTCATTTATTTTGACTACACTGACACAAATGCAGCTATATCAGAAAATGCATGTTACTTTAAGCTTCTCTCATCTGCACTATTTAACCCCAATGATTTTATACATCAAAGGATCTTTATGTCTGTGGATGAGTACTATTTGCAAGGTAAAAGAACAAAGTTCCATAAAAACTTTCATAAAAGCCTCTGTAGCATGCTTTACAAAGCTGCTCAGGGCTAGGGGGCTCAAGGCTAGATTTAGCACTAATGGTAAAATATATGCAAATTGTCATGCAAACTGTCAGCAGTCAGGCATGATTTGGGGTAATGTATAGCCTTTTTCCACCAACATGGTGCAAGTGCCTAATCTAGAACCAGTTGCATCCATTTCCATCAAAAAGAAAAAGAAAAAAATCACTGGTGTGCCACAAAATTACTGGGGCCAAAGTTGAAACAACTAAAGTTAGTGGTTATGGTCTGGGCTACCACAAGAAATTCAGCATGATTGGCAGATGCACCGGGGCAGAACTGAAACTGGATGGGCACCATTCTGATGGAAGGAGGTGGTCTGCTTCGTGTCTTGAACAGATAGAAGGGTGTGTGAAATTAAAAAAGACAAGCCTCTGGGTTCTGCTCCATCAGACCCAGTATAGTTGTGCCAAAAATCTACGAACTCCTGATGTATGATTTTTCGCATAAGCTCAGAAGAGACTGTGGTGGCCTGTAGTGCCCTGACAGCATTGAACTCAAAGTGTTTTTACCTTGTAAAACAAAGCATTAGAGATCTGATCTGGTGTTTCCATAAGAATACCTAAATGTCCAACTAACTATAAGTGATTGATTGGTTAAAATAAAACAAAAAAGCAGATACAATAGTCATATAAACTTGGTAATGATACTTTGAAAGCTGAGTCACACATCCATTCCTTTACCTTAGTACCATATTTAGATTAATACTAAAACTGAAATATTTACAATGATGACATTTGATGAAATAGTTTGTTGCGTGCAATGCACCTACCACAAATGATCCTTTTCAGTCTGTTTTGTAATCTGTAGGTGTAGGAGAAGTATTTGTAGATCTAAAAAGGGCAAACCACAAATGGAGAATATAACATGCTGATGGTCATTCTCAAAATGTAGGTTTCCCTCCCCACCACTGAAGAGTCAAATCTTCAAAGAGTTTCCTTTAGGGACTTAAATAAGGGCCAGCATAGTTGTGATACACTGGATACCAGATAGTGCGGTTGGAGAAACACTAATAGGGGAGGAAAATCTCTACCAGACAATATAATGTTCAACATTTTTGCATCTGGAACTGGCAACCAAACTACTTGAGTTGTTCATCAACGCAGGACTTTTTCCCCGCTTTTGAAATTTTATGGTGCTAAGATAACCATGTTTCAACACTTTCATGGAAGCAATACATAAATTTGGGGGATTTGTGATTAAACCCCTTTGAATACAGTATGTGGAACAAATCCCATTTTAATAGGTGATTGTTTTTGTGCCCGTTGGAAAGTTCACAGTTTCTCAGCAAAGTCTAAATTGCAGCTGAGGTTAGAGGCCGAGAAGCAAAAGAGTGAAAGAAAGAAAAAAAAAAGCAAAGCGCCAAAAGAGCTGGACAAGTTTGGAGGAGACAGCTCAGTGTGCCGGAGGGTCTGTTTTGTCAGTTGAAGAGCAAAGCAATGAGGGAGTAAAGGCGGGAGGACGGTGGGTGGGAAGGAGGCACGGTGAAAGTTAGTCTGTATGAAAAGTTTTTTTTCTTTTTTTTTTCCACATCAAAGCTCGGCCTGGCAATAGAATTAAAAAGAGGCAATCTGCATTTCCATAAGCTCCTCTTGACCCTCCTGCAACCTCCCCTAACCACCACCCCCTCTTCCACCCCACCTTCATTATCCTCCCACACACCTCAGCTAACCAACAACCATTCTCCTATTTGCGCCAGCAAGACCATGGTCATTTATTATGTTATTTTACCCAAGAACTCCTGTCCTGATCCACGTCTTCCCTGACCTTTCACCTCTTCTGACACCTTTCTGAGGAGTTCAACCCTAAACCAGTTTTAGGTAAGTACTCTTGAATGGGAGAAACCTAAATCAATTAAAATCATCTCCATAGAAAAGTTCCCTTTTAATATATTAGATGCCTTCAGGAAAGAAAGAGAACAAGTCCAGTTGCAGAAGTGTATCCCTGCATCTGGATGATAATCTTCAGATAAGATATGTTGCCAAGGCACAAGCTTGATACCACATATCTATGCAATTTTCTAACTAAGCCCCATTCTGTAAATGAGCACATTTACCAGAACATAAACATTTCAGGATACAAAAATTGGATGGTTTGTGCATGTCTGTGTCTAACTCATCGCTTCATGGACTTAAATCTGTCTGTCATTCGTCTGCACACTGTAAGTGTCAACATGACATCTCCAAGACTACATTATCAAACAGTGGATAAATTAGAGAAAAGAGAAAAGAAAATTATTCCAATAATTTGCTTTACAGGAAACTGTTTGGCTGTAATGCTAATTAGTAAATGGTTGCAAACTAAAATGCTAACATGAAGTTGAAAACGGCAACATATAAGCTAAATATCTGCACATTAGTATGGTCACTGTCAAAATGTATATAGCATTTAGTTCAAAGCAGTGCAGTACCAAGGACGAGTTCAGAATTTGCTTTAAAATCTCTTCTGAATGTCTTGGTAGCTAGGTCGCCCATCATGCTGAAAGATGCTGACTAGCAGATTTTACTCTAAAGGTGAACATGCTATGTTTCCATATTGCGGCACATTTTTTTTCACTACAGCTTAGAAAGTAAATGTTTAGTGTCTGAAGACAGGTCGTCATCTTCCATGCAGACAAGCAACTGTAGCAACTAGCGACCATCTACTAGCGACCAAAGCAATCGCAAGCAAGCTTTTGATGAGGCACCGTCTTTGCCCACAATTTAACCTAGCGACGCACTCTCATGCAGTCATTCAAGATGCTGACTGCACACTGCTGGAAGCAGATGACTTAAGTAACTGCCGAATGGCGATTGGTTGACAAGTAGGGCGCAATAGAAAAAGGAGCGATAATGGAGTTTACTGGGAATAGGGGAACTACAAAAAAATCTCCAAAGATTAAAAAAACCACTTGGTTTCACAGCTCTTTTTGTGTCATAACTTCGGTCTCCTTCTGGATCACAGACCAACAACAACATGTAGAAATCAACCATGCTTTGTACACTGCCACCATCTGACAACAGAGCTCACTGCAGGCAAACGCCCAGTCGCTAAGCTGGAGCGGACAGTGAACGTGCTCCCTCTGCTCGACCATAAAATTAGCTTAACTAACATAACTTCCTCAACTGTTTCATTATAATTACAATGGCTGCTAGCATAGCTTTAGACTCTTAGTCCTTTTATCTCGTAAGTGAAATTTCTATATTTTAGCGTGAAGAAGATTATTAAAAAGAGAGATGACTAATCATCTAAACAGATAATTGGCAGTGTCACTGCTGTCTAGTTCTAAACTGCACATTTTTAACTGGATTAGACTGATTGTGCTGGAATTATTTTTCCATCCTCAACCGCAGTACTTATATCAGACACTCAAATATAAGACGGTTTATAATTTTTTTTATTTTTTTATTTAGATAGCACTGCAATTACTTGACAGGTGTAACCTGAAAAACCTGATCAACTGAACTCAATGGAAAACGCCACTCTAAATAAAGAGAATCCTCTGTACACATAGGTACAGTTACAGCTGTACATATTCATCTCAATACATGGCGGGTTTTAGCTGTGGGGGTTAAGGGGAGTGCTTGTTGAGGTAAATGACATCATGCTACAAAGTTACATGTCTGCTTGCTTATTTCCCCATACATGTTACATTTGTTTGTTCTGACTATTGCTGGATTGTACTGGTTTTTGTTTGTTTTGTTTGATTGATACTGTGGTTTCTGTTGGTCTACTTCAACATTTTGGGCCATAGCCAGCTCACGATTGCCACTGACTTTTTTGTTCACTGCATGTTAGTGGCTTCCAGATTAAAATCAGCCCCATTTTTCTCAGTTAAAATGTTAAGAGTAAAATGTTTTTGGCCACAGATTCACCTACTTGGGCCAATGTGACATCTAAAGTCTGACCATGTAGCAAAAATACTGCAACTGACTTCGCAAAGGTTATGCTAAGGTTATGCCTCGGATATGTTTTAAGATTTGAACGTGTACTTGAATATAATAGTTCTGTTAATCCCGTTTAGTGACTTTGCACAGCCATGTTTTGGCATATAAAAAAAGCCATGTTGCTATATTTGTCAACCTTTGCTGCCTGCAATGGGCCTCCCACACATCATCTTTTTCAAAGTCTGATCTTTCATTGTCTGTAGGTGCAGTAGACGTGTTTACAGATCTAGAAAGGGCAAACCACAAATGGAGACTATCTAAGAGAGGCTGATGGTCATGGCCAAAATGTGGGTTTCCATCCCCATCACTGGAGACTTAAACCTTGAAAGAACTTCCTTTGGGGGTCTAAAATAAGACCCAGCATAGCTGTGATGCATTGGGTACCACAGACTGTGGTTGGCTAGAGTGATGTGGTTGGAAAGCACAAACAGGAGACGACAAATGTCAAGAGAGAAAGTGTTTACGACACTACGGAGGTAGAAAGACAGCGAAGTAGGACGTACAAGACAAACACAAGTCAAAACGATACCATCACTGTATATTGTGACATTAAGTTATTAATTCAGTCAAGATGCTGAATAAGCATCATGTTTTATGGTTTAAGCTAACCAGAACTATACCATAAGAATAATAATCATTTGGTCTTAGAGTCCTTTTTCTAAATTTGAATGACCTTAAAAGCCTATGTACCCTTAGTCTTAAAAGCCTTGAATAAAAGATTATACACTTGATAATACTGAAAGTATAGTATTAGATTTTGAACTTTATGTGGATAACATGAATAAACATTTTTGTCATCACACAACAAACAGTTACCTGTATTACCCCCTGCCTCAGTTCATGGGAAAAGTCAGATGAACAGAAATAAACAGCTGCCGAGCTGTTTTGCACCAAAAAAGATGATTATGATATTTGGGAAGGTACATAAATCAAGAGTTTTATTGACATTTTAGAGAGATAATTTATCTGAAAATGACTCTGTAGTGCTTTTATAGTGAAATACACTGCTTGTCCGGGACTATGCTGTTTACTTTGTAGGAAAGATTATGCAAGTTGACTATGAAGATTACTGCAAGGGTTACTCTTTAATGAATTAGGTTTATATGGCCCACTAGAGGCAAACAGGCTTTTTTTTCTCTCTTCTTCTTTCCTCATGTTGTGCATTTTCCATTGTTACACCTCTCTGACCGGTCTTCCCCATGTGATGTTGTGTAATGTATGGCGCTGGCAAAAGGTCGGCAGCCTTAACCCAATTTCCTTCGGGGTCAACCTTCAGGATCAATAAAGTTTTATTGAATTGAATTGAATTTAATATTATATACAGCTATAATATACATGATATAATATTCAAATCCTTTATAAATCAAATATGCTAAATTGCAGCTAATTTATAAATCCAATATAAATCCACCAGCTATGGAGTAAAATATCTGCCTGTGCCGTTTCTAAATACGTTGAATAAGTTCACTGGGTAGTTACTAAGTTTGTGCTATAGAGATATTGTGGTTTATTTTTTTCTTGGTTTGGTTGGGTTTTTAGACTGTGGTTAGGAAAAGAGGGTTTGGACCCATGATGGTTAACCAGACTTAGAAAGCCCCTTATGAGTGAGGGGAACTGTAGAGGTCGGTTAATTTTTATATCTGATAATCACTATGAGTTGGCTCTTTCCTATTATTTCTTTGTTGTTTCTCTTTCCTATTCTAGTGTAAAATTACTCATTCAAGCAGTGTAAATGTAGAGCTAGGCTAATGTATGTAGACATGTTTCTGATATGCACTGATATTGCTTTTTTTCTTACATTACACACGCAAAGTTGCAAGATGGTGAAGTAGAGTCAAGTCGTGTCTTCGAGTTGCAAACTAGCTTCTGAAATACCTTAATGGAAACTTAATAAACAACAACCTCATCATGTTCAACTTTCAGTAAATCTCTGATACAAGAACTGCAAACATGTGACCTGGAAAGCGTAGCAATATGAAAGATCCTAAAACTGAAATGAAGATGTGTACACACTGATAATAGCGCTGCAGCAAGTTTTTCAGTTTCAGAAGTTTATCAAGTCAATGAAGTAGAATATGTATCTATCTCTGTGTGATTGTTTTGACAAGACAGAGTTGTGAAATCACCAAGTCCAATTTACATCACTGTGTCCCAGTAAAACAATGACCTCATGGTTCAATCGTTTTGTGTTCCACCTGGCAACATAATCACCTAACTTGCAGTTTTCAAAGCTATCATTTTCTTAAAGTGGTCTTATAGAGCAACAGTTTCACTGGGTTTCTGAAGGTCTTTCAGTGTGTTTCTTTGGACATGGACTGCTTTTTCAGTCCAGTCTGTGTACCTCACCAGTTTCAGACAAATATTTTATTATTTGTTAGGTCTTTTAATGCTGGCTTATGTATCATTAAAGCATATAAAAGACACCTCACTTAAGGGATGTTCAAGTGATTCGTCTCTTGAAGGTTCTGTCTATACATAACAAACAAAGAACCGATTTTAAACGATGTCTTTACGCACTTTGTTTAGATGAATCTACAAAACATACCAAAGATGACATAACTTGACGTAAAATTATGTCAGCACAAGTTGATTACCTGAAAGTGTGGCATACACCTGCGTTATCTGCAATGTGAATGCAATGAAACTGAATGAGTGGGGGGGGGGGGGAAAGAAGAAATTAAGGGTCTAAAAAATCTGTCTACAGCAGATGAAAATTATCCGAAGTAATGTCCTTAAGAAAAAAGACATCACAACCTGTGATCCAGCTAATGTTGTGGTGGTGTGGGGGATTCTGTCAAAGTCTTTGAAACTATGAAAAGTACCATCAGATTTTGATCTGACCTCAACATTATTGAAGCAGTGTGCCAGTATGTTGACAGAGAATTGAAAAAAAGGCAGCCAACATCCAAAGAAAAAAATTTAATGTCCTTCAGAAAGTGTGGAGAACTGTTCCTGAAGAATACTTAGAACATTACAAGAAAGCTTACTTAAGTGAGTTCAGGCTGTGTTGAAGTCTAAAGTTGGTCACACCAAGTCTTGACTTTCAAGTTCATTAGAAATGTACAAACTCAAAACAGAAGAAAATAGATGGATGGATGCGCATGTTTCACATGTTTTAAATCACTGCACCTAGTTTCCATTTTCCTAGGTAAATTTTCCAAAAAGGAAGCTTTTTAAAGCATCTGCTTTTTCTAAAGTTGTTTTTACATGTTTCTTTTAAAGACAATTACTAACATTATTAAATGAAGATGTCTGGTAAAACTAAAAGCACGTGCCTGGCACACTAACCTGATAAGGACATTTTGGAAACTCCAAGTGAAAGTCCCTCTTTATTTATTTTATGGCTAAGTCAGTAATCAGTCTTACATGTTAGATCTCTTTTGAAACACGGTGTACACATTTGAAAACACCCCCACAACCACTTCTCTGTTTAGACAATAGCAGGATTTGGAAAATACGGGTGCACTCGTCCAGATTTCATGCTTCCTCAATCACAGTGTAGAGGTGTTGACCCTGGCACTGCTGTGCTAGCTCTCGAGATACTGGGCTCAATTCAACCCTTAAGGCCCTAAAATATGAAACACCCCATTGTGTACAAAACAACTCTGTCCTCTGTGTCTTCTTCCTCCAAGCCGCTTTCGTCCTCTCTGTCTTTACAGTGTATTGAATTCTCAGCCATCACTCATGCGACTGACACTGGAATGTGTTGGTTGGCATAGTTCACTCAAGAGGGATTTTCAGGCAAAACATTATTCAAATGAGGTGCAGTTTTGTTTTGGAACTTCTAATACACCTGTCATTTATTAAGTGGCAGAATAGGTCAACAGACTTTTGTCTCTGGCATGTAATCATCCTTTGTGCCTCTCGCAGAGGCACAAAGGATGTCTTTAAATGACTCCAAATGAGATGAAATCGGTAAACTGCTGCAATTGTTCAGTTGCCTTTTAGTGACTCAACAGTTGGACTCTTTATTGACCACAACACTGATCAGAGCACTAATGATAAAAGAAATGAAGAGCAACAGACCTTGTACCAGCAGAGCAAAATGGGGTTTGCCAAGGCTCAGAAAAACCAGAAGTCTTTGTAATAAAAGACTCAAAACCCTTGTTTACTTCATCAAAACAACAGGCTGAAAACGCAAAATGTCCCGTTCCAAAAAGACAAAAGAGCCACATGTATTTTATTTACGAAAAGCTCAAACGGGAATGAATAATAGATCAGTTCAGGCTATCCTAACATAACCCCAATGAGGAAACGGGGACATTCTGGCTTTTAGACAACATTTTAAACAACAAGGATACCTGGTAGCTACCTTAGATGGTAGTGAAGCTCTAAAAATAGATATGAATCTTCATAAATAGGAGAGAGCGTTGTGGGCGTGTCTCGGTTTACCTCAGCTTGGAGTCCATTGGTTGAAGTGTGCCAAACCCTTGTATCGTACGAGATTAGGCAGGGCCAGGAAATCTAAGGGTGGCTTTAGTGTACAGATCAAAAACAAGGCTGAGCTCGGAGCCTACAATAATTGACTGCTCCCTCGCTGCTCTACATTTAACACCTGGTTATTGTTCTTGCTCAATGAGACTGTGGAAATGTTGACTGCGAGGACTTTTTTTATACATCTGACTCTTGTCATTAACTCTTAATAGCAGTTTTATGTTAAAAAAAAATATAAGGATGGATACAAAATTCAAGCAACAGGTGATACAGATCCTCGGAAGTTAGTGAGGATTTTTTTAAAGCAAAGAGAGTGTACATTTTGATTTAAAGTCATCAGGTTGCTGCAAACAAAAGTTCAAAATCTAATGCTGCACTTCCTTAAAACATGGCTTAGTTCAAAGCCTGGAGTAGTTTGAATTTAGGGGGTTTCTGATTGTTTTGTTTTATTTGCCATCACAGTGAAGGATTAAATGTTTACATTCACAGCATTTAAAGAGGGTACTGAAACCTCTCCCACTTGTTTTCACTTTACTGTAGTTCCTTTTCTCTTTCTCAGATTCACAAGAAACTTTTTCCACTGAAAGACCACAAAACACTTTACTGTGGGTGTGTTTTGTTCATCCCACCATAGTGATTAGTATCCTATAAAAAGCAACCAATATAGAGTATATCAAACATATATAAAAAAAAAACTGCCTCCAATTTCATGTTTAAGCATCATTTTTTTGATTCACAGTCTTACCCAGCAAATACAAATACAGCAAGTGGGAAGGGATGTGTTAAGTCAGACGTGCAATGCATATTGAATGCAAAGTAGTTTTTAAGGGTATTTGCAGCACACAGTGCAAGAAAAAGGAAAAGGTTTATGATTTGGAAAGCACTAATCACAGTAGTAACTCCAGCAGTGTCAGGAAGCTGGTTACTGGCACTTAAGGAGCTCTCTAAAAACTCTATCAAACGCTACACAACTGAGAATATTTTCTTATTTACCAGCGAGTGAAAGAGTGACATGAGCTTCACTCTCCAGTAACATCCTCTAAATCACCGCCCTACGCACACCTGGGAGTAATTTGCGAGCAGTATGGGCTCTGATGAATCCGTAACAGATTTAGATTTAACAATCCAAATTGGATGGATTACACAAACAGAAGACAAGTGCGCCTCCTCGCCTGGCTTTGCCCCATCTTTGTTTAACTGCGATACCGCTGCCACCTTCATCATCGCCATCATGCCCTTCCTCCCAACACTCAACTGACCTGTGACCCAATCTTCCACATCACTCACGGGTCATCAGTAAGAAGAAAGGAGATTTAACGGCTAAGTTGGCTCGTGAAGGCCCGTGGAGGCGGGGGCCGAGCATGTCTCGGAGAATTCCAATCTTCAGCTGACTCCCCCTTTTCTTCCCCTCCCACTGCGCTTTTCTGTTCCCAGTGAGCACCAGAGAGAAAACATCTCCCCTCATTTTTGAGGATGATTATTGGGGCTGGAAAGCACGTCTGTCAGGAGTCTACTGATGAGGAACAGAGACGCCAGCTCTCTCAATGCACGATCTTGGAGAGGCACAGCCAATGATCTGTGGGGAAAAATAACTTCAAAGAAGAGTCTGATATTTTAGAAAACACGCACATTTGCTTTCTATCAGCACCTCCTAAAGGGCAGTAATTAAGCTGAAGTAAGTTGTTCTATAACATTATTCTGTGATCAGTGTTGGGTAACTTAAACTCGAACACCCCTTCTTTTTTCTTGCCCACTTTAGTCATATTATCCATAAGTTGTGCAGCAGCTTGTAAATGTCCTTGATCAAATTTGAATTAGCGCTCATTGCAGTTGACAGACATTGAATGTTCTTCATGCACAATTGGCATTTCACTGCTCTTGCCTTTTATTTAGCCAAAAAATTTAAAGTAATGTGAATATTTCCAACACTGGCCCCTTTAATGCAGCTGCCTGCAACGTGCATAGAGTGCAACAGAAGCTAGTAGGGAACAAAGGGAAATACGGCAAAACTTTAAATTGTGTATCTAACAAAGTAACTACTAACTGATTAGTGCAAAACTAAAATGTTCCGTTACTAATGAGTTACTTTACAACAAGTTACTCCCCCCCAGTACTTTCTATTACCAAGTACGCCACCACAAAGTCTGGATGCAATCACAAACTAAGCCAGTTAAGATGTTACCCATCAAAGTGGCAAAAATGCACCATACTGAATTTAGGGGACCACAATTGTTAGTAGGCCTCAAGAAGTTACTGATCTCAGCCAAGAAGTCCGGTACACAGCTTTGTGGAAAATCCCAGCCTGTCATTTCTGCTCTTCAGGTTTCTATGGATTAAATTAAGAAGATTTTAGATATTTATATATGTAGCTTGTTTAATTCTTAGCAAGAAAGCAGATTTGCAGCGCTATTCCTTTCTGTAAATCAACAAGTGACTTTACTGAGCTGGATGGGCCAACTAAGCATCTGAGGAGTGAAATTATGTGTTGTTGTCTAAGAAAAGAGACCAAAAAGATTAAAGGATCAAGCAGGAAATCACAAATGCAATCCCATCTTTTCTCTAAAGAGCCTCACATCGCCCATTGAGAGGGAAAGTCATTGGAGGGTATTTGTTCCTGCCAGGATTCCTCAACTCACTGCTTCACTTCTGAAGCAGCGCTGGCATTGCAGAGGTAGGGGGGTTTAGCCTAGAAGCAGGAAGGAATAGTGAGAGGGGCTTGTACAATTATTCCAGCTTGATCAATAACGCTATTAAACGCTAATGCATTCAGTAGAGGCAGACTCAATTTGATTGTGAAGCTTTATTTGAACATGGCAGGAAGCAGCAGCAGCAGAATCACATCAAAGACGGGCTTTGTGAGGAGAGGACCAGATTAGGGCCTCTGACGCAAAGATGGACCTAGCCAAGAGGAGGCCATGAATGCATGAACACACACACACGCAAGCCAACACACTGCAAAGGCATTCAATCTATTTTCACATTTTCCGTTCGCCTTTGCTGGATGGCTACACACACAGCTATGCAGAAGCATATGTGCCTGCACATCATCTGCACCCCAACACACAATACACCACAAGATTTATGCTTGCTATTACAATCTAAAGATAGAGGCAGCTCTATCAATCTCCTTATCCGAAGCTCAGCAAACAAAAAAGGTTGTAAAACTTCAGCATCATTAACATTTTATTTAATTTATACTATGATTAGTGGTTGTAACAATCCTCTAGGTAATCATTTCAGTTATAAAAGTGCTTTTTATGTTAGTCTTGCATTCAAAAAACAACTTGAAACCAACATACGTTTGTTTTTTACACTTTAAGGAGCAGCTTCAGTGTGTTTTCCAGTACTTTCTTGTGTTTCCAACCCGCCTGCGGCACTTTGCTCCAAGTCCATCTGTTCATACTGATGACATAAAGGTTACAAATATATAGTTTCACATTTGTTAATAAAGGCTTTGTAATTTTATAAGACAGTTCGGCAACTAAGCTTCTAGCTAACATCAGCCAAATAGTGCATTTGCTGTGGACTGCACACATTAATAGACATTTGATGCTTCGGTGGCTATTCACAGCAGCATGCTGGGGAACAGCAACTAACTTCAAATTAACAACATTTGCCATGTTTATTGCAGTGCAGGAAGAAATCAACTGTGTTGCTCAGTGATGTGCTTTTTTTTGTGTACTAAAGAATATTTATGGCAAATGGGAATAAGATGTATCAGGTTTTTATTGTATATCTTGATCTTTGTGGTACTTGTTGCCCATAAGTATACAGATTCTTAATAGACAGAAGAATCTGGAAGAGTTTCTTTAATAGTCCCCGCATGATGATCGCACAAAGAAGGCCCTGCATTGGCTTTCATGGCTGCGGCCTATGTAGCGTTTGCATGTTGTTTGTGTACTCAGCCTTTACCCCACAGTCCATAGTTGTGAATTCAAGCATTGTCTCTTTATGTTGGACCTGTGATGGACTGGCAATCTGCCCAGGATGTACCCTGAATCTTTCCCAGTGGAAGCCGAGATACTTTCCAACCTCCCTGCAATCTTGAATTGGGTCAAGCAGTTGAAAAACTGTGTGGATAACCAGAACAACGAAGCTCCATGATTTAGATATACTGTGGCACAAATACCTTTAGCAATACTGGTATGGGAAAATCCACCGGTTCATTGTATTCTTTAGAATCAAACAGCATCCAATATACGGTCTGAAAGCAACTAGTCGAGCCTGACCAAGGTCATGTATAGTCATCCAGATGTTGTCATTAGATTTGCATCTGCCACACCAGAAAAGCTGTGCAGGAGAGGACAGAAAAAGAAAATGTTCATCTGAGAAGCTTATGAAGCACCTGGCTGTGCTAAAAATACAGACCCAGTAAAGTGGGTTAATGTCGCTAAAAATGAATATTCAACTACAACAAAACAGAAACCATGCACACTCCCACCCCTCCTCCCAATCACCCCTCACTCCCACCTCCGACGTACTTTACGATGCCCTGCTTCCTAATAAACATTTGTGGTGTTTGGAATCCATTAGGAGCAATATCCCACTTCTCAAAACATCCTGGCTCATTCTGGGGGAGTGGAGCAAGGAGACGGTGAGCCGCGGGAGGGGAGGGCCTCAAATTTCCATTTCTATTAAAGGCAGACGCAGGGGATTTCAGCCGAAAGAGCAGGAACGCAGAAGAACAGTGTACAGTCCGATACTGACGTGACAGAAAAGGTGATATGAGTGGGGTTGGTGCTGATAACAGGAAATGATCTTTGAATTTAAGTTTTTATGTACAGTGCAACAGTTTGATTACATATTATCATGGGTTTTCTTTCTGAAAAACACATTAAAGTGACTCTAAATTCAAAACACACTAGACTCACTAGGATCATAGAGCTCTTACTTTACATTTAACCCTATGGACAGGGTCATACTTTCGCACAGGGAAGCTGGTTGTAAAGAAACTTGGATCACAGCAACACCAAACTGTGAGAAGTCTTGCAGAGTTAAGAACCAAAGATCAAACTAACAGGAGCCACATGGAACAATGAAATGTTCCTCAAATAAAACAAATGAACCATGTAGGTGTTGACCCAGTCCTTCAGTTAGTGGCCATAAATCTGTTTAGCACCAGTTAGCCAAGGAACTTTTGTTTTCTTAGTGCAGTGTTTGTTGTGATTCTTGGTAAAGGACATTGAAACGTGTCTGATTTCTTTCCTCCTGGGTTGATTGGTTTTATCAGAATAAAACAACATAGAAGCAGAACTCAATGCCAAGGCCACGGGACTAAAACTGCTTTAAAGGATCTGAGAGTTCACGCTTGACAGAACTTCTATTTTCTTTTCTTTCTTTTATTATCTTCTCCTTCTCCCCTGCTTCCCCCTTTAAACTTACAGGTATTGTTAGGTACTGTCACACACTGCTCTTAGTCATATGTATTCCCACCATATCAGTTCTAGTGGGTGTTATCCAGCTCCAAACAAACCTTTAATCCAATTCAGATAGCAGGCACTCAAGTGTCGCAACAATTGTTCCCACTGTGTGAAAGTAAGCCACAATCTAAAAAACACAAGAGCTGCAAGACAAATGTGTGGCCAAGCGCCAACAGTGGGAGGTACAGGAGCGACGGGCCTGAGATTACAGACAAAGCAGGAGTAAACACTGCCTTCAGATAAAAACACAGTCGGGTACTTTTAACAATAGTTCTTTCCTGGTGGGGAGTAACACCAAAGCGCCTTCCTGCATGCGCGCCCCCTTGCATGCGCCCTCACTTCCTGTGGACGCTCAGACATGTGGCTCGCCGGAGACGCGTCAGCACTGACCGACTCTATGTCCCATCAACCTCTGACCTCTGAGCAGCTTTCTCACACACAACAATGGCGAAAACAGAAGAAGCACTTAAAAGCGACAATCCAGCAAAAACGAAAAGAGTCGCCTTGCATATACAGTACATGAACACAACGAACAAAATACAAAAAGTCTTTGTTCTTCGCATAAACTCCTCCTGTGGCAGGTGGGCTCGTCTGAATTTTCCCTGTTGTGTTGTGGTCATGGTGTCCAAAAGAAATACATTTTAGGCAAATAAGCCAATGCCATGATTTGAATCTCTGTGTGCTTATTTTTTGCAATGCCAAAAAAATCTCATTGATCAAGGTTTAGTTCATTAAACTCATTTTCTACAACAAAATAAAAATCCTAATCGTCTCTGTTCTGTTTTTAATTCAGTGACATCACATACTGACATTTTGCCAAAGCACTTTTGTCTAAAAGATATGAACAAGGTTGAGCTGATGCTGTGATGCACCTGGTCTTAGCGAGGCTGAAAGGAGTCTCACTTCCAGCTCGTCAAATATGGACATTTCTTAAGGATAGGGGTAAGGATAAAGGCGGGGTTTGCCTTTAAGCTTAAAGTGCAGAGTTAATGATGTAAAGAGCTATATTTTCACCACAGACAGTATAAAATATGGATGCAGCTTCCTTGTGCTTTAAACCTGCATTCTATATGAAGGCCACCAGATGGCGATGGCTGTGGTTGCCTATGGAAATACATCCTTTACAATTGTTTCCTAACAAGTTTATGGGCTCAGTCACCCATCTTGGGACAGGCTGAAAAAAAATCATTTTATAAAAACATTCAAAATTATGTTGGGGTTTTTTGCGGTATGAAACCATTATCCTCATTGGCTAACAACTTATTAATCACAATTTGACAGCCAATGAGAATGCAGCCGCACTGTCAGACCAGCCGCTCCTTGTCACATCCATTTTTTTGAAAGGAAAATGGCAGCAGACAAAACGCTACATTCATCTTTTTTTAGCCCAAACTATTATGTTTTTCTTAATCTAACCAAGTAGTTTGTGTTACCTAATCCTAACCAAGCAGTTAGTGAAAAACACACAAAATTTAAAAAAAAAACGAAATACTAGAAAAAAGGAACTTTTTAACACAGGGCAAAATCCCAAAGTTCAAAGCACAGATTGGATATTTTGGTGGAAAGTAGATGAAATACCTGTTCAACCAACAGTAAATTCTTTTGCCACTATGCTACTTGAAAGACCTGTTCCGAGGTTTCTTTCTGTAAAACACACGTTGCTTATTAGTTGTAGTTCTTTGTTTCTCGGGACACGTAAGATTAAAATCATCAGTGAAGTAGAGGTTAAACTCTTCTGTGGTGCAACAGCTTACAGTCCATGTCAAATGTGATTAGGGGCCAAACACCAAACAGTATTTTTTTGTGAGGTAACCAGCTTATCCTTTAACGTAATTCTTAAATATTACTGTAAACGTAACCAGCTGTAGCTATCAGATAAAAGCAGTGGAGTTTACAGCACAAAGAAGTCTTTCCTTTTGAAATAAAGTGGAGCACAAAATAGATATACTCAAGTAAAGTAAGTGCGTGAAAATGGCCCTTGAGTAAAGGTACCTAAATATAATTAATTTTCAACAGTGGAAAACACACACCAGGTCCCACAAGACATCCTTATCATCAGAAACTCTTCTCATTCCCACTCCCACTCACTGATTCCTGCTTTACTTGCCTCCCTTCCAAATAGCACAATCATCTCAAGGGGCAAACAGTTATCTAGAGAAGAAATTACAGTTCAAACTGGTTAACTGATTCATTATGTTTGTCTTGCTTTCATAAGTTCTGGCAACACATAGTCGACTGACATGAAAAAAAAAAGCATATTTCTGGATGGCACATCTCTACGGACAGCTAAAAGCCTCTTTGCTTCTAAATCATAACTATAAATGATGTTTGTGCGCTCCATGCTTTTATGATTTGGGCTGGGGAGGGGGCTGAGAATCGTAAAAAGAAAAGAGAAAAGGAGAACACAGGACTTGTGGGTAATTGTAGTGGAGGGTGGTGGGAGAGAGAGAGAGAGGGAGAGCGTATGGGAAAGACTCAGCAGCCAGATGTGTGAGGAATGTTCTGGCTGCTGCAGCGTGCAGAGAGGTGGGTGGATGCATGGGTGGGTGGGTCGGGTGAGCGAGCGAGCGGGGGGGAGGAATAGAAGACCGGTCGAATCGTTAAAGCCTGCAGATCGTTAAAGAGCTGTCAAGCCTCCAATGTTTCACTGTGTATTTCACATCATCTCATGATCAGCCTCACCTTACATGTTGGACTAGAAAGTGGGTACATTTACTCAGGTACTATAATAAGATACTTAGTATCTTAGTAGTATTTCCATATTATTTGAGTGGCCTTTAGATTGATTAGGCTAAATCCTTCCCCTGTTACTGAAGGTCAACAATGGTCTGAAATGTAAATCCCACCTGTCTTTTCCTTTTTCATAGTTAAAATGCACTAACAGTTATGCAGTGGAATTTGGTCGACTCACGTTGGAAAGTTAAGCAAAAAGTGTTACTTCTTGATATTTTAATTATATTTTGCCAATAATGATTTTGTGCTTCTCCTTAAGTACGATTTTTGGTATTTTAAGCCAGTGATAGTTCTCCCACTGATGCGCACAGCTGCATTACCGCAGGCAGCCTATGGCGATCAATCTGGAGCCACAAGAAGCTGGGCATGTATTTACACAGGCTACCCACAATGCACCTGGAGAGCTCAACCTGCGTCACAGTCTGATAGCGTTTTTAAGAAAAGAATAAAAAAAAGCACGCCCTCCATCTGCTTCTCATCATCGTCATCCATCTCGTCTTCCTCCCCCCGCTCTTGTCATCTAGACTCTCTGTTTCATGCTCTGCCTCACCAATTCATCCAACCCTCTACCACTACCACAACCTCTGGAGCTGTGGCATGGATAAATAGGCCGCAACAGCTGGGCCTGAGTCCTGAGCAGGACCACCCCTCCAGACTTGACCAACAACACACCCTTTTCTTTCCCACAATGACCACCAGCACCTCTATCAGTCTGAATCCACATGTTTTAAAGACAGAACTTGAGAGAAGGTTCCTTGTTACTGCCTTTGTTTATGTTATGATTTATTTGGGTGTGGGCGTATTTTTTATTTTTATTTTTTTCATTTTTATTCATTGAAATTTACCTTAGGTGTTGATAAATGAGCGTCCAACTGCGTAGTCTGAGCTCATAAAGGGTTTGTTTACACTTTCAAAATGAAGAAATAAAAGAAAAGATCCAGGTTTTGACTTACAACAACTGCACAAAAGAGTATTTTCCATGTTATCGCGCAAGTGCTTCAGGACCATACACAAATATACCCAAAACGTACATGGTTCCAATAAATTCTTGATTGCGCCTTTAAGTTGAGAGCGTGTTGTTTGTTCAGCTGCTGAGGGCCTCAGAGAAAAACCAGGGGAGGCCGCAGAGAATTCATACCTTCCATTCATCACACGGCGCGAGGGGGGGGGGTTAAGAAAGAGCAAGGAAATGAAGAGACAAGAGTGTGTGTGTGTGTGTTTTTTATGCTCTGCTGAGTAAGAAGAGAGGTGAGCTCAGCTTTCTGACAGCTGGCCTGAAACCTCTGCTTGGATGATCTGTTCATGTGACGGTTTTGCTATAAGTTTGCTTATATTTATAGCCGATGCCCTTAAAAGAAAGTGGGTCATTTTCGTGTTTAAGAAACTGATGAATCGGGCACAACAAATACAGGTAAATATGCTTTTTCACTACTTAACAACAGGATGCCACAATCATACTTGTACAGTATACATAAGGCTTTGTTGTGTGTCAAATCATATTTACACAGCTACATGAAGTGCACTACAAGAACTTGCATCAGGTGCTCATAATGCAAAAGACCTGAATGTTAAACTAGCTTCACCTCCAACTCTTTGGAAGTGTAAAATGGCCAGCTACGGGTGGTTACTGGCTTGCTAAAGGATTGCTAAAGCCGCATTAACACAGGCGTAAGGGCCTAACTGGTCAGTGACCACTGATTGCTAGAGAAAAGCGTGAATTCTGCAACTGATTGGTGAATGGTTGCTGGTTGCAAGCATGAACTTTGTCACAAGGAGTTACACCACGGTGCACCAAAAGCCTTCTTGAGAATGGCTTGTTTGCTAACATGTTCCAGCGTTTGTCACTTTTTTTTGCATGGAAGACTGATTTGTTTGCAAACACTTGCCATTTACTCTCTAAGCAATCTAGACACTTCAAAGTAAAAGCTGCACCTTTTAAACATGTTGGTTTCTGAGGTAAGGCACAACTTTTAATCTGAAGGCAAACATTCTCTGTTTCTAGCTTATGTTGCATTTCTGCTGTTTCACCACAGCTCAGAGTGTAAATGGGGTGTGTTTGCAATCTGCAGCTGGCCAAAGCAATCATAAGGTTTTCGGTGCAGAACCTTCTTTGTGATGGTTTTCACCTAGCAACAGCCACCTACCTCCAGCAACCACTCGCCAAATACACATTTACTCCAGAGGCTCTCAGGGGGGTCCCTTATTGGTCTCTAAGCCTGTTTGACTGAGACACAACACAACTGTCATACACAACTGCACAGTGCATCATGTCCTACAAGGGAGTGTCCCAACTGTTTAAACTGAGACACAGCTGTTTCAAGTCTTTGTACTATGCCAAACTAAGAAGCAGTTCGCTGTAGCTTTATGCAATCAATATGAGAGCGGTATCAATCTTCTCATATAATTCCCAGCAAGGAATTTTTCAAAGCAATAATTTTCATACGGAGCTGGAACGGAACGTGTTTAGTTTGGAATTGCATAAAGAAAAGAAGCCAGTGCGCACAGCTACGCTGGCTTACTCTGCTGTTCAAAATTAAACTTTACACCATTTGGAGCTTTTCTTAAAAAGAATTGAAGTCTAATAAAAGACTTCAATTCTTTTATTAGACACTGATGTCACAAAGTAACACACAAGTTGTCCTTTGGCACCGGCACACAGTGCTGGCTGTAGCAATATTGGACCATGAGGACTGAAGTTCCTTTTTCTTAAAGAGCAACAGACTCTGTTGGGGAATAGCTCCTTTCCAGAATTAACTTACAAGCTTAAAAACAAAACATAAGTGCATTTAAATCTGGCTTTCAAGGGTCCCAAAGAAGCACCACTGCGTTATTAGCTGTCTGTGAGGCCTCTCTTTGTAGTATGATGGCCTAGAATGTAACATCACCAACACCACAGGACCCATTATATCGCTCAGATGTGATGGGTGCATTGTTATAGTATGTTATAGTATTATAGGTATTATAAATCTTTGTAACTGCATAGCTGTATTAATGAGGAAACATACAGTCACCTTTTAAGTCTCTCTTAAAGTTATCAACTCAAAAGCTGGAACCACAACTTGTATATTATGTAAGCTTGGGTTATCACACAAAAGACTTGAAAATGCACACAAGCGAGTGATGAATAATCGCTGCTGGTTTGTTCATCTGTAATTTCAAGTAGCTCTCCCTTTACTGTCACTATGATTCAACCTGAGATGCATCTCCATTGTGTTCCCACTTCCCCAGTCATGTCCAAGCATTGCTTCATCTTGCTGTTACTCCATCTTGCTGTTACTCAGTTGCAGCAGTGCTTTTACACAGCTGTCTCATCAGCACTTCTCACTTCCTCAAAATCACAACTGAAAAAAAACACACACACAAAAAAAAAAACCAACAAGATGGCTGACCTTAGATCACGAAGAACACAGCCACTGTGGTAAAGAAATTATTCCAACCACGTGAACCACGCTGCGCCCAGAACAGCTGTGGGCTTTGCTGATTCAACACAATTCTAACGCTTTTAAGGTTTTCGTTCTATTTTTTTTTTTTTACCATGTTTGGAGTCAAATATTTTGACATAATCACATTTTCTATCATACCAGCGCCTGTCGGAGCCGAGCCCAGGCCAGGGAAAAGGAACTGGGACAGGAAAAATAAGGAAAGGGCGGGAAGCAAAAAAAACACACAGAGGAGTTGTTTTGAGAGCCCCAATCGTTTATTACCCTCGATTTTCAGTGGCTGAAATTTCAGCCTCGCTGTGAGGAGAAACTCGAACTGGTGGTCCAGCTGTCCACAGCCTGCCAGAGTCAAGAAAACCTCCACTGCACACGCTCTCGCAAACCCACTCCCACACTTTTCCCCCCCTCTCACGTCTCTCTCCCAGCCAGGTAATCAATGGGCAATGCACACCCAAACACAACATGGTACTCGGAGAGATCGGGGCAGGCTGTTGTGACATGTAGGCCATACAAACAAATCTGTCACACGGCTCGGTGACCATGTTCCCGGTTGTATGTTTTAGAGCAGGCGAAAAAAAAAAAACAACCCCACAAATATTCTTCAATATTCAAATAAATTAATATTCTGTGTTTTGCATTTCCCATTGTCGGGAATCTGTTTTTGCCACATGCAAATATAAAAAAAAGATCATATTGTTTACTGTTTTAGTATCATTTTAATTTGCCGCAGGAGAAGGTCTCAGGTGGTTTCAATACAGAGCGAATACAGTGGAAGTGAAGACAGAACAAGAAGCTCCTCTATTGAGCTACGGCTTTGTTTAATGGGGTCATGATCTGTTATCCCAGAAGCTCTCTCTTCTCTTCTCTATCTATCACAGAGTGAATAAAGAACACACTGACCATACAGTGACTCATCATCAAAGCCTCTGCCACACACTGGGAATTAGCGACCTTGGGCACCTGACAATAAGATGTTGTCCAATCTGCTTGTCTTATCAGTCTCCAAGCAGCCTTTCTATATCTGGGAAACTTATCATCAGGTCTTTTCAGGCTAAACTCTCCCACAGCCTCCGACAACTTTCCTCAGCTCAGACACAAGGAAAGATATGCAACCATGGCAATGTGGAGCTTAGCTTTGATCTGGGACATGGTACAGTAAATCAAATCAACTGCGTTCCTTCTTGTGCTACTTTATTTATCTTCAGCACTTTCCATTCACTGTTTAAAGTTACTTAAAGCTGTACAGGTATGCATCTTTTGAATGTAGGTATACCTTCTTCCTTTTTTTTTCAAACAGTTGCTATTTTAGCTTTTTTGGGAACAACTTGTACTTTCCTCCAAACTGGACATTACAGGCGAAGAATACGTGTGCATCTGGCTTTTGAAAGCAAGTGTGTAAGAGTTTAAAAATGCATCTGTTAATTTTTTGGCCACTTACCACTGTGATGTTATTCCCCTAAAAGCTGCTGTGAAGAAAACATTTCCCTATTTGCATATGCAGTAGACACAGAGCATTAATTTGGAATTGTGGTCACGTTCAGTTTCAAGTTTCCTTTGAGTGTTTGCTGTAGGTTTCAATAACTTGGAGGGAAATGCCATGTTTCACTGTTTTGGTGCCGCTAAAGGACAGCTGTTCAATCGGAACAGCTATGTCCTGGTGAAAAGGAGACAAAAATCACTGAAACAATCAGCTGAAAGGCACTCCTTTAAATGCTCTGCAAAGGGAAAGCTGGTCTGTCAATAACTTTCTGTGATTAAATCTACATGATTTCCTGTAATCTGATTCGTGTCACATTAAATCAGTGCGCCCAAGTGCAGGAGGCAGCTGCTCGGGAAGTTAAGCAACAGTTTAGCGGCGAGGATGCAGAGCTCAAGGTTGTTTAATTCGTACTGAATCAGCACAAAAATTTCTAAAGAAATCAGCTATTGCGAGAGAGGGGCACAAGACACGTGCATTTGGAACTGGTGACTTCAAAAGGACTTCTGCTTCAACTGCTGCTATTTGGTGATGACAGTGTGTCAAGTAAGGGGAAATTTATCAGCAAAATATAAGGAAGAAGAAAACTGGTAGCTGTGGCAATGGGTGATGAACAAACCCAATGCCAAATTAAGTACGAAAATTACTGCAAAAGCTTTATTCGGGCCTCCAGCTCTGTTACTGTGAAACACAGCTCTGTGCCTGGCAGTGTCCTAACAAAGCAGCCAACATGAAGCCAAAACTGCAGTTCCTTTGGTGACCACTTGGGAATGGTGCTATTATAAATGTTCATGTTAAAAGGCAAAAAATAAAGATAATTATGATTAGTTTCCCCTCAGGACAACTGCACTGGGGTGCATTTCTATATAATCCCATTCAAATTATATTAGAGGTTAAATTTAAACACTTTTAGATTTTTTTTTCATTAGCCAAAAGTAGCATTCTTTTCAATGCTAAAAGGAATTTGGGTTGTACTTTGCTAACCAGGCTAGCTAGCCAGTGCTAGCGAACATTTAAAACTAAATCTCTTTTGTGCGCCTTTGAAAAGCCAAGATGGTGACATTCAAGCTGCTCCATCAAATTAAGCTAATGGTGCCTACTTCCATCCTTTATTTACAGTTTATTTTATTTTCATTTTAATATAACAAAACCATTGTACTTTAACCTTTAGTCATTTTTTTCTTTTATTTCCATTATTATCAGCTTAATAACAGTAGTTGTTGATTCCTAATGACTTTATAATAATGATTACAGCGTGACATAAAATATGTCACATTGAGGCCATCTTACAATGGTGTCGTTTGCTGGTTTTAGAAGTTTGTGATGTCGGTAGTGGCAGAGCAAAATGCAGTGCGGAAGAGGGTACAGGGAGGAGGAACACGGTTCATGGTCCAGCAGATGTTTTAGCTTTTGGGTTTTGGCTAGAAAAGGGCAATTAAGAGCTGCTCTTAATGAGGCTGGCAGCCACCCCATAAACTGTCTGGTTCAGCGAAAGAATTGCTCATTAGACTGAAATGCCCAGAAAAACACCCACCTCCCCCGATCGCCTTTACCCACACTGGAACAGGAAGTGATGGATCAGACATTTGAAATATTGTAAGCCAGCATCAGACAAAGTTGCTTTCTGTTATGTCTGGCTTTAAAACACTAAGTCCTGTGCGTGTGTGTGTATGTTCATAAGTGCGCGTTTGAATGTGTGTCCTTGTCTGCTGGCATGTTTGTTGCACACCAAGCCAAGAGTGGTAATGATGCACATTTTCCATGAGGTAGCTAACTGCGTACCTCCAGGATTAAAAGGCCAGAACAGCCAACCGAACATTACTGATGAGATTGGTAACATTAAAATGCCAAACAACCAAAATAGACCCCGCTCTGATCTTCAGATGTTGTTTTCCCACCCCCTACCCCCAATTTCTGTGCGCCATAAATTTCTAATTTAGCTAATAAATAGTAAGAACCACAGCAAGGACTCCAGAGAGCTGGCTTACAGCTGGTTATCAGTCAGACACAAATACAAACACAGATTTTATTCCCTCCAGTCACCCACACACTTCCAAATCAGGACTCCACAACTGAAAAGTACATTAGTTACGTAGAACACAAATTTGGGGTACCCGAGTTTGTTTCATTCCACTGTATCCTTGTACTCCATTCAAAAGTGCTAATACAGTGATGGCTCTGCATAAATGTAGAAAAGTATTTATTGTTTCAGTAATATTTATGCAAAACGCCAAACATCTTTTTTCCCATCTAGCATTACAGCAAAATAATTTTTGACCAGTGATCAGACAAAGCAATAACAAAGATGTCACTTTAACTTTCTGTAGTTGTGATGTGCATTTCTCAGTATTCCATTCATGCATCCAGCCATCTATTTTCTTCTGCTTACCCAATTCAGGGTCAAAGGGAGGGGTTTGATCATATTCCAGCTGCCACAGGGCGAGAGGCAGGGCTCACCCTGGACAGATTGCCAGCCCGTTGCAGGGTTTCAGTATTCCCATAACAACAATCTGATGAATTGACAAAATATTCAGCAGATTAATGTTCCTCCATTGCTGAAGGATTCTCCACTCTCACGCTATCTGACGAGGCCTGTCCCCGGACCTGGCTGGCATCAGGAGCCCCTGGCACGATGCTCCCTATTGAGTCTTGACAAAAACTAGGTCACTTGCAAAGCTCCTGCTGGACACGCGCAGTGGAAAGAAAATAAACGGGGCAGATGAATGGAGCTCGACTGGAGGTGGACGGGCTTCCTGCGAGGGCCTCAGAGGGATGCTGAGAAGGAGGTTAAGATAATGCAAAGCGAGTAATGTAATGCTGTTTCTGTTATTCGCTATAGATGTGGAGATTATCGTCCTTCTGATATCTAAGTCTTCCGTTCATTGTTCCATATTTTGTGTGCGATGTAGCTGTCCAAACTTCCTCCTGTTGAGTTCAATAACATTTATCTGATCTCATAAATTATGCAGGAATTTCAAATCCCATGTCTCTTTTATAAGGCATCCTCCCTTCGCTCCAGTGGTTAATGTCTGATAGCAATTAAGCTTTGGGGAACAAACAAAGATACAACACATATGACCTATTGTTCACAGCACCGCGAAGCCTACAACAAGTTTGCTGCGCACATGTTGTTGTCAACACCACAAAGATGGGGCTTCTAGAAATATGGAGTGGAAACCAGCCGTACAGGAAGTGAGGAGAAAAATGCTCAGACGAAAGACAGGAAATCAGGTGACTTTTATTGTTTGGTTTTTTTGGAGGGTTTTTTCCCTTGTCGTGTCAAAGTAGGAAAAGATGCAGTAGTGCCAAACAAAACAGGACAAATAACACACCTGAAAGAGCCATATTCCTCCCAGTGAAAGTGAAGCACTGACGTTCTCAGTCAACAATCTGCAGAGTTATGGAATCGATCCCTGCCCCCACATCCTCCCTTCACCGTGAGCCTGAAGCGTATGTCTGCCAGATGTCCATAGCAGAGAGGGGGATATGAAAGAGCCAAAGACTGGCTAGAGGTGTCTTATATCGGAGGAATTATTATCCTAACAATATAACATGCCGTCAGTCCCTCCAGGAGTACCAACCCTAGATTTGCATTACAACCTCATCCCTATCACTGAGCTGACGTTTCAGAAGGACGACAGACAGATAGACAGATAGACAGATAGATAGATAGATAGATAGATAGATAGATAGATAGATAGATAGATAGATAGATAGATAGATAGATAGATAGATAGATAGATAGATAGATAGATAGATAGATAGATAGATAGATAGATGTGTGCTGAAGTTCAAGAAAAGCAATGCATAACTCCTACACTGAGCTAACATGCGCAGCTCAAAAAAAGATTCCTGAAATCTGTTCTTGAGCTTTTGCATGTTCTCGTAAGCTACATACACGTAGAGAAACCTGATCCACCGACTTGACTGGAGTTGTACTATGTTGCTCACATGTATACAGACCCTGCTAGATGGATATCTACCCCTCAGCCCCTAGAGCATTCAGTGAATAGATGAGGAGGAGGGTAGACAGTACCTGACATTTACTTAGTACTGCAGGATAGACAGGGCATTGTCTTTGCTGAAATGAGAAACTCTGCCACAGAAGGGCGAGCAGAGGAGAAAGAGGGCAGTGTCAGACAACCTGAGCTCAATCTAATGAAATAATAGCAAGTGCTCTGATGTGGATATCTGGGATATCTAGACTTTATACCCCATTGTCAAACTCTTTCTCGACCTTGGGAAGGGGGGTGACACAAATAGGGTGAACTCTGCTACACACACTCACTTTCACTGCCCCAAAAGGCGACACAGGTCGAATTAAACAAAACTACCTTTAACACGAAGCCTCTGTAAGTGTGAACACAGAGAAAGAGATTTCAAAGATTTGGCTGAGATGGCACTGATCAACCTCACAGGCTCATCAGGGCCCTGGGCTTGTTTTTCTGATTGTCTGTTGATAGCTAACAGAGAGGTAAACAGGCAGAAAGATGGAGACAAGCAGCACATGTGGCAAGCAGAAACAAACATACAATGTTAAGTCCAAGTCCAATAGCACACAATGTCTCCCGATCTGGATTACTTTCCCGCGTCTGTGGAGCAAGCCAGACCAACATGCTTCCACAAAAACAGCACGAACCACTCAGCATCCATCAGAGAAAAAAGAGGAAGGGAAAGAAGAAGTCAAGAGCTGGTGAAAGGAAGTGAGACTGAAGCCAGCAAAACATCTGTTCTAGATCCTTTTTAGAGAAGTCCGACCCCTTCTTACAGAGTGTTTTGTTTGTCCATAGGTCAAACACACACACACACACACACACACACACACACACACACACACACACACACACACACACACACACACACACACACACACACATACACACACACACACACAGATATATATCTATATAAATACACATGCACAATGAGGTGCTCGGAGATGTGTGCACACAGAGGGAGAAGTTAATAAGTCATCAGAACAAGGTTCCATATCTTATTGGGCCTTGTTTTAGCTGCTAGTCCAGGAGAATAATAAACGGGACTGACACAAATCAGTGTTATCTTTTCACTCATGGGGGTGGATGGAGCGAGCCAAAGAGACGAAAAGAGACAAAAAAAGAACACAGGAACAAAAAGGAGGAGAAAAAAGGAGTGAATAAGAGAATGAAAAGCCCCCTTCTGACTCGCAGTGACCCACATACATTTGCCCAGCTTTTCTGGGGCTCGCTCTCTCTTGGCAACCGGCAGCCTCTGTGAAAGAATCCCAGCGTTCAGCCAAAGGCAAAGCCCATGTGAGGGTAGGGGAGGGGAGGGGTGAACGGCAGAGAGCGAGAGAGATGTGGACGGATGGACACGAGGCCCCTCCTTCTTCTCCCAAAGGCCTGTTGCTACTGGTGACCAGCGCTCAATGGATTCCTCCAGATCCAAGAAGGCTAAACAAGCAGCGCCGCAGATTGCAAGCAAAAAAAAGTAAAACTAAACCATCAAAACACCCTGGTATGAATATATAAAATTAGAATTGAAACAAATAAAATGTTCATGTAAATGCATTTGTATTAAACACCCCCTGTTATAATATATCAATATGACATGATCAGACTTTTAAAAATCATCCTTTAAACTGTTTAAAGGTTACCAGAGGTAAAGGCTTTTTTTGATGAGTTTATGGCCTCAGACACAAAATTTCGGTCATACTGGGCAAATAATTAAGGCCATTTTGTGTCAGAAAAGAGGATTATCGGTGGTATACTCACTGACTAACGATCTATGAGTGACAAGGCACTAGTCAATGACCACAGGGTTTCACAGTTAGATCGATCCCTCAGTCATCTTGTCTGGTTTCAAAGCACCAAGACGGTGATGGTGAGAAGGCTCATCTTGAGGTTTCAGAGCTAGACTTCATTGACCAATGTGTGATATGCCCATCTTTTATGCTGCGTATGGCAGTCGGATTTGCTATGATCTATGGGTTGGAGATGGGGGCACTAACAAAGGATGTTGAATGTGGAGCTGCCAGGCAGGAGGAAAAGAGAAGAAAAACGAAGGACATGCAGAGGGTTGGTTGGTGTGACATACGAGGATACAAAAGATAGGTGAAGATGGACTGCGGGATGGACGGTGACTCCTAAAAGGAGGAGCTGAAAGAAAAAGCACAGAAGTGCCAAAACTGCAGTTCCGTACGTGGTCACTAGTCTCCAATACAAGTCTGCAGACTCCAGTGTTACCATATTTAACTTCTGTTACAAAAAGCAGTGTTTGTTTGTGTGTATAGCTAATTTCTCAAGTGTAGTGGGCTGTTTTTTATATTACTCAACACTTCAAATTAAATAAAAGCTTAAAGGTAACATTATTAATGGCGTGTAATTGGACCATCACAGTTGACTGCCCTAACACTCTCCAAGTAGCCGTGTTCTTGTAGAAGGAAATTCTAGTATTTCTATAAATCTATTAGCAAGAATTTGTATCTATCTTAATCTGTGTGATGGATCCAGACAGTCTGTAGATACAGCTTGCTATTAATTATATTATGGTAAAATAACAAGCTGCCTAAACTTCTTTAAATTCTTTAAAATTATCTGAATTTTTATTTACTTCCTGCTTTTAATCAGATGTTTAATGAAATCTGCATCCTAATTGCAGCTGTCAGATAGTGTGATGAAATAAAAGCTACACCTACATCTATCCATGTTCATCTTTATCTGATTCAAGGAGAGCAAAAAGAGACAAAACTGCATTATCTTGGCATACTGGTTTTCCCGGGACAGAGCAGCAGCTGCAATCAGTGAACAAACTGAAAAGAGACCAGTAGAAGGTTTTAATAGGGCGTTTGATTGGGGTGTCCAGACTTGTCGCCTAATGATGGATGAATGCGGAGCCTTCTAAGCAACAGTGACATAATCAGAGAACTGTAGGTCAGCTAGTGACAGCTGAGTGGCTGCGGCTGAGCAGGAGAATGGGCCCTTTCAGCTCCAACGCTCACGGACGCTGATCCAAGTTCATTAGCAGTCAGACTGGCTACAGGGCCTGTTGCAGGCTTCTCCAAGCGACACACATGACACACATACACATGTATCAGCAAGCACTGACACACTGAACATCACATAACAAGCAGCTTTTTCTTCTTAAAGTGAATCCGTTTTTGTTCTTAATGGTCCCAGGCTGTGAATTTTCTCCCCTCTGCTCGCCTTTTAATGGCTCTGGCAAAGCGTTTTATCTATAAACAATAAAAGGTTGGGGCTAAAACATTTTTCTCTGGTTTGGCCCCTTCACTACTAATCATCTATACACTCTCCCCTCTTTTCCTGCCATTAAGCTACAATTGAGCCAAAGCCGCAGCCCAGCCAAAGAACCTGATAGTCGTGGAACCCATGCAGCTCTCCCCCACCTTGGAATGCATTTCTGCTGCGCTGCACTTTTCGCCATCCAGCAGGGAATGGATGCAGCCCCCCCCAAAAAAACCCCACCCGCACCCACCCACTCAGACGCAAACACAACACCACTTGCTTTTGGCGAAATTGCCCCACAAACCTCGCTAGGCCAACAGTATATGCGCATGAACTGACTGACACCGAGCTGCAGAAAGCATCTGCGTACATTTCACTCATGCAACTGTCAGCTGTAATTAATTCGCTTTAATCTATTCATGCCCAAACCTTTTTTATAGCACTTTGCACTCATAGCACTAAGTCAAAGAGACATTTTCTTGTCTTCTGATTTTAGCTCTGAAATGATGATTCTAATTCTGCAATATTTTAGAAAAGTTAAAAAAAAAGAGCAAATTCTTGAAGCAGGGCATTGTTATTTTCATCCTATCCCACTACATATCTCCCAAACCACTGGGCTATACTTATCTTTACATTTTGGTGTTCATTCTCTTACACCAGGCCTCTCCCACCATTGCAGACTCCAAATATCAGGGTTTAATAGCACTAATTTAAACTCAAAAGCCTCACACAATCACGAAGAGCCACAAGCACTCACACCCTTCTCCTCATAAATGACCACAACTGAGTGGAGACAAATTCCTCCCCCGTTACACTTTTCAGCCTCCCTAAACCACAGCAGGAGTAATCATGAAGAAAACTACTCCTCTGGCCATAGAACATTTCACTTCATCTTCAACCCCCTCGCATTTCCTTTCTGGTGCATCTTTCACCATACTGTACTCGACTCACTTCTTCCATCACGCCCACAAAAAACGCCGACCTCGCACCCCTCATGAGTGGGCCTGCAACCCTGTAGCAGTTTAACTAGAGATGGAGGTGTTTGGACCAAGAATAGATGCGACGCATCAGTGCTCTGAAACTGAAAATGGCAAAGCAGAAAGTCCAGAAAACTGACATGCATTCCTACAGCGAAGCCCCCCCCCCCCCCCCCTTACCCCCTCCATCTCCTGCGGGAACTATTCTACTGCCCCCTGGTGGCACAAACCCACAATTAGTGACATTGCACACCTCTTTCCCACAGTACAGTAACACCAAACCGTCCTACACAGTTCATTCACTCTCTCTGTGATGACTCAAACTATACACCACATTCAATCTGTAATTACATATACCCTAATGTGTTTACCTCATATTAAAAGGCAACTCGCCCATGCTCAGGTAAAGTCAAAGGAGCTGCGGGGTCATCGTGTGACCAAGGTTTTCCACACCCTGCCACGCTATACCTCACACCCACACGCCTGCAGAGCAGCAGATTGTTTCATGAAGGCATCAACTGGGTTACGACCTGATTATAGGCGTAATGGATGTGGAGGCAAAGAAAAAAAACGACACCTGAGACTGCTCCCCTCACCCTGGGGCCTGCCATTCTGTAGTGGGACTGTGTATGTGCGTGTTTTTTACAGTCATTTGAGCGTGTGCTTGGATGTTCGCCTAAAAAAAGTTTTTCTCAATTTTAAGACTCACTTTAATACATAACATGAGCGAATTCAGCATTGTTTTACAGTAGCAGGACATAATAAAACCTCAAATCAATGAAAACCCACAAAGGCACCACCCAATAGGGCGAAGGAAGGTATGTTGGGAAAGTTTTGCTGCTCAGCAAACATCAGGCCCTTGGTTTGAATACCTTAACAGGAAGAAACCTCACTATAGACAGACATGCAATAGATGCTCTTTGTACAGAGCAGACAGCCAAACACTGTAAACACACATAAACAATAAGGATTTGGGACAACATTTAGCAACAGCCTCTTCTCCACTATCATCCCTGTTGCAGACGGTGGTAAATGAGGTAAACCTACGGCTGACAGTGTAGTTGCTTGTCACACTTAAACTGAACCAGATTATGGCCTATAGCCAAGCTGAAGTTGTGGGTGTGAGTTGTGCACATAACTTAGATTCTCCGCTCTGCTTGTGGAGTTGTTTTCTGAAAGACTTCCTGTATTACATACTCCACTTACATAGTCATTTCATTTGTTATGCTTAAAGGTAGTACTTGGAAAAGTAGACATTTCTACCAGCTTGAAGGCTTTGCATTCATCTATTGTTTTCACCTTTCTTAGAAAGATAGCAGGAAGATAATTTTGAGTGAGATGTCTATCTGCATATGTAATTTGTAAATGGAATAGCCACATACCACAACTAAAAACTGCACAGGTGCACAGCTCAACCAGGAATGAAGGGCGAACTCAAAGATAAGAGGGGTCTGACCCTTGACTACTGCGTAAAGGCAGAAAACAGTTAGGCCAAGAGGCCGTATAATAAACTATACACTCATCTGGTGTTTAAACCTTCAATAATTATCAGCTGTGATAGCCCAGCTGTTAGTCTTCATAATGTGTTTGTCTATGTGTGTGTGTGTAAGCGTGCCATCATGGGAAAATGTGGTCATAGAGACACTGTACCGAGAAATCCAGCAAAGACAGTTCTGAGTATTCGGCTGGTGTGCAGTGTCACGCTTGGATACCTCAGAATTGACTTGCTTTTACTCAAAGTGATAGCATCATAGCTACAAAGTGTGACAGCTCAAATTGAAAAGCAAGTATGAAATGCACTGACTCACAGATACTTTCTGACATTTCCCACAAACCCTGAAAGTCAGTGAGTGTATATTTAGATCGAATGCAGAGTGTGTCTGCATGTGTAGGTGTACATCTGTCTAAGTGCTAAAGCTGGCATGCTTAAACAATGCTAAAATGAGCATGTGTGTGTGTGTGTGTGTTGATTTTCCTACAGGCCCATAAGCACTGTGGGGTCTTTTCCCCAGCCTGCATTTGAGTAAGTTATAGGCTCTGGCTGCAGTATGGGGAACATAATAGTCTCATTGACTCAATCACAAGCTCTAACCTGCCAGCCTGCCAGCTTTGTGAGCAAGCTGCGGAGTGAGCATTATTGTAAAAAGCCTTTTAAAAGTGCTATTAGGCCACATTAGATGCATGTGTGGCGTGTTAGTTTGAATGGGTTTGTACTGAACAATGTTGTTTTCACACATTGGAAAGAAGGTAGTACATCATGTAGTATATCAGTTCAGACAAAGAGCAATTTCGCTGACAGACTTCATGGAAAAAGAAATCACGAATCAGTTTTCTGTGCTTCTTTTTCCCGTGTTCAATTTTGGGTTTCTGCTTTTATAGCTCTGAAAAATATAGAGGTATGCATTCCAGTCGCTGTTTGGTCACATACTGGGTGCATAAGTGCAAAATTAACACAGTGACAATAACAGGATACAGGATCGGGATAAACTAGGGCTGATACACCAACACGAGAGCAAAGAACTAGCTCCTCTGCGCACATCAGAGAGGCTACAGCTGGCCAATCTACATGCTCACAATACACCTGCATGAGTAGACATAGCTGGTTACTTATCAGTAACAAGATATACAAGGGGAAAAGAAGAGGTGTAGGTGAAACCAAAAGAAGAAAGTCCTCTATTACTTGTACAAATAGTCCTTTCCTATATTGAGCACACAGAGTTCACCAGCGATAACAATCTATTTAGACACACAGCAGCACAACAGGTAGATTGATAAAAAAAAAATGACCCCATAAAATGTTTTATTTTATTACTTTGTTATGCAAAAGTATAAACTCCCAGTTGGCAAAGCTTTAACTAAATGCAAAGTCGCCTAGTACCGGCCAATTAAAAAAAACTACTGCAGCTGCTTACGTCTTAAATGTCCCACTGTCACATAATCACCTGGTGACAGATAACAAGTAGTGATGATGCCACAAAAAACAAAAAAAAGTATGGTCTGTTGCTGGTACTATGATTTCCTGACCTTTTATGAACATTTCTGATTATTTGCTAATTTTGCTCATTGTGACTGTGAATTGTATACTTTGAAAGACAAGACGCACGTTTTTATGATGTGAAAAGAACGGCCACAAAACACAATAATAACTATAATACCAATCACAAAGACTCCTAGACTTTTCATGGGTATTCTGGGCAATGACTCATGTCATCACACACTCGTAAACTGAATGTGGGTTAGAAAATACACAGATTTATTGTTCTTCCTAGAATTGCTATCGCTGTCTACAGCAGTTAGACTTGCTAAATATTAACAAGATCTAAGAATAAAGAAGAAAATCTTTTGAAGTCTTTTGTGACTTTTGTGTGTTGTTAGAAATTTCACATAAGCTTAGTGCCAGTGCTGCCTTTATTGGAGATTATGTATGGGAATTTCAGGAGCGGGACCACGCCTCCAAACACGCTCCTTCCGGTTCTCATCTATATAGGTTCCCCCAGTTCTGCAAGCTGTTCATTCTCATTTACGTGCCCCACCCTCCCTCCCTCCCCTTTTCAATTCTTTAACTTCCTCACTTCTATTTAGTACATGGGGATCTGCCAGGCCCAGGAGCCGTCACCAGTCACCTTCGAGGCCTTCCCCAAACCGCAGCTCAAGTCATGTCCAAGCATTCACCTTCACCTACTAAAACGCTGTCAAACCTAAATGAGGACGTGGGCCCTGCTAGTGAAATTCTTATTGAAACTCCTTCACATTGATCATCCACTGGAATCTGGTTCCTTTTCTCTGTTGATATCACTTAAGTTACTTCCTTTTGTTCTGGTTTGTTTTGGGGGGGGGGTTTCATTCCTTGTATTTCACCCTTAATAAAAGTTTCTGCATGAAGATTTTAATTGATTTTTGCCAGCTATCACTCCCCTTTTGCCTTCAGCACAAAGCATTCTGGCCAATTTTTCTTTGACTTCCTGCATCAACAAGGAATCCTCTCACAGAGAACTGCTAGTCACTGGGTATTTTGTCTTTTTCAGACCATACTCTGTAAACCCTAGAGATGGTTGTGCAGGGAAATCCCAGTAGATGTGCAGATACTGAACTACTCAGACCAGGCTGTTTGGCATTAAAAGTAACTTAAATCACCTTTCTTCTCTATTCTAACACCCGGTTTGAACTTCAGCAGGTCTACATGCCTAAATACGCTGCCATGTGATCAGCTGATTAAATGAAAGTGAGTGCATACATTTAAATATTTGTATTGAGTGGTGCAGTTTTTTTCCTTTCCCATAAGGGAATCTCCCTGATTTCCCAAATCCATTTAGAAAATCTTTGAATGTATTTTTCAAATCTTTTTGAAAAAGTCTGGGTGGAGTTCTTCATCCTTCATAAGACGTTTAATTTAACTTTAACTTTAGAGTAAACGTTGCATGATCTGATAAAGTCCTTGCTCCAAAAGTGCACAGAATCTTTATAAAGATGCAATCTAGCCTCCTATATGGAGTAACAGATACAGTCTTTAGTGGTAATGTTTTCCATATATCTATAAGTAGAAGTGACTGTTTTTTCTCAGCCTTGTGAGTTCCAGCTATTGAATCCACACAGGACCTAAGGGCCAAGTAAAAGTCTGATTATGATTCCTTTTCCTTCTGTCTTTATCAACTTTATCATCTGAGTTACACATTCATGACCTCCCTCTTGAGGACAATAAACATTAGTCAGAGATATTTCAGGTTTTTTCTACAAACAAAACGAATCTTACTTCCTTATCCCCTGTGCAGCTTACCTTTTGTAAAGGCATGTGGACTTGCAATCATAGAAGCAATCTGTTTTTGAGTTAGGCAAGGACAGACATTCTCGTGCATATTCAAGTGATTAAAGAAACTATTTAATATAGGTATTAAACAGATCTAAACTTTCTACAACGGAGTGAGTGGAAGTTGTGCTGTGTTGTAGCTGAGAACTTAAGGCAGAGCAAAGTTAACACTTAACTATCTTTGCTTCGTGATTATCAGTTAGAATTAGGACAAAGATAATTAACTACATGTTTAACAAGGGGAAAATCCCAAATATTTACTGTTTCCTACTTTCCATATGTGAGGATCTGCTTATATATATGAGAACACAGAAAATAGTACTAGAAAACAAAAAAATCTCTATATGTCTTTCTGTTTCTTTGACCATAAACACCTCCACTGTGATCGGGAGTTAAGAAACCAAACCTGGCACAGAGGTAAACCTTGGGCCCCTGAATCGTCTTATCTAAATTAGATATTATTGTGTCATGTTACCCAGCAACCACCTAACAATGGGGCTAAAATGACCCATTTTTAGCATTTATGCACCTAAAACTTTATAAAAGCATTGTATAATTTGTATTTCATGATAATAACATCTCATCTACAACCATTTTTAAGTTGAACCACACATCATATTATACCATCGCACTACCTGACAACAATAACATAGCTAGGGACTAAAATGGCCTGATTCCAGCACCTACAACACCCTATGAAAGGATCCTATTGTTTAAAATTTATGACACTAACGTCTCATTTATGTCCCCAAAATTTGAATTATAATATCTAAATATGTAAATAAAGCACTGCATTAATATCTTACACATTGTTGTCCAGCACAGGAGAGAGAAATATACATTTTATATTTATATTGTATTTAAGGTAAAGCTTGCTTATATTTGAAAGGTGCCCTAAATGTGCTCTAAAAGGAACATTTATGACTAGAATACTCGCAGAAGCCCTCAAGTTGCTTCAGTATATCATTTTTAATGGACAATAAAATGACGAGTTCACAGAGTGCAAGCTAATATATTGTTAAACCGCCTCTGGCTGTTGTGACAGCGCTCAACCGTCGAAGCATTGACAAGATCAATTTCAGAACAGCTGATAGTTTGCGGTTCCAAATATGAATTGTTTCTCCCAAAGGTCTTTGGTTTCTGTACGAAATATCTCTGTGCACTTTTTAAGGTACGATGCACCACAACCACCAATAAACTTAAGTATTTTATTACATTCATTATTTTCTTACAGCAGGAATTTCACATTTGACCACACAGAAGCAACAGCACTGAGTCTGTGAAGCCAAGAAGTCGAATCTATCCAGAACCAAAGCTAAAGGTTTTATTTTCCAACAATCTGCCTGTCAACTTCACAAAACCTCTTATGTCATGTCTCTCCAGTGATCTCTCACCTGCACACACTGACACAGACAGGTGCAGCTTTAGTCTCGAGACGCAGTCGGGTTGATTGTGTCTTGACAACCGTCTTCCCTCCCTCCCTCATTTTTCACCTTATCTCCACAAACATGCACTTTACCTTTGATCTGCGTCTTTAAGAGCCTTTAGCATTTCACATCTGTTCCGACAAACTCCAATAAACACTATCAAATGCTTCCCATATCAACGTCAATCACCTGCCGTTAGTCTGAATAAACAAGCGAAGAAGACTTTGGCCTGAAAGCATAACGGTAAACTGGGGTTAAAGTACTCCAAATTAAGAACGGGCACTGTAAAGAGGAAAGTACCTTTAATCTGCTCTGTCTAATCTATCTTCACCCTGCACTGACCCAGTCTTTGTCACAAGTATTCATGTGTGTGCCTAATATGAAAGAATGAGCATGTATGAGAGAGCACACGATGGATCACTGAATCATTTATTGACTTTGCACGAGCGAGCACATGTGAATTTCTTTAGATGATATTGAGCCTTTGGAATTAACTTACAGAGGCTCTCAATTGTCCCCAATGACGAGGCCACACACTCAGAGAGCGCCACACACTTAACACGGAGGCTGCAATCATGGCAGAGTTTCCCAGGTTAAGAGGGGTCCAGATGGGCTGGGGGATGCTCAGATGGACCACATTCTTGAGAAAATTTAAACCTGCCAGGACATTTTTTAAGATTTGGGTGGTCTGGCAGAGTAATGTTGAGCAGGCAAAGACGCAGAAAAGCACCAACTGTCGGCGAGGTACGATGAGCAGACATCAAAGCAGTCGGGCGCCCGGTGGAAAGTGACCCGCAGTCCAGTCTGGCTAAGTCTGTCACCCTGAGCACTCCGGACCTGCTAAGATCACAGCCGCACTGTCGAGATCTGCTTCACGCCATCCCAGAGGAGTAATGCTTGAATGCTCACATTCCCAGCAACCCAGAATCCCAGTCAAGGTCGCACGGTGACACCTGCTGAACACAGCTCGCGGAGAGGGTTATGTGCAGGAGAGTGTGAACTCTTAACCCTGTAACCCCGTGACCTTTGCAGCGCCATTTTGGCCTTTCTTTAAACAGCTGCAGGGGACCGATCACAGCTTTCCTTTGAGACCTAACTATTGTATAAAATCAATTATAAAAAAGGAATTTTCCAAATGAATGATATTTAGGAGCTGTATGTATAATAAACAGTTTTGAGATGGAGTTAATCTGGATTCATTGCAGGCAATGTGTTGCTCCCATAAAACTGTAGATACTCATCAGAGCTATGGGATTTATGTGCTTGGTACAATCAAAGCTCATTACTGATCGCCTGAGCTGTACTCTGGGTGTAGTGCTTATTAGCATGCATGCTAATGTGCTAAATTAGAGTGGGAAAATAATAAAAAGGCTTCTGCCCGAACACAGAATAAAGGCGCTACAGAATCGTCGCCCTTTTGGTTTGGGGGTGGGAAAAAATGGTTTTCATTGGATTTGTTTTGGAAACATTATCAAATATTATGGTAGAAACCTAAAAGAAACACAACCACATCATCTTTTGTGGCTAAGGCGAAGGACTGGAAAAAATACATTAATATGGGATATTCCTCACTGCCATATTTTTCACTTTGAGTTTGTTTTCCTCTGAATTTCCTTCCTCACAATTGGTGGCTGACATGACAACAGGATTCCTTGCAATCAGCATTACCACTTAGCCTCGCTGGTTTCCCAGTCATTGTCTAGACCTGGTAATCTTGGCTCCATGTGATCCTGACCATGTTGTTTTCCAGGGAAATTAAGGGAATGAGGTCAGTGATGAACTCACAAACAATGAGACAGACCTGGTTACTCACTCTGCCTTTGCACAGCCATTCACACAGCACACTGCTACTGCAGAAAACCCCCAAACCTGTAATTCCAGTTCTCCTAACCTATTTTCCATCTAGTTCACTCGAAAGGTCTGTGTATGTGTGCGTGCCTCTTTGCTCGTTTGATTGACAAGTCAGAACAGCCTGAGCAAACGTTAAAAGATCCCTGTGAGCGGTAAAGAAAGGTTGAAGGGTGTGTGTGTGTGTGTGTGCTTGTGTGATATCAATCACTAGCGTAAAGCATGCTGACTCACAAAGGTCAAAAACAGCTCAGTAGAAACAAAAAAGGAGCCTCAGGTAAAGTTCCCACTGTTACATCACAACGACCGTCTACTGTCTGGCCACTGGATCTGAGCCAGTGAGCTTGATGGAGGGTAGGGCATGCCAAGATGATGGATGAGAATTAAAGACTATTAGGAACTGGCATCAGTCTAGGAAAGAAAAAGACACGTGCTCAATAACAGGTCAGATCATGCCTCAGTTGTTTCTGTCTCCTGTGAGCTTGGAGATTTAGTGGTGCTTTATAGTCATGTAAAAAAGAACGTTTTTTCACAGGACTGTAAAAAACCTCCACCCCAGGATTTAAGAACCACCTTTAGCAGCAGTAACTTGAAGTAATCATTTTCTATATGACTTCATCAGTCTCTCACATTCTTGTGGAGGAATTTTGGCTGATTCTTCTTTACAACACTGCTGAATTCATTGAGAGTTGTAGGCATTCGTTTATAGGCAGCTCTCTTATGGTTCCACCACAGCATTTCAGTTAGAATGAGGTCTGGACTTTGACTGGGACATTGCAACACCTCAATCCTTTTTGTTTTATTGTGCTTCACAGTTGGTTTGAGGCATTTTTGCTGATATGCTGTGTTTGGTTTTCTCTTTAATTATGGGGCTGTTCAATGGCTAAACATTTCCACTTTGGCCTTATCTGTCCAAAGTACATTGTTTCAGAAGTCTCTTGTTTTTTTGTTGGTTTTTTTGGTGGGGTGGGGGGGGTTCAGATGCATCTTTGCAAACATAAACAATGCTGGCATGATCTTTTTAGAGAGACCTTTTCCAAACATGAAATACTTATCCATTATTTTCCGATCGTGCTATAAATGTTAATGGTAACTACTATTTTTTGCATTTTCTCTGAGCATTGCATGGTATGACCTTGCAAAGGGCCAGTTTGCTGGGACTGCCTCTCCTGGTAAGACTGAGCCATTCGGGTGTGTTTCAGGCTAGCAAAACATCTGCCTTCATGATGGAGGTCACGCTTGCTGATGTTCAGTAGCTCTAGCAGCTGACTGCTACCTACTCTCTTATTTCCTATGGAAGCAATAAGAGAGTGCTCAGTTTTTACAGGACTGCAAAGAATCCTGGGAAAACTTTGTTTTTCACGACTGTATAATAGATGAAATATCAATCCTAAAATAAGGTCAATATTTTTTTCAAGTACATTTGAAAGGTTTTTGCGGTATTACAGCTTTTTTTCTTCTTTTAAAGTTCTGAGCACTAGATATGCATTTCAGTTAACCTGCCAAAGGCTGTAACTCTCCCAAAACTTTTAATTCGTATGTCAAACTGAACACTTCGTGTTAGTGAATAAGGAAGATAAGCATGTATAATATGTAAAAAATATATTATGATCTAATAACATATAGCCCTATGACCACATCAGCCTTAAACCTAATGCAATCCTTTGCAATGGAACAGGAGAAGCCAGCACGTATGCCACAGCCATCTTCCGCACTCTTCTGCATCTTGTGTGTATCAGTGCAGGCTGGTGACTCATAAAACTGAACAGGAGGAAAGCCAAGCCACAACGTTATGTTATTTCCATTAGTTGGCTACGTATCTACACTCCTTATGTTCAAATGAAAACTTGGAAAAAGCAGCATGACGTTTTAAAAAATATATATATTAATATGGGTTGAGGAGAGGAATGAACTCCATGAGAGGTTTTTGTGTCACTAGAAGCCTGGCAGCCTTATAAACTTAATAGTCGGCGCTAAAATTTAGAGAACCTGGCCCTTTAAATAGCCGAGATGAAGAGATATCACTCTGTATTTGAGAGTAAACATCACTTTTATAAAGCCAGAAGTGCCCAATTTTAGGTAATACGTAATGATAAGCAGACATGACTGCTATATATATATATAACTATAATGACACCATATTAACAACTATATATACTAACTTTGGATTAAAGAGGGAAAAAATGGGGGGAAAAGTTAAAAGTCATTACAGCAGTGGATAAATTGGGGCTTACTCTAAAGATGCATGCTGTGGACCAAAGTATTAATGTGCTGCACAGCAGATCTACACATCTAAGGTGCTCACATAACCTGTATATAAATGATGGATGTAGCCACAGTTGCATCACCAGTAGGTTAAGGAAGTGCCAGTTTTGGTGCCAGTGCCAAGTGCTTGTATTTTTTTTTTTTAATCATGGTCTGTAAGTTTGTTGTTGTGAACGTACTTCAGGTTTATCCTGTAGTTTATTATTTCCTGTTAGGATTCCAATGCTTAGTTATAGTTTGTTTTTAGCATGTGTCCTCTTTGTCTCCCTTAGTGTTGAGCTTCTGTGTGCATGTACGTATGGCCTCTCATTACTTAGTCTTACTTACTTACTTGTCTCTAGCGTCTTGTGTTTAGTTTTACTTCCCTTATCATCTCATTATATTGGATTATTATCACTTGTATCGTGTTACTCTGCTGTGTCCGCTTCTCCAAATTACCTTCATGTGTACAAACAGTCCTATTTTCAATGTTCATCCTCCTGTTTCTCAGCATTACTCTTGCATGTATCTTCTTTTTTTCATGAACATTGATTTTTGGACTGGCTTCTCATCCACCAATAAAGGTGTGCTTTTTGTTCACTCTGCCTGCAGAGTCTGCATTTGGGTCCTAGTTACACACTTTGTGAGTGTTTTCACTGTTATACGGGAACTCTGTGTGCTCATTGGCTGATATCTTGTGATGAAACATTAGTCAATGAGCATACCCTGTTTTTTCTTACCCTGTTGTTGTTGTTTTTTGTCACAAACAACTACAAATTACAAGTTAATTTCATGTTGTAGTTGGTGTAAGCTGCAGCTTGTGACTGAGTCATTAGTAAATATGGAAACAGGTCTCTGTCACTGAGAAAAAAATTTTGTCCATCCATAAGTCAATAAGAGGGGGTTGGGCTATCTCAAAATGTAATAATTTTTTTAAAGAACTTGAAATTTTCAAAAAATTTTGTTATTTTCTCTTATATTTGTCTTATATTTTGAGACAAAACCTCCAAATTTTGACTTATACAGGGTGTTTTTTTCTGTGTCAGAAAAACTTTTCTTTACATGAGGACACAGGGCAAGGGCGCCAAGGGAAGTTTTATCATACTCCTCTTTCCGGTCTTTAAGCGATGACATGAAGAACCCTGCTTCTGGGCCCAAACTACTCTGCGTTTAATAAGGCTGTTGTGTTTTTAACATGTTTTAATGCTTTGTATCTTGTCCTACGTAATCTCAACAAGCCCCTAAAAACAGTCAGTGATCACTGTTGGCCTCTCTCGGTTTTTATTACCACTGTTCATTTTAAAGCCCAGTTTTTAAAACCTTACGATGTAACTACAGCCCAGCCCATGCAGCAGTATATTAATGATTAATCTTATATTGCAGTTGTTTTCCTGACTGAAGTTTGGTCCATTTACAGCATCCTGCCATGCAACTGCATTTGTCCCTAACCATCAGGAACCCTCCCGTTAACTTTTATCGAGTGGAAAAAAGTCAGCATTCATCCTCCAGCTTCACTGTTTATATTATGTTAACACAGCTATGTCGCTAGCGATCACGTAGCACATCATTATATACCAGCTAGCCAAACTTCAGTAACCCCACAAACATCACTGCTGTTTACTTTGCTGTCTTCATTTATGTCGGAAATGGAAGCTAACTCTCTGCTAACTTCTAACTCCGTTAAATTTCATAAATTCTGTTTTCATGGATGCCTGGATGTTAAACTTGAGTGTTACACCTGGTAGAGCAGCCACACTGATCATTTTATTAGAGATGAAAGAATTTAGACAGGTTTTCTACTTTCAGTAACGCCACAGTGATCATTTGACTTTGGGACCTGCAGTGGAGTTTGGGACCAGACACGTCTAATGACATCAGACTAAAAGACCAGATACAAGTGGAAATCATCTGGTAACTAGAAGAGATCAGAAAGAATTTGATTTGGTCTTTTTTGTTTTTCCTCAAAAAGAAGTGGAGGATCAGCCTGTCTGTGGAGCAAATGTTACCATACTCACAGGAGCATTAAGTCCATTAACATAGCTATAGAATTGTCGTGCAATAAAACTATATTTGAGAAGCAGCTGAACAACAGCTGCTATCATTTATTATAGTTGTGTTTAGGCTGCTGTCATATGAATTTAGGAGACTTAAGCAGAACGATTTTAGTGTCAGTGGATGGGACTTTCTGCCGCTAACTATGTGACAAGCACGTCTCACGAAGCCCACTCAGTCATGCTGAGCTTTCCCTTTGACTGGATTTCCAATCTTACTATAATAATGTGTAGTTTGCCTTCTTTGAAAATGTAATCATAATAAAAAGTGTTTAATTTGATTTTGTATTTTTCATTATGCTTTCATTCACTTGTTTATTCTTCTGAGTTTTATTTTGCAATTTTCTTAAGGTGTCTGTATAATAACTGTGTTGTTTAAATTTGTTCTTAATGTCTGTGATGCAAAGCAAAGTAAAAGTAGCTTTATAAAATGACAGCGAAATGTAGCTTTTTGAATGCTGATCTTTACAGATGTGACTGGAAGGCATGTGTAACATCTGTTTTTTTTTTCTTTCCTAATGCTGAATAGTTCCCGCATGAAGCTTTCAAAAGGACATCTGAGCTGTGACCTCGGCCATTTGTCATAATTACACCCGACACTGGAAACTTCACCTGTCACCCTGAAAACGGCTTCTATCGAGCACTTTGTACAGCAGTCACCTGCGAGCAATCACTCATCCACCTTCTCCTGTTCCTTCAAAAATCACACTTCTGCACACACTCGCAGCCATACAGTACCCAAGTCGTGGCCCACAGAGGGCCATTCTATTGCCAGATGCTGGCGTGCAAAGCTTCAGCTTAGGACTATTTTCATAATGACAAGAGAGATTTGTAGAAAGGGGGAGAGTTGTTTGGGAGAGTAGACATGATGTAAAATAACTTAACTGCTTCATAAAATGCATTAGGGGAGGTGGGAGGCAAGTGAGGAGCGTGCAAGAAGAAGGAGAAGCTCCCATGAGAGGAACATGCGAGCTGAGGACCACATTAAGACTACAAAAACCAAGCTGCAGTTTGGGCCAAAATCAACACGAGTAAACTGACCAGATGGCGTTTTTGCTTTGGCCAAATTAAACTTTTTTGGTGCTTGATGTTTTTGGTAGCTGGGTAAACATGTACGACCATTTTTCACCCTCTACTTTAACCCCCTGTTACTCATTTACAGGAGGTATAAAAATAATTGATAAATGTTTTTTAATTCTAATTAAGCTGAAAACATAGCTTTTTTACTGTATTAATTGCTATCCTAGTGCATACTGCCAACCTATTAATAGTTAATTAAGTAAATATTGAAGTTATCATAAAGAGTTCTACAACAAAGTTTAAAACCATATAGGGTGCTAATTACATTAAGCCCTGCAGCGCTACAGCAAAGTGTGTCAGGGATAGCTCAGTAGGTAAAGTGGTCGCCCCATGATCGGAAGGTCGGCGGTTCGAATCCACTTAACGGCTACCCTGAGGTACCCCTGAGCAAGGTACCGTCCCTACACACTGCTCCCCGGGCGCCTGCTTAGTGGGCTGCCCGCTGCTTCACTGAGTGAATGGGTCAAATGCAGAGAAAAACAAGTAATTTCCCCATGGGGATCAATAAAGTATCCATTATTATTATTATTATTATTATTATAAAGTTGTCTTCTCCTGTGATGAACATTTGTTCTGACAGCTCAACTGTGGCCTGATGCCAGCAGTACAGTACAAGCTTCCTCCCCACATCGCCACGGCCGCGAGAGGAGGAATAACCAAGCAGCATAGCTCACAGGTGGCTCTCCGCAGAGTTCAGCGGGTCGCCCACAGTTTAACATTGTACCTTGGAAATATCAGCTGTCAGTCTGCACACCAAAGCAGCTCCATAAATAAACGCTGACTGTGCCCCTCTGCGTTCCCCTTCCCCAACTTGAGAAGGTGAAGGGGGGTTCTGGCGGTGCAGGAGTGGTTGGAGGCTAAACCACAAAATTGACCCATGCCGGAAATCACACTGTTTTCCTTTACTCTCAAATGGGGGCTTTTCTGATCACAGTAAATGGTTGAACAAACAAGGGCAATGAATGTCCAGCATATTTCATAATCACACGTCATACTGCAGCACACCTGCATAAACAGCGGCCGCACTGTAGCCTCCTGCAGAGCAGCTCCAATGCCAGTGGCTCATATACACAACATACAGTAATAGCCGTATTTGGGCCTCAGGCATGCTCCTATATAGTTTCAATACTGAGTGAAAACAGAGCAGAGCTGCAGCGCTCACTCCTACATATCCCAATCAGTGCCATGTTAAGACTTTAGAGCAGAAATAAATATGCTTACACACTGGAATATAAGCAGCTTTGGTCTCCATAGGTAACTGTGCCGTTCATGTACAACGTTTGCAACGGTGAATTTTTGTTTTTGTTTTTTTGATCATAGACTGTACATAAAAGATGGGCACAGTCACTGTAGCATTAGATTTTCAAAGGCAGTAAAAGACAAGCTTGCTTAGCAACGTAAATATCTGCTAATTAATGCTAAAACAAAACAAAACAATTTCATTCACGAAACTTGGAGCAAAGACATCTTGGATGGGTTTTAGTGCAGTTAATGAGAGCAGGTTATATTATTTGTAAAATGTTTCATTTAAAAATGCTACCAAAAAGCACCAACACCGCACACAAGGTCGAGTGATCCAGTTCAGTGACTTAAACTAGCTGAGTTGACCCACTAACTTTAGGCCTTCATGAGGTTTAAAGGTGCGAGTTAATCTTTACTAATAATAAAATCATTCTTTTATTTTTAACAGAAGACAAAAAGGCAGAATTAAGGTTCTAGTGTCAGATAAGAATCAGCTACCATAATTAGTATCACAAAGAGCACTATCTGTCAAGTTCTTCTTATCCAAATATGGTCACATGCTTAAAAAACAAAAAGCTTTGCCATTGTCATATGAAACACCAGACCACAAACCAGTGGATGATGTCACGGTGGCTACATCTATTCTTTACGTACAGCCTGTGATCTTTACTCATGCTCTTCCTGTTGGTCACATGAAAAAAATCTAAGAGAGATTTTTTTTCTTTTTCTTTGATGATTCTGTTTATCAGGCTTCAAAAGACATTATTTTTATATTTTCATGTAAAATCTGGATTTAAGAAAATACAAACTTATTAAGATTTTCATAAGGCAAGTGTGATTTCTATGTGATTTCTATAAAACACAGCTTCACCTTTTAAAAGTAGCTCAAAGAAAAAAGGTTTGACATTTCTCAGACGTTTCCACTACATTATAATGTAATGCAGTGGAAACCTAAAGTAGCATAAAAAAAAACATAAAAGTCAAATTTTCATTCAGAGTTTAAGTGTCTCGACATGAAACTTAAGAGCAGTACTTTAAATGCAGGTAGCTGCCCTCGTGCTGTGCATATAATGTACCCACAGCTGCAGTAACAAATATATTTGTACAGTATATCAAAAGCTAGTTAGTTGTTTCTACACCTGGGTGACAAAAATAAAATCAGGTCATGGGTGCCGAGTGGTGCAGCGGCAATGATCCAACATAGCAGAGACCCAAACACACACATACATACAAATAGACACACAGTTATAGCCACAGTCACTCAGCCTAATAGTATCCTGGAGTTCCTCAAGAGGCCTGTGTCAAACTTTGCCAAAACCACTGCCAGCGGCTTGGAAGCGCCACATGGAAAACACAAACGCTTGCCTCTACGGGCGAGTCATTCCACAGTTGGAAAACATGAGAGGAGGAGTATGACCCAAGAGGCTTATGCAACAAAAAGCATCTGCATCACCTCTGTGGGGGATAAGTAATACTGTTAGATTCTTATCTTAGATTGTTTGAATAAGAAAATAATGTGCACGGCCACATACGCGTATCTGCACCCCAGCTGTAATTAGTGTAAACAGACAGGGGAGAAGATAGTGTTGCCGTTAAATACAGTTAAGTTGTAATGTCGAAGTGGCAGTTTGCTTGTACCTGTATGCGTGCACGTTCACGGTGCTGCTGTTGGTCTTTCAAGTCAAGTCAAGTCAAGTTGGCTTTATTGTCACTTCAACCATATACAGTTTAACAGCACACAGTGAAGTGAAACAACGTTCCTCCAGGAACCAAGGTGCTACATGCAACATAAATTTACAACATAAATTAACAGAAAACACTAAACTAGCTAACTAAGAGGCCTAGTTAGCTGGCTAGCAGAGACAAGACAGACTGACCGAACATAAATTACAACGTAAATTAACAAAAAAAAAACAAAAAAACTTTCATAACATAAAGGGAGAAAAGTGAGTGGGATGTTTGTGCAAGTGCACAGAAACCTGTTCCACCACATCCCAAAGCTGCTCTACTGAACTGAAATCTCGTGGCTGTTTTAGTACAGTGAACCCATCCGTCATATTAAAGAAACCAGTTTGAGGTGGTCTGAGCTTTGTGATGTGGCGTCTTATCCTGCTGGAAGCAGGCATCAGAAGATGGATCCACCGCCAATAGCCTGAACCTTGAACCTGAAACATGATGGATCCATGCTTTCATGCTGTTTATGCCAAACACTAACTCTAACATCTGAATGTTTCAGTGGAAATCAAACTCATCAAACCAAGCGACATTTTTCCAATCTTCAATTCCCCAATTTTTGGTGATCCCATCTAAACTGCAGCCTTTGCTGAAAGGAGTAGCATCCACTGTGGTCTTCTGCTGCTGGAACCCACCTTCGTTAAGGTTTGGCTTGCCGTGCATTCAGAGATGCTTTACTTTATATCTTAGTTGTACACATTGTTTACAGTTGTTTTTCTCTCACTTTGCAGTTATCCCAGCAGATCAGCAGTTTCTGAAAGACTAAAACCAGCCTGTGTGATAACATCATCCATGCCACATTCAAATTTGCTAGAGTTTGCTCAGATTTGCTTCTTCCTCATTCCCCATGATAAAGGATTCACAATAAATATATTATTCATCAGTGATAGAGGAACTGGTTAAAGAGTATTTGGTTGTAACATTGTTTGTTTTTTTACCCTTTGTAACTGTTAAAACTCATCTGAGCTTCGGGGAAACAGTCAAGGAGAACAGTAGACTAAGAGGACACATCAGCTACATAAGCTAACTTAAAAAACAAATCTAATATGACAGAATTCCTGGAAGGTCTCACATTTTCATAGGACTGCCAAATTCTGTGGCAGTTCATCCAGTACATCCTGAAATATTTCACTTTAAGCTGCATGTAACACCGACACAAAGCATGTGCTTGACTCATAAGCAAAAATGACACAAAAGCCTTTTTAGTCACCATATTTTTGTAGTTATTTGTTGAGATGAAAATGAAAAATGTCACTGCTAACTGGCATAGCGAGAGCGAGCCATCTCTACTCCATCTTAGGTGGCCAAATGAGTGTCGAAGGTCATGTTTGGTAGGTGGAAAACTGTAGTGTAGTTCAAAAGGAGCAAACACAACAGAGCCAGACTCTCCAGTTGGATGCCATCAAAACCAAACTATGATGGTACGACGTCCTAAGTGCAAGAATTCCCACTTCAAAGTCGAGAGCAAGGAAGAACCCGGGCTCCAGCACAATGTGGCGTCTGTTTGAAACTTAGCGGAACATACTAAGACACAACGCAGACTGGGGCCCTTGGGCCTGCTGGTGTGGGGGAAATTGGCATCGGTTGTGTTGGACAGCTAAGACACTCTGATCGGTGCCCAAAAAGCTGGATTTGAAAAGGCCAAGTGGAAACAAAGTTAGACTTGAGATTAAGCAGGGATGACACATGTAAGTGCAAAATAAAGAAGCATACACACCAAAGCTTCTGAAGTAGAGGAGGGGATATATGTTGAATGTGCATCCAAACACAGCCACATCCTCGGCCCAAATGAGAAGCAACAGCATTCATTTTAATAACTGCTCCCATTTTCCTTCTTGCCAGCAGCTATTACCATAATTCATGCTCCGCTTCGTACCTGGAGAGCAGAGCTGCTGTTAATTGTCCCGGACATAGAGAAACTACACAAACAGAGAGCAGGAAAATTAAGGTAGGGTGGTTTTAATATCTTTCACAGTATATAATTAAAACAATGCAACAATGTTTCGCTACACTATAGAAGACCCTGCAGTCATGTTTAAGAGTTTTAACAGAAAATTTGACTTACTTACAAAAGTCCCTATTCTGCAGAAAAACAAACATTAAAAATCAAGGAACAACCAACACTGAAACTGTAATTAGGTTCAGTAGTCAAATAAATGCTCTTTTTAAACAAAAGGCCTGAGTCCTTTTCAAACATGCACAGTCAGGAATTAATGCAAGAGGATTCATTGAAGACATATGAGAAAAATTTGACATTATTTTCCTCTGGTGCTTGCTTTGTTGTGGGATTATGATTAATGACATCTCTTTTCTGAAGGTATTTGAGAAGTTTACAAGGAAAAGCACTCAACACTCAACAACATCCGATCTCTTTTGTAAAGGATTATAAGCTCAAAGAACTGGGAAACCGATGGTTTAAACATTAACAATCCATTGTGTTTTAAGATTATTGGTCTTTCAAAATGAAAAGTAACCAGAGTTAATAATAAATGTGATTTCTGACCTCCATAATATAGTAGTGGAAGTGTTCGAAACGAACTAAAAGTAAAGGAAAAGAAAATCCTTCACCGCTTGTTTCAAACATGTATTTACTATCTGATATACTAAAATACAGGATGTTATAAATTGCTTATTTATAGTGCAAACAATGTGAGTTTGAATATGGAAAACAGTTTGCGCAAAAATAAGCAGGGCGTTGGAACATTTCTTCATCTTGGCAGCTTCTCCTTTGACCCCGGGCCTAGATCCGTTGTGCTTGAATGTTGCCTGGTTATGAAAGCACGTTTCACCCGTGCTTACACTGACACAGTACATTGCTTAAATCGGATTGCCTGCGAGTTCACAAGAAGGCTTTGTAGCTGTGAGGTTGTTTATGTTGTTTGTATCCCTCCTACCACCTCTGAATCAGAGTTTCACATACTGTAATAATTCAATAATAGCTCACTTAAGTGTTTGGTAATAACACCTTATCTTCAGTGGTTAACTCTGCACTTTTAACTACATTACAGGGACTCATGATAGCTCCTCCACACTTTCATTTCAAACAATTACCTTTGATATAAATACATGTAAAGCAGCGTGGGAAAGCGCTGTTCCATCTCGTTATGCAAAGCCTCGTAGTAGATAAGCTGTGACCGTTAACAAAACGGCAGGTTTCTAGAGCGCTGCAGATGGAAGTTCAAACCGTCAACATCAAGTATGCACAAACCCCTGTTGTGGTTTTACACAGGAGCTTTGCCAGGTACTAACTGGCAGGCTCAGAGGCAAGCTGATTATCCTGACAATCCGAAATACAGATAGTTTTTATTCAGGATGTGTCATCACACAGCTCTGGGACACAGCTCTCAAAGTGTCTCATTTCACATGCCTTAAGATGGGATATAAATAATGAGTGCATCTGTTTTAAAAGGGACCTCAGGGAGCACAGCACACCTGGGAAGGAGGAAAGGTAATCAAGACAATCTCCGAGGTGATTAAAACTATGCTGGAGCACTTTTTAGACCAAAATATAAATACGTCTATTTGTTTCTATTTATTACAAAGCTCCCCCAAATAACTGTATATCAGTGGCTGTGCCTTTTAGTTATAGTGAGGAATCTGCAGCCTGGCATGCCATGCATTACTAAACCAGATTGCATAATAAATGTTAAATCTGGGTTTTTCCTGGATTAAAGTAGGTCTTTGGGGCTGTGCATGTGTGCACAATTCAGCTGCATATTAGTAAAATAATAGCCTATATATTAATTTTTTTGAAAGAAAAATTAAATTAAATTTGATGTTGTGATTGAAATCCATCATCCTGTTCAACTTGAAAACATTCAAGACAGCTGTCAGTCTTCCCAGGAATGGACATCCAGGGAACTTCACAATAAGGTCATATGATGTAAAAAAGAGCTACATGTCAGAATCTACAGGCTTTAGTTAGCATGTTAAATGTTAAAATTCATGACATACAACTGGAAAAACACTGCTCTTATGATAGCACAGTTTAGGTTTGCAAAATTGCATCTGAACAAACCACAGGAGTCCTTTTGATAGGAAGTGGAGATTTTTGGACATAATGCATAGGTGAAAACTAAACACAGCATATCAGCACAAAACCATGTGTCAAGCACAATAGTGGACAGTACTTATTTGGGCTTGTTTTGCAGGCAGGACCTGGGCAGTCGAATATGAACTCCTCTGTATACCAAAGGTCATGTGAGGCCATCTGTCTGACAGCTAAAGTCTGGCAAAAACTGTGTCATGCCACAGGACAATGATCCTAAGCACACCAACAAATATCCAACAAGCCAACTGAATGGCTGAAAAAGATATGAATGATTGTGTTGCAATGAACTAGACAAAGTCCAGACGTCAACCTTATTGAAATCCCCTGTGACAGACTGACCGGTATGTCAAACAGAACATCATTATTGCTGCTAAAGGTGGTTCTACAAGGTGTATTTTTACACACAGCTTCTGCATTTTGGGTTAGTTTTTGCTAAATAAACAATGACATGGTGTAATACGGCATGTGTTGTTACTGTTTATCAAATTTTTAGGCCTACTAAAGACTAGATTTTTAAATTTCTTTATATGTATACTTTAGAATCAGCACTATATATATATATATATATATATATATATATATATATATATATATATATATATATAACATAATTTTGGCAACCTGGTGGCACTAGAGGCTTAACAAAGTCAATAGTATCCATCTAGTACTTGATAATACTAAATAAATAACAAAATAAAATTGAATTGAACATTGAAAATTGAATTAAATTGATACATAAATGCAACTACAGCAGTGGCCCACTTTTTAGCTTATTAAATGGAAAAGAGAAACATATGATTAGATGACAAAACTTTATGTTCCCAGTTGCTCTTGGTCACTGGTGTTAACTTGTATCCTAATATGTGGACCAAAGGATTGAAGTTTCCATATTGCATATGGAAGCTGCATATTTAAATATGGTAGCCCTCCAAATTCCAGCATCTAGCCCAAGACCTCAGTCATCATGCCATGTGGATGCCATGGCAAAATCAAACATCCAAGTGAGCAGATTTATTTGGCCTCTCTATTGCAGCGTGAAGACACAGGAGTACAGTAAGGTCAAGGAAAAGAAAAGTGATGAACATGTAGCTCTTCATCCTGTGCTGGTCCAACCCTGACTGCAGGAGGGCCTGACTGCCAAGCAGCCTACATGAGAGGAAAAAGTGACTAAAAAGGTCTGCGATTTCCAGCAAAAGACCTAAACTCTGTCCAAAGCTGTGAAGGCATGAATGTGCTTTAGCAAAAGCCTGATGCATTCGCTCATTCACACGTCAAACAAGTTTCCCTTCAATGGAGAGCTCTTTCTTCACTGGCTCTGATTCAGTGGAAATGCAAATGTTAAGGCCTTGCCTTGATTTGATGGAACGATTCGTTTTGTCAGTCTGCCTTCCCAACCAAACCTCGGCCTCCGACCCCACCCCCAACACCCTTAATGACGCTCACTAAATGAACCATAGCGTTGTCATTCAGCCCAGTGCTTCTCAATGCCAACCTGACATTCAGCTGCCATCAGTCCCTTCCCTACATGTACACATAGTCAGTTTAGCAAATTCAGTATTGCAATTTAAAAAAAATGTAACATCAGACTGCCAGCTATGCTTTGAGAAATGTGTTAAAAGACAGCAAGAAGGTTCTCAAAGTAAACTTACATTACTCTATCTTGATCATTTCATTTACTAATGTTAAACTACCTCATAGAGACCCAGCTTAGTACCCTAATATATTCTCTTAGGAGAGGACTGGGAGTGAAATCTTTTCCTCCTTCAGCCCCCAAAAAAGATGCTTGCCCAGAATCGGTGAGTGTATTTTAAAAGCTTGTTTAGCTATAAACACTGTAAGAATTTGGAATGGTACAAGCAAACAAAAATCAACCAAGAAGAGTTTTCGCCAAATCTTTGAGGAGGGCCTCAGTAGAGGTTGGAGAAACTTTAAGCCCATTTTCACATTCATACAAAATATAACTAATAAACAGAGCTAAGTCAGATTTCATAATTTGCACCTATAAAGACTACTAGCCTGCTTAAGAGTTCTGATTTCTCTCCGGCAATGTAGTTTCAGTGGACTTTAATCCACTTCCTGTTAAGCAAACTCTAGACCTGACACAGAGAACAATGAAGTCACACAAGAAAAGCCCGGTGAAACTTAAGCTTAACAAAGTGCGGGGCGCACGCACACGAGCAACACAACACACTCACAAGACAGGTCTTAAATTCCCGCCTTAGGCAGCACACTCACAGGTTCTGAATGTCCTTATTTGGAGTGCGAGAGAGTGATTGGAAGAAGGGTGATGAAGCCACTTGCCGACAGTGCCGATTGAGGCAGGGCCACAGCAGCTTTGTGCCAATTAGTGCATTCGGGCGTGTGAAGAAGACAAACCCTCTTACAGGTAGGTAGGCATGGCTCTGCTGAAGGGCCCCAGGGCCAATTGGAACTCAAAGCCAATTGATTTGACAAGGCATGTTAATGACCCATATTCTCAGTAGCTGGTGCAAGGTGTGGTAGCAAGGAGGGAGGAGATGGAAAATTTTTTCTCTACTTCTCTTCTACAAACACAAATCTGTCAGCGCACCATCATGTAACTAAACAAACTCCAGTTTTATTATGCTTACATAAAATGCTGAAGTCAGAGCCTGTCATAAATAAATTACAGGTTAAAAACAAAGATGAGTGAAACCTTCATATTTGATGGGCAACTCAACTGCTATAAAATCCTACGAGTGTGCATCATGAAAAGTTACATTTTAAACCCATCTTTGTCCCGTTGCTTGGAAAGCACAGCCATAAAAACTGCCTACTCGACAACCTAATCTTTCAGCAGACTGATGACTCAGGATCAACCTGTGTCCTCAAGCTGCCTGTCCGCTCGCCTGTCGTTGTTGGTGAAAAAGAGCCATCGTGTGGTTAAAGAAGTGAGCTGCAGCTTGCTGTGAACACATGAAAAGTACCTGCTATAATATAAACACCTATAGGCCAGGGGTTTACACTTTATAAAGGCAACAGTGAAGATTTTTGGCAGTAATTCAGAGGATTGCTTGCATAATTAACCATGATCCTGATAACTGTGATAGAGGCATGCACTCAGAAACACGGAGTGTATAATCTAGGTCACTGCAATTTACACTCTAAAAATAGGCTAAAAATATAGTATTAAAAACAATAATGCTATAAGACTAAGGTTCTGTGTTACATTACATTTACTACTGTGATTTAGATGGAAATTTGCCCTGAAAACAGGAAATAGGTGCAGTGATTCACTGAAAGCTGTGCAAATATAAATGTGTATAAAGTATATAAGGTCAAATCAAAAAGGTTTGTGGATTTCAAATCAGCTTGAAAGTCAATATCTGGTATGATCTGTGACCATTATTCTTCCACACAGCCTGAACTCTCGCATTGTCATTTCTTTTAGTAGTGTTCAGAAATAGTTCTCCAGGTGTCTTGTAGGACAATCAAAGTTGGCATTTTTCTAGATTCAACTAGAGAAATGTGAACAAATTGTATGTTTTTGCAACAGGCTGCAAGTACTAGTACTAGTTGGTTGCTATGTTCTTAGGTGTAGACACAACACTGCTTTATGGTCCTGTTTTTATGCTTAAATGAGTCATAGGTCAGTGTTAAGTGGCTCAACAAACAAAAGGCATTCCTCTGAAAATGGTCAAGTACAACGACTGGACTAAAAATGAGTGAAAAGGAGTCCAAAGAAAAACTTCAAAAAACCTTTGGACAGCCTGGAGTACCACTGAGTTGATGTGTGTTTAAGGTCTCTTAACTGTAGACTGTAGGCTTGTGCTCTGCCATGAAAAGTCGTTTTAATTTGAATGTTTTTTTTTTAAACTTTTCATCACCTCACCTGCTTAATCATAACAACCTTGAAAAATGAAGAAAACCATGACGAATACCGGTCTCAGTCATACGTGTTTATTTGTTGCTAATTTGCATATAGTTGGTGTTTGGGCATGTTAGCATGCTAAAGTTAGCATTCCGCTAACAAGCCAATCCGGTTGTTCAGTCTGACGTCACTAGCCGTGTCTGGACCTAAACTCTGCTGCAGGTCCATTTTGTTTATTTATGTTCCCCTTAATTTATTTTATTTTTTGTACTCACTTTTGTCTCACTGTCCTTGTCACTCTTTCTGTTCTTCATTGTACTACCACAATGTCATCTTTTATGTGATCCCTGTTTTACTTGACTGTATGTCTAAAATGTGATAAATAAAGTTAAAAAAAAAAAAAATCCGCTGCAGGTCCATATATCAAACGATCACTATGGCATTACTGAGAGTAGAAAAACTGTCTAAATTCTTTCATCTTTAATAAAATGATCAGCGTTCTGCTCTACCAGGTATAACAATTGAGTTTAACATCCAGGCATCCATGAAAACGGAATTTATGACATTTAACGGAGTTAGAAGTTAGCAGGGAGTTAGCTCGCTAGCTTCTATCTAAATACAATATAGCATGTCCTGACTGCAGGGTTTTGGAAACAAATTAAAACGTACAGCTCTGCTATCACTTCCAGCATAAATGAAGACAGAAAACTAAACAGCAGTGACGTTTGTAGGGTTACTGAAGTTGGGCTAGCTGGTATATAATGATGTGCTACGTGACCGCTAGTGATACAGCTATGTTATGGTAAATGGCCTGTATTTATATAGCGCTTTACTAGTCCCTAAGGACCCCAAAGCGCTTTACATATCCAGTCATCCACCCATTCACACACACTGGTGATGGCAAGCTACATTGTAGCCACCCTGGGGCGCACTGACAGAGGCGAGGCTGCCGGACACTGGCGCCACCGGACCCTCTGACCACCACCAGTAGGCAACGGGTGAAGTGTCTTGCCCAAGGACACAACGACCGAGACTGTCCAAGCCGGGGCTCGAACCGGCAACCTTCCGATTACAAGGCGAACTCCCAACTCTTGAGCCACAATCGCCCCTTTAGCATAATATAAACAAGCTAACTTTTTTCCCCACTCGATAAAAGTTAACGTGAGTGTTCTCGGTGGTCAGGAACAAATGTAATCGCATGGCAGGATGCTGTAAAAGGACCAAACTTCAGCCAGGAGAACAACTGAGATAATCCATCCACAATACGAGGTTAGTCATTCATATACTGCTGCATGGGCTGGGCTGTAGTTACATCCTAAGGTTTTAAAAACTGAGCTTAAATAAATGATTAGCGGTAATAAAAGCCGAGGTAGGTCAACAGTGATCACTGACTGTTTTAGGAGCTTTTTGAGATTAAATAGAAGAAAATACAAAACATTAAACATGTTAACAACACAAAAGCCATATTAAACGACTACTTTAGGCCCGGAAGTAGAATTCGTCACGTCATCACTTAACAATCGGATAGTCTTATTAAAGCATCCCTTTGCTGTCTCTCTATAGCAGGTACAAAACCAAGAAGGTTTTCCACAGAATACTCACCCTTATTCTACAGATTTTGAAGTATCCTGAAAAACTTTACTCATTCCCTGGATGGAAAATATTTCGCAAGATTAAAACTATATAAAAATAAAGACAATGACAGAGAGGAGGAGGGATAGCAGATAGTGAACCAGGAAGTGAAGAGGATTAGTAAGGAGGAAGTAGGGAAGCTATGAAGAGGATGAAAAACGGAAAGGTGGTTGACTCAAATGACATGCCTATGGAGATATGGAGATTTCTGGGAGAGGGGGCAGTGGGCTTTCTAACCAGACTGTTTAAAAACAATCTTAGAAAGTGAGATAATGTTTGAGAAATAGAGAAATAGTGTACTGGTACAGAGTTTTTAAGAGTGAGATGATGTGCAGAGCTGCAATAACTACAGAGGGATAAAAGTGATGATACCATGAAGCTATGGGAAAGAGTTACTGATGCTGAGGATGTTGACGGTGAAGTATAGAGGTTAGAATAAATTACACTGTCTTTGTGGATCTAGAGAAAGAATGTGATTGTGTCTGCTACAGTTTCAGATGTGACCCTGTGAAAATCTTCCTGAAGGAAAGCACTAGAACATGTAGTGACCTAGAAGTTCTCACTCAGAGCACCAGTTACTCAATCACAGGGAAAGTTGCTCATCCCTTGAGGATATGAGCATTTTTGTAAAGCACGTTTGATGGCCTGCTCTGTGATTTCGCATAAGCAGCAATTAGCTCGATGTAAAGAAGTCAAATGTTCAAACAAAGACTTACACCTGCTTAATCTCAGACTGCAGATGTTTTCCAACACTGAGGGGGGGTTTAATGTGTGCGCTGTTCCCCCCCAAAAAAACCTTTTATATAAGTTTGTTTTATGTTCAAACTGTATGGATGTAAAACAACTAATTTCATCGTCCTATTTACTTTTAATTCTGGGTCTTTAGCCAAGCAGGAGAAAAGATTTAGTTGTATTACTTTTCAGGAGTAGCCATGACCTGATCCAGAGGGAAATCTCTGCTGTGAGCTACTGTACAGATATTCATTGTACCCCGAGGATGAACCCTGAAGAATCCAGAGTTGTCTTTGAGTGAAATGTGGGTAAATGTATACATTTTTGTTGACATAGATCATTAAAAAAAGGTTCCATACAAACAAATATCAAGATCCAATAAATATATTTAATCCCAGCAACTGATAAATCATACATGAACAAAAAACAAAATGATTGATATACAGTACAGTGATTTCACTAAAAACCTGTACATTTCTTTTTTTGTTTGTTTCTTTAAAGCAACTGTTACAGTGCATGGGGGGCTAATAATCAGCAGGTTAAAATCTGAGTTTGACGAGATAATTTTTGCACTTGCACATGCACACTGGAGGTAAAAATACCAGAGTATCAACTTTAACACACTTTACATGCACACACAGAGACAGTGTCTCTGTACAACACCCTATGCACACTCAGCACGCCTTCATTCACATATTGCGGAGAATACACTTGCATTTTCTTGTAATTTCTTCCATTAAAGCAGTAGTACTAATTAGCTGCATACCATATTGTAGTTCATTGGATTTTAAAGAGAAGTTAAACATAGCTGGGGCATAGATTATATTGCTTTTAAGCCTTTTGAGTCACATATGAAATAAACATGTTAAAGTTAGATAAAAATGCCATGGGGTTAAAACCACAACATGTTTTTTGTTTTTTTCACAAGTTTTTCTCTACACATTATAGTTTCCATTGTAGCATAATAAAAGTTGTTTTCAGTGTATCCACCGGGTGGCAGCACTTCATCCCAGCTTAGACAGTGAAGGGAAGCCACTGCATTTCAGTGACACAACACAGATGAAGGTCACCGTTTTACAGAGTCCATCAGTTTCTAATAACTGCTCAAGTCTAAGTTGATCAAGCACAGTGTGTCTTTCCTGTAGAACATATACTTTTCAGCAATCATATTCTATATGACATGCTATCAGTATATGCTATCAGTCCTCCAGTACATTGAAATCAAAGTGAAGTGTTTTACCTCTTTTACATTTAAACAGTTAGCACCACATAGAAAGAATGCCATCGCTTCCTGCATATGGAGGCAAGTGTATGCACTTCTTGATCCTTCTACGTCTAGAACTACCATTATTCTGTGTGGGTTACCTGCTTTTAAGACATGAATGTTAAAAAGTGTCAGAGTTTTGAGCATTTTAACCTAGTTGCGCTGATAATACGGCTCCACTGATGCACTCTGCCTCACATGGAAACATCCAGCGTAATACCAAAGAGGTCAAATTACACATCATGAATTTATAAAACACATGAGCAACTAATTCCATTTTGGCTGAAAAGTGAGTGTTTCTTCAGTAAATTATTAACAAATTCTGCTGTGAACTTCCTCTCCTTCACTTAAGTCGGCAACAAAAACAACGGGGACAGAAATGGAAACCTAAAGACCAATAATTCGATGACTCTTTGTAAATAAAATAAAAAAGTTTTTTTCTTGGAATTCAATACTTCACCTTCGGTGTCCATCCATGAGATTCTCCATTCACAGGCTTCACTTGTTCAGCAAACATATTCATACGTGTGCACTGTAACTGGACAGGAAGGAGTATTGTGTTCCAGTGAATGACAGTTACATACATACATGAGGCATGTGTGGCCTCGACAACATTAAAGAAAACAAAATGCAGACAGCGAGCCGTGTGCACGTTTTTGAACAGCTGCAAAAAAAAAAAAAAGCACATTACCGAGAAGCTTTGTGCTTTATGCTGATGGTCGTGACTCGTAACCATGACAGCAGAAAGGCGTCCCTGCATTTATTTAGTGCCATCATATAAGCTTGCAGACACACACACCTACAGTCACACACAGTGGCGGAGAAGCTGCCATGCAAGGCCATGACCTGCTCAACGGGAGCAGTTTGGGTATCAACGTCTCACTCAAGGACACTTCATCATGCAGTAAGGAGACAACAGGCAATCAACCCTGATAGCTGGTGGACCAGCTCCACCTTCTGAGCTACTGTCATTAACACACAAGCAGCAGACTGATTGTGGAGACACACAGTATGGCTGCTGAATGAGCTCTGTAAAAAAAATGTCACATTATATTGGAAGACAATTTTTTCATGCATTGTTTTTGTTTTTTGTTTTTTAGGCATTGTGGGTATTCTCTAACTGCAGAGAAACATTCGTCGTGACATAAGCTGACAGATGGCGCATTGCTTCCTGGGTGGACAGTATACTCTTAAGGTGTTGAATACAAGTATTTTATTTTGAAAGTTCAGTCACTGCTAACCACCTCACTCAGGCAAGCACATATATAGTGGTATCATACCAGCAGGCTGTTTCCTGTCACACGCAAAAGCTCCTTATTTTTAGCCGTGAATGACCTTTCAAAATAAAATGCTGGTATACAGCACCTTTATGGATCCTTTTGTAGCTACATTACTACAGTACTTTGAATAATACTAAAGGACAATATGTACATTTTAAAAAAGGACATTTCACAACCAAGCTACTTTTTACTATGATTTCTACACAGCAAGCATTCTGCTTTAATATAGACTGATGTGCCCCTGAAAAACATTAATAATGTATTTGTTCGTGAATTAATTCTTCCACAGGACAATCACACATACTCTTTGCAACAGTAGTTCTTTTACCCAAACACTGTGGGACAGGAGAGAGAGCCCTGATCTCCTTAAGGTCAAGCCCACATGGAAATGGGTGGTGCGTTATGAAATGCAGCAAACACAGCAGCATGTAGTTAACGGTACCCCTGTGTTAACAGTGTGTGATTTGGGCATTTAAAGCCCCAGTTAGGTGTTTGTTGTCTGGCTGTCTGCATACCAGCCCAGTCTGCACAGCTGTGTGTCTTCATCTCACACAGCTGAGGGGTAGGACTGCTTATGAAAAGGAGGGTCGGATTGGGCTGGTTTGGATTGTGTCATTCTATCAATTCCTTGATTCATTCTGCTTTAAGGTAGCCATTAGAATTATTTCCCATCCCTCTGCTCCTCTCTCTCCTTCTCCCACCCCCCACAGTTCCTCCATTCCCTCGGCCACCCCCAGCATCAGATTGATGGTTTGACCAACCATCCTCGGGCCCTTCATGAAAGCGCAGCCTCAGCGTTTTGCGGATGACGAGGCGCTCCACAATGAAGGATGCGCAGAACCAGGGCACCGCGTACTCAGCCGTGATCAGTCCCTTAAAGTTGTAGCGGAACTCAGAGTAGTCCCAAGGGCAGGCGTTGAATTGGCGCAGCAGCAGCCCCGTACCAAACTCCCACAGGTAGGTCCATAAAGTGTAGATGATGCAGCGCAGCAGCACGGGGCAGCGACCGCGCAGCTTTAGGTACATCTGCTCCACAATGAGGATGCAGGTGCCATAGATGAAGAGCGCCCATACACTGGTCACGCCAGGGAACTTCCAGTTGCAGTTGACCACAAACTCCCAGGCTGCAGTAAACATCACCTCACAGAAGTAACCATGGATGGCGTACAGGTACCAGCGTGACAGCGCTGTCAGAGGAACGGGAGCCTCTGGGGTTTCCGATGTCACCATCCTTCCTCCTCTCGCCTTCACACAGACTTTACTGTAGCAAAAAAACAAAGATCTGAAGGAAAAGGAGAGAAAGAAAGAGGCAGAAAGATGACAAGCAGGCAGCAAGACACTGATCAGGATACATATTAATTCTAACAATTTTCAAGTTGTACTCTTTAGATTCTATTTATAGTTGGCATTCGTTCTGCTATAGTTATTCAATGTATTAACATCCATTTCTCGTTTTTATTGTTAGTGTCTCTTTCCATCATATCAGAGCTGTACTGACTTTTTGATCATGCAAACGTCAAGGTACGCAGGTTTTTGTGTAGGAAGGAGATAAATCAGTCGACCGGAGCAGCGGAACTATTGAGGAGTGGAGATTTGGATATTAATTAAAACAAGAGCGAAATGTGAAAGTGCAAAATGTTCAGGACAGAAACAGCTGCATAAAACTGATAACACAACTTCAGCTCTGCACAGACAGCATGCTAACACAAAGGTAGCAAAGAAGCATGCAGACTCTGGTCCAGCATCCAGAGCCTGTTCTTCAGTTGGTAACAAGGCAGCGATATCAGGCGTGTGACCTTCATTTCTATCTGCACATATTTTGAAAGTAGAATCGCTTTGAAAACTCTTTAGGCTTGTTTTCAAATTTGCTTTGTTTTTGTCCGTTTTGCGTTTATATTTAAAAACTAAAAAAGATCTTGTGTGTCCTCTTTAGGATAAAGATGTAATGGTGTGTGGGGCTGTAGCCTCAGGTTTATGTTGCTAACTGATAATTATGTGATAATGTATTTCAAGTAATATAATAATCAGTGTAACACATTATTTTCTCCGGCAAGTAATTACATAGTAATTACAGTAATTTGTAATATACTACAGGGTTTCTTTTTAGTGAAACTCCAACCCTGGGTGTGTTGAAAACTATTCACACATGTGTCTCCTGTACTGTTTGACTTTCTACATTCACACCTATTTTTCATTGCAACTTGACCACAGTGTGGAGGTAAGACAGCAGGGATTATATTGTTTTCCAGTTTCCTTTTCATTTGTTTATGAACTTGTCTGCACTCTTTATGAGTTTGGCCCCCAAAGAAACTCTATCAGTATCTTACTGGAGAGTCTGAAAACAACATACAACAACAAACATACATTACTTTTCCTGATTTTAAATATTACAGTTCCTGCCAACTTCTGAAGTAGTGATGACACAAGTGTAAGCTGTCTGGGGTCTACAGCTATTTGCTGTTATCTTTATTAACAACAGTTTGCCAGGACTGTAATCTTGGATTACAACTTTAATTGTAAATGGTACCAAGCCATAGTTCAATTAAGGACAAGGTGATGAAATAGTGTACTGACATCAGGAAGATTAAATTAGAGACTAGAGGGCTGCAGAGCACTTAAACTCTACGCCCTTCCCTCAGCTGATGCTATTTACTGAGTGACTGCGGGTGTTTCTTATGTAAGGTATAGCTTCATCATCTGACTACCTACATCATGTGCTCTTTTTCTAAATCCTGCAGCTTGACACACACACACAGGCTTTGGTATCAGGTATCAGAAGGCCCACGCAGGGCTAGATCCTTCCTCTATTTAAACACTGCACGTCCAATAAAAAAACACACAAAAGGAAAACAGCTCCATACTGGCAGGTTCAAGGACTACATAGTTTATAAGACCACTGTGTGTATATATCATCTGCTATACAATGTTTCCAGAGGAAACTGTGTCATAGTGGCAGTTATTATACAATAGCTCATAACCGGTCTGTTAAATACAAGCTCTGACAGAGGTTAGGAGTACAAAAGCTGGTTTGAAGAACAAAAGCTGATTTTTTGGGGCTATTTATTCCTTCAAAGGTTTGCTGGGGCCCAGAGTGAGTCCCTGGGGATTAACACATTTCTCCCAAACAAGAAACAAGGGTTTCATGTGAGGAACTGGGCCACAGCAATGGACCAACTGACCTCCCTAAACCCTTTATACCATCTTTTTGTGGCTCCCTGGGAAATACTCTCCTTCTCATCCCTTCCAGCATGACTGGGTCAGCCAATAGTTGTCAAATATTGTGAGCACAAGCTTTAGCCTTTTGCAAGAACTGGTTCCCGTTAAAGGGTTTACTGCATCAGAACAGCTCCTTGTGACCTTTATGAAAATAATCAAGTAAATTTCCCTTTAGCGCCTGAAAGATAAGGACATTAATGAAATCTTAGCACTTATCCTTAAAGTGGAAAAAACACTGAAGATTCAACACATTCTCACGTTCAGGGTTCTGAAATGACACTGACCTATCGAACATGTAGCGAGTGAATGGTGCTGATGGGTATATGTTATTTGGATGGAGCCAGGCTAGCAGGTTCCACTTCTTTCCACTCTTTGTGCTGAGTATGCTGACTTGATTCAAGCTTAAGCCGTATAGCGGGGTGGGCAACTCCAGGCCTCGAGGGCTGGTGTCCTGCAGGTTTTAGATGTGTCCTTGATCCAACACAGCTGATTCAAACGGCTAAATGACCTCCTCATCATGTCCTGAAGTTCTCTAGAGGCCTGGTAAGGAACTGATCATGTGATTCAGATGTGCTGACCCAAGGTGATATCTAAAACCTGCAGTACACCGGCACTCGAGGCCTGGAGTTGCCCACCTCTGCCATATAGTCTGTGATCAGACATGAGTCGAATGGATCTTCTAATCTCACTCTCGACGTGATAGTGACTTTACCAAAATGTTAAATGTAAAGTGCTATGTTGCACTGTATTCACAGACTATGTGTGCAGGATTAGAGATGACCACTTGGTCTGAAAAAATGCACCATTGCCCAAGTGCACAAACTTGCATTATTTTTAATAACCAGCAGGGGGCAATACCTGCAGATGAAGCCTATGATAATAGGCTTCCTAATGCTATATTGACTTACTTTCTCAGTAGAGCAGACAGGGGTAAGGTGAGAGCAAGATGAGTATGCCTCCTATCTGTCTCCTTCCAAGAGAAACGAGACAGATAGTCCATGGCACCACCTATACCTGACACTTGACCCAGTTTACTTTCCATGTAATTTACAGCTTTTCCTTCTAAAACACTTCAAAACAAAAGTCATCCTTCAGGAGTGGGTTAAATACCTGTATACATACAGTGGTTAGCTTAATGCATTTTATTCATAGCATCACGTAGTGTAATCAGGCACTCATGAACCTATATCCAAAAAGGATTTAAAATCAATTCTGCGTGAGATGACCAAATCACAAAAGTATTGCATACTGTATATATACAGTGGGGCAAAAAAGTATTTAGTCAGCCACCGATTGTGCAAGTTCCCCCACTTAAAATGATGACAGAGGTCAGTAATTTGCACCAGAGGTACACTTCAACTGTGAGAGACAGAATGTGAAAAAAAAATCCATGAATCCACATGGTAGGATTTGTAAAGAATTTATTCGTAAATCAGGGTGGAAAATAAGTATTTGGTCACCTCAAACAAGGAAAATCTCTGGCTCTCACAGACCTGTAACGTCTTCTGTAAGAAGCTTTTCTGTCCCCCACTCGTTACCCGTATGAATGGCACCTGTTTGAACTCATCATCTGTATAAAAGACACCTGTCCACAGCCTCAAACAGTCAGACTCCAAACTCCGCCATGGCCAAGACCAAAGAGCTTTCGAAGGACACCAGGAAAAGTATTGTAGACCTGCACCAGACTGGGAAGAGTGAATCTACAATAGGCAAGCAGCTTGGTGTGAAAAAATCAACTGTGGGAGCAATCATCAGAAAATGGAAGACATACAAGACCACTGATAATCTCCCTCGATCTGGGGCTCCACGCAAGATCTCATCTCGTGGGGTCAAAATGATCATGAGAACGGTGAGCAAAGATCCCAGAACCACACGGGGGGACCTGGTGAATGACCTGCAGAGAGCTGGGACCAAAGTAACAAAGGTCACCATCAGTAACACACTACAACGGCAGGGAATCAAATCCCGCAGTGCCAGGCGTGTTCCGCTGCTGAAGCCAGTGCATGTCCAGGCCCGTCTGAAGTTTGCCAGAGAGCACATGGATGATACAGCAGAGGATTGGGAGAATGTCATGTGGTCAGATGAAACCAAAGTAGAACTTTTTGGTATAAACTCAACTCGTCGTGTTTGGAGGAAGAAGAATACTGAGTTGCATCCCAAGAACACCATACCTACTGTGAAGCATGGGGGTGGAAACATCATGCTATGGGGCTGTTTTTCTGCCAAGGGGACAGGACGACTGATCCGTGTTAAGGACAGAATGAATGGGGCCATGTATCGTGAGATTTTGAGCCAAAACCTCCTTCCATCAGTGAGAACTTTGAAGATGAAACGAGGCTGGGTCTTCCAACATGACAATGATCCAAAACACACCGCCCGGGCAACAAAGGAGTGGCTCCGTAAGAAGCATTTGAAAGTCCTGGAGTGGCCTAGCCAGTCTCCAGACCTCAACCCCATAGAAAATCTGTGGCGGGAGTTGAAAGTCCGTGTTGCTCGGCGACAGCCCCAAAACATCACTGCTCTCGAGAAGATCTGCATGGAGGAATGGGCCAAAATACCAGCTACTGTGTGTGCAAACCTGGTAAAGACTTATAGTAAACGTTTGACCTCTGTTATTGCCAACAAAGGTTATGTTACAAAGTATTGAGTTGTATTTTTGTTATTGACCAAATACTTATTTTCCACCCAGATTTACAAATAAATTCTTTACAAATCCTACCATGTGGATTCATGGATTTTTTTTTCACATTCTGTCTCTCACAGTTGAAGTGTACCTCTGGTGCAAATTACTGACCTCTGTCATCATTTTAGGTGGGGGAACTTGCACAATCGGTGGCTGACTAAATACTTTTTTGCCCCACTGTATATCCCACTGTGGCCAAAGCACATGCCCATGTTTTCTCTGTATTATTGTTGGGTCTTTAAACTAAAATGTAACACGCCTTGTTGCGATTTGGTGCTATATAAATAAAACTGAATTAAATTGAAATGAATTATTCTACTGTCAAGAGGATGAGGGAACATTCAGTAAAGATGCTGTTATTAAGAAACCTTGACTTTCTGGTCTGAATATATTAGAACTTATAAAAAAATATGATAGCACTAATCTTTACCACTGGTGACTGGTTTTTATTGGATTTAAGATTTGTGGCCACTGCTGATACCTTTAAAAAGAAGCTTAAGACCCACTTTTGCAGGCTTGCTTTTATTTAGTTTGATCTATTTATGCCATTTATACCACACATGGGGGAACCTGGATACTAAGGTTTATTGATGAATGCGGGTATAAGTAGCAGGATGAATTCTGTGTGTACAGGAATATACACTCTGCTCAGATTTAGCCAAATGCTGCAAAACTGATCAGACTGTGCTTCACTGGGCAAATAAATAATGACTCAAAGCAAAGTGCAAAAAGCAACATAAGTTTGCAACTTGTCCATTGGCTCTGGGCTTCAGGCAGGCATTGGCTGTGAAAGATTTGCATCCAAATTGAATCTTATTGAAGCTTCTGAAAATGAGGCACTATGCATGAAGATGGATGTAAATCTTTATACTTTTGTTAAAGCTCTTGAATAAAAGCTGAGATCATATTTTTATAGAATGTATGTAGAGGAAAATTTTTTACAAATGTGACATAAACACATGGACCTAAATGTAAATCGTGGTCCTATTTAAAATAAAATTCGCAGGATTTCTTTGAGATATTTTTACTTTCTCACTGAAAAGTCAGCATAATAAGACCACATCCTCAGTTTCTCAGTTGATCCCCCTCCCACTTATGGTAGAGGGGGAAATAAAGAACAAGGCTGTGGTGATGGTCAAAATGTTGAACTGAAAATGGCCTTAAAAGAGTTCACAAACTAATAAGCTTCCCATTCTCACTCGAGTATCACATGCCTTAATTCTATTCCCACACTTTCTTCTTTCAGTTCAGTTCCCCCTTCTCTCTTCTCTCTTTTTTTTTTTTTGCTTCACTGACAGCAGTCTCATGCCCACTAAGCCGCTAATGACGAAAAATATGTGAGACGACATTCAGCCGTCTAACCCTGGACTTTGTGCCAAAGGGCCTGTAGATATATTCGGGGGTGAAAGAAAAGGCTTAAAATGATTAGTAGAGTAGTGCAGCAAACATGACTTGCTCTTAGCTTTATATAAAAAGAAATCATTTTCATTGAAAGTACTGAAAATATGTGGGTTGTTTCTTTCTCTTCAGTAGGTTCCTGTCTCTTGGAAATATATAACAGGGACGTTAATATTATCAGACTCGCTGAAATATTCAGCCGCTCAACCCGTTCTTTACACTACATTTTAGAGAGTTATCACAAAGATAAGATTACAATGGAAATTCTCTGATTGTTTACTGTGCAATACTTGCTTATGCAGTTTCGTAATAGTGCAATCCTTTTTCTTTGTTTTTTGTACCATATTGTGATGAACGTGGGGAACATCCTCATCCACCTTCACTACCTCTGCTCCATGTAGCCTCACTGTTACACCTGCCTACCGCTAATTCACACACAGCTTCTACTGAGCTTGATTTCTCACACTTGCACATACTTCTCTGCCACTCCTGACTTCCTCATGCAGTACCACAGTTTCTCTCTTGACATCCTATCTTATGCGTTCTCTAGGAAGCATATGATGGCGCCCTCCCACCAGTGTGTCATTTGGCACACCATGACAAAGAATACCCAGGACTTTTGAGTAGCTATAATGATATATCAGATGAGAATGGGACAACATTCCCTCCCAGACATCCTACAACTGGTCTCTTCAGTTCGCAGATGATTATGTTGAAACAAGAAAGAAACATGAGATGTTACACAGATATGGCCTAACCTTTGTGAGACATGTTGCTGTCATCAAATTCAAAATGAGCTAGTATTTTTTTTTTCCTCAAAAGCTTTTCTGGAATTGAAAACATTAAACTATGACATGAAAAAAAAACTTATTTGGTTCAATCTTTTGTTACTTTGTTCATTTGAATCAATTTTAAATTTGGTGTCTGGTATCCCTAAAATCGCAGGGAGGTTGTTTTATTATACGTTGAATGTTAACACTGGACACCACAGACATTGCTACCTGACCTTTTTGCTCCACTTTTGCTTTTTAAGGCAAACAGTGGGGAGGCTGATGGGAAATCGGGGGAGAGTTACTGGTGATGACACATACAAAGCTCCCTTGCTGGTTGATGTGATTACATTGTCAGCATCTTAAAAGCTGACAGGACACCTCTGCTCCCTCCTTTAAATGTGTGTGCGTGTAGGAATATCTATTGACTTGTTGCCTCAGCATGACACAGTTCACACACTGGGTGCTATTTGATTCTGCTGCTGTTGCAGTCGTTGTAGGATATCGCCCACCAACCCGCAACCCCAACGGTTCTCTCATCGGGCCAAAGTATTGACCAGCAGGACTCTTTCCAGCTCCTGCTGCTGGGACCCGCATCGCCGTTGCACTCTATTGAGCCCCGCGACGGGACATCACAGTCTGATGGTGATCAGAATGGCAGATGTGATGGAGCTGCCTGCTTTGTAAACCTCAGTATGACCATGGGGAGACACAACACAGGCAGGGTGCTCTCTGAACTGAAAGAGGGGGAAGTGATTAAGACGGGTTTGCCTGAGGACACGAGGGTAAACACCAGCCATGTGTGAGCTTTTAAATGAAAAAAAGCTGAGGGTCTGGTTGAAAACAAGGGTGTCAAGTCTCTGAGATGCATCTCTTGACAGCAGTGAAAAAACAGAAGAACGGCACAAATAAAACACACCAAATGAGAATTCAGCCAAAGTCAATTTGAAAAAGAAAAGATACACACAGATACCTTTACATTGCTAACAGTATGCTGACAGCTGTGAACTCTGACACCATATCAGAAACACACCACGTTGCAGCACAGGATAATCCCTTCATGCACTATATATCTCCCCGTGGCACGGATCCCAGGCCTATGCAGACTTTTAGAAGGTCACTTTTTGAAGGCTGCAGTGGAGTGTATAGAAACCAGCAATATCCATTGCAGCTAAGCGTCAGTCACCAAGGTGACCTAACCACTGCTTCATCTCCACTGATGGAAACAGCACTGCAGGCGACATGCCCTTGATGTAATCAACTTGAAAATACTGACGCTTTAAAGCAAATGTATTTATGTTTTGTGCCTTCTTCTGCTGAAATACACCAGTCAGAATTGCAATGAGCACACATGATTAGCCACTGGTGCTAAAAATCCAAACAAGTTCCAGCTTCTTAAGTGAGATTTTCTAAATGATTATTAGCCCGTTAATTCCCCAAGAGTGTACAGAATGCTGCTAGTTCTATGACTGGGAATCTGTAGGACTGCTGTCCCTTCCTTGATCACCATTAGCTGATCCTGGTCAATACTGCTTTTTTAGAAGCACGATGAGCAAGCGGCAAGAAGTGTGTGTTTAACAGGGCCTACGTAAAAATGTCCGATAAGAGTTAGGGGTGAAAGAAGGGGGATGTGCAAACCTACTGAGGTATTGCAAAATAAACTGATCCCAAATGATTCCAGAAGGCAGGTCGATTACCCCTGAAACAACAAACTGTCACTCTCCTAAATATCACATCTACCTTTTCTGTAAGATGAAGCAAATAAAAGTTCCAAAACACGCTCAACAAGCCACATCTATGTGGACTGATCTATTTACAGCTGATACCAGTGCCTGCACTTAAAAGGCAGTGTATAAAACCTGGCATCAGTAAGACAAGTGCAGCCTCATCTGGAGCATCTTCAACAACTGTTGCTGCTAATGGTGAAAACCACAAACTTGTTTCACCACTTGAGGCAAAAAAGTACAAACAGGCTGCAGAGGAGATATTAACAGCTGGTGATGTAAAAATATGACTGATATATATTATATCATGATATATATTATATATATTGATATATATATATTGATATAATATATATTTATATATTGATATAATATAATTGACATGATTATATATATATATATATATATATATATATATATATATATATATATCATGATATATATTATAAACATATTATTTATTACATATTACATAACATATTATTTATATGTTTATATATAAACAAATAATAAACAAATAATATATAAACATATTATTTATATGTTTATATAAACATATTGTTTATAAATATTAGAAACAAATGAAAACAGATGGAATTACGAGACAATGATACCTCGATGCTAAAGACAAAGACACACTTCTCCCTCCTTCCTTCACAGCATCCCCCTAATTCCAGAGATTCCCCGGGGGCACGTAAAGTATCCGAGCTGCTGATAGAGCGGGAGAGACGCCACGAGGACTAAAAGCCTGGACACAGCAGTGCCAACAGAGGCTCGTATAACTTTATAGTAGGCATTCTTTCTATATCTGCAAGGTGAAAGCCTGAACAAAACAAACAGAGCGGTGGGGGAGGAGTGCACTCAATAAACCGAGTGGTATGAACGCTGAAGGGTTCATTCTCACTGATAGAAACAAATATACCTGATTACCTCTCAATGACCTGATGAAGACTGCAATGAAGACTTTATTACACAAATCAGGTATTACTCAGATTTGTTGATAGAAAACTTTTTTTAAAGAAGAAAAGGTGTTTTTTTCTATATAAGGATGTTTGGTTGCTGCAGTGTTTAGATATGTCTCCAGGGTCGCCTCTTTAAGTTATAGTTCCTGAAATTCATTAAATTGACAGTTACATTCTCGATTATATAAGCTTACAGTTATTCTGAATGGCCACACATAAAACGGGAACACAGAGTGCAGACTCTCCTGTAAAAGCACTTGCAGTGTTTCATTCAGTTGTACTCCTGGAAAGTGACAGAAATAGCTGAGGAGCGTCATGAATGAAACAGGAGAGCCTGACAAGAGGAGTGACTTCAACTCTTTACTGCTTTCTCAGCTCATGCGGTGACGTGGGATTTCCAAAGTTATCTGGCAATCAACGCGCAGTGCAGAGGAAGCGTACTCTGTGCTGCTGGTAGGAATAACATTACGGAGAATGATGTCTAAAGATAAGTGTGTTTGGGTATCCCGGAGGATGGAAATGCACTGGGTTGTTTTCTGTATAGTTAAACTGCATGTCCTTCTGTCATTCTTCTTCTCTGCCAGCTTATATGTCAGTTTATCATCGTTCCTTATTACCCAATAAATATCTTAAGAATTACCCTTCACAATCCCGAAAATACTCTCATATTGTTTTCACAACCTTCCTCCAATCACATTCATTCCAGCTCTTGAGCTTTTTGCAATTTAGTAAGAGGCCCTGAGATATTGGAGCTAAGCCCTCTATCCAGGGTAGCATAGGGGTCATGGACCATAGATTAGAAATCGTGGAGCAGCTGTAAAGAAAGCAGGAGATTTACTGACATGGTCATCATGCTGCAATGGAGAGTAATGTCTATAATGGAGGGGTGCAGGCGCATGTTAATCTTCTATCAGACAGCTTCGTAATCAATCTTTGACAGCGCATAATTGAGATTGGTCTCGGTGCACAGGTTTTAGAAGGGAAGAGATCTTTGAAAAACAAAAGAAGCTGAGTGCTGGACTGGCACCTGCTCTGATCAGAGTTTAATACTTGAGTTTTTTTAAAACCTTAAACTCCGTAAATCAAGATGTATCCAATAATGATAAACATGACACTAATGTGCTTAGTCCAGAACACAAAGACAACTTAATGGAAACGCACGTTTTTCACCAGCATATACCAAAGTGCATAAGTGCAAATACAGAATGAACCCATGCCTTGCTCCTCTTTTGTGCATGTATTATAGATGCCTCTACGTGGATGTAATTTGCGATCAATATCTTCAGTTCTCTTGCTCAGTGGTGGTTCTTTTTAACTAATTGAAGAGTTTTAACGCAACCCTAAAAATATAAACTTACACTTAGCGGCCACATCATTAGGTATATCTGTTCAACCGTTCGTAAACACAAATATCCAATCAGCCATCACATGACAGCAATAATGGAAGTAGACATGGTCAAGATGATCTTTTGAAGTTCAAAGTGAGTATCAGAATGGTTGTTGATGCCAGTATTTCAGAAACTGTTCATCTATTTTTCTGCGCAACCATCTCTGGGGTTTACAGTGACAGTTGTATGAAAAAGAGAAAATGTCCAGTGAACAGCAGTTCTCAAATAACCCCTGTAGCAGAAGACCACCCCAGCGGCCACTTTGGCCAGCTAAGAACATTAAACGAAGGCTAAAGTTTGCACAGGCTCACCAAAACTGGACAACAGAAGGCTGGAAACTGCTGCCTGGTCTGATGAGTGTTCATTTCTGCTAAGACATTTACATGGTAGGCTCAGGATTCACGGAAACAAAACGAAAGCATGGATCCATCCTGCTTCGTGGATGACCAGTGGAAAAAATATAAAGTGAAACTAGGTTAAATGAACTTTAATGAGTGGTGAAAATGACAACAACAACAAAAACACTGACACTGCTGTGCTGGTGTTGACTGAAATTCACTTTTTTTATTGTCTTTAAAAAATGTGGGGCTGTGACGTTTCCTTCACGCGTCTTAAAAAGCCTGATAACTCAAGAGGTTAGCAATTCATATATGTGTATGAAAACAGGTAACAGGTCCATTTGTACAGCTACGTTAATTTAGATGCCCACACGCTGATAAATGCAGTTTTTTCAAGCATTTGCATTTATATTAACGGGTCATTCGGGGAATCCTCACTGTGAAATCTAGTGAATGGCTTATAAATAGGTCCAAAATGTCAATAGAGTCAGTGTAAAAGGCTGAGGCGGGATATAGGCTACAGAGGCTGCAGCAGCAGGGATTATCTCACCCCAAATGATAGTGAACTGCAGGCCTTACATGGAATAAATCAATGAGGGATTTTGAAAATCCAAACCCCATATGGCACCGTGTTTCTGTAAAAACACATCCTACAGTGTGACCATGATCCAGAAGAGAAGTCATGACAGAAAAGAATCGCTTGTCTACTTGTAATTAGATGTCCAAAGTCATCTTATCCTGTCCCTGGAAAACTACGGGCCACTGCGCAGGCCCGGCTGCCGAGACTCCGCTGCAGCATCACGCCTCCTTCCTACTGAGCAGTGCGGTATGGTTATCCTTGACAAATAATAATTAAAAAGGCCAGATTCAAAACAGAGAGGGTTTGAAAACACTTGCTTTCCTCTGACAAAGCCTCCGCGTAATGAAAAAGACACACTTATACGCGCAGGCTGCTTTTATAATGCGCTCGTGTACGCTTACATATCCTTATTTTAACAGGTGCAACAGCCTAACTGTGCACAAAACATGTTAAGTGATGACCGATTCGACCAGTTTTGACACAGGATGTCCAGCTGTTTTTTCCAGCCTCGGTGTACTAAATTTGCGGCACGGTTAACAGAAACGCGGCTGCACAACTATCAACTTGCAAGGAAACACTCATTAGTAACAAGCGGGTGAAATTCCCACGGTTGGATACATTACAAAAACCTGCAAAAATAATAACTAGGGAGCCTCACGAATACTTGTTTTGATCATGGCTATTTCTACTAAATCCTAACATGTTGGCTACATGTCGCTGAGCTCCAGCACACCGACGTGAATCATCGTCTGTGCATTTCGTTTACCTTTCGGCTGAGCTCTGCGGTGTCCCTCAGCACACAAGCCGGACGATCAAATGCATCTCCCCCGGAGAGATTGTCCTGGTTGACTCGGTGTCCGCTTCCTGCCGCTCATCTGCTGTCCCCGGCTTCTCCTCCACGGTGTCTCTACTGTCCGATGAAAATTGACACATTTTACTTCACTGCAGCAGCAGCGGCACCAGCAGCACATGCTCAGACAGACTCACGCAGTTCTTGCATCTTTTGGTTAACCGTTTCTGCACCGGAGCTCAGCGTGTGCGTGGCTTCAGGTTGTTTATTATTGGGCTGGAAGTCAGGTGGAAGCCCTCTCATTCAGGTAATGTAGTGTGAAGTCACAGGACGGAAGAAAACCATACACACACGCCCAGTTGGACAATGAATGGCCTACTTTAACAATTTAACTGTGTTAACCTATATGTAAACAACACAGGTAAAGACTTTTATGAAGGAATAGTTCTGCAAACACTGACTTGGAATAATAGATCGACATTTCCGAGGTTTAGTCCTGACTTTCACTGAAGTTGGATTAAAAGTTTTAAATGCAGTTTTGTTCTTGATATCCATACCCTGGCAAAATACTTGAAGAGTCACGCTTTTATGCTTGCCCACCATTTTCAAATCCTACATTATAGCAGGTCTCACTATTATCTTATAAAAACCTTCCATTTCACTGTTGCTGCTATCTGTCTGTCACAAATTAGGCTTGACAGTAGTCTCCACCCTGTCTGCACTCACTTCTACACCTCTCTTCTGCATCCTCCATTGCTTATTTAAACCCAGTTATTTAAACTCATCTACCTTCACCGCCTCCTTCATTGTCTCCTTCTCATTCACACACATATATTCTGTCTTGCTTCTACTTCTACTTTTCCCACTTTTCTCTAGAGCATACCTCCACCTCTCCAGGATTTCCTCCAGCTGCTTCCTATTCTCAATACAGATGACAAAGTCATCTGCAAACACCATAGTCCACAGAGACTCCTGCTTTCCCTCCATTTGTCCATCATCACTGCAAACTGGAACCGAAGCAGATATTTGATGTAAACCCCACCTTGAACCCACTGAACTGTCTTGCTGTCCTCATACGTGTCCTGCACCACCCTCACATACTTCTTCTCTGTCACTCTGGACTTCCTCATGCAATATCACAGTTCCTGTCTTGGCCCCCTATCATATGCTTTATCTAGATCCACAAAATGCACACTGATTCTGACCTTTTCTCTACTTCTCCATCAACACTCTTAATGCAAACATTGCATTAAAGGTTGCAAATTGTACTTCTTATGCCCTCTTGTCCTGCTAGATCTCAGTGCATTGCTCAGTAGCATTTACCATAATATTTCATTGCACATGAAATATTATGGTGCAGTATAGTGCAGTATCTTTAATGTTGTAGGAATTAAAGATACTGCACTACCCTTTGAATCTTAATTATCTAATAGACTCCAATTTGTTCATGTAAATGGAAAGTCCTCATTACACACTAATGTTAATTATGGAGTGCCACAGGGTTCTGTGCGAGGACCAATTCTGTTTACATTATGCCTGCTTCCCATACCATGCATTTTCATTCCTATGCAGATGATACACAGCTCTATCTATCAATGAAGCCTGATAACGTACGCAAATTAGTTAAACTGCAGAAATGTCTTGAAGACATAAAGACCTGGATGACCTTAGTGAAAAGACTTTTTTCCCATTTTAGACCAGAATCTGTTATTCAGTGTCCATATTAAACAAATATGTAAAACTGCTTTTTTGCATTTGCGCAAAATCTTTAAAGATTAAAAACATCCTGTCTCAGAGTGATGCTAAAAAACCAGTTCATGAATTTATTATTTATAGGACTATTGTAATTTATTACTAGTGGGCTGTCCCAAAAACTACCCGAAAAGCATTCAGCTGGTCCAGAATGCTAAAAAAGGGGGCTAAAAAGAGAGAATATTTCTCCCGTATTGGCTTCCTGTTGAATCTAGAATCAAATATAAAGTCCTTATTTGATTAATCAGGCCCATCTTATCTTAGAGACCTCATAGAGAACTTTGCTCTCAGACTGCTGGCTTACTTGTGGTTCCTAGGATATTTTAAAGTGGAATGGGAGGCAGAGCCTTCAGCTTTCAGGTCTCTCTTCACAGTTTGGATTTGGGGAACAGAACACCTCTCTACTTCAAAGATTAGGCTTAAAACCTTCCCTTTTTTAAAAAAACATATCCCTTAATTATGCTGTAATAGTCCTAGACTGCTGTGGTTCCCTATGAGTGTTTCTTCTTTAACCCTTTTCAGTCACTATGTGTTTATAGATCACTCCGCATTTCATTTAGTTAATTAGTTATTATGAAGTGCTTGACATGACTGTTGTTATGATTTAGCTCTATATAAACAAAACTGAATTCGATTGAATTATTACAGCTCACCCTTGTTCTTCACACTCAGTACAAGTACAAATGTTCTCCATTACATTCTCTTAATCTCCAGGATGGTGTAAAACAATCTTGTCGATCCCTGTCCTCTCTTCTAAACATCTCCATACCATCACAGGTATGTCATCCAGACCTACCACCTTTCCACTCTTCAAAACTAATCCTCTGCACTTTCTGATTTACTCAATGTCCTCCATCCATTCTCCTCTCTCTCATTTTCTTCATTCGTGAACTTCTAAAAGTATTCCTTGCATCTTCTCAACACACTCTCTTCACTTGTTAGCACATTTCGATCTCTGTCCTTTAATCACCCTAAGCTGCTGCACATCCCTTCCCACTCAGTCTCTCTGTCTAGCCAGCCAATACAAGTCTTCTTCTCTTTCCTGAGTGTCCAGCCTGACATATAATTCACTTTAAGCTTTTTCCTTTGCCATCTGTCTTTTTGTTATACACCTAGTCCTAATTTCTTTATGCTCCTGGTCTTACTTCCCTTCCACCTGCACGCACAATATATCTATCTATCGCTCCTTTATATCAGCCAGCTCTCCCCCTTTAGTCCCTAGTCTCACTTCTACCTGATCTCTCACTGCCTCCTAACATTCCTTACCCCGTCCTCTTTTTCTCTTGCTTCTTTGTCTTCAGCCAACAGTAGCACAGTTTCCATTGGCACCCAGTTGGCCAACACCACTAGAGGTGGTCATTGTTAATGCAGACCTCGATTGATCCAGTACGGAAATCTTATTCTTGATGATCCAAATGGCTTGGTTGTATTTATTTACAAACAGTATATAAAAAGAAACATATTTGGCTCATTTGTGCTTTGTTTTCCCGCTCCCTGAAACACAGACAGGAAGCATTATGTTAAAAGTGGATAATATAAAAGTTGCATCCAAAGAAAAATCACCTGTTTTTATTTTAGTTCTGTAGTTAAAAAATTTTCACAACAAAAGTGAATTACTTTAAGTAATTGCTGCTGCAATATGATGTAAACTGTGGCGCTGACCTCCGTTTCAGCCTAAAACATATTTAATTCTCAGAAAACACATGCAGTACATAAACATAATTTCCAAACATCCATTGTTACTCGTTCCTGTTTAGACCTTTGATCTTAAACTAATGGACATGAGAGGATTTTCCCACAGGCTTCCAGCTGAATGAATATTTTAGGAGTTTGCTGAGGTATGAACCCTCACACATATCCAGTGACATCTGCATGTCTTTCTCTTTCAGTTAAAAGAAACCAGTCACAGTGTTTAGGGGCATGTGGTAACTTGAGTCTTATTGCCAAACAATTTACTTCAGCAGAAGAAAAGGTGCTCCAGGCACATGATGAAGCTGCTGTGTAGTCACAATCCAAGACATACATATAGTTCACAAACAAGAGCTTAAGTAAGGACTTTCCATGAGTCATTATAGGATTTATGAAAACTAATTTAATTCAATGTGCTGGCCAAGAAATATATGAGTCGGGGAGTGTGAATTGTACTGGAAAAATACAGTATGTAAAGTAGATGATACAGTCTAAACAACAGATAATGCACTGCCTGACCCCACGCAGTAACAACAGTAATATTATGTACAATCATTAAACCTGACATGATGCACTACAGGACATAATTGAAATATTAATACGAACTCTAAGTGGTCTTCAAAGTACCTATAACAAGATTTGAAAGGCCATTCAGTGTTTTGAAAAACTTTATTATATGATTATGGTAATCTTATCTGTATGCTTGGGCACATCACTAACCAGGTATGATTTCAACTGGACATTAACGGCAGAGGCTAAAATACCACATAGACGGGATTTTCCATGAGGCCACATAAAGTAAGGAGGGATGCTCTTGCAGAATCGTTATGTTGGCAATCAGCATCGATCTCATGCTGACAAAAAAACATGCTGATCATCTTCCTCTTATCAGATAAGGAAAGCTAGGTGAAATAGCTTGAATAAAGCTGTAAAGGTGTCACAATATGGCTAGCAAAGAGCTGTTTGATTTGCTTTAGCGACAAGTTCTTTACCTCAATATTGTGATTTATTAGCGATTTCTCCCTGTTAACATGTTCCTCCTGTTATTACTAAACAAGTTTTTATTACAACGTACCAACTTGAAATCAGTGATCTCCTTTCCCAGATTTTAAATACTTCATTTTTTTTACTGTGTAGATTATTGCATGGATTTGATTTTGAGTCTGTAACATCAACATGGATTTTAACATATCAGTATTAAAAATACAGCAGTACCACTTCTCAGTTTCTCTGCTGATTGGGTGTCCTCCCTGAGGAGCTACTTTAGTTAAATATGTAGTTTTCATTCAACTTTGGCTTTACACTAAGAACAGTTGAAAGTATATAGGGGTATTGTGCTTTTTATTATTGACATTTTTGAGTCTTCATAACTTTGAACCTGGATGTCAGTAAAAAGGAGAGCTGTCATATTCTTACACTTAGTTAGATCAGCCATCAACCCTACATGGCGATGGCTTTCAAATGTTTACCCAAAATGCCAAATTTATTTTAGTTTTCACCTGTGAATGCTCAAAAATCAGATAAAACAGCCAGGTGTACCAAACCCTGTTTCTGCTAATACCCTGTACTTCACTTAATGACTTCTTTTACTACAGAAAGTTGACAGTCTTGTTTCCCCTTATTAGTCCTATAATTTAAATTTTTTACCAATTAGACTGGAATAGTGCAGCAGATAAATCTACATTTCCAGGTGAATACAAGTTGCAAAATTTGTACACATACTCTTTTATTGCTTTTTTGATGAAGCCAAAATTCTATTAGCTAACTGAAAATTCAAGATGAATGTCAACAAAGGCAAAAAGTTCCTCTTTTTTAAAGATTATGTAAACTACACTTCCCTTTTTGAATGATCTTTGTGTCAAATGATACACATTCAACTTTGTAGAAGTCAACTTTAAAAGTCATTTTGTGATTTTATATATATATATATATATATATATATATATATATATATATATATATATATTTTTTTTTTTTTTTTTTTTTTTTTTTTTTAGTTTTTTACATTTTCAAACAGGGTGTGGTGTGCAATAGTATAAATGTGATTTGTCTCAGTTGCATTTCCTGAATGGATTCAGCCTTGAACCCCCAAATCTCGTTTATTTCTCTTATTTATATTTAGAGCAGATTGTCTCCTTGAAGGTCTGCAATTCAAACCCCAGATTCTGCATCCATGTATTGCTTGTCAGGTAAACTGGTGGTTCTAAAATTGTTTTTGGAGTGACTGTTTAAGCCTTCAAAAAAAAAAAAAAAAAAAAAAAAAAAAAAAAAGGAAGGAAGGAAGAGGCCGATAGCATGCTGTGCCAGCACAGGAGAGATGAGCCAAGTGTGTGCATCAAATATGTAAAATTCAAATGAACTACACAGAAATATAATGACATGAATATTAAAGGTGTGCTTTCAGTGGTGTAAAGGGGTTTTAAGTTATACATTTTGATTTGCTTGAAGTCAAAAATGTAAAAATCAAGAGTAACATTTCTTAAATGTATCCAGTGGTTGAAATTCTGTAGTTGTTTCTAAGGTTGAAATGACGGTCAAGATGGAAAATGCAGAAGTTCAAGTAGCTAATAGGATTTTTCACACTTCTCCAAGTGGACAAACCTGCAAATTCTGCTGCTTGTATCCACTTTTGAAAGATTGTTTCAGTTATCTGCTGCACTACAATACTGTAAACTGTACATGTGCTGTGTCCAACTTTCTAAAGCATTTTATTGTTAGCATCATTACTAAAAAGTGAGTTCAGCCCACCATCACCTAAAGACAATGATGCAAATTCACTAAATTGGTCAGCAAAACCACCAGCTTTACCCAGCCACTTGATTAGAGACTTTAAGGCTCAGATATGTTCTGATATAAGGCTAAAAAGCCAGCACAGGTTGTCAGGCGTCTACAGAGCCTAGGATGTTACCCCAAAGTGAAAAATGTTTGCAGGAGAAGAGATGTAATCTGCAAAGCTGCTAGCAAACATACAATAAACACACAAAGGACAGGACATGAAAGCAGAGCACACTCCTGCTTTTTTTTTTTTTTTTAGTTTTCAGATGTTTGCTTACAAAACATGTTTCTGGTTGTGCATGAAATCTTTTCTAATACTAATCATATAACATATAAAGCAATTAGGAATGAAAAATTCTCCATTATTTTTTGCATATACCCTGTTTGCATACCTGCAGGAGTAAGAAAGACGGGTAAACACCAGCTTGAAAACAGAACATTCAGTGCAACTTTCACCTCCGTGCACAGACACCAAAGGAAGAGGGGGGAAAAAATCAATTACCTCTTTTTTTCCTTTTTTAATTACACTTTAGAAGCATAGATGCATTACTTATGAAAAAGGTAGAAAAAACACCAAGTCTTTCTCAATAAGTTAAACCTCTCTGGGCGAAGAGCAGGGCCGACTCACACAACAGAAAATTTCCTAGAAAGCATTCAAATTCAGAAAAACAAAAGACATTTTGAACTCGTGTCACTGAAATCAAAGTGCGTCTCTCTCTTTTTTTTTTTTTTTCTTTTTAAACTTGAGAAAAAGAAAAACAGAAGATGCAAGTGGCTTTTGTTACGTTCCTTCCACCCTTTTCCACAGGGTTTTTTGCAAGCATTTTTCTTGAAACTTCAAGTTTCAACGTTTGATCGACAAACAAATAAGCTGAGTTATAACTGGTAAAAAAAGAAAAAAGAAAAACATTAAAATAACAATAACAATAATTACAAAGACAGTAATAACGAGAAATGTAAGTAATAAACACAGTCCTGTACAGTCAGGCTCATTTTCTGATTGACCACAGCCAAACTGATCGATTAGTCTTCAGAAGTCTGATAGACTCATACTGATTGAAGAAAAGTAGCCAATGCTGTCGTCTCCTTTCAGCTGCCCTCGGCTATGGTTATAGTGGGAAAAGCCTCATCCAATTCATATCCCCCGCTGCTGTGGAAGAAACACACGAGGGAAAGGTTTTACACACAGTTAATGACAGCTGACAGCAAAAACTCTCAAAACTGGGCAAAAACCATAATGTTTTACCTCTCATTAAAACGTTAAAGTTTTCATACCCCTTAAACTCTTCTTGGCTTTAAAAATAATACTGAGTATTTAGTTTAACTGCTCCTTACCTTTAATGAAAGCACAAATTGTTTTTGATCTAATGCAACATCAAAACCAGTGTTAATTTTGACAACAAAGCTTAATTAGGTTTTATTCATCATTTAGGCATCTAGATTCTTTTAGCTTTAGATTATAGTTGACTGAATCGAAAGTTTATTTAGTTGACCAAAATATAAAGTGTAACAGTTTACAAAGCACCTTATTTTCATTGACATCAAATTCAAAAGGAGTCTACATTTCAACTCTTCTCTCCCTCCAACCCTGTTTATCGGGGGCAGACGTGACAACCTTCCTATGCAAGGAGATCAATTCTGATTGACTGAACGTAATTAGTTCTGATTGGAGTAAACTTATTTTCAAAAAATAAAAAAAATACAAAAATTAACACAGGTCAGAACATTTATTTCCATCTGGAATTGCATAAATCCCCCCCCCCAGCTGCCGATTGTTTTGAAGATGGGAGAGTCAGACCACTGTATGAGGTCTTCTCCAGCACATCCAAAACATTCTCAAAGGCCTTAAGGTCCGGATTTAGTTGTGGCTAGTCCTATTCCCTGAACTACTAATCATAATTTGAGTCTGATGAATCCTAACATTGGTATCTTCCAATATCCCTGAAAGAAAAAAAATCCACTGCTGGGAAAAATCTGGTCACTCAGTATATGGTAGTCAGCTGATATTGACCTGACCACATGGAGCAACCCCTGATCATAGCACTGCTTTCACAGGTTTGTAGGGTAGGCACCAAGCATGATGGGTGCATTCGCCTCTCTTCTTACCCTGATGCACTCATTACAGACCACATGACCTTCCTCCATTGCTCCATAGTCTAATCTCTGTTACCTAACAAACTGAACCCTTATTAGCCCAAGTTTAAGGCTACACAGCCACTTAGTCTCAATGCCTCTCTCTTCACACTGTGTTTGTGGAAATGCTCTTACTTTCATCATTAAAACACAGCTGTGACTTCTACTGTTGCCTTTTTTTAGGATTTAAATTCACCAAACATTGAAGTGATGCAACACAGTCATTAACAAAGATTTCCTGATCATATTTCTCCCTCAGTGAGAAGTTCACCACTATTCTTCAAAGCAATGTATCTGTAGGTTTGTATCCTAGTTGTAATAGATACAAGCGCCTTAGATGCTTTCTTTGCTTTGATTTTTTTGATTTGTATTTTACTTTCGTAGCGTCTCAGGTTATAGGGGTAGCTGGATAGGCGTATGTTTTTCCTTTCCTCGTTTTTGGCAAAACAACATTGTTAGACAGAACAGCAAAACTATTAACACAAAGGCAATTAAAAATAAGCATCCTCACGGGTAAGTGGGGATTTCTCACCTCACTGAGGTTCGCAGTGAAGGTTGTCCCGCAGAGTGCTCAGTCCAGTTCATGTACCTCGTCCTGGAGGGACGATGAGGGCCGCACTGCTTCACTCATTCGTTTGGCCATAATGTCCCACTGTGGAGCCAATACTTTGGATTTGGCACCTAAAAAAAAAAAAAAAAAAAAAAAAAAAGAAGACCATGAGAGATGTCACGGGAGAAAACTAAAATAAATACAGCTCTAGTTTTTTAGTCTACAGGCAAACAACAGTATTTTCAGATGCTCCCTTATTAGTAAGGGGCTGCACAAAATTATTGCTTTCTTCTGCCCTCTGCTGGCTTCCTAAAGTACTTCAGCACAGAGGAAAAACAACACCAAACCTTATTTTTGCTGCGCTTTAGAAAACAACGTGTGCCTCCACATCTTCCACTTCACTACTTTTTATACGCTTCAATCAAAGCCCATCAGGCCAACACCATTAACATTCACATTTAGTTGGCAGCAACACAAAGTAGCAATAAAATGATGTAATATTCAAGTTAATTGATGTTCTAAATTGAAATTAAAAACTCTAAATGCACTCATGCTTGCTAGAGAAGCAATGAAGGCTATTTTGCAAATACTTGTTAGTGAGATTTCATGGCAGACTGTCATTCAGACACAAAGTTTTGTAAGAAGTTATATTTCTGCATTGAGGTCTGAGCGCCTCTCCTCAGCATTTACATGCTACTATTACATAATATTGTTCCTATGCTGTTTTGTGGTCTCAGTTTCTTCTTTTCTTTCTACTTTTCTACTCCTCAAACGATTTCAGCAAATCATCGCAATTCTTGACGCTAGAAGGAGACTTTACTCGTCCCTTTCACCAGCTTTTTACTCACAGTAGAAGCTTCTATTCACAATGATGCAGCATATCTCCAACTTCATACATATAGAAACATACTAAAGAATTTAATTGGCTGTTCCATATGTATAGTGTTGTCTGGGTTAAGCAAACAAGACAAAACGTAGCAAATTTTATAAGTAGCAAAGTTGGATGAAAGAAGTTTCTTTTACCACTTGGGGGCAGCAAACACAAACTTGCCATTTAGACAGACAACAAATACAAAAGTCAAGATTTAAGCCTCTTTTGGTCCCCTTTGTGGTCTCTACCAGCTCCTAAGGGAAATACAGCCCTTAGGTTGTTAACGCCTCGCTACTTTCATCAGCTCCTCACTGTGCCTGCTCGCAGCCAAAAAGATGCTGTGAGAGCGTGACAGTAAACCAAAACAGTAAACCTGCAGGCGAAACAGCTGAACAACGAGCTGAAACTCATTACGACGCTCCATAAACTCAATTTGAGCAGCAGACTTGGGTCACAATTTCGTGTGCGTTCTGACCACAAATGATCCCTTTCACTCTGCCACAAAACACAGTCATTTAATAAGACAAATAAATAACGATGTTTAAAAGTAATGAAAATAAACATGCAACAGAAACCCTTTCTGTCCTCTGATATGATTGAGTCAGCTAGTTGGAAGTGAAACAAATGAAAACTAATCCTCGAACCTGGACGATTTCCAACTCCGATCTCCTCCTGGTGTGTTATCCCAGCATGGGCCTGAGGTGGGCTCATAGAGCAGTGGAGATACTCTCCCTCAGGATACACTTACCGAACCCTCCTGATCCTCCTTTCTCCCGTTACCATGACAACATAGACCGTAGCCTCCAGCTAAAGAAGCAAGGCCGATCGGATCCTGTTGCAATCTCCCTCTTGCTCTCTCCTCTTTCCATCCTTCCCTGGCATTCTCTCCCTCTCTTCATTTCCCAGTCTGTCTCTACCCATCTCCCATTTCACAGGGGAGAAAGAAAGTGGGACATAACGCCCCAAAAAATAAATAAATAACATATAACAACATAAGAGCCCCACTCAAACTGTTAACCCTTCGGCAGTGGATCGTAACTATGTGCTGTAGCCGCAGAGGTCGCAGGTGTAGATTTATATTCTGCTTAAATAATCTGCGTTAAATGATTCACAATAATGAGATAATAAATGTAAATGTGACATAATTGCAATAATTTAAATATTTTCATTTTGAGAAACAAAGGGGATTTTGATTAAAATGCATATTGATGGTACAAGTCTTTAACAACCAAAAAACAAAACAATGTTCAACATATCAAGCATAACTTGGGCATGTGCTGAATTCAAGCTTACAGACTTAAATGCTGATATATTTCTGCCTGCCCACAGATGCTGCACATCTGCAAGCCACATTGCAACCCACCCCCATCCCAGCCTGCTCTGTTCTATACGAAAGCCTTGATGCCGCTGCTGCTCTCCCTGCTTTTGGTTTTCCACATATCAGTGAGGAAGGGTGGAGAGGTGCAAGAACAAAGACATGCTGCCAAATATATACCACTGCAGATGGAAATAATCTTCTATGGTGGTTGTGACAAATAGGAGTTCGGTGAAGATGACATTCTTTGACGCTGACGAGGCAAACACATGCAGATTGTATATGTGCTTCAAAGTTTCTAGTCTGTCTGGCTCACCATCCAGTCCATTGTGCTGCTCATAGGTACGCTTGCCCAGGATGGTGGGAGAGCCGTTGTTGAGGATGGGAGAGGACTTTATAGGTGTCAGACTGCCTGTAGAGATTGACCCTCCGCGAGTCGGTGGATTGGGCTTGGATGGACGGGGATGTGCTTCTGAAACATGATCAGAGACACATGAAGAAAATGACAGAGGAAATAAATTCATTTTGTCATAATACCTAGCTCAAGGTATCACACCCAGTTAAAAGTGACCTGAAAAACTAGAAACTGAAAAATGAACATGTAGTGGCGAATTGATCTCACCTAAATACCGAACAACAGACTCCAGAGGTTTACGTTCCACAGGTTTCAGTGGCAAAGGCTTTTTTGGCCTGTCTGGTAATCGCAGAGCACCTGCACACATTCAGTGAAACAACACTGTCATTAGAAATATGAGGACGTGTACAGAGCGCCCAAATGTTATAACATGTCATAGTTATGCATGAGGGAAACGGTTCCTTACATTCTGCTTTGATGGCTGCTGTGTTGACTGGGAGGTAGGGGTGCCTGGCCATATATCGAGGTCTGATGATGTCCTGGCAGGTGCGACGTGCCATCCGTGTTAGGCTGGTGGTCTGCAGGTAAAAAGCCTGCCGGGTCTTTACAGCAAACTTGGGGCTGCCGCTGTGGCGAAGGGGCAGGCCATGGGGGCTCTAGAGAAGGTTTAGAGGATGAGAAACTTCTTTTGTAACCAAAATGTTGAACAGCCTGTACTAGTAGAAATGTGTATTTACAGTTGAATGCTAAATGATGGATTAGGGAGAGATCAATTTATCACAGGACTAAAGACAAGGAAAACATCTGGACTACAATCATTGCCTGATAGGAATTTAATGGCTACCAAAGGGAAAGACAGATGCCTAGAGTGCTTTTTAACTCCCCCCATAAAGTACCCGTGAAAGACAGTTAAGTTCTGACACGTCAGTATATGTCCGTAAAGTTGCGGTCCAATGACCATTAGAATAGGTCCTGTTTTTTCCCAGGGTAGCTGCACAGACAGAGATCACCCTCATTTAATTTCTGATGCAAACCCAGTCATTTTGTTCTATAAGCAGACCTGAAATATGCCAGAAAGTCCCTCAGTTCAGAAGAGAGCTCTCAGGGTTACTCCTAGTAGGCTTTCAAAGGGTATAGATTTAAAATGCACAACACAACACTCTGTGCTGTAGGGATTTTACTGAAAACTCAACAGGATTGTAATAAAAAATATTTAAAATAAAATAGGATACACTGCTCTTTATTAAAAAGGACAAAAACCACAAGAAGAGAAATGCATAGATGTATGGTGTGTTTGGCATCTGTAGACCCCAAATTAGGACACTGTGGTACTTTCTCTCTTGAAGTAATAAATATTACTTTTTCACAGGTTGTGGTTGCCGCACTCAAAGATGGAAAGACCTACTTTCCACCTTTGATTCATTCTCGAGGCTTACTGGGACACTTAATGGAACTGGGCTGTGATTAACTCCACCTTTGCTTTTCCTACTGTCATAAGACAAAATGTTTGCTTTAAAAGAGCATCATTTGGACCATTTTCCCCCAAACAATAATATCATACTGATTCAAGCGTCTCAGATGTCATTTTCATTTTATACAATGACTGGGTTAATTTAAAAAGGCTAAATTAACTTAACTAATAACCAACATTAGATTTTTCTCTGGAAGATGAACTTTTGGTGAACTGCAAGGTTTCCGGCAGACAGTAAGGCTGTTATTTGTAGAAAGGAAACAAAGTCAATATCTAGTGAAGCGTGTGTGAGCTTGTACCATGTTGTTACGGTTGGGTCCGGGCCTCTCGCCATCCAACCTCGTGGGCATCTTCAGCCCTCCGTATTTCTTCCAGTAGGTCCAGCATGAGGCGCACAGGCGACATTGCATGTTGGGAGGTCCCCACGAGTACCACTGGTAGGAGCTGCTGGCTATACACACAAACACACAGCACAAAATCACATGGCTAAGCAGAGATGATTACAAAAAAACCAAAAATGGGTGTAGTAAGCCCTAGCTTTAATCATTCATCGTTAAATTAAGTACAGCCTCTAAAATAATTCAAACAATACTTTGCTGCAGGGCACATAAGGCCATTTTCTCTTCTCTCTATTATGGAAATCCAATATCAAATGTGTGCCGCATACAAAGAGCACAGAACAGATCTTTAAATTATCTGTATTAGATTGAAAATACACCGATCTGAAGACAAGGATGATGGAGATCAACATAGGCTGATGATCTTGGATGCTAGCTAAATAAAAATTAGGAAAATCAGTACAAAAGGATGTTGTCATCACGTATACTAAAACTACAGACGCAGCACCCAAGATCCATACCAGGTTAATTATCGAGCGCAATTAAAGAAGCAAATAGATTTTCACACCGAGACTGAAAGATGTTTAATTGTCGCATCAAAACTGATTAGGATTTGCAAACATCTGAGGCTTTGACTGTATATCTATCACGACAATCTCATTTCCTCTAAGGAGGAGAAAGAACTCTTACATCAGGACAGTAGCTACTGCATTTGCGCAATAACAGGACACAACAGAATGACTTACTGTAGCAGCTTTCACAGGCTCTACCCAAGCCTGGGGTCGGCACTGAGCCTGGAGGTCCTGGGACCGCTGTACCCGCTGTACCCGCTGTACCCACTGTACCCGCTGTACCCGCTGCTCCATTTACCAGAGCTGGCTTTACATTGTTACTCAGCTGGTTAGGGTTTGGCTTGTTACTGATATAAGAAGAGATACAGAGACAAGACATTCACCAAGAGAACAAATAATATTCATCAGCCTGCAACCAGAGACAGTAGTTCCACTGATCCAGTACTGAGAGCGTTTGTGAATAATAAAAAGAAGAGTTTGTACTGTATAATGAGCGACAAGTGCTGAACTTTAAAATACCAGAGTTGTTGCTGTGACCTTCTCCGCAGCATCGACTGATTTAATACTTGATAATATGTAGGAAAATGAAAGCAGGCTGATAAAATGCTGCATCAAAGTACTCACTAGTTGGGGATGTAGACCTGCTTCAACTTGCTTTCTGCCTCGGCTGCTTTTAATCGTTTCTGGAGCAGAAAAGGAGGTTGTTGACGAGAAGTGCAGTTAGACCTAGTGAATTTCTAACCTTTAGGTACCAACAACAGATTTGTGAATCGCATGCAAATATAAAATTAATTAATATGGGTCACTTAGTTTTCTTTTTTCCTTAAGAAATATATAAAGGAAGTTGTTACCTGCTGTACATATCTATCTGTGGTCTTCCACATGTAGTAATACTCAATAATACTCGTCAGGGATTTCCAGGGCAACTACACAGGGACAGAAGAGGAAAATAATTATGGTTTTAGTTGAGGTGATGTTATGGGAACAGATAGAAAGAGAGGAAATCTTGCTGAAGGCAGGGAATGTAAAATTAAAGCTGAAACTCTTGATTACATGATCATTAACGACTTTAACTAACTGAGAAATTAAGATTGGTACTCAAATAAGATGATTCTCCCTTTCGTGACATTTATAATTATGAATGCTAAAATATCTGTGTATTTCTTTCACATTTTAAGGAACACACACGCATTCAACCTGATGTAGTACTCGCTCATTAAAAAGGTAAAGATACGATTAAAAAACTGAAGCTAAATCGTTACATTGCCTCTATGAAGTTTGAAAGAATATGAGCCTTTAAGTGGTGGCCCCACCCATACTGATGGTGTAGTCTTGTTGTTGGAAAAAAACCTCAAGTAGAAACAAAAGTCTGCAGCACTGACAGCAGATGGCCACCAGGTGGCGGACTGATGCACACAGTGAGAGAACACTAAAGGCAGCGCCACTCTTCTCAGCACTGAAGAACATGAGGCGCTTCAGCAGAGAAGAGGCAGCTTTCACTGGATGTTTGTTTAAAAATGCTCACTATTCATTCTTACCATGGGGCTGGACACAGTGCTTCTTTACAAGACTACTGTTATGCTTGAAAGTTGCATAAAAGGAAAATCAGCTGAACACCTAAACGAAGTCTAAAATGGGGAGAATCATAGGACTGGTTTGAGCTGTAAAGGTGTTGGCAAGTTAACTTCTAGAGGGTACGTATTACAGCCAGAGCTCTCTCCAGGATATTCCTTTATGTTTTCTGTACATAAAATTCACAATTTAATTTCAGTGCAAATTGCTGCATAAGTTGATAATTATAAAGCTTGATGAGCTGAGAAAAATCTGTAAAATGAAATGAATTCAAGTGGCTGTATTTGCAGCTCTTAAATAAACCAAGGACACTTTGCAATACATTTTGTTATTCCATTTGAAACCCAAAGTGGAAAACAGCACTTCTATGTCTGTCTGCCCGGTTCTCAGCTTACAGTCTTTATGTAGTTTCATATACTGCACACAAATATGACAGAACAAAAGCATGTTTCCTAAAATCAAATCCTACTGTTTTCCCACTTACAAAATCCTGCTGGATGTCAGTAAAGTCTTTGCCGTATTTCTCGAGGGCCTCCTCAAAGAGGTTGGCCTCCGAGGCGCTCCACTCCTCCATTTCATCCCTGCAGAGGACGGGTCCACCCTGAGGAACCAGTGCTGCGATGGCTCGAGTCATGTCGTAGCCTGTAGCATGGAGGGTGTCCATGGCATGAAACTAAATGCAAGACAAATCCATGTCAGTGCATGAGTTGAACCAATCATGCATTTCATTGCAGCTATATGATTATAGTTTACCAGTTTAGAGTGTGTAGACACAGCCTCCATGAGAGTATCTGAGCTGTTTCTGTGTGTCTGCATGTGTGTTTGTGTACATGTGGGTAGCTAGGGCTCTCATCCATGTTTTATATATGAGGAAAGGATCTAGGGCAGAATAGACCCACACTAGGCTGGCTAGGTTTTGGGGCCAAATGCTTGTTAAGGATAACCAGACACAGGCTTCAACAATCACTAACAGACTCACGCGCAAGGATTTTCTGATTAACAGTCCTCCTTCTCCACAACACCTTTCACATGTCATGTGTTAACAGTTTAAATCAAATCATATATATGTCTATCTCACCAAGGTGATGTCCCTGGAGGCTGCAGCAGCACTCATATGTAGGCTGGGCTGTCGGACAGAGCTACTGCAGTCCAAAGCTCTGGCAAAGGTACCTACTGACCTGTGGGACACATGAGAAACTACTGATATAGTTCCCTTTACAGAACAAACATGGAAGTCATATCAGCAAAGTCCTAACTTTGGTTCTTCCAAATAAAATATTCAAGTCTGTAGTGTGGTCAGACAGATAATGCACCTCAAGCAAATTTAGACCTCAACAGGCTAAAACTGCTTAGCAACCAAATATGGCTTGAAAACTAGATATTCACAGATTTTAGGAAAGGTTTGTAGTACTTATTAGTTTTAGTGAATTCATGTATTTTCTCTCACGCTGAGAATTAAATAACTGCAGCATCTTTACCAGGTGCAATCATAGCGTTTCACAACAAATCAAAAGTTCTACCACATTTAAATCTTCAATCTTCCTGAGCAGCAGTGCGCCGCTTTCAGTGCGGCGGCTATTTTATTTTCTATTTCTCATTCCCTGCAAGTCCCACTCAGATTACTTGCACTTGTGTGTCCATAATGTGCACTGGATCTGCTCAGCTGTGTAAAAACAATGACTCCTCAACTTGAATTACATAAAGGGGAATAGAATGAAGTCTCAGGGAGCCGTAGTTGAGACCATTTGTTGTAAATCTTCTCCCTCAACCACCTCAGGACAGAAAATACAACAACAACAAGCATGCTTCTGGTGCCACTCCTCGCTGATGTGCCCTCGCTCTCTCCACCAGTTATGGGGGTTGGGCTGGGTCAGCTTGACAGAGAAATTGATGTTTGCTCTCTGGCAAGTCAGAGCTCCACGGTAAAATAATGTGCCCATACAAGTAGTCAGAAACGGACTTCCAGGAAGCGATGTAAAAATAGCAGCTGAGCTGGAACCGGTCCAGATGTGCACAAAGACATGATGTCAAAGAGAAAATTGGAACAATTTAAAGAGGTGAGGTTTTTAAATTTAATGACTCAAAAAACTTCTTTATGGCACCCCATAATGCCCGTTCAGCATGATGGGTGTTTTTATTTTTTTTTAACCTTGCCTTGACCTTTCTAGTGACCTTTAGGAAGTTTTAGACTAGCTCTTGGATTCACTTCGGATTCAAGTACACCTGATTAAATGTAGTGCACTCCCTGAAAAAAAAAAAAAAAAGTATGCATGTGTTTTATAATAACTGTCATAATTGTTTTTAGATGCACACAAATAAAAGCCAGACGTCACGGCTCTAAGACTGGATGGATTAAGTTTACTTGACACAGTTTTTTAATAAGTGAGGCAAATTTACCTTAGCATAACTAACTTTACAGCTAACTCTCTCTGAAATTGAAAGAAATTACAAAAATCAGATTTGTTTTTGTTATTGTTATACATTTCATGTCTGAGCTGACTTACCGTGCTACTACTAAAAACTGATCAATCTGTTTCTCTGTCAGTGAGCTGTTGGGGTCCCAGATCTTCTCCTCCATTTTCTCCAGGTCCCTGCCATCATCCTCACCTAAATGCACCACAAGACAAACAAATGTGGATGCAAGTCCATTTTTAATGCTCTCCAAGATTGCCATGGGTCTTTATCGGGGGGAAAAAAACAACAGCAAACACAAAAAACTCAAGTTCAATTGTCTGCAATTTTCCTTTTAGATTAAAATAATAAATAAATCCTGCTTTGTGTGGGGCTTTAATGAATCCCAGAGTTGAAGAGGTAGGCTCTGTCAAGTTGCCAGCCTTCAACCAACGAGCCAGCCTGCCTGAGATTCTAACACATGTAGAAGAATTCATTAACATGGGTTTAATTAGCAAGCCTAGTGTCCCATGGTGCTTTAATTGCAATTTCAGATGCATCCCACCTGCTAAGAATAAAATTCTGGCAAAACACAGGATGCCAGCAAAACACCATAATCTGGCAGAAAAACAGTCACATTTGAAAATGATTACCTGATTAATGATTACCTTACAAACTATTGGCAGAGAATGCCCGGAAAATATCCTTCTGCTCATCTAAATGGAAATAATAGTGGATTTGTGTTACTAACAAGTTGGATTTAAAAACATTACAGTTTGTACAAAACTGTCAAGTCCCAGTTATTAAAATGAATGCTTACAAATATTTTGCTACACTTTACGACCTATTATATTTCATCGTGGGTGTATACCTCAATGACAGCTTTTTTGATGTCAGATTTGGGATGCGTTATGAACAGTTGTCTTCTCTGCGGGTGACTGTAAAGTCATCAATTGTGCAACACGAATGCAATAAACTGTTATTTCAAATGCTGTGATTATGTATAATCATTGTTAGTCCACAGTGTGATTGCCATGGAAACCCAACTTGGTTGTTCTCTCAACTTTACTCGTAACAGAAAAGAGGAAAAAAAAGTGGTGTATTAAGGCAGAAAAGTCATAAAAGTTCATGACATGTTCCTGAAATTTGAGCAGTTGCACAAATATTAAAAAGTTTGACAGTCGTGGCTCAGACTGTTAAACTTTTCCCATTAATGCAGACATATTGCTAAAAAAATAATCAGTCCACTGCAGGGTAAAAAGTGCCCTGCAGAAAATGGATACAGTGCTTCTAAGCGAATAAGTCATTTTTAAAAAGCAGCCAAAAATTTTAAGCACAACGTACCTTCCTTCAGGAGGTCGGTGATGTCGGCCTGGTACTTGTTCCCAACACGGATCTCCCCCTTATCAGCCAGCAGGGTCTTCTGCTGAGGGTCGTATACCAGCGAGTAGAAGAAGGCATCCTGGGAAATACAGATGACAGGAAGGTGTGAGGATGCAATGAAAGGAACAGGAAGCGGGATGGGCGAGCGGAGAGGCGAAAGAGTGGGGTGTATCAGTTGGTCTGCGTGCGTGTGTGTTTGTGTCTGTGTATTTCCCCCCTCTCCTAGTCTCTCGTCTCCTCATTACAGTACGTGAAAAGAACATTCTAGGTCAACACATTGAATAATTCATCTGGAAACAAGAATCTTTAACTCATAAGATTCTTACTCTCCTCTTCTCTCTCTCTCACTCACACACTCACACACTCTCACACACACACACACACACACACACACACACACACACACACACTGAAATCTAAAACCTAATTACAGTTGAGACTCCATCATGACCACATACCTCTCTGTCCAGGTAGGACTTCAGGGCTTCTGTCTCGTTCAGCAGCGTCACACAGCACTTTCCCCTGAAGGATGTAAGAAACACAGTTAAGGAAGAAGTGAGAGAAAAAGAAAGAAGAAAAAAATTAAGAAAGACACAGGAGGAAGTCATAGAGGAGAAAAGTATGAGCCAATATTTGACATGTGAAACATTGAAAAGCAGACGGGGCTTAAAGTCCATGGGATTTTAAGTGGTTATGTAAGTGCAAGATGAAAGCTGCTCTCTGGTCCAAACTCCTCTGCAAGAGAAATGTAGGATACAGCTCAGAATCTCCAATGATGGTATTGATTCAGGTCCAGTTTGCCCAGCTTGGTTTTTTGGAGTTTTTTTGGGATAAATCCTGGTCCCGTGTGTTGACACCAACAGCACTCATCCCTGTCCCCAAACTGCTACAGTCTGAACTGGGATTATTTACCAGCTAATTAGTCATACCTCTCTAGCCTGAAGCAAATACGATTTGGCAGGGTAATAAACTCAAGCACACTGTGTAACCTCACCACACACTGTTAAGTTAGAAAACTTAATCAAGCTTGAATTCTCACTAAACAAACTGCTCATCAGAGCATTTTTATTCGAGCAGATGTCAGTTTGCTCTTCTTGTGATTTCAGGAATGTCAAGTAATAATATGCTAATGATTAGGTAGGTTTGCCTCGAGCTTACTGATGAGCAGAGGTAGGTTTATATCTAGAAACAGCTTTCTGTTGACATTTACTGCTCAGCGTGTACCCTGCATATGAGTGGATTACTTTGTGTCTGTCTTTCTCGCCAGCACAGCTTCACGTATAGCAGGCAATGTGACATCAAGGAAATTGCAGTATTTGCATCAAAAAGCATGAATACACATTATAACAGTATAAATGAGTCCATGCAATGCATGTAAATAAAAAATTGCAACATGGAAATGGGAATAATCAGAAGAAATTTGCAAATATTTGTTATACTGTAGGTCTTAACATTATGATGCCATCAAGATTTGCTTTTTAGTATTCGAAAATTATCTTATTAATCAATGCAAACAACGTAAACTGCATTAGTGATGTGAATAAGTCCACCTTTCCTACACTTGATCTAAATTTCCTACTTAAGCAAAAGGTGATTCACAGTCAATAATGCTGCAATCCATCTAAATTTTAGGGTCGAGTTACACAGGCCCAGAGACCAGTTACCAATCATCTGGCAAATCACTCGACATGGGGGAAAAACAAATGTTCCTCAATCTGGTCCAAGTGGTTGCTGACCTACACTGGCTGCAAAAAGGTGCTGCACCAAAAACCTCCGTGTGATTTCTGCGGTCGCTAGCAGACTGCTGCAGTCGCACAAGAGCAGTCTCCAGCAATCACTTGCAGCCACTGGAGGTATACACATTTTTTATCCCCCTCACAACTGGTGGTTGCCAGATGGTTACTAACCGGTCTCTAGGCCTGCGTAACTGAGGTGTTAATCAGCCTAAATTTTTACTCATTTACAGTATCAATGCTACATTAAGCCACTGCTCATTAGCTGAAAATTTCTAACCACTACCAATTTTTATTAACCCCCTATTGGCTTGAAGCCAACACAGAAAAACGACAAAGCATTCATCCATGATAGTATTCATAAAAAAAAGACAACAAAACAAAAAATGAGCTGCCATTTTTTCATCTTGTTATTACCATAAATTTATAACTACTTTTTCTAAAAACAAGTCGGTTCTGTCTGTCTTGTTTTCTCTTCACCGACCCCGTACCGTCTAGGAAAATTTCATCAGAAATGTTCTGTTTGGAGAAAAAGTTGGGTTTGTTGAATCAACTGTAACCCAAAAGATTTGGATGAAAAGATGAAGAAACATTTAGTGAACAGAACTTCAGTCACAGCATGAGATGGGTATTTGAAACCAAAATAGAATGTCAAGTAGGTGGGTGGGTTTAGAAGTTGCACAAGCAAGTCCCACAAAAAGAAGGTAAATAAAGCATCTAGTCCTGTGACACAAATGAAGTGTACCTGATGTGTGTGGCTGGTAAAGACTCCAGCTGGCGAGAAAGGAAGAGCTCTCTGTGTCTGAGCTGGTGTTTCTGTTTCTCCGGGAGATCCCGCATCTCTGGATTCTCCATCTCCTCCTCCAGCTCCCCTAGGTGAAGAAAAAGAAAAGAAAAAAGGAGGAGGAGTGTCAAACATAAGTACTTTAGATGAGGCAGAACGATGAAGTCCATAAGCGGGGGGGAAAAAAAGTGAGAATGGCAAGTGAATCGGCTGAAGCCACACACTCCACACAGAGGATGCACATTTGATGAGCTGCAACGATGGAGCCCCCAAGGACAGGGAGAGCTGTGCATATATACAGATATTTTACATAAAGTGGTATGAATCAAACAGGATGTCAAGTGGACTGAGATCACTTGGCTCAGCTCTACAAAAAGTGAAGTAAAAGGCCCAATCCAGCCTTTGAGGGTGTAAGGTAGCACAGAGTGACACAATTTAATGTGCTATTGTTGGTAGTTATTCCTGCTATAATACAATCAGAAATCTAATCAAAATATAATCAAGAATCAATAAAATCCAATAAGAAAATAATCACTACAATGATAAATATTTAAATCTTTCAACCCAGACTTTCTTTGTGTGTGTGCACTCGTTCTGTGCAGCCGCGACCTTGAGCTCTGTTTGTGTGCGTAAGGAGTTAGCCTAAACAATCGTCTGAGTGACAGAAAAGTGGAGCAGGCAGAGAGACAGATGCAGAAAAGGGTTTGGATTTTATTGTGCACGAATAGCAGAAGAAGTAATTTTTAAGTCTATTTCACCTCAAATCCTGCAACATCCCAGGTATCGCTGTTACCTTAGGACTGTTCATGCTTTTAATGCCCTTCTGATATGCTGTTTGTTATGTCCTGTATTTTTAAGCAAAAAAATGTAATTCAAAAGTTAAGAGCATGAGAAAAATTACAGAAAATATACACCTGTAAAGAGATTCTGATGTTAAATCTTTGATGTCAATATAGAACAGAAACACAAAAGGGTTTTTTGTTTGTTTTGAAATTTGAAGCCATCCATAAATGATCAATAAAACAGTCCAAACATATGCAGTTAGTGGGGTTGGGTTAACAGGTGATACTAAGCTGGCCATAGGTGTGAATGTGAGCGTGAATGGTTTCGTAATCTCCGTGTTAGCCCTGTGAGACTGGCAACCTGTCCAAGGTGTACACCCTGCCTCTTGCCCTATGGCAGCTGGATAGGCTCCAGCCCTGTGCAACTCTGAACTGGACAAGTGGAAGAAGACTGGTGGATGCATACATGGATGGACATTGTTTCAATTGCATTTTTGAATATTAAGATAAGTTTCCAAAACAATTTGTTGGGTTTAAAAATCTTCAAAAAAAAATTTGTACTGCAACTTTTGTACTACACTTGCAAAAAGATAAAGTATTCCAGGATATATATATATATATATACACACACACACACACAAAAAATACATAATTTTTAAAATTCCCTCTCCCACTAAAAACACAAGGTCCAGATAAGCAAAATCAATGCTTTGGAATGTTTCTGGGTTCAAACCTGCTGGGCAACTGGTGTCTGCCTGTTTGGGATTCTAAATTGGCCATAGGTGTGAGCTAGGGGTGGGCGATAGAAACGATATACAATAGAAACGATATCGTATACCGGTGGCGCCAGTGTCCGGCAGCCTCGCCTCTGTCAGTGCACCCCAGGGTGGCTGTGGCTACAATGTAGCTTGCCGTAATGCTCTGACAATCCATCAAGCAGTGCGGCTAACCAAAGTTGTACTAAAACATTTTTTAACAGATTTCTGCACGCCCAAATCGGTTCGAGGTCAGTAAGCACAACCAGAATTCATACATAAGGCACACTCTAGATTTTTGAGAAAATTCAAGGATTTTAAGTGTGCTTTATAGTGTGGAAAATACGTTATACAGAAGAAAAGAATATATCGTGATATATATCGTTACCGCACATGCTTCAAATTATATTGCGATATGAATTTTAGGCCATATCGCCCAGCCCTAGTGTGAGCATGATCATAAATGATTGTCTGTCTCTCTGTGTTAGCCTGCTATCCTCCCCAGGGTAAACCTTGTCTCTAATCAAATGTCAAATAGGACATGCTCCAGCCTCTCCCATGACCCTGAATTAGATAATAGGTTAAGAAACTGACTGAATGGATGGCTGACTGGATAAAAGAACGGCTGGGTTGTATATTTCCCAGAACACAACCAATAAAATCTTTCTGTTAGTCTCTCTCACCTTGTTACCGTTATTTTTAAGACTTGATAAAAGCCCTTTTTTTTTTTTTTTTTTTTCTTTTTTTTTTAAATCACAGAAGACATTTATTTAACTGTTCTCACAAATTGGATAGTATATTGACTGACTAATAAGCTGAACTTGAGGTGTACAATTCAGGAGTTACACTTTAGTTGCGTGCTGCTGATTGAGCTAATTTCTCTTGAGTCAGAAGCTGAGCTCAAAGATTTGTCTTCTATTAGTTGTTATCTCTCTCCCCCTCGCTCTCCCTCTCACTCTCTCCCTCATGTTTGCATGTAGAAAAAGCAAAAATCAAAGGGCACCAGGTGAGATGAAGGGGAAGGAAAAAAAAAAAAAGAGAAAAGAATAGTTCTAGTAAAGAGGTCCAAGAATGACTGGACAGAGAGATTGCTGAAGAGATGTCTGCCTGTTTAAGTGAGCCATGTATCTGAGTCATCCTTTAGTAAAAGATTGAGCCATGGCTAGTGGGTTAGTACATTTCCAATATTAATTCCTATTCCCATGGATGTGGATGAATGAGGGAAACGCAGAGGGAAAAGGAGACGAGATGGATGGTAAAATAAACAGAGACAGAAAACAGTAGAGAAGAGCACAGGAGAAAAATGTGACAAAAGTGATAAAGAGAATGGGAGCTTAAGATGTAGGCCGAGCAACATAAACACATCGAGGAAACGAGAGAGGGGTAGAAGGGGAGCAATAGAGAAATCAGCAGGGAGAGCCGGAGTGAGAGAGTGAGGAAGGAGGCCGATGAGAGAGCAGAAGTGAAACGAAGAGCGGGAGAGCAGTCAGTACGTGCTCCAATTCATTTGGAGTTTCATTAGAGGAAGCGAGACAGAAAGAGGGAGACAGGGAGCAGAACAAAAGCAATCAAGGGATTTTCAGGAGAAGAGATGTGTGGCCAAAATCAATAAGTACTCCATCTCTCCCTCACTCTGCCCAGCACTCAGCACCCAGCAGACACACTATCAATGCCCAGGCAGAGCAACGCAGAGGCACGCACACACACTCACACACAGCGTTCACCATCTTCTTCCATGTGAAGGCAGGAAAATATGGACCAAGATCCAAACAGGAAAAGTACCAGAGATTAACCTGAGAGATGTTTTGTGAATCTCATTTCTATAAAGATATTGTACTGATGTTCCCAGCAGTTACCATGAATCAGATGTTAAAAACTGGAAGTACACGTCGGTTGTCCTTTACAAGACATTGCTCTGGCAATTAAAAAATAAATAAATAAATCAAACTTATATTGTGCAAATAAAGTTGTGTTGAATATCAGTGAAACTGGCTTTACTGTGATGCAAAAGTATGCATAGAAAATATTTAAGAGTAAATCAATGTTTTGGGTATTTTTTTTTGGACAGTAAATACATTTAAAACTAGTAATTAGACTCAGTGTTACCTCTGATTGAATATAGCAATAAAGTACTGTTACTAGAATGGATGAAGAAAGAAAGAAAGCAAAGTGAGGAAACAGAGGAATTATATACAATAAGATCCAAAGCCGGAGTACTTTAATTAACCCCTGATCCTCCAGGATATATTACTGCTCATTTTATCTGTCTCTCAATAATATCCCATTATATAAACAAATATAGCCACAATTAGTCCCAGTTGACCTAAAAAACATACATGTGAAGTATATAAGAGGATTTCTTACACTAAAGAATATCTGGAGTTGTGGGGTATTATTCTAATGTCAAAATAGGCCTTATTAGAAGGAAAGGAATAAGGATGCAGAATAAGAGATTAGATTTGAGGTTTGAGTTGGTAGGGGAAAAAAAATGTGAAGCCCTGTCAAAGACCAGGAGTTCTGTTGGAGACTAAAAACCTGAAACTTTGTATGCCTTTAAATAAGAAAAAAAAAAAGCCTAAATAAATTAAATTTGGCTGTTGTCCCCTTTGAGGTCGTCTCCTTTTGCACTCTTGAACCACTTCGAGCATTCCTGCCAATTTAGGATCACAGTGGACTCACAAAGCCTGCCTGTATTTAATGCCTACCTCCCTGTTTGTGTTTTGTGAAACTGTTCCCTGTAATAGATTACTGGTGAATTTACCGATGGTGACCTTCATGTTATCCAGATTGACCTTGAAGAAAATGTATGTTTCTTGATTTTACAATATAAATAGTATTTGCTTGACTTCAAAGCTAAGTCTCAATATGTGGGTGTGAGTGTTTGGATGTGTGTTACTCTGCTTCTGCATCCCCATATCTATTACTTCATACACACACACACTCTAGCAGGATTATGTAGTGGTCCATCAGCAGGGCTGGTCCTTCCAGCTGGCCCCTGGCTGTGAGTCCTTGAGAAGCAATTCAACTCCCCAACCTCAGTCCTCCTCCTCGGAGCCAATCTCCTGGCAGTGCACCCACACCATACTCTACAAATTGCCTCTCCATCTCACCTGTCCCAGCCAATTATCAATTATTGATGAATGGGTCGCCTTACTGTGTTGAGATGGTGAGAGGAGAGGAGAGAGCAGGCTTCAGGGCAAGTTGAGGAGGTGAGGAAAGCATAGCTGATTGGTGTTAACTTAACCAACTGACTACATCTTTATGAAACAGACCACTTTTTATGATATACTGAACTGCAAACAGCTGCAGAGAGGCTCATGTAATTACTAAAATACCACTGGTAAACCTCTTATAACCAACCCATCATATCCATGACTATTAAGTTTAAAAAATGAAACTTTATTTAATTAACTGAATTTAAATTTCAGTCATAATCCTAATTTCAAAGGTTGGAGGCTGTCTAAAATAACAGACATCAATGACTTGCAGAGCTATTAAATCCGTATTGACAGCAGAAAAAAGAAAATTAAGAAAATGTAACATGTTCGGAACAAAATGCTTCTGGGGGCGGGGCAACAAAAGAATGGAAAAGTGGTACTCAAAAGGAATGTGTGGTGGAGTATTTTGCAAATAAGTAGGTTTGTTGGGAAAAGGTCAGTAAGACTGGTTATAAAAAGTCTTATTGAGGGACAGACTTTCGTAGAGGTAAAGGTGAACAAAGGTTCCTTAATCTGCCAAAAAGGAAAAAAATTGATCTGCAAAATTGTGGAAGAAATTTCTGAGCTATGTTCCTCCATGTAATACTGTGAAAACTTGGAATATCTCATCATCAACAATACATAATGTCATCAAAGGTTTCCAGGAATCTGGAGAAATCTCTGTGCACAAGGCTGATAATCATTACTGGATACTCGTGACCTTCGGGCCCTAAGACAGCACTGCATTAAAAAACAGCCATGATTCTGTCACAGAAATCCCTGCATGGGCTCAGAAACACTTCCTGAAATCATGGTCTGTGAACACAGTTTGGCATGTCATTCACAAATGCAGTTTAAAGTTCTATCAATGCTAAAAAGGAACCATGTGTGAACACGATCCAGAAATGCTGTGGTGTTCTGTGGCCCAAAGCTCACTTACAATGGACTGACGCAAAGTGAAAAACTATGAAGCAGAATCCAGGTGCTGAACTAAGAACTCTCTCTGAGCCTTAAGATACCTCCACACACATACCTTTGCAGACATCCAACAGTGGCCTGGTACAAGGTACACTAATCTTAGCCCAACTCCATCATTCTTCACATCACATCACCCTTATCCTGCCTCATGTCCTCCTCTGCCTCCTCATTAACTCAAATGACTAATAAAGTTCTATTTACAGTTACAGTAAAAGTTCAACAAAGGCCTGTTTTGATCAATATAATATATATAACAATTACTCACCAAAACTCACCAAAATAATTCTGATTATGGTTTTGGCAATGAACCAAATGCCCAACATTAAACTGAGATGATATTTTCTACACTTATCTAACTGCCCTGTCCTCCATTAGCCGTTTACTTTTAAAATGTGATATTAATTAACTTGGGCTGCGGCTGTTGATTATTTCAATAATCACTGGATATAACGTCTGTCAAAATAACAAAATCCTTTCATTTCATTTACATACCATCCTAAAACCAGATTTATTTTTTTTCTTAAATAAAATAAGGTATACATATATTCTAAACTAAGGCATTGGGGGGGGAGAGCCTTTGTCTTCTTAAAAGACTTTCTAACATTAAAATAAGGCAAAAAGGCAACTCACAATATTGTATTTTGGTGTGTGTTCATGAGTATTTGTGTCTTCATGTTTAAGTGTACCAGTGAGTGACTTTGTGTGTCTATAAGCCTTTAAGCATGTGGTAGCTTCATCTGACCGTTCTCAGAACTGAGGACTGCCATGTGCTCTTAAGAAGCGCCTCCTGCTGCAGAAAGCAGAGGTTGTGATGGTGTAGATGTTAATAATTAATGTTAATAATAATTCAGTGTCCTGAGTAACAGCACCAGGTCATTGGCTCAGAGTTTTACTGTGAAATTCAGTTTAATTCAATTCAATTTTATTTATATAGCGCCAAATCACAACAAAAGTCGCCTCAAGGCGCTTCATAGATACAGAGAAAAACCCAACAATCATATGACCCCCTATGAGCAAACACTTTGGCGACAGTGGGAAGGAAAAACTCCCTTTTAACAAGAAGAAACCTCCGGCAGAACCAGGCTCAGGGAGGGGCGGTCATCTGCTGCGACCAGTTGGGGTGAGAGAAGGAAGACAGGATAAAAGACATGCTGTGGAAGAGAGACAGAGGTTAATAAAAGATATGATTCAATGCAGAGAGGTCTGTTAACACATAGTGAGTGAGAAAGGTGACTGGAAAGGAAAAACTCAATGCATCATGGGAATCCCCCGGCAGCCTACGTCTATTGCAGCATAACTAAGGGAGGATTCAGGGTCACCTGGTCCAGCCCTAACTATATGCTTTAGCAAAAAGGAAAGTTTTAAGCCTAATCTTAAAAGTAGAGATAGTGTCTGTCTCCCGAATCCAAACTGGAAGCTGGTTCCACAGAAGAGGGGCCTGAAAACTGAAGGCTGTCCCTCCCATTCTACTTTTAAATACTCTAGGAACAACAAGTAAGCCTGCAGAGCGAGAGCGAAGTGCTCTAATAGAGTGATATGGTACTACAAGGTCATTAAGATAAGATGGGGCCTGATTATTTAAGACCTTGTATGTGAGGAGCAGGGTTTTGAATTCAATTCTGGATTTAACAGGAAGCCAATGAAGGGAAGCCAAAACAGGAGAAATCTGCTCTCTCTTTCTAGTCCCTGTCAGTACTCTTGCTGCAGCATTTTGGATTAGTTGAAGGCTTTTCAGGGAGTTTTTTGGACATCCTGATAATAATGAATTACAGTAGTCCAGCCTGGAAGTAATAAATGCATGAACTAGTTTTTCAGCGTCACTCTGAGACAGGATATTTCTAACTTTAGAGATGTTGCGCAAATGGAAGAGAGCAGTCTTACATATTTGTTTAATATGTGCATTGAAGGACATATCCTGGTCAAAAATGACTCCAAGGTTCCTCACAGCGTTACTGGAGGCCAAGGTAATGCCATCCAGAGTAAGAATCTGGTTAGATACCATATTTCTAAGCTTTTCAGGGCCGAGTACAGTAACCTCAGTTTTATCTGAATTAAGAAGCAGAAAGTTAGCAGCCATCCAGGTCTTTATGTCTTCAAGACATTCCTGCAGTTTAACTAATTGGTGTGTGTTATCTGGCTTCATGGATAGATAGAGCTGGTTGTCATCTGCATAGCAGTGAAAATTTATTCTATGTCTTCTAATGATGCTGCCAAAGGGAAGCATGTATAATGTAAACAGTATTGGTCCTAGCACCAAACCCTGTGGAACTCCATAATTAACCTCAGTGTGTGAAAAGGACTCTCCATTTACATGTACAAATTGTAGTCTATTAGATAGATATGATACAAACCACTGGAGTGCAGTACCTGTAATACCTACAGCATGTTCTAATCGCTCTAATAGGATATTATGATCAACAGTATCGAACGCTGCACTAAGGTCTAGCAGGACAAGCACAGAGATGAGTCCACTGTCAGAGGCCATATAAAGGTCGTTTGTAACCTTCACTAAAGCTGTTTCTGTGCTGTGATGAGTTCTGAAAGCTGACTGAAACTCTTCAAATAACCCATTCCTCTGCAGATGATCTGTTAGCTGTTTGACAACTACTCTTTCAAGGATGTTTGATATGAAAGGAAGGTTGGAGATTGGCCTATAATTAGCTAAGACTGCTGGGTCTAGAGATGGCTTTTTGAGTAAAGGTTTAACTACAGCCAGCTTGAAGGCCTGTGGTACATAGCCGATTATTAGAGATAGGTTGATCATATTTAAGATCGAAGAATTAATGAAAGGATTTCTTTGAGCAGTTTTGTAGGAATGGGGTGTAAAAGACACGTTGATGGTTTGGAGGAAGTAATTATTGAAGTTAACTCAGAAAGATCAATTGGAGAAAAAGAGTCTAACTTAACATCAGTGGTACTAAGAGTAGCTGTAGATAATATTACATCTGTGGGATGATTATTGGTAATTTTTCCTCTAATTATAAAAATTTTATTAGTGAAGAAGTTCATGAAGTCATTACTAGTTAACATTAAAGGGATGGTTGGCTCAAAAGTGCTCTGACTTTTTGTCAGCCTGGCTACAGTGCTGAAGAGAAACCTGGGGTTGTTCTTATTGTCTTCAATCAGTGATGAATAGTAAGATGTTCTGGCTTTGCGGAGGGCTTTCTTATAAAGCAGCAAACTATTTCTCCAGGCTAAATGATGATCCTCTAAATTTGTGACACGCCATTTCCTCTCCAGCTTACGAGTCATCTGCTTTAGGGTACGTGTTTGAGAATTATACCACGGAGTCAGGTACTTCTGATTAGAGACCTTAGTTTTCACTGGAGCTACAGTATCCAGAGTTGTACGTAGTGAGGAAGTAAAATTATTAACAAGATGATCGACCTCTGTTGGAGTAGCGTTCAGATAGCTGCTCTGCTCTGTGTTGGTACAGGGCATTGAAGATGATAACAGTGGGTGGATTATATTCTTAAACTTAGTTACAGCGCTTTCAGAAAGACATCTACTGTGACAAAGTCTACTCTCCACTGCTGTGTAATCAATTATTGTAAAATGTAAATGTTATCAGGAAATGATCAGACGGGAGAGGGCTTTCAGGAAACACTGTTAAAAGTTCAGTTTCTATGCCATATGTTAAAACAAGGTCTAGAGCAGACCATCCCAAAGTGTGGGGCCCGCAGGGGGGGGCGCGGGATGAAAAGGGGGGGGAGGGGGGTGGGGGACAAAACGCTTGGACACTGCTAGCATGGGCGTATACAGAAACGCAAAGCAGGAGATGAAGCATAGCTGAATATGTTTCCAAACCAACTTCATTCTAAGCCAAAGACTAGAAAATATAGTGAAGCATATCTTCCCTTTGGCTTCACCTGCACAAGTGCCAAGGTAGGTCTCCCCTGCAGGATTGCTTTTCCCTTCGTCGGGAGCAGCGCTGGTCTGTTTAAATCACGGACAAACAGTATGCCACATCTGTGATTTTTAGTTCACAAACACTTCTTGTAATGACTAACGACTCCTGACATTTTGGAGATGTTAGCTCTTTATACAGTAAAGTTACAGCGGGATACAAATAATGTCAGGCTGATCCTGCCACGATTTGTGATCTGAAAAATGTATTGATAGCAATGTTGAATATTTTTACACAGGAAAAAAAACAACTACACGTAAAATAATCACATCGTGACACCTCTGCCTTTGTAAATGAAGGGACATTAACTTCGTGTGTATGTAAGCGTGTAAAACCTGCAGATAGTCAGATTAACAGTATTTTGTCTCCATCTGCCATTCTGCAATTCATCTCATGTAAACAATAACGTGGCGTACAGCGTGCCATGAAAAAAGGCACATACCTTTGACGTTGCGTGGCGAACTCTGTATTCCTCGTCCACATGTAAACTCAAAAAAGGAGTTTTTAAAAAAAAAATCTCAGTTTTCGGTGAGTCCAAACACCGTTTACTTGTGGACGAAACAGCTGCGTTTTCAAAAATACGTCTGAAAAGTCTGAGAAATCAGACAGAAACTCTGTGTAAGGCCAAGGTGGACGATAGAAACCAGTCTTACTTGTTATCATCTGAGTTTTACAGCTGGGGTGGGCAAGGCTAAGCATCAGGCTTTCAAATGAATTAAAAGTCTGTCTTTGTCTTTCATTAATTAATAGGCTGGTGTGAAAAATTGCTGCCACACCGCCCCCTCGGCCTGTGCTTCGAGATTTCTGGTAGTTAGAATGACTCGGGGGTGTTGATTCATTTAAACTAACATAATCATCCTGCTGCAACCAGGTTTCTGTAAGGCAGAGTAAATTGATTTGTTGATCAATTATTAAGTCATGTACTAACAGAGACTTGGAGGAGAGAGAGACCTAATATTTAACCCTCTGGGGTCCAGGGTATAATTGGCCGTTTTTGACTACTTTTGATTTTACCTCTATATTTCACCTTTAAAATATGTTTTTCTTGCCTTGTTTGGTATCATTATTTTCTGCACAATCTCAAATATCTGAAATTTGAGTTATTTTTTCATTTTGGTATACTATATTATGACAGTTGATCTAAATTAGGACAAAAAATTCAAAATTTGAGTAGAAAAAAGTTAGATTTTTTACTGTAAAACCCACAAACATGTTTAACGAATCAATTTCATAACTTGAAATGCAAATAGAAATTGTACATTTCTAAAAATCTAAAAAGTTTTGCAAACAAAGTTATATGGTACTATTTACCTAAAAATGCAGCCAAGGCCTCAGGCATTTTTTATATAACCATTTAAATCTATTTACAGAACAATCAGGTGTGCTGCATCAAATAAGAAGGCACACAAATTATTTGTGCCAGTCCAAAAAATGTAGTTTGTGTTCAGTATAAGACAGAGTAGAACACCAAAGGCCTAAACCCTACAGGTCTGACAGCAGGAGGTGGATCAGTCCTGTTTTCCATGTGGGAACAGCGTTTACACTGGAATCTGCCTTTGACGGCTTTTTTAGAGCAAATATGAAATTCAGCAGTATAACTGACACACAATACAAAACAATAACTACACAGCACACTAACTACAGCCTCCAAACACGCTAAACGTCACTAATGTCTCACATATGAAAACTCGCTCTCTCTCTCGTTCTTTCGCTCACCTGCTTTCCGTCAGGGGTGTCACTCCTAAAAATCTTCCCCTTCTTCCTAAACCACCAAGTGTCACATGTTGCCAAATCATTTTTTTGATTGGCTGACATGGTAAACTAACACCAATAGGGAAGGGGTATTTTTTTCTTTTTTCACACACAAGTAGAGAGTGTTTGCTAGCGATGTCTGTAGAAAACGCTGTTTTTACCGTCCTTCCCGCTGTAAACACCACTGTTTTGTTCAGGAAAAAAAACGTGTATTTTTCATCATAACTGGTTTTACGTAGCCCATCGACACAATTCAAAAACTGGTATATAGTTTGAAGTCCGCACTTTCGACCCAAGTTGAAACGGAGACTCTGACTCGCTGCATCTTGTAGTTGTGTCGTCTTAAATTGGTCATGTGATTTTGACGCGCCAGCGCGTCTGGCGACCCCAGAGGGTTAACAATCCACATTTCACTGTTTCACTCTTTGGTTCAGATGTGGATACTGTATTGTTCTTTCTTTGTGATTTTTTATGTTTAAGTTGTTTGTTGCTGGTTTTTAGTTTGTTTTTTGTATTTTTGGGAGCTGACACAGTCTCTATGGAGATGGGTTTTTGGGGGGGGTAGCAGGATGAGAGAAGCTGCAGAGAGGCGTGTAAAACTGCAACTCTGCTTCCTGGTCCCAACTCTGGATAGTCATATTTTGGTGGGTTTAATAAATTTGTCCATATTTCTAGAAATGAGAGTTGCTCCATCCAAAGTGGGATGGATGCCGTCTCTCCTAACAAGACCAGGTTTCCTCCAGAAGGTTTGCCAATTATCTATGAAGCCCACATCGTTTCCGGGACACCACTCAGACAGCCAGCAATTTAAGGAGAACATGCAGCTGAACATGCACTCCTGGTCTGATTGGGGAGGGGACCAGAGAAAACTACAGAGTCCGACATTGTTTTGACAAAGTTGCACACCGATTCAATATTGATTTTAGTGACCTCCGATTGGCGTAACCGGGTGTCATTACTGCCGAAGTGAATTATGATTCACGTTGTCATTACTGCCGTAATATATTAGTATATATTAAAAATATATACTTTCAATGGCCTGTGGAAAAAAACATTATTTAACTTTATTCAGCAGACCTATTATATAAAGATAATAATGTTACAAAACCCTTGAAATAAAAGTGTACACCCCATATCCCCCTTTAGATTTTGCTTTTCTTCTTTGCTTTTCTTCACTTTGGAGTTTTTTGAACAGTTGTTTTTTTCCCAGTAAAGATTTTAAAGTTGATTCCAATTGCAAGTGCTGTTTTTTCCCTCCACCTGAGCTCACTGTCTCAGTAACAGCTCCGCCTCTTTACTCTACACTATTTGTGTGTAGACAGACTCCACATTAAACAATGACAGCATTGTCACTGCTGTTGCTGTATTTCAGTTTTTTGTTGAGAAACCTGGGGCCTACTTGTGCTCAATGTTGTACTACTTTATGTTCATACATGTGTTCCCAAAAAAAAAATCTATTTTTATTTGCAAATGTGGGTGAAACCCTCACGCTTACATGGTGAGCTGCTCTACAACATCTTTTTGCAATCTAGTCATTCAAGTTACTTGAATTTTTGCTATTGTTGTTAACTGCTACTACAAAAATAGCAGTAACCACACCTAAACTCCCACCACATGATCAATGACTAGACACAGCATTTTATGTGCTGCGTAACACCCATTTCAAATAAATCTTGAGATAGACATCTTTAGATCTGCCTCGTCATAGGTTAAGATGAACAAGAAAAAGTACTGTGATTTTGAACGCCTTTCCCACTCACTCAAGCGCACGATCAAGATGATGTTCCCACCCCCCGTTTTACAGCACAGTCCAAGTAAGAGTAACAACAACAACACAGTCAGCTGAAGAAAAAAAAAAAAAAAAAAAAAAAAAAGAAAGAAAGAAAGGAAGAAGACGACATCGCAGTGTTGGAGTGCCGATCATTTTTTTGTGCCGGTTGCATAACGGTTACAATGGGACTTCAGCTCCAGAATGCATTCACTCAAGTTCTGCTTGTGCATTGTTTTGTTTTTTCCCCCTCAAACCACAAAAATCATCCTGGATGTTGTTCAGTCGTTGCAGCAGACCACATTTTATCCCTATAGCTCAAGGAAAGTGTTAAGGATACAACAGACAAGTGTTCTACAGTGAATGAAGAGATTCAGAAATTCAAGCACATGTAACTACCAAGAGACATAAGAAGCAAATCCCCATGTACATTGTTTTAAATTATGTGGTTTGACTGGTTAATGTTCATTTGACTCTGGCTGGAAGGAAAAACCACAAAAGTGCCTTTACAGTCACAAAATAATAAATCATGTCTTCTAGAGATTCAAGCCATGACTGCAACATGGAGGCCCCCCCTTCTCACATTTCAAAGGCTTAGGAACAAGTGATGCATGTATGTGAGCTTAAGATGTACCATTTGAATAAGGTATGTACAGCGCTGCATATAGATTGACCTTCTTCCAGTAAAATAAACTATTAAAATGACTAGAATAACTTATTCAATCAGATGTTGAGAAAGAAAAATATGCCATCAACAATACATCGATCCACTTTAGGGTCACAAGGGGTTGGAGACTATTTCACCTGACTCTAGGTTAGAGGTCAAGTAAACCATGTACAGCACACCAGCCCATCACAAAGCTAATATAGAGAAACATGCAATCATTCAAGCTTAAAGCCAACACCTAAAGCCAATACAGAATTAGCAGTTCACCTAACAAGGATGTCTTTAGACTGTGTGCCCAAATACAGTACACCTAGCCAATAGGTTCCAACCCAGAATCTTCTCACTGCGCCACCCGTTTAAACGTGGTCACATGTTTAAGATCATTTCTACAGCAGTGCAGTAGACACGGTGAACAGTGTCTTTCAAACTGCTATGCAGTGTCAATAGCATATCTAAAGACTACCAGCTTTTGTAGGAAACATAAGGAAGTAGGAAACAGAATTAGAATAATCTGGCTGTTGCTGTGTGTGCAAAAGTTTGAATAGCTGACGAAATGCAGTTTTGGCAGATATTTCTTTTCGTGCGTGCTTGTAAATACATGCAGAAAACAAGGTCATTAAAAATAAAAAGCAGTTATGTTCATTCCAGAGGCATATCTTTCAGCAACAAACAGTAAACCACTTGAACCAGGTTGAAGAAAAAGGAGATACGAATTTAATTTCATAGGTTTTCATTTATTTGTTTACAGCATATTGAAAATGACTGCTACCTGCATTATTCTGCAAAATCCATATGGTATACAACCATCTGTACAGCTACATGTCAGCATTTCATGAAGGCAAAAAGAATAAATATTCCTATAGACTATACACTTTTTCATAAAATATACATTTCTTTTGTTTATTATTTGCTTACAGTAGGTAACGTGCGAGTCCTGCAGTGGGTTAAGTCACTGCTGTACAAAGAAACAAGCCAAAAACAGTCTGAATAGCTACAGTTGATCAGGCTATTACTCACAGTAAAAGCTTATGACTTTCTAACTGTGTAAGTGACGATGTGCAAACTCCTATACCATGCACTTAGTTATTCGACATTAAAACATAATAAAAAGAATATTCCATTGTTTTTGAACATTATTTTAGCCTTTAAAAAAAAAAAAAAAAAAAAAAAAAAAAAAAAAGGGGGGAGGTTGATGTAACATAACGTTAGCCGAAGACCTGCTTGATTTTAGTCAAGCTGATTCAACTTTCTGTGCATCATTTCACTGGCAACAGTGTTTCCTATTGTTTATAGAAGCAAGGAGCGACATCTCCAAAATAGAAAAAAGGTTTGAGTCATGGCAAATTCAAATGTGTGGAAGGAGGGGCCGTGGAGGTAAAATGCCAAATCTGCCACAGAGTCTGACCACTCAGGAGCCTGCTTCACTCACAGGGGAGGGGCTACCACTGGATTCGGAGGCCCCATTGAGGGAGTGCTCTGAATCTTTGCAAGCAAAATATTTGATCAATGACTCACAGCAGACACACATTAAAAGCACACACACACACCACCGCCATCCTCCGCTGGTCCACAACGAAACTGAATTAAATGCACCCCTTCAGCAATTCCTCCGACAGGGCCCAGAGCTAAAAACTCAAGTACATCATGCACATATAACACGCGGACCCACACAAGCATGCAGACGCACATATACACTCAGCCAAAGTGGGGCTGCAGCTACATAAATGCAGACAGGATGCAGCCCACACCCATGGGGTGCACAGCAATTCCTTACATGCATTTTTTTTTACATATTGAAAATGTCTAGAAGCCCCCTCACTGAACTGCAGCTGGTAGAGAGCTCTATATAGGAACAGTCCACTGATGCAACATTCATAATGCAATATCCATCAGCACAGTGCAACTTCCATATAACGCTAGCTTTATTGGAGTATTGTTTTTAACACTGCAACCCTGATTATACATTCATATTTATTTATCAAGAAACCAGAGAGAGGATACAAGCGATCCACAAAAATACCGAAATAGCAATATTTAATGACTCTTTCCAATATACAATAAGAGCATATTTCCTTTTCAATCAACACCAGAGCAAGAACAAAAACATCAAAAATAATCAGACCTTCTTAAGAGAATGCCACACTAAGAAGCTGATGCTGTGTGGTCCAGCAGAATAAACAATCCCCTTCTGCCATGGTTACAACCCCCAGGCCTCCTCAGTAGACGCTGTGGTTAAGACACAGACACACACACACACACATACATTCACACACTAACAGGATACTAGCTCTCAGACACGCACGCACACGCACACACACTTTCACACCCGAAGAGCTAACATTTATCCTGCCACACCCAGACAAAGTCTGGTGGCTGGTTTTGCTGGTCTCGACTAAAGGATGTCAGTGTTTCCACTGCTGGTTATCACAAGAAAAAATGGACGTCAAATAACATGCAAAGATTTTTTCTATTTGCTTTAGCCGGATCTGTTTTACGAGTGCTTTCTAGAGCAGGGCGATATGACCAAAAATATTTATCATGATATACATTTGAAAATTTGCGATAACGATATAATTGACACTAGACAAAATACTTTATAACTCCACAACTTTATTAGTGCAAAAAAAAAACCAAAAAAAAAACCATCAAGCATCTGTTTTTTATGGGTTATGTCAAAAATTTAACAGTGCAAATGCAAATTGCTGACAGTTTAACCAAAAGGCATTTCCAGTGGAAACTGGCCAACAGATCCTCAGCATAAACATGTATAATATCTACAAAACTTTTCGAGCGCCGTGTACGACATAAAATCGTTTCGAGGTCAGTAAACACAACCAGAATTCATACATAAGGCACACGGGATTATAAGGGGCACTGTCGATTTTCAGAAAAATCAAAGGATTGATTTTAAGTGTGCCGTATTTTCCAAAGAACACGGTAATAACGACGGCCTCTAGCATGCTCTACCAAAAATAGTGCTTTGTTGTGTGTCTGACAGACGAAAGCTAAACCAGTTCCACACCACTGAAGTTGCAGCATTTTTACAAACCAATTCTGGTTCATCCGTTTCATTCAACAATCCGCTTTCGCCCTTCTCATTCTCCGTCGCCGCCATCCTTTTTCGGCCATGTGCGTATGAAAACAAAGGCACTGCGTATGCACGTTTTACCCATCTTATCGTTGCCCAACATTATACCGGTATTACCGTGAACGGTATGATATGGCCCAGCCCTAGTGCTTTCATATTAATGTTAAGTCTACCTGATAAAACTGGCCACACTGCTCTGGACACCAAGTGTACCTGCTTTAGCCAAAAGTCTTTTTGAGCCTCCAAAAGAACCTGAGTATGTCAGGAGTGTGGACCGTTGTTAATGAAACACTCCATTACATAGAGAAAGCAAGTGCTAATGTGTTATTCTACTTAGCTATATCGGCTCTTTTGTATAACAGGTATAGTAGAAACCAGCTGAGTATGTTGCCTTCTGTCAGTCACCTTGGAAAGTACATCAGTAATTCAGGATTACAAGCGGGTCAAAAACACATGCAATAAAAATGGAGTGACGTCAGAGAAATTACTTGTTCGAAGAAACGGAAAAAAATAATAAAACTGTAACTGATGAGTACAGAATGAACCATTTGATTTGCTTGATTCTTTTACATTGCTGCCACATGACCACTGACATAGGAGAATGTCATATTCCTGATGAGAGACGATATGAAAAATAACTGTTCATAGATCTATTTAGCCTCTATTTAACCAGTGAGAACCCATGAGATTAAGAACCTCTTACATTGGCTGCATTAGCCTTCCTGGGTTTGAACCCAGGTCCATCTTGTTGCGAGGCAACCAAATGCTCCGCTGTGGCAGCATGGATACAGATTGCTAACTTAAGTAGTGGGTAGTAGTGGGCGATTATATTTTCTCACAAGACTAAACACACAATAGATAGACAACAGTTTCAAATGAGGATGAACTCAGGTCTTTTCAAGTTACATTTAAAATAGATATAACCTTCCAAGGCAAGGTTGGCTTGCAGACAAGGTTTACAACCGTATTCAACTAACAAGCAAACTGCACAGGTTTTTATTCAGTTAAAATATGTCTAGAAAATTACAATAAAATAAGAAGAAAATGCAAAGATTAAAGGAAAACAGACTAAGTGCCTTAAATATATGTAGCCAAACTGCATAGTTACCTCATAAAAGGCCCATAGTGGGACCTCGATGTACCTCCATGAGCCAAAAAAAAGGCACCTTTTACATGGTCAAACAGGTAATATGGAAGAAGAGGTGGTCATGCCAAAAGCAATATCTCTAAGTGGCAATAAATCCTGTATCCTTCTCTTCTTCTTTGGAGCACTCTGGAGCAGTGCCCTGAAGGCGTAATTTCCAACTGACCACGAGGGACGTGACCTAGTAGTCTCAATAGTTTGGCCTTTAAATGACATACTTGTGTTACCTGTTAACAGTTTTCATTTACACTACTTTCTTTTACTGTTATCAAAGCTACCATCACATTCTATGTCTCTCTGACGGAGCTTCTATATTTCCTGTTCCCTATTTTTAAAACCACCGCTTGAAGGCGCTTCTCTCAGACTAAACTTCCTGGTAGCCAGAACTTAAAAAGAAAAAAATAATAATAAAAACATACGAAAGGCACCTGAGATGGAGCCCAAGCAGCAATGCTCCAAGCTCTGAAGGACAGGAGCATATTCAAGCACAAACTAAACTCACCCAAACACTCAGACGTTACCATATTGATATACATAACTTATCGAATGCTTTCTGCAAGTAGGTCTATCAGAGGAGGGGCTAAAGTCTGGACCAGCTTGGTAAAAGAAAACAAACTTCAATTTTGTATCACCCCTTGATAAAATCTGAAGTGCAAACAAGCTTACAATCAAGCCAAACAACAAGCAGAGCTGTATTTTTCTGTTCAGGGAAATCTTGTTCGATTGGATGTGAAAGTACCACAAGTTTGCAGTGGAATATGACTGCAGAGGGTTGTCAGAAAGAAATGTTTCATGTCCTGGTTGACAGTTTTGTTTGTTGCATGATTTTGGCTGGCTGGGTTATGGTCGGTCACTCACTTGCATGTTTGTCTGCCAGAGCGATGAGTGTGCTGGAGATGTCCCTGCGCCGGTAAAAACACACCACTTTGGCCTCCACATTCCCATTGGCTGTCTGCAAACCAGAGACAATCAGCGTTACCATGGCAACAAGTGGTGCCTCACACAGAGAACCAACACGCGCATGCACGGGCACGCGCACACAGATGAAAAACCCATAACTGAGGCTAGCTTTTTAACTTTGCCTGAAAACAAAGTGGCCACAGCAATCCTCCAAAAAAAGAAAAAAGAAAAAAAAAAATCACGTGTTGCAGTGATGAGGACTGTCTGTGCAAGCCCAGCTCTTTTCCCTTTACATTAATTCCTACATAGATGTTTTCACACAGAACTGTTTTTAAATTAAAATCTGCATGACAATATTTTATTGAATACTACCTAAAAACAGAAACGAATACTCCTAGTAAGATTATTTAAAGTGTAAAAGATACTAAGTATAATTTAGACACCAAGTTATAGCTTTTACCTTTTTTCAAATCACTATGCATTAAGTTTTGAGCACTGACTAACTTTTTTATGAGTTTATTGTGTACTGTATCAGGAACGAAGGGATGACAAACAAAGTGAACACCTAACATAGATTTACATTCTGTAGACACTTCAGCTCTGCAGACTTTCTACTTTCCCAATCATCAAATAATTAAAATCCAATTTTCCAGTTCCATTTTTGAAAAAAAGGCCATAGAACAGAGGAGAGATAAATGGCCCATTTATGGCTACAAAATAAAACATTTTCTTTGAAAATGAAGAAAGTTTTGAAAAAAATAAAACTCCCACAGCACCCTGTGACAGCACATACCACAGTGAACCACATGAACCACAGTTAATCTTAACATTTCCAGTATCACTTCATAAATGATGTATGTGCACATTTAAGCTGTAAGAGCTGTATTTAGTGTACTACAGCCATTTATGGTCAGCACTATCATTGGAGTTTGTGTGTAAGAAACGAAAAACAAGGCCTATCTAGGATTTTTTTTTTTTTTAAATGGATCAGAGTTTAAATATAGGACAGCAGAATGAGGAGTGTTTCATACTGAATTAGATATTCTTGGGGGTGCATGTGCCCCATTGCAAATATTCTACTTGCTAAGTACTTTGCAACCAACAAATAATTAAGCAACACAATCAGCTGCTTCTCTTGTCTCTGGTCTTGCTGGGAGACTCCAAATCCACCTTGCAGCTAGCTCATAGCAGTCATTGTTCTGCTCTGTAGCCTCCATGAGGTGGCACAAGAACCAGCACTTCACCTGATGCAGGTTTTGGGTAGAGTGGCCCTGGAGCTCACACAGTACCTCAAGAGCAGAACAAGAAATACTGGTGTATACAGAATGATGGAGCATCCTGGAGAGTAGGTTGGGAAAAACGATGAGGCTTCAAATATAATTTGGCTGCTGTTAATATACCTGAGCAACACGCCCAAGTAAGATCTGTGATTTTAACAGTGAAATATACAGTTTCCTTTCACAATAGTATCATAAATAGACACAGAGAAATGTGCATGCAAGTTACATGAAAGCTATACACTGCATATTTATTTCACATTTTAATCAGCAGGCAAACCAACTGATTTGCAGCTTGTTGGGGCACAAAGATTTTCAGACTAAACTGTTAACTTGATCAGTTATCAGTTTTGATCAATGGAAATGTTTTCCCTCAGACACTGTATTTTCTAAACCAGCATCTCAGGCCGTATGGAAGAGAAACCCAAAGATCCCCGAGGAGCAGAGAGACTGACAGTGACAGACAGAATAGAAGGCCGACTCTGAGCTCTGTGTCAATCACATTAAACACTCTCCATATTATTCAGCGCAGGCCTGGAACAGGGGACAGACAGCCGGCACCTGTAACTAGTCTACAGAGACATCTCTTTTTCTGCTTCTTTAACTGAACAACGTACCAAATAGCAGGCTGGGATTTACCCAACACCTTAACAGCAACATCATCATTAATGTGACACTACAACGCAATACTGCTTTCACTACTGCATTATGCTGAATAAAAACATACCATTTACTATATGAACCACATAAATCATACATTTAAAAGTATAATAAAAATCTGTCTACTAACATTTGGTTTCTCTTTTCATTAAGATCTAGTTTGTAGAATTTGTCAAGACTAGCATCCCATATTCAAGTAGTGCATTGTCTAAAAACACACTAACAGTAAAAAATAAAAGTACACCCATTGTTAATTCTAAGGCTTTACATATCTGGGCATTAAAAAAAAAACAATGTAGTCCATAACAAGGCTTAAGAACCAGGTAAATTTAACCTCAGATGAAAAACAGCACAAGGCATTTACAATGTGTCATTATTTAATTAAGCCAAAATGCAGAAACAGTGTGTGAAAAACTAATTGCACACCATGATTCAATAGCTTTAAGAACCACTTTTAGCAATAATAACTTGAAGAAATCATTTTAAGTACGACTTAATCAGTCTGTCACATTGTTGTGGTGGAACTTGGGCTCACTCTTCGTACAGTGTTACTTCAGTTCATTGAGGTTTGTGGGCATTAATTTATGCACAGCTCTTTTAAGGTCCCACCACAGCATTTTAATCAGGCTGAGGTCTGGACTTTGTCTGGATCATTGAATCACTTGGATTTTTTCACTTTTCAGCCACTCTGGAAGAGATTTGCTAGTGTGCTTGGGATCACTGTCCTGGTGACACAATTTTAGCCAAGCTTTAGATGACCTCACATTTAACTCTAGAATACTTTGGTATACAAAAGGAGTTGACTCAATGACTGCAAAGCATGCCAAAATCACTACCCTTCTACCACCGTGCTTGACAGTTTGTCTCACTATAGTCTCATCTGTCCAAATGATATTGTTCCTGAAGTCCTGGCGATTTGTTCAGATGTGACTTTCCTTCTCCAAGCCATGCTGCCATGTTCTCTCTTCAAGATAAGAGGCAAATTTCCAAACAAGCCATACTTGTCCAGTCAATTACTGAAGCCTATATAGTGTCTTAAATGTGCCTCTTGGATTGTCTGCAATTCCTCCAAGCGTTACATGGTCTGACCTTGAAGTGAGTTTATTGGGATGTCCACTTTAGTGTAGACTGGCAACTGTGAATAATCTTTCTCGCTGTCGCACGATGGACTTCAAAGTGTTTGGAAATTGACTTTTAACCCTACTCAGATTGATGGACAGCAACATTTGATTCATTAAGATCATTGCTGACATCTTTCTTCCTTGGCACTGTGTTAACACACACACCTGAATCCTTCAGACCAAAAAACTGACAAAGCTTCTGCTTTTATAGAGGTGACCATACTTGATGATGATCAAGTGAATTTGATTAGGAGCACCTGGCTGATACTTCCCCTTTTAATCCCCGTGGACACAGTTAGCACATACTTAGTCTTTCCACATGCTGCTCCCGCATTTTGGCTTAATATTTGCTAAATAATGACATGGTGTAATATGTTTTGTTTTTCTTCTGGGGTTACATTTACCTAATTTTAAGACCCGTAAAAGACCAAGTTTTTCTGATGCCCTGATATATAAAACTTATAATTTTAAGAGGCTGTATTTTCTTTTTTTAATGACTGTAAGTCTGAAGCCGAATGAAAGCCTATTTGCTGTCGCATACGCAATAAAAATCTGCAAATCATCACACTTCAGAAGCTGGGACACTTCAGCACAGATAATGATTTCGTTTCTCTCAATAAATAAATCAGCCTATCATTACATGCCTCTTTTCAACATTCCCCAAACCAAAATTTGCATTGTAATCAAAGTGCAATTTGTTCAGATGTTATGTTCACTCTAATAAATTATGAAGTGAAATGACACATGTACAGTGAAAGAAATAATTAGGCAGTTTAATATATTCCCCTCCTACCTAAGAGGAGTTTTGCACTGAACAAGCTGTAGAAAGTATAAAGTAGCTTCAGATATCAAAAAAGCTAATGAAAATAGATTTTAATGGCAAAACTATTCTACATTACAAGATACATTTATTTATTTTTACTTAAATATACAAAAAAAGCACCTAATATTAGTTAAAATGTGCCTTCATTAAAGTGTATTTGAATGTTTGAGATAGAGACATTAATATCCGATTTGCAGTGCTGGGATATGTGCTGCATTCAAGGGTATAAATTCAACCTCAGACACCCACTCACACTCACCTTGTTCAGCTCCTCTATCCTCCTGATCAGCAGTGGGTTACTGGACGAGTTCTCAAAATAAACATAATCTGCAGAGGAACAGTAAGAAGGAGAAGGAGGAACAGAAAGAAACAGAGTGGGGAATGGAAAGAGAAAGACAAAGAAGTGTCAGTTAGCAATGTGAGGTCAGTCAAACGTTCAGGGCAATTTCCAATTGGACCACACAACGACAGCTTGATTAGTCAAGAGGAAAGTGCAGCAGAGACATACACAAAATGTTGATTTAACTCGATTAGGCTAATTTCATACACAGCAGTTGCTGTTGTAGTTGGGAAGTCTGACAGAATGAGATGTTGACGTGCTAATGCACACTCGCACATAAACAACAAAACTGGCTCTCCAACCCTTCCATTCAAATAGCAAACCTTGTATTTCCCCAGCCCTCATGCTTTCTTTGTCTTATTGCTCCATTCATTCTCCCCATGTGTGGTGGTGTTTGTATGCGCAGTGTGTCTGCATTTGTGTGTGGGTGTACGAGAGACACTGCACAGGCTTTACCACGCGTGTGTGGATTTACTATGCATTCGTGTTAACGTGTATGCGTGTGTGTGTGTGTTGCTCCTGGCACCACTCCAGGCCCATTGGAGGCTTAGCTCTCACCAGGATGTCCCCACAGGCCCCAGTCTTGGTAGGGTGCCTGGTCTTAGCCCTGCATGTGTCTTGGCTGAGTGCTGTCAGATTATACCCCACACTTGATATGTTGCCTGGAGCTGGAGCTATCCTCCCTTCACCCTAAATCTGCCCCCTCCCATCCCCCCACGCTCCCCTAAGACCCGTCTTCTTGACCGACTAGGCCAGAGATCGCCCAAAATTCCACCAGCACAACCGCAACATACACTGACTCTTGCCTTCATTTCTTGCTCCTCCTGTGTCCAACACTTAACTGGTTTAGGCATGCACCCATCCTGTTAGCACACCCATAATCTGCAACGACATCCAAGTCTAACCCGCACAATAATAAGTGCCACAGTTAAAGGAAAAATCCTCATACAAAACATTGTAAACACAATTAAAACAATTATCTAAGACGCATTTATCAAGCCGTTCTGTTCCAGCTTCCTTTTAAAACCCAAAGGTGACTTTCAAACAGTTTTGTGGTTGGTCAAATGGTTTTGCCCAACCAAAAAGTTCAACCAATATGGAAGATATTCCATTTTTGACTCTAAAGTTGTTAGCCATCATCTTTGAAAACCAACTGAATAAATTATTCAGACATTGATAAAGTTTTTTTCTGCTGAAATCGTAAATGTAGTCTCAGTGCATTAGTCTCAGTCTTGCCTCTCCCTCCCCGTCCTCAGTCCAGAGGACTCATTTGGCTTTTTTTTTTTTTTTTAAACTAATGACAAGTATGACTAGAAAGGCATTTTGTAACTTTGTGTAAGATGATATCATGTTTCCATCTACATAACAACCTATAGATGGTTTACACAACACACATTATCCAAGCAGGAAATGAAGCTTTCACTACTGGATATAAGATCTCTTCAAAGCTTTGCAACAGAAAAAGCTGCAGCGCTTATATGCTGGAACTTCCAACACTGAATTCTTTGAGGTTTCATTGATCATTTATACAACTACTTATCTGGGGTCCTTATTGGGTGAAGGTAGGGGTGCTCAGAGAGACCGCAAGACACACAGTCAGCTGAAGAATTGGTTTTGCTAAAGAATTATTTTTGCAATTCATTTTCTCTGCATTGCATTTTCTTTTCTGTCTTGAGCTTTATTTTCATACGTATGCCTGGCATGCATAAATTGCAGTATTTAATGTGTTTCTGCAAACATACTGTATGCTTTCAGTACTCCCCATGCAACGGCCAGGATGCATTTATGTCATAGGGCACCGAGGATACAAAACAAACTTTTGCCTGTTGAATACCAGAGGAGCATACTGAGAGCTCCTTCCCATGAACGACAGTATGAACAAAGTTTAGTGTTTTTTTATGGTTTTTTTTCTCTTTACTCAGTTTTCAAACTAATCTGTACCAATTCACAGAATTTCTTTGTCTCGTCTTGGGTGTTCTTAACTGCAACTCTGTTGAGGAAAAAACGGCATGTAAAGACACTGTCTTTGGCGCAGAGGAACCCGAGTGAAAACAGTTTCCTAACAATTCACAAACAACCAAAATAAACTGAACTACCAATGACATCACATCTGACATGTATATATTTAATATGTCTGCTGACTGTAACATTTCCAATAATCAACAGTCAAACGTTGAAAGTTTATCTCAGAGACAGTCTCGCCCACGCTAATCTTTAACACATAATAATGCAAAGCAACCACTGCATCTGCATAGGGGGCACACCTTGACTTCTCCACTGGAAAACCTTTTGCTCCACTATGCTCATTGGTATTCTTCTCTCCACCCACACTTATAACTGAATACAAGAGGTTCACGCCCAGTCTGAAGTTTTGTAATGCAAGATAACTCTAATTTCCAGAGCTACGGTTGGCAGATAACGTTTATTTTATTTAAACCCTTGAAAAAATTTTCTATGCATTAAGCCACTGAACAATCATCATTTGCATGAAGATGTAAAACTTTAGCACTTCCTCCAAGTAGCAAAAGCAATTCAGAAGGCATACACAGTGCAAATTTTATGACTTGCGTCTTCCAGCAACCCTCTTTTTACTGTTGAACATTGCTACAAGATGGGAAAAGATCGTCACATCATGCCTGTCTACTCTTCACCCTGTAACAGCTTGTTACTAGACTCCGCTGCCACTGTGACATCTCCGTCCCGCTGCTGAATATCAAATAGGCCAAGCTGAAATTGAGCGGCACACAGAGAAAGAAAATGAAGACGAGATATCCGACTTGCTCGCTTTCAGACACACATGTGAGTCAGCAGCACGGAGGTCAGGGGTTGAAGAAACTGGCTTGTGACTAGTTGTGATCACCAGATTGGCTGTGAAACTGCGAGAAAGTGACCAAGACACTATCCTTTTATTAAGCACGGTCAAGTCATCCTTGAACAAAAAAAAAAAAAACTTGTTCAGCATGAACAGAAACTGAATAGCTAATTAAACTACCGGTAATCAGAAACAGTTTTTTGATTTAATACTGCTTGAAACTTATTTTAGCTTCTGAAACGTGACTTACGCCTTTCACATGTAGTCTTACATCACAAAACGTGAAATATCTATTTCGGTTTTAATCTCTTTAAAGACATATTTTCCCATTTTAAGTTTGAAATCATTTAATGTTCAATGAAAGAATTTTCAGAATATAATGAAAGTAATCCTTGACTGCTGCGGCCATTATTCCTACCTGCCTGTAACAGAACAAGCTGTACTGTAGTGCAGCCATGAATCAATTAGTTATTTCATACACATTTAGAAACAGTTATTTAGATTCAATTATAAGCTTTGGCTCTTTTTTTCTCAGGGAAATTGGCAAGAAAGGATTTTAAATTTATTTACATAAACAAACAAAACCTTTCCCTTTTGGACTATTGATTAGGAAACAAAACATTCCAGGACACCAACTTGCTGTGGGACGCTGTGATAGCCATGCTGTAAATAATCAATCAACTAATCATCACATGAATTACTACTGAGAACGGAAAATCCCTTTGTTGCAAAAAAATGAAAAGGAAAAAAAGTCCATGTTTACAAGAAGAATCCTAATTTACCAAAAAAAAATAAAAAAAATAGGGACAAGTCTCTTGGCAAAGCGTGGGGAGAAATGATGACGTGTAGCTGCGGCCCTCAAACGCTCACCAGCTCAGAGGGACCCATTAATCAGGAGCCAAAATGCGTCATAACCATTTTAGAAAATGAAGCAGAACCACATGTTGAACATTCGGTTTGATGTGGTGTTGGGTGTGAATCGCCACTACATGCTAAGATTTTTTTTTTTCCCCCCTTGGTTGGTGACAGCACGTCTCCCGCTACATTTAGAGAAGGTGGGACTTTGGGCAAAGCTCAACGTGTTCTTTTTTTTCCTGGCACGGAAATTTAAGTTACCAAGAATGGAAACACTTAAGTTCAACCCGTGTCCCTTCCTGCCACCTCCAGAAGAAGAAAAAAAATTGTAATAAAATAACCATGGGAGGAAAATGGCTCAGTGACTGTCCAGAACAGCCTGGTTGAATGTTGGAGTTTCTACATGTGAGGAGCTGAAGCCTGTTGAAGAGCAAGCTGGAGAGGAACTCAAAATGAGAGCAACAGAAAGAGAGAGCCTGTAGGCAATGAGCAGCATCAGTCTCTCGGTTTCCCATCAGCCCTCCCGTCACATCAGCCCGCGTACAACCACCCCGCTCTCCATCCCCCACTTTCAGCGTCAGCCAATCGGCAGGCTCCGGCGGCCATGATGTCATAGTGCAGTCAAATTTTCTGTGAGCCAATCAAGGCACGTTATTGAGCCCCGAAAGAGAGAGTCTGCTGGGCTGATTCAAACCAGGCCAGAGAGACAGACTGGCAGAGACGCAATGATGAGAGAGACAGAGAGAAAGAAAACATGAGATAAATAATCAACCAGAAAGAGATAAAATCTAATATAAGTGGAACAGGTGTGCGAATTACAATCAAAATAACCTGTATCCAAACATTCACTGTAAACTTCGGTTAAGGTGACCAGGATAATCCAAGATGCACATTGTAAGGGCCTAAAGTCCAAATCCCACAGCTCTGGCTGAAAACTATACTGTATTGGTGGTCTCATCGAGACACACTTTACATAGTCGTAGTGGTTTATTATGTTAAATATGCCCTCCAGAAAGTACAATTCACCAACACTATGCTCATCTTATTACCTAAATCTCTGTTTTCAAACAACTTTGTCATTGAGAGTTTCTTAAAGCAATTTAAATTAAGCAATCCCAGAGGGAACATCACTTGTCGAACAGCTCAGAGACACACCCTGCAACACACTCCTAGTTAAAGGCATTTGAGTAGGCACAGTCATGAGACAAACAGCTGGGAATCTGTGTATTAGCATATTATAACTTATGTAGTACATTAAAGCTGCAGTGATTAGCCATTTGAATTATTAGATTAGTTAACAAAAAGCAAATTAACATGTGAAATTCATTACATTTCTGATTGTAGCTTCTACAGATCGCAGACATCACAAAGAGGATACAAGAATGCTGAACCGAAATCTGTGACCAACACCAACAGACAGCAGTTCCCCACAGCCAATCATCTACTTTATAACAGCTGAAGTGGGAAACATAATAAGAAAACCACACTGTTGCAATGATGCAAGAGGTTCAAAACAATTTTAACAGGGATCATTACTGTAGTGAAGATGTAGACAAGTACAGCTGCAGTTTCCTTTTTTGCCTTAGTGTATCCAGAACATAAATTGGCTCAGCAATCGTTCGAGTACTCTAACCCTGACTCGCTGATCCTGTCGGCACTTTTAAGCAGAGTCTAAAATTAAGCGGTCATAAAACTTTGTTCATACCTAGTAAAGGGTATGAACCTTTTTTTTTTTTAACAAATTTGACTGTTGATTCTGTGTATGTGTTTTCTTGTACGTCTCACTGACTACTGAAATCAAAGTTACACCTCTCTCCTCATGTATCCATGACTTGGGATGGGACTATTTTCTGAACTTCTACAGACTACGTGGTGAATCATCAAATTCGTAGACATTTCAAACGATAGCTGGAAGTCTGCCTGTACATCCCTAAAAGACAGCTCTACCAACACTGTGATTATGTGACAGAAAAACCAACAACGCAGTGACCAACTGATCTTTGCTTCCATTTAGTCTGCAATATGCTAGCCCCAATAAAGCTGCACCATGGCATATCCAAATATTTCAACTTAATGAAATGATGCAATTTATTTCAAATTCAAAAAGTGCTCCAGCTTCAAACTCATCTCTAGAGAACTCAATGTCTACACGTAGTACAGCATACTTTAGTCATATTTCTCTTTTTTTCCAAAGGCTGGGCTAGAGCTAGAAAGGGAGCTGGAGAGGCAGCAGAGGAAGAGCATGAACATCTGCCCACGTTAGTCCAAGCAAACACACGCCCTCCACAGCTCACACCCCATCCGATGCTTACTCATGCAGTCACACGGACAGGTGTGTCTGTTGTCAGAAGCAGCAACCGCAGACAAGATAGACTGCCATAGTATGGATGAAGGTTTCTATGGTAATAGAAGCTAATTTAATATCCTAAAGTCAAACTCGCACCTTATTTTCACACTTTGATATCACTCACAATCAAGTACGATCTGCTGTATGCACAGATGCATACACCTCTGTACAGTCTATACAATCTACCTGGCCTGCTAGTATCTGCTAGGATTCCTGGCAAAAGCAGGAAAGAGACAAAAATATGTCTTTCATATCCCGTCCCGCTCACTTTTCTGACATATTATAATATTTTACACAGAGGAATAAAAAAATGTTTAAAAAGCAGTTTTGCATAAAGTCAGCAGTGGTGTTAAGGCTGAGATGGATTTGATCTTATAATAATTAGATCACAACTCCCATGACACCTTGCAATCATACTGCAGCAGCCACTGCAGCTTGCACTTAACAAATGCGATAAATCAGCAAATTTTTCCACTCTTTTCTCAAACATTCATTCTAGTGAAGTTTATACAACCAGACCCTTAAGTCCATAGGAAACACAAGGAAGCTAGCAAACAGGGGTTATTGTGATTGGCGTTCGGGCAGTTTGACCCCCTCAGAAACACAATGATACTTTGCTGAATGGATGTAAAAAGGTTGTCATGCATCTGTCCAACTAGTTGTCCTGAACTTGGCAGGATTGAAGCAAAGAAGCCTCAGCTCGCCACTCAGCGAGTACACCCACCAGACCCTGCAAGAGACACAACTGCCAGCGTGGGAGATTAACACCAGCCATGAGCCAAACAAAGTGTGGGCACTGTCAAAGTTTGTAATTTAGTCAGTTTGTAGATTAGTAAACAGTGCAACACCTTCAGGCACATTCTGAATAATTACTGTAGAAAATCCTCACCATCCAAAGGAAATGTGGGCATTAACACCCAAGTTTCTCACTTTTTAAGTTAGTAAACAATGCAACACATTTTGCAAACTCTGTGCAAGAGCTGTCACAATCCAAACATTTCAATACAAGTTCTTATTTAAAGGATGGATCCCGTATTTTCCAATTATTTCTTTAAATAACAGACCTCTACCCATATGACGACCGAAGAAGTGTTTGCATCCTGTAATCATTCCTCGTGATCATAACATCCTCGGATATGGCCTCATACTGCAGTTCCGATGCAGGTGATGGGGGAATAAAACCCACACTCCTCATTCTAGGTAGAAATATATTTTGACCAGAGCAACACAGTTTCAGAAAATACAAACAGGACATCTTTTACTATATTTTGGAACATCTCTATCACAGTAGGTCCTCATTCAGAAGCCTGTTGTACAAATTCATTTTAAAAGAAACAAACAGAGGATGACCTGGCCAAAAACTGAACCTGGCTTAACACCACCAAGCAACTTACTGTAATATTGACTACAAAATCAAAGCTCCACAGTTTTAAAAGCCTGTCCGCTTTTTTCAATGATAGGTCTGAATACCCACTAGCAAAAATTGTAGTAAACTTTCTAAACAACTTGACAACCAAATTTAGAACATCATGATCTCAGGAAAGCATTGTTTTCACTTGGGGAAAACAAGTCGTCAGCAAGTCTTAGAGGCTTTTTTAAAATTTCACTGCATTCATAAAAACGTCTTCCAACCGCTGAAATGGTTAAAAGTTATCGTGTAGCCTACACTTAGTCACCAACACTTTCCTGCACATGAGGGAAAGCACTAGGAAGAAGTGCTGCAGGCACCGGAAGAGTGGCTTGTGGCCTGGATGGTGAAAACAAAGACATCAAGACCTTTTGTCTTTTGTCCACTGCTCATTCAAGGGGACTCATTGCTTTCCCAAGATGATCCTGCATTGTCTTGCAAAGCAGCAGCCATCTTTGTGTGGGCTTCTGCTTTGTTCTGGTGTTGGCCTGGAGAAGCTTCAGTCAATTATGAGGCCTATTTTTAGGCCAAACTAGAACTGTGATTTTATTTTTTTAAACTAGAAGTGTGGTTGTAGGACGAATTAAGACTATGCTTATTAAATTGTGTTTTGTAGTTTTAAATTGAATTGTGAAGGTTGAGCTTACTTTTTACTTTTTCACTTTTCCAAAAAAGTAATCAACTTTGCTTTGATGACTGAGCATTAAATGTTTAAGCCATTCTGATTGATTAGATTTCACAAATTAGTCAAACTACACAACCTTAAAGCTGCGAGGTAGATATGAAATAAATGAAACAATCTTTTTTACTGCAAATTAGTGTGCTACAAACAAGACATACAAGCTTAACTGGTTGGTATGTCAGTGTAAGAGACTGACAGCGTAAACAGAAATACTAAACTAAGTAACATCTGGCTGGTAAAGTGTTAACTTTTTACCCTGCTCCAACATAATCCAGCTCTCACTCAGGTAGGCTTTGTTTCATTTGACTAAATAACAATGCCATTATCTTCAGCATAGGCTATTTTTGATTCATGCTCCAAGCCAACTGCAATCACATCAGTCATATTTCAAATGACATTAGTACTTAATAATCTTAAAAACATAATCAGTTTGCTTTCCCTCCCTTTTCTACTGACAAATGGCCACAGAGTCCAAAAAGACATTAAAGTGGATGAATAAAGAAAGAATAAAGAAACTGTCCTGCAAATGCTTAGGACTGCCATCTCCATTACAGTCGTCACATCAAACCTCTGTGTGGTGACACTTTTTGACAGCTAAATTTGAAGTTTTTTGAAGACACATCTAAAAAGCTCTCCATTTTTTATGCATCTCCACTGCAAACCCCCTCAAAACAGCACATTCTATTTAAAATACAGTGCAGCTATAGTGGTTATCGTGTTTTCATTTTCACACAGTACCTACGGGATGTAAATCAGGGGAATATATGCAGGGGAAAAATGAGTGGGAGGGGAAATCAGGATTTTTAATTTGGTATTAAGTTGAATTGCCTGCACAAAAGAAGCGAAGACACACTGGTTATAAATGTGTAAAACGGATCTCTACGCATGCTTTGAGAATTTTAGTGGTTCCTGCATGTAAAGTGTTGTCTTTAACTTTTTGTTCCACTCCTTCCCTGCATTTTAAAAGCATGCACTCCTTGCTGCTGTCTTGTGAGCACTGAGAGGTTTCTGCAGGACACTTAAAGCACTTACGACGTTACTTATGGCTGTGAGCGTATAGTCCGGGCTGTAGCTGAATGGCACGCAAAACTTTTAGAATATATCCACTACGTTACATCAAAATATATAGAAGCGCAATGCATGTTACTCAGAGTGCATCGTTGCACTAAAGTACTTGTTTGCTAAGTTGCAAGAAAAACGCAAAAAGAAGCGAGGAAATCCGGGGAGCAGTTTTGTAAAGAGAACCACTACTCTTCATCACCATCCTCCTCTTCACAGTCACCATCATCATCATCTGTGAAGCACAAGGCTCTTTAGCTTTAGGGAAATAAAAGAAGGGAAGCAAAAGACGGACCACGCGCTGTAAATACATAAAAGAACCGACGTTAATCATGGCGAGTCCGCCATAAAAAATTACAGGAAGGTCTTAAAATACTACCCCCTCCACCTTACCTCCAACCCGGTACATGTTCGCTGCCATGACTGCCCCCGGTCCCTGGCTTCCTCTCCAGGTAGAGGGGTGGCTCTCTTCTCTCTCGCGCTGCCGGAGCTGTGTTAGCACTGCCGCCGCTCTGTGTTGGAAAATGGTGGATTGATCAATACGAAGAGACTGGCTGGCTGCCTTAAAGAGACAGTACGCCTTTTTTCTTTTAGCCCACAACTTTGGCGCTGGTAAATGGGAATCAGCACTGTAACAAATTAACGATTTAATTAAACAAATTTCTTTAACTTAAAATAAAATTTAATAAATAAATAAATAAATATTTGCCTTTTTAAACTGTACCTACGTCACTGTTAGCAACCAAGCACGCGCTCGTCCGAAAAGAAGCGTTTTCCTATTAACTTTGCTTAACTTTACTACTCGGTTAACCTTACATAAGTAGTTCATTTACCTTTTACTTGCCAGTTTAGATTATAAACGGAAGGGTACATTTCTTGGAAATGGACCTGTATTTATTATTAAGACATGAAACTTGGATACTAGCTTAAAGTTTTATTTATTTATGATAATTATACAGCTCTTTAATCAACTAATCGACAAGTATCGCGATAACTTACGGTGGAAAGCAAGTCTTTAAGTAAGAGCTCGATGTGAAAACTTCCAGGGCCTACCAGGCCTACTTCGGACTGTATAAACTCCCACATTGGATGACTCATGAATTGTGGACAGGTTCCAGAGCTGGTTTTAAAATAAGCCTTTTACCTGGAACTGTATAGCTGTGTAAAAATGCATCAGCCCTAAAAATAAACCAGTGCTGTGATCCTAAATCCCTCAATGCTCACAGTGTCAGTGAGGGTCAGAGGTCAGTGGACCGGCAGGGGAGGGATGCACGGGCTTAAATGTAAAAATAACAAAGTATGTTAAATATAATTCATGTATATTAGAAAGACACCGGGTCATCCCTGTGGTCTAATTTTTAGGGTGGTTTATAGTGGTGGTTTTGGGGCTGTCATGATAGGGCACACTGTCGTGTAGCTATATAGTTTTGTCTTTTAATGTTAAACATTTATTTAACATTTGTCCTTAAATACATAATTTTATTAACAAAAGAAAGGAAGACATATGCAAATTCTTCCAATCTAAAAAGGTGTATTAAAGTTAGGATTGGTGGTTTATGTATAAGATAGCATAGCTCTTTTTTGTCTCACTGTATAGGACTACATTATAACCACAGCATGCAGTGAAGGCAGAAACATGCAGTGAATTATGGTATGATAATATGAGATATATTTTGGATTCTGGAAATACTATGGAGATTTAGGATTATTAAGCTTATTACAATGACATGGTTAGTCCACAGTACAACTCTATGTGCACGTGGTTAGGAGAACAAGCTAATAATCTGCCATTAAAATAGGATGTTGGTTCTGCAACATGGACTAGCAGCAGTGTTTCTGTTCTTATCAGTAGCCTGTGTGTGAGTGTGTTTATATTATTCTTTCAATCTTACCAAAAACAAACCATACAGTACCATATCACCTTGGATAAGGCACAATAAATTGTCAATCAAACCACAGAATGCTTAAAAAAACCCTCACATGAGCATAGCTTTTTTTCTACATGGCTACCCGTCTTTTATGGAAAGGTATCTACAATGTGTGATTCTGAGTGACCAGATATTTGTTTGATTGGCTCACTTTTTTTGTAGGTAGCATAGGGCCTCTGTGACAGAGGAATGCGTGGTGAAGGCTACGTCTGATCTATACCATATGGAAGCGTCAATTACTGTGACCTAACACAGGGGATCACAGTCTGCAGTCACATGACTGTTATAGGCCAATCATGTGTACTTACAGTATGCACTCCTACTCAAGTGTGCAGTTGGAACTGTGCTGCATTGGAGGGATTCTGTATTATGTCCCGGGGCTCTTTTATGAAAAGGAACGAGAGACAAGGAGTGTGTGCTTTGTGTGTTTTTTGTGCATGTGTGTGTTTATGTATGGATGTGTACAAGGATTTACATCTACACTGTGTCATTCAAATTTAATTACATTGAATTTGCGATGTTTTTCAATGCCAGTGAATGGTACACTGCACAATATTTTGATTTGTAGTATAGTTGCATGCTCACTGATGAAAGAGCATCACTATACTGTACATTTATTTTTAAGTATACACTGCTATGTGCAACAAACAGTGCATTTCTGCATAAATGCTTATTTTTGTGCATATTATATTGCTGTCTTGTGGAATATTTCAAGTGTAAAGCATAATCCAGCATATCCCTGCACATTATGTGTTATTTGTTAAGCATATGGAGACACACGTGAACAGTCTTTTGAGCTGTTGTAATTTTCCCCAATGGGCTCAGAAGAAAACACTGCCAGTGCTTAATATGCCTTTAATTAAAGGAAAATAGGTGGTCGACAATGCACCCTTGTATTTGGGAACTGTTACCACTTTCATTAGGGCTGTTTGTTTACTTGGCTGCTTGATGCTGTGCAGATGTTCCTTTTTTTTTAATACACTTGCTCCTCTGCCAGATGTTGCTGCAGGCAGAGCTCTGTACAGAGCAGTGCAGTGCAGGTGTTCTCCCTGATGACTCTCAGTCTGTGGAGATGGATTGGCTCAAGACGCAGAGCGTCTGCAGAACCTCCCTTCACTTTGGAAGAAGACCTCTGATGGCCTCTCTTCCTACTTCTCTTCCTCCCTCGTCCTCTTTCTTTCCTCCGCTCCTCCATGGAGCAGGTGATTGCACAGGAGAGACAAAGACACAGAGGAAATCAGTTAGACCTGTTTTCTTGCAGAAACTATTTCATATATTTTTAATTCTCTTTCTGAAACCTATGCTTGGATCTAGACACACTATGGGTGGTGCATGAATAAAGGGAATAATGTTAGAGCTCTCGCTCCTCCACACCTAACTTTGTATGGGTGTATTCCTTATTAAAAGTGAATTACCTATACTTTGGAACAGTCTGTAACACTGCTCTCTAGAGGATGCTTGAATATATTCCCTTCCCAGAAGGTTAGTGCCAGTGACCTTCTGCTGTGAGTCCTGCTATAGATATAAGACATATGTATAAGTATATAAAGCAGGATAAATATTACCGATAATAATCCAGTGAGCTACTGTACAACATCACAGATGCCTAGATTCCTGTATGGAGACTGCTCTGCACATCCATCTAAAACACATTCACCACCACTGCTGTTGATTTTAAAGACAATATTCTTTTTTTTTCTTTAGTCTATGAAGCCATGTTCTCAGTCCTCTGAGAGCTGTGGGAGGAGATAGCGCTGACTTATTGCAAGTAAAAGAAAATACTAGGAGTTTGTATTTATTTTCAGTCACCATTAGGGGGAGCTATTGTCTAGCTTTTTATAAAAATGACCACTTAAGACAAAGGCTTGCCTGCCTTAAACCGATGCAAATTCAGACATACTGTTATCCATTATCTTTAGCTCATACAAAACACAAAATTGAGCTCTGAAACCATTCCTTAACAATGCCTGATCTTTCCAATACTCACTGAAAAAAAAAATGCTCCAAGTTGCACTAAACATAGTCTGCCAGTAGGGGACATCATGTGCACAGCTATTTCTATTGTCCCCATTTGCTCCATGAAAAACAGTCATGCTGTGGGAAGAAAAAAGAACCGTGATGTGGCCATCGCTAACAGCGAAAACGTCACTTCAGTGAGTTGTGATTTTTGGGTTGATGCCTGCTATTTGCATCTAAAGCTGCAACACAGAGCTGTAGATCAGAAGCATAAGATTATCAAATGTTGCCATTAAGTCAATATTATTGTGTCTTTTCTGGGTGTGTGTGTTTCTATTGGAAGACATCCCTCAGTCTGTCATCTGTCACACAGCTTTGAATGAAACACTCAGCCTCCCAAGAATGCTTTGCACTAATCCAGAGGGATTAAGAATATTGCAGTTGTGGGTTATTGATACTGACCCGTACGAATAGGGTGTTACTGCGAGACTGTCTCACACATGGAAATATGTGGCACTCCAAAAGTTATCCCTTGCATATTCTGAACCTCAACTTGTAAGACACTCCTGTCACTGAGTGTCCACCCTTAACCACAGAACCATTTGCCAAAATGCCAGGAGCTGCCAGACAAGTGCAACTGCCTTTTCTTTCTCTTTTTTTTCTTAGAGAAACAGCTGGTTGAACTGCTAAAAATGTCTCAATCTTCAGAGAGGCTCTGGCATTTGGTGACTGTGCCATGTGGGGAAAAACCCACAACAGTTAGACGGAAGAAAAAAAAATGAGTGACTGGAATGGCAAGCACTTGCTCAGCAACTTGAGATGCATGTTTTTTTATATATGTATCACATAAATCATCAAACAAATGTCAGGAAAAACAACGGGCACATAATAATAAAGCCATGGTCAGTGCAAGAGTAGACGGACATAATGGGCAATGATACCACCTTTGCAGCCTACATGACAAATTCAAGATTACACAACCTATCTAAAACCACATCATGAACCAATATGCATTTATAATAACCATAAATGCCCAGTATGCTCATAGCGAATATATTTTGCAAGTTTCAAGTGAGATCGCGCTTCCATGCTTCCAAGACAGCCTTATAAACTAATAATAGCTGTTTTTAGTTGGAAGGAGTTTGTGCAGACATGTTACAGTATGTTACTATTAACTGAATAATTAACATGATTGTTATTACAGTGTAATGTGGGTGTTTTAACATTTTTATTACCAAATCATAGGTCTTATTTTTAAATTGTGTTGGAATTCAGCTGAGGGGTGATAGTAGCTTTTTGGATGAGCCTGAGCTACAGGGGCCTGTCCATGATGCTGACGCTGGCCATGGACAAACCTACGTGTCTAAAGTGATAATACGCTTAGCAGGTCAAGGCAGTCATATTGAAGAAACAGCTTTGCTGCTGGGTTAAATACTTGTTAACTATTTATTCATATGTCTGTGATGTTTAATTGTAACATTCAATATACCCCAAATAAAATATTAGTACATAAACAGTACTAATTGGCTAAATTAGCGTTATGGTTAGCAGTTTGCAGATAATATATGTGGCTTTATAGTGTCTAGGATGATTGATTGATGTGAAAATCCATTAAACACAAGATATATGAATTATGTACTTGTGACTGCACCTTGTGAGACAAATATCAAAGCATGTCTCTTAAGGCTCCATGGAATACCTAAAATCAGGGTGGGACCTGGTAGATCATGTTTTGTTTTCCATTGCAGCACCACCCATGTCGAGAGGGTCTAATTATACACCACAAAAGTGCACAGCAAAGTCTCTTTACATCGTCAGTTAGTTTGACTTGGCAAGAGAACTCCATCTGAAATGTCTGTGCTCATGTGGAGGAAACAGGCAGGCTTTGTTATATACTGAGGTAAAGAACATTTTCAAGTTATTGTTGTAAATATGGGCTGGGGAGGGTTAAGCAGGCAAGATCTTGTCACAGTGACTCTTTGGTAGGCCTGTTTTGTTTGTGAGCAAACTGGGAGATGAAAGAAAGGAAGATATAGATGGCTGCTCTGGGAGATTTCACCCATTTCAAAGATTTCTGCCTTTTGTGTGTTCACAACAACAATAAAGAGCTTATCTTGGAAAAACAATAATCCAATGATTGTTTTCGTGACCAAGAAACCAAATATTAGTCTTTAAAAAACATGCCCAAATAGTTGTTTGTGAACAGGAAGTGCATGCAGTGAACTTTCTGCACAGAGAAGAACAAGAAAATAAACTTTATGCATCTTTATGTAAACAGATGTTTAGATTAGCAGACCATGTTAACCTATAGACTTGAACTAAGTGAAAACAGCAAACATGGCTCAGTTCAAAGTGATAATAATGTCTACCACACTGTATTTGACTGTGCAAAATGTGCCTGTGTTTTGTTCATTTTTGTGTTTTTATATTTTCCCCTGCTTTCTGGCTTTATGCTAATCTCAGCTAATTATCTGCTGGCAGTAGCTGTATATTTAGTGTACAAACATCAAGCTCAATTGGTTTTCTCATTCAAAAGTCTGCAAGAAAGCACAAAAACACATTCTCACCATGTCAAACTATTGCTGTGGTGTTTCTATCAATAAGTGCAGATTACATGATTGAAACAGGTGTCCAGCTGTCAGTTTGTGCCTGTGACTAATGACTCCTCTGCTGACTGAAGCTTAATGAATGAAGCTCACACAGCACAGTTACCACTGTAATGCCACTAATCAGAGGGTTATTGATCACTATACTGTTACACTTTAACAACACAGCAGATCATCTTACTCCATCTCACCCTGTCCCTCACATTCTCTTCTGACACACCAACACTTTGCGTATTCTCAATCACTACATTCATGAATCTTCTCTGTGGTTCTCCTGTTTTCTTCCTGCCTGACAGCTCCTTATTTAGCACATTTTATCTAATTTATATCCACTATCTCTCCTCTCAAATGTCCAAACCATCTCAGCCTTGCCTCTCTAACATTGTCTCCAAAGCACTCCTGAGAGGCCCCTCTTGTTTTCCTTCTTATTTCTGATTTTATCTCTTCAATTACACCCCATGAAAATCTTAACATCCTCAGCTCTGCCACCTCCAGCTCGGCCTCCTGTGTTTTTGTCAGTGCCACCTTCTCCAAGTCATTGCAGATCTCACTACCATCTCGCAAACCTTCCCATTCACTCTTATTGATATCCTTCTGTCACAAATAACCCCTGACATCCGTCTCCACCCATTCTGCCAGCTCGCACTCTCTTCTTCACCTCTCTTGTCTACTGTTCTTTGCTTTGAAAGGTTGAATGCAGGTATTTAAACCCATCTGTCTTCACTATCTCTGCTTCTTGCATGTTTACCTTTCGAACTGGCCTCCCTCTCATTCATATACATGTATTCTATCTCTGCTTATTGCTCTTTTCTCCAGCACATACCTCCACCTCTTCAGACCCTCTTCCAGTTCCTCGCTTCATGCCCTATCATAGTCTTTCTCTAGATACACAAAGATACAGTGCAACTCCACAGAGGGTCACAAATCAGTGTACTTCTCATGCCAGAGTGGTGAAGATTGCATCAGGAAGAGCATCCGGTATAAGATTTTGGCTAAATTAAACGTCCAGCTTATAAAGAATGAAGCTATGCATGTAAAACTTTTAAAAGAAGGTTATTTATGCTAACTATTCTCTTCATGTCACCAGTCTGTTTATTTTCAGTACAATTTTCACATGTGACTCTCTTAGAGTGATTCTCTTGGAAATGATAGGGAGCTCTGTGAGAGGGAGGATCACAGAACTTAGCGATAGCAAGATCAAAACCTCCAAAACTGTCTGCCAGCTGCCTCCACAGCACACCCTTGCTACACAGGGGCCCTCACTGGGATTCAGCATGGCTGCCGCGCCTTTATTACAGCCGTTGAGACTGTACAGCACATGTGTCTGCAAAAAAAAATTATTTATACTGTAAACAAACACGAGGCAGAAAGTGGAATGACAAATGTTCTGAATATTTCCAGTGTGCATGGGCTAAAAATAGACTTTCAGATTAGACGAGGGAGCAGTGAAAGTGTATGCAATAGAACGTTGACCAGCAGTGGGCAATGTAGACATTTGCCAAGTAAAACAATACACCCACTTCACTAAAAATGGCATTCAATGGAGTCTACACCCTTTTCAGTCCCTCTGGGAGTAAAATACTTTAAAAGGACTGTCCCTGGATTAAGACACAGACCAACTGTTGTTTTGTCTGTAAGAGTATGTGTGTGTGTCTATGTGATGGTTCAGCAGGAAAAAGCTCACTCAGAATCATACATCAAACATTATTATTTGATAAATGTTTTCTAATGGTTTCCAAAAAATATTATCTAGTTGTATGTTTTGAGAATCACAAAGTTTTAATAGTTGCCCAAATAACTCCTTACCAAAACTACCCAAAAAGGCCCAAAGCAATTAATTAGGCATCACTTAAAACCTACAAATATGACAGGTCTAAGCATTAATATTAAGTTGTTCCATTGATATAAACATCCGAATGTTCCTGAATGAATTATTAAAATGCACCATATTAAGATAGGACTTTGTTAAAGTACCTTTATTAAGCCTAGTTCTACCATGTAGCATCACTTTTTGCACCTTAGGGACCTTAGGGGTGACAATGGGGACATGCACATATATAGACAGAGGGCGATTATTAGTATGTGCTCCTAATGGTGAAAAAGTGGCATTAGAATTGGGAAAACCTTTTTTTATTATCTCAAGAAGAAGAATCCTTAAATTGTAAGAAAAGTTCCCTTTTCTAATTGTTAACATCTTTTTTTCCCTTTGTGTTGTGATTAGCAATATAAAAATATTTGACTCCAATATTTGAATGGAACCTTTTGTAGCATCACAAGAAGGTTTCTGGCTCAAACCTCCTTGTCATCTTAATCCTTCCTGTTGGTTTCCTCCCACAGTCAAAATATGTCTGGTTCTCTGTTTTACTCCTATGATGGATTATTGACTTGTCCAGGGTGTATTCTACTTTCACCCTATGTCAGCTTCTACCTATAGGCAAAAGCCCAGACCTTAAATTAGATAAATAGTTTTTTAAAAAAAAGGATGGTCCCTATGTCACCTTGTTTTTCAAGGTCAACCAATTTAAACTTGAAAATGTAATAATTATATTTATGTTTTTAGTAATTGAATAACTTGCAGTGGGAAATTTTGAAGGTGATTGCTATTGCTATGATCTTTTATTGTGGCTGAACAATGGGACAGGACAAAATGCTCATCACATTCCCAGACCCAAAAAAGGAACGAAGATAAGCCTTTCCCACTTGTCCTCTCAGTCTTATCAAGAAGATAAAGCATCTCTATTAAAACCTCACAGACCACTCAGTCTCTTCGAGCAACATAAAGCTTATCATCTACTGAGACTCTTCAGTCTTACCCCTGTCCCCTAGCAGAGCTAAACATAGGCTACTGTGTCTGAAATAATCACCACTCTGAAGCATATGCTGTGGGAACGTTTCAATAATTAATTCAGGCTCAGGCTTTTTTTTCCTTCTTTCTTTACTCAAAGACGTGCACATGCACACCCGACAGATCACGTGCCGTCCCTAAGAACAGTCTGCACTCACATTTTCAGAAACTACACAGCTGTCTGACGTCCTTCAAATGATGTGCTTGTGTATTTAAAATAGCTTCAGAATGCCACGATCTAACCTAAAGGTCGTCTCTGTCACTTGTACTTGATGACAGAGATGGCCTATTGTGGTCTTTGGCTGTGCACGGTCTGGCTTTTCTGTGGGCTCCTTAGAGTAACAGATTCGGCACGTGTCTCGTGTGAAATTATGCGTGCAGTTGCATCTGTGGCGTTTTAATGTGTGAGTTTGTGTGGGGGCGTGGGACAGACAGGAAGGAAAAAGGAAGGATCTAAAGGCAGCACCTGCTATGTTGGGGCAAAGGGCTTGTATAATATGTCTTAGGGCGCGTAGTGTTTAGGACAGGTGTTCTGCTGGAATTCATAAACACCTTCCTGCTGGAGGCTGGGTCACTGCTCTGTGCCTGCTAGTCCTGCTAGGAGAGTTTGTTTCCCACTGACACCAATGTTATGTTTTCCACATCCATGAGCTGCACAGATCTGCTAGGGGGTGAGTTACATAAATGTTATCATCAGAGGGTGTATGAGGTGAACATTACAATACAAGGGCACCAACTTGAAATGCTTCCTGCAAGCAAATCGGAAAGCACTATAAGAACATCAAATACAGGTCTCTTGTGTTAGTAGGAAGTTAGTGCGCACAAGGAAATATAATCCAAGCCCGAGACTGTGAGGCAAGGGTTTCACACAGTTCCCAGTCAACTGGTGATTGTTCACGACTTTTAATTCCTTATTTTGTGACTGACTTCGAGTTTTTAGAGAAATGAATGTTCTGTAGTTTCTGTTTCACTCAAGATCTGAAACAAAAATGTGATGACAACTGTGAAGATTCTTGCATTGTCTTTCTACAGGGAGTGCAGAATTATTAGGCAAATGAGTATTTTGTCCACATCATCCTCTTCATGCATGTTGTCTTACTCCAAGCTGTATAGGCTTGAAAGCCTACTACCAATTAAGCATATTAGGTGATGTGCATCTCTGTAATGAGAAGGGGTGTGGTCTAATGACATCAACACCCTATATTAGGTGTGCATAATTATTAGGCAACGTCCTTTCCTTTGGCAAAATGGGTCAAAAGAAGGACTTGACAGGCTCAGAAAAGTCAAAAATAGTTAGATATCTTGCAGAGGGATGCAGCAGTCTCAAAATTGCAAAGCTTCTGAAGCGTGATCATCGAACAATCAAGCGTTTCATTCAAAATAGTCAACAGGGTCGCAAGAAGCGTGTGGAAAAACCAAGGCGCAAAATAACTGCCCATGAACTGAGAAAAGTCAAGTGTGCAGCTGCCAAGATGCCACTTGCCACCAGTTTGGCCATATTTCAGAGCTGCAACATCACTGGAGTGCCCAAAAGCACAAGGTGTGCAATACTCAGAGACATGGCCAAGGTAAGAAAGGCTGAAAGACGACCACCACTGAACAAGACACACAAGCTGAAACGTCAAGACTGGGCCAAGAAATATCTCAAGACTGGTTTTTCTAAGGTTTTATGGACTGATGAAATGAGAGTGAGTCTTGATGGGCCAGATGGATGGGCCCGTGGCTGGATTGGTAAAGGGCAGAGAGCTCCAGTCCGACTCAGACGCCAGCAAGGTGGAGGTGGAGTACTGGTTTGGGCTGGTATCATCAAAGATGAGCTTGTGGAGCCTTTTCGGGTTGAGGATGGAGTCAAGCTCAACTCCCAGTCCTACTGCCAGTTTCTGGAAGACACCTTCTTCAAGCAGTGGTACAGGAAGAAGTCTGCATCCTTCAAGAAAAACATGATTTTCGTGCAGGACAATGCTCCATCACACGCGTCCAAGTACTCCACAGCGTGGCTGGCAAGAAAGGGTATAAAAGAAGAAAAACTAATGACATGGCCTCCTTGTTCACCTGATCTGAACCCCATTGAGAACCTGTGGTCCATCATCAAATGTGAGATTTACAAGGAGGGAAAACAGTACACCTCTCTGAACAGTGTCTGGGAGGCTGTGGTTGCTGCTGCACGCAATGTTGATGGTGAACAGATCAAAACACTGACAGGATCCATGGATGGCAGGCTTTTGAGTGTCCTTGCAAAGAAAGGTGGCTATATTGGTCGCTGATTTGTTTTTGTTTTTGAATGTCAGAAATTTATATTTGTGAATGTGGAGATGTTATATTGGTGTCACTGGTAAAAATAAATGATTGAAATGGGTATATATTTGTTTTTTGTTAAGTTGCCTAATAATTATGCACAGTAATAGTCACCTGCACACACAGATATCCCCCTAAAATAGCCAAAACTAAAAACAAACTAAAAACTACTTCCAAAAACATTCAGCTTTGATATTAATGAGTTTTTTGGGTTCATTGAGAACATGGTTGTTGTTCAATAATAACATTATTCCTCAAAAATACAACTTGCCTAATAATTCTGCACTCCCTGTAATCTGCTATAATTATATCCACACAGTCTTAATGAAGCAGAATAGCTGGGATTTGACATAAACCTTTTTTTTTTTTTTTTGCCTGTCCCGTTTGGCTCTTTTGCCATCAGAATTATTGTCTAAAGGCAAAGAAAGATGCCCAACGGATTTACTTTACCAAATTGACCATCCCAGCCTTGCCGTTATGGTACATTTGATTCACCTTTTATTGTTTATTTTATTTTCATTTGCTGAATACGGGACAGACTTGACTGGAGGAAAGAAGGGGAGAAAGAAAGAAAAAAAAACACAACAGAATAGGCAGAGAGAAAGAAGAAGAAAAAAATGCATATATCGATCACCTGGATCACCTGTTGAGAAAGAAAAAAAGAAAACAAGCAGAAGAAAACGAGAGCAATAGAATAAACAACATCACAATGATTTATGGGAATACGACAGTAAATACCAAATACTAAACATTACCGTTAAGCACGCAAGATCGACAGCACACAGTGCGCTTCGAAGTAGGAGCCAAAAAGGGTGTAGTTTGTGTGTGTGATCACCCGTGTGTACACCTGTGAGCATGGACGCGCTTGTTTTTAAAAGGTTCCTTCATGTAATGATCTGCTAGAGGGTGTGGGGAGCCACTGCCCCGTCCTCCAGGGCATGAAGCAAGTATGGAGGAGATCAAAACTCCAGACATCCAGAGGCCCTCAGAACATAAGAGACCAAGAAAGACCATCAGAGGGGCAGCCGCGCCACTGTCCCAGAAAGAGCTGAGGAGAGTCCCCGATGAGGGGTCACTCAGCAGCCGCGGAGCAGAAACCAGGGGGGGTTGCAGTGACGCGCCCGTGAGCTCCGCCGGCAGCCAGCTGTGCCTGAGTGACCGAGCCCCAGGCCGAGAGACCGGGGGCGCTCCACCCCCGAAGTGGCCCGAGCGAGCCCCAGGTTCCAGGCCCTGATAAGCGGCTGCCAAGGAGTGAGCCGGTGTGTACCTGGACGCCCATCCCCGGACACAAAGAACCACCAACGCACCGATGTCTGAGGGAGTCCGCCACCGGCAGGGGAAGTGGTGGTGGGGGAAGATAGGCCTCCAGACCTTGGAGGGCTTGAGATGTCCCCAGGGAGGTGGCGTCTGATACCCAACCTGACATATAGACACAGACATACAGGCACACACATATACAAACATCCATTCCCACCCTCATGCTCTCATATGCACTTACTCCACACTCAACCAACGTGGAGACAGACATAAAGAGACGCTGTACACACAATCACACTCCCCAAGCGTACTCTACGAACCGGGTCTAGGTACCCTTTCCCCTGGAGGGGGGAACTGCACCCAGACCCAGGTGGTGTTACCCTTTTCCCTGCGGTGGGGAGAAGCAGACCGCCCCGACTCCGCAGCAGCCGGGAGGCCCCACACTCCAGACCCCAGTCAGACGGCCAACTCTTCCTCCTAGCCCCCCGCTCCAGCAGGCCGCAGAGAATGGGGGTGGGAGAAGACTCCAAACCTCCCTCCACCCGCTCATTATAGTGTTGATGCATGTGTGTTCTAAGGTGCATTTAAAACCCAGGAGGGCATGGAGCTACCTGCCAGAGAGCAGCAGGTAAGCGCATAGGCCCTCCTGCTAGCCCTCAATGTCTACGTGTATTTAAAATTGAGAGGTGGGCAACGACGCCGGGGGTGAGGTGTACACCCTGATGGTAATTTGGATTCCGTGTAGCGTGCCCACCCCCAAGATCCTATATGTATGTGTAATGAGAGTGTGACTAATGTGAATGTCTAGGTTGTGGGATAAAATTGAGGCAGAGGCAGCCAGAAGGGGACAGAGGGGGGGTTGGCCTCCTCTGCACCCTGGTGACATACCCCTACTCCAAGGTCCTGCATGTGTGGGTGGTTGTGGTGGAGCGGGAAGAGGGAGGCAGCTGGAGATGGGGAGGGAAAGAAGGGAGGGGCAAGTGACCCCTCCCTGGGGCCAGCTCCCCCGCTGACCCCAGTAGGCACCCCCATACTCCGCGACCCGCCAGGGAAAGGGGGCCCAGGCCCATCCGGACCGGGGCCCAGTGCAGCAGCGCCGCCCGGCCCCACAGAGCCCGGGACAGTCCACCCAACCCCACCACAGAGAAAACTCCACCCACCCAGTCATCCACCACCAGTTGAAGAGCCCCCCAGGTGGCTCGACGCACCGGCGGCACCCTGCGCCAAGGCCGGGCCCCCACACACCCACCCGCCCACAACCCCGGCAACACACCAACCAGGACCCAAGCCCCCGAGGCCCAGCCAGGCCCCCCCCCCAGAGCCGGAGCGCCCCCAGAACCTCATGCCCATCCCGGACCCACCCAGGGGCAGCCAGGCTACCAGGTCAGTAACCCACGTCCGTCAGCACAGACCCTCCCCTAGCCCCGCTACACGCAGCCACGAGGAAACTGTCACATAAGAGCCCCTAATTGGCTACCCCGAGTTGAGCCCCCCGAGGAAGATGCCTCCGGGGAACCCCCCGACGCCCTAAGCCTGTCCCTACCCCCACACCAATCACAACAGTGAAGTGACATAAACCTTGATGATAAAACCTTACTCTAAAGTGCTGTACGGAAGTCTTCATTCACCCATTATTTCTTTATAATTAGATAAGAAGATAAATGGGAATTAGAGACATCTGCAAACACAAATTTCTCCAGGTTTTTTGAAGGACATTGAAGATTCATTGGATGTTGGCCTTCCTTTTATTACGCTCTCTGTCAACACACTACTGTATTGAAGTTTGTGGAGGCGAGTCCTTGACAGATAGTGTTCCATCGTGTGTTTTTACTGCATTTGTACTGTGTTTGGTTCATTGTTATGCTAAAAAACTGAATGCTAGTCAGCAATGATCGAGATGGTATTGCATGGTGGATCAAAATCATTCTGTGCTTTTTGTGTTCACAACTCCAACACCACCAACTAAATGCAGCCTCAACCATGTTTTACAGATGGCTGTAGACACTCACGTTTGTAGCTCTCTCCTGACCTCCACCATACATATTGATGGCAAAATTTCAACTCTAAGACTTGCTGCCACTGATTTTTCTTGCATGATGTGGCATGCCTCACCTTTTTCACCCTTTTTCCGCTTCCTTAAGATTGGCTTCTTCACACCCACCCTTCCACTGAGACCATTTCTGATGAGGCTGTTGATTTATCAACAGAAGGGCCAGATGGTTACTTAAGGACTTTACTTTTGGATAGTCTTCAATATTTTTAGTCTTGTTGTGCAGACACAACACTGGCTCATCCGTTTTAGAAGCTTTGATGATTCAGAAGTCAGTGGCAAGTGTTGATCTGAAAATAATCAGGTATGAGGACAGGAATGAAAATGAGTGAAAAAGCATCCAATTATCCAAAGAAAAACATTGACCTACCCTTTAAGACCACATTAAGTAAAAAACAACAAAATCTGGCGCTTTGAAAATAAACAAAGCAAAATAAAGCAAAAATAAATCAATAACGGGTGGCTCAAGACGTTTGCACAGTACTTATCATTGTGCGATTTTTACTGCTATGAAGACTAAGTTTTGACTTGAAATGGCTTAATACTTAGTAGCTCTGCTATAAAGCTATTGATGCATTCCCTTCCAAAGGGTGTTTTTTTAATAAAGACACTTTACTGTGTTCTTGTTCAGTCTATACTAACATGCTTTAAGACCCTTAGGACCACCTCACCCTTCCCTCTCTAACTGTTGCTTTCTATTTCTGGCTATCCCTGTGGGGCTAGACTCTTGATCTGCTCGGAAAGAGCATTGCGGGTTTGAACCAAACACCAGATCAGAATCAAGTTAAAAGTAAAACTGGTGGCCTGAATACGTTCGCTCCGGTCTCTGTGGCATTACCCACTCCTCAAAATCATCAAATCACATCACACCACTGTCAGGGGCACCTGTTCCCTCACTTGTCATTCAGTTTTGGCTCCATATATTTTTTGACACTGAAATGAATAAAATCAAGTTCTCAAACTTTGGTTGTTTGTAGTGCATAGATGCAGGTAGTGGGGATAATACACCCCCTCTTTTATCTTTATCATGTGTTCAATGAGCCAAGGGTTTTGCAGAACACTGCCCTTCAGTTTCACTCTCTTAGTCCTCTTTGTCTCCAATTCACTCCATAGAAAACTTGACCTCTCCTCTCAGCAGCTTTGAGTGCATGCTGCAGCTGAACGGGCAGCAAACCTGCAACCACAGCACACAGCCGAAAGGTGAACTGTAACGAACTCATGTTCTCTGTGAAACCCCACCAGATGATCAACTGTTTAACTGCAGAGTGCACAATTTTGCTACCATTGAGAAGCCTTTCCAACCGTTAGTCTAAGGTCTTTTAAAAACAGTGAACTCATAGATAAGGAGGGACCGGTTACAGGCATGCTGACGGGTGCTAATCAGCTGGGACACAGATGTGGGAAATTTCAGTGTGTCTGTTCCTAGATCAGGACCTGTTCTGTGTCACTAAGCAGATAGACCAGGCAATAGCAATGTGTGAATGTGATGATCTCAGTTACTCCCAAGATTGGAAAGAGGCAGACACTCTGCCGGAGGAAGTGATAATCTCTTGAGTGTTTTAATAAGTCATCATAAGTGAGGGCAACAGCTACATGTCATCCTGGGCTGTGTGAACTTCTGCTACTGCTTTCCAGCTCAGCCTATCACTCTCAGTGGGCCTAATTTGTCATGAAGCCAGGAAGCCTTCTAAAGGGAAAGCTGATCCACCCAAGCCACGTTTCAGCAGCATCTTCCTTTGCCTAACAAATTCCTACGAGTCACTCACTCTGAAAGAAAGCATTGTGATTCATCCAACCACTGCCTACTCCTCCTGTGGAAATAGGGAAAAGGAAGTGGGAGTGCGTTTGCCCCAGTGGACTGGCCCACCACTTGCCCAAAAGCATTCCCGCCTGAACATGACTGACTATGGCAGACAGGCTGGCCCATAGAGAAGGCGGTTGCCTTTAAGGACAGCTCGTAAGACTTAAAACTCAAAATCAAGCTTGAAAGATTCTGAAGCTGAAACATGTTTTAAAGAAAGCAGATTATACAGCATGTCATTTAGCCGTGTTTAAAGTTAAAGTGTGCATGAGAGACAACAACCCCCCTTATCTTAATTAAATACAAGTTAATTAAGATATGATAACTGGGTAAAAATTAGAAGAAACAGAAAGCATATGAAGGGAAGCAGCTGAAACAAATAAAAATATAAAAAAAATTAAGGGAGATTCAGCAAGGCTGATTTCCGCAGGCAGGTTCTTATAAGGGATCAGAGCTGTGATCCCTAAAGCATGGATCACCTTTTGTCTTTGCTTTGGCTACAGGGACGTCCAGGAGACCCAGAGGATTCCAGATTGTGCAAAGCTAGAAGCTGGGTTACTGCCTCTTTAGTAAGATAAAGGTAATCAAGAAAATAAAGCTCCTTAAAAGCATCCGCATAGTTTTTCAGTAAGCAACTAGGTAGCTAAACTCAATAGTTAAAGTAGGATTTTCAGATTTCTAAAGTAACAAAGCCTCATCCCAATCCTGACATCAGCAAGAGACAAACTTTTCAACACTCACACATTAAACAGACACATTGTTTGGAACACAATTTAAAATCAATGGATTTTACTTACCATGGGAAAAGCTTCCCCAGACATTCAATCCATATTCATGTGACTAAACAGGATAAAGATGTTGACTAGTTGCTGTTTTGTTTTGTTTTATGAAGAATTATGTTGCCAGAAATTGTAATACAAAAGCACACAAGCATCAAAGTGCACTTTCAGTGACGAACAAGTAACATCTGTCTAATTGTCTAAGCTCATATAGTGTAGGATGCAACGTATAAGTTCTGCAAATTACACAATTTTCAGTAGAGCTTTTCGGAAAATTCACTGAAAACTTCGGCGTTTTTACCAGTCTGTCGTGAAATTGTGACATTTCCCACCATTCTTGAAGGGGGCATTAGGAGTGTTTTCATAGCGTGGGGGGGCGGAGCTATGTAAATGACGAGCCGTTAGCTGAATAGATGCTCCAGCTTCTGTGAGCGGAGCGGGGCACTTGCTGTTGAGAGCAGAGCTAGAGGACGATTAGAGAGTAGAAACCGCTGCGGACAACCAAAACACATCACTTTCACTCGAACCACCACACTCAAAAATGGCCTCAAAGTGTCCTAAGTGTGAGAAGACGGTGTATTTCGGTAAGTGATTCCCGGTTTAAGGGATCCAGCGTGTTTAAATTACTTTTTGGCTCGTTAGCTAAATATACTCATCACAACAATCAATGTAATTTTTATTTTTACATTAATCCTCTTAATTTAGAAATCCCATGAGCGGTGCTTTGAATGGGATATAAACTATTTTTGATATTTTTCAAAGTCCATTCATTGGAAATAAACAAACATTTGACCTAGCACTAGCATTTACACTCATTTGCTAAAAATGGCTGATTTTTAAATGAGGTTCTGAATGTAAACACGAACTGGGTGTATTTTGTTTGAAGAATTTGTGAAACTGTAGCTAACTGTATAACTTAATGTATAATGATGTGTAAAGGAATATCTCCTTCAGCTAAACCTCCTAACATGTCTTATTAGACTAAAGGTTGCTGACAAAGTAAATGATTCACAGAGAAATACTTTGATAAACCTAGAAGCTGACGTGAAAGTGGGGTTAGTGTAAACAAAAGACCCAATAAGTGCAAACAAAGTGCAAACATTTAATAGATTTTATTTTTGTACACTAAACGCTTCTAACTTATGTGAATGGAAACATGCCCTGTTTACACTTGTCTACACAAGACTGGATGAATGATTTATCTTATTTCAACACTGATCTGTGGCATTTTTAATTTGTTGTGTTTGGTAAACATCCAAGCCTGGCAGTTGGCTTTGGAGAGTTGGCTGATGCAGGCCGTTGCCAAGAGTGCAGAAATGCCATATGCTGAGATTGCCCACTCAAGAGAGGAGCGGAGCAACATCATGCTGCGTCAGTGGGATGAAAACCTGAAAAAATGCATCTTTCACATCTTTGTAAATAAAAATATGAAAACAAGACACCCACTTGAGCCGTGAGCTTCGACTCGGTCACAGTGAGAGTGATCGCACCTTATATTCATTGCAACAGATGTTTACAGTGCAAAGTAATCTATGCGCAGAGCGCTGGATTAAAGGAGAGCATTTACATCTGAAAGCTGCACTTGGCATGCTCACTCCTCAGTTTGTTTTTATTGCTGTTATGCAGTTGAACTTCTGAGTATTTCTGTGTTTGTGTTTGACTGCATGCTGGGGGGAAAAAAATCTTGGGTACCGATCTGTTGTACACTTCACAGCACACATCTGAGCTGTTACGGGGGTCAAAACCAATTATGTTAGTGGATGGAAGTCCTCTTATGTAACACGGGTGGCAGTGAATATCCCAGCTGCTGCTCATCCTATGGGTCCCGAGAGTCATCGGCATGGAATAATATCAGCACAAATAAGATTTATTTTCCTCCAATACAAATTTTATGCACCGTACCCGTAATGCGCTGCAGTAGGTGAGTCACAGCTCCTTAGTGATGTGTGATGTTTTTTTATGTAACATGTTGAGATCCAGGCTAGCGGAGTTATTTTTGGTTGGGGTGTGTTATTGGGTGGAGAGCAATGAAGATGACGGCGTAGGCCTACTGGAAGCCAGTGCGTACTAAATTAACTGCACTCATCCAGCGAAGGAGATCAGGGGAGGTGTGAATGGAGGTATTATTAAAGTTTTAGCCATTTCAAGGGAGGCTGTGAAAACTATGACGAGACAAGGGAGAGGTCAGGGAGGGAGAAGAGTTTAGCTGCCCACAGGCTGAGCGTCAACGTGTCAGTGATGAAGTTCAGATATTGTAGATGAGCTCAGTGGCTCCACCTACACACGCCCTCCTCTCAGCCATTTGGTTTTGCAGAGTGATGAAAAATGCAGAGCAGAGATCAATTTTCAGCTCTGCAAAACTGTTAAAGTCAGAGGGAAAGGCATGAATGGGGGTGTAAAGTGGAAAATAAAAACTCTGTGCTTTAGAAATGCACCGTGACATGTGTTGTTGATGGAGAAAATTGTCTATTTTCCATCTTATTTTGCTCTACCCCTTTTCTTCTTTTGGTGATGGTTTGTGGTGTGCTGTATAGATGGGCCCACCCTGCTGTTCCCCACCTGGTCTTCCTGCTGATTGGCTGAGTCCCACTGTAGGACTTTGGGGGTTGGGAACATTATTTCAAGTGGCCTCGGTGAGCCGCAGTCTGGGATGGAAATTCTTTCGGTTTGGGGAAAAGGAGATTTTTTTTATTATTATTTTCCTTTCAGTTTTAAAGGACAGCTGTCTTCCGGTGGTGACAGTTCAATTTCATTGCCACTCGATGCACATGTTGGAACGTTTTCTCTACTTTTAAAGCTTCTGCAGCCTAAAAGCGAAGGCTTATTTTTAAGAAACCCAAATAAGCAGTAGCAGAAAAAGGAAGCTGCTCTTGATGCTGGTATTAAAAGAATGCAAACATCTCAGAGATGGTCACTTCTTAATTGCAGGGCTTGCTTACTAAAATTCTCAGCGTCCACATTGCGGTGACGCGTCTGTTAGTTCCTGTGGTATGGAGATGCTCATAATACACGGGGCACTATTTGCTGACACTGTTGGCGTGTGAAGGAGGACAAAACGGCTCGCTGAGCTTGTTTCGAGCACCCAAGTTCAGCCGAGTGATGCAATTCTTGTTCATAACAAACGGGAGCAATGCATCTTTGTGCAGCTAACTGAACAAATGAGAGCTTAATGGGAACTAATGGTGTTCTGCTGCGAGTTTCCCTTTTCTCTCTTTCATTCAGTAGTCTTTCTCACTCTGGCTCTCTTTCCTCTTTTTTGGTCAGCAATGCCTCAGGCCCTGAATTCCTCTTCCCGGTTTATTTTTTTCTTTAAACTACAAGGACCGGGGGAAATGGGGTGAGATGGCTCGCCTTTATTTAAACTGAGACTCTCAAAGTGCTTCATGCATTATAATGAGAAAGGACATCTCTGTTCACACAGGGCTCTTTCTGTCTCTCCGTACATTTGTCCTTCTAGTGAGACCGAATACTTTCGTCTCCTCAGTCTGACCACAGAGACCAGGGCACTGTTTCCCACACACCATCTTTTTTTTAAACCCCGCTTTTACCCCAAACAGCTACACAATACCCCTATTTTTTCCCCCTCACCTCTTCTCTGTCGACGCTAGAGTACCCTGTTTTCCACTTGGCTGCCCAGTGGGCTGTGTGAATGTGCCTTTTCAGTTATGTAACATCATTTCTTGAGTTGTTGCCTCTTGTTCAGTGCCATTGCATAACCTATCAGCTCCTGTGTGCCACTCAATGAGAGTCCCTTTTCTCTGCCTTTTTGAGGCACAAATATGATCCCCTAATGGAGATGGCATTAAGCTGGGTGCTGACAATTGAGCTCCCCACTACCCCACCTCCCCACACAGGTCAAGCCTTCCAGCAGTGCGACCTGTTACATAACGGCACAGAGGAAACAAAGGTGGATGTGTGCATTTCACCCAAATAGCTTGCTCATTACATTCGTTCTAGAGATTGCATTATTACAACACACCTTCTTTATATTTTTTTACAAATAGATTTTGTTCAGCAAGCACAATTTGTTGTATTTATGTTCTAAACGTATCGCTATGTTGAAGCCCTCTATACATAGAGAGTACATGTGCAGTCACGTGGCAGGTTTCCAGTAAAAACTGGAGGCTGATAAAACACAGAACACTAGGTGATAGATTGTAAATCATATAGATATGAGGTATAGTTGGATAACAGGTTTTGTTTGTGTGAGATGGAAAAACTGTTAGAAGTTCAGAAGCAAAATATGATAGAGTGCAAGAGAAACAGGCATGACGTACATGAACCGTGTGACTTATTTGTCACTCAAGGTTAATATATCAGAAAATCCAAGTTTGTCTGAGAAATTCAACAGTTTTCAGTAGATTGAGTTTTATTTGGAGCTGTTTGAAAATAATCTTTTTGCCCTGTCTGCAACCAGCTACCAAAACACCCACTGTTTCTATGACAACAGTGGATCGAAACATGAAAGTTAGCTTTCGATAGCAAATCGGTAAGTAAGTGGGCTAGACTTGTAGCTGCTTAGTCTTACCTAGTTAGACCATCACTAACACACTAGACTGTATATAAAAGATGGCGATAACCCCATGATGTCACCCATTGTTTTAAGGCTCTTTTGAAGCCATTAGCATTTTGCTCGTTTTAGTGTTTTTGGTCATCTCAGGTTTATCTGGAGCCAAAAGTGATGATATTTACTAATTTATATGCTTGTTAGGTAACAGGATGTGTTCACACTGCCTATTGGTGCTAAATATAAAAGACCAACGATATAAAACATTAGAATTTTAGCCTGTGTAACAGGAGTACAGATTTCTTGGATGGGCTGTTATTACAATTAACCATAGAGGAAGCCATATTTGCCATATTTGAAATGCTCTAAAAGCCTGGCACACAGCTAGCATCAACCTCCCAGACAAAGTGTCCGTGCCCCGATCATGCTTAAGTTTAGCCCTAATATAATTGAAAGAAGTCATTTTAACATGGGTTTATATGGATTGGCTTGATTTAAATCGCTGTAGGAACTGCACATTTTGCCAGTGGATATCAAATTTCTTTTTTTCTGTTCGTGTTAACCAAAAAGTAGCCACTACAGATACATTTGCTGCCCCAAATGGCTAATGCTGGTGTTATTGTGGATGTTACCACTGGGTCCTTGTTATTAAAAATCACATGTCAATTTAAAAGTGTTGTGCACTTTTAAATCGAGGCACTCCAGTACACCACACTCTTCTGTTTTAATACTCCACTTTACACAGCTCAGATGATTTCACTTAGCTGCTACATTTTCTGCCTCCGTCATATGATGTCTCTTTCCCTCAGGGCTTCATTATCAAAATTACCTCTGGCTGGAGCTAAAGAAATTTCAGTGATCCTGCCTACACTTCTGAATGCATTGCCCGCTACTCTAAGCTGTACATGCAGAATAGATCTTTTAGAAAACCCTGAAGCTGGGCTAAGTGTCCTGACTGGTTAGAGAAGAAATGTGGTGTAGGGGTAAGCATGCGTAGGGGTTTGGGGAGGGTGAGCATGTCACTGAGACGGACTGCGGTGAGGGTGCTTTGCCTGCGGCTCCTTTGACCAGCCCAGACAGGATGCGAGTCAACTGCAGTCCATTTACGTCAGTCAACAGGATTCACGCGGTCTGCCTTTTTTTATTCACAAAGGGAGGGGAGAAAGGGAGAAAGCCTGGGGAGGAAACCTCGCCTTGGCTGAGGCGACAGACGACCTCCAGAGTTAAGTTTTGCTATGGGGTTGCATCAGCCAACAGGAGACTCGTCCAAAAAAGTGTTTCCTACCCTCTCTTTAGCATGGCTCTCCACCCTGCGCTGTCACTGAGCACCACAGGGAACTGCAGACACACATTCATCCTGAACAGATCAATTATGATGTTCGACACAGCAGTGCCAGGGTCAGCTTAGTTTTAGTTTAAACAGATATAGCACTGGACAGTCTTAAAACTATTTTCTTGTCAAGTGGGGATGGATTTTTTTTTAACAAATTATCCCTCAGAGCTTCCTTCCTTAACATGATTGTAAATTTTAAAGAAAACTTGCTGATGGCCACAGCTCTATCAAGTTACTAGAACAATTTGATTCCACTTAGGCAGGATAAAGATGCCACAAATGAACACATTCCTTACTTTAAAACGCCCCCAAAGTCACTTGTGAGGCTTAATTCCCCTGTGGGTGCAAATGAATGCCCATTGTCTTTAAGTTGAGTAAAAGGTCACAAGTCCTTGAGGGTATTTGTACTTTAGAGAGCTGAACAGTAAGAGGATGCAGAGGAGGAAACACAGGCTGCTTATTTTTTTCCTTTCTTACATCCCTCTGTGTACCCTTCACGCTTGAGTCCAACGTTGCCTTTGGGGCCCTTTACTCTGCCAGTCAGGTGTGTGGTGCTTATTAGGACATGCAGTCATCGTGCTGCTGCGACAAAAGCCAAAAAAGCGAAACACCCGCGTGGACTCAGCTGTCACTGATGGATGAAAGGAATGAGAAAAAGGATGGAGAGGGAGTATGTGTGTCTGTGTGTGTCTCTGCGTGCGCACGTGTGTGTGTGTGTTTTGGTTTGTAAGTGTGTTTAATAGGGCTTTATTGTGGGAAAAGCTGAACAGATGGGTCCACATTACCAGAAGGTGCAACAGAACAGAAGCCAGGCAGCCATGAGTTCAAGATATTTACAATAACATCGGTTACATCATGACCATTACGAAAGACTTGATCGCTTAATCACTTGCAAAAATGTAAATAAGCTACTAATTTGATGTCTGCACGCTGCGTCAAGCTAATTCAGAGCACTTTCAAACCGCCGATTTTTATATACCTTTGGCTTTGATGCTGTAGAGTTCTCCTAAACATACAAACCAGGACCCGGTACAGTCATTTTTTTTTTTTTTTTTTTAAATCTCATTGCAGAAATGAGCTCCAGCTGCATGCAGAGCTGTGGCCCTGTTGTCTTCCTCTTTGTCAAACACATTAGATTTTCCCCCCACTGCACCCTGATTGAATTATTGAGTGATAAGAGAGCACCCATATGCGATTCCAGAGCCTGCCCCCCCCCCCCCCCGGCTGACATTCCTCCCGCACTGCATGGTGGGAGATCAGCTGGGTAAATGTTTTTCAGTACGTCGAGCCCCTTTATCTGTTATGACTCCGAGTTAGGCAGCAGAATTAGGCAAATTTCCTCCTGACCCGGGGTGAGTACATCAGGCTGTCGTCAGCTCTGGTGTCTCGATGCAGCTCCTTCATTACTGTTGACAATCAAGCAACTGTGATTAAGTCATTTGGAGAAATGGCCCCTTAATGCTTATTTCTTCTGAAGACCCCTTGTTAAAGTCCTGTTGCTTAATGTTCTGTGCAATTACCCGATGTTTGTAGACCATTTGCTGCAGGCCTTCTCCGGTGCCTCTCCCTTTATAGGCTGAGGAACTTTGTCTGAGCATAACAGCGTTCGGCCTTAATGCAGTCTGGTGCATAATGGCATCTTGTAGCTGAACAAACAAGGTAAATCAAGTTATAACCTGCTTAAAGTTCTCTGAGGTACTACTGTGTTTGCAAGTGGAGCAGATATTCTTACCAGCTGAAACTCAATCACACAAGTAATTTGTTTTCAGACATCCTGAATCTACTTGATGTTGAATTGCTGTTTTTATCCTCTGCATTAGAGGTCTTATGATTTCAATTTCCCGGGGAAAAGTTAGACACAAAGTTAGAATAATGATGCTGTGACTCCTAATAAAACAATAAGACCAGATTATTGGGTTGGGGATCTACTGGAGAGGATGTTAGTGCTGTAATTTCTTTATAAATGGGTCATGGGTTGTGCAGTACTGTATCTCGAGTTTTGTCTCCTTTACTTTGACTAATGCATAAATCAGTGAGAAGAGGGATCAGCAGCAGGCTCACTCGGTGATTTAAACCATATTGACAATGCAATCAGGGCAACCGAGCGCGGACTGAAGAGCTTAGACCAGGAATTTACAAATGAAGTTAAGCAGCTTACAGTGGTGCAGGTATCATATGGTTATAGTGATGACCTCCGTCCAGCACTTTTTCTCATTTAAAGCTCGGTGTTCCCGCAGTAGCATCATCTCTGTCAGGACTGCATCTGCATGGAGAAATTTATTTTCACTTCTAAGTTCAACAAATTAAGAGATTTTGTTTTTTATGCTTGAATGCAAATACTTTGCAGTAAATAACTGACGTCTGGGACACGAGGTCGTTGCCAAATACCGAGTTCCCACCCTTGAGATATTTTGCCAGGCTATTATTGCAGCTGTCTTTGGTTGATGCTTGTTTGTGGGCCTTTCTGTTTTTATTTTCCTTCTTCAACATAAAAGAGTAACCCAGTTCCACTGGCAGCCTTATGTTACAGTCGCACTGGGGAAAGTGACCAAATTATTGTGACCATGTGCAATGAACTTGTTGCCTTTGAACTGGTTGTTTCAAAGATGGAGACAAGGTCTGCGACCGTTCAGTCAGTTGGTGTCTTCAAAATGATGTTGGTGTGCCGAGATGGCAGTAAAATGGCAATAGCACGGAGCCAGTGTGCTATCAGTTTGGGTCACAATAACTACTTACAGAGTTCAGAGGTCATCCAGAACGTCAGTTAAAAAAGAAATTCAGAAATTCAGGCTACGTCCACACTAGCCCGGATAGATTTGAAAATGGCGTTTTGGTCTGAAAACGCTCCGCGTCCACACTAGCGTTTTCAGTCGTTTTCACAGAGTTGCACGTCCACATTGAAATGGTCGAAAACGCTTACGTTCCAGTACTGCGCATGCGTGAAACGCAAGAAGATTCGACCTGCCTCATTTCTGTTTGCCGCTTATTTACTTTCCGGCTCTTTGAAACGTCGCGGCAGAATGTTGAAGAAAAGCACCGAGTTTTTTAAATGGACTAACAATGAGGTGGAGTTGTTGCTGCGAGTAACACAAAAGTACAAAGTTGCAAAAGCGAGTGAGAGTTAAAGAATTTGAAGAAAAGCTATCTGGAGCATGTACATACTGATATTAAGCTTTAATAGGGCTGTCAAAACTGAACGCAAACAAAACTGCTGTATGATGCCCTCCGCTATCTTAGTTTTATTGGTCACACGACTGGATCATATGACTAACACGTGTCATCGTTTTCAAAAGTCTGCATTTTCGCTGTCCACACTGCAACGCGAAAGCTTCGTTTTTGAGAGCGTTTTCAAAACGGTGCGTTTTCCTTGTGCGAAAACGGCATCTCAGTGTGGACTGTCAGTGTGGAGGCCAAAACGGAGAGAAAACGATGCGTTTTCAAACGAAAACACATCAGTGTGGACGTAGCCTCAAAAATCTTCACTAATCTGCCTGAGAGTGATTGCAGTCAGCATGTTGAATGCCATTGTTTAAAGACAGGTTGCCTTCCACCAGGCAGCATGTCCCCTGTAATTAAAAGCGGTCGCCCAGAGGTTGAGGGTGTTGCTCAAGGTAAATCTCTTATATATGCATTCATAAATCTGTTATTGAAGCCTGTTGGTGTCGGTGTTTAACTCGCCAATGAAATCTTTCTTGCACCAAAGGCTGATTTTTGGCACTCCTAAAGGTCTCTTGCCAATGGCCTCATTTCTTTGGACCACGTATTAAGTTTCTTAGATCAGCTATCAAATGCAAGCTCAAGACTTGGTGTCATGTCACTATATCTTATGTCACATTTAATTTAGTTGCTGTGTTTTGGGTTAGGCAGCAGTCACACTCATTAATATTTGCAATCTACTGTGTGACAGTGGTGTTTCTTCACCCCGCTGTTTTCAGCCCCCGGCTATTTCAACGCAGTTAGAAGCCATGAATTGTTGGCATTACTTCAGCTATAAAGCAAAAGCAGAAAGGAATGTCAGGTGAGGTGCTCCACCACTGTTCAGCAGTGATTTCCTTAAGGACTTCCATTGTTTACATCAAGTCATGGTGGAATCCTTTTTTTGTGTGTGCTTTTGAGTGAAGCAAATCGCATGTTGTCGTGAGAGAAGACAGTCTGGCTAAAAGGATTTGGCACATTCTCGTCGGTGTTGACAGTGTAAATGTGAGTATCCGGAGAGGAGCCTGCTTGTTTACACAAGTGGGTGCATTTACCCTAATGTTGTTGCCGTAACCAGGTAGAGGAAAATGCGATGGCATTTTATTTGCTTTATTTGCACCCACACTGTTACTATTTTGGGATACTGAGACCATCTATCGTCCCTTGGCGCAGTCATTATGTAACTTTTATTTATTTATTTTAAATGTGGGGTTTTTTTTCTCCTTTTCTTTTTGACATGCTTGTCAAATGACATACCCAAATCCAAATGATCTAGCTTTATTTTAGTGTTCGGGGGATGTAGATCCCCTCTACCTCCCCCCACTCTATAACTCCCCCACTCTATATTCCCCCATCACATAACAGAGAGAGACAAGCTCACTCCTCTTACAACAGCAGCCGGCTTTTAAATCAGGGAGCCTTCAAACAGTGGACAGTCACTCATAGAGGAACAAGGACATGCTGGCGAGGCTCTGACGTCCGTTTCCATTCATACACTGACTTCAGATCTGTCTGGAGGTGTGTCTGTATTCATGAATCTGCCCTGGCAGGCTACCTGTAGCCCATTTATGCAGCTTATTTTAACACTGAATTACGTGTCAAGAAGTAGATTCGTGTCCTCAGATTTATGATGAAACAAATCAAACGCTCATACAGACAAGGCAGAACCCTTATTGGTTGTATTTGCACTCTCTTCAAACATCATCTCAAGATACTGTAAAGATGTGAAAGAAACCTGAAAATGCATGCGCTAATCCTGCAAACAGGTTAAAACAGGTTAAAAGGTCTTTCCTGTGAAGTATTGCTAGAGTTAAAGCTGAAACATCAAAAGGAGCTACAGTGTCCATGCAAATCTTTCTGTCACATGTATGTGCAGCAGCTACACATGTATCATTCTGCATCCCCCTCTTTCCACTATTCTCCAGGGCCTTGTTGTTGCCCTTTTTGTCTCATTGTTGTAATGGCCAGTGAAACTGTTTGTAAGTGGAAACCTCAGCAGGGTGTAATCAGATCTCCCAAAGCGATCCTTTCCACACCAAAGTCCAAATCTAATTTTTGTCATTCGCATCAAATCAAATCAAATTTAACTTGGTTATCCAAAGAACAAAGTTGATTTAATCAGACGAGCCCAAAATATAAAGACGCTGTAGAAAAATTAACAGAAGACGGTCGGTTCAAACAGCATTTCCAGAAGAAAGGCAGTGCATCATGACCTGAGGTGTGCTATTGCTTCCAAAATGAGTAGGACGCACAGATACACAAGGCTCAGAACTTACTCTTTTGTCATATGGAAGTTTGCAATCATTGCAAATACTAATAAATTTTAGTGATATAAAATTTGTGTGTGCTCACAGCTGCAGACTTTTTTAGAGAGTCAAAACATTTTTGAGGTATTTCAATCTGGTTTTAAAGCACTTCACAGCACAGAGACTGCACTTTTGAGAGTTTTTAATGATATCTTATTAACTGCTGACTCTGGGAAGTCTGTCTTACTTGTGCTTTTGGATCTCACAGCAGCTTTTGATACAGTAGATCACAATATTTTGATTTATCGTCTAGAACATCATGTTGGAATTAGAGGCACTGCCTTGGAGTGGTTTAAGTCATACCTCTCTGATAGAAGTTTTTCAGTCTCACTTGGTAAATTTCATTCATCTTCCGTCCCCCTCCCATGTGGTGTACCTCAAGGATCCATCCTTGGGCCCCTTCTTTTTAGTATTTATTTACTTCCCCTTGGCCATATTATTAAAAAACATAAAGTCTCATTTCATTTTTATGCAGATGATTGTCAAATTTATCTACCGATGAAACACAATGACCTTAACCCCCTCAGGCCTATTTTAGAATGTCTTAAGGATATCAGAGCATGGTTGGCTCTGAATTTTTTAAACTTTAACGAAAAGAAGACTGAAGTCATTATATTTGGGCCGAATGGACCTGGTGTCCCTCCATCTGACTTGGGTCCTCTTACATCGTGTGTCAAATCAATTGTCACCAACCTTGGAGTAAAATTTGACACAGCTCTTAAAATGGACAAACAAGTAAATACAGTGGTGAGAAAAAGCTTTTTTCAGTTGAGGCAGCTCTCTAAAGTAAAACCTTTTATTTCTTTTTGTGACTTGGAGAGAGTTTTGCACGCATTTGTGACCACTCGCCTTGATTATTGTAATGGACTTTATATTGGTATTGATCAGGCTTCACTATCACGCTTGCAAATGGTCCAGAATGCTGCTGCTCGCCTGTTGACAGGGACACGCAAACGTGAGCACATTACCCCTGTTCTTGCCTCCTTACACTGGTTGCCTGTCCATTTTAGAATTCATTTTAAAATTTTATTGCTTGCTTTTAAAGTTTTAAATGGCCTGGCTCCGTCTTACCTGTCAGACCTTTTACACCAATACACTCCACAAAGGTCTCTCAGATCATCTGACCAGTCACTCCTTGCTGTCCCCATGTCGAGACTGAAACACCGAGGAGACCGAGCTTTCGCTGTTGTGGCCCCCAAACTATGGAACAAACTGCCCCTCCATATTAGGCAGGCCCCAACACTTGAAATGTTTAAATCACTTTTAAAAACACACTTTTTTTCAAAGGCCTTCTAGGAGTGTTATCAGAGCCAGTTTGTAGTCAGTTTTTAGTCAGCTGTTGGTCATTCTTAATCTTTTTACTTTCTTAATCTTATTCATTGTATATCTTATTGTTTATTCTACTCATGTTGATTTATTTTTATCTTCTTTTTCAATTATATATTTGTTTTGTTTATTGATTTCATTGTATGCTTAAAGTATGGTTTTAACTGCTATCTCTGTTTTATTATTGGAAAGCACTTTGGTCAACTTTGTTGTTTTTAAAAGTGCTATATAAATAAAGTTGGATTGGATTGGATATAAAAATAGACAAGTGCTTTCAGTACTTTCCTTGTTTTTTTTTTTCTCAAAGTCGAGAGTCTTCGTATCTTAAGTCTAGTTTTTATTATTGTTCAAATTGTTGCTGACACGTGACCACAGTGCTCTTCTGATTTCAATTAGATGTAATAAAGAAATGCCTTCATAAAGCAAAAACTTATAACTTTAATGAGGTTTGGTCAGAAGACAATCTGTTCCAGCCTGAGACAGTGCTGCTATTGTGATTGTCATTAAATGCACACAACCCGGTAAAATCATGCGTTACACTAGTAAGCAGGGCTTCCATATCAAAGTATCCTAGTGGAAGTTTGCGAATTCAGACAGATGTTTTGTCAGTGAGCTTCACCTAGCTAGCCAAGCTAACTCCTGTAGTAGTTCATCATATGTAGCAAAAGGACTGTTTCACGACTCAACATCTCAAATTTCTTAAGTCCTAAAACAACTTGAATTCCTGGTTTTATAGCACAGGAAGAAAACAACATCAGAAGGAATGCATGCATGCCCGATGTGCATATGTTTGTGTTTTTTCCAGTCTTGGGTATGTAAGGAAGCAGATTCCCGTATCCGGCTATTTGTGCCCTGCCTTGATAAGGGAAGGTGTTTCCTCTGCTGCCTCTGTGACTCCTTAGGGCTCATTGTGTTGAAGCAGTGGTGATTTATTATTGGAAAGTGTATAATAAGGCTCCCTGGCTTGTCTACAGGGCCAGTTCGACTGGATGACTCGGGGGAGGGGGTGGGGGGGTAATGGAAATGCAGTTGGAGGACCGCATCCAGCAGGATGGGTATACTGTAAATCGGGGGATGGGTGTTTGTGTGTTTGTGGGTGTAACACAAAAGAATTGGGTTAGATGTTGGCAACCCCCTGCTGCTAACGCTGGTCTGGGACTAACACAGCTGTCCGTCTATCCTTCGGTGACATCATCACAGCATCCTGTGCGGTACACAGGCATTCCCACTCTCCCCACCTCCTATACCAACCCCCCACTCTCCCCTCATCCCCAGTTGGCATGTTGACAGGTTTTCAATCGGGCCACAGAGATACAGTACGAGGTTATTGTGGAGAGTGAAGCAATGAGGGACGTCATTCCTCCAGGCGATGACTGATTGAACAGCACGCACAAAGCCCAACACAGCTGATGGGGAAAATAAAAGGCCGTTGTTTCAAGTAATCTATATAAATGTTGTTTTATGCCCGTGGTTGCACTCATGCACTTCTTCTTTCTTTGTTTTTTGTCTTTCTTGTGCAGCTGAAAAGGTGTCATCACTGGGGAAGGACTGGCACAAACTGTGCCTCAAATGCGACCGCTGCAACAAGCTGCTGAACGCCGGGGGCCACGCTGAGGTCAGTAAGAGCTAACGGTGCTGCTGTGTGCTGCTGATCTACATGCGTGCAAATTCTTATCTGGTTCTTCAGCTAAGCATTTTCCCCCATCGTCTGTTAATCTCTTCTGTTTAGTTTTCCATTAAGTGTTTTGCTCTAATGGCTCACAGAAATTCATGAAGTGCCACAGTAAAGTGGCCAATTTTGGCATGTTAGAAGTTTAAATCAGAGGACTGTTTTTGCTTGATGAATAACAAACGTGGGGTTATTATTGCCAAACAGCTTACAGGAATAATCTGGTTTTCAAACTGATTAATATGGAAGAAAGATTATTTTGTAGTTTGCTTCACATTTGTGACACTTCTGCTTTTATTTTTATTTGTTGCTAAAATATAACTTTCTGCTGGCAATGTAATTGAATTGGGGGGGCTCTGTATCTGCAGGCGGGACAGTGATATGGCACTCAGCACTGATGTGAATTACTCTAATTAAAGTTGTCCTCTTAATAGCGACCGATAAGCTATTTATGAACTAGTTTTCTGTTAATGCAAGTTCCATTTCCAGTAGTTAAGCCTTTTTTTCTGCAAATAATAATGGCAGCACAGTACAGGTGGCCAGAAAGAATCAAGTCTGCAACATTACTAATTGACACAAGACGTTTGGCTTTTCCACAGGGAGTTTTTGCATTTTGAGGGAAACTTAAAAAAGGTGTCTTAACCTCAAATATTTAAAATCTCGTTAAACTTAAAGAATACAGTCTTTTCAAATAGAAGCTTTGTATTTGGGGGAGTTTATTTCACTGACCTTTTGTAATTTTTGCAGGAAACTGCTGAGGGGATGTCCCTTTTCCTTCCTTGTTTTATGTCTGGTTGCATCTGTCAATATGTTTTGTCCCCATGGGAATTTGACCCTCTTTAGTCCTGCAGGATGAGTCGCTTTCAGATCCTTCCTCTCAGTCTTGTGTAACCAAACCACTCTATCATGTCTCAGCATGCTGTAGTTTCCCCTGACTATTCACGATCTGGCACCTTCACCCTGGGGGTTTTCTTATCTCGCCCTTTTTATTTGCCTTTCATAGGCCGGCCAACAATTCAATTTCACCTTCTTGGATGTCACTCAGACACCTTTTTGAGTCTCTCGCTTTGGTTAAGGAGGATATGATCTCAGCCTCTTTGTACACAAAACCAATTTCCCTGCAGACCGCAAAGGATGCAGCTCTGCTGTTTTAATCTCTTTGTGATTACAGTAATGTAGTAGTCACACAGTCTCTCTGAGGCCTGCACTCTCTCTGCCCACCATCCTCTCCGTCCTCCCTCTCTCTCCATGGACGGCATCCAAACCCGAACCAGTCCATGTGACAGTTCATATTTTTTTTTTAAAAAATGTAAAGGGACTGTGGGATTGCCTGGGAGAGGGTTTGATGTCATCTAAAACCTGGTATGCAGAGGGTTGTGAACTTCTTCTTTAAAAGGAGTTAAAGGGACAGGATGAAGCCCAGTGCGGTCAGTTGTCTGTGGGCTAAAGGAAGGAAGCAGCTCTCTCTGGTTCATGCAGTGACCAGCAATCAAAGAGTTAATGGGAAAAGTCTCCACATTGGACCTTGAATGTGTGTAAATGTGGCAAATTTAGGCGCTGATGAAATGAATGAGGGTTAACCGAATGGAAATTAAGCAACTTGCAGTAAAGAAGGTGAAACTGTCTGGGGGAAAATGCTGAAATGCTGGAAACCTGTCATCCTAAAACACCTACAGTGCAACATGTGCTGTGTATAAAATGAGGGAAAATAAAGGAATGTGAGAAGTCTGAAGTTAATCCACCTTCCTTTTACTGTTTCACATGGCACCTCCAGTCCAGCGCAACAGTGAGAAGTTGTTGAGGTACAGAGCATAACAGGAGGATTAAAAAAAGGTCAGGAAAGAATAGAAATTTGAGAAGAATAGATGGAAAAGACAGATTTAAACTTCAGGATGTAGGAGTTGAACTGCTGGGAACAGAGTGGGTCGTTCTGCTATGGATAATCCAGTTTCAGGGTCTCTTTGGCTCTGGATGGGTAATGTCTGGTGCCATAGGAGGACTCTGTACATGAGGCTGTTAACAGTACACTCTTGACAGAGGAGCCCTTTGTTTTCTGAGAAAGTCACTTACTCATAGCCTGGCATCGGCACCCCTACCTTCATGGATCTCGTAAGTGTTTAACAGGAAGCGTGAAAGGAGTGTGTGGCTGCTTTAACAGTAGCTGATCCTGTCCCGGTTGATACATTATTAAAGCTGAAAGAGCAGGCTTTTTTTTTTTTTTTTTTTTTTGCTCTTAGAAAAGGAGCTCATGTGGCCAAAGCAGAGGGGATTGTGGGTATGTGCGTTGTTTAACGGCAAATGCCTGTTTTTGTGGGGTCTTTTCTGTTTTTTTCACCTCTACCACTCTGAGCCTGGCACCTAGCCTGCTGAATTACTTGATTCTTCTCATCTATGGGCATTGAGCTCTGGACCAGTGGCCACCCTGGCTCTCAGCCCTGATCCCCTACCCAGGCTGGTCACATGCTCCTGCATTGACCGCCACATTCCCAGCATGCATCAGCAACAGGCCATTTTTGACTAGATTTTTTTTTTTTTTCTCCCCTTCCTCAAGTGGAAACTCACAGCGCTCCCGCATATGCAGACACATGGCTCACTGTGAAGTGTGGCGTGAATTTATCAACACAGGCCTGTTGCTTGGATACGGCCACTGTCATCAAAGTAACCTGTGACAGTGACATCATCATTAGGAAGAAGTGAGGTGAAGGGGGGAAATGAACAGGAGTCAGCTCCATTTTTGGATATAGTCACTCCATCTTTTCATACACCTAAATAAAAGACCAAAATTAAAAATGTGACATCAGAAAGGAGTGTCAGAAATATGACTTCTCAGAAATGTCACGCCCAGTTTTCCCTTTTGCGTCAGTATATGTTTTTTTGTCCTTTATATGGATGTTGTATCAGTTTGTTTCATCCATAAGTCATGGTGTTTTTCTCTTTCTCCTGCAGCATGACGGAAGGCCCTACTGCCACAAACCATGCTATGCTGCCCTCTTTGGGCCAAAAGGTGAAGTGCAAGTCAACTTCACCTACTTGAGTTCCTGTCAGGTCTTTGTACACAATGTTATCACGTCTTAATAAGCACATAAATAAGCAAAAAAATGAAATAAATAAATAAGATATATGGAAAATTGGTTGATTTATCAGGAAAAATAAATCTGTTTTGTTTTTCCACATTTCTTTGCATTTCTGTGTTGCTGTTACTGACCTCGCCACCAAAGTCCACCCCTCACTTCACTCTTATACATTTGCAGGTGTGAACATTGGTGGAGCAGGTTCGTATGTGTATGATACCCCTGCCAACAACAACGGGTCTCCCACCAGCGTGGATTCAGCCTCCAAAGCTGAAGAGAAGCGTGCTTACGCACCCAAGGCACCATCAAAAGGTAAACAGGAAAGTGTATTCATGCTGCAAATTTGTGGCTCTTTCAGCTGGTAGGATTTTTGGGTTTTTTTCTCCCCACCCGATGAAGATTTGGGTGTTTGCAAGAAGCGGCTGACTCAGTGATAAGAAAGTCGGTGTGCAAAGTCTCTTGAGGCCTGAAGGGGATTTTTTTTTTTTTAGATGTGTCAGAGAAGAGCAGATGCAAAAGTATTTAAATAGTGTGGATTCAGTTGTTTGGCATTTCTGTAAACTTTCATTATGTGAGAGCTACGTTTGGGCAGTAGATGATATGAAGATGTGAACTCGTATCATTTCAAAATCAGGAAAGTTGAAAGAAGGTTTTAAAGTTTCTTGAAATATAAAGAGGAAAGTAGTTAAGGTCAGGTGTTGCATGTGGAACAAGGTGTTGCATGTTGTCTTTGCCTTTTGACTCCATCTGCTGTTTGCAGCAGACCAAATGATTGGCTCCTGCAGGAAGGTGTTTAAAACTGGCAACCAGAGTATCTAAATCAGCAGCATTAGTGTCTTTACTCAATATTGTTCCCTTGAAGTGTGTAAAAGCTGCTTAGCACTTGGTCCATTTTTATTTTTATTACCCCATGTTATTAGTTGACTAAATTTTACACCTGGGAAAACAGGTGGTCATTTATTTAACCGTTCCCCTTTGCTTTGCCACTATTGTAATGTGCCTGTAATGTGTCAACAGCTGGCAGCATCACCACTTTTTCTGGGGAGGCCAACCTGTGCCCTCGGTGCAACAAGAAGGTGTATTTCGGTAAGTAGTTTCACGCTTCCAGGAAACGGGGTATTAAGAAACGTGTCTGAGCAAGAAGGTGTGAATCTGCGAAGTGGTTGCTACAGTGTGTCACCAGGGTTGTATACATTTGTGTGTGTTTTCCACCGTAGCCGAGAAGGTGACATCACTGGGCAAGGACTGGCATCGCCCCTGTCTGCGCTGCGAGAGGTGCAGCAAGACTCTTGCTGCTGGCAGCCACGCAGAGGTGAGAAAAACGGGTGTTTTGGCGGAAGGAATTCAGAACAGAAAAGTGGAAAAACTGAAGAGTTGAGAAAAGAAGTGTCGAAAAGAAAATGAGGCAAAACATCTTGAATATGACAAGAACGTACTCTTTGTATTCCTAACCTAAAATCTCTTAAATTAGCAGGTTTGCTACATATAATCCAAATCTGAATTGTCAAGTTTGCCCTTAAAAAGCTTGTCTAACACTCACTGGTTTAAAAATATTAGACAGTCTTAACAGTATGGCAGTTAATGCTTTACACAAATAAAGAAGAAATGATTTGATATGGGGGCAGCACAGTGGTAGGCACCATCGCCTCACCGTGTGTGGTGCTTGCATGTGCCTGCGTGGGTTTTCCTCCCCCACTCCAAAGATGTGGGTGTCTGAACTGTCGGGTGTACCGACAACAAGTAGATCTGCTCATTTGCAGAAGTAAATTAACTAATCTTTCTAAAATAAAGCAGAAATGAGAGCTGTCACCCTTTTTCTTATTGCTATGGTCGTGTTAATCTTTCTTTTCTTTTCACATTACAGCATGATGGCCAGCCCTACTGCCACAAACCATGCTATGCTGTTCTCTTTGGGCCCAAAGGTAACCGCTAGGGGGTGCTGTCAACCCACCAGTTATCAGCTACACTTGAAGCAGAATGTCTGAGCTGCACATGTTACACATTTCAGTTGTTTCATCATAAGTTTGTATGCTTCACAGAAGCTTCCTCCACTCCGAGGTTAAAAATACAGGAAATGCGTCGCAACCTGTCCTGCTCATGTCGTAGCTTTGCCTCTCCCTCTTGATTAACCCCTGACTCCCGCTGCTGTGTCCCTGTGGTTTTTCCAGGTGTGAACACTGGTGGTGTGGGCAGCTACATCTATGACAAGGAGCCCAGTGCAGTGACCCAGCCTTGAGCCTTTTGTCCCCTCAGCCTCACCTCTTTTCTCCACTCGACACTGACCATCAACCACAGTATTATTTGTAGCCTCTTTTCTCTTCCCCACTTGTGTGTCCGTACCTGAGACAACCAGCCTTCTGCTCCAGATCTTCTCCTAAGTCTCTGCTTTTCCCCTTTGCGCTAGCTGGATCAGATTTAGCTACACAAGGAATGATTCATTGACTACAAATGCTGCCTAGACATGTGTTAAATGTATTTGCTGCAGGAGCACAAAACACATCAAGCATTCCCACATTAATGATATTGCACACCAGCAATGTTTACACATTTCTAAATGTATATGAACACGATAAATGTCAATAGATTAAAACATAAATGTCTTAAATTTTCTAATATTTTACCCACAAAACAGCCTGACCAACAAATGTTTTTGATCATGCATGCTCATTTTAAAGAAAAAAAACAATCAGAATGGGATTCTCAGGTGTGCAAAAAAGTGCATTGTGGGTAAGGGAGGTGCAGGTCTTTACTGTGACGTGCTGACAGCCTTAGGAATTTCACCCCGTGGGTGCTGCAGACACAGGTGGTGCTCTGTAGCACGTTGCCAATAAATCTGTGTTTTACAAATGCCATATTTTTAGTTTGGCCACCTGACAACATTCCTCATGTGGAGGGGGAAAAATCTATTTTGTTTGGAGAAGAGGGGAAAAAAGTCCCGATATGATGTTTAGAAGGTGGGAATGTGGATGTCGGAGCCGATTGTTGATGATTTTTCAGAACTGAGCAAATAAACTGTATGTCAGAATCTGGATAATAATATATGATGTGCTAATACATAACAAATGTTCTGACCCAGTTATATACATGAAGTCTTAGTGAAGTTTAAGGAAGGTTGGGCTGCAGACAAACCTGTATTTATTCTTTTCATTCAAGTCCTTTGAGTTTCAAGCCACTGAAGCCCTCCTGGGACTGATTTTGTGTTTTCTTTTTTGAAGGAGGTCAAATGAGGCTGCATAAGCTGTATAAATCTCTACGATCAAGATTTTTATTATTATTATTTTCAAAGAAGTAACCCTGCTGTTATTTTTCCAAGAGATGACCCATTATTTGAAGTATTATATTTCTTGCCATTAATGAACAAAGTAGCGTAGCTTGTAGAAAGAATAAGACTTCAGACAAGTCATTCTGTAAGAATGTGCATCCTAGTATTACTGTATGACTGTTACTGTGTTTGTTTATTACCTGTTGTACATCGTAGGGCCTAACAGACCCTGCAGGGCTCGCTGTTCGTAGAGCCGAATCGCCCTGCCGCATTCATCTTTTTAATCCCTTGGATAAATATTGCAGAAAGTCTTCATTTGCGCGTGACAGATTCTCAACTCCCTCTTTCTGTTCATGAATTGCAATAAACAAAACACTACACATGGTGTGAGTTTGTGGTATTTTCGTCTCGTTTGTTCTCCTAAGATGGATTATGTAAGTTTTTGTGCTTTTGCTTCAGGGGAGAGTTATGTGTCTGCTTTTAAATAAGAGCCAGGGAGCGTCAGTACAGGAAAATGAATGCAAAACATTATTAAAGTAAATGAATCTGTTGATAACCTTCTCGTAAGTAGTGTGTAGAGTTTAAGTAGTGTGGTTAATGGCACAATAATTTAATGTGTTTTATATTAAGGAAAGACATATGAAGCACATCTGCTAGTTTAATTGGTGACATCTGTGTTACAGCTTAGTGTATGTATATGATACTGTCTGTATCACTTTACTTTCAAGTCTATTATTTAGCATGGATAAGCAGTATAAATGTGTACTGAATGGGTAAACCAGTGTAGCTGGAATTGATACAAAGCAATTTTAAGCATTATTAATGTACAGAAACAATTGTTTTTTACTGTTTTTACTGCACAGTCTGAAAGGCCTCGAGTATTATCATCACCGTGCATGGCAGCGGGCGTGACCGCCCATTTTTGTGCGTGTGATAACTTGAGAGAGATGTCACCTGGGCTTGCCCTCTAATAGGTCAAGTTCAGAGGGCAAGTCTTTTGAAAAGCTCGTGAATGAGATAACTCAAAAAGAAAGTCGGGAATTTCAAATTAATACCATAGGTGCAGCTACTGGGAGGCTGAGCAGTAGCACTGGTACGGGCCAGTATTTTTTCCATTTGTTTCAATTTGGCCTTTAAGGCCATGACAAAAGGATTTTTGTCAGTTTAAGAACATAATTTATTAAACTAACGTAGACATATACAAAATTAATGAGCTGTGCAAATCAGTGAGATCAGTGGTGCAGGGTGTGTATGGGTGTAGATGAACATGAGGCAGAATGGAGTGCCAGCCACGGCTTTAATGTCCGGGAGCAGGGAGCAGGTGTTCCCAGTTCATACCGATGAGCTTTTGCTCAGGAGGAAGCTGGAACACGTGCAGTGCAGAAGATATTTCTATGCATCAGCATGCCTGCAGAGGGAACGAGTTAACAGCTTTTCACATTTGAATATGTAGTTTTCAGCATGTCGAAACACTGTAACTATTATTCTTCCCATATTTACTTGATATTGGAGTCATTGTCCATGATGCAAATCTCCTGTTTTGCTACATCCCACGGGTGCTCTACTGGACTGGGATCTGGCCCTTTGACATCATTTCAGCTTCGTGACATGATGTGTTATCCGGCTATAAGCTGTGCTAATGCAGGGACGGACATGGTCGGCAACGATGCTCAGGTAGGCTGGGGCATTTAAAGTACGCCTAACTAAGGGGCCCAAAGTATGTAACTACAATTCCTTTCGCCACCAGCTACCTGAACTTGAACCTGAATTCTAGCCTCAGTTTCCTGTTCTTAGACACGAGCGGCACCTCGTGTCTGCGCAATGTTTATTACAAGTGTGTTCAGAGATGCTCTTCTGCATACCTGGGTAAAAAGAGTCATCATTTTTTGAATTTGCATTTAACCAGACAATTTTCTGCAAATTGAAAAAATGGTTGTGTGGGATAATCCCAGAACCGCTGCCCTGATGAACGGCTACCCTGAGGGACGGACACCTGAGCAAGGTAGCGTACCCACCCACTGCTCCCCGGGCGCTGCACTGGTGGCTGCCCACTGCTTCACTGGGTGAATGGGTTAAATGCAGAGGAGTAATTTCCCTACGGGGACTAACACATACACATTATTATTACATTATTATTATTAGAAGATCAGCAGTTTCTCAAACTGTTCAAACCTTTCATGGTAACTTTGACTATGCTACAGTCAAAATTACTTAAATTACCTTTCTTGAACTTCAGCAAATCATCTTCACTGCGTCTGTGCCTAATTGCATTGAGTTGCCATGTGATTGGTTGATATGTTCTGCATTAGCAATCAGTTGCAGAGATATACTTAATAAACTGGCCACGAGAGTATGAAGAGGATTTGGTTTTCTTTATATTGTTAGGTATTGTAGTTAGTTTGCCCCTGTTCTGAAGGCTAGAAAGTGTGAACCCAGCACCATGCTGCAATTATGAATGAGTGAGCTATGAGATACGCTACATTGCTGGAGGCTAATACTGAAACTAGTCACAGTATCTAGATACCTTGCTGAAGAAAAACAACATGCTTGAAATGACTGGAAGATGTCAGTTATATCTATCACACACACACATTTCCAAACTTGGTGAGTGAAAGCAGCAGGAATGTCTTCACCCTGCTGCACGGTTTCAGCCTTACATCACTTTTTAACAAGTTTCACAGTATTATAGGTGTGGTTGCATTGCTGCTGCATGGACATGCATGGCAGCACAGTTGCAGCTTATGTCATCATCAAGTCAAAATACAAACTACCAGTTTCTTCCCAGCATTCAGTCACATCTACTAACACTGTGAAAACATCTTTGTATCGTTGGGCTGAACCGCACCCTGAAACCTGTGTGGTTTCCTGGATACCAAACACATTTCTGTATGTACAGAGTCACTGAGCCACCTACACTGTTTCACATCACTGACTACAAGGTCACATGCACCTCGGATGGACTGCCACCTTGTGATGGAGACTGCCAAATAAAACCATCTGCTGCAGGCAAAATTAGACACTCAGGAATTAGAGAGAATACAGTTGTCACCACTCATACAATATACTAGCTTCAGAAATACGGATTGTGATCTTCACCTCCGGTTTAGAACTCGCTAAATGTGAAAGATCCACCGTAGAGTGTCTCATTCAGTGCGCGTAAGTCGTGAGCCAGCACAAAGACTTGCCAAAAATCCACACCCATGTTTTTTTCTGATTTGATATTATCACCAGGATCACAAAAATGAAAGAGGAGCGCCCTATGAACATGTTTAGTTATAGAAAAGCCGACAAACCGGGCAGCGCTAAAATAGAGTCTAACCTTAAACCCTGAGAGAATTGGCAAGTAAAGAGATTTCTTGTGAGAGGTGTCAGATATGGGAGTATTATCTGTTAAAGTAATGTGTCTCATAACTGCTTTTCCAATAAGGCGATTTCAATTCCTCCTTCTCTCTTTTCCTTTTGGACCATTTCCTTTTCATTGAGGGGAGCGAGCTTTGTCTCACATCATAAAACAATATTTCCAGCAGTTATTCCCTAAATAGATATTGCATACTTCCACAGGCCGAACCCATCCACCAGATGTCCAAAAGTTCCAGTAAAGTGACCAAAGCAGCCATACTGTACAAGTATGTAGGCGTAGAGGTCACTCCAATGGATCAGGGACAAATCTGTGGAGACGTCTTTGTCACTTTCCGTGGACGCCCAGTCTTGCAAACGTAAAGCAACTGCTCTCCATGATCAAAATGTGTTTTTTAATTTAGCTTTGTTGCAAAAATACACAACCCTGAGAGTCATTTAAAACGGTAAATTGCTTCCTTTATAGCAGGTATTGTTTGTATTTTGACAGTGGCTCTATTTTTAGTGAACCCAAGCAAGACACATATAGACTGCATGTGAAAGATGCATGACATCTCCTGCTGGTTTAAGTATATTGGCTGCCTTTGCTATGAGGTGACAATTTTTAAATGAGAGGGTGGAGTGTTTAAGCACGGTTAACATGTAACACCCATATACTGTTTGGACACAACACACAGACACAGATACCTGCTACATGTGTCTAGTATCATTGACTGAGACTAATAAGGACTATTCCCAAAATGGGCCGCTCATAAAATACTTAAATTTAGCGCTCTGTCATTAAAGTACAAACTTCTTTGGATGGTCAGTACCTCACAGTGGAGTGGAGAATCTTATTCATGAGTGACAGGAAGATGGGACCAGTGGATTGGTGCAGTGATTTCCTGGTGTTTCTATGTCCCAACCCTTACCTGAGGTCATGAGATCTCTTTAGTGATCAAAAGAGTAAGGTAGTGAAAATAAGCTGCGAAAATGAGATAGGGTGAGGCCCATAGATATCTGAGGGATCTCAGAGTAGAGCATATGCTCCAAAAGAAGCCAGTTGAGGTAAGGATGCACAACTGGGACAAGACCCCAAGACACTGGAGAGCATTGCAGGGGAAAAGGCTGCTTGGAATAGCATGATGAGCCTGCTGATCTCACTTTAAATAAGCAAAGATAATACATGGCTGGATACTCTATTAACACCACAACCATAGCGGTTGAAGATGAGGCCAGGCAGAAAAAGGCTACAACTGTAACCACACCTGTCAACCACACCCTAACTTTAAACCTTTATGATATCCTGATGGATATGTAATATAAAAAAATAAAACAAATCACCCTTGTACAGTAAGTATGGCAGAAACTATCCATGGAGACCAAAAATGTGTTTTGTATCCAGCTGTAAACATGCTGTTAAAGCTGTTAGGTTGGGCGTTTTAACATCAGAGTCTGTGGGGATTTGCCCTGTTTTGGAGCCAGCCTCAAGTGGTCGCTCCAGGAACTAAGTTTTTGGTTTTGGGCACTTTTCAGTTGTTCAGTGCAGCCCTGGAGATTTTTTGCTTTGCTGTGACCAAATCCAGAGCTAAGGATGGAAAACTCCAAATAAATAATAATCCTTTCAAGTCTGAATAAGTGTTTATTGAATCAAATATATATAATTTATATAGCAAGAAGCTGGTTAACAAAAGAGTTTTTCAGGATGTCTTCAGTGACTCTTAGGAGTCGTGTGTCAGTCTGACTCTGATGCCGTTAAACAGCTGTTCAGCGCTCCTCTGGCTCGCATCCACGTTAGATTAACTTCAGTCCCAGTGAAGTGGGTGACAGACTGCATGGGAGTCACAGCTTTGTTTCCCCTTCGGTCAGGCAGGCTGAATGAATTATTGAGGCGCCTTTTGGTAATTACATTTCAAGTTTTTAAATGCCCTCTGATCTGCTGTGATATTACAGGGAGCAGTTACAAGATAAGACATGTTTACTTCAGTTCTGGTGTTTTTACCAAAAGACTTTGCTCCAACCAAAGAACATCTGATGGGAGGTGCGCAAAATAAGCATAAAGTCATATTAGAGGCCCTGGCTTTGCACCATGGGTTTGGTTTAACTGTACAGCTACATCAGATCCTCTGTATTAGTAAAAGGCGTCAGAGGTTTTATTAGCATTGTCCTTTTCATTACAGTGACGGTGCTATCTGTACACGCTTCCACTGCCTGTGACGGTTTTCAAAAGACGCTGCGAAAGCTTTTGTTTCAGTTTTCATGTTTGGCATCAGCATCGAGTGTGTTTGTGTGATGCTAATGCAGAGGAGCAGATGTCAGAGTTTAATCACAGCACAGCCATTCGGCCTCTCCCTTCTTCTGCTCATAACATCCTCCCTGTGGCTGCCACAGCTCAGGCCAGCCAGATGGACCCACATTGAAAGTGAGATGACACGATTGCATTCGATGGATAAAAACGAACCCCAGAACCTCCCTGCTACCCCGACAGACCAAAATGATATGCTGTTTCTCCATTGCTGCCCCCAAGCTACCTCACAAGAACAATCAGCGAGCACAGGTGGGCCGTCTGCTGTTTCAAACAGACGAGTACAGCAGCGCAGAGACACGAAACCATGGCGAGCTGCCACTGTCTGGGCCTAGAGCCAAGGCCTTCCCTCTCTCCCTCTTCTGTATTGTTCTCCCACTGTTCCCCCAGGGCCTAGCCCAGCCTGCGATGAAGGGATTTTTATCATGCTTTTGGTAAAGAGAGCTCTATTTTTCACAGATATCAGTGACTCAAAAAGACCAGCTGCCTTTCTAGGTCATATTACAGTTCGTGGCAGGGGTAATTGAAGGCTGGTGGCAAAGAAAATGAGGATAACCTTGGTTTTGGCTCACCTTTTGTTTACGCCATCAAAACATGACACAGATTAGTTAACGAGGTATGCAAAGACCAAAGTCCCTTTGGTTGCAAATCCAAGAGCAACAGCAGAGCCTTTGCTGGCATTTATCTCATGTGTCAGGTCGGAGAACAGATAAAACAGAAAGTGAGATTGGAAAAACAGACTCGGTGCTGATATTGGAGGGATGCTTTTGAAGCCCTGGCTGAACTTCCATGTACCACTCCCACTTTGACCTTCCCATCAGTCCTTTCTGCAATATCTTAAGCAAATAGAAACCCAGTGAAAAGCGTGCTTTTGTGTGTTTACTGATGTCAGTAAATGGGTTACATAATGTTCAGCCACACCCTTCAGACAACCAGGAAGCAGCTGCTAAACCGCTCACATGAAACGGCCGGCTCCTCATCACCACATCTGTCCAGAGTCTTTTCCCTCTTTTGTCCCCTTTTCCTGTTTTTCTTCTCTTTTCAGTTTTCCATTGTGCACATTTAATTGAACGTACCCGTAACCTGCATGAGCTACAGCAGGGTTATTAAAAGGATCTAATGAGCGATGAAAAGAATAAAAAGGATCTCGAGATAAATAGGGAAAGTTGGGTAGCCTCCTGCCATTAAAAGCAAGGTTGACACTCCCTTTGGCTTTTGGGTTTTTTGGCGTGGTTTTTTCATTGTTTTGTTTGTTTGTTTTTTTAAAATCCAGTTGGAAGCAGAAGTGAGATAAAACAGAAAGATCTGGTGGGTATAACAGGTTACAGGTGGACTTCTGAATTCAGACTCACTGAAAAGAAAGAAGAGCAATGGCTATAATTTCTATTTTAATAGCTGTACAGCTAACAAATGCAGTAGAATCAAACCAGATTCCCATAAAGTCTCTCAAGACATTTTGTCTTCGCTGGTTTTTTAGAAATGCATTAATTAACTGGAAACAACAGAGCTGCACTTTACAAAATTACTTTTATGCTTCTCAATTGAGAGTGGAGCGCTATTAAAGCTACACTAATCAACTCTTTTTTTAAAAAATTTTAATTATGTGTATAGCAAAAAATGTTGCTGTCAGGGATGAAACCTCTTACGTCTCTGCCTCTTTTTATCTTATTGTTTGTTTTGAGGAGGTCCATCGGCCTTCATCTTCTTTATGATCTTGCCACAATTGTTTAAGCAAATACTTTGATAAAAAGCAGCCAGATGTAAGTCACAAAACTTCACAACACCATGATTGTTGGATCTGTAAATAAGTTTGTTGTATCCATCACAAAGAGAGCCACGGATGCGAAAAGTGTCTGAATCTTAAATATCTTGCTTTAGTCAATTAGTGCTGCATTCGCTGCATTAAATGGGAAGGCTGAACTTCCTGAAATGTGTGTGACTGAGTGTCTGTGAATGCATGAGCAGTCACATGTAATTCCCCTAATTCTTATCTCTAACCGAGCTCAGATAAAACAAAGTGCTGACAGTGGGCCCTGAGCCCCTCTGAGCACACTCACATGCTCATAAAAATCAGTAGCACATGTGGAACAAGAAGGCAAATATTTAACCGCCATGTTGATTTTGTTTTCATTCATCTTTCTGCACATGTTTACATTTTCATCATACGTGTCCTTAATAAATGTAAAATAAGCCACGCTGTAAAGGCGTCGGTCTGTGTCCAAGGCCGCGCCCGCTGACGTCACAGCGGCTTTCCTCATTGTTGAGTATATTGTAAATGGGGACAACCTCCTTGTGTACAATGGACTCAGTGTGCATGCTGCCAGACTGAGCTGGAAAACAAACGAGGAGGGGTGCTTAGCTAAAGCGCTGCAGAGTTTGTGTCGCTCGTGGAGGAGGACGAGCGATGACTGGAATGTGAATGAGGGGAGATGATAGGACAACAAAGACACTGAGGACAGGAAGAAACAGGAAGAAAGCTCCAAAACTAGAATAACTTCTCGAAGTAAAAACTGAATTTAAAAAATAAAATGCATAAAATAAACAGCTATCATTTTCTTTTTTTTTAAGCTTTTGTTCTTTGTTGCTAAAAAATTAATTACAAAGAAGTATTTTTCTGCTGTGAGGTTACTGCCACTATTTTTTCATTGATCGAGTAGCTGTGATGTTTGAACTATTGATTCAAAGTCTACACAGGAAGTGAGCCAGCTAATACGCCTTCAGGGTTAGTCATGAATCTTTAACATTATCTGTGATCTTATGACCTGCACCTTGTGTTGAACACACACACAGAGACCAAAAATCTGGGTGGGGAACCACGGCAGAAGCTAGCTGGTCTACTTTCTGAGCATAATTATTAGCATATAGAGCAACCCAATTATTAAAAGAGGAATTAAAAAATGTTATACACAAAAAACTGATTTTTAACATTTTATTATTGCTTTAGACACTCGCACGAACACCAACACTAGGCTGGACCCTCTTGTGCCTTTAGAACTAGCTGAATTCTTTGTTTTTGTACACAGATCCAACAAGGTGCTGGAAATATTCCAGATTTTCTGGTCAATGTTGACATGATAGCATCACAGATTTGCTGCTGCAGATTTGTCAACTACATTCCACGATGAGGATGTCTTCCACAACATCCCAAAAGTGTTCTAATAGTTTAAGATCTGTGGACCGTGGAGGTCATTGGACTACAGTGAACACAATTTCATGTTTAAGAAACCAGTTTGTGACGTTGTGGATTATCCTGCAGGACGCAGCCATCAGACTGTGGCACACTGTGGTCATAAATGCAACTCAGTTAAAGCGATGTGTTTGAACGATGCCCGGTTGGTATTAAAGGGCCCAGAGTGTGCAAAGAAAATATCTCCCCCCACCAATGATGATCCATGCTTTCGTGTTGTTTACAGTACATTCTAGCCCTGCTATCAGAATGTAACTGCAAGAAATTGACACTCATCAAACCAGTCAATGGTTTTCCAGTCTTTGATTGAACATTTTAGTGGGAGTTCTTGCCTCAGTTTCCTGTTCTTAGCTGACAAGTGCAGCACCAAATATGGTCTTCTGCTGCTGTAGCTCACTGCTTTGAGGTTCAGCCATGCTCTTCTGTGTACCTTGGTTGACTTCCGCTATCTACATGGCATTTTCACCCAGACTAACTGCATCGCACTGGATGTTTTCAACCATTCTCTGTTAACAGTGAGGTTTGTGGGAAAATCCCAGCAGATCGGTAAGTATTCAGACCAGCCCATGTGAAACCAACAACTATGCCACATTTAAAGTCACTTATGGCGCTATTCCCTACTTTAATGCTTGGGTTAAACTCGGGTTGTCTTCATCACGTCTATCTGCCTAAATGCATTGAGTTGCTGTTGATGGGCTGTACAAAGTCTACTAAAATGCCTTAAGTGGTGGAATTACAAAGAACTGAGCACACCACACCTCTGTAGCCTACGTCCAGGCTTTTAGCTCTTGCTTGTATAATACACCCACATCTGCATCCCGAGCTGTAGGCATAGACTTACACTGCGGGTAATGTAGGTGCCAGGTTTCAACAAGAAGGAAGAATGTAGGAAATAAAAATGACATCCATGATGCGTCTCACAGCTTCACCAGAGTGCAAAATCAGTGGAAAGCTCTCAGTGTTATGAAGTGTTTTGAATCCTTGTACAAAGCACATAACAAAAAAAGTTATGTTTCCACACAAATGTGGAAGGAATTCATATTTCAGCATCCTAGCAGTTTCATGCTGTTTTAATTTAGAAGTCTGTTGTTTTCCATCCAACTGTACTCCCGTCTCGCTGAAAACAAAAGCGCAAGATGCCAGATGAAACAAAAACCAGAGCAAATAACGTGGGCACTGACAGGATATGAATTGTGCACGCTCAGCCTGCAAAAACCCCAGCTGTTGCTCTCATATTATCTCACAGACTTCTTCAGTGGTCACAAAGTGTTCCCACATAATCAAAGTCCACCACTGGGACCCTCCAGAGACCATCACTTGGGAAAACATTCTCTCCGCTTTCGCCCTTTATTTGCCTGGAGCAGGAATCGAGATCTGTTTGTGTTATCGGGAGGCGGTTGCCAAGGAGACCTATGTTTCTCAGACGAGCAGCATTCCAAGTTATTTTGAACATCTCTTACTTTTGCACCGTGTCCTTTCTGATAAAGCATGTCTTCATGCAAAAATATGCATTCAGAAATTGCTCCGTTTTCTCTTCGGTGGTGGACGCCACTTAGGAAAACATAATCCAGATGCAAGCATGTCTGATGATTGATACGTATTTGGACTAACATGCTATTAGTGCTTGATTATTCACCAGTGTGTGGCTGCACAAGCTTCTTAGCACTGCCAGAAATGTGGCTTAAATATCCCCCGACCAAAGGAACCTTTATTTGATTTGGCCCAAGCAGAAATTGGTTAGGGAAAACCAACAGATTTTATTCTTCCCTCCAGGCAGCGAGAAAGCAGCTCGCCTTAAAAATAGTCTTTGTTTTGGAAAATGTCTTTTGGTTGAGCATGGCTAATCAGTTTTGCTATAAATGAATTTTGGTACACTGTATACTGTATATACTGCTGTACTGACAATAAAGCTCTAAATGCTCAGTTTCAAATGTTGTAATCATGTACTGTAATAATCTGTCTAATTAAATATGCAGATCCAGCTGAAATAAGATAGCTAGGTCATATGGCACACAGCTCTGGCTGACCACACAGAAGCCACACCCACCTGCTGTTCAAATGTTCTCCTTGTGAGGGGCAGCCAATTGGAAGGAAGCTGGCTTAAAAGGGAACTGCAGTGATTTAACTGGAAGGATGCATGAAGGCCGGTCACATAAATGAGGATTATTTTGAGAGTAATTGTAGCTATTCGAAGTTTAAAGTCCTACATTATCTGATATGACAATAAATCTGCCCTCAACCTAAAAGCCTTCTTCCTAAAAACAACACTATTTTTTTTTATTAAACTTAAGCCATAGCTTCCTAACCCCTGCATTAACATTTCCAGAAACCATTTTTCACATCGAGTGATTGAGTAATGCTGTTGTTTGGAGACCTCAAACTTCGAAATCCTCTGTTTTCATTATGGAAGCGATAAAGTGGTCCAATGTTTACCAGCCCTGCTTCAAAGCTAAACTCTAAACTCACGCTCAGATTTTCTCCTACAGCCCAACGAGATGCTTGCTATTAAGTCACTGCTTACTGTAGATGTGATTTTAAGCATGAATGACACTGCTGGTTGGAGATTTAAAGCAGAAGCTTGGATGCATTGATTACATTTTTTTTTATTTTCCTCTTTATCATATATAAAACCTTTCCAGCTCCTAGAAAAGGAAAACACACATGGAAATTTGAACAACTGAACAACAGATTTGAACATTTATAATGAGCTAGATAGTAAATATTTGGTAAGACCACCTTTATTCTTTAGCATAGCCTGAACTCTTTTTGACCAGCTTCTTGTCATTTCTTTAAGTATCTTGCAGGAATATTTCTCCAGGCTTCTTAAAGGACATTGAAAGCTCTTCTTTGGCTCTTGGCTGCTCAAAATAATCCCACACTGCTTCAATAATGTTGAGGTCTAGACTCTGGAGATGCCAATCCATGGCTGACACTGTTCCATTGTATGTTTTTTTGCACTGGTGGTGTGTTTTTGATTATTGTCAAGCATTAAAAAAAATGAAGCTGACGTTATTTTTCTGTAATCATAATTCTAACAATTTTGACGAGCTCTCCACTTTTAAAATGCAGTCCCAAATCATTACAGAGATTCCACCGTGTTTTACAGGTAGCTGTGGACATTCACTGTTCTACCTCTCTACTGAGCTCCTGCTTACATACTGATGACAGTTTGAATCAAAAGCTTTCTATTTGGATTCATTACTCTGTGAGACCTGTTTTTGGTGCCTGTATGATCCTTGAATGATTCATAGATTAGTGTTAAGTGGCTTAACAAACAAAAAAATACCTCTGAAATTCCAAAGTACAAGGACTGGACTAAAAATGGGTGAAATAGAAAGTCTGGCTCCTTGGAAACAAAACATAAATAAATGACGGGTTGAGATTTTTGCACAGTACTGTATCTGTGATATCTACACAAAGCTATGGGCCAAGTAGGAATCTGCAAGTGCAAGTTCCCCCATGTGACTGATGGGGTAAGGGGGGGGGGACTGCCATTTACAGTACAATCTCTCAGTAAGAAAGTAATCCTTTGACTCTGTGTCATGCCCTCAAGCAATGCAAAGTAGTACCACCCTTCCAATACAGCAGTCAAAATACAAAACAGCAATGCGAGAGAGTTCCCAGATTCAAATGTGTGCGACAATGTCGCTGATGAACACACGCACAGTCAAACTTTCCTGAATGCAAACCATCATGAATCTATTTGCATGTTAAGCTTCTTCAGAATCCATTTACATCTACATCCACTTCAAAAAAACACCTCATTATCTGGTGCTCTGTTCAATGCAACATCCAGATCTCTCCCCAAAAGAGGCCCCTTCCTAAAGTGGACCACATCACACAGGGGAATTGCAAAGTCCGCAGCACAACTTTGTAAACGGGGTTATCTTTATCCCGATGGAGCCGAATGAAAGGAACGGTTCGCTGGAGGTGAGCTATACTGCTCCGTGTGCGGTCAGCCTAAAAGCTGAAAATCGAGGCCTTAATGGCAAACACACTGAGAAAAAGGTATTTGCCAGGAGCATATGAGGATTTCTGCTTTAAATCACATAGTTCAGACCCGCCCTTGATTTACAGCCATGTGCAATGGGCTGAAGACAACAACAGCAGTTATAAACAGAAGACCGCAAAGATGGCCGCCCGCCTTACTCGTGGAAATAAATCTTGCAGCAGGGAGAGCAAACAGTATACACAGAGTCAAGTTTCACGTTTCTATAAATTCTGTCACATTGAGTACATTTCTAAGGATTGCAGCTACACAGAATCACTGTGTTTGGAGATGGTTGTGCTCAGGATAAAAAAAAAAAAAAGAAACAAAAAGAAACAAAATGTCATATTAAAATAATCCCAATGTTTCCATTATTGCTCTGCAGCCTGTTTTTGATACACTCAAATCTTTACCTTCCACTGAGTTGCACATAAACTCTCATCAGCTCTCCGTAGTATAACATTTCACAGTTGCTCAACCAGATTTATGAGAGTTTATGGAAACACAGACAAAGACATGAGCGCTGGATGATTAATGGCTTTCTGACTACAAGTCGACGTCCGCTGGCATTCACGGATTCTTTCTCGAGGAAAGCCTGATTAGTTTTCCGGTGCAGAGGTATAAATATCATGAGATCTTGTTGTTTTAGTTTTCCACTGGCTTGGTGAACTCTCCAGTCACACGGAGCATACTGTACAGTGGTTGTAATACCAGCATTCAGTCATTTTTGGCCTACTGCTATTCTAAAAACGGCACATGGGAAAGTGTTGCCTACTGGTGGTGGTCAGAGGGCCCGGTGGCGCCAGTGTCCGGCAGCCTCGCCTCTGTCAGTGCGACCCAGTGTGTGAATGGGTGGATGACTGGATGTGTAAAGCGCTTTGGGGTCCTTAGGGACTAGTAAAGCGCTATACAAATACAGACCATTTATTAGGTTTAATCTTTCCTCCAGGGTGACATTTGATTACTTTAAGTACCACTTATGGCCTTAATGATGGCGATCGCTGATTGCACAGCTGGTTCATTGGGTCATAAATACATTAACGTTGCTTCATTATTGTTCGCAGACTTTTAAATATCTAAATACGCTTCGTACTATTACAGCTCTGATGCACTATGAGCTTAATAAAGTATCGCACTAACTTTTTCATCATCCAAACCTCGGTTATTGATTGTCCGTGAAGTGAGACTGTGTAAAATTTATAGCTTGTCACCAGTCACGACAGCCTCTCCTTAACATGAAGTGCAGATAGATGGACAGACATATAAGCACAGACATATAATTTAGTCCGCTTTGTGAATTATTAGTCCCATGATTGATCTGAAGTGGGATTTAAGTGGCATTTACGGGATGGAAGTGAAACCATTCAAAGTAGTTTGGTTGATGATTGCTTACAGTGTTCAGGGTTTAAGAGTACTTTCAGCCTGGGCCGAAACCAACCGTGAAGCTTTAAAAAGAATCAAAGGAAAACAGCTGTGTGAAGAAAACTCCGTGTTAGGAACGGTGGATGAGTGGCGCGACTTGGATTGAGCAAAACCTGCTAACCTTGCGTGGCATTATTCCTCCTTATTGAGGAAGCTTTGATGATTGATTGCTTTCTCTGTTAGTTCGCTGCCCTTGAATAAGATTTAGGGAACCACGCACTTTCACATTTGTGCAAATAGTTAAGACTGGGATCAAACTGAAGGCTAAAGAAAACCTAGACAAAGAAAGAAAGGTTTCAACTAATTGTGCTGACTGTTGGAAGGGAGAACAACCCCTATGATGAGTAAAACACACTAGAAAACACAGCACAACACAGCTCGACAAACTAGCAGCAAGTGTGTAGCAAAGTTCATTCTGAAATGGCAAAAAAGGAAAAAGATGCAGGACCAAGTCACTGACTTGACAGATATATTACTTAATTGCGGATATTTAATAATTTCCCACAAAATTAAGCACAGACATATCATATGCATTGTTACTGATGGTGTTCTGTTTTTAGCTGGGCTCTTGCTGTTGTTCACCTCACCTCTCTTTAAGGAGTCATGCTGCAAAATAGAAATCAGGAGTGTTTTTTGATCATCGTGGCAGAGGCAAGAGACAATGAAGTCTTCACTAGCCTTGAACGCATTTTTGGCACTTTTACAGAATTTGGGCATTTTTGCAGTGTGCTGCACAAAACAGGATTATTGAGCTGTCTTTTGTCCAAGTCAAAGCCCGGTGATGCAATGCACCACGGGTCCACCTACTGTAAACTTTAAAAAGGCCAAGAAACAGAAAAGAAAGGGAGCTGGTCAGCTGGAAATGCTTTCAGACTTGTGAATGTTTTGACTGCTTGCCAAGTCTACAATGAGGTGAGAGTAGATCCACTGACTTCCTACAGACTGACAAATGATTCCCGATCAAGAAAACACAATCCCCGTGTTTGCATTAATGCTTGCCATTTATATTCCAAATGATATAAAAGTCTCCCTCTTGGCCTTCTCTTACCTTTAATACGCCCTGAGCTGCTGATATAAAACTGCACGGCTTGGCAGCACAGCTAAGCGTAGGCTCTAATGAGCAGGAATCTTAACATATTTCGGTGGTACCAGAAGGGAAGTTATGAACAACTGCGAAGCTGTCAACAGGTGCTAAATTATACAGCAATGATCAAGAGTTATTTGGCATTTTGAGGTGAAAAGTGGTTTGATCTACAGTGAAGATGGAAGCTGCTCGGCTTTTTTCAGTGGGAAATGCCTTCTGGGCAGAGACTTCATGTGCAGACTGCAGACAGTAGAGGTTACGGAGGCCAGTGAACAAAGAGGGGATTGTATTGTTTTGACCGCGTATTGAGATGGATGGAGAAACCAATTCCAAGCCAAATAGAGAGTAAATATTTAACCAACACTCACTTCTAATCAGCTGGGGAAAGTAGGAAACCACTGGCCTGAAATCCTAAAAGTAAGCAACTGCTGTATAAGTGATGAAAAAAAAGACCAAACTTCCTTTATTTATGATATTATTACTTAATTCGAACCACACGTGGGTGGGGGATAGCTGTGTCACTCGGTTTGGTCATCCATCACTTGTACAGTACGTCAACAATGGATGGCTTGCAATGAAAAGTGGTTCCCCACAGGATAATAATTTAGCATCCAATCTAAGGGCATCATCAGTTCAAAAAGTAACAAGCAAATATCAGCATGGAAACACAGACTAGATGTAAGCATTATCTTATAAACCAAATCATCTAGTTATAGGACAGCGGGCCTTTTAGTTTATACGTTTATTGTGGGGATAATTGAAATTGCCCTTTATCACATGCAACATACAAATCAAATCAAATCAAATCACTTTTTATTGTCACATCACATGTGCAGGCACACTGGCCAGCACATGCGAGTGGAATTCTTGTGTGCGAGCCCCACAAGCAACAGAGATGTGCAAACACAACAACACAAACGAGCAAAATACAAGAATGGCCAACCTGAAACTAATAAATATATGTACAATATATAATAGTGTATGCATTTCTGGATGTGTATACTAAATATTTTCCTACGTGTGTGTGTGTGTGTGTGTGTGTGTGTGTGTGTGTGTGTACACATTTTTACAAGTTAAATAGTAAAAAAATAAAATAATAATAATAATAATAATAATAAAATATATAAAATATACAGAGTTGAATATGTGCAAAACAAGTGGCATTTATATACAGTATGGAGTGCATAATGTTAAAGTTCCAGTAGTGAAGCTGAGGTGTCTATGACGTGTTCAGCAGTCTGATGGCCTGATGGAAAAAGCTGTCTCTCAGTCTGCTGGTACGGGACCGGATGCTGCAGAACCTCCTTCCTGATGGAAGCAGTCTGAACAGTTTATGGCTGGGGTGACTGGAGTCCTTGATGATCCTCCCCGCTTTCCTCAGGCACCGCTTCCTGTAGATGTCTTGGAGGGAGGGAAGCTCACCTCCAATTATCCGTTCAGAGCACCGCACTACTCGCTGGAGAGCTTTGCAGTTGTAGGCGGTGCTGTTGCCATACCAGGTGGTGATGCATCCAGTGAGGATGCTCTCAATGGCACAGCGATAGAAGGTCCTGAGGATGCGGGGGCTCATGCCGAATCTTTTCAGTCTCCTGAGAAAGAAGAGGCGCTGCTGCGCCTTCACAACAGGAGATAGCACAGTAAAGCTTGCAGAAGGGGCTCGAGCTCTGGATGGAAAGTGGGTCATTTTAGAGTGCTCTTGGATAAGTTACTGTGCGCAGGATAAAAGTTTGTATCGATGAGCAAATGCTTGTGATTTATAGTCTAAAAATGCGCATGATGTACTCATACTATATGAGTACAACTAGTTTTTTACAATTTAGCAATGCAAGCATCCGCTTGTTCACAGTGAGTTCCCAAGATAATTACAGGGCATTACACTGACCTTTTGTGCATGATCGATCTGCAGGGGACATTTGCGTTCCCGCTTGCACCTCTGTTGTGCATGCCTGCACTGCATGAGTGAGATAGCCATAGTAATGCACAGCCTCAAAACTTTCTGCCACGCCTACAAATCACAGCAAATCAAGAATGTGAGAGGGGAGACGCAGTGTTTCAGGCACTTATTACTAGTAGACAACATTCATAGTGTATTTGAATGTCTGATGATCGGTTCGGTGAGTTCAGAAACCAAACTGTCCTCAGACCAGCACTCAGCAGATGTGGCTTGACAAGTATTCGTTCATCTGGCAAGAAGCATACTTGTTACATATTTCTATCACCAACAAGCTACCTCTTAAGTATTATATGAAGGGCTGTGAGGAGAACTGAAACACAATATAAAGGCATGAGATGAGTGAGTGCTGCTAAAGCAAGAACTCCATAGAAACCCATTTAAAACATGTGGTATTGTTCCACATTCTCACCGCTGCTCCATCTTTCCTCTGCTGTGCTTTCATTCAGAATAATATCCCACCTTGAGCTGTTTTATATAAGCAATGGTGGAAAACTGGAGTTACACTTTTTTAGAACAAAATGCTCCCTAATTTGATTCGACATACCTTCCTGCTAGTGATCGTACAGCTAATGAGTTCCAGGAACAGTAAATCTGAGGCGTTACTGTAAAAGTGAGGTTTTAAAACTGTTACTGCTATCATCAAACTAATCGTAACCCCTTTACTGGTTGATGAATATGATAGGCTATTAGTGTCGGTGAATGGTCTTTACAATCCTCAAAACAGGTTTTTACAATTAAGAATGAAATATATTTTTGCTCCTGGTCAGTGAGCAAATCATGTGAAGCAGGTTACTGTAAAATGAACAGGCAAGTATGCGCAACAAATCTTAAGACTCTCGGGAAATCCGTGAGGCTATAGTCTACTGTAGTTTCAAAAACAGATGTTGATGATTTACAGACACTCCCTGGGTAAAATATATTCTGTGATGTTACTAAGCAGCAAGCTACTTCTTTTATTGGCACATACATCCTGAATTTATTTATAGATGTATAATTAATAGTTCCCAAGTTTAACTACTTGATTTTTTTTCCTTTATTTTTGCCTGTTGTTTCCCGTTTCTACTACACATGCAGTCCAGCGCTGGAGCACATTTGACAAAAAGGCAGTACACCATAGAGACTTAGAGAGAAAACCCCAACAATCAGATGATCCCCTTTTGTTAGCATTTGGCGATGGTGGAAAAGAAGAAGTCCCTTTTAACAGGAAGAGAGGATTGTTTTGAGTCTAATTTTAGAAGCAGAGAGGATGTCTGTCTCCTGAATCCAAACTGGGAGCTGGCTCTATGGTAGACGGGCCTCATAGCGTCCAATTCTACTTTTAGGAGGATCATTTAGGATAATATGATGCTACAGAGTCTTTAAGATTGGATGGGGCTGCATTATTAAAGACTTCATATGTGAGAAGGATTTTAAATTTAATTTGAATTTATGATTTTGCTTTCTCTTCCCTGTCAGTACTCTCTCTGCATCTCTTCTGGATATAACTAGAGACATTTCGCAACAACTTGATAACAATAAATTACAGTAGTCCAGCCTAGAAGTAATAAATGCATAAAACTTGCTTTTAAACATCACTCTGAGACTGAATGAGTTCTGGAAACCTGCCAGTCAGAAAAGAGAGGAAAAAGTTTACCTCATAAGCCCTTGTAGATGGTCTTATTTTCAACTATGTTACATTTTTAAAGTTAAGCAATCCTTATGAAGAACAGAGTTGACAAATTCACTCTCTATGAACTAAACCTATTCCAGTATTTTTGCATCTGAACCTAATAATAAAATAGTTGTATTCCCTTAATTTAACCAACAACTGAACACCAAATTCAAAAAATTATCGCAGATGAGACGGTTTATTTTGAGGCTGAGGTTTTAGGTTTGTTTGTGCCTCCTTCTCTGGCTCGCAAAGAGGAAACCTTGGGAACAAAATTTGGCTGGTGCAACATCGTGATGATCTCCTGCAAAACAGTTCACCTTACATAACACTAGCATTAAAACATGAGAAAAATAAGCAATGTCGCAACAATGTTACTTTTACATTCTAAAAAGTTACAAAGTTACAAAACATAAGATTAACTCGACACCAGTCAGTAAAATATTTTGTATCTTCTTTATGTTGTTCTATGATGTAACTGCAGCATTGTAGAAATGCCTGAGTGTCATCTGGTTATTTTGAAACTATTTTGTCACCCACTAGTGATGTTGCAACCTGTCAAATTATGACCACAGGCAGCACTAGGATTGAGTAATGTGTTTTTAGGGAACACTCCTGTAACTTCTTGAGCTGTGTAGAGCTAGTTAGTAGTGGTTGTAATGTATTTGATCCAATTTCTGGCTAATCTAAGGTCACACTCAGTGTTTATTTCACCACAACCAGCCAAAACATTGAACTAACTGTTTTGGCTGGTTGCTGTTTGTCTGTTTAAGCGCTTGCTCAGACACAAAAAAGGCAAATGTACGTGATACTTTCACACTGTGTAACACTGTACTCTCTTTCATGTCTTTAAAAGGAAACGATCTTTTAGCAGGCTCAGAAACTTGCCTCTTCACTTCCTGTTATTGAGGAACTCACAGTTGCCATGGCAGCGAACACAACCATCCTAACAAACAATTACGGTTGCTAAGGAAATTGCAGCTTACCACAGTGTTTATTTGTTTGACCTTTCTTTTCCTACTAAATTGTTGAACTGGTGCCCGGTCCCAGCCTTAATGACAGCGGTTTACTGTAGCACACTGAGTTGAAATGACTGTTTTAAATTCATTCAGTCTGAATAGTCTTTACTGGAACCTTTTTTTTTCTTCTTTATCAAATATCGCCTGCATGTTTCATCTTGATGATGTCCGTTTTGGACTTTCCGCCCTTGACATTTCCCACGATGGACCAAATGCTTGATCTGTAGCATTCCTCAAAAAGCAGGCTTTGCACACACACACATATGTGTTTGTGTGTGTGTGTGTGTGTGTGTGTGTGTGTGTGTGTGTGTGTGTGTGTGTGTGTGTGTGTGCGCGCGCGCACATGAGTGTATTTGTTTTGACTGAGGGACCACAACTGAAAGACGCCCAAGATAAACATGATTTATGGAACTTATCTGCCATCAGTGACTTCTTGCACAGCGTACCGAATATTTAAGTGGCACTTTGCAACCATGGGAAGAAAATGACGTAAATTCCAGGACTGGAGGGTGCAGGCTCAAATGTATTTGCAATTTTAATATATTTTGACACAACGAGGCAGACAGAAATACGTGCAAGGCCAATTAGATTGATTTACAAGTGAAAAAAGATCATGCAAATTTTAAGTCTTACAAGCCTCCCCAACCCCTACTAACATTCCATTGGCAGCATGTTCCCAAGGTTTAATTGCTAATTGTATACCTAACAAAGATGGGGAAAAGGAATGCCTGAGGCAAACTCTGGGGAGGGACTACTTCTTGCCTTCATACTCTCTGGACTGCATCTTTAGCTGCATTATGAAGTTTAAAAAAAAAACAATGTTTTTTCAAACTCTTGATATCAGCTTTCACTTTATATCACAGCTTGTGAGCCATATTAGCAAGCTGAAAAGAAGCATTTAGAAACACAAACCATCATATATGATACATAAAAAGTTTTTAACTCTGTAAGAAAAGGCAGACCTATCCCAGAGGATTTGGAAGGGTCTGTATTGATCGGGTTTGGCTTGAAGAGCCCTGACGATTTGAAGTTCAATGCAAAGACTTGCCTGTAGTGACATGGTGGGGGATCTGAATTAGCAGTAACTTGTAAGGAGGCAACCTTATCTTAGATTTAACTGCACAATTTATTGAGATAAAATCAGAAAGCGGTGTTTGTGCATACTTCATAAGAAAATCGTCTTGCTGGCACAACATCAGGATTCATCAGTCCGCAAGTCACCTCGACAAGAAGATTACTGGGTGTACATGTTCGAACCAGAAAAGTGAAGCTTGACATGATGAAAGAGAAAAAAAAATGCCTCGGAGATAGTATGATGCAAGACAAAAGACAACACAAGCTGAGTGACGATGATCTTTAGGGCGTTTGAGGGTAAATGAAGGAGAACAGTGTTATATGGTATGACATCACTGGTACCACATGCAGTTTGTAATGCATATATCAAAAGGGAGTTTCCCTGGGAAAAGATCCCCTTATTACAAGTAATTATGTCAAATTTGCAGTATTTCATTTTGGCATGCAGTTATGTTCCTGCCATCAAGACAGGAGGAGTTTTCTTGTTATGGTAAGACAGGTGTGGTTACAGTACTGAGTGGGAATACAGTTCACCTACAGCAAAGAGTGAGTCGAGTGTTATGGTTCAGATGCGAGGATAAAACCAGAGAGCACTAGTCCTTCCAGAAACTTCGACAAAGCACAGACAGTCCAAGGTTTCTGTTTGTTTCAGTTCACAGGAAACTGACGTGGAAGCTGAGGTAATTGGCTCATCAAAGGAGAGCAGAGATAAAGACCTAATGTGAGACACTGCAAATGTGATAAAACTGGGAGCTGATAGCAACCCTGGAAAAACCTGGAGTGTGTCTTTGTGTGTGTGCGAGCGAGGGGGGAAAAAATAGAGTTTGGACCTTTGTCGCTGATTAAAGTTGTGAAATCTGTGAAAGTGGGTCTAAACAATCATGTGGGGGCCCCACAAAACTAAAGCAGTGAGTTGAACGCTGATGAAATGCTCCACAAGCTGGGTGAAAAACTAATTAAAGTCTCTTTGAATAGTATGTAAATAGGTGTATGTGCAGAACGTTTTGCGTACTGAATCCACGTACAGTAAATCAGAAAGGACTTGCTTCCATTGCTCAGCCACAGCTGACACAGTTTGGCTTTCATGATTCATCTTCTCCCCTGCTCCACCTCCATCCCCTGGGCACCCATCTGACAGATCTGCAGGAGTGATGGCCAACACCTTGCCATGATTCTTTTTTTCCCTTTACTCCGCGTTTCCCTAAAAGCAGATTTAGTTTACTTGTGTTGCTCCTTATGCAGAAACTGATCCATCACTGTGCATAATTACAATGCGCTAACATAAATTCAACAAAACCCAGAAAAAAAAATCAAACAACCAGGGCAGAGGTTATTTTGAGACCCGTGACATTAAATTTATTGGGCTCATTTTGCTGCTCTGTAAGTAATTTTGGACTTTTTCCATGGGCCATTAATCTTCCTGCAAATTAAGGGGCCTCTCTAATTTTCCTCTTAATTTTCTGATTAATGCACATGCAATTGAAATGTCAGATTTTACTGCATCAAATGCACCAAGCAGTGATGTCATGCACCCTAAGAATAACACAGTATTTAGCTGACAGTAGCTTGCAGTAGCTGCTCCGTGCACAGGGCGCTTGAGCCAGAACCTCACATGGATCGCATGAATTCTCTGGTTTAAAGGTCACGAGCCGTATCAGAGTGTTTGAATGATGTGACCAGAATATAAAACAGCATTGTGACTACATTCGAGGAAAACATGACGTATTTTCAGCAGAAATACTGAATAGGCTTTTTCTGTCATAAAATATAAACCTATATAAAGAATTTGCCTGGGCTGCGATCAGAGAGGCTATATCACCATGACAACACCCACTGGTCTGTCAGCTCCATTTTCACAGTGTCATGTTAGGCATTTTTGTCACTCTGAATCTTCTTTCATCTGCTCCTTTATTTGCAGGGGGTTTCCACAGCAGGTAGCCCTGCAGGTCTGTTTTGATAGATTTTTACCACCAATGAATTATTTTTATTTAGTTAGTTTTTGCTGTCTAAAAATCCAAATCGGGGCTTTTATCTCAACACTAAACATTAAACTAAACCCAGAATTCTGACTTATGTATGGCAAAAAAGTTTCAGAAAAACAAACAAATAAATAAATCTTTCAGCGGCAGAATCAAGCCTCCATACCTTCTACTTTTATGATACAATCCCTGGTAACACTTTATAACACGACCCACAAATAAGGCGCAAGTACCCTGTACTTACGTGCATTTTGAGGGCAACAAGTCGGTTTTTTGCAAGAAACAATGAAACAGGTGCACTGTAAGTACCCTGTACTAGTTGCCTGCAAAACACATGTAAGTATGCAGTACTTGCACCTTAGTCACTCCATAACACGACCCGCGCCCCAGAAAGTTTAGGGTACTTACAGTGTACTTGTTTCATTGTTTCTTGCAAAAACCTGACTTCTTACCTGCAAAAACACAGGTTGTGTTATGAAGTGTTACCTAATCCCCAGAGGATTGGTGTAACCTCGCAGAAATTTGCTGGGGATCCTTCACTTCTTAGTCAAATGTGTAACCTGCTACACTGTTGAACCTCATGTGTGTTTAACACTCTCATCCTATATTTCTTGGAGCCAGGAAGCTAGAGGTCTAGCTGGCACTTGACAATCCATAACTTTAGGCATAAAAATAATTTCGATATAATTTGAAGGACGAAAAGAACTCAGTCCCCTTGCTTTTGTCACGAAAGGGGAAAATAGCTTTGTTTGTATTTGTATTGGGCTGTAAGCACATTAATTCCTGCTGTACACTTCACCATTTTATCATGGGGACTGGCTCAGTTTTGGAGCCAGCCTCACGTGGCCATCTGCAGCTTTTAATCCTTTTTGGCTCCGAAGACTTTTGAATTTCGTGACTACACCAAGCTGAAAATGGAGTCCATTATTCCTGATTCAGCAGAGTTCCATCAAAGGTATAACCTCAAACCAACTAAAACCAGTTTGTCCAAACAATTCTGCCACCCTAAACAGCTTTAACTCTTAAAAAGCTGCAAACTGAAGCTCACATCTGCCTACAAAGCTCAACCCGGCTGATGTGCATGTGTGCACTGTTGTCTTCATGTGGTTCTTGAGTTATTACTGTGCTTGATTAGTGATGTAGAACATAAAACCTTCACCTTAATCTTGCCTATTTAATGGAGTTGAACTAATCTCTTTTTTTGGTGTAATTACAAGGCAGCAACTCATCAACCTCAATGGCTGGACGAAGCCCAAGCAGACTCTGGAGCAGATCTCAGGCCACTGAGCCATAACACCGCTCCCTTGCAGCTACCTGGGTGGCAGGGAGATTAGTTCACCAATTAATCATTGAAGATTAGGCTTCAGCCTTACATCTCTAATTTAATGGAAACCATCCCATGAAGAAAATTACATGGTGATCTTCTCACACCAACGATTTAGCCAAACCTGCAGGTTAAACCTTCGCCGTGAACCACAGCTAACAAGATTTCAACCATACTGCACTGGATCTTCTTTTTTTTCAGCATTGTTTAATTTTCCCCCGGTGCACAGAAATTTGCAGTGCCGAGGACCTGATTAGTCACACCGCTAGCACTGATGGAAGCATGTTAGGTTGGATTTCTCTTTTCTCCCTCTTCGTTTTGGTATGTTTCCCGCCGCTGTTAAGTAACACTGCTGCCTGCAGATGAAGAAGAAAATAATTTAATGCCTGACACCTAACATTAGAGGGATATGGGTTGGATCTTGTGTTTAGGGCAATTTCAAATGATCTTAGTGAAACTGTCGTCTTGATTAGCTCTGCTATCCTCGTGAACGCTAAAGATAGCTAAAGGTAACATCATAACTGATTTTTTTGCTTTGTTTTTGTTTTGTTTTGGTTGTCATAGTGATCTAATTTCCATAAGCTCCTCAGAGGGTTTGAGAAGTCCTTCAGCTTTGGCAGACAACAGGCGTGTCTGTATGCGCAACATGCTAAGGTCCTCACTCATACACATATGGATTGTTATGCAACAATGGCTTTTCTGATCAGGTCAAAAGTCGCCCTCGGTTGGGTGTGATCGGCCTCTGCTGAGGTGATTACGGCAAAGAACAAGCATAAGAGTCAACTGACATTAACATTGTCATGAATGTGATGCAATCTCACGCCAACAGTGACTTCTTAAAAGAATAAAAACCAACAATAAAAACAAGAGAGCAGGTGCCGTGCAGCTACCTCCGCACGCAGGTGCACAAACCTTTTGCAACATGTTAAACTGATCACTTAAACTCACTTAAAGTCATTTTTTACTTTATTAATTTTATAAAAGTGAATATTGCTACTTATCTTTACATCCATGTGTGTTTGGATTACTTCAGATAAGCTTGCAGCTTGAGTGGAAAACGTTTCAATTTCACTAATTAATTCAATTATTTTAAGCCATTTTCTGTTTATGTTTACATGTTCTTTTCACAGAGATTTAACCCCTTGATTATAATTGTTTTTGGTTAATTTGGAGATTTGTCTGCCTTTGAGTCTTACCATAGTCAAAGGAAAGGTTTTTTTGAGGTATCATATGGGTCAGGGTGTCAAACTTAAGGCCCAGATGCCAGAATCAGTCCAGCAGAGACTCTAATCCGGCACATTGCATGATTTTGGAAAACGTGACGGAGCGCATAAATTTTGGACATTTCGGACAGCATCTGAAGCTGGGTAGAAGTTTTGCGATGGAGTAGGGCACTGAAGTAGCTGCCTTTTGGAGCAGCCTAGTCAGAGCCCAAAGCTTAGTCTGAAAGGGGCTAACCTCAAAAGAACCAGACATCAGATCTGCAGATAAGAGCTGATCTTTAGTGTCTAGAAATTGTTTTTTTCACTGTGACCAAGCATTCGCTTCCTTTTTCTAATGTTTTTCAAAGTTTAATCACTGTCTACATTTAAAGCATGTAATTATTTTTTGTGTTGTTAGCTTAAACACATTGTGTTTGACTCTACTTGGCATTTATTTGCACAGAGTAATTCCAAAGAGTACATACATACGTTTTATAATGGCTACAGAAAACCTGCACTCCTGAATACACAAAGCTCTTCGTGCACAGGTGTGTGCACCTCGACTTGGATTATTCATCATGTGGATTAACTTGCCAGCCAGCAGTGAATAGCCATGTGTCAAACAGATCGATGATGATGACAATGAGGAGGCCCCTTTTACCCTCCTTTTAGAGAAGGAGCTCAGGTGTGGGAGATTCCTCAGGATAACATTTTGTTGATACTTTCTTATAGGAGTTACAAGTCACACAATCATTGTTTTTAAAGTTTTAAAATGAGGGGGATGAGAGATTAAGTGGACATGAAGATTTAAATATGAACAGAAGATTTTCTGGGGATGAATAATTCAGTGTGTTTTTAAAATAATTCATCGTATGCAATGCTACACTCTAATTAACTGATCGCTCATTAGTTTAAGGAGAAGATAACAGCAATTTAACATGATTATATTTATTTAATTATACAACATTAAAACAGAGCAACTTTTGATCGATTTCATCATGTGACCTTGAAAAGAAGAAATGCTCAATTTGCAGCTCACAATCGGGGACAAAGCAAAACCGTGTTTTATAATAGTGCAAAAAGAAATGCACTTTATGTGTAGCAAGCTCATTCTTTAATTTCGGTTCCTCGTGTCATGTGCTCTGCACGTACACGTCTCTTCAACACAACGTGGTTGAGGCCTCTCCCACTGCAGGAAAAAAACACAGTCGAACTATTTCCTCTGCGCTATAAATGCAGCACGGAGCGCGGCAACATCTGCACTTTAGAGCAGGCGTGGTCAGTCAGAGCGAACAGGTGGGCCGGTGACAGCTGCAGGAAACTTTATCAAGACTTTGCTCTCTTCTCCAGACTATCACTCACAGCTGCAACAAAAATGCCGAAGTGCCCAAAGTGCGAGAAGGAAGTTTACTTCGGTAAGATCTGAGTTCTCTATTACAATTTTACTCGTGTACTAACACTGTGAGAAGCATCCGGGATTTTCTAGTTTTTAAAAACCGGTGGCTTTTTTGTACAAAGGACGAAACAGGAAACCAAGAGTCTGACAGACTGACTGAGACGCATGCCTTTCACTTGCATATTAGACGGGGGGGGAATAGTAAACCTGTATATAATGCTTTCCTGGTGTATATTAATAACCTGCTAATGTTTAGAAAATAAGAAATAGTGCATGTTTTGTATTTTTGGAAGAGTTTAGCGTTAAAAAAGCAGTTAAATTGCTCAAAAATACGCAATTTACAGGAAGTCAAAGTATGCACGAAGTAGGATGAATTATTAGATTATTGCTTACACCTGTGATACATAATATTATCTATACTGAATACACTTAAGTTTTGACAATCACTAATAATAAATTAAGTGTAATCAGATAGTTACACAGATAAATAGCAGTTTTAACAGGTCACTGCACTCTGGAAGCTTTCTTGCTGTCAGACTACTTTAGAGTTTGAGGTCTTTGCTCCTGGTGGAAGTGGTTTGTCCTCCTTAATGAGGGATGAGTTCCGTGAATAATGACTAGACCAAGGAAACAGGTTTCTCCTCTGCTTAAATACACCTCCGTCTATCTTGTGAGAATGCTCTCAAAGCAGGGACCAGTTACAGCATCCGGGGAGGAAAAAGGGGGGCTCGCTCAGGTTTATTTGTGTCTTAATCCATTTACCACATTGTCTCCTGCTCAGTAGCGCAACAGATAAATCTTCTCTTGGGGAAGATGTATAGAAGCTGAGGCCAATGCAAAATACAAAGACGAGTCTTTGGACTGTCAGTCAGATGGATGGTCCGTGTAACTTTCCATTCTCCCTGCTCATGGATAAACTCTTCCCTCTTGGCCAATACAAGCAAACCAATTTGTTTTGGTCAGAACAAGCTAGTCAGACATGGCTTGTTTTTTTTTCCTCTTTTTTTCCCCAGTGTAGGAAAAGAAAAAGTTTATATCCAGCCGAAGGAGAAGAAAGCTAGAACAAAGCTTTGCCTTCTTTGTGTGTGCTCACAATCTTCTCGTTGTCTTGAATTGTCTGCACAACCGTCTCACTCCTTTCCACATCAGTGTGCGATTGTCTTTATTGCACTTCACTCCCCTCGCATCTTCTTCGCAAGTTTAACATTGAGTCTTGTGTGTTTAATTTACCCACATATAACGGATATTTTTAATCAGCCAGAGCCTCGGCTAAGCAGCTAGTTATTTTTTTCTGGACAGAAATAAATGCGGGCTGTTATCTGCTTTCTCATCTAACTCGCTAAATAAGTGTACTTTTATAAACACGTGCAGAAAAAAGTTCTCATAACTCTAAGTGCTTAAAACTCCCTGTTTATTTCTCCTTTTTTAGCATAGCAGCCTGTCCTTGATAATTTGGGAAATTATTTGAAAGTAAAAGTGGGTGAGTCTCCCCTCCCATGGTACGTTTCTCCATTCAGATTTGCATGTTTGTGTATGCTGGACCTGCTCCAACGAGCTGCAGATTCAAAGCTGAGAGCGAACTTCGTTATTCTTCTGTCTGGCTCGCCTAATTTCACGTCATATTATGAGGTAAAATAAATACTGCAGCTGTCGCACAAAACAATGAGACTATCAGATTTATACGCGATCAAGGGAGCGTGAATGTGCATCATTATATTCTCCTACATCACTGTCAAGCCACTGTTTGCTCAGCGCATTGGTTTGTTATTTGAAGTTAAGCACGGTCATTGTTTCAGGGTCGGACTTTTTTGTCCACCGCATTCAGCTGAAAAATTTTCAATGAGTTGGCCTGAGAGAGAGGCTGACCCCACCCTGCATCCACCATCTGTTGCATAACCCCGTGCCACATCGGGCTATTCTTGGGAACTAAATAGGTCATTTCCTGACATTTTGACAGTTTCATTCTTTCGTGCATCCGCTGTCCTTTCTCACTTTTTAATTTTTAGAAAATCTGCAGAGGCTAATCTTGTCTTCAGTTACCCCTCTATGGCTCGGAGGTCTGCCTCGCTGAACCTGAGCAGTTTCTTGGCTGCAATTCGACCACATGTTAGCATGTGACTTGTCTTCTCCATACATGAAACATAGGTCTCTGCTGAGTACGGTTCCCTCCCACGTTTACAGTCCTTATGATGGATCTTTGTGCAGAACAGCCCTGACAATCTGATTAAAAACTGGCTATATCAGGGTTTATGAGGGACGCTTCTCAGGGACACTTCGGGCTTCGAGTACCACACCCAACTTTTAAACAGACACTGAATTAATATGTATACCTATTATTAATATACCCCATATGCGCCTCAGATTGTGACTGGCCCAGTAAGTTATCGTGGAAAGCTTCCGTGTCCTCTCCAGATGATACTATGTGTGTTTGTGGGGATAAGTTAAAGTCCGCTGTGATTACATTTGATTTTTTTTGTGCTTTGCAGCCGAGAAGGTGACATCACTGGGAAAGGACTGGCACAGGCCCTGCCTAAGATGTGAGAAGTGCAGCAAGACTCTTTCACCAGGCTCACACGCAGAGGTGAGATAGTCAAATCACATGAAAATATCCTGTAGTTTCACCTCCTGTGTGCACGGTTTTATCACATCTGCATAACGTTGAAGTGTTTTACTTTACTAAAACCACCTTCTAAATACACTCACAATGCAGACATGCACAGTAACAGCTTTACTGTTTCCAGATGGTTTGACACATGTTTGCCTCTTACAGCATGAAGGCAAGCCTTACTGTAACAAACCCTGCTACGCTGCTCTGTTCGGACCTAAAGGTAAGCGCATTCAGCTCGAATAATCCAGATTACACAATAACTGAACTCGCTCTGACCCCTCTCGAACAGCACAATCAAAAAACTATAAAAGACAGACGCAATCACCTTTGGTACTGAGACTCAGGAGCTGCGCCCTGATTGGGGATGATGTTTTGCATCTGTGTTGTGTAGACTAGAAATGGTCCTATCAGAGCACACTTATCAGCTGATCGCACATGCAGTAAAACATTTAAACGTCTCTTTAAACTCTCAAACCAAATGAAAGGATTTGCTCTGTCTTAGATTCCTGCAATGTTTAACAATTTAACCAATGTTTAATCACTTTTTTCTAAAAATCACTGTCTTTCTTCCTTCCAGGATTTGGACGCGGTGGAGCTGAGAGCCACACATATAAATAAATAGGTATTCACGTCCATCGTCCTTTCATTCATTTGCTTACATTTGCTCGTCTCCTATAGTTTCCATGCCATTTTCATACACAAAGATAGTAAGCAAATCCCTTCTTGTACTTTGCTCCTTCTGACGTGTGTTTTTCTTGGCGTCTCTGTCAGGTTCAGGGGCCCTGCAGTGAAAATGTTGCCTGGAAACTACATGGAAGAAGCCAGCATGCTCAGAAGTCACAATCAAAACCAGCAAACAAACCGTGCTCTCGTTCAGACACATTTTGTGTGCGTGTTCTTTTATTTTATGAATTTGAACTCTGTCGTCTGATTTTTGCATTCCCATTATATGTTATGAAGTGACTGTCCTCTGGTCTCATCTTTTCATTAGGGCGGTCAGTCTGATTAAACACTTTTTAAAATTTGTGTCGCTTCTTTTGCTAGTTTTTTGCTCATTGACTCTCTGCAAACTTTAATTGATCCTATGCATGGAGATCTAACTAGCTGTTGGAAAATAAGGAGAACATATTGGAATAAAAGCCAGTAACAGCCAGATACAATACACAGCAGTAGTTATTGCGCGATGATAAACTTTTGTTTGGATTAGATGATCTTCATCAGCAGGCGGAGCTCAATTGTGATGAGCTTGTGTATTTTTCTTCGCACTTCTCACTCTAAATGATATCATTTTAAAAATGTGTGACAGAAAACACAACACGTGTGGGAACTCGATGCCATGAAAGGTCTATTTCTGGACCCACAAAACTTGCTAATCCACAGGATGACACATTAAAGAGAGATTTATTATCAACATTGTCCCAACCTATGAAGTAAAGCCTTACCCACAGCTAAAAATAAATGCCCAGTGCAGATGCACTGATTACCAGGTCAAGCCAAGAAGAATAACCCATCAGCCTCCTGTTTTTGTTCCGTTTTATGATAATGGAAGATAATGTGAGTTATGACTTCATCCCAGCAGCATTAATGTTTCCATTTTAGTAGCTGGCTTTTGAAAGGAATCGACACCTGAACCTTGACCAGGCCGCTGGTTAGATGGGCGGTTTGAGTCTTTGCAGCTCGCCGCAAATTTCCGCTTGGTTTCCAGAGTTTTGCCCTTGAAAAGCAGAGCAGCCATCATCGTCTCTCTCCCTCTGCCATCACAGCAGGACGGTTGCCGTGGCAACAGACACAAATAAGCCACAACAGATGAGCAGTGTGTCCGTCAGTCTGGCTGTCACCCTTTTTGTCTTAAACAAAGAGGCTCGCTGTCAGGGGAAAATCTCGAGCAAGGCCTCAGACACTCAGGCAGCTGATGAAGGCATGCAGAGGATGTTTGGCAATCAAGTCATTTATTTCTGCTTCTCCTCCAAACTGGCTGCGACATACGGTGTAAAAAAAAGCCTGTTCATACATGCTGAAGGTTCTGTCTAAGCACTTGTTATTTTCCAGTTAAACTGCATGATAATGCCGGTGAGACATTATCAGGGATTGATTGCAATCTAGTATGATATAAACATCTGTATTTCTATGAAGAAGACCAGCTGATAAATTCCCAGAAGTGCCACAATAAAATTTTTAGTTTTCAGAGTTGCCCCCTTCAGGGCATTAAAAGAAAATATGTTTTATGGAATTAGCTTTTCAAACCCAGAAGCTACAGTAGGCCGGTCTTTTATTTACAACAAATCTTTGCAACATTTAAAGACTACAGGGAGGTCGGTTTAGCACCTGTATCCCTCTACTATGAAGCCATGCTGTTGTAATAGATGATAAATGCAGTTTATCATTGTTGTGCTGAAATATGCAAAACCTTCGCTGAAAAAGATTTATCTGGATTCGAACATATGTTGCTCTAAAACCTGTGTATACCTTTTAGCACTGATGATGCCTTTCCAGATGTGCACAATTTGCTAGGCACCAATGCACCCTCATAACATGCATTACATCAGAGATGAAGAAGGCTGTTAAACAGGTGGACAATGATCTACAAAGAATTTCAAATGTCAATTCATCAGACCACAAAAAAATGGGTCTGTTTTTGGATCATGTTTATATTTGTCTTTCTCTCTTCATGATGGAGCTTTAACCTCCATTAGTGGACAGCAGAGTGAATTGTTTTCACAGACAGTGATTTCTGGAAGTGTTCCTGAGCCCATGCGGTGATTTCCATCACACTGTTATGGAATGCAGTGCCGCCTGAGGACTGGAAGCGTGCAGACATCCATTTTTCCCCACTACTGATTTGCAGCCCTGTACCTTGCGCACAGAGATTTCTCCAGACTCTCTCAATTTGTTGATGATATTATGCACCGTAGAGGATGAGACACTCAAAGTCTTCACAATTTTATGTTCAAGAACATGATTTTCCAGCCTTTTATTGATGGCACCCAACTTCTTTGAGACACGTAGCTGTCATCAACTTCAAAAGAAGCCAACATTTTTCTTAAAATATGGTTAATTTTCGCTGATTAAACATCTGATATGTTTTCTATGTTCTATTGTGAATAACATATGAGTTTATGAGATATGCAAATCGCAAGTAGCATTCTGTTTTTGATTACATTTTCCACCAAACTCGAATTAACAGATGTAAATTTGTTCTGAACCAGATGCCCGTATCAGTACCGGTTAAGAATTTCCCCCCAGTGCATCCGTTGTGCATACAGCAGTAAACATCCGCTATTACACAGTCAACATCCAGATCAAGGTCTTACACAAACAGATTGGCCAGTATTTCTAAAAGAAAATGGAACAGCTTTAAATCCATCAAAGATATCAATCAGTCAAGTAAAATAACATCTAGAAAAAAGGAAATCAGACATTATTAGAAACAATATTTAAACAAATCAATAAAAATATGAAGCACTTACAAGCCAGATATGCATCAGTAAAGTCCAATAATGATAATGAAGGTACAGTAGAAAAGAATTGATCAAAAGCTTAGGCAGAAACTTTTTATATTAATCAAGCAAATCTATTTAACACTTATGGATGTTTACAAATATAAAGCAGTGAAAAAGTGCTTAATTTCTGCATTGGAAAACTAAATGATCTGAATGGGGGGGAAAGAAAGTCGAAGCAGGTTCCCTGCTTTTGAATAACTTTATTTGGAAGTTACGAATAAGTAGGGTTACTTTTCTTTGAATTGGTATAGTGGGGTGCTGTGCATCTAAATGCCTCCTGTGATGATAATAATAGCTACCACTGTGGCTTCAAACATTTCCCTCTCAGCTTTCTGCACAGGAAATACCACATCTTTGTGGTTGTGATGCCCTCAGATGTTTGTGTGAAATCTGCAGCTTTAGTTAAGTTCATAGCTTCATGGTAAACAGCCTTTAGTGCCTGAAATGTGACCATAAGCATTGTCAAAAACAAAAGTACATGCATCAAACGCAGTCAGTGATGAGCACACTTATTCCTGGCTCCCAGCGGCACATACATGATTCATGTGGTTGAGGCCTAATTTATTAAAGTGCGAATAATTTTGCTGATCATAAAAAAAGCATAGTGCAGGCAGTACACATTCACTAATGCTGACTTACACAGCACTTAAGGTGAAGGGCTTCCAGGGGTTTTTTTTCCTGTCACGGTGGAAACCAGGGTAATTTGCCAACACAGACCCGCTGTGTCAGCATGAAAAAGAAAATTAGACCCATGAACCTTTTAAAGACTGGAAAATAATTGTCTCACAGCTGTAATAACTCATGCACACACAGACCTGGGAATGCCGCTAGAAAGATGGACTAATTCTTGGAAAAGATCCAGTTGTTGTGAACGGGATCCGCAGCAGTTGACAGCATGAAAAGGAAGGATAAATAAAACATGTAAATAAAAATAAAACACATAAGTGCCATTCTTATAGTTTAATTTAAATTATCACTAAACATGAACAGCACATAAAATTAATTACAAGCTCCACAGCAGGTTCTAACTTCTAAATGTTTATTAAAATCTTCTTGAAATTTTATTGACTTTGGCGACCCCTGGTGGCAGTGCAAAACGCTGCACGCTGACCTTGTCCCTGTTTAAAAAGCTGGAGGCGGTTTGAAGGTCATTTTTTTATGATTGGTGGAGCACAAAATCAGCAGGTGAGGTCAAGGATCTGTAGCATCCTATCATCCACCTGAAAAAGCAGGAACAGATGACTGACAGCAAAAAGTGTAGCAACACTTTAATTGTGGTTGAAATCAAAGTGCAGAGGCAACAACATTAAAACAAGACATGACCAGAGATGTTTGTGCTAGAAATATCTGGAAACCTTAAAAATCATGATTCTTGTCATATCTGTAATAAACTTCATGTCTTTCTTCGTAATGTGTTGTTGAACTATGTTATTCTGGAGTTTGGCTCGGTTGTCTGAGTGAAATGTAAATAAAAACGGAAAAGCAGTGTCTTGCAGATCTCACAAACCCAGCATATCAAATGTTTAAACTGAAAAAATGTTGAATTTTAAGAAACATATAAGGTCACTATGAAACTGATGGAACAGGGCCATGTTTACCACAGCGTAGCATCCCCCTCTTCCCAACAGTCTGCAAACATCTGGGAACTGAAGAGACCAGCTGCTGGACTTTGGGGAGAGAAATATTGTCCTATTTTTGTTTTGATATAAGATTCTAGCTGCTCAACAGTCCTGGGTGTTCTTTGTTGTATTTTTCAGTTTGTGATGCTGTGACTGACAGGTCTGGACTGCAGGCAGTGCGGTTAAGCTTTCAGATTCTACTATGAAGCCATCCTGCTGCACAGGACAGTTTCCACTTTGCCTCAGTCCTTTTTAAATAAGATTTGGCCAAGAGAAGATGGCAGTGTTTCTGGGTCTTATTTACATATGGCTTCTTCTTTGCATGATAGAGCTTTTTTGGAATTTTGTACATTGGTTGACTAAATCCAGCCTCCGATTTCTAGAAGGGGGTTTAAAAAGGACAATGCGTGAGAGCACCGAGGGACAGGAGGGATATTTTACATCCTTCAGTTTAACAGTGAATCTGTATCAGATGTGTGAAGCTATGGAAGTCCTAATCTGGAGCGCACCAGTTTATACATTAGGCCTATGCCTCTGGCAGCACGCTAATATTCCTCCAACATTACATCAGTTTTTCCTACAGGACTGGTCTGCTAAGAAATTAGAAGGTGTGTTTGTGAAAATGTTCCTTACACCCGCACCGGCCTGTGAACACGTGGTAGAATGTCCAGCCTGCCATCAGCTGCTAAACCTGTTAGTGGGATTTTTTAAAAGACAAAAAATTAGAACAGGAAATCAACTGTATACTTTTCACTCACTTAAAAACTGACCCTCGCAGGTAATTAGTAATAACTGTTAGGAGTTTAAAAGAGTTGTTCACTTTTTCCCCTCCGTTAGAAAGAGGGATTTCTCTTGCTCTAATGGCAGTAATTCAGTCAAGGTTAGCAATTTTCAACAAAGCAATTTTCCTAATTGCTTCCAAGTTTAAATATGATACTGCAAAGATGGCTAAAAATGACTATTGTTTAAATCATAGGAGAAAAAACCATCCTGCAAAAGGAGCTCAAAGGAGCTAAGATAATTATCGAGCCCTTTAGGCCTCTGATTATTTAACCACAGCAATATGAGATTTGGAAATAACCTTTGATTGAACTGCTTACAACTAATCTCTGTGTAAACAGATGGAAAATACCACTTTCATATTTGTCCAGCTACAGCCAGCAGTCAGTTTGTATAGCTCAGCATAAAAACTGAGGCCTTCAACTTCAAACATGCACCACAACAGGAAGTCCCCTGCTTCAAACTCCATTTGGTGTATAAGTGAGGAAGCTAGCTTCATTTCCACAACGAAAAGGCTATTTCAACACTTTTAATGTATTGTTAATCTTCATTGTTTTTCACTTAAGTCTCTCTGTTTAAGCCCCGTGATAGACTCACAACCTGTCTATGCTAGCAGCTAAGATGCTAAATTTGATAAGTCTAAAAAATATATGGATTTTTTTTTTTTTGAAAGGTGTTCCCATCATTTTCTTCCTCTACCTCATCTAGAAAAAAAATCTGCTGTTATTTAAAATGATTTAATTTAACTTCTTTGAGGTGTGTTGCAGTCGCAGTATTGCTTTGGACATAGCTAGGCTAGCAGTTTCCCCAGGTTTACAGTCTTCATGCTAAGCTATGCTAAACAGCTCCTGATTGTAATTTAACAAATTAGCGTATTTCCCAAAATATTGAGCCGCTGTTTTCAAAGATCAATTTTCAAGCTTCCCAAATCCTCTAAAAGTATTAAAAGGTTGACTAAATGTGGAGCAGACATTCTTGCATTTTTAATGGCTTTAGCAGCAGCAGTAGCAGCAGCAGTAGCAGCACGGTGGGGAGAGGCTGCACTACTTAAAAAGCCAAAAGACTTCTTGCCTTTTTTCTTTTTACCAGCATTTCAAGGAAGGTCAAGAAAAATTTGACCTTGAGTGAAATAAACAGCAAACTATTGTTTGTTATTAGCCTTATTAATGCCACCTAATTTTACTAATTTTTTTATGTGGTCACCTGCAAACACTCCAGTTGGACAGTATCACAATCCTCCACACTCCCATTATCATTTTTGAACTGGCTTTGGCAAAATAAAATCCGGTGTGGGGAGTTTGTAAAATGAGTCTTGCACAAATTGGGTAAATCGGGGTCATCTCTATCCCCGGTGAGGATCCCAAAGCAGCCTGTTGGCTGTATATGTTAATTTAGAAGTTCAGTTTTCCTTTGAAAGACTGTGTAGCAGGAGAATAGCTGGAACAGCTATTGTGAGAAGAATCTGGTCCTTACTTCTGTTACTGATTATTGATGGCTTTCTCAGATACTCTCCCAGTCTTCATCTACACCTCTTTCACCCCTTGATCCCTTTCTTTCTACCCTTCCCCTCTTAATTTCTTTTTTCCATCCTGCCGCCTCTCCTATTTTTGTCTTCCCGCCTTCACCCTCCTCCTTCCCCTGGTACATTATTCCTCTCTTCCCTCTATCCGCCCTCTCATCTTGTTTACAGGGATTGGGCTGGAGTTGATTAGTGCTGCTGGATGTATCTGTTACCGCTGCAGTGCTCTGTCTCAGCAGATGTGTATAAATAGACCCTCTGGCGTTGTAATTGCTAATAAGGATCCAGTGTGTGTATGTATGTGCAGAAACGATGAACCGCTGCCATGAACGCTTGTATGGGAGCCAGCTCCCCAAAAACCACACAGAGAGGGGATAAGTCGGCCTCTCCAAGCCCACGAGAAAGCCTCTGCTCTGAGGTAGTTAATGAGACGGGAAGGCCTCCGAGCCTGGGCTTGGATGTTTGGGAAAATAATAAAAAATCTTGTTTTTTTCCATGTGTTTAAGCCAAATGAACGAGTTTAGCAAGCATTCCTCTCTGTTAATATGGCTTCAGGTAGTTTCAGTAACAAGGGCCTCCTTATAAGAATGAAATTCAACTGTATTTTAGTCTGTTTCACACTCTTTGCACCCTCCCCTCCCTCTGTTTAGGAACGACGTGAGAAAATAAACCATTTGCAACTGTGGTGAAACAATGCCATTAATCATTTACAACAATAAACGGGGATTGGAATAAAAGGCCACGGATGTGGTTCTGTGAGGCTGCACTAATCAGCATCCTATCACCATGTCCAGCATCTTAATTTAGCACATTAGTATGCAAACCTTTGCTAATTACGCCTGAATGCAACAATATGCACAGCTGCTTGTGAGGTGGTCAGGCGTTCCCCTCCCGCACCAACTTGGGGCGTCGCAGAGCAGCCTTCAAACATTTCTGTGACTCTGTGCAACCAACAGTTCACACCCACCTCATTCCATAATTATTAGCCATCTGTACAGCGGTGAGATGGAAGCCAGGGTTTGAATGCAGTTTATTTTGTCACTTTTTTGTGCTTAGTGAGTGCAACCAGATGAGAAATGTCTGAAAACACGCTCCAGTGTTCTAATAAGTGGTTATTAACTCTGGAGGAAGGCTCCTCAGAAAGCTATAAGGTACAATAAAATAAGAGCTGGTGGAAATATATTTTGCAAAACCTTTGAGATGATTGCACAGAGAGATAGCTGAGGGGTATATAAATGTCTGCCACAAAATCAGCTTCAGTCAGTCAAAATGTTGCTGAGATGTTTCATGTTTGAAATGGATGGATATCTTGAAAACCTTTCATTGTCTGGACAAAAAAACAAAACAGATTAAACTTAAATCAATGAACCCTTTATACTCTTTGTTGTAACCTTGAACTTTTCAGCAAACGTTTGGAAACATTTGTCAGATTTTAGGTGCTACATTTAGGTGGCAGATCCATCCAGGATTTGGCAGGATCTGGACATCAGGCTGAGAGTTCTCATATCACACCTCCTGCTGGGCTTGGCTCTGATGGCCAGACACAGAAAGTAATATATCGGGTTTGAGCAACAACAAAAAAAATCCCCACATTCATTTCCTCTCTCTCTAACTCCCACACACACTCTTGTTCACACACACTCAGGGAGAGCACCTGGCTGTATTTGTCAAGTTTCTCTTGACACATGTTGTCTGAGCCTTGGGGAGGAATTTGGACTGTATGAGAGCTGTTATAAATAGCCTCTAGTCTCTCTTTGTTGATGTGATGGATGCTTTGCAATACTGGCGCTGATACAAGTTATCATTAAGTTGCAGGAATGTCTTAGAAGTGTTTTTAGATGTAAAAGATGAGTGCAATTTTTCAAACTCAACCAACGCTCAGAGATGGATGTGATGGAGGTGTTGTGCAATTTTGATTCAGTGTTTGCAAAGCTTTGCCCGCCCTGATCTCTAATTTTCTCCAGCTGTAAGATAGGCAGATAAAGTTTTGTGATGCCTGTTTCCCTCCTTGGCTCCCACTCCTCCTATTTGTCTTCCTCCTCCGCCTTCTCCTCCCACGGGCTGGAATGAGCAAAAAGAGAACGAGAGGACACATCTGAACAGCATGCTGTTCTTGTTTGCCTTTCCCAGACTGCCCTGCTGCTAGTGGGAGTATTCAGTTCCCCTCATCACTTTATCTCCACTGTCAGATCCTACAGTTATCTCTTAAACATCCTACACAGTCACAGCCATATAGACCCAAGCATCATTGCTACAAAGGCTCAGGTTTTTACAAGTTTCATGCTCTAACCTGCGCATGCGCATCCTAAGCTGCAGTGAGAAACCTTTGACACCTTCTCTCAGAAATAAACTCAATAATGAAAATGAAAGTTTTGTATTACACACTTTTGTTTTCACTCTAATCTCACCAATAAGAGCAGGAACTTTATCTTTAAGAGCATAACCTCACAATGAGGATGATGTAATGTTTATCTATGTATTCGTCTACATATATATAGATACATAGCTAGATAGATATTAGGAAACTGGACTAGACTAAAAGACTAGAACAGATGGATAGTGTCTGAAAGCTAGATCCTGAAGAAATGGGAATAAATCCAGCAAAGACCTGAGAGATGCAGCTGATTGATCTACTGTTCGTTGAAGCCTCAGCAGAAATTGTCTCAGTGGAAGGGTGGTGGTCAAGAAACATTTAAGGAAGAGAAAGAGGAAAGGCAGTTATGGTCTAAATTAGACCATAACTGTACTGGAAACCAGCAGAAACAGGACCGAGGAGCGATGAACCCAAATGAGAAACTTTTGGTTTCTCTTCTATATGGAGATCTTTAAGAGATTAAACTGTGTCGAAGAAGAAAGACGGTCATACCAAATATGAACAAACTGTTTTTGTCTGATTTACTGTATTTCCATGAATATTTAAATAGGTTGGAATAAATTGCTGCACTGACTTGCTGTCATGTCCCAATTTATGATACCAAATAGCGTACAGCTATATGGTTAAATATGACATAAGCCAATCAGATGTGATTAAGCCATCACAGAACAGCCTGGCTCTGGGCACAGAACAGCTTCCTCCTCCTTTCCTCTGCCTGAATGAACCGCTGCAGCAATGCTGCCCCCTTGTGTGCTGGCTGTGAAGTAATGCAAACAACAGCAACTGTCACTGTTAGAACTTTATCAGGTCTGGTTTGGTGTAGTGATCGTGAGGGGTGAAAAAAGTGACTCAGAAAGTCATGCAGAATATTTTAAAACTTTAATATACAGTGCTTCATAAATCATTACTAAAAACACAGGTGGTAAAAATCAAAACAAATAAGTTACACTGTAGTAAAAAGCACTTGAGATTCCTTTCTGTTTTCATCATTAGTGTGAACCTCATATGAAAATAGCATAGAAAGTATGCAAACATAGAATTCCATTCTTATATAGATTTCTAATCTTTAGCTAAATAAACCTTTTGTCCCCTCAAAATTCCCTTAACCGGCCAGAAGAAACAAGGAAAGCTCGTGGCCTCGACTTCACCCACAAGTCTGCTTTTAAGAAGCGGGAACACCTTTTTTCTGTTCAACATCCCCCCTCCCTCCCCCGGCATGAACCCAAATAAAAAGAAATATAAATTAACATATCAAACATGTGAACAGTCTGCAATTTCTTTTCTCCGCACTAACTGGTGTACAGTTAAACATCTTACCTATCAGCAGTCAGACACACACAGACACGCGTTCTTTTAACACGGTGCCCCCCTGCCCCCACCCACACCCCCACACACACCCCCACCCACCCACCCACCCCCACACACACACACACACACACACACACACACACACACGTGAACAGTTTGTGCATAGACCCAGGTTTAACTTGTGGACTAACCAGTAATTGGAGCCTTTTCTCCCCGCTCCCCCGAGCTCCCCCACTGTGGTTTGTCCTTTAAAGGAAAATAACCCTTTAACCCATTTGTTGCCATGGCAACAGAAGCTGGCTCTGGGCTGAAGGGCTTAACACAGATATGCAGCGATAGACAGATCAAAACACACCGTCTCCGTGGTCCGATTCGGCGCCTCGTATCAGCATAAAGTAAACAGAAAATAGGCGACCACAGATGCACGGCGTAGGGTTAAAACGATTTCGATATCAGCCTTTGATCAGCCACACTGTTATACAAGTCATTTAAATAGCTTCCTTATCACAGCTATACCACTAACGTGCATTTTATTTTATTTATTTCTTTTGCACATGTTTCCATTTAATTATCAAATGCATTTGTAAGCTGAGTCACGCTGTCCTTTAGCTGCTGCTGCTGCTGCTGCTGACGACGACGACGACGACCCCCTCCCCACAGCTAAGCTCTCATTGGAGCGTGTTGGTGCCACAACAATCCATATGCAGACTGAGACACTTTTCCATGCTGACTAAAGAGAGACACTATTCTTCTCTTCTGTCGCATCATGCTTCAATTTAGAAACACCGAATATCAGCAACCAAGTGCAAGAACACGAGTTGAATAACGGCACCGACATTTGCCTGCAAAGAGAAAAAAAATCAGGTACTGAAGTAGAGAATGGGCCCTCCCTTTGTCCCTATCTGTATGTTTTATAGTAAACAGTCTGTGTGAAGTGTTTATAGTAAACTTAGGAGCAAACACTCGAGGGGAATTTGTATGACAGCGATAAAACTCTGTAAAGTTCGAGCTTCCATCTCTCTTAATGCCTGTGTTTCAGCTTTTGCCAGTAAATTATTTACCATCATCAACAGTTTGTGGGGAGTGTAAATAATGAGCTGTGGCTGACAGGTTTAGCTAGAGGGCATGTGTAAGAAAAAATAATAATAAAAGAGCCAGATTTAAGAATCTGTGAGACAGACGAAGCAAAGAACTGCCTCTAAAAACCTACAAAATATGACATTTTAGTCTGAACCAGCCACAAGAAGAAATTTCCTTTTGTATTCCGTCGGTAATTAGATGGAAGTATGAGGAAAAAGCATACTGAGGTAGAAAGTATGTGCTAAAGGCCTACAATATTGGTTCAGTTAGCAGTGAGCAAAGTTTCTGCTGCTTCACCCATTTGTTGATGGAAGTAAAGAATTTACTTACACAGGATAACGACAATTTTAGTTTGCTTGAGCCAGATTGTACAAGCAAAAATTTCCACTATTATCCAAACTAATTTAATTGAACTGTCTCGAGTTGGTCATTGCCGTTTTCTGCTTCAATGTGTGCATCTGTAGAGACCTGCAGTTTCAACAGTCTGAGTCAATGCTTCCCATCAGTTACAGCGGTGCCAGTGAGGCATCCGGAGAAGCTGGTTGTAAGCGTGAAGGAGAAGGTGGGAGGGGGCCGGGTGGGCTTGAACACTCAGGTAACAGGGGGTCAACTTGTTCTATTGCACATACATCTCTGCCTTTTCTTCATTTCATGTTTCCAAAAGAAATCTCACAGTTATAAACAGGCAGCAAGTAGCATTATTGAGTTTTTTTGTTTAAATTAAAAAAATAAAAATAAAAAACAGAAAAAAAAAAAGAAAAAAAAAAGAAAAAAAAAAGCTCTGGACAAAGATGGGAAAAAAAGCGCTTAATTAAACTGCAGCCAATACCAGAATATAATAGTAGTAATAATAATAATAATAATAATAATAATAATAATAATAATAATAATAATAATAATCATAAACAGGAATATTCACAAAAAAACAACAATAACCGTATACAGCTACACAGGCAAAAAAGAAAAAAGTAACGTCACCTGTATACATATCAATAAAAAAAAACAACAGTGTAAAATTGATTGTCATTTTGAGATAAAAAGCATAACATCCAAGGCATCGACAGTGAGGAACTAACTGGGAGCTATAAAAGGTGACGGGGCTGAAGGTGGAGTAGGTGGAGGGGGTTTCACAGAACAAAAGCCCAATGAACACAGAGAACCCATTTGGCGCACATGCGTCTGACAAAGCTTTTGGCAGCTTTGTGTCCAGGAGAGCGGCGACACAGAGGCAACAGTTTGCACATGCCATCCATCCATCTGTCCGTCCCGGAGCGGAGAACCTAACAGCACGAGCCTCCGTTTGCTTCAACGCTCCCCCAGCTGTCCGATTTTAATGTCTTCAAAACTTCACCCGATGCTGGACGGTCGAGATGCAGCTTTTAAGCGGGTGCTGTGGCTCATCGTAAGAAGCGAAGTAGAAAAAAACTAAACAAAAGGGGGTCTGACGAGTTCCACACCTGTCAAAATGATGCAGGGCGAGTTTCAAACTGGCGAGGAAGGCCGCGGCTGGGAGTGGAGAAAAAGGACAGCGCCGAAAGAAGCGGCATGGCTTTGATTTGACCGAGCCCTGTGACCAAGAGAGGTAACACTTGAAAAGCTTTTCAAGCAGAGTAAAGGGGAGTTGGTGAGTTTTGGAAAGCACGTTGTTCCAACACGAATAAAACACTCTCACTCAGTCCACGCGTTCACAGTTAAATGAGGACACGGGAGCTCATCTGTCCCTGAATGTGCCAAGTAACAGAAGTCTTCTTGTTCCACAAAAATTTACAGAAACTTCACAGGGGGGAGGGTTTCTTTATTTCTTTTCAACTGTCCTTCTCCTGTTCAGTAATCAAACCTCGCTACCGTTGCATTCGGTGTGTACGGTCTTCCCATTTACTGCCAGTCATCGTCGTCCTCGTCCTGTGCGTCTGAAGAGTCATCATTGGTGCTGTCGCCGCCCACCTGTCGCGTCCCGTTCTGCTGCCGCGCAGCCAGGATGGCAGCGGCCTCGGCTGCTTTAGCCGCCGCCCGCTCCTCAGCCTCCTTCTGCCGCAGAGCCGCAGCCTTCTTCTCTTGCTCGGCGTGGCTCTTCATGTGAGCGCTGCGGCTCTTCACTTTGTAGAAAATCCTGCAGGGTTAGGGAAAAGCAGGTCAAAGATGCATTTTGCTTTCATTGCTCAGAGTGGTTATATTAATGCCTTCATGCTTTACAAGCAGCTAAAATGCAACTCTGCATAATCGCCTCATTTAATATGTACGGCTCTATAAATATGCAATCTGCTACTCGTGCTATAAAGAGGAAAGCAGTGCTGTTTGTGTTTGTTAAGCAGGCTCAGTTAAGCTCAGTTTGTAAGTCTGGAGGTCAGGAACACAAAGCTGCTTTCAAGCATCAAAAAAAACCAAAACCTGGTACTGGACGGACACTAGACACCAGCTACGTCCTGGCTATGTGCGTCTGTTTGCAACATGACAAATGGAGGTGGCTGAACACACACAGGGCACGTGTAAGACATCAGCCTCCAACATCACTATTATCAAAACAACTAATCATGTGTTGCCAGAGACAGATAAACCTCTTTCCTCATCACTAGGTCTGACTTGTTAGATATGAAACTGTGGTTCTCTAGAGTTTATTTTTGAAACAGTCAGTGACACATTGGAAGTTCCTCAGCCATGTCATTGACAACTTAATTTAAACATATTAAAACAAACAAACAAACAAACAAACAAACACTATCGGGTACCAATGCAAAGGGAAAGACATGCAAAGAAAACAAGGCTGTTTGGAAAAAGGTGGAACCCATTTCAGCTGCTGTTTGCCTGACATGGTCACAGTAAAACAAACCGCTTAAGAATGAATATGCAGAATTTGAATATATAACTTTATGAATTATGGTGTAGAGAAAATGTTCAAAGCCCACTAAGCAAAAAGACATCATTATAAGTAAAAGGGTTCAGCCGGGGGGAATTATTTTATTATTTTAAAGAGCACAAAATGAAAATTAGATTATACACTCTGGGAACTATCTCATAAAGCCTCTTTTATTCAAGTTTTATTGAAATACTACACATTATTCAACAACTCATATAAAGGGTTCTCACACATTTACTCTAAGCTCAGTACTTCCAGACAGCAAAGAATCTGTCTCTCTGTAAAGAATGAGGTCAAAGTTCACTAGCATACACGAACACAAGCTTCTAAACAACAATGATTTTCAGAAAACATTACAACTCCAAAGAGTACTAAAATTCGATCATTTTAGCTCCACAATAAGTCTCACGTCATGTGACACAACAGCAGATCTGCGATAAAACATTTCAAAGCTGTGAATCACCTAGCTGGATATCTGTGGTGGAGGACAGTCTATAATGAGGACACTGAGCTGGTGTGAAGAGCAAGTGTAGTGCTCTTCAAGTCATTGGGTAGAGCTGCACTGACAGGAGGTGTGATGTGCCGTATCTACTCTGTGTTTCGGTTGCTAGGACACAGTTGGCAATAACATGGCCGGTGTTGCCAGAGGACGAGTTGTTATTTTACCAAAGCATGACAGGACGGTTTGATTCTTTCAGAGAGACACCATGAGACACTTCCCTCTATTTACCATTCATATTCCAAGTGGGCAAAAGAAGTACAAATATTTCTGACAAAATTTTTATTTTTCCCATCTTGTCCTGTCTAAGGCTACTTACGCAACTCGAATGAGTGCTGCTGTCATCTTTACATAAGCAAACAGACTCACCCCAGCCTCTCCAACACAACAGCGGTGACTGATGCCACATTTCTGATCACTAACCTGCCACATTTCTTGCAGGGAAATTCCCCCTCCTGACCAGCTGGGCCTTTGTTGCCTGTCGAAGGAGTCGTCTTGCGGGCGTTGCTTTCGTAGCGCTGTTTGGAGCTGGGAGGTGGCGGGTGAGGGGGGTGAATAACCCGAGACAGCGACTGCTCCCTCCCCGTGTCGTCCTGGCCTTTCATAATCAGAACGGTCCCAGGCTGCTCACCCAATAAAAGAAAGAAGTGCATTAACATGAAAGCTCCAAAACACCTTTAACATAGCTGCTTAGTGCAGCTGAAGCCACTTTACGAGCAGCTTTTATATAGAATAGCTTCACAACGGTATGCATGTGGACGCATAAATGAGGACACAATCAAACTGCAACATACGCACAGCCTGAATTCATCTTTAACATTTAAAAATGAAAAAGAAAGAAAGGAGAAAAGTTTCTTGCTGAGTCACCGTTTCCCAACAAAGACTATGGAGTTGCACAATGCAGAGCAGAGAGCTGAGGGGAGGACTTGAGTTTTCTTCTCCAAAACCCCAGCGGGGGGCAGCAAAACCAACAGCCAACCAGCAACTCAGGCAAGGTTCAAAAGGACAAATCTTCAACTGACACATTTCTAAAGCAGGAATCAGTTTGCCGCAAAACATTTTCCATAAAATCTAATCTTATCTTCCCAAACTCTCCTGCAGTTTCTCTTTGCTTTAAATTTATTTATATCAAACTTATATGTTCAATCTAAATCAGTCGATATACTCGCTTTACAATATCTTTTAGAATAGTTTGTGTGTGCACAAAAGCAAAAAACTAAAGATGATTAAAATAAATTACATTATTTCTACTGTGAAAAATTATTTTTGGAAAAAAAGCACGGATATTATACTACTAAATAACACACTATATGCGATAAGTATAATGAGTATAATAACCACAGTAATGATAGAAATTCAGTGCCACCAAACTAGAGCACCAACCTTCGTATTCTGGGGTTGTATTATATTAAAAAATACTGTTTTACTCATTTTATCTCATCTTTGAGGACAAAGAGGAGAAAACACTGAAAGGAGAGACTTCTGCGCTCGCTGCTCAGCTATACATGTTTTCATTTAATTTATTCACGCCATCATTAATTCATGCAGCTCTTCTAATTGCACACGTACATTCTCTGTGGACGGCAGCGCATGAGACGTCCTGGTAGGGCAGACATCCGGTTTCCTGTCAGCTGACCCTTCCCATTTCCTGCTGTCCTCCTCCCGCTGTGGCTCCAGTCTGTGAGAGCCCTGCTGGTCCAAGAAGAACATTGACTGTAAGGCACACATGTCTGAGGGAAACTTACATCTACTAGTATACAATTAATTTTGAGAGCTATTTTGTACATGACTTCATTCGCACTGTGGCTACTTAAATACAATTATAGCAAACATGCTGATATAGAGATATATATATGCATGCAGCACTATTCAGTTACCATAAAACCCAAACAGCCTGCAGTTGTACTTTTTTTTAACATGCTCTACCTTCTATTATCAGTGTGTAAGGTTACTGTAGATACCATGAACCACAGTTGCAGACAGATACAGACTTTTACATAGTTCAGTTCAACAGCGATCAGTGAGGATATTTGCATGTATTAAACAGACATCCTTTTATCCGCTATTTTCTGCAACGCTAATGTGAAACATGGTTTAAGACTGACCTTGCGGTCCATCTCCTCTTCTGTGGTCTTGCTTTCCAAAGGCTCTGTCTCACCGTAGGTTAGCGTACCATTGCGGCCAGTCTTCACACGCTTCTTATAGGTGTAGTAAAACTCCACACACTGGGCCACCGTCTTTGTGGATACCTGTGAACCGCAACCGCGCTCTTTATTAGTGAATTTTAAACATTTCTCTTTTTCATACAGTCGCTCTACATGGATGAGCATTTCAGAGCTGCTAAAACAAGCAATCGCACCCAAATGAGTTCAGAGCTTTAAAAAAAAAACAAAAAACAAACACATGTGTGTGTGGGTCTTTTTATGCATCATGGCATTTCAACTTCAGCTTAATTATATCTGATTGCCTTGAAAAATCTTGTTGCAAATTCAGCTGGAATGATTCATTTCGATATTGATTCATCTGCCATTTCCTCCACCTCTCTTTTTTTTTTTTCTTTAGTAGTCAGTGAACTATGGTGTCAATAATGACAAACGCCCATCACAATGATAGACAATGATAATGACAATAAAAAAAAGAAAATGTCAGCACTAAATCTAATTCAGAAGTTTAAATTTGATTTGACTAATGAAGCTAAAATAACCCAGCTAACACTGTCGCTACCACTTGTCCAACTACACTTTTTGATGATCATTTTGTACTTAATTCAGTTAGCTTAATCAGCTAGCTCAGCGGTCCCCAACCCCCGGGCCTCGGACCGGTACCGGTCCGTGAGTCGTTTGGTACCGGACCGTGAGAGTTGAGGCTCAGGTGTGAAATGTATGGTTTTCAGGGTTTTTAAATCAGTTTTCAGCGTTATTTTGTTATCGTTTTTTATCGTTAACCCTGTTTTCCTGGGTCTTTTCACGTGTGTTATGAATAAATCTTCTTTTTTTCGGTACCAGTACTAGTTTTATTTTGTTGTATTTATCCGCGACACCTTAAAGGCCGGTCCGTGAAAACATTGTCAGGCATAAACCGGTCCGTGGCGCAGAAAAGGTTGGGGAACGCTGAGCTAGCTGATGTGCTTGGTGCAGAGTGGCAGGTAAGGAGCTCTCCAGCCTCAGTCTATAGTAAAGGCATGGACCATGCTAGTGCCCAGTATTAGCTTTCTCGGGTTCACTGGCTAGAGAGAGGCTATTTTAGTAAAGCAATAACCCGAATGACAAATGATGCCACATCACTCTCTCTTAAAGTGAGTGTGTTTCCGTCTTGACGCAAGCCAATGATAGTTAAAGTAACCTTACAGGGGTTGTATCACATCCACCATATTGGATGTGATGCAACATCTTCTGGGGGAAAATTGGTATTCCCAAATGGTTGGCAAGGGATTGCTGGCAGTTGTTGGGTGAAGCTGATCACAAATAGGGTTTTACACCAAAAACATCTTTAGGATTCTTTTGGTCACTGGCAGATATTTGCAGCTGCCTGAAGTTGTAGAGACAAACTTCTCTGCAAACAAACTCCAACTGCTTTCAGAGCGGTAATAAAACTTGGAAAAGTGTGCAGTAAACTGGAAAATGATAAAATTTGCTTTGAAAGCACATGGCCTAAGTTTCCAGTTCATGCTGCACTTTTCACAGTTTCACTACCATTCAGAAAGTAGCTGGCGAGTCTGCATGTAGGCTGACCACAGCAATCTGCTCGTGACCAAAGGCACAGTTGGAGAATATACATTTTTGTCCCCTCATGATCCCTGGTTGCCAGATGGTTATGAACCAGCCTCTAGGCCTGTGTAACTAGGGCCTTATTCACTGACCCTACACTGTTACTATAGTTATCATAGGTCCAATATGGCAGACAAGTAAACGTCATGTGCAAAATCCTCAGGAACCTCAGCGACACTGAAATTTTATTTTTGAAAGAAAACCTCCTTGATCTCTGAAATGGTTCAGACAACAAAATTGTATCATTTTGCACTTTTGAGAAAAACCTGTTGACTATGAGACACCAAAAAAAAAACATCAAACCAAAAGGAAATACTTCTATGAAGCAACTCAAAGGAAGAAAAATATGTCTACAGTGATCATAGTAGAAAGTGATTGACAGCTACTAGATGGCCTTGTTCTTCCATCACTGTAGTCTGGACTTCCCTCTCCTTGTGTTTGAAAGGACACATACCTGTTTCTGCACCGTGAAGAAGTCTTTCTTGTATGCAGCGATGCCTTTGTTAAACTGGCGTCTCTCAGCTGCTGTCCAACTGTCTGATCCTGTAGAAAGACAGAGGAGGAGGAGGAGAGGTAGAAAGAAAAAAAATGCAGTTGTTAGTTTAAAACACTCCAAAACTATCTGTTTCCATATAAAGTGTGTGTGTGGTGCCTCGTCAAGTTCACTTCCACCCCCACTCTCAACACACACACACACACACACACACACACACACACACACAACTGGATAAACAAAGGCTCCCCTGTCTCCTGCTTGGGATTAACCACATGCTGCAAGCCTCTCCAACCCCCCCACCCAATTCTCCTACTTCCCTCATCACATTGACTCTGACAATCCTCCACAGTCACCAACTAACCCACCACAGCCACACTCTCACTACTGCAGCTGCTGCTGCTTTGAGGCAAGGCAGAGGGCTCAAAGTCAATCACTGTTTTAATGATGAAAGCACAAAAACTGGGACTAAAAAAAAAATGGTCTAAAGAATGAAATGAAAAGCCAAAATATGCACACATGGGGTTCATCTTGGGTGAAATCAGAATTCTCAATGATTTATAAGAATTTTTTTGAGTTTCTTGAAGTACCAGCTGGTTGGAGTATAACAGAAATAGCAATAATGGATATGACTTTTACTTGACAAGGTCACAAAAACAAGGATGGTGCATAAATACGGTGCAATTTAATTTGATTTTAATCTAATCTGATCTGATAATCTTACCGTATAGCAACTTGCTTTGTGCACTCAGTCTAAAAACCCCACGTTATGAACTTAATATCACTGCAGACCGAAACCAAACAACTTGGATATGTTTAGCACAGAAAAAGGCTTGAAAATCAACTTTTTGATAGTGAATCCAGTGTTTTTTTCCTACTTTCCAAAAAACCTCAAATACCCTTTTTTAAAATCTAACGTTATTTGAAAGAAAAAAAAAAAAATCTTAATTTACCTGAGTAATGGTAGTTGGACAAATGATGAGACTTTGGGAAAATTGGATTCCTCAGCATCAGCATGGACAGAGCAGCCTGAAAAACAAATAACATACCATTACTGTTTGAAAGTGAATAAACACGCCACAGCAGCTGCACAGCAGTGATTGTTACGAGCCTTTATACAGCCAGTCCCTCCTGCTACACAAAGCCAACTCCTGCTCTATTAGGCGCTCCAATTGTGCTTTTATAGATCCGTAAAACACTCTGAGCCAAAGCATGAATCAGTTTCTCACAGGTAACTAGGGACTGAGATAACCACTGCTCTCACTTTCCCTGAAAATGCCAGGTATCTGAGGGCTTTATATCATAATTGTACCGCTCTCTGCCATTGTCAAAATAACAATTAACTTTGTGCTCTTAAAGGAGAAACTGACTGTGCATGAATGCTGGAAGGCGGCAGCTCGAGCCGGCCCGCTGCAGAGAGTGGGCGCTATGACAGCCCCCTCCCCCTCCCCTCGTGGTTTCCTTGACAACGTTGGACCACTGCTGGTCGCTAGGGCCTGAAATCTTAACCAGCAGCATCATAAAGCACACTGACAGCTCTACTACTACGCTGCAAGACAACTTCTGCTTCAGTAATGGAAGTATTGATTTAAGATCTGCATTAAAGTCACTGTAATGAAGTGCAACGTAATGCGCAATGCAAAGAGTCTTCCTCTGCTGATGAGTATCATACATAATTACCATACCATCATCAGTTACATCCTCTTTAATTTGTCTTTACACTAAGCCCCTATCAAGTGTGACAGAAGAACACTTGTGTGTTTCAGGAAACAGTGACTGACATTTTGCATTGTTTTTAAAGTCAATATATATGAAAAAGTCACTGGATGTTCAGTTGCTGGGAATTTAATGGGGTTGATATGGTGGGTAAGAGCCACTAGAGATGCTGCCTCCTCAACATTTAACAGCAACCACTCTTTGACCTCATTACAACAAGCGCAGAGTCTATTATTTCTCACACACACTGAGGTTTGGTGTGTTTTATGTAAATGTTTTAATATTCTGCTGTTGAACGCAGCTGTGAAAGTTGCGTTTCAGTCGGTGGCTTACATGTTGCAGTATCAGCACTGAAATCTTCACTAGATCGATCTGTTCATGTGCTCAGATGCAACTAGTGGTCTTCAGTAAGTATGAGACACAGGATGCATCATAGCTGCAGTGTAGTGGAACACTCGTCTGTCCAGGCAGATTTCTCAGGAACGCCACGCTGAGTGATGGCAAGGTCATAAACATTTATGTCACATGTTGCATTTAAGGCGCTTTTCTCTTGCGAGTAACGCCAAGAAGAATGTGTGAACCTGACAACGTGACTGACAGCCACGGTACATTTTACTGGCCGTGCTGTCTTTTTCTCTGAGCTCAACGTGTGAAACAATGCACTAAAGCACACTCAAAACATAACACTAATCACCTGGGAATGCAGCCAACAATTTCATCAACCACTAAAGATATGTTCACTACCACATATGACAAAGAAAAAAGGCAGATAGCTCCGACTAAGAGCATGAGAGCTATCAAAAATGTGGCACATTTCTTTTAAAATCTCCCTTAACCATTTTATGTTTATCAACTGATTAAATAAGTGTTTCAGCTCTACAGCCCCCAGCAGCACATGTACCTCTTTGTGCCTCGATACAGGAGGATCAGTCTGCTTCTGACTAAACGGCCAAACGGTTTTACTATCTCCGTCATCTCAGGCCACCGGGGTTTCAGAACAGAGTAAAGTGAAATTCTACTGATCACTCACTTCCTTTCACTACTCACCAAGTGCTAAAGGCACTGAATGACTACATTAAAAACATGCTCAGCACATGTAAGGGCACTCATCACTAAACCGAACATGTATAAGCAGGCAGTCAGTATATTCTATAATATACAGTAGTGTACTGCATAAATCTCAAAGCAGCACTCATTTTATCTATGAAAAGTAGAGTATTTTTCTACCAACACAGTGATTCCCAATGATTTACTATCCAACAACTTGGTATATCTCAGCATGATGTGCAGTGTGTCTTTAAAATTTTCGAGGAAACTGGACATGTTGAGCACAACAAGAAGATGTGACAGGCCAACAGCCTACAGAAGATTAATATCTGCCATTCTTCAGGAAGGGAAACGGGAAGAAAAGTCTGAGGCATTCCAAATTACACGAGAACTGGACTGAAAATCAGTGGCAGTAAGTCCTATAAAGTGCTAAATCCAATCTTGAAATCCAAATCAGTTTTACCATACAACACGATCTGATGATAACTGCTTCATTTTTCAGCATTAAAATGATCCCAAACACACTCTCAGTTCCATAAATGCATATGTAGTTTAAAAAAAAAGAAAGAAAAAAAGACCATGCAATCCTATCAGTAATGAATTGGCCTCCCCAGAGGGGATCATCTTGACTGAGATAAATAATGTTGCAATAAATCACTGCACCCATTTCCCATTTTCCTAGAAAGGTATAATGAAATATTGGGTGGCTCAAGATTTCTGCAGTGCATTTTTGAAATGGTGCTGGTCTATTTTCAGGGTACCGAAGATACAGCTTGACATGTTTTCTGCAGGCAGGATTTAATTATTTTGACAAGGACACATCAGTACAAATACTGATTTTTTTCTTCATTCCTCTGCCTTTTTTCTCCTACACTGAACACGCAGGCAGAATTGTTCACATGAGATTTAAAATAAAATCTCAAGTAAAATTGCCAAATATTCTAGCTATTTAAATTTTAGTAATTTATTAGTGCATTCTTGTCTGCTTTTGTGCTGCGACAAATATAATTCATTCATTCTGTTACATGGAGCACTGCAACAATAAATGAGCATATAAGAACTATGCATGATGCCTTTGTCTCAAATATGAAATATTACCATTTAACAACTTCTACCGAATGTTACTATACTGTAACACAATATAATCTGTGTGGACTTTATCTGTGATCTGTAAGTGAAAACAGTCTTAAGAGGTAAACAGGTTGGTGTAAAGTGTGAGTGGGCTAGAAGAAAACCTGGCTCGAGTCCGACCACGGTGAAGTACAGCTCCCAGTTATGTTTTTATTATTCATGGTGATCCCTGTTGCAGTCAGTATGGATTGTTCTGTTGAACTCACCATTATATCCCCTTTGCACTCGTACAGACAATGGTGGGCTAACTCCTGGTTGGTGCCTCCTCCACATAAAACGCTGGAGCAGGCCAAGTGCATGAGGTCTTCCACTGCAAAAGCAAGAGAGAAAAAAATGATTTTGCATACAGTGATGACAATAAGAAAATGTATTATTAAGATATGCAATACATGGAGACAAAATATGGTTGGTTTCAGTGTTCTGGTATGTTTTTATTATCCATGACTCAACAAAATTACATACTCCAGCTGTTAAATCAATTCCGCAATATTGCAACATTTATATACTATGAATTGAAATTCTTATGAAGAGCCGTTTTTTTCCTTTAAGGCCACTTTCATTTATCAAACCTTTCACTGCACCACCATCTGCGTGCCATTATATAAGCTTTCGGTTTCACTTCATATTCTCAAAAACTCTCAGGTAGTGACTCACCTTTCTCCTCAAGGTCAGGTTTTCCTTCCAGATCGCACAGGGGAACCCAGACCAGTTCTGCACGATGATGATCCTGCTCGACAGCAGATCGCTGCCTCAGCTCTGGTACTTCCGCCTGGTACCGTGAGCCAATATTTATGCGTCTGGGAACAGGACATCAGTTTTAAAAACAAGGCAGGAGGTGTTTGATCTATTTAAAATTCGACTCTTTCTGCATTCACGAGGCATTTATTCACTCTTAAATATTTTAGCGAAGACAGCATTTGCTTTATGAGTATCAGTATCAAGTTGCGCTTTACAGTAAAGCTCGTGTTGTTTCTGAGAACGTTTTTATTTTCTTTGCTCGTCTGTTATATTCTTTAAAAGGTCACAGAAAAATTGCTGAGGCGCTCCGGCTCTGAACATTGCAGCTCTTGTACTGTTAACCCAGCTGAACTGATGGTCTGGATTTAGCAAGAAAAAGAACAAAACCATGCAAAAATAAATGTGAATCAGATACAGTTCTTTAAAAGCTTACATATCAATGCAAACCAGATATCTCAGTGTGAAAGTTGTGAAAATTATGCTGTCAACAGATAGAGCTAGGATATCCCCTCCCTCCCTTGCATTTCCAGAGAAACTGCAGTGTACCCAGCTGAGTGTGTGTGTGTATACTGGCAGCCTCCCCCAGAGAAAGTGGGCTGCTAAAACTTGACCTGCAAAGGCTGTTCTGCGTTTGAAAGCACACCAGATCCAGCTGAAAACATGATTTATAGGAAGCCTCCCTAGCTCGTCCCTGCCTAACATCTGAGCAGCTGGCATCAGTGAAGCAACAGCTTGCACAATGCACCCCCATAAACTGCAACTCGTCGTTGATGCAACTACAAAAAATGGATTTTCATACACACCCAGCTATCAGTGGCTTTGTTTATTCATGGAGTAACTGCTGACTTTATCTAGGAATGCATTTAAGGTTGTAATTCTACGTTCTATAGAGTAGTTTTCACTAGCAGCTGTAGTGTATGCCATTCTCACCCTGGATCAGGGTCCTTCCATCTAGGATCTTACCATATACAACCCTCACAATCTATTACTCAGTCTAGGCATTTCTTTTCCAACAGCAGTCCTTTTTTTTAAGTTTTTGATTAAATGAGATTGTATAATATTGTTTCTTTGTATTTATAACACAGTAAGTGCAACCAGTGAGCATCCTTAAAGCAAAACAGGTAGCCCCGCTTTACTATCAGTAACGGCTACATGTGCCCATTCTAATCACTTTCCAACTCTGGCAAAACTTTAAATAACATTTGCATATCACACTGAAACCAGGTTTCATGTACACCTTAAAAAACGCGATGTTCTAGTGCGACATTGGGCCACATAGTTGATTCAAAGAGACAACTTCTGGTAATAATGTTAGCTGTGGATGACAGAGCAAAAGAATTTAGTGGTAACTGTGGTGAAGGGGGAGGCTGCATTAAAAGACGGAATTAGAATTTCAAGAAGTCTATGTTCTCATTCTAGACATTTCATAATTCAATTCACTGTTATGCTTTGAATAATTCATTGTAGCAATATAATTCCTTTCAAAATAGCACTTAACCTCTAAACTGATCGTACAGGAGAAATACTCACGGCTCATTGCTGACCGGAGTGGCCTCGCTCATAGCAGACAAAACTGGTGGTGTGATGTCGCAGCTGTCTAAGGGGGCAGCAAAACACACACATAACGCACTCACTCCAGCAACAACAAAGACACAGCACAGGAGTACACTAACATGCAGTCCGTCAAAATTCTAATATATTAAAAAAATAAAAAAATAAAATTGTACCTGGTCTTACATTCAGTTTTTTTTTAATGGGGAACTACAGCAAGGTGCTTATTACAAGTGCACAAAACTTTGATCCAAAGGACATCTAAACTGGAAATTCATTCAATCGAGTTTTATAAACTTCCTTTTTACTTACTAGATCGCAATAGGCTGCGTGTGGCTGACTTGGGTGTAGCGGGAGGGGGCAGGCCTGGGCCACTGGCCAAAGCAGATGACAGGAAAGTGGAGAAGTACAGGCCGGTGCCCTCACGAACAGGGCTGAGGATCGGCGGTGGTGTGTAGGGGGGCATGGTAATAACATTGTCGGCGAGGCGTACGGGGGAACGTAGGTGGCTTTGGTAGGGTGTAATGCTGGAGTAGACGGGCGGGGCGATGAATAAAGGTTTAGGTGGCGGGATGAAGAGAGGCTCAGGGCGTGGACGGCGTTTGGACTTTTTGCCATCGTCGTCTTTTTCACCCTCTGCGCCGTCGTTCTGGGAAGGAAGGAAAATTTTATTTTAAGAGGTGAGGTTGTAGCAGAAGTTTTTGTGTCTCAAATTAAAAACATGCAAAAAAAAAAATTATACACAAAGTTGGTTTAGTGACTGTAAACGCCTCAAAAAAAAAAAAAAGAAAAAAAAAAGAGAGAGAACAGGGACCCCAACCCTCAAATCTTAGGTACATAATGTACAGTATGGCAGTGCTAAACCCTGCTAATCTGCCTGATCTGGGACAGGGCAAAGAGTTCACCAGCTATACCCCCTCCACCCAAATAAATGAGAGAAAGGGAGAAAAGGGTACAGGATGAACATGGGGGCAGGGAACGCATGAAGCATGGCTGGGGGAAGGGAGAATGTGTTCATGGGTGGGACAATGTGGAATAAATTCAAGGATTTATAGTTGGAATTAAACAGAAAAAAAACAAACAAACCAAATGTATATAAAAGCTGGAACTCCAGTCTATTCTCCCTAACTGCATGGAGAGTCCCATGCAACTTCCCTCTGAGATTTTGGTGAATGAGTTCTGCATATGAAAGTGTGTTTTAAGTGTAGAAAAAGCAAAACCAGCAAGAATTTCATGTGTATCCACCTGCTCTGCACTGTCTGACAAGGAGTTCCTCAGTGAGCGTCTTCGGGTGACGATGACCGAGGGCTTGTGGTCTGCACGCCCGAGATCCTGGGAGTTTGAAGACCTGTGAGGCCAGTTGGTTGCCAGACTTGCTTCGTCACTCTCGGGAGACGAGGGTTCCTGCCTCCGGACTGGAACAGACACGGGGATAACAAGTGGAACAAGGTTGTCGTCTCGAGGTCGCTTAGGGTTCATAATCTCTTGTTCTGTGGGACTCCATGGCCTGTGTGGCTCCTAATAGAGATGAAAATCCGTTATTGCAATGCTCTTTATAAATGGTTTTCTTTTAAAGCATATGACATATCAAAAAATTATACCCATACTAAATGAGTTCTACTGCCTACTCAATAGTATTTAAAAAAAAAAAAAAGCTAATCTGACTCCTCAAACAACAACACTGTAGACTAAAGACTCACCAGAAGCAACAAGCAAAAAGGACAAGTAATTAAATCAATTGCCTATAAACAACATCTGTAAACAATGCCACTGCCTACCAACTCCAAGGAAGAGTAGCTTTGTTTTCCAGCTTAGCACACCCCAGTAAATAGATCTGATTAACAGGATGGGTGCTAATTCAGCTGAACAGGCTGCCGAACTCTAATCAGTACAATGAACTGGAATCCCACTAAACAACAATTAAATCAATACTCAAACAGATGCAGGCACCAATCACATTGGGGAAAAAAAAAAAAAAAAAAAAAAAAAAAAAAGCACAAGAGAAAGTGAACAGCTGTGGAAAGAAAAATTTCAAATGTCAGAATTTGAAATATAATAATGTCTCACTCTCAGCCCTTTCACTATCGTATTTTACTGCTAGGTGCAGCACTTTAGTGACATATTTAACATGCACTTCGACGGAACAACCCCCAAAGGCATTCTTCACAGTTTTTTTCCTTCGACAAACCATAATGAGTGGGCCCGAGCAGCCTCTGTGCCACGATCAACTGAGGAACAACTTCAAAGCCATTTAAACGACCACATTATAGGACAGCTGAAGGCAGATGCATGCCGTCTCTGCACACTGCATCTTCATGGTTAGAAAGGCATGCAGCACTGTGGCTAAGCTGGAGCAGCTCTCATTATTGCTGGTGGAAAACTCCAGCCCTTCCACCAGAGTGGTGGAGAGATATTCTGCTGAGCACTGCAGGCAGGACAACCCTGCACCCCTCCCTGTATAGATAAAGGGGGGAGGGCAGGCTGGAGTTTCTCTGCTTTGAAGGGGAGGGCGTGCAAGCATGTAACTAAACACACTGCCTGTACAAGCAGCTAACTGTGAGGGAAATTCAGGCCAAAGCCATGCTTAACTATAGACGTACTGACTCAGCACTGTTTAGCAACAGCATTTGTTGCACAATAAAGACATTCAGCACATAAACACAGATAATTGTATGACTTTGCATGGTACAGTCAGGGTATAATATCAGGTTTGTACATTTAACAAATCCTGTGAGAGGTGTAAAGTCATACATTGAGGCTTTCCTAGAGCACATTTTACCCCAATTTAATATTTGCTATGTAAAGTTTTGTCTTAGCTGCAGATTTTCCCCACAGGGCAGAGCTGAGCAGTTTACTTTTGCGGCGTACACTTCACTGGGCTCTGATTACATTCAGCATCTCTTCCAGCAACACGTTAATCACCAACAACACAACTTTTGGCACAGTTTTCCTGGCAGGGGCATTTGTCCCAGTTCCCACTCTTGCTCTGGGAGTAAAAATCCCAATGCAATTATGCCCTGGAATAACGCTAGAAACCTAGACTTCCAGCTCTCACCGAAATATTTGCAATTAAGGCTTCCAGCTTGTAGCGACAAGTTTAGATTTAAACAGCAGTGCAATCACTCTGATTCAGAACATTCTGTCCTTTTACATCAATACTTGTTTCTGCTGTCCTTATGCTTGATAGAAAACAGCTGAGAAGCAGATGAGTGGGCAAAACAACATGGAAAACAGAAAGGCACATAAAAGCAAAGGCAAGGGGGGAAAAATAGCTGCATTGCCAGTTTCCAAATGAAATTATGCATTTACCTTAAGATGTGATGGTGGAGACTCCCTTTCTGAGGCCTTCTGAGCAAGCATCTCCAGGTTGACCTCCTGGGAAACCCTGCGTTTCCTGCGTGTGCTTTGGATGACACCTGTCGGGGCTGCCTGGATGTCTCGTGACCCGTTCTGCGGTCCCTGAAGCACTGGTGCTGACTGCTCCAAGGGGACAGGCAGGAAGGGATTGTCCGAAGGCGCGCCGCCCTCCTTGGAGAGCCGTCGAGATCTGCGAAGCTGCGTTTGGGATTGAGGCTGCATCTGAGGCTGCGACTGAGTCAGGTGCTCAGACTGCAGAGGGGGCTGCAGCGGGTCTGATGGGTGCTGTGGTTCTGGTGTGATGTCCTGGATGATTGGTTCCTGGATCTTTGGCGGCGCTGGACCAGAGGACTCGTAGGAGTGTACCACAACGGGCTGGGGGTGAGCGTGAGGGTTTGCATTTTGCACACCAGGGTAATAGTCAAGCACATGGGGGTTTTGTTGTTGCAACTGCTGATGCTGCATTTGCTGAATTTGGAGCTGTTGCTGCTGCTGTTGCATCTTTTGTTGCTGCTGCTCATGCTGTATTTGTTGCTGCTGCTGTAGCTGTTGCTGCACATGTTGTTGGTGCTGAAGGATTTGTTGCTGCTGCATTTGTTGCTGGATTAGATGTTGCCGTTGTATTTGTTCTTGCTTCTGCAGCTGTTGTAAATGATGTTGGGATTTTGCATTCTGTGCCGAGTAGTTTGGAGGGTTAGGTAGAGTTGTCTTGTTACCTTGGAACGTCTGGTAGTAGGCAGGCAGGTGCTGCTTGGGCTGACCAAAGGCCAACTGGAAGGACTGCAGGACTGAGCTTCCTCCTGGGTGGGATGTGCTCTGCTGCTGGGTGTTGATCACCCCGGATTTTAAGGTGTCCTGAAAAACTTGCGGCTGCTGCTGCTGTTGCTCCCACTCCATCCCCCGAGACTTGCCTACATCCCTGAACACTTCCACTGCAGGTTTGTCTGCAGCTCTGTTAGGGGGTTGTTGATGTGGCTGCAAGCCAGCGGTCTCTTGCATTGACTTCACAAATACATTCTGGGTCCTTGAGTCAGTTACTCCTCCAATATAACTTGGAAAGTTCTGCCCCCAGTGAGGCATGGTGGTCCAAGGTGCAGCTCTCGACTGCTGCTGATTGGGCTCCTGGTGAGCCCACTTCATGGGTACAGTCTGCTGATAATGACCCCTGCTGTGGTCGCCCTTATCTGGGCTGAAGATGACAGAGCTGAGGTACATATGAGGGCCCTCTGGATTGGATGTCACAGTACTTGCAGCCTCACTCTGTCCAGGCTCTGAAACATTACCACTCGCCACATAGTAGGACCCATCTGGGTGCTGAGAAGTCTCCTTCATTGCTACACTTTGATCGTTGAAAAATGTGATTCGTTTGCCTGTTCTTTTGGCATTAGGTTTCTGCTGCGCCGGTACGCTCATGACGGGCATGAATATTCCGAGGCAGGTAAAAATTTTCAGTCAGCTAACGTGATAATACTCCACTTGAATGTATCAATCCAGCAATCAAAGATGGGAATATACACGTATACCCTTTTATAGGGAATGTACAATAAAATAAACCAGTAAAAATCACACTGACGTCAGAATAAGCAGGAGCCAGGTTGAACAAGGTTATCTTCTATCCCCTCTGAAGTTCTTTGTGACCTAATCACAGGTTGTCAGCCGGGAGTGAACAGATATGAAGACGTTTGTGTGTTTTTCTCATTCATGGACAACACCCTGTAGAGAAAATGAGACAGATGTCAAGCACTGAGCTATCAGTCTAAAGGGACTCTCCCCACTGGAGGGTCTCGTTAACATCCCTGACTCAATCGTTTAAAAACCTGTTGTTTGCTTTTTCAGCAATAGACCTCGACCGAAAAGCATGGGTGTGAGAACAGAGCATGCGAGGGGCCTATTCACAAAGCTCATGTGACAAAGGGATGATGTCCTACATGCAGGCTAGCATGTATACAACCAGACGTGTGTAGAAAACTGGAACCAAAATAAGGTAGTTGAGAGAGACAGCCAAATCAATAGTTCCTGGAAATGTTACACAGGATATTACTGTGCTGCATTTAATCAGCAATGAAACAAAAACAAGCACTGTGGGAGAAAAAAAAAAAAGAAGCATAATTGTACATTGTGCCACTGCTTTATCACCATTATCAAACAGCACACGTGACCTTTCACTAAAAGGAAGCTCCCTTTCCCGCGTAACAGACGGCGGACTGAAAGTGATAGAAACCACTTTTTTTTTTTCCTTTTTCTCTTACAACTCAGTGACTCATCAAAGGGAAAAGAAGGGAACCCATGCCCTTTGAACCACGGCCGGAGACTCGAAAAAGAAGGGCAACTGAAAGTGAGCAAAGATGAGTCAGTATGAAACTATCTATGCAAAGGGGGGGAGCAAGGAAAAAGTCAAAATGGCCTTGAAGGCTTTTTTTTTAGCTTATGGAAAGATCTTGACAATTGCTGGTAACCCATTATTAAAATATTATCTGATGTCCGAGTTTCAAAAACAGATTCTGGCACAGTCCAGTTTGCCAAAAACATCCTGGCTGCTCCTGTTAAAATTTCAAATCAATCCTCTGTCTGTGTAAAACAAAACAAACCTTGTGCAACACTAAACAACTTCAAGAGAAAAGCATTACAGCTTTGTGATCACTGCACGGCTCGTGTTGCACACCAACAATTTGGTAAGATGATTACATAAATGAACATGAGAATCTTTACAGGATGGCCTTGCCAAAGGTCCTTTCTGACAACATAGGAAGTGACTGACAATTGTCACCCTTTACTCTGGTGACCTGGTAAGACACACACACACACACACTGCTTAAAATAGAAAGCTGCAGCTGTTCAGATCCTGCACTCTCTGCGAGACACCACTGACAGAGTAAAGTGAATCGCCACACTATGTGGGCTAAGAAGCTGTTTCTGCATCAGTAGCAACACAATGTGCTGCTACACATGCATGCAGACACGTTGTCAAACTCTGACACATCCACTACGAAAAGCTGCACGTTTCTTGCAGGATGATTAAAATAATCAAGTAAATAAAGAAATAATTAAATAAAAACGGTTAAGGTTGACCATGCCGAGCATTAACCGCACCATCTGAGGTGAGAGATCATCATGACGCATCACAAGTGCAGCCTTACACAAGCCTGGGGTTTAGCCCAATATACAAACTAACACGTTAAATGGCTTAAAATAAATGTCAAGCACCATTAGCCGCCCTAATCCATCGCCATTTCCTAATTCAAAATCAGCACTAGCGCTCACACATACACACACACACACACACACACACACACACACACACACACACACACACACACACACACACAATACGCGGCCTGCACAAATAAAGAAAACGCAAGAACACTCAACGTGTTGCCCTGGACCCACTCCCTCCACATCACTTTCTGTTTCCAGCCTATTTTACGAGAAGCCCTTTGTTGCAGAAAACGGATTGTCTACTCACTAATGCCATGTCCCATTGCAACAAACCGAAGCAACAATGCAGCTCCCCGTGACGAGAGAGGAAAGAAAGTGTGGTGGCACGGCTAACAGACAACGCTAATCGATTCAACTTGTCAAAAAAATTAATACGTCACGTTTCTTTCTATGTATTTTCGTTGCGATCCGCGTTCACTGGCACGTTAAACACGTCGCACAGGGCGAGCGGTAAGCCCCGCATGGAGCTCCGATCTGTCGACCGCCCAGTCCGCCACGGGCGAGGTAAACAAAACTTTGTCAGCAAGCCGTGGCCACAATAACGCGCAGTGTCGACCGTATCAACAACGCCACAGTCATCTACAGCGTGGCTCCGGCCCCGTGTTCCCCGATACTTACTGTGTTTGTCATGAAAGCTGCTACTAACGGCAGCTCAGCCCGCAGGATCGCACACTCGCAGCTCTGTGCGGCCAGCAGCGGCAGCAGGCCCGCACAATGCACTCCTGCGATGATGACTGCATATATCCCCGAGGTTGACTCATGCTATGTTGCTGACCTCACTCACTCACTGCTACTTTTCTTCCCTTCACCTCCCCTTACAAAGAGGGAAAATTTGTGGAGAGACAGGGGAGCGAGGAGGGGGTGCACGGGTCAACCTCGCTGCGTAAACAAGAGTCCTTCCCGATAGGAAACGGGGTGCTAATCTGGAGAAACGTGAGCGCAGTGATGCCGCTGTCTGTTGCACATTATTGCACGATGATTGCACTAAAAACATACACACTGGCAATGCGGCCTATTTGCTCTGCGCGTCTCTGTTCGTCTTGTGATTCCCCCCTCCCTTAACCCAGCCACCAACCCAGCCCTCCAACACCACCAGCGCGCTGGCCACACCCACTTCCCTGCCCAAATAAGGGGTTTCCTTTGACATACAAGGCGCCGTAATTTACGGAGCAAGATCCTTCTCAGTCCATGCGGGAAATTCCAACACACATGGGAGGACCGACGGTCTGAAGGGGAAGGACGTTCACTTTCCTTTCACTGCATTAACACTTCTTGTTTTCTTTCTATTGAATATTTTCTCTGTGAAATCTATGTGTAATGTTTACACGTGGAAACAGCAGACGGAAGATTGTTTCTAGAGGCAAATGCAGAAAGGCCCTTGAGGGTGTGGGGCACAGAAAGTGTTTATAACAAGGGTTGTGTGATTTAGTTTTCCATATAATAATGTGAAACAATGAAATGCTACTTCATAGGAATCACACTGTCTTCAATTCAATGGGGTATTTTCATTACCTTAGGAAACATTGCAAAATGCACGCCCAATTTCCTGACAAAATACAGATAAGGACAAAATCTCCACACTGAATCATAGACTGGAGCCAGAGCATGTAAGGATTTCTAAATGAAAAACAGCTTAAATGGCTATCCAAATAAGTAAACTGTGAAAATAAACGTGGAACAGAGAAATGAGATATACTCTAAGTAGAAATTGGCAGTTTCACAGATAACTAAGAGGAAGCACACAGGTGCAATTAAAGGAATGCACTAATATAACAGCTGACTATCTGTATGCTCGGCCTGATTATCCAATGGGCATTCTGTGCAAGTACCCAGGGGCCTCCACCACTTCCATCTCCTCTAACTGCCAGGGGCACACCTAGGCATTCCCAAGCCAGCCTAGAGTAATCTCTCCAGTCTCTCCAGTGTGTCCTGGGTCTGCCCTGGGGCCTCCTCCTAGTGGGACATGTCTGCAAAACCACCTCAACTGGCCCCTTTTGATGTGGTAAAATAGTGGCTCATCCTCATCCGATCTCTTAAGGCCGAGCCCGTGCACCCTTTGGAGGAAGCTAATGGAAGTTTTCATTTTTTGCTCAACCAATTCAGCAAGCTAACAAGAGGATAGCTGTAGCAGCACCTCACAATTGCAGTGGATTTATAATCTGAAACTGTGGTTGGATCTAAATGAAGAAGCCAGGCTGCTTTCACCAGTGGAAGGCCTGCCGAACCTCACAAATGAAGAAGCAAGTATCCAGTGAATATTTTATACCTGCATCATTATTATTATGTCATTATTATTATTATTATTATTATTATTATTGTGACAACAAAAAAAAGAACTCCCTTTGTACAAGTAGACACATCTCAAATCTGTGCTTTTCCCAAGAAGAGCTCTATCTAGTGAACAAGTGCAACAGATAGTGATATTGGCAAGTGGTGCTGACGGGAGGAAAAGGAGGAGATCATCATGGAGACAAATAGACAGAAAGAAGACAACAACAGGTGTGTGTGTGTATGATGACAATGACATTATTATTATTATTACTATTATTATTATTATGAGTATTATTTAAAAACAAAAGTGAAAGAGCCCTGACTGCTTGCGCTAAGTTTTAGCAAAACTGTATTGTGGTGTTCTCTATTCAGAACTATTCTTTGTACATGTATGTACACATTCATGTCAACCATCCACCCCTTTTCTGAACCATATCACAGTTGCAGGGGGTCTGAAGCCTATATCAGCTGACTTTGGACTTCAGTGAACTGAAACAATTCAATAAACCAAAAGGAAATGTGGGTGTTTTTTCACCAATGTGCAAAGCCTTTTTTCATATGTGTAAAGGATCAAATTAATTACGGCTGCATCCTTTAATTTCTACTACAACACTGGGCAAGATCACGGCAGTGCAGGCCTGTAGTCTCTCCTTCTTCTCTGTGGATCTCAAATTACTTGACAGGACTCACCAATATAGGTTTTCAAGGTTTATGGCTGTAACATTTGGTTGATTAATGGAATAGTCATTAATGTTTGAGGAATCCAGCTCATTATCTGGATTCTGGATTTTCTGGAAACAGTAAGAACAAAGTGCAGAAAAGGAAAGCATGAAATCACAAGAAAACAAGCATCTTCCCTCTGTGTGCTGACATTTTAAAGCCCACATTCTTAATCAGTACAGTAATCTAATCTACCATGTACACAACAGAAGAGGTTTCTAAAAAGTGCACATAAATGTCACTGTAAATGCTGACACGCTTTTGCAACGACTGCCCAAAACCGATGCTTCTCCTTAATAAAGTCACGTTTTAGCACGTCGCCACATTCCAACCTAACTTACAAGAGTCACTGTTTACGTAGGAGGGACTTTTCAGATAAATGTGACATCGCTGGTATGAATGGTAGTCTGGGGGCTTTCTGGGATTTTTACAACTCGCGTTTGTGAGAAGGACGTGGGTTGAAAGAAAAAACAAAACAAAAAAACAAACAAAAAACAAAACAGGGGTTAGATCAAAGCTCGCTGTCTAGTAATGACACATTAATAGCTTCCCATTTAGCATTCGCCTTCATAAACAAAATACTTAGCAGCATGCAAAACAGCCCTTATGCAGTAACGGTACTTACATTAAACTCTGCCCTTCCATGGCACATAAGCCTTCATCATCTCGCTGTTTCGACAGCGCCCCGCTGCACCTAATCCTGACGGCATGCTAGAATAGTGTAACGGTAGCGACTGATTTAAGCATCAAACTTTTTTTTCCCCTCACCAGGCGTCACTTCCCCAGTCCTACTTTGATTCAGTTTTAGCTAGCAGTCGATGGTGCAACGGGACATTAACAGTGAATATGTAAATGTCAAACGGACCGACTGAACTGCTAAAATGTTAATTAGCTGCAGTGTTGATAAACTCGACTGTAATAAAATGGGGCTGTTGAGGCCGCGTACCGTTTATGTCTTAACGGCTCAACGGCACCTAGTTTATCACAGTTTATCACAGGCAAGATAGTAAACCCCCGCTGCACCGGAACATCGGTTGAATAATGTCGCACTTTCATTCAGGTATCTCAAGTTAGAGCTTATATTATTTCAATATATACTGCATTTTTTTAAAAAAAGAACGAATTACTAGCAAATCTAAATGTAGACAAAACTTCTAAAAAACACAAAAAAAAAATCCACCAACCCTAAGCAGTCAGCCTCGCGGGATTTAAACGACCACGGACTTGAGCAGCACGGAATTCTCTCGCTCTTGTGGTCGTGACTTTCTTCGTGGTCTCTGTTGACATTCTGCTAGCCTGCAAACTGATAACAAGAAACCTGTTCGGTAATATAAGCCGTTGGATATCTTCACGTGTTGCTACGGTAAAATACTTTGTCCACGTTGTTTTCTCTAACACTGTAACCGAGCCCACCGCTCACAGAAACTTGACGTTTGCTGCCTGTTTTAGTCATTGCTACAAACTCAACCTCGGTGCTCGCGATATTTCAGCGAGATGCAGGTGCAAAGAGTCGTTCTTAACTCACGACCAGGTGTGTAACATTTTTACTCTCCTCTTTTATCGTGTTCTGCACCTTGAGTTTTTAAGTCTTTAATACAGTAACTGATACTGCACCATTACTGCAATCACGTGGCTAGTGTTTACTCAACCTTCTATTTTTGCATACAGGTAAAAACGGGGCGCCAGTTCCGGAAAATTTCCGCCTGGAGGAGATTACTTTAGCACCTGACCTGAAAGATGGGGAAGTTCTTGTTCGGACGCTTTATCTTTCAGTCGACCCTTACATGGTATTAACACAAACACATGACATTGATACAGCAACAGCAGGCATCAGTAATGACCTTTAGCATTTGCTGTCTGGAGTAATTAAACGTTGTAATTAAAATTAAAGACTACAGCACAGTAAAGTAACAACTTGTGTTTTGTTTTTTTAACTCCCACTAAAACTCTTTCCCTGTCAGCGATGTAGAATGAATGAGGACACCGGTGCTGATTACCTGACTCCATGGCAGATTTCCAAGTGTGTGGATGGTGGAGGTGTGGGACTGATTGATTCCAGCCGCTGCAATAATTTTGCTGCGGGAGATGTGGTCATTTCATTCAACTGGCCTTGGCAAACCCATGCTGTTATGACCGGAAGTGACTTACAGAAGGTCTCTGTTGCTGTGTGTCACCACTGTTTGGTGAACAGGGTCATATTTCCTCTTGCAGACAGGAAGAGGAAACCTGTCTTAATGATATGTACATAAAAAATTACACTGTGTTCTGCAAATGTGAAGGAACTGATTCATACCCTGTGTTTGCAAAACACACTGACTAAAAGCAGCTTACCTGCTACAGTATGTATGCTGATGTCACTCAGGTTTTGGTCTCTTTGCAGGTTGATCCACAGCTGGTTGATGGACATTTGTCCTACTTTTTGGGTGCAGTTGGAATAACAGGTCTCACTGCCTTACTGGGTATCAGAGAGAAGGGTCACATAACCAAAAGAGCCAATCACACGATGGTAGTAAGCGGCGCAGCTGGTGCTTGTGGCTCCATAGCTGGACAGGTAAATGCAACAAGTACCAGATAGTTTAATGTCTACAAAATACACTAAACTATCTGAGATGTTGGAAAAATTACTTCCATAAAATTGTAGATCTATTGCTCTGCTTGTTTTTTTTGTTTTGTTTTGTTTTTTCCCCAGATTGGCAGGTTGGATGGATGTGTGAGAGTGGTGGGGATCTGTGGTTCTGATGAGAAGTGTAAAGCTATAGTGGAAGATTTAGGTTTCTCCACAGCCATCAACTATCACCTGGAAGATGTCCCGACAAGGCTTAAGGAGAGCTGTCCTGATGGCATTGATGTTTACTTTGACAACGTAGGGGGTGCCATTAGTGATGCTGTTATAGCACAGGTACTACATAATTTTCATCCGGATGGATGAACTACTTGATTAAATGTTCTTTGTTATGAACAGTTATGCCCAAAACTATTCATACCCTTGTTGAATTTTGAGGGGGGGGGGGGGGGGGTTGTTTGTGTGGTTTGTTTATTTTGTTTTTTTGGACAGATCAAACAAACAAAAAATCCTTATGTAAGTCTCTCTTGAAAAGACATTTTAAACCTCAATGAGAATTTTATTTTTTATCTCTTATTTGCAACTATAGGGTTCTTAATCCAAATGAGCTTTTGCAAAGGCTAGGTGAGTTTTGTATGCCTGTAACTGAGGAGTGGTCTTCCTTGCCTGACCATAAAGACTCCCATCCCCCTTGTAAAATTTTCTCTGCAGTGTCTGTTTTGAGAACCATGAAAACTGGAGTTGCTGGTATTCTGCAGAATATCCTTGGTTTTGTTGTGTGGGTTACAGTTGGCCTGCTGTGAGCTGAGGTGTCCCCTTAGGTATTCTAACGGAGCCTTTTCCATTCTTGATGGTGTGGAATACATTGTTAACAATGCTCTTTTCTGGCATCAGGAACTTTGAGTCACTTGGATATGGTTTTGTAGCCTATGGCATTCTCACGCGCATTTAAAACACATGACCGGAGATCCACACCTAATTCTTTCTTCTTACATTCTGGCAGATGTCCTAGTACTGACCATGAACTGAGAGTGTTTATACCAATTCACTTCAATTTATAGCCCCCGGGAATGCTTTAGAAATCAACATGGCTTGGATTTGTTTAAAATTGTAGAGACATCTGGAAAATACTGAGTGTACTCAAATACTGCACAGTAAACAACAATTGGCTTAATAGTGAGGCAGGTATTAATCATTTTGGAAAGGGTTAAAAATGCATCTGGAAACTTCCATCACAACTATATTTTGCTGAATATCGGCAAAATATAACCAGCCAAGCTTTTATGTCGAAGAGACTCATAAAGGAATGAATTTTTCATAGGGGGATGAATCATTTTTGGGAAGTAAACGGTTTGTGCTGTAAAAGAATAGTGTTGGACGTGATGGCTGTAGGTGTAACAGTGAGTGTTTTGTGTGCTGTAAGCTCAACTTGACACATCGACTTGCACTCATCTCCAGATGAACAACGGCAGCCACATAATCCTGTGTGGTCAGATCTCACAGTATAACAAGGATGTGCCATATCCACCACCTCTGAGCGAGGAGACTCAGAAGAACCTGCAAAGTAAAAATATCACCCGGGAACGTTTTACGGTGCTAAACTATATGAGCAAAGCAGACGCTGCCCTGTGTGAGCTGAGCCAGTGGATTAAATCAGGTCGAATCAAGGTACAGAGGAAATGGTGATGCTGTGTGGTTCACTGTATGGTTCACTGTATAAGCACCTTTGCAAATTGCACACTTCATCTTTGTCTTTGTTTTCATCGCTTTAATCTTGCTTTCACTCTTCAGGTTCTGGAAACTGTGGTGAATGGTATAGAGAATATGGGAGGTATTTATGAATTTCAACATTTTTGTAATTGTATAAGTTGTTGTGGGCAGTTTCATTTTTTTTCCTTTTCTTGCAGATGCATTTTGCTCTATGATGAAAGGCGGAAACATTGGCAAGCAAATCATAAAAATATCCCACTGAAGAAAATCACCAGTGTTTCCAGTGGAGGCTGCGCTCTCACCACTCACCATGGGAAATTAACCTTACTGCTGCCTGTTATCTCTGCCATTAAGTTACTTAATGAGCTGCAGTCAAAATATTGCGCTGATTAACCGAGGCCAGCTAACTGCAACTGAATTATAAATAATAAAATCTAGCAATCGAACAAGTCTTCAGTTTTTAATAAGAGTTTGTTTAGTCTTTTGGAAATTGGTGCAGCAGTGAAAGAAATGTAGAGCAGTGTTGCAGTACTGATACATGATATTAACTTAAAAATCATAGTCTCTTAACGGTGCCGATGTGGGATAAAACCTGGAAATTCTCTGCTTTAGTATAGCAAAATTAGCAGGGCTTTTTCTGTTTTACTCAAAGTTACTGGGTACACTCAGGTCATAATGGGATGGGCATGATCAGTAGCTATACTTGGGTAGGCTAAATGAAGAACATATCCTCCATACCATTACACCACCATCACTAGCATTAACCACTGAACCATCTATACTTTCATGGTGTTCAGGCCAAAGTCTGACCCCCAAATGTTCTAGTAGAAGTTGAGATTTAACAGACCAGGTAACATTTTTCTAATCTGTTGTCCAGTTTTGGTCAATAGAAAATAAATTAATAACATTATTTGTTGATGCCATCAGTTTTAAGCCACCCCTCATTTCTTCATATTTTGCTAGGAAAGTGGGAAATAAGTGGTTTTCAATATAGTGTGTTTGAGATCAGTGTCATGCTGAAAAATGAAGCCGTTGCTATCAGATGCTTTCCAGGTGGTATTGCATGGTGGATCAAATTCTGACTCTTTATTTCTATGTTCGTAGTTGCATTAATTTTAACAAGATATCCAACAACACTGGTTGAAATGCAGCTTGAAACCATGATGGGGCTTTCACTGTGTTTTACTGATGGCTGTAGAGACACTGACCTTCTCACGAAATGATTATTTAAACCAAAAATGCCAAATATTACTTTATAACACCAATCACTGCACAGATTTTCACTTTGGTACTTGTGTAATTTGCATACATCAACCTTTTCTCAGTTTTCCTTCTTAAAGGATGGGATCTTTCAGCCCTTCCACCAAGACCGTTTCTGAAAATGGCCTTTCGCGTTTCACATAAATGAATGTTGTGAATGAATTGTGTTCTTCCAGCAGGTTGCTAGTAACAAAGTGTCTAAAGATGTGTTCAGCTCTAAGGAATGGACTGAGAATGAATAAAACCTTATAAAAACCTTCAGAAAGCCTAGAGAACTATTGCTCAAGCCCACTTTAAAAATGACAAAAACACATGTTGGACACAAAACATAAATAAGGGTTGGCTCAAGGGTTTTTTCCATTACTGCATACAGTATGTTTTTTTAAATCTGTCTTTTTCACTGTTTTGCCTCCGTGTTCCCTTCTGTGTAACATCATTTGGAAATGAATGAATCTATACAAAGTTATTTACTATAATGAACATTTTTATTTCACAGCACTAGAAACCATTAATAAAATAAAATAGTGGTCGGCTCTAATTTCAGTTGTCACAAGAAAAATATGTGGCAGGTGTAAAATCCTCATCTATTCAATCATATGCTTCAGTGTTTGAACACATTACAATATACTCCTTGTAAGAGCTGAAATGGTTGTGGAGGCATTGTCAGTTTTTCTTGTGTAAAGTACAGAACAATCACATCCAGACTCATTATTAACCATAATCATTTAGTGGCATTAAACTAATAAACCCGTCTTTTAATAAAAACACAGTTCTGATGCTTTGTTCAAAAACAAAACAAAACAAAAAACATTCCCATGCATAATTTTAAAGTGAGAGTGAAATGCAGCACAGTCATGATTCATCCATATTCATTCATATTCATTCAACACTGCCTCCTTGTGGACAGATTACACAGCTTGACTGAGGTACTGAGCATGATTAGAGAAGAAATCCCTAATAACAAAAGTCCATAATTTCTAAATATCCATCTGTTTCCTGTTTGTACACTTGGTGGTTCTCCTATACAAATGAAGACTTGTCTGTGCAGAAAGGGGTGGAAAAAGTAATTAAACCACTGTTATCAAGACGGCACATACTTTCATTTATTTAGTGTCTGGCAGCTGTTCTAGTATTAAACCATGAGGGTCAGATCCCCACAGTTCTTGCTGTGTATGGCTGAGGATAAAAAAAGAAAATAAAACACTTAATGTGTCTTTCAACACATTTCTGTACTTCAGATGAGTTCTTGTAGAATCCAGGCGACTGCTACTGTTGAGTAGAAAGGACTGAAAGACTTAGTTTACAGTTCCCACAGATTAGCAATCTGAGCAACATAGAGAAAACATGTTTGTACGCGCGCACACACACACACACACACACACACACACACACACACACGCCGATCAGTTCAGCGTTCCCCAATATTTTCACGGACCGGCCTTTAAGGTGTCGCGGATAAATACAACAAAATAAAACTAGTACTGGTACCAGAAAAAAAGAAGATTTATTCATAACACACGTGAAAAGACCCAGGAAAACCGAGTTAACGATAAAAACGATAACAAAAATAACGCTGAAAACCGATAAAAACCCTGAAAACCATACATTTCACACCTGAGCCTCAACCCTCGCGGCCCGGTACCAAACGACTCACGGACCGGTACCGGTCCGAGGCCCAGGGGTTGGGGACCGCTGAGTTAGATCGACTTCAAACACCAGGAATGCTCTAAAATCTTTTCAACCACACTCATCCTGACAATGAAGAATACTTTCCAGTGCAGATTTAAAACACCAGTGGGGAGAAATAAAAATCACACAATAGAATAAGAATGAATAAATTAAAAAAAAAAAAACAGCATAGCGCTGGCTCATCTCATTTCACCAAAGCTATTAAAACATTCATTTCGTTTTTTTTTGTTTTTTAGCCACCACACATTTGGATTGTTTAATGCGGGTTTAGTTTACTGAGCTACTCTAGGAGTACAAAAACATTGTCCTGAAGTACTACTTGGACCAGCTTTTTGTTCAATTGCTCACATTCCTGAGAAACAAACAGCTGCTTTCTGTAGTCATGTTTAAAGGAACATGAAAAAAGTGGAGGCGGCTTCTCTGTGTTTTGGTAAAGACTGGCGTTAAAGTTTTGATATGAATATTCCAATGTGAACATTGAACAGTACTGGCAGTTGTTTAACTTGAAAACTAGCAGTCATAAACCTCTTGTACACACATCAGCTACAGTACTTGATTAATTTGTACTTCCCTTCATGTGATTATCTGTAATTGTGTGTAAAATTTACTTGAGAATACGATCGTCTAGGTTCCACTACTGGCGTGACCTTCACAAGATGTAAAAGGAAAAGGATATAGCATACAAAAGGTGGTTCAATCCTTTCTTATGCACCGAGTTGTTATCAGAAGGTAACCACAAGGATCATTTTGGCACATCCAGCCTTCGTTAGCGTATGAAAATGGGTTTAAAGAGAAAAGAAGAAAAGGAAAGGTGAAATCTTTCTTATTCATCCTTTGGCAGTGGTGAAGTGGCATTTTGGCCAAGGCAACACTTCCAAAAAGTGCTAAATCTCAAGTAAATGACTCAGCTTAAACCACAGGAGAATACAACTCTAATACAGTATACTGTCAACAGCAGCATACGTTGGACTAGTCTGTCACATAGCTCAGATTGGCTAATTTACCCTTTAGTATCAAAGGTATTTTTTGATTGGTTTTTTTACACTGTACACATTGCTATGAATATGGCCAGAAATGTGCTCGCCGGTGATTTACAACAACATGCATATTAAGTAAACAACACTATCTAGAAACAGGATAGTGAGTGATGTACTGTGAAGTGGCTTCGGATAGAGGAAAGAAAGAAAGGAAGGGGCTGCTTTGCAGGGAAAACTGAAGCTTGCGCCGTGGATAGAGACAGCAAAATATATCTGAGAGTCAGGCTTGAGGGGAAGCAGCGGCGGTACCGTGCAATTACTGTCAAGAGGGAGAGACGCTCTTGCTTGTGTCACGAATGAGAGAGGCGGGGCTTGTCCAGGCGCGGTAGACCAATAGCAGGCTGAGCCCTAACGCCCACGTGCGCACAGGAGACAGGAAAAAGGCCATGGGGCCATAGGTCTCCAGGAGGAAGTAGCAGGAATGGGCCTGCCAGGTGAGGAGGAGCAGCATGAATAGGTGAACAGCCAGAGTCCTCCAGCGGCAGCCCGGCCGCAGGAAGTGGGATCGGAAGGTGTTGCCACGGCAACGGTGGTGGAGGCTCCAGCAGAGATAAGAAGTGAGGGGCATGTTGAAGAAGAGGAGCTGGCAGAGAGGAAAGGAGTTTAGTTGATGCGAACAGAACATGCATTTCTAAATGAAGCAGTACCCACAGGTTATATCATAGCTTCTAGCTTTAGAGAGGGAATGTTGTAATTCCCCCACACATCTGCATGCTTTGTCCTTCCTCTTTCTGGTTCATGAAGGGTGTAACAGATGAGTCTTTAGAGGAAATATGTTGCCACTCTACTAATTGTTTAAAAAGGACCTTATAGCTACCATTCTCTCTCTTCTCCCCAGCAGGCAAGTTTGTTTAAGCTTGACTTTGGGTTTAATTTTCTTTCTGCCACTTTCTGCCAGATTTTGCCACTGTATATTTACTTTCAGTTTAAATAAAGAATTTTCAGTTCTCTTTAACTCCATTATTTGCGACATTGCCCAATTATGTCTGACCTTTGATCCAGTTCGTGGCAATATGACCCAACCAGTGATTTTTTCCATCCTAAAGAGTTTGTTTTCAGGAATCATGATCATCATTATTATTATTATTATTATTAAGTACTTTAGGGGAACTTCTGAAATGCTCCCTTCATTTCCATGTCACTGATTTATTTTTCTACAGGTCCTGACCAAGCTTTCCACCTCTAAGGGTGCCACAGTGTTGACAAGCTGTTAGTTTTTCCTATCCAACAGTCAGTGCTGGGCAGGAAGTTCACAGTTCCTAAGAGTTGCTGAAAACAAAATTAATTTAAATGTAAAGCAAATATGTTCAGTAACAGTCTACAGCTGGACATATAACATGTATGCACAGAATCACAGAGAGGCTAATGTGTCCAAAACAAGGAGGGAAAAAATTCAATGTTCTTACTTGAACAACTCCAACCACATAGGTGAGACTGCCCTCTAGGAAATGTCCATCAATGAATACTCCAAAGGCAAAGCAGGCCCCACTGTGGCCATCAATCAGCTCTCCTATGAACCACGGGCCTGAAGGAAGAGAGGAATGGATTACAGCAACATAGGAGAGATTACTGGGTAATCTTGTAAAAACCAGATGTTATTTGTACATTGCTTTGTACAAACTTCAAATCTGGCAATCACAAACAACTCTATTGTTTATTACACATGACAGATACAGTGTAGAATGGCAGATAAAATAAAATTTTTGACAAAGAGGATGGAAAAAGTTAAATGGGAATAAGGCACAGCATTAAACTCACCTAAGGCCGTGCACAGGTTGAACAGTAGCAGAGAGTAGTAGAAAGTGTCTATTTTACTGACCAAGCGGAGTGACATACACACTTGAGAGGTCAATCCTGTAGACATAATGAAATACCAAACATCTATGATTGCGCACAGTGCAGAAAGACTTCTTATAGTGTGCATTTTAAAAGCTGACATTGACATCCTTATTGAGAACCCTGTCTGTGTCTCAAGTTCAGTGCGACTGAACCTGAACAGTCTGTTACATTATGATGGTGTATTTATCTGAAGGTTAGTCAGAGACAGCTCACCTCTGCCCGAGAGAATAGGCATAAACCTGAAGGCCATGAGAACACCGATATTCAGCAGCATCATGAATATAAAGGCCACACGACCCAGGACGTAGTGATCTGTGAGGAGGATGAAAGACTGCACGAAGCCGAAGGTAGGAGTCAGATCGCCCTCCAGAGTAAAGTGCTGCTCCCGCACTGATGACCGGCCTGCCGCGTCCTGACTCACATGCACATGTAGAAAGACAAGAAGTTCTTAGTTTTTAGAGAAAGGTAGGAGCATTTTTTTAAAAGTATGAGAGTACAACAAACCCCGAGCCACCAGTGGGTGTTTTCTAGCTACAATTCCCAGACAGCAAATCTAATACAGCTATTCATAATTCAACAAAGGAAAACAAATCTTCTTAATCTAATAAAAGACCCATGAAATATTCAAAAGTCTCAGAACACAATAAAGTGGAAGATAAATGAATGTTGCACCGACCTCCACTTTAACTCTGATTGTATGCAGTCCTGTGAGGTAAAGAGATGGATCCCATAGCAGAACATAAAGGGGGCCTCCAGCAGAGTGACCTTTCCCCAGTGGTTCCCCATCTACACTCACATGCACCGCAGTGATCGGGGCCTCTGAGAAGGCCAAGATCCTTCAGAAAAGGAAAGAAAATGAATTCTTAAATATTAGAAATTGAAATTCATTTCCACTGGAACATAAGAAAACAGAAAATTCAACGCATAGACAAAACACCTGATGTGCGTCGACCTTCGTATCCGACCCAGTGCCTCCACCCCTGGGTGCAGATATTGTGCATCCTTGGGGTTCGTGATGAGCACTGCAGGCCACTGCTCAAACCTCAGATCAGAGAAACTCAGCAGGTCATGGTCAAAGGCCAGAACTCTGTACCTGTAGAAAGATGTTAGAAAAATATGGGCGATAATACGACAGAAACAGAAATACAAGTAAGAAAATTACTGTTAGAAAGACCTATTGAATATAAACACCTGCGATTGTCCATCCAGTCGCCCAGCTCCAGCTCCAGAGTGCCTTGGGGATGCCGGCTGTGCAGCACAGGCATGAGGCCACCCAGAGTGTGCAGATGGCCGCACAGATATGCAACTGCAGATCTTAACACAAAAACGTAGAAATTTTAGTTAGACTTGTTAAGTGTCTGCAAACAGAGGCAGTTGAAGATGTACGGTACTTTACTCCACAGCATGAATTTGAAACATGCAGCCAGTCAAAATGCTTCTTACTTTTGTTTTTTATCATTCTAAGACTGAGACACAATTTTAGCTTGCAGCCAAAAGGAGGAGGTTGCTGAATGTTTGCACCATGACGTGATGGAAAAAAGGTTTCATTTCCTCAGCTCACCCTTAAAATAAAAATAGGAAGAAAAAAAAGATTCAAAATCGGGGATTGTTCTTGCCTCATCATGTCTCGTACTCCTGAAGAAGGAGAGACGATGGTGGAGGTGGTGTAATGGCCAAACCAGATCGACTGGTTGCTTTTCAGACTCTCAGCTCTGAACGTGTCCAGCAAGTCCATTTGAGTCTGTCAGATATGACAAAAAAACGTCATGTTTATGAAAACTGACAGCTAAGCAGATACTTTCGTTATTGCTACTCAGAAACTAAAACACTGTGTGTTTACCGTTTTCTTTCCTGTTTTCTTTACCGTTTGTTGGACCACATTTTCTAACAGAGGTCCTTCAAGAACTGGGCTCTTTCTAAAGATCTCAGAATTGTTCATGAAGAGATGTTGCACAAACTCACCTGGTTGAGAATACCAAAGAAATTGTACGGCCTCTTGGGGCCTGGAGTCAGGGTGGCATCCACACAGACAAAGGAGTAGTTGCCAAAGGGGGTCGTGTGAACGTAGTGGAAAGAGCCTACTTTCTGATTGGCTGAGTATTTCCTAGAATAAAAATTGAGAAACGTTACACATGAGCATCAAGCTACTGTACAGCATAAAACAGATTTTTTTAAAATAAATAAATAAATGCGATCTTTAAAGAATATCGGGAAGATTAAAGACCAGCCAGCGCTAACAGAAGCATCACCAATGTCACATAAAACATGAAAAGAAAAAAAAGAAAAAAAAGAAACAGCGTGTTCGTGTAGGTCCTGCTTCTATTTTTGTCGTCAGGATGTTCACATAGCTGAACTATTAATGGAAAACAAGTCTGCAACTATACTGGTTTAAGGGCGTCAAATGCCACAGCATACTCCAATCAGCTTTCTCTTGTTGCTGTGAAATGCAGTAAGGGGCTATCCTGGCCATTTACTGGTACTTTGTACTAACCTGTAATAATTGGTGGTGCTGTCCAGTGAAATAATGTTGAAAGCATCTGTGAGGAAAAATGAAATAACTGTGAGATTAAGCAGTGTACAAGCTGTATGGGAGTTGACCGATGAACTATTCTTGTACTGTATTGTAACAAAGAAAAATCTCCCTTTACTAAAGGACCCACAGATAAACATCCGGGAAACACATCAGCAGCTGTAATCAGCAGCAGAATAGTTGTCAGAGCCACTGCAGATCCAATGAACAGCTTTCCCTTTTTTTGACAGTTACAAATTCAGGGTGTCTTGTTTCACATCCAGTCACAGACAAAGGGAAGGGGAGGGGTAGAACCACTTCCTGTGGGATGCTCCATGGATTCTTCTGAAAATCTTAGCTGTACACTCGGCACACTGAAGATGTTTCAGCTGAATCAGTGAGCCTTGAGAAACCATAGTAATTTTTTTTTAAAGTGCCATGGTTAATCACCGTGATTTCCGCGGATGTCAATCCACTTGGTGCGCTCCATTACACGTGACCTCTTTAGGATGTTGTGGTACGCCTGCCACTCCACCTCGTGCTGGAGGGATCCCACCTTACTCTCTGTTTTAGCATCAGTCAGATCCCCTGGGGTAAAGGAAAAAAGGAGGAAATCTCTGTAAGCAAACTGTCATCTGATGGCAATGCACGAACTTGAGCCACACCCAATCAGTCATATTATAATGCAAAGAATTTAACAGGAACTAGTTAGAGATCACTGTACCTGTTGCAAGCACAAGAGCTGGTTTGATCACCTCTATGGTGTCGGTGCAGAACTTTTCAAAGTCTGGGATGCGCCTTGGGTCATGAAATCGACTAATGTGAATATCGGACACCTTGAATTACACACACACACACACACACACACAAATGGAGGTGAGGGGTAAAGGCAAATATTTTAAATGGGGCTCTGTGACATTTTCAGCTCTTGTGGTATAAAGGCTATAGAACAAGAGTCTGGCTCAGAGTTGCTGTGTTTCTGTGTTGAAACACCTTTTCACCCAACATCGGAGCACTTCTGTGGACACTGACCCCTTTCTGTCAATCATTCAGAGCTTAACCCTAACACAAAGTCAAACGCCTGTATTGTATACACACTAGATGTAAATAATCACTACAGACGGAATAATAGCCCACCTGTACAAACCAGAATATATTGTTCAAGTGTTCGCCGGGAAATGGTGGAGAACTCCCCTTAGATTCAGCTTCATCACCGACAGTCGGGTGCTGAACGCTCCGTTTAGGGTGCCAAGCCGTGTCATAGCTGTCCAGCACCCAGGAGGTGATGCACGCCAGGGCCAGTCCGAGGATAACCAGTGCACCAAACAGCTTCAGCATCCTCCTGTAGTGGCGAGAAAGGGGGGCTAGCTGCCGCTGTCTATCCCGGACAGAAAAAAAGCTAGCTACTGGTGGAAACAGCTAAGGGCACGAATCACACTAACATTAACTACAGATATAACAGACAACTGAGCTACATGGCTAAGAGCTAAGGCTCAGACCGTTTCTGTCGCTGCCATCGCGGCCACACGGGATGCATTGAAGTGCGTGGTTCATTCACAGCTCCGTTCAGCTGCCTTCGGAGGCGGAGGAGGTAGCACGGCAGGTTAGCCAGCAGCTAGCTTCCTGCCTACCAGCTACCAACACAGCTCTGACCGGGTGGAAGGGGGGACGTCACCAACAATGACGAGGCAGCGTTATGACAGACAGAGCTCCCACTCTGACATTGTTTTTCAGAGCTCGGTAATGCTAACACACCTGCCATCGCGAGGACTTTCGGGAACACCAAAGCAATTGTCAACTTCGGGTTTTTGTAATCATTTATTCTCCAAAACCATTTTTAAAAAAGGAAATAATTAAAGCTTTCGCACAGTTTTTAACTATGCCATTTGATATACGGAACTGCAAACGCTTGACAGGAACTGGCTGATATTTGAAAGATGAATAAATGAATAAATAGACAGATGAATAGATGAATACATTTATTTTAAAGATAGAAAAAAGGAAAGGACCCTTCACTTTATATTTTTTTCTGTCTTTTTCTGTGGGGCGGGATTTTGTAAAAAAAAAAAATCCAGCTCGAGCATCAAAGATACAATTTTTTTAAAGCATTTTTCAGTATTTATTTTCCACATCTTTGCTCAGATACACCCATTATATAATAATTCAGAATGTTACAAAGGCAATAGATCAAACCCTTGTGAGGTAATAAAACATTTCTGATCATTTTATCAATCGTGACATGGCAACAGGGTTTAAGTTAGAGTATCAGGGTTGCAAAAAATGACTCGCCTGAATGGATATATCCTTTTATTTGTAGATTATGACATATTTGCGACAAATAAATACTCGGGACCACAAAACTGTTGTTAATATAATAATATTTTGTATTTTTTTAATATGCATTTCTTATGTTAATGTTATATGATAGCAGGGTTGCAAATCAGCACTAGTATTAGTGTTTTATCAGAAAAAGATATTATCTGTGGAATTTAATGATCTGTGAAAATCAAGGATGTATTTATGTAAATAAAAGGACAGAAACTCTGAAATGAGTTTGTCTTCTTTTGATAACATGGGCAATGGGTTTGCAGTTAGAGTGACACACTCAGTCAAAATACGTCAAAGAGGACTGACCTTTGGTCAACCCATGGTGCTAGCACATGACTCAACCATGTCACTTCTTCTTTGTCAGGTTGTCTCCCTGTTTTCGTCTCTTCCTCCTCCAGGCTAAATAGGTTTTGGTAACTGAGATGCATATATGTTGTGAATGGTTTCCTTTTAAAAAAAATATGCTGATAGTAAATGGTTTGATATTTCTAAATGAGATCTTCTCAGAGGTTCTCAAAGGCCATTTTGTATTTTTAAATAATGTTTTTCAAACCAACAATAGGTTTACGTTTTGTCTCAGGAATGGTGTATTTACACAGCAAATGCATACCTTAGTATTTATGAATTCATTATTTTCAAATTATGGCTGGGACAGAAAATGTCCTGCAATCGTATGTTGACCCAGATATCTGCAAATAGGAGGATACTTATGGCTGTGGCTGATGTTTATCTGATGTTCCACAGCACTTTTGTGCGGGCTAAATTCTCAAAAATAGTGTGACAAAGAGCTTAAAGGCTTTAAAAAATACTGAGAATTCTTTGATCCCCTGACAGAAAAGAGAGAATAAATAACAAAAATAAAATGAATGAGAGTACACATTAAAAGAAAGTAAGTCAAAGTAATCATTGGAATAAACCTAGTAAAACTGCTGTTCAGTTACAGTGCATTGCATGATGCCAATGACTAATCTCAAATGTAATTGAATCAAAGCTGTGCAAAACAGGAAATTATTAAGACTCGGTTTCCAAACAAATTAAACCTTCAGCTGTGCTGAATATACACTGTATAACAATTGTTCCACACCAATGCACCGTAGTGGTGCAGGGAAAATAGGGTGCACAGTGTGCACAGAGCGTGCTAGATAGAATCAAACAGAAATAACTGTATTGCAATCTTGCAGTTTTTTCTGCAGATGGAGCTATATTACAGTAATCTTGCATATCTTTTCACTGGATATTTTATTTTTATGCAGATAAAATGGGATAGTCTTTTTACAAACCACATTTTCTTAGGGTTGTATTTTTAGTATTTTCATTTTTAGTATGTTATTATTTTCATATGCAATATATATGTGTAAAAGTAAGGATTTAGAAACTGTGATGTAAATCTAACTCTACTGCAGTACTTTGCTGACATTAAATTTTCATTATTTATATGTGTTATGTCTGTGCCATGACTTCTGTATAACTTCATCAGTCTCTCCCATTGATGCAGATGAGTTTTGGCCCACTTTTTCTTTAAAATGTTGTCTCTGTTCATTGAGGTTTATAGGCCCTTGTTTATCTTTAGCTCTTTTAAGATCCACTAAAGCATTTAAATCAAGTTGAAGAATGCCCTTTGACTGGAAAATTGCAACACCTTGATTCTTTTCCAGCTGTTCAGTTTTAGATTTGTAGGTGGCCTTAGGGTCTTGGTGCCCAGGTCCTGTGGCTGAAAACCAAACCCATATCATAATGCTTTCACGGCTGTGCTTCATAGTTAGTATGATGTGTTGATATGCTGTGTTTGGTTTTGTGATTTATGGCCGCACATGTCCACTTTGGCCTCATCTTTCTAAAGGACATTGTTCCAGAATTCGTGTGGTTTGTTTAAATGCAATTTTGCATTCCCAAGCTGTGCTACTTAGAGAGAAGAGACTAGAGAAGATGGATTTTTTGCAATTTCCCCTATATCACACTGTGTAGCATTGTAATAACACACATCTGAGTCCTGCGGACCAGCAAAATGCCACAACCTCTGCTTTTATAGAGATGCTCACACTTGCTGATGATCATTTGATTAGCAACACCTTGCTATTACTTGCCCTCTTTAATTAGAAGTATTTTGTGTGCACTTGGCTTTTCACAGAACTCTATGCAGTCCTGTTTAAACTTTCTATTTCACATGACCGAAAGCAGAGTTTTGAGGTAACTTATTTACCCCAACTCCATTACAATTGTTTTACTATATCATCTTTCCTTTCTTTAGATTGAACTACAAGAAAATCACGTAATCACTACATGTAAATGCAACATTTTTTGACAATATCTTTGCTGTCGCACTTTTTTCTGTTCCACTTAAATAAAAACCGTGTATCGTATGTTTTGTATTGTAAAATACACTTTTCATCACTGAGTCTTGTTGTTTGTATAGCAATGGCGTCTTTTGCTTAATGCCGCCCCCTAGTGTTATTGATAAAAAACCGTCTTTTGTGGCCGCGTTCCAAACCAAACCGATTGTATCCTTCATATTATCCTCTAACATCATTTTCTCATATCTCCTTTGTACGTCCATATACGATGACACTCCGCATACGCTTTGGGCTGGGAAAACAAACGCAGACGCGGTGACTGCGTACTGCGCGTGCGCGCAACGCTAAACCGCGGAGACGAGCTTTAAAGAGGGCCCCCTCGCGCGCGTGGCCGTGCTGTTGCGATGGGCCGAATCGGGGCCGCGCGCGCAGGAAGGCTGCTGATCATCAGAGTTGTCACGTCACGGATCCGCAGCGACAGATAAAGATGCTGAGGTGACAGGCAGAAGGAGAAAACGGACGATCACACTCAGACATATTTCCTTCGCTCCTCCATTCGCTCTTTTATTTTATTTCCAGTCACCGACAACTCCACCACCACCTCCGCCTATGGACGCTTCGCTCGCTATGGGATTCCGCTCGTTGTCGTCCCCGCCGCCCCCAAACCAAAAGGATTTTTCGTAACCACACCCGGCTCTTCTTTGGAACAAGGGCTGGCAGCTCAGACCCGAGGTAAGGATCCAGATGATTCAGTGCCTCCTCTTTTTTTCCACCACTCTTAACACCCCCATGTTTGTCGGCGGCAGCTGCGTACATGCGTTCGGTTTGTTAACCTGCATGTTGTCAGCGCTTAAAGTCAGGCAGGATGGGCTTGCGTGGCCTGCGGGTGGCCAATGTGCGTGGACGCGCCTGAGTAAATCTGCTGTGGCAACCAAATCGCTATGCAACAGCTCTCCACAGCAAAGCCGGGGTCAGTCAATGCAGGCAAGAGAAGGGGTTTAATTTTGCAGGGCGGCGTGACACCTTTGCTGGGACTCGGCTGTAGCTTGTTATCGACACATCCCGTTGAATACGATACAGAAGGCCTCTCTGTATTTGCTTGGTCACTGTGGTATGCACTAACAATGATCAAAAAGATGCACTGGAGGCAAGTGTAGCTCTTTACGTGAATGCATCTTTGATTCCCTATATAAACACACTTTCTGGTCCCATCCTTCCCAGCTTCCCAGTCTCCTCTTGATAGAACCCATCGTTCTGGAGAGAAGTCAGTCCAGAGATTAATTTTCATCCAGCAGCAGTCTCTCCGTCCTACCACTGAACCAGGCCACTCTTGGATTAGGCAGAAGATATTCTCGTTGGATCCAGGCTTATACGCATGTATGCATAGCAAGCTTTCAGGGTCAGGTCTGATTTGTTGTTGTTGTTTTTGTGAATATTCACCATCAAATCACATTCATATTCACTCTCAAGGAGAGCTCCTCTGCGGCAGAATCACTCATTGACATTTCATGATGCTTTTTGTAGCTGTAAACTTGCAGCTTCCAGCAGACCTAAAGGGCAGAGGCGATGACCAGCTGCAGTCAGCAAATGAAAATGGCACTGCACCATCGTCGCCATGGAGATGCTGGGGTCAGGAAGCGGGATGCATTATGAGGCAGGAGCTGGCTGTCATACGCGGCTTTTAATTTTGGGGTCCAAAGGCTGCTTCTGGTGGGCTTGTTGTTTTCTCTCTCGTCATTGGCGGTGTCTGGTATGGAGGAGGAGGAGGAGGAGCGGAACCGTGCCCCCTCTGTAAGGCGTTAGATTAGTCACAGCGTGAGGCAGCCGGGCTGGCTTGTGCAGGTGTGTTGATTTGTGCAATATGTGTACAAGCTTATGTTTGAATGAATGCTGGTGTGTTTGTGGGTCAAAGATGGCCTCAGATGAAGCCACTATTTAAAACTTTCTTTCCCCACACCCTATTTGCATGAAATAACAACCTCCAACTTCTGACTAATTGTAAGCAAATTATCTGCTACAGCCTCTTATATGTGATACCCAGGTGTGACCCTGAGGAAAAAACATCCTGAAGGAAAGCACAGGAACATGGGATGACCTTGAAGTTCTCACTCAGAGCACTAGTTATTCAATCACAGAGAAAGTTGCCCATCCCTTGAGGATATGAGCATTTTTGTGCAGCACGTTTGATGGCATGCTCTGTGATTTTGCATAAGCAGCAATTAGCTCAACGTTGAGAATTTACAGTTGGCTCAAAGACTTCCTGTGTTCATCGCTAATTTACCAAGAAAAATACTTTTATAGAAGTTTAGCCGGTGTGAATTAAAAATATTTCCTCTTTTGATTTACTTTTGATTCTCTTGAACCAAAGCAAGATAAAAGATTCAGGAGGTATGCTCAGGAGAGAAGAGGAGTTAGAGAGAGACAGGTGTAACAGTGAAGCTGGGGGGAGCGGAGGTAATGAAGGTGGTTGATTTTAAATACCTGGGGTCAATCTTTCAAAGCAATGGAGAATGAAGAAGAGAGTGCAAGGCAGCGTGGAGTGGGTTGGAGAGTCAGAGGCAATTTGTGACAGTAGGATGTGAAAAGGAAAGGTTTACAAGATGGTAGTGAGACCTGCTATGACGTATGGTTTGGAGTTGGTGACACTACCAAAAAGACAGGAAGCCAAGCTGGAGCTGTCAGAACTGAAAATGCTAAGATTTTAAATGGGAGTGACCAAAATGAACAAGATTAGAAATGAGTACATGAGAGGGAGAGCTCAGGTTGAACAGTTTGTAGATAAAGTTAGAGAGGCAAGGCTGACATGTGCAGAGGAGGGATAGCAGATATTCTGGGCAAAGGATGTTGATGCAGGTGCAAGGGAGGTGTAAAAGAGAAACATCACAGAGCAGCTTCATGGATGTAGTGACAGAGGACACGCAGAGGGTAGGTGTGACGGAAGAGGATGTTAGGGATCATGGGTGAGATGGAGGCAGAAGATTCACTGTGGCGAGCCCCAAAGGGAGCAGCTGAAAGAAGAAGAGTGAATGACCCAATGCTTAAAAGAACTAATGGTGAATGAATGTCAGCACTCACTCTGCTGTGTTTGGTATAGTAATTGGAAAATTCTAGCATGTGAAATGGTGACCGTGATCTCTGTTAATCCAAGCCTGCTGACAACAGAATGAGTGGCACTCCTGTAGAGCATACTCTAGTATAGTTCGACAAAATGTTTTAGTATCATTAAATATGGTTTTCAGTCATTTTTACACAATAAAAGGTAAGGATTAGGGTTAGGGTTAGCCTCAAGGCTTCTTCAGCAGTAAAACTGTGCTACATCCTAGTTCATCGCAAAACAGTACAATGTAGAGATTAGTGGCATTTTAAACTAAATCAGAGCATATATACTGAATATATGCAGTGTTATAAATGACCGCACACAAATTTCCAACCTTGCATTGTCACAAGTCTGATCACTCAAAGCCGCTTCATTGTGCTGCACTGGCCAAAACGCACAACCACTTTAATGTCATCTGATATTTTTTACACTGCACTGTTTTTACGACATTTAGTAAGTGATTGTTGATTTCGAATTATCGCACGTGTCTTGATTTCAGTTAAGTTTTTCCATTATGAAGATATTTGGTTTGTCGTGTATTTTGTTGAGCTCTATGCATGCCATTTGTTACATGTTTGATATGTTTAACCGCCTATAAATAAAGCATAAATTAGCTTATTATTATCCTCGCTACACCAATTCATGTAAAACAAAAAAACTGAAAAGCTGTAGGAGATGTAGACACATTCATAGTAGGAAGCATATATAAATATGCAGCTGGGGTCATAATCAAGCCCCTTTTGTCCCGTGAAGGTAAACATTTTAAAATAGACTGTAGTGTTAGTGTAATGTAAGTCCATTACAGTAATTGCGAGTCATTAAAAGGGATTTGTTTGGTCCAGTTGTGTCGTTGGATCTGTGTAGCTTCAACAAAGACCACCTTACTCCTGAGCCTTAACCTTGGGTCACATTTCATGCTCATCACTTCACTGTTATCTACTCTAACCACACTTCTCCCTCTTCCCAGCCTCACTAGCATGCTGCATGATGGGATTGATTCCCTCCTTGATGCCGGGATCATGCCCTGTAACCAAATAGTGTTTTGAAGGCTCGTTGCGTAACCGTAGATGCTCGGGCGCCGTGTACAGAATGATGAATCAAAGTCGGGCTTGCTGTAAGCGAGTGTTTGAAGGCGGACTAAAGGAAGTATCTAGCGAGTGCTCTCCGGAGGAATGCTTATCTGCGACACGGATGTTGTATAATGCAGGAACATGGACTCGGTTTTTCAAAAGGAAATTCCATTTTAAAGTTGATGTGTGTTAAAGGAGTTTGGCCACATCATGTCAGCCTAATTAAATGATTGGTAACACTTTTTAACAGGTTGTATTTTATAGAGATTCTATAAATTATTATTAAGTTTATTAATAATTTTTCTATTAATCCATTAGAAGCCTTCAATTTGGCTCCTCTGGAAGGTGTTTATCCTCCAGCATGGTGCTTTTTAGACATCTAGTCCAAAAATGTTTTATTAACAAATGATTACCGTGTATATGTAGTAATACTGACACAACTAACTTTATTTAATATGAACTGTAAGTTAGAATTATTACAGAATGATTCAGTATTGTGATAAATGTGAAAAGAGTTTATCTACAGCTGGATTTGACATGAATCGTCCATCTTTTCTTTCTTTTATCTTCATTCAATTTCCCAGTTGATGCCAATTTTTCTTTCTTTTGTATCAGGCGTAGGTATTATGTAAGCTGTAGCTTCAACCTACACATTTTTGGTTTGTCACTTGATTTTGTTTTTTTTAATCATTCAATTTCTCGTGATATAAATGAACAGAATAGAAATAACGACTGCAGATATCCATATTTCATTTGTGTGTGGAATTAAAAATAAACTTAAAACTGTCTTACACAATGAAATGAATGAATATGTAATTTCTAAGAATAGTTGGTGCTTTGTGTAAATTCAGTTATTTATAAAAATGTGAATTTTTGTGTGGTTTGTTTTTAATCAGTTCACTACTGAGTCGATTTAAATTAAGGAAATTAAACAGACTCATTACATCTGATAATACACTCATAAGATCTGCTGCTTGGCTTTCATACACAGAAGAGGGAAAATGATACTAAGATGATGAAACCTCTTTGTAATGTAATAGTTTTGCCTGTGAGTTTGTTGGGTGAGCTTGTCTAGAAGGACAGCTGCTGGCAGCAGGTGTGGCAGCTGCTGCAATGGTCACGTATCAGAAAGCTTCAGCTATTGAGGCAACGGTCGGTCTCTCAACTGAGCGGCATGCATGCTTTCTGTAGTGTTTTTAATGCCGTAAAACCCGCTGGATGTTAGCCTGAGATGCTAAAGTGCAGCTTGGTCAAATGTAAACAGATTACAGCTGATTTCCTCCTTCCGCTTCTGACTGCTTTGTTTCTCTCTTGGACTTCCGTAGGGTTCTTCATCAGATCCCAAATGCTCTGCCCAGTGTGAGGCTGCTGGTCGTGGGGGAAGCAGTGAGGGCAGCGTCCCTAGATTTGCTGACGGGATGAGTGGGGGAGCAGAGCAAACTGACATCTTGAGCGTGCTCTCCCTGGTTAAGGAACGATGGAAAGTGGTAAGCGCCGTGTTTTCCAGCTACAATAGGCAGCGTGTTTGTGCAGCCCCATCACTGCCTGTCCCGAGGTCACCCTCTGTTCCACAAACAGGATTTCTTTGTTCCTCAAACAATGCTTCCCCTGCCTATGAGCACCACCGCTTTCTTTTTAAGTGTCTCACCTGTGTTTTCGACAGTTTGGGGTCATGTCTCTCTGTCCAGGTTCTGCTGCTGCAGTACGGGTGATCCAAAAATAGCCTGTATAGCTATTTGTGGCAGTGCATTGTGCTATAGGCAGCAGCAGCAGTGCTCCCCAAAGGCCCATGTCTCTCACTGCTGTGCCAGCCTGGGCTCCATGTGAGGCTGTTGTTCCTAACTGGCTCCACTTCCTGTCATCTAAGGAGTTACATAAGAATGCTGCAGCTAATCCCACAACTTTAGCTCCAAGTGCGACAGAAAACTCTGTGCGAGCATGGAGGACAGTGAAGGGCACATCAGAGCTTAGGGGAAATTAAAGCTGTAGTAGTTGAGATACAAGATGAGCTTGAATACTACTGGTAGTTGAGAAGCAGCTAAAAGAATGAAATAAGGACGATGCTATGCACAAGTATAGGTGAACTATAAACTGAGTCATATAAATTCCTGCTGGTTAACCAGGAAAGAAATTTCCCATTTGCCAGCAGTTTTTAAAGAAAAAACTATTCAATTCAATTAATTCAATTCTATACATTCAAATAAGAACAAAAAATCTCCAACTAAGGATCAAACCAAATCGCAGTTATATCACGCCACAGAAAGGATAATAAATACTATTAAATCGCAAGGAGGTTGGTTTTAAAGTGGAATAACCCCCTGCTCACCATCAGAAAAAGCATAGGTTTAAGGCCCTTTACAGACCCAAAGGCTACATCTGTCTTTTGCATACAGTTTGTGGGCTCATGTGCCATTGTAGTATTCTTCTAGTTGACAAAACACCTAATTGTCATAAACTCTGTGAAGCCTGAAATGATCTTCACCTCTTACTTTTACTCTGTAGAAGTAGTATTTTTATATATCATATGTGCCATCATCTTTACTCCAGGTGAAGAAGATCGGGGGTGGTGGGTTTGGGGAGATCTACGAGGCGACGGACCTGATGACGCGGGTCAGCGTGGCACTGAAGGTGGAGTCGGCCCAGCAGCCCAAACAGGTGCTGAAGATGGAGGTCGCGGTGCTCAAGAAGCTCCAGGGTGAGTGCAAATGGATTCACTGATGTCACTTATTGGTACTGGCCCATCGTCTCACACGTGCAGAGTATTTATTGTTATCATCCAGCAAATGTTTAAGAGAAGAAAAAGCATTCACAATGTCTATCCTTCCTTCCAAAAATCTCCTCCTAGGAGAAAATGCTGGTATCACTTGTTAGCATCAGAGCAGGGTAGAATAAACTCTCCCTCTGAGAATAGATATAGATCTGAAAACAGTTTGGCCCAGGGTTCAGCACAATTTGCCTCAGTCCATGCTGTGGAAAAAACATCTGTGGTGGTCCTGCTTTTTAACAGAAACAACACAGCAAGTGTACGGTTGTCTGTGCTTGGACACTCCCAGGGTTAACATAAAGTTAGATCCTTTAGGGGGACTGTGTTACTTCCATTTCTCTTTCTTTTATAAAAGAAAAAAGGTCCTTCCTTCTCCCTTTTACCCACAATGCTTTTTTACCTCCCCCCTCCCAAGAAGAAAATCAATGGGCTGGGATCATGTTTGCTGTCTAATGGCTTTGGCCTGGAGCATCGTGGTCCTGTTGCTTCCTGAGGGAACCAGCATATAATTTGAGATGGGCTCAATTCCAGCCCCCCAACCATTGCTGTAGAGAGTAAATATCAACCAGCAGATATATAAAGCATAATGGAGTCAAATATAACCCACTTTCAACTTTGATGTATTTTTACCCTTAAATAACAATTTTGTAATAACAAATGATCTAAATAGTAGCATTTTTAGCACGAAGGTCTTGTCACTAACTATGCATGTAGACGCTGCTAGCTGAAGGGCTTTGGGGTGTGGCTGCAGCCAACCTGCCGGTGCAGCAATGTCCTTCCCATGCATAAACACACACACAAATGCTCAAGGCATCCATGCACACATGTCTAGACCTGGTGTCATGTGCTATATCCCATAAATCAGCAGGGAAATAATACAGTGAAGCTGCTGATGAGAGGGCACGGACATTGGATACGGTAGGGCGACTAAGTATGGGCACACACATCATTATGATTCATACAACCAGCCCTCAAATAATACAGCACGTGTAAGGTGAGAGGAAGGATCCTGAAACTCTCTTGTCCTTTTTCTCTTAGGTAAAGACCACGTGTGTCGCTTTGTGGGATGCGGCCGTAATGACCGTTTTAACTACGTGGTGATGGAGCTTCAGGTTAGTCCCAAAGGAAAAGACTCGTCTCTAAAAAGACTCTAAATGAAGCTTCTTTAAGAGTCAACTAAATCACTCACCAAGCAAGTGTCAAACATTTGCTAATTTCAGTTTGTGCAATAAAGATTTTTTGCCTTTCTGTGTTTCATATATTTGGAAATGTAAAAAATGTGGGAATTGGATTACTGGCTGTCCAAAGCATTTTAAAATCACAGAGTCAAGCTAAGTTAAAGCTCTAGAATTTATTTGAGTGGACTTTTAGACATTTTACTCAGTGATTATTTGGGAAATTAAAAAAAAAAATAAAGCACAACCATGCAAAGAGCAAGAATAACAACACAAACAAAGGGAAAACTAAATTAATAAGAAAAAAAAACTTATAATTGAGCTAATAAACATCCTCATAGCACCTATTCTGCTTTGATCACTAGCTTGCTTCTGTTTAGCGTATTTCCAGTCATGCTGTAACTGTGTCTTGTGGTCATAGCCACCATTCAGTCAATATGTGCAATGTTTGACCATTTTGATTATTTACCCTGGCCTTGATTGGACTTTGGGCTGTTGACTTGGAGAAATCATGGTGAGCTCTTACTCAAAGTTACTGTTATATAGAAGATGGTTACATGAAACCAAAGCAAATAAACATTTTAGAAATTTCTAAAAAATACTGCTGCATGTAAATAATTCAGCAGCTAACCTACAGTATATACAAAAAAACCAAAAAAAACCAACAAATATGGCCAAAAGAACAGTAACTATTTCCACTTTAAATGCATGTAGCATTTTGCAGAATATCAGGCAGAAGCAAACTCAAGCTGCAGGCTATTGATAGACTGCATCACATGCTGTGAATTGCAGGTATAAGATTCGTTTTCCATCGACCACATGAGGCTGTGTTACCCAAGACATGATCAGAAATTATAAATGCATCCTACTTGAATTGGATAGTAGTTGGCCTTGGGGTGTTATGAACGTGTGATCTGGTTGTAATTTGTGCAACCATTCCCACAGGAATGTCAAATTTTACTGCACCGCACTGGCTCCCGACCACACCATGTGTTTAAACTGTTGTGTGCAGCTCAGTTCATGTTGTACCTCACTTTTGGCTTGTTTCCTGCCCGCTGAACACATCTGTCTATCGCCCAGGCCAAACATTTCAAACAGTAAAGCCTTTGATTTGTATGTATCTTTAAATACTTTGTTCTTTTGTTTCATCATGTTTCAAACACTGTTCACTTTGTTTAGAGCACGATGGATGGATGGATGGATGGATGATTTGATTGATTGACTTGTTGTTCATTAAAAGCCAGGTGCAATGGGGAGATTTATCAGACAACTGCCTCTATACTAATAACTCGCTTGCGTGGCCCTTTAGGGTCGAAACCTGGCCGATTTGAGGAGAAGTATGCCTCGAGGAACATTCAGCATCAGCACCACCCTCCGTCTGGGGCGCCAGATCCTGGAAGCTATAGAGAGCATCCACTCTGTTGGCTTCCTGCATCGTGACATCAAACCGGTGTGTAGCAGGGAGTTGGGTGCAGGACATTCTTTGATTGCACATATGTCCCTACAGTATATTCAAGGCAGATAAGTAATATAAATATAGTCATATTTTTATTTCTATTGTCAGCATTGGACTCTGCCACTGACATCATTTTTTTGTAACTGGCTGCTAACATTGCTGCTGATTCAGTAGTTTGCTTTTTGCTTGCAGTAAGTCGGCTCAGCGTCAGTGTTGGCTAGATTCCTAAAACTAACAAAATGTAAATATTGTTTATCATTTGAGGTGCTGTCTTAAATTATATTCCCTTACTGGAAGACATTTCTTATTCATATATGGATATACTGTAAATAGAAATGACATTTTATTGCACATAGATTTCACTCTTTTTCAACTTCCTGTTTCTGCTACAGTCCAATTTTGCCATGGGTCGCTTCCCCAGCACCTGTCGTACCTGCTACATGCTGGACTTTGGTTTAGCTCGCCAGTTCACCAACTCTTGCCAGGAGGTCCGACCTGTAAGTGCATTCTCTGTTATGGCTTATATACTGAATCTGAAGGAGCAGTATGTAGGATTTAGTGACATCTAGCTTTTAAACTGAGGAGTGGAACTATATGAAAGTCCTATTTTAGCTCTATTTTAACTTGCACATTTAAGAACAGGGACCTTTCCACTGATAAAGGTTCTGCTCTGTTTACTGAGTTTTTGTGTAGCTTATTGTTTTGGTCTGTTGTAAATCCACAATGGAGACAAAGTTAACAAGTAACTTTTGAATATAATGCATGTTTTGCAGCTATAAAGACAGATACTTTTGTAGTTTCGTGTAGAGTATTGAAATTCAAACCAATTCTTATCTTGTTCTCCAAATCTCTGTTTGTAACAGGAAGCAAATTAAAAGTTTATGTCTAAAAATCTTGTTTGAAACTAACCATAAACAAGTTAGATATCATCAGCATCACCATTTAATGACTATGCCTGTCTTTATTTGTCAGCCCCGTCCAGTCGCAGGGTTTAGGGGAACAGTGCGATATGCATCTGTCAATGCGCACAAGAATAAGGTCAGTATCTGCCAAGTATGTGATAGAGGTTTTGTTTCATCTGTGATGCTGTCCTGCATGCGTCTTCCTCTTCTTTTCTTTTTTGACAGTCAAACATTATCCAATCCTGTTAACTCAGAGTTGTTTTCATTCTGCAGGAGATGGGACGTCACGATGACCTGTGGTCTCTCTTCTACATGTTGGTGGAGTTCTTGGTCGGTCAGTTGCCGTGGAGGAAGATCAAGGATAAAGTGAGGGCACTGAAAAAAATGAGCTCTGTCCTGGTGGCTCCAAATGATGACATATAATTGATGTGTGTTTGTGTATTTTAGGAACATGTGGGAAAGCTGAAAGAGACTTATGATCATCGTCTGATGCTCAAACATCTACCGGCAGAGTTTGGTGTGTTCTTGGATCACATCTCCAGCCTTGACTACTTTACCAAACCTGACTACCAGGTATGATTTACATTCAATAAAGAGGGAAGGTTTTCCTGTATCATAACCTGAGCAAATCGCTCAGGTTTTGGAGTGCATGTATATTTTCTGCTTCTATCATGATGAATTGATGATTATATATTTTTGTGTTGTTGCAGCTGTTGATGTCAGTGTTTGACAATAGTATGAAAACCTACAATGTCGTGGAAAATGACCCCTATGACTGGGAGCGGACCACTACTGATGGCACGCTGACGATTAGTGCCAGTACCACGACACCTCAACATCACACTCGCCTCACTCCAGCACACATGGGGTATGTTTGAAATATATACATGTATAAGTACAGAACATGTTTTATGGTGTCTATTTTCAGTAACTTCATGTATGGCTGAAATTTCTCTTGGGTCCATTTAAAAAAAAAAAAAAAAAAAAAAAAAAAAAAAAAAAATATATATATATATATATATATATATATATATATATATATATATATATATATATATATATATATATATATATATATATATATATATATATATATATATATATATATATATATATATATATATATATATATATATTATATCTTCAGAGACATTGAAAGTGTGTGCACCTTTTCTTGTTACAGTATGGCAAATGCGTCCCTGATCCCTGGCGATCTGCTGAGAGAAAATACAGATGAGGTTCTGCAGGATGAGCAGCTCAGCGACGTGGAGAACAACCCTGCTCCAGAGCGTCTGCCGGGCTCTCCCCTCCACCCGCACCGGAACCAGGAGACTGACGTCTGGGAGGAGCTGGATCGCAACCGTAACCGCATCAGGACAGCTGTCTGGAAGGTAAAAGCCACAGGGAATTCAAAGAAAATATAAGAAATGAACTTCACCTGCTTCTTTGGCATTTAAGTTACTTTTTAAAAAACAAAACAAAAAAACACTGTCTCCCACAGACGGCAGCGGAGGAGGAACACTGCAACAACCAGGGCAACCAAGGGCACCAGAGCCCCTATGCTGGTCCAAGCCTGGGTTCCCCTGTCAAACTGCACTCTGAGGTGGTGGCTTCAGACCGTGATGGCCCTCTGCTCAGGAAGCTCCGCAACATCCACAGCTTCGAGCTGGAGAGGAGGTTTGGCCTGGAGTCCAAGCCCAGCCCAGAGCGCTTCGTGGATGCCTGGTAAGTCTACTAAGCAACCAATACTTGTACTGCACGGTAATACTTACTTTCTTATCTAAATTCACCTTTAGGTAGACCAGAAGGTTGATTGTTTGCATTTGTCTTGTATATGTTCAGTTCAGCAAAGCAGCAGCTAGGCACTCAACAACAGGAGAAGGAATCTGACAGAGCTGCTATCATCCCAGTAACTCAGGCTCAAACTGTAATTGCCGGGGAGCGTCCTGATAGGGTTTGGCACTATGATGAAGAGTTCCTATCCGGTGGTGGTTCTCCTAAGCCAGCTTCCCCTGGATCGTTAGAGCAGGGAGAGGGGGCAGCCAGCAGTGGGGGATTTGTGGCCCTCAATTTGAGCTCTGGGAGGCAGGACTTTGACTCAAGGGAGTGGGTAATGGTGGAGCGACCCAGCGGGTCCCCAGGAGTCAAGGCTACCACCAGCCCTTCGGAGGAGGATGAGGAGCCAGAGGTGCTACAACCAGATGGACAGGATCCTGGATGGGAAAAGGGCAGCCAGAGCCCTAGATCGGGGAAAGCCAAACAAGAAAGCACGGCCTCTTCCAAAGGAAGTGTAAAAATGGACAAGTTGGAGCTTAGTGTGGGCCCTGCAGGGCCCTTGCCCCCAATCACTCCAACCAGCCCGGCTGAAGCTCTGGCTGAAGGAGTCCTCACACAGGTAAGCACTTTCATTTGAATACCATATCATAACATGGCATACATAATCCTGACTATAGTCAGCATTTTACAAGGTTAAAAAGCTGCACAGAGTCAGAGTTCTAGGTATAGAACGTAAATGCTAATATCATTCAACAGAGTGTCACCAGCTGCATCTTGCTGTGGTTTGAAGCTAAATGTTACTGCTTTATGTCTGCTCGCTTCTTCACTTGTGTGTATTTGTTAGAAAAAGATAGTTGTGACACAACTCAGAGCTTTTTATCAGATCACAGCATGGGAGAAAGAGGTCTTATGGCTTTGATTTACTTTAATTTGTAATCAATCTAATTATTTATTTGCAGGCATTTGGGTTAAGTGGTTGCTTTTTTCCTTTTTTGCTTCTCAAATCAAACTTTTTATTTCCAAAATATGTTTTGATTTGCTTACCTTAAACTACTTTCTTGCTACTTACCTATTCATAACATCCCAGTAGTCTATATCTTCCATTTCCATATTGCTGCTCTGTCTCTGAGCTTAACTTTGACTGATTTTAACATGTAAGAGAACAGACCTGCTGTCTATCCCCTGACTTCCTCTGCAGTCCGAACTTCTATATCCAGATTGCAAACATAAACTGCCATAACAAAAACTCCCTGACTGGTCTCCATCTTTCTTCATCAGTGTATGCAAAAATTTTAGAACTTCTTTAATTGATCCCTTCATCACTTAAAGCTCTGCATCCTGCTCCCCGCTAGCGCAGCCTGCTTGTCCCACCTCACAGTACTTCCACTATACTTCCTCAGTCCCTCACAAATCTCACAACCCCTCCTCTCTCCACCTCCCACTTCTTTCCCTCCCATCTCTTAGCTCCCTACCTCTCCTCCATCTCTGCCCGAGGAGGTTGCGGTCCGGACATCCAGCCCCATCCCTCTGCGCTCTCCCAGTCCTCACACCCTCCTGACCACCTTGTCGGACCCACTGCACCAACGTCAGCTGCCGGCCCTGAGGCGCAGCCAGTCCGCCGACCAGCAGCCGCAAGAACGCCCCTCCTCTTCCTCCTCCTACCACGCCTCCCTACCTCTGCCACCAAACCCCACCCCCAGCACCTGCTCACCCAGTCGCAGGAAATTGCCAGCCATCCCTGCGGGTGCTGCCAACACCAAGTTTCCCTCAGTCATTCGCATCACCCGTGCCCAGCTTCAGCAGGTGATGAGCCCATCACAGTCCTGTAAAAAGAGACCTCCATTCAGCTCCCTCTACATCAGTAGCATTACACCCGCTGTCAACATTTTTGTTCTTTTTTTGTTTTCATTTAAGTTGCTGGTTTTGGCTTCTTTTCTTCATTTGGCTTGCTTATTGTGTTGCTGTCAGGCAGCTCTCTCCAGAAACCATAAGGGGCATTGTGCAGGCCAGACAGAGCATGGGTCAGATGTGTCCTTGTGTCTGGACATGTGTTCTTGTGATCTGGATAGGGTTTGTGTGTTTGTCTGATTGTGGCATGTGTGTTTGGAATGTCGAGTCATGACTACAGGTTGCATGGTCTCTTTTGTTTCAGATCGTCTTTGTCCTCTCTATCTTTCTCTTTCTCTCTCTCTCCCTGTATTTGTTCCTCACCCTCTCTTCGCTGAAGCCCCCTGCGAAGTTGCGTGAACGTTTCCTGTCCTACTTGCTGGTTTAGTACTCACAGCTTGACTGACACTGCCATAGCACTTGTGTGTTTCGGTCTGATAATGGTAGCTATGGTATTGCATGCTGTTGCCAAACTAATCACCATTTATTACCACATTTTGTAAAATTGTTCAGTGTTCACACATCTGCAACAGGCTCTTGCTGCAGATCTACAGCACAACTCGCCATGTTGTAGTCTATCAGCAACAGACCTTTGACAATTTAGAATATTACTGCCATTTTTTTTAGTCTTTTCTTTTTCTTAAATAATACCTGTGTCTTTTTCTCTTCCCTCCCATGTCTCCACCTCTTCCCTCCCCACTCCAGTTAACGGCTCAGCGTCCTTCTGGGCTTTCCTCCCAGTCAGGTTCAGACAGTGCTCCACAGTGTCTCCTGCTGGAGAGGCATGGCGAAGCTGAAGCAGAAGCTCAGCAGGTTCAGGAGCGTACAGTGGACATCAGCTCCCCGCAGGACCATGTGGCCTCCCATCCAGGGTCACCAGTAGACCCCCTGGCTGAGATGCTGGTTAATGGAGACAGCCGCACCAAAGCTCAAAGCCCTGTGCCAAGCCGCATGTCTTCCCCGCGCTGCCCTCGTTCACCGTGCTCGCCTCCTCCATGCTCGGCATCTTCCCATCGCTCTCCTCGCAGCCCCTTGTTTGCCAATGGCCGTCTTTCCCCTCCTGTTAACAACCAAAGGGATTTAAGTATTGGAACTTTCCTCAAGCTTAAAGACAATGAGAATGACTCTATCCCCACTCCCTGTGTCACAGAGCCTCAGTTGAAGGGGGAAGACCCTAGAGAAGTCAACCTGACCCCAGAACAGATCACTAGCCCAGCCTCCTCCACCCCGCTGGCTGCCCCCCGTAAAGACCCTAGCCGCAGGCAAAGTCGAATCCCTGTGCTGGAGCCCTCGGCCCTCCTGGAGCTCCCTCCACCAGGATCCGCCAAGGAAAAGCTCTTACAGAAGAAAGCCAGCCATCAAGGCCAGGTCCCCTCACCCACTGCCTCGCCATCCCTCTCTGATAGGCGTGGCCCAATGGTAGCCTCCCTCACTAGAGATCCACTGTCCTCCACCTCTGACCGCTCTCAGGATGAGGACTCTCTTATGGGCTCCCGTTCTGACCGCCAGGGAGACGACGCTCCGTCTCTCTCCTCCTCCTCTAGCCCTCTGTCCCGCAAGAGCAGGATCCCTCGCCCCGTTCAGGCAGCTTCTTCTGCTGAGCAACTGGCTGCTCAATTCATGCCACGTCCACCTCCTGGAAAACCACCGTGTCGCCCCACAGTGGAGGGCAGGTAAGTTGTTGCCTTGCATCTTTTACTTTCATTAAGATACTATAAAGATATTTTCTCTTTTATTTATTTAATTTAATAATTTATGCCAAGAAACTTGATTTATCTCCATTTGAGCTTTGCTGTAAAATATCACTCGCTGTTTTTCATGTTTCACTCAGGCTTAGACGTTACCGCATCCGAGCTGGCAGCACCAGTGACTCAGAACTGCTGACGTGTATTGCTCAGCTAATGCATGGCTCCCGTGGCTCCCCCCTTCACCACCGCTCCTCTGCCCAGCACGGGGGCTCCAGGATGGGCATCTGCAGCCTGACGAGCTCTCCGCACCACCACCGCAGCTCGAGCGCCTCCCCCCGCAGTTCCTCCTCCCTGCAGCGCTCGGTCAGCTCCTCGCCCTCTCGCCACGAGCACCGTGGCGGCGGAGGAGGGGGCTGCTTTGGCCGCAGCCGCTCACCCCCTAGCTTCTCCGGCTCGCCGCCTCCCCGCCGCTTCTACCACCACCACCAGGATACATGCTGTAGTCGGCAGGCGCGCACCAGCCCGTTCCACCTGTCTAGAGGAAAAGGCTGCAGCAAAGAGAGCAAGTGCTCCAGCAAACTGAGTAGATAGACCCCACCAGGTTGAGTTGCTATAGCAGAGAAGTTGTAATAGGACAGACATCAGCCAGTGAGTCTTCCTGTATAATCAGTAAAATAGTCTGAACTTTACTCCTCTCACAGTTTGTCAGTGTTCTCTTCGCTCCTTCTGTTTTTTGCATAGGCTTTGTCATTCAGTATGTGTCCAGCTTTTAAATACCACCCCAGTGATTGTAGTTTTGCACTAAGGCTGCCGGACTCCTGGAAAACATATTTTAAAAAAGACTTTTATTAATCTTTGTGGCACAAGCCGGGATATCCAGAAATTTTAGTCCAACCCCCAAAAATGCTGCCTTTCCCAAAACTCTGAGGACATTAAATACTTGTTCACAAGCTGAATGACGATGCATGACTAGCAGACTGAACTTGAATTGGTGGAGTGCGTCCTTTATGATAATTTACCAAACAGGCAATGTTGTGTCAGGGTCTTCTTTTCATTTTTACAATCAATGCTGTAGTTTAAACCGTTCATGCAGCGCTGTAACACATAAATCAGAAGTTAGTTGGACCAGTGGGCACATATATAAAAGTCTCCGGATTATTGAACTTTGATTTGTCCTGCACCGCAATATATTAGAACTTATTTATCCCCAGCACTAATGCATTTGAATCATACTGATGGGATTTGCGACTTTAATTATTGGCCGGAGGGCCTAACTCAGATCAGGCAGGGTATAACGTTTTCTTTCTGATAAATGTGAATGCATAATAGGCAGAATTTGTGTATTTATTGAGATATTTATTTTGATGCTTAGCAATGCTTACGACTCCTATCCTCTCGCGTGCGATCGTTAAAGTGTGGTTTTTGTGTCACGTGCATTCGTTTTTAAAATGAGGGGATCGCTCAAAGCGACCCTTTATACAATCAGTCATGTAAAGCATGTGAGGACTCACACCTTTTTGTGCCTACTGTGTTGCTGAGAGGGAATCTGAAATGTCACACTGGAATGAAGGAATTAGAGGTTAGACTTGTGATGTTTTAGTAGCAGTAGTAAGTTTAAACGACTCAAGGTGCACTGATGTTCGTCGTAGCGCGTGCCTTGGCACTTCGGGCAGCTTGAAGATTCACTTTGGTGTGTTTGTAATTAGCGGAGGAAGATAAAAACAACAAAAAAACCAAGAGCCAAAAAACAGACTTGTGCCAGCGGTTATAAGACAACCCTTTTCATTCATTTATGTAGAAAAGGTAGCAACACAAATGTTTGTTAATCAAACATAATTTGAGCAGCAGTTTACTTAAGGACAAAGTAGCTATTATTTGTAACAGGAAATATTAGCTGTCCTGTCTACATACCAGGCCAGTGTTTGAGATAAAACTCTGAACAAATGTGAATTTCAGACCTCAAAAAAAAGAATTTTGTCAAATGTTATTGAAAACGGAGGCCATATGTACATATTTCTCACACCAAAACGATGCTCCATGCCTCCACGTGCGAGAATGTTTTTTTTTCCGTTCCCGTTTCTCCCGCACCGGAGAATGTCTTTTATATAACGACATACAGTATACGTTCTGTGCACAAGGTAAAGAAGCCAGAGTGTTGTTTGTGTTCAGTTTTTAGTCAGGATTCCTCACTGAAGCTCTCCTCCACAACCTATTCCCACTCCTCTGCTTGTAAGATACTGTAAAATAACTTCAGCTTCCTTCCAGTGCTTCTCTTTGCATGCTCAACAGAGAAAACCCCCCAAATCGACTACTGAGTAAAAAGCCGCATAACACTCATCATTATATAGCATTTACCACATTGGCCATTTCCTGTTAGGTGAATCTCTAAATCTTCTCTGGCTCATATTAAAAACTTGCTTTCTTACCTGATGTTAGTTTTCTGCACCGACCTGGGATGATTCTATCATTGCATATAATTGTAGTGACATGCAAAAATAAAAGGAGAACAGACTTTCCTGCATTTTACAGTCTTGCATTGTACTCACGAGCTGAAGCCTGATGGTAGTCACAGTCACAAACCACATCGCCAAATATTTTGATATACTTTGCAGTTTGAGTTGAGATGAGAGCGTCTTATTTCTGTCGATATTAAACAATGCTGTTTCGTCTGACTCATGTAGATTTCGCAGGTACCTACGCTAGCCTCACAGAGCAGCTATGATGACTCATCCTGAAGGCAGACATCGTTCAGTCAGTCAGCCGCCTTAATGTCTCTTCTCTGCCCCTCTGTGCATAGCGAGGGATGACTGAGCCTTGTCTGTGTTGGAGATCATTCCAGTATTAGGCCAAGCCAAGCCTTTCTCTCTCTCTCTCTATTATCTCACGGTCTATAAATGGCATGTGCTACCATGCAAACCCTCGCCACTGAAATCAGTGCTGAAAGACTTCTGTGTCAGAGCCGGAGCGCTCCACTGTGAGAATGTGTGGACCATTTACTGATCGACTGGTTGAAATTGGAGAATTTCAGGGTGCCGTATTCAAGGTGTGTTTGCAGTGTGATAGCTGTATGCTTTCAAATGGCTGTGCAATTTATACATCGCCAGCGAGCAGTCTTTGAATTCCCCCTCTTTCAAGGCTTCGAAGTTCAGAACGCTGTTGTGCAGACTTTTAATATATACCTGTAAAATATTGAAAGTAGTATTTAAATAATATCATTATCGTACAAATATGACATATATCCTAACGGGCTTCAATGAAAGGGAAGGACAGACACTAAACAGTGTGCTGCTGATTTTAAAAGATAATCAGATTTCTTATCATGGGTTTTAATATTATTATCTCACAAGTGGTGTGTAGTCGTAGGATTAGTGTTACCTTCCAGATGAGATTTTTCTTTGTCACTTTTAACAGTGGCTCGCTATTAGAAAGTGTCATATTTATAGTAGCTTGTTGGGGGGTTTTTGTGGTTACACAAAGCCACAGACCAACAGAATAAAGCCAGCTGTTTTGTTTTATTTTGAAAGGTGAGATGGAAACTAATAAAAGCTTTGGTGTGCACTTGTACACTTCTCATGTCATGATATTGAATTGCTTATAAATACTTGACAGAAATTATTTATTGTGACTTTTGCTAATTTGCCCATCTGTCATTTTCACTTGAGTTGTTGGGATTTTTTCAATGGTTGATATTTTTGTGTTGTAATGTATGTCGTTGTTTTGAAATGTAACTGTACAGTCTCAAGGAAAGAATGTAACAAGCGGGAGTTTTGCATTGTATATACCTGTAATTATTTATGTTAATTCTATTATTTGTATCATATCAATGCCTTGTACAGTGTTTTGTTTCTTTTTGTTTTCAAATTATTTTGTATTTTATTTTTATAAACTGGTTACAAATAAAATACTCATTCCGCATGCAGAAAGAATTTTGTGACAGATTCCTGTTTATAATCCTGAAATGTTGGACACTGAGCAAGGATACGCATATTAAAATTGCTAATTTATAAAGTGCTTCTTTTTAATTGAAATAAAACCACTGGGCATTCAAGCTGTTGTTTTTTTGAAAAAGACAAAAAAAAAAAAAGCATCCAACAAAACATAAAAAAGTAACTGAGTTAATAACATTTTACTTGCTTGTGCTTTTAAGGTTACATTGAAAATTAAAAACAAGTAAAAAGGGTTTATTCATTGTTTTGTTTTTCTAAATGGAAATGTGGAATTAGTCCCAAAATTAAATAAAATATATCACAATTTTTGAAGATTGCATTCAAAGTCAGCAATGCTGTGTGTATCTTAATGCAATATGATTTAGACTCAATCATTAAATAAATAAATAAATATCTATATATATAGCTATAGACACCCCTATAGGAACATAAAAAATACACTACCAGTCAAAGGTTTGGACACATTCTCAATGTTTTTTCTTTATTCTCACGACTGTTTACATTGTAGATTCTCACTGAAGCCATCGAAACTGTTAATGAACACACAAGCAATTATGTAATAAACAAAAAAGTGTGAAATAGCTCAAAACATTTTTATATGTTTCATCATGATTCTTCAAAACAGCCACCCTTTGCTTTGATTACTGCTTTGCACACTCTTGGCATTCTCTCGATGAGCTTCATGAGGTAGTCACTTGAAATGTTCCCAGAGATGCTGAGCACTTGTTGGCCCTTTTGGCTTCATTCTGCGGTCCATCTCATCCCAAACCATCTCGCCTGGGTTTAAGTCAGGTGACTGTGGAGGCCATGCCATCTGGTGCAGCACTCCATCACTCTCCTTGTTGGTCAAATAGCCCTTACAGCCTTGAGGTTTGTTTGGGGTCATTGTCCTGTTGAAAAATAAATGATGGTCCAACTAAAAGCAAATAGGATGGGATGGGATGACATGTCGCTTCAGGATGCTGTGGCAGCCATGCTGGTCCAGTGTTCCTTCAGTTTTGAATAAATCCCCAAAAGTGTCATCAGCAAAGCACCCCCACACCATCACACCTCCTCCTCCATGCTTCACGGTGTGAACCAGTTGTCAAATAAGGGCTGTCAGCTGTGTACCAACCTGACTTCTGCACAATACAACTGATGGTCCCAACCCCATTAAGAAGGCAAGAAATTCCACAAATGAACCCTGTCAAGGCACACCTGTGAAGTGAAAACCATTTCAGGTGACTACATCATGAAGCTCATTGAGAGAAGGTGGTCAACAAAGCAAGTGGTGGCAACTTTGAGGAATCTAAAATATAAAACATATTTAGAGTTTTTAGCATTTTTGTTTTGCTACATAATTCCATATATTTGATGTCTTCAGTGTGTATATACAATGTAGAAAGTAGTAAAAATAAAGAAAAATGAGAAGGTGTGTCCAGAATTTTGACTGGTAGTGTAGGTGTAGCGATTCATTGTAAGTTGCAAACATATGTAGAAATACAGTATGTGAGGCAAAAATACACTTCATGTGAGCATTTTCAACACACCCCGAGGTTTTCTTTTAATTTTTTTAAGTTGTAAAGTAGTGTTAAGGAATAGTTATTCAGGCTATTTGAAGAGTATTTAAAGCTCTTCTTTGAATGCTGGCTGCCCTTTCTTTTGTTTTCTGTCAACATGATCCCACATTTTTTCGGTAATGCTGAGGTCCAGGCGATGCCAGTCCGCGACTGATAGTGTTTCATTGTATGTTTTTACTGCACAGGCAGTGTTATCGGAATCATTGTCATGCTGAAAAGCGAAGACGTTGATCAATCAGATGTTTTCCAAAAGGAAGTGCATGATAGGACATGACTTTAGGATACTTTTTAGGATACTTTTCAAAAACTTCCAATTTCCTCAGGTTATTTTAAGGCAACACAGCACACCATGCTATGATTTTCAGAAAGCCCAGGAAACTATTACGCAACACCACTTTAAAAGGTTTTTGAGAAAGTCTCCCTCCTTGGAAGCGAAATATTAAAAAATGAGTGGTGACTCGAGATTATTTTTTTTTTGCAAAGGACTGTATTTAGGTTGTTATTATTAGTGTGTGGATGACATGTGAAAGCAGGCCCTTTTAACGGTCCTTGAATGACTCTTGAAGGCTCAGATGACAAACACACGTGGTTGGCATACGTAATTTGCAACACGCATGCGTACAGGCTAACCCCGCCCCCTTTCCTCTCAGTTCTTCAGCCGCGCAGCGCTTGGCAAGAATGGCGGCTCTTTTGGAATCGCTTCTATCACACAAAGTGGATATTATTAAGGTGGTGGACTGGCTAAAGAGTGCAGGGGTAGGTCTGAAACGGGTAATACTATCACGAGAGGAGCATTTATCTGCGTTTTATCTCCGCTTACTTTGTTCTGTGTGATGACACAGCTCGTAACTAATTGTAAACAAAACTTTTAGCTGCTGTGCTAGCGAGCCACGTTAGCTGTAGATCAGGTCGACTACAGACAAGATGGTAGCTGTCAGCTTCCCTTTTTTCAGAAGAAATGTTTTCAGTAAAACCTGTCATAATTTACCACAGTTACTTAATAATTTTACTATTATTTTCATTCTCTTAAGACAGATGTGGGGTTTTGCCATAAATTAGCCAGCACGTTGTTAGCTAGGTTAGATAATAATTTTCTTAGGAGATTTAACTGTATCTATCCAGAAAATTTAATTGCGTGGATATCTACTATCTTGGGATGCATCTAGGATTTAATCGCGCTGATGATCTGAGTTATTTCATGGTTGATAGATGGTTGATGCGCTTGTCTCGATCCAATTTTCCAACACTTAAAGTCTCTTTCTTCAACAGGACGAGGACAAGCTGTCGATTAGTGAACTCGGGCTGACAGTTCACAAAGAGGAGTTCGTCCCTTTTCTTTTAAATTTTCTGAGAGAGCAGAGCAGTCAAGCACTCACCCATGGCCCCGCCACCCCAGCTAAGACTCCCAGCCGCCCTAGGCCTGCTGCACAGACCCATGTTTTCTCGGAAAAGAGGGGCTGCAAGTCTGCCAGTGGTGGCAATGGTACTCGGGCTGCGAGCCGCGTCCAGCTGTTTTCTCCTTCATTTGTGTCACCTGGACCTGAAGGATCTCACTGTCTGAGCGGGGTCACTGCCTTCAGCAGCCCCTCCTCTTCTACAACATGGAGCCCTGCTTCCAGGCCTTCAGGATCTGAGCGGCGTGGTGGGCAAAGGACCATGCTTGGGGACTACATGGTTTCTCCTCCTGACTTTCAGCACAGCCCTAGCTTCCAGTCCCAGAAAAGCCGCAAGAAGAGTGGTGGCAACATGTCATTGGGGGGGCGAGGACGTGGAGGGCATTATATTGATGAGACTGGGGGGAGGAGATCAGTAAGAGGAGGAGAAGGGTATGGTAGGATAATTGAGCAGGTTTCACCTCCATCTGTAGGTCAGCTCAATTTCAACAACTTGGAGGAGTTCCCTCCTGTTGGCTCCTCACCCATTTCTCCTGCGTGAGTCTGCACAAGTCTAACATAAGTAGAGTCGTAAATATAGATTTGAACATGTAATTTTCAAACAATCTGACCACTTCTGTTATTCCTCAGGGCATCTAAGCCAACTAGAAGAATAAACCCGACACCAGTAAGTGCAGAGCGGCCACGCTCTAAACCAAAGACTTGCTTCACTTCCACCCCGTTCAGTAAACCATCCAGCCCCCTGTCAGGAGTAGTGCCACTCGAGGGGTCGATGACAGGGGGCAGTTCTCTGAGTCTGCAGGAAGAAAGGGAATTGCTTAAAAAGGAAAAGTAAGTGCACTTTTCCTCGATTTGGTCAAACAGATTTGAGTGCATTGTGGGGAAAATGTGTTTAGTTTTTGGATTGGCCAGTAATCCATGTCTGCTAGTGGGTGCCATATTACTTACAGATGGGTAATATTTTGCTGTGTTTTACAGGGAATGATGGAAGTGTAATCCATATTTTGTTGGTAATCGTCTGTACACTCTGGATTAGAGTAAAATTCCCCTTCAGGTTCTTATATGTATAACAGTCTCAGCTGTTTTTGCACCAGCTGAAGTATCTTTTTTTCCACATCTCAGTTTATCTTTGTAGTTTTATGATCAGGAATTTCTTGTTTTTAGGACAAAGCGTGCCCAGCAGGTCGGCTCTCCTCAGCCGTCTTCTTTGGAACCATGCACCCCTACCAAGACAGTGCTTAAAACAGGATCTAAAGTTACACCAGAACAACAGACAACTTGTCCTGAACCATCCAAAGTCACTTTCTCCTTGGAACTGGATCTTTTGGTTGAGCTGTATAGTACCTGCATCTCTGGTAAATGACCACAAGGTGGTGATCATTATCTAAAAACAATTACATGAGGATAAAATGAACTTGTACAAACAATTTTGCTAGATGAAGAACAGCTATTAGTAAATGCCTGTCAACAGGTTTCTGTTAAGTAATTAAAGAGTAATTAATAATGAAAGAAATTTAAAAAAGACTAAACACATTTAAATTAGTTAAAAAATTTTTTTATGTGTTTTCAGAAAACCTCGTACCAAACATTTTCCTGGAGCTCTTCTTTGTGATGCAGTTACTAACGTCTCGGTCCCCTCACACTCATGACGATGAACAGGAAAGTTTGTGTGCAGCTCATTCACACTCAGGTGTGCAGTCACGGAATATTACAAATACTAGGATTGCATATTTGCGTGTGTGTGTGTGTGTGTTGAAGGTCCCGATCTGTTTCAAATTTTCAGATATTCTCGAAAGATGTTATTTAAGACTAGTACACAATTGTGTGTATTTTGCAGTGAAGGTCCTGGAGAATCAGTTTCAGTGAGTGTCTTTTGTTTTCTCCACTTAACCGACTCCTCAACATTCTTAACTTTTTGACTCGTAACCATGTCTTCTTGTAATTTATCAGGTTGGTAGCTCATTTGGACAAGTGCACATTGCGACTGCTGGCAGAGAATGAACGGGTGGCATCTTTCTCTCCACATCTCAGGGACTTACTCACTCAGGCCCAAGATAAAAGCACGGCCAAGGTAACAGAGTTGTATTGTACAGCTGATGAAGTAAATGCAAACATTTATTGTGTTTTTAAATCTTTCCCAGTGCTGTATGCTATGTTATTAACATTACTACCAACCTATGTTGTTAATCCAGATTCTTATTTTGACCCATCTTCACTTAAAAAAAAATAAAATGAATGTATTTCAGCTCTCTCCTTCAGTGTCCACTTTCATCCACTCGGTCCCTTTCCAACCTGATACTGACAACCGGTCCAACTTTAGCAGTGACAAGGCTTTCCACATCTTCAAAAAACAGAGGTACATTTCTGCTTTTGTCCATTTTATAGAGGTGAACTGCTTTAAATTGCAAACGCAATGTTGTTTGTCGATCGACACAGTGTGAAATATTATAGTTGGATAATTTGTAGATTTAATTGTGAGATGAGAAACTTTTCTTGATTGTTTGGTGAATTAAGGATTCAACTGTTGAAATAAGTTGAATAAAACCACTGAATTAATTTTATTAATGATCAAGTATATTTTTTCCATTCATCAATTATCTTAATCACCTGATTCTTTTGTTCTTCTCACAGAGATATTTTTTATGAGGTGCTGAGAGAGTGGGAGGACTTTCACAAGGAACCCGGGTGGAATTTTGACACTGCACTTGGAAATAGGATCAGGTAAGTCCAGTTAGTTACAGCAGTGTTTTATTTATTTATTTATTTCTCCCCCTCATGGTCAGGAATTGGGTGACATTAAGGATTTCAATGTAATAAAGGATCTTTTTCTGTCTTTACTTCAGAGGAATGATGAGTCAGATGACTTCTGCAGGAAATCATTCTCATTTTGCGCGTCTGTTCCTGAAGCAGCTTATTCAGGTAAATCATACATTTTAACAAAAGCTATCTATCTCATTGCAGAAGTTGCCACCACGTGACATTCTTCTTACTTGGCCCAATAAGGTCTCAAATTGACCTTTTTTTTTTTTCTTTTTTTTTTTTCCTTTAGATGTGTAAAGGTCCCCGAGTGAACAGCACTTCTGGAGATGCTCCTGATGCTGACTTGTTAGGCATGTTGGGAGCTGAGGGTCTGGGGCGCCTGAAGCGTCTTGAAGAGCGTCTCATTCAGCCTCACGGAGTTGTTGGCCCGTGCTCACCTCCATCTTTTCCTGGTTACCAAGAGTTCTTCAGGGACTTCCTGCAGGCTGCTAGCTGGTGAGACAACAACATTTAAGTAAAAAGATAACAGCATAATAAATATTAAATTTCATATAAATTTCCTGTGTTCTTACTAGTTAAACTTTTTTTCTTTAATTTTTTTTAATGGACTATGTTGTTATAATCTGTTTTGTATATTGTGCACTAGCTGCCAGCTGAACCAGCACCTGCAGGATAGCTTGTGCCAGCAGCTACTCCAGCTGGACGAGGTGTCCATCCTGAGCCCTCCTGCTTCCATCTGTGAGCGGGACAAAGAGGAGGAGGAGGAAGATGGAGACATGGAGCAGCAGGTATTTTGTTATCTGCATCTGCAGCTCTTGTGGGTGTTTTGTTAAAATGCTTTACAGCTGTATTTTCCTTTTTTATTTGAAGCAATGTATTTTAACCTGGGTACCTGGAGAGCTCATCTTCTTAAACCTGTCCACTCTAAGAAGATGAGCTCTTATGCTGTTTATTATTTCATCCTTTTTAGGACGAGAAGCAGCGGTTCTCCTCTGTGTTGCTCCTAGCTCGTCTTCTAGCAAAGTTTCTGGGATTCATTTCCTTTCTGCCTTACCAAACATCCGAGAAGCCGTCCAGAGAAATACAGGATACTGCTATAGCCCTGCGCAGCAAGGTGACGAAACAAATACTTATTGCACCAAATGTTCAGGCCTGTTTTTAAATGGTGTATGTAAAAGTCAGAAGTAGTTTCAGTTCCTTTTATTTTCTTCCTGTACATCTGCAGTACAGATATAAATGTATATTTGATGCCATGCTACTTTTTTTTTTTTTTTTTCTTTCCCTCTTGGTCCCACAGAGTGTTCCAGTGCTAGATGTGTGTGCTGTGTTGAGAAACAGTATAAGGAGAAGGCACACCATCCTCACTGTTCCCTGGCTGGTGGAGTTCCTCTCCATGCTAGACTTTATCGGCCCTCGGCTGCTCTGCTACAGGACCACATTGGGCACACTGCTTCTCCTATATAGGTTTGTCTTCATATGCATGCATGTAAACTAGTTATGACAGTACAGGTAAATGGTATGTGTATATAGTAAAATAAAAAGTCTCCTGTTTGCTTGCAGGAAACTGGTTCTTGATCGATGTGAAGAAATGTGTTACCTAAATAAGCTACTGATGGTGTCAGTATTAGGCTGGCTCTTTCAGGTGAGTTACAATGTGTAGGCAAGATTTGTTTTTTATGTAATGGTTTATACAGTGAGCAGCAGACTCACCAATCATGAATCAAAGATCTATTTAACACTTTTATGATGCCTGAGAATAATATTTATTTATACGTAATGCTAACATGTAGTTGAACTTGTGTTTAACTTGTGTAGATTCCAGTGATTCCAGAGGATATTTTCTTCACTAGTGAGTTTACTGAGGTTGCCAAGGTGGAAGAAAGCGACATAAATGTGGCAGGGCTTGTAAGTGACAAACTTTAATAGGTGTTTGTCCATAAAACGACTTGTTTTTATATGCTTGTTAATTTTTTTTTTTTAGGACTGTATTCCTCTGGTGGATCAGCAGCTTCTTTATACTTGTTGTCCATTTCTTGGTGAGTAGAAATGTGGAATGCTGAATGTAAATCTTATGTTTAAATTGGGTTTAAGGGCACTGTATTCTTATCTTAATTTATAGTAGCTGTTTATTTCTGCATGCCTTAATTTAGATGGTTTAATAGCCATATTAACATTGGAGTCTTTACCTTCCCCTTTATTACTGAGATTCATGGGAACAAGGAGTCACAAGTTTGGTACAACCAGCCAGCTGATTCGCACATTCATCTACACGTGTATGTTTATCTGTGAGGTTTTGAGCTTTTTTTTTTTTCTTTTTTTTTTTTTTTCTGTTCAGTGTGTGTTTTTTACTGGTAGTAGCATTAAAAAAATAATACTAATAAAATGGATTGTCTCACAAAGTATTTGAATTGCAAGAAAGAGTGTCTGTCGCTGGCTGTTACAATTACAGTAAAAATTATTACAGTGAATTACTTTGTATGTTATCAGTCACTTTCTTGGCTTTTTATAGAGTTTCTCTTGGGCTGGTTATGAGCTTTTTTCATAACAAAACTGCTTTGTCATTTCATCTGTAGGTTCGAGGCTGGTCCTCACGTTATTTTTGTGTCTTTTAATTTGCATATGGGGAGCTGGGTTGTTGGACTAGCATGTCCTTTTCTTTTGGTTAAAGTGAAGCTCTGTCTTGAGGATGGTAATTTCTTTTTTTTTTTTTTGTTATACTGGTGTGATTATTCTTAACCATAGACACATTAAATTTAAAGTCTTGCATCTACAGGACTCAATCTTTGCCGGATTTTTTGCCCTTTGATTGGATGCAGAGTAGCGAGTGCAAGAATGGCACAGTTCTTATAGGTTGTTTGGCCTTTTGTTTAGTCATTGGTGGACTCGAGTTTCATTAAGAAGTTTGAAAAATAAACCGTCCTTTAATCAGAAACTGCACAGCTTTGTTCACGTTTGCTCAACACGTTCACCACAGATGAGCCAAGGGACAGCAACACGCGCTTTCTTTAGATAAATCCATCTTGTTTTTATTCATTCAGGTGAATTTCGTAAGCTTTTGGCTGCCTTTGTGTCCGGAAGCACAGCCAAGAGCGGAGGAATTATCCGCAAGATTACTCCCACGTCTGCTGAGCTCAAGGACACGCCAGCAGCTCACAGGTCACAGCAGAAACTGCAGGTGAATAACCAAGCGGCACAGCAAACAGGACTTTAAATGCAATAATTCCTGTGTGTGGGGTATTTAAATCTGTTGCTTGAATATGACAGGTGGACCTCGAGCAAGCCTTCTTTCACAACCAGCCTCCATCGTTACGTCGCACTGTGGAATTTGTAGCTGAGAGGGTTGGATCCAATGCTGTCAAGCATATGAAGTGAGTATTGTGGAGCTTTCAGAGTAAGCTGGTTTTTAAGCCACTAGATTGCAAATTAACTGCAGCTTTCACATCCCTTTGTTTTTATTTAACCTGCCTTCCATTAGATTATCCTTTTCCAATTGAAAGTGACTCTGAGAATGGTTTGTAATCAGCCTGCAGCTTTGGTTGGTTGCTTACCTAGGAGGCTAGAGACTGTCCAACAGCTTGTTTTACAGCACTTCAGTGGCAACTGCTGTAAATTTACCACTCTGTGTTTAAATGTTATATAGATATCTGCTCAAGACTTACTAAGAGCATCGTTGTTATTTTATTTTAAATGTAATTTTTGTACAGTTGTGTTATTCGTTTTGGGCTTCCCGCAGGGCTACCTTAGTAAATGAGTTGGTGGGACGAGGAGAAAAGATGCTGAGAGACGGACTGGGGTCGCCAAACTCAAATCCATCAAAACTGAATGACTCCATTTGTGCTCAATTGTGTGATGCGGGATTGGAGGCTTTGGCAAGAGCCACCAGGTACGAGAGCTTATTTTACAAGCGCCCAGCCGTTTTCTTGTTACGTGAATAGATTTGATTGGGAATTATTACAAGGTGCCACTTTCAGTTAAGAAAACACCCTCTTGCTTGCAGATTTTGCTGTGAGAAGAGCCCTGAAGCCATACGAATATTGCTCCCTCATGAGACTTCGCCTACTGTAAGTCCAAGAATACATATTTGGTTTAAGAAAAAAAAAGGAAGCAGAACATAAGTACAACAAACTACAGCAATATAGAGTTTTAGCTAATAAAAGAATTTTCTGAGAAACCTTTGTGGATGAGTTTGGAATTGGATATTTACACTCGAATTTCTACGCAGGTACTCGCCACTTCGGAAAACATCACCAAACGTCTTGCAACAGAAAAAGCCTGCAGCTGGCTTTCGGCTAACATTACAGGTAATTAGTTAAAGGGATAGATCACCCAGAAACTTAAATATAGAGCTGTTTCAGATGTGCATTTTCTGCATGTCTGCAGAAGAAGATTATAATTTTTATTTATCTATTTATTGGAAGGAGATCCAATGACCGGTTGTTCATTTTATTTACTTTCAAAAATCTTAGCTTATACTTCAACAGACACAGACAAAATGTAATGTCATATTTATTCTAGAGAGGCATCTAGGGATGGGTATTGATAAGATTTTAACGATTCCGATTCCATTTTCGATTCTGTTTAACAATTCGATTCTCTTAGCGTTCTCCTTTTAGCTTAGAACTTCTCTTTGAACAAGATAGAAATTTAGGAGTAACATGGCCTTACAAACCCAACAGTGAGATCTTAAGAGATCCACAGCCTACGGCTCTTCAATGGGGTGTCACAGGGTCCCCAGGAAAAAAAATTGTAAATGTAAAATAATAAAATAAATATTCTTCAGTAGCAATTACACAAGAATATCCAGTAATGTCCCTGCCTACAATTAAACACATTCACTTACCGAAAATCGGGGGCATCTGCTGTGGCAAATGGGTGCAAGCCTTTTACCACAAACTTAGTCACTGCTCGGTGACATTCGTCTACCCTGGCCTGAAAGGAGACGCTACCGGTAGACTGCAGCGAGAACTGCCAGCATCTGAGCCAGACTCTGTCTGTCTCTCTCATCATGGTCACCTAAATGCACAGTAATGGCAGGTTTTGTAATAAGGCAGATCGCGCTAACATAATATGCACTGTTAGTTGATTATTTACCTGCCGCATTAACGGGAGAGGACGTGCAAACGTTACCGCTGCTGCTGGGTTGAGATTCACGAGTCCGGAGCGGAATTAAAAACACGACATTCATTTAAGGTCATCGCGTGTTTTGTGAGCAAATGCTTTTGCATATTCGTAGTGTTTCCTCCCTTAATTGAAATATCTACTTTGCAAGTATTGCAAGTTGCCCTGTTGTCATCCGTTCTCGTAAAGTGTGACCAAACTTTTCAGCGTTTGAGCCGCTTAGGCGCCGTGTTTCCTGCCAGTTTTGCAACTTCGGCCAACGAAGTTGCAAAACGTTCCGCAACGTGGTGCTGTAATTCGGGGCGACTAGAATCGATAAGGGAATCGTTTGCAAAAATGGCAAACAACTCCAAGGAATTGAAACAATGGGAACCGGTTCTCAACAAGAACTGGTTTTCGTACCCATCCCTAGAGGCATTTATACACTTGTGTTTAATTTGATGGCGGCAACATGGGGGTATGGCAGCTGGGGCGCAGGGAGCAAAAGGCTGGGAAAGTGAGTGGTATTGAAAAGGACACGCCTGGAAGAAAATCTTTCAACCTAATAGGTTAACTGAGATTGACCTTTGGACCCTCAGGCAGCACTGCATTTAAAACGGGTATGATTCTTGAGTTTAGGAAGAGTTCCAGAAAACATTACGTGGGGAATTGTTTACAGACAGGTGGACCTCGAGCAAGCCTTCTCGAAGAAGCCATATGTGAATATAATCCAGAGAACATTTTGTCTTCTCTGAGCCAAAGCTAATTTAAAATGGACTGAGGCAAAGTGGAAAACTGTTGTGTGGTCAGATGGATTAAAATTGCAATGAGGAGAAGAGAGTGAGCATCCAGTTTGTCATTAGTGCTCAGTTCCAAAGGCTGGATCTCTGTTGGTTATGGGGGTGCATTAGTGTCCATGGATTTTGCAGCTTGCACAGCTGGAAAGGCACCATCAGTGCTGAAAAGTACATACAGGTACATCAGTCCCAGGTAGGAGATGGGGTTGATGAACTGTTTTTAAAATATGATGCACAGTGATTACGTGGCCCTATCCAAACTTTTTTTGGAGACGTAGGCCTGCCACCCAATTCAAATGACTTTTTTTTTTTTTTCTTTTTTTTTTTTTTTTCCCTTAAATTATACATTTTTACAAATTCAAACAATTTCTTCCATTTTTCTTTTTTAAATGTTTTATTTTGAATAAAATTTCGGTTTATAAGATTTGCAAGTCTTTGTGTTTTTGTTTAACTTTTTAAAAACAGTTTTGGGAAGTCCCCACTGGAACATGAATGCATTGATTGCTTTGAACTGCTGAATGAATGTAAATGAAGGAAAGGCTGAATTTTATGGCAGGGCAGTAGTTTTGCAAGCTTTTTGTGCTCGACTTAGGCCTGTTTTACTACTAACTAAGCCTCCAGACTAAAGCGTACAAAAACATTGAACTGACCTCAAACTCTCTGTGATGCCGGTATTATTTTAAGAACATAATTTCCATTGTAGATGAGAGAAGCACTCTCAGGATATCTAATTTCCATTAATTTCTCATTATAATTCTCTCTTATAAAGCACTCGTAAGACGGGAGTGGAAGAGCAGGTATGACCGCGTGATGAAGGCTCTTGGTAGTCCACCTGCTCCAGACTCTGATGTGGACAGAACTGTGGCTGAGCTGGTCCCTCAGGAAAAGTCACAAACTCCCAAGAGGAAACAAGGAAGTGAGAGAGTGATGTCCTGTCCTCCCCACTGTGACCACAGTGCTTCACTGCCCTCTGACATCATCGTTGAAATGAAGGTATTTTTATTTTTTTTTTGTGTGTTAGTACTTTGTCCAGCAGTGCTTTGTAATAACAACATTTCATTTGTGATTCTTTTCTCTTTTTTTTTTTTCCCCACTATGTCACACAGTTTACTGTTAAATCACGAGTGTGCCTCACCAGAATGTTAGAAAGTCCATGTAATAAATAAGATCTTAAATATGTAAAAGTCAACGATATGTCTGAACTCAAAGGGTTTAATTTTTAATGTAGGAACTGCTGAGCATCGCTGTTGGCCCGAGGACTGATAAGGAGCTGCCGACTGGCTCTCAGCTCCTAACACTGCTGCAAAAAGTGGGAGAAACATTATCCTGCAGAAAGGTGCGTCAGAGAGAGACGAGTGTCATAAAATTACACCGAATTTACTGATGAGTCGTTTCCCAGTGTTAATTACAGTCTTCCTTCTTTTTTCTTGCTTAGTTTTTGAATGTACTGTCAGAGCAGATGCTTCTGAACTGTAGTGTCCTACTGGCCTGCAAACTGGGTGAGATTTTAAGTGTTTAACTCTCATCATTCAAAATTGCTCTGCTTCTTAAATGTAAACATTATGAAACGTCCTTGACAGACCTGAGAATGTGTTCTGTGTATCTGTTCAGTGTCGGCAGAGCTCCCGGTGCTGCCTCTGTCAGAGTGCAGCGGACGTGGCGGGGATGCTGTTGGTAATGGTTCAGGGTCAGAGCCTCCTGTCACAGCGCTGCTGGAGCAGCTCGCTGAGCTGTGGGAGAAGGACAGCTGTTCCTCCGCCCCCATCCACCTGCTCTTTACCCCACTTACAGTCACTGCTGTGCTGAAGGCCAGCGACACAGAGGTATGAATGATATAGATGTATTAATGATCATAATATGACAGTCAAATTGAACATATATCAAACTTGTTATACATGTCCTTGGATAGATCCTAAAAAAACATTAGATTGAGGTGTGCAACACACATCGTTTTATTTTTTTTAATTTTTTTTTTTCCTTTTCAATTTCAATGTGTTAAAAATCTACAAGACTGAACAGTGTCGGCAAAATGGAACAGTTCTGTTGATGTTTCTTTTCTTGAAAGTTTCTTTACTATAAATTGTTCAAACCTACTCGCCTAAACACTTATAGCATGTTTATACTGGATGGAGACTTTATTTATTTATTTCCTTCCTGGATTCTTCTTCTTTGACTTATTTTCACTGCTTCTCCAGTGGATTTTAATACTCCTCCTGCTTTCCAGTCTGTCTGCTTTCTAGAGTAAACAGACTGGAAACAAGGCCGAGGGGAATGACATGTGAAACGGTCCCTGTCTTGAATTGAAAGATTTGGCCTCCAGCATTCTCCATCATTTTGAATTCTTCCTCTTTTTTTTTTTTTGTTCAGTTCTGTCAGGCCCAGTGTTCCTTAAACAGTTTTATTTATATACATATTTAAAAATGTAACCTTTTTCTATAACCTCTAATTATTTAATTTAAGGTCATTTGACACTGAAATCTCTAATTTTCTGCAAATGTTTTTATTATTTTTGTTGTGTTTTTTAGAGGAAGAACTACCGGTTTGTAATTGGAAGACTGGTGGACAGAGGATTATTGAGTGAAGAAGAGGTCAAATCCCATTGGAAGAAGCTAACAGAACTGGCCTTACCTGTGGTGAAGCTTCATTTTCTTGTCATCTTGTATAGCTTTGGAATTATTTCTTAATACTAATGATCTGACCTCTGGCTTTTTCTGCTCTCCTGTTCTAATTTTCTTGTCATTTTTTTTCTCTTTAGGAGCAGATAGCGAATTTTCAGCTGAAGTTAAAGACCGTGAAACCCGTCTCACCTCTGGCGGAGTTACAAAGCCACATGGACATTCTGCAGGTCTCACATCAGACAGTAGAGGGAGCTACATGATAGCAATAGTACTATCCAGTTTCCCCGCCGCAATTGTGTTTTCGCCACAGTGTTTAATGTAACATCTGCTTGTGTTGTTCAAGAGGTACACAGTTCTGAGTGACTTCTTTTTGCTGACTAGCTTTCTGCTTCACAGACCGTCAAAGAGAGTCAACAGTCAGCTTTTGCAAGTCTCAGGCTTAGGTTCTGTAGCTGCAAACCGAGAACTAAGGTGCCAAGTAGAACCAGAAAACCCCGTCCGTCAGGGGTAACATCTATGGACCACACAATCTCATCTTAGATCCAAAGGAATTTCCTGCAGGCAAACCTGGATTGATGCTTGTGTCTTTAGGCAAACAATAAACAAAAGATCGAGACGATGCATAGATTGGAGTCATAGTAGATTCACGCTTAAGACTGAAGAAGACTGGGCAATGAAATGGGGAATTTTTGCATAAAAAAAAAAAAAAAAAATTGCGTTATTAATATTTATCACGTAAAATCTATAACAAATACTACAAGTTTCAAAATTAGAAAAGTCACGTTTGTGTAAGACACATTGTTGTCTTCATTTCAGTATAGCACTTTCACTCTGCTGTTGACCGCTTCACTAGTGACTGCGTCTCTTTCATAAATGCAAGCATTTGTGATCATGTTTTTGTTCATGTTGAACAAGCGCCCTACTCCCTGCTGCTTTTAAACTGATATTCTTTTTAATGTTGCCGCATAGTTTAAATTCTAAATGACAGTGATGTATTCAGATTTAAGTGTTTATTGTGTATTGTCATGTTTGCAATGAGTAACATACAATTTCGTAATGAAAAAGAAAATAAAGTTTATCAGCTTGAATAATCTGCAGATTTTTGGGGGGTGTTTTTAATCAATGTGAAACTCAATTTAAAGACCTTATGAAATGTAGAGAAATTTAAATAATAACAGACATGCAAAAAAAAAAAAAAGGATTTGAATGTGGCTAAAAGGGAGGAGTATCCAGCAGCATCCCCTCCCTCTCCTTCCATGTCTGCCCTGCAGGAAGTTTCACTTCTCTGCTGAGACTTTTGGAGACGTTCGGATTCTCGATCAGAAGTCGGGAGATGGCTTGAACAAGAGCGGGGGGGCTTACCGGACAACTTTGCCCCACTGTATTGGAGAAATATGAAGCGATGTTCACCATGCTCACATTAAAACCGTTATTTTACACTAAGTCCGACTTGGACAGCTGCTGAGTTGCGTGTAAAACCCCTCAAAACAACAACACACATCATGGCAAACGTAAAAGTTGCGATTCGAGTCCGACCTCTCAACGCGAGGTAAGTTCCCGAGTTAGCTTATCCAGCTAATACAACATAATTTAATAGTTTATTATTGTTGTGTTATTGCTTCTTTGTGTCTGGAGTGCTGCTACCAGTATTTAAAACCATGCAATGTTGCCTGCTTCTTGGTGTGTTCAACAAGGCGTTATACTTCGTATGTTGCCCTCTTTTGCTTCTATTTTGTCCGTTTTGCTGCTTTAAATCGAAATCGAGCGTTAAACTAGCTCGTTAGCTAGCTCAGTACAACGCCGTGGTTTAAACGATGAGTGGTGCACATGTTGAATGACGACAACTGTGGCTGTCAGGGGTGCTGCCTACTAAACCAGCCTGTGTAGAGCTGAGTAGTAGTAGAAAAATGCAGGAAATATGTCTAAATTCAGGCAGGAAGTGAATGAATTACATTTCTGACTGACCCCTGCTTAAAGCCTCGTTTCGTGGCTTTTAGCTACAATCATATAAGTCATTATATTCCATTATGTCTGACAGTGTTATGCATATTCCATACAAAAACCTTTTTCACTTTGATCACATGGAAATGTGATGCATATTTTTTTAAGGCATTTGTTACCTTAAACAAGGCAGGAAAGTTGGAATGAACACGTTGGTTTGGTTTAATTTTCCGCTTTATGTTTAGGTGGGAAGATTTTGTTACATTTTATAGCGCTATGAAATCTGCTGGAACTACCAAAAACAAGCCAGGAGGTTTTAAAAGCTGCCATTTACATCAACAGGAAATTGCTACAGTATGTTAAATGCAGTTTGTTATTTTGAGGGGGTCTGGAGAAACACTTCAGACAAGTTCCATGGTGGTGTATTTAATTATTTTGAACTCTGGCTGGGTTGCTTAACCTCAGAGGCCACTACAGTACCGTAACAAAGCATTATTCAGGCTATGAAAGGCTGGACAATGATTCTTTCAGCTGGTCTTCCTGGTGTTTTACATAACAAAAGAATTTCTTATATTAAATGTTCACTGTCATGCAAATCTGTCCTTCCTGATTTGGGATTCTGACACCCTCATTTTGCTCATCGCTTTGAAGGATGTATTTCCTTCCTCTATATATTTGAATAAGGACCTGCTGTGTAACAGAGATAACATTTACACCAGCCAGGTCTGCATTCTTCATTCGACCTTGCATTTGAGCGTGTTGCTCTTCTGTTTTAGTTGACTGGCAGGATTCAGTAGGTGCCCCTGACAATGTGGGCAACATCTCACATATGCAAAAAAACAAACAAAACAAAACATGTCAGCCTGAGCTCATCTTAAGTTTGTATTAAAACACGTTTTTGTGCAAGGTTTACTGTTTTCCAGTCCCCAACCACCTCATGTACACGCTGTTTAGAGCCTAAGATTGAAGGTTGGTGGTTTTGGGTTGGGCCGCTGCTGGGGTTGGCAAAACGAGTCCCACGTGGTGAAGCACAGGGGGATGATTTACAACAGCCGCCTCGTGTGTCCCTAGCCCACCACAGAGATGGAGCTAGATGCCACTGCAGGCAGCATTTGCCATCATTATCACTCCTGGAGATCGAAATCCTCTCAGCTTCGTATTGTGATTGCCTTCAGTTTTGCTTGTGTTGCATCAGATTTGCTTGGTCCAGCTGCTGAAGCACACACATACACATACAGCGCACACAACGGATGACACAGTGGTCTTGATTACGCTCACAGAACCCTTGTGTGCTCTCTGGACTTTGTGGAAACGGCTCCAGCTGCATCTCAGACAAAGTTTTTGCAGAGCATGTCGGGGTCTGTTTTCATTTGAATCTGGGACTGGTCAGTGGTGCACTTGTGTTGCAATTTCATGGATCACATGCGCACACACACACAATTCATTGTGTTAATTGTCATGTGATGGCCTCAAGGCGAGTGGAGCCAGCGTAAATTTATCTCGACACTCTCTGAATTATATCAGCTGCAGCAAAAGAGGATTTTTAAAACCGATTTGAAACAGTGTATAGGATGATTATACAGCTTCTGAATTTAGAGTGAAAATGTTCTTAAAGCTCTGTCTGGTTTGCATTTGAGGTGTGAGATCCTGGTCAGTACTGATAGCATCCCGTAGGGCCATTTCTCTCTAGTGGAAGCATCAACCTTCTCAGTTGTTACCCACACCTAATAATAATAATAATAAGCATACACTTTTTTCTTTTCTTACTCACAGGGAGAGCGCAGATGGAGGAAGGCTAGCTGTTCGGGTGGAGGATAAGTTTGTGAAGATCCGAAACGTGAAGGTGAGTAGTCCTGTATACAAGTGTGACAGAATGGGAGTTGCACATAGCAACAACAGGATGTTTACAGGCTTAGTTCAACTTTTCCCCCCTCCTTTAAGCTGCTTCTGTTTGTTGTACAGTATGTGTTGAGCTCACACACACACACACACACACACACACACACACACACACACACACACACACACACACACAGCATAGCGACCCTTCCTGTCGAACACATGCAGTCTGAGCCCTCGGTGCACAAATATAAACAACAGCGCAACTACGTCATACTTCAGATACCTCCCAAACATCTCCAAGAAGAAACTGTGAAAGATAAAAACACCATGCAGTAGCTTTACTGTTAAATTAGGGGGGTTTATGTGAATCTGGCATGTGGCTGGAGTTATTATTCGAGGTTTCATTGAAGTTCTTGACATTTGGAACTAATTATTTTGTGAGCTTACAGTCCTGTAAGCTGATACTTTCACCACATTACCAACCTGCTGTGTCATATAGCTGAGTAGGCATGTCTGATTGGTTGAGCTGCATTGCCTGCAGACAGTCTAATGCTGTCTCTACAGCTTCAGTATGGAAAATGTTACACTTTATTTCTGATTTGGAATATCTGTATGAGCTAATATAGAAGTGAGAAAGCTCTATTTAAAGGGTCTAGCCTGTGGAAACAACAGCTATTATTATGATTCAAAATGATAAAGGACTTTCAGCTTGAAACCATTTTTGAAACTCACATTTAATCTTAAAGAAATGCTTCTCTTTATTTGCATTTTGTTTTAAATGCATGCTTTCAGGAAGAAGGTTTGGGTGGTGGACTAGAGAATCTGTTGCACATGATGTGACAGGAGACAAACCACATATGGCCTCCCTCTGCCTTGGAAAGGGATCGTGAACCCACGGCTCTTGCAGATCTCATGGGAATAATTATTTATGGAAACTGGGACAGTTTTGGAGCGTTTGAGACAGAAATAATAAAGACTGGATTTCAGTCGCAGTAAACAGCAAGTGAAACAACCTATAAAGACCTACTGAAATTAGCCTGTGTAAAACAAGAAAGAAGTAAAGGATAATGTTTTACAAGTTGTCAGGTTTCTTTAATATAAGTTGTTGGAGCTTTGTCGTTCAGGAGATTTGCCAGGGGCTGGTGTTGCTCTTAGTTCATCCCTCACACTACAAGTTCATTGTCCGTTTCCTCACAGTGCACAGGGGTTAAGTAGTCATGCTTTCAGGCAACCCAATTGCTGTGAACAAAATTGAATCCCAGGGCTTAGTGCTGCCTAATGCTGCAGTCAGTAAACGATTACTTACACAGATGATAGAGTGGGCTACACCTACAAGACTCTTTTTCCAGCCCCCTTCTTGGTGCTTTTTTTTTTTAACCAGCTGTAGTTGTGCTGTATTACAATGGAATCTGATCTGAACAAATGTAAACACAACATGTAATGTCAGCAACTTTCTCAATCTATTTATCAGTTCACCCCAACAAGGACTACTTTCACCTAGAACAGCAGAAAGAAAAAATAACCTTCCTCAAAGCCACTGTGTTCAGATATAATCTTTTATAATAATAGTAACATGCTATCTCATATACAGTACTGTGCAAAAATCCTGACAACCCCTGATTCATATTTTGCTAGGAAAAAAACATTAAATAGATGCAGTGTTTTATTAAAACATGTACTCATGTAAATGAAGATACAGTATATAAAGCAGAAACAGGGTTTGTGCAATTCTAACGAACTAACGAAGTCAATATTTAGACTGATCACGTTTATTCATCAACAAACCCAGAACACTCTCGGGAAAGCTTTCTTGTCATTACTTTTAAGTAGTCTTTGTGACATTTAAAGCACTGGTTAGAAAATGGTCGGACTTATGTACTGGAGTGAAAATGATTGAGCCCTTCAGATAGCTGGCTGTACCAAGGCCCAGTATAAGAAAATATAATGAGCTTAGTAGGTCTACTTTAAGTTAAATGATATAATGACATAAATATAATTATTACCTTTTCAACCACAGGCAAAATATTAGATTGGGAAATTAAGTGCAAGAACAATAATAAAACACAAATGTTATCATGAGCAGATGTAGCAGAGACTCATTGGATCCCCAGTAAATTGTAATGATTTTTTTATTTTACATTGCAGGCAGTGACTTAGAAGCATTGTTCAGGTGCTGGACTTTTCCAGTGCAGTTGTTACGCACGAGTGAATGCAAATGCTGCTGTGCTGTCTTTCCTCAGTTCAGGATTCACTTGCAGTAAGCAGAAAGTTGTGCAGTGTTAATGCACTGTGGCAAAGAAAGAACTGGAGTAGGAGTAAGCTTGTTGCTAATGAATGGAAAAAGCTTGCTTGCAATTCCACACTGTTGTTTAGAGCCTCATAAACAATGTCCATAGTACTCACTTCATGACTGGGATGTTTGGTTTCATTTTCTTGTTTTTTCATGTTATTAAAAGCATGCACGCTGTAAAGTCTGTCACTATGCTTATTTGTATAAGGTAGAATTTAGTACTTACTGGCCGTGCTGCTTTACTGTGGTAAGCATTGTTACTTATGTATCTTAAATGTAGACTAATTATATGTCTTACACTTTTATCTCCTTCCTAAAGTTGGATGGACGGACAGAAGGAGCTGTAGATTCCAGGGAGAAGCTTCTGGAATTTTGTTTTGACTACTGCTACTGGTCGGTGGATCGCGCAGACCCTCACTATGCATCGCAGGAGGAGGTAATGACCTAACTCACTGTGATTATGTTACTCACCGCAAATAACATGGTATCCTAAGTCATTATTTTTACAAAGGTGGTTGCTCACTGACTTATTGGTGGTAGTTATTTATGTTGTAAGCATCTACACAGTATATTAAAACACCAGAGTCTATGTCTATCATTTAGCCTCAAACATAACCTTTCTGTAATGTTAAGCCTGCAGTTCAGACCTTTAAATCCACAATCAAAATTTAACCAAACAGAATGCTCTAAAATTCTTGAATATATTACTTTTGAATGCAGTCTAATAGATAAAAATATCCATGTATTTTTGGTGAACAGGATCTGGTTTGATGTGTAGTTGTTTGCACTGCAGCATTGCCCAAAGCTGTTTCTTGTTTTCGTGCCATATTACATGCACTATTGTGGGTGGACACTGTGTGTGCGCTGATCCAAGTTTTGGCCACAAGTTGACTCTGGGCAAACAGAATCTCCAAAAGAAGAACCCAGAGGAAGCACGGTCCTTGTAGACAAACCACAACAAGAAGGGTGTGTGTTGTTTTCTATGTTTTTACACAGACGGCCACTCTGGGGACGTGATATCAGCTCCATCTGTTACCCTGCAGTCTCTTTGCCTCAGAAATGGCATGGCTAGAGTCGGCTTGCTTTTCATGTCCTGACTGTGACTGGGTGATTAGATATCTTCGCACTGCTTTGATTGGAGAGTGTTACTGGAACCTGAGATGGGCTTGAGATTAAGACGAGGTAGTGCCCATTTTTCAAGGAAATTTCCTCATATGGATTTTTCTTATTACACATAGGTTTGTCTCATTATGAATTTCTTTTTCCGTCACGTTTTACTTAGCGCAAAAGCTTAACAAAAAAACCTTTGGTTTTAGAGCCAGTCCACTTATTCTGTCCTTTGTTAATGGGGTTTCCTTCTCTGCCACGCCCTCTGTGCTGCACTCCACTCTTGTCAGTACTGCTTTTGTATGTGTTTGAGAAAGACTGGGCTGTGCCAATGGCCCACACACTGCACAGAACTATAGACAACACAACACTTCTTCCTGTCTCTGCTTCTGGCTTTATCCGCTTGTGTCCTCAGCGGAATCGTGTCCAGTCACAGTGGCCTGAAGACATTCCTCTGATGGCCTGGTGTGGGAGAAAGGGCACCAGTGATGGACTGAGCTGCTGGATTTAAATCTGACCTCCTTTCCAGAACTAGAGTCCAAAGCATTGTCTCCTCAATAGATTATGTATATCGTCATGTCAGCTGCTTACTGATCAGACATTATAATTGAAAATGTTTAAACTGAGGGTTTCTCTGATGGATTTGATGACACAAGGCCTGATGTAAAAAGGAGAAAAGACTGATTGCATGCTGCAGGGCAAGAACCATGATTAATGGCGCATTGCCAGGTAGACTTACATGTTCAGAAACCAGTCGTAACTATGTTACCAAACAAACTGGCAACCGAACTTTGCAACAATGCCCTGTTGTGCTACCTCATTTAACTGCCATTACATTTTGGTCATTGCTCCAACGTCACCCCTATGGATTTTGTTGTTTTTGTTTCCTAGCTTAATGAGGTGATGCTATTTTTTGCCAGTGCTGGATTTCTCATAGTTTCTACTCAAGCAAATTATATTTTTGCATACTTTACTTTTTTTTTCATAGCAGGAAAACAGACTTTGCCTTGCATGCAGTGTAGTTCCCAGGAGACTGAGACAATCTGAAACAGTGGGGGAATGAGACATGGAGAAACTGGATCTTAACTCCTGCTTTTCCAGTCCAGCAGGACTATCTCACCACTCCCACCTCCCCTCTCCTCTCCCCATGGATACATGCCTGCTGCTCTGTGCTGTCCACTGTACATGTCCATGCATCACTGATAGTTTACACTAGATGCTTGTAGTGTCTTCCAGCTTCATACACGGTTATAGTGAAGAGTGAAGACAGAAATGTAGTGTCTTATATCTGATTATATCTGATTCTTTTCAATGAGGACTGTTCACAAAAAGTTGACCTTTTAGGTCGGGAGGTTTGGTGTTTAATATTTATGTTTATAGGAGAAGGCTGAGTAGGGAGGAATGAGAATGGCTTTGCCCGGTGATGAAGGGTAAGATTTTGGAAGAGATTTATAATGCATAATGAAAGCCAGCTGTTTGGCTAATGTAGCAAAACAAGTGGGACTATTTGTCTAAATGGTGCCTTTGTTTTTGGCTTAGATATTAGGCAAACAAATATTATTTCCCCCTTATTTATTACCACAAACCCCTCAGCTTGTTTATTGCTTCGGTCTGTAAGAAACATGGAAGGGAAAAATTAAAGAGAAGCAGCGGATTTGAGTTTGGATAGAGACAAATGGCAAGAGAAAGTGATTAGAGACAAAGAGGGAATTCTGCTGAGGAGGAGGGGATATGGGCCGGGGGTCCGCTGTGCCTCTGCAGCCCCCCAGCTCTCCCCTGCCAAACTCACAGCTGCCTCACTAAGCAATTTTTCACAGTCAAATTTCAGTGTGACAACGTCACTGCTGAGGATTCAGCTCGGAGCACAAGGTTTTCTGTTGATTGCCTAATGGACTCAGATTGCAGGGGCTTTCCCCTCCCTGTCATCTGTATCTCTGACTTTTGTCAGTGTGCTGTGCGATTTAAATATGGCAGCAGTGTTTCTAGGTCTGTGTGTCAGTGGTGCTGCAGAGCGAGGGGAAGAATGGCTTCTCTGTGCATTGGAATAATCCTTCACACGCATGTGAGCAGTCGGCCGAAGCAACAGCCAACAGCCCTCTTCAGGCTGGTTTGAATTATCTACAAACATGGCACCAAATAGACCACATGATGTCAGCATAGAAATCTGAGATCTATGCCATATGGGTGCAGTGTGAGCACCTGTGTTTTATGGATACTCTGCCCTCACTTTTTCTATCAGCGAGGGAAGCAGATGAAAGGAATCATTTACGACAACGAGTTAAAGTGTGTACATAGAAGCGTACCACAAAGGATGCGGTGAAGTCATTTGAAGACAACTGTAAACTTCAAATGGAGCCTCCTCTCTGTAACATGTTCACTGTGCACACTTTAGTTGCTGTAGAAAGAACCTTGTGTGTGTGTGTGTGTTATTTAAAATGGGACACTTGTTACTGTTTTATTTATAGTAGACATACAACATTGATATGTTAGTGTATTATGAAGTGTGGTGTGAACGTGTGGACCTCTGGAAGAGCAGCTGCTACTCTATAAAAGCTAATGGGGAGCTAACAATATTGGTGTATTTCAAGCCTATCTGTAATGATACTGCATAAGTCTGGTCCCTAGTAAATGCGACTATATACTGAGCCACTCTAACCTACCCATGGGGGATATCACACAAGGCTCCCACCAGTCTGAAGCCTGCAGAAATAATTCCCAGCTTCCCATAAAGATTGTAATATGCAGGTCCACTGTACAGTGTTCTGCTTTGGCCTATTTAACAGCGATATGAGGGGGAGGAGCAGCAAGTCCCCAAACTCTTTCCAGATATGGTTTTATTTATTTGTGTTAAGCCTTGCCTTTGCCACAGTAGTTGCATCAGAAGTCAAGGCAAAATGAAGTGAAATACACTGTTGGAGTGCCCCCTGCCTTCATTTTTCTTCACTTCCCCTCCTCTGCTCTGCTTTTCTTTCCCTGGTGCCCTTCATCATGTGTAGGGATGCCTGAGTAATGAAGAGCAGCCTATCTGTTTGGCCTGCACATCTCTGTCTTTCCCCCTCCCTCTCATACAACCTCTCTGCTCTTCCATGCTAATTTGACCTACAAATTCTGTCCAAGTGTGACAAACGAGAGCGTTGTTGAACTCTGGCCAAACAGCTTCCTCTGTGTCTCTTCTTGCTGCTTGTGATTCAGCCTCTGCTGCCCGTGTCCTCGCGCTCCCTTTTTCCTCTCTGTGATGTTCCCTTTCCCTTTTCTCTCTCTTTCTAATCTAACTCTATAAACCCAGATTCCTTGCAGGAAGGACAAAGATCTCCTGTGACATCTTTTTTTTTTGTTGTTGTCCCATGTCTAAACAGAGGCATTTAGTTTTGCTCAGGGCCCAGCTGTTGTGTTTGTGTAACCCACTTGGAAAGTGTAGGACGGGAACTGAGTGACCCTTATCTTTGCTGCAGCTGTCCACCTCTGGACAGAAAACTGGGAGTAAAACCATTTTCACATGCAGACTCTCAGCTATGCATTGCTGTTGGTGACGCCCCTCTTGCCCGATCCTTTTGGTTGCGTCACACTCGGCTAAAGCAACGAGAAGCCAAAGTTTTAAATGTGGTTAAATGCTTCGCTCTGCTGGCCGTTTGCCATCACCCTTGACGACATTTACACGTATTTACACACAGACACGCTACACATAAATACTTCTCTGGGGTTTAGCGCAAAGCAGGCCACATAAAACCAGACCAGCAGTTGGCACTTCCACAGTGAGCGATTACAGGACTTAACTCATTACAGAGGCATTATTCCATGACTTTTTTTTCCCACCGTATTGCTGTATTTCTGTGCAGGAATCGCTTTTTCGTCAACCTTTCTCACGCACTTCATTTCCTTCCACCACTTTTCCCTTCTAGTTTGTTACCAAGCCACAAACTAGGCTCTGTGTTTGGGAAAAATTAGTTTTGCTCCGTGTTTTAAAACAAACTTGAACACAGTATTTGCCAGATCTCTGGCATAAAAAACAGCCAGATTCTTGTTTTACAGATCTGCTCCAGCTTACTTTGATGCGCATGAGGTAACTCAGGATTTTAGGTCTGTTGCTTATATAAACTTTTAGTAGATAGATACTAGACAGGACTCACCACTTGTTTAAAAAAAGCTGTAGTAAATATCACGTGGCACCATTTTAATGTAACATTTCTTTGCTTAAGTTTCATCATAATTTGAGGCCGCAAATGCATTTTATTAAGAGATAACGGTGTGCACAGTCTATTCTTGCACAACCAAGTGTTTCACTTAGTGCATCCCTGCGTAGCTGGATGATAAAAATAATATTATGTGATCTGCATTTTAAGTAATCTTTCCTCTGGAGGCTCTGAAGGCAGTTTTTCTCCATATTCTTCTTGATAATGTTTTTTTTTTCCACACTGAAGAGAGGGATTTAGCTTCTGCTAGATCTGGAGCCCTTCTGCTTTCCTCTTTCCTGCTTACTGTGTTTTGACAGTGACTCTGACCGGTGTTTCCTTCATTTAGAATGAAATCTATATTTTGCTTTTTCATTGTTAGATTGTTTTTCCTCAGAGGGCAACGCTTTTGTCCTTGTTTTGGTTGCTGTTTCGGCAGCCACTTAACTGGTCAGATGCAGACATGGGCGCGTGCACATGCAGCGACCTTCCTGTTCATTGTGGTGTTTAGTTTCTGTCTGTTTTGAGGAGTTGATCAAGCCTGCACATTTGCTGTCGCCTTGGCCTGGAAATTTCAGTCTCCAGACTATTTCTTTATTCCAGAAATGCCATCTGCCTCATATCTCACCTGCTTTGTTAAGCCAGAAATGCATCCTAATGCTGCAGGGTGTTGCAAACTGGGAAAGTAGGTTGTGACAGAAAGCCATTGTGTTCACTGAAGCAGGTTGAGTACAGTGACACAAATTACAGTTTACTGATTTTAATTTGGTGTGACAATGGCGACAAACAACGGGGTCACTTTAATATTTCCTGACACTGGCTGTTGAGACAAAACTCACACACAATGTTATTGTGTCAAGAAGCTGAATTAAAGTCGAGCTTCTTCTTGTGGTTTTTACAATATATAGTCAACTTTGAATAAAAACAGTACAAATTTCTTGGTAGAAACAGAAAACAATAGTAATGGTTTACTAGACAGTACAGAGACAGTCAGGTTCAAAGGAGCGAAAAGTTAAAGGAAAGTTCCTGCTCTTTGTGCTAAGCCTGGAGGGACACTAGGCCTTGTTGTAGAGGCCTTGTTGTAGCCCCCATAGAGTGAATTTAACAGGGTCAACTTTAACAAGGACTGTATTGATTCTCTGTGTTTGAGAGGGGAGACGTTGTCTGTGTCTGTTTTTCAATAGCACCATGAGGACAAGACAGAGGCGGCAGTGCTTTTTGTCTTCATGTTTAAGCCTTCATTCAGCTAAGAGGCAGGGGGTAACACTTGGTGGTCTGCACCCAAGTGGGCTGCACACTTTGGCATTTGTAGGAATGAGAACCGTTATTGAGCTACAGTTGCACAGTTAAGGTGCTTTTACTTTCAAATGATCTCTTTGTATCAAATATTACACTTTACTTTGGCTTTATTCTATTATTTTGATCTTTCTCTGTATACAGTATATCATACTGTATATTAAAAGTCAGTTACAAATTATATTCTTACTATCAAGACCCCAAAAGGTTTTAAGAACAGAAGTTAGCTTAAAGATCTTCTGCACTAAAGATGGTTAAAATAAATTCCTAATTTGGAGGGAAAATTATGATTTAGGTATTTCTACCTGTGTGTCTGTAGAGTGATTTATGAGGCCATTCAGAAAAACCAGCTGTCATGGCAACACTTTTTACAAGCTGGATGTGGCTCTTTCTGTACATTTCTTTAAGCTGCATACATTTTCATGGTTTTTATTTCAGAAGTGGCATGTGGTGCTAGTTAATATTTGAAGCAGGTGTTTACTATTTATATAAAAGTTTGACAGTTTGCTTTCTTGCTGTTTTTTTGCTACAATAACACGATATGCTGTTGGTCTCTGCGTGAGCTTCGCTCCATCATGTCAGTGCTAAATATTTTACTTGTCTGAGAAAACCCAAGGCTGTTGAATATTACCACACAACCTCACACAGTCCTAAGAAGAACTAGATGACCACTGAATACATTCAGAGTACTTTCACAAGGCTTGAGTCTTTCACAAGAGTTTTCAGCCACATCCAACTTAAATCTGGCCTTGCAAAATTGTGGGAATAGAGTATATACAGGCTTAACTCCAGGTTCTCGCATATCGTCAAAGCAGTTGGTAGTGTGATACACATGTGTGCACACACACAGGAGGCATGTTAAAAGTATTCCTTGATCTTTGGAGGTTGTGGTAGCTTTGAGAGGAATCCTCCTCTCTTCTCTGTGTACCCACCACCAGTCTCCATGGTCCAAACTTGAGCCTGGGGGCCTGGGAAAGAAAACCCCTCTCTGATCCCAGGGTGTGTTATGGTTTTTGGGGGAGAATGTGCATCTCAGGTCTGGTCTAGCTCAGGTTCCCAATGCCCCCAAAGGTATGTGTTGCTTTTGGACATAGCTTTTGGGTTGCAGCTGAGGCCACATGTCCTCAGAAACGGGTTTATTGATCGGTTGTATACAATGGACAACAATCAAGTGATTTATAATTTGCCCAGTCGTTGTTCATCTAACCTGCATGCACATAGTTGTATGTATAGTACATTTTATAAGTGATAAACAACCACTTTGCTTCATAGAGCCTGTTCCCATAATAGAAGATGTTTGGCTTCGCTAAGAATCATAATAAATATTTGCTGATTCTACACCTCTGTGATGCCAGGCGAAGCTTTTGAGCTTAATTGGTACTAAAGGGTCGAACGCATTCCAATAAAATATCCCCCAAATTCAGGATTCTGACCCCACCATTCACATGTTACAGGAGAAAATGAGATTTGCCAGAAAAGGGAGTGTTTTTCCAGTCTTCTCTTGTCCATGTTTGGTGAATCTGTGTGAACTGTAGCCTCAGTATCGTCTTCCTAGCTAACAGGAGTGTCACCTGCTGTGGTCTTCTGCTGCTGTAGCCCATCTACTTGAAGGCTCCACATGTTGTGCATTCAGAGATGGTCTTACACATATCTTGACTGTAAAGAGTGGTTACAGCATTTGAGTTAGTGTCGCCTTCCTAGCTTGAAGACGTCTGGTCATTCTCCTGTGACCTCTGGCCTCAAATACTCGTTGTTTTTGCTTTCCCAGAGAACTTCTGCTCACTGGATGTCTGTCTCTTTTTTTTTTTTTTTTTTTTTTTTACATTATCTGTAAAGCCTAGAGATAGTTTGAACTGGAGCGGGTCCTCTTGACCATGTCTACATGCCTAAATGCATTGGTTTTCTGCACTGTGATTGGCTGCTTAGAGAGCTTGTGTTCAGGAGCAGTTGAATTGGTGTACTGCAACAGGATTTTTCACTTTGTATATGTTTATTGAGTTTAAACAACAACTGAGAAGAGCCCAGCTGCTGAGATAATGTCTTAATTGTTTTTGCACAATAGCCATATGCTCATTGGAAAACAGATTTCTTGTCCATAAATTATGACTGTGTAAGATTAGTATCTTAATAACTGTTGAAAGTTGTCAAGATTAAAATCCTGATTGTTTGCTGTGCTGATCGTAAAGCTCTTTGAGGCCTAATCATGATTTATGATTCTATATAAATAGAAATGACTTCACCTCAGTTTATAAGACTTTGTTATTCAACCCTTATTTGGTATTTACTGCCTATTACTCCATGATTTTAAGACAGAGGCTCAACATCCTGGATTACTGTTATATAATATATCTGTTTAGATTTTCATCTGTTTTGACATAAATGCAAGTAATAAAAAGCTAATTTGTAAAAATGCAAGTTTAGATTGATAGCAAATTCTCCTACACTACTATATCTCTGCTGCAAACACAAAATGATATGCATTTCATTTGCCAGTATAGGTTTCAGGAAAAGTCTTTGTTCTCCTATAAAAATAAGTAGTTGAGATTTGGCCTTGTGCTGGTCATCTGCATGCTCTGGAGCTCAGATGCAGACACAGTAAGAAGGAAAACAAGAGGCCTCAGTTGATTGTTTTAGCGGGGCTTTCCGGGATCCCCTGTCCGAGGACTTTGCTGTTAGTCAAAGTTTATTTTCCTGACCCAGCCATTTTTCAGTCTTTTTGCCCTCACATTTGTTTCTCTTACATCTGCACTCTGCAAAATTGTTTACCTTGAGTATTAGCTGACCTCCATGCTCCCTGCACAAATACATCAGCAGGAAGGAACATTACCTCCCCACCACTGGCCTCATGCCACAGCATTGTGATCAAGAAACCTTAGTGTAAATCTATACTCGTGTAAAACACAACTGCAGTGCAGATCAAGGGCTTTCAGTTACATTGTAAACAACCCAGCAGCCCCTACTTGTTTTATTAAAATAATCTTCGAAGGGATGGAAGGGAGGAATCCAGGTGTGCTTTTTAACTCTGCATACTCTTTGTGCATTTCTGGTTAAGGGAGTGTGTGTATGTGTTAATTTCTTCAGGTGTTCCAGGACCTGGGTGTGTCGGTACTGTCCGGAGCTTCTGAGGGCTACAATGTGTGCCTGTTTGCTTATGGTCAAACAGGATCTGGAAAGACTTACACCATGATGGGGACGCCGGTGAGGAGAGTCCTGGAATCACTGCACAATATTAGATGCACTTTTTTCATGCCTTAGTTAATATTATAAAGGACATTGAAGGGTCCAGCTCATGCTACGCAGGCAGAAAATGCTTTGTTTTATAAATCTTTCGGTTGTGGCCCACACGTTAATGTTGGTCACTCTTTTTTTTTCAATTTTCTTTAGGACTCCATGGGCTTGACTCCTCGCATTTGTCAGGTAAGGTGGTTGATTAATACTCAACTCAGGTGGCGACACGAATGAAGTGAACATGCTGAACATTCATCTTCCTGAGTATCTAGTATTGTAGGTTGAAGTAACCTGCTGATCTTCTTTCCTCCCAGGGTCTCTTTCAGTCTGAAGACACTTTTTCAGATGGGCAGAACTCAAGCAGAGTGGAGATCAGGTACTTCTTTATTGCAGAGATCTGTGTCTTCTGATTCTAATCAATTTAATTGGGCCTTTTGTTGAAGTTTAATTCAAATTAGACAAGAGTTTATGGTGCAGTTATGCTGAAAAACTGTAGCCAGCAAAATTAAAACAGGATTCATTTCTGTTTTAATTTCTCTGGGAAAATTTGTTCATTTTAAGCTCTTCCTGCCCTTAACTCATAAATGTTAAATGGACTTGCACGTCAGTGGAGACGGAGCGCCAGGCTGGAAAGACTTTGGGTTCAGTGTCTTCTCCAAGGACACTTTGGTTTGCGGAGGGGCCAAGGATCAAAGTACTAACCCTGCCATTAGTGGACACCTGAGTACACGCCACTTGAGCCAAAGCTGCAGTATGGTTATTACAAGGAAAAATACAGGGTTTTTTACAATTTGAAGATTACAATCTCTCTAGCATACACACTGTTTCCCAGTTATTTGATTTGCTAAGCAGTTTAAAACACTGCCCGGGTAGCCATGATTACTACCTGGCTGAACTACAGCCAGCTTTTATTGTGTTTTCTAAGCTCTCAAAAAATAGAGCAGAAATAAAAACCTCAGAAGAGTAAAATTTAAGACATAGACATACAGATAATGAATGGAGTAGATTTAGCCAGACATGTGGTGTGCATCTAAGTGACGTTAGGGATATAAAAGACTTTAAGCTGAACTTATATTGAAGCTGATTTTTTTTAAACTTCTGCCTCCTTATTTCTCTGTCCTTGCAGCTTCTTGGAGATCTATAACGAGCGTGTAAGAGATCTGCTGAAGGGAGGAGAGCAGAAGAAGAAAGCCACACTGAGAGTTAGAGAACATCCTGAGAAAGGACCCTATGTACAAGGTGAGTTTTCATTCCTTTCCACTGCTAGACAGAAGAATGATAAATCTACATTAAAAACCCCTAAAATCAAGATGAACAAATTGCATTACAATGTTTAAAACATGACGTAGCAGTTCCAGGTGATGATGCACTAAATGTTGATCTAACGGACCAGCTTCAAGGAGACACAAATCCCTTTGGGATTGCATCAGGAAGGGCATCCGGTGCAAAAAATCTCCCAAATTAAACAGACAGTGACCCCTTGTGAGTAGGGGAGCAGCCAAAAGTATCTTGCATGAATGCACACTCAAGTAGAAGTCAGAAAAAATTCTCTAAGATGTCTTGTTTGTGTTGTTTACAAGTTACAAGTCTTCTTCTGTTTTTGATTTAGTTTTAGTCACATCTATTTTTAGTTGTTAGATTCCTGTTGCTTCTTTTATTTCACCTTTTCTCTTTTCCCCTTCATCTCTTCATCTTTTCCCTCTCGTTCCCTCCATTTCTTTCTCTCCTTGTCATCCGCCGGACTCTCCGTATTCAGAGCCCCACATCCACTCATTGTCTGTATCAGGAGAAATCCCACTTGGCCAGAGGAAGTGAAGTCATTTCCTTGTGGTTCCAAGCAGTTCCACACACATCATATCCCATTTAGGTTTTCCAAATTCTACTTCTAATCCCTCAGTGCTTTTCCATCCAAACACTGTTTTGCTGCCACTCCTGTTTTCCTTAAACAATTTAACTCTTTGTATTGACCAGCTTAGAGTTAACAAAGAGGAAGAGGCTAAATGATGAGCCAAGAGGCTCCATGATGATCTGTGTGCACATGTTTAACAGCTTTTTAAGTTGGTGATTCATGCCTGGAAGTAGAGCATTGTTAGAAACTGTTGTTTCTAGATGCTGTGGGAAATATTAAAAAGCACATGGTGGGAGCAAGGATTGATGCATTTCCTGTTTGTGTCTCTTTTTTATACTTCTTTCCTCTTAACATTTTAATCCCTGCAAATAATCAAAGCAGCTTTTTTGTCTCATCTCCATTCAGTTTCATGTTTTTAGAAGTTTTGTATGATGTAGAATAAAAATCGGACTGTGTTCAGTCTTGCTCGGGGTTGACCAATACAAATTATCATTCTCTTTGCGTCCCTCCCATCAGACCTTTCATCACATGTGGTCTCAGACTGCAAACAGGCCATAGACCTTCTGGAGGAAGGCATCGCCAACCGCATCACCGCAGCAACCCACAACCATGATGCCAGCAGCAGATCCCATGCAATCTTTACGATTCAGTACACACAGGTCATCTCACTCAGACTCTGCATGTTGTGCTGTTACTTTTTTCCAGATATTCTCATAATACTCCAGAGTATTGAATTTGTATGACGACTGTATAACTGACCACTGATCAATATGCAGACTTTGGGTTATTTACTTTTGTCTTTTCTCTTTAGGCTATCCTAGAAAACAACCTTCCTTCTGAAACTGTCAGCAAGATTAACCTGGTCGACCTGGCTGGGAGGTGAAAATGTTATTTCCTGCTGTCGTGTGCCCTATTTTTTCTCCTTCAGCATTGTTTAAGCCCAAATCGTTGACAAAAGTGCCCCCTAGTGGATACTGACTCTTGCCCTCACTTTGCTGAACTCCCTATTTCACACATTTTTTTAGTCATTTTTTATTGATATGATGTTATACTTTGTTTTTGTTGTGTCTACCAGTGAGAGAGCAGATCCCCACTACTGCAGGGATAGACTGACAGAGGGCTCCAACATCAACAAGTCTCTGGTTACTCTAGGCATTGTCATTTCAGCTCTTGGTAAATAAAATGTTTTAGTATTTTTATTTCACTTGAATAAACTTCCACAAAATTCACATCTATTCTCTTGTGTTCTCTCCTGTGCTTGCTTTTTGGCACATCCTTCAATCTTTTTGCCACCACCTCCGCAGCTCAGAACTCACAGATGTCAAGCAGCTGCCAGAGTATCAACAGCGTGGCCTCTGAGGGCGATGGTAGCACAGTGGGTAGCCACAGCAGCTCGCTGTCTGGAGGTGGAGGTGGGAGGAGGCACTGCTTCATTCCCTACAGAGACTCAGTCCTGACATGGCTTTTGAAAGACAGTCTGGGTGGAAACTCCAAAACCATTATGATTGCAAGTGAGTTCAAACTGAGTGATTCCACAATAAATTTTTATTTTCATATATATTCTAAAACTGTATTTAAGAAAACTGACCACCTTATGCCACGTAATGTGAGCGTTAACTGCTGCTGGCTTGTGTGCGTTTCGCGTGTATTTTCTCTTGCAGCGGTCTCACCCTCTGCCAGCAGTTATAACGAGACCCTGAGCACCCTGCGCTATGCTGCCCATGCCAGAAATATTGTCAACAAGCCTCGGGTTAATGAGGTTAGCGGCTGTTTGGAGTCAGATGCCAAGGTTTAATGTTTGATCTAATTGTTTGGATTAGGTTAACGTGCACTTTGATTTCTGTGCAGGATGCGAATGTTCGGCTGATCAGGGAACTGAGAGAGGAGATTGACAGGCTGAAGAGCATGCTGCTCAGCTTTGAAATGGTATGGTGACCTTTTATCGCTAGAGCGTGTCTCTAACTCTCCCAGGGAGACACTTGGCTGCGTTCACTCCCTTAAAAAAAAAAAATCCTTCTTAGTACTGTAAGGCTTTGTATAAAAGAGATTCTCACATTACACATTTTTCTACCAAATCCTTAATACAGTGTTTTATATCTTGGTGACATTTCTAATCCCCTTAGGTGGGCAGGACTGAATTGCATTGTAATGTCTGTGTGACATTTTCCTTTTGCACAGTATGTTGACTGATCATTTCTTTACTCTCTTGATTGACAGCAACGTAATCCCAGTCCATCCTTGAGTGACGAAAGGGATGGAAATCTTTCTGAAATCGTGCTGCAGAACGAGCTAAAGGTAACGCAGGGTCGACACACATGCTTGCATCTGCCTGTCTGAGTCTTTGACACTTTAAGCAAGTGTGACTTCGGTGGAATGTTTTTATCAGGTCGCTGCTTTTTCCAATATTTACCATGTATCTTCTCAAAGATTAGACACCGACACTAACTGAACTGGGATTTTATTTTTTGTTCTGCCTTACTAGGAGACATTGGAAACTTAAACAGTTAAACAAACCAAGTGTTAGAAATCATTCTATCTGAAGAAGTTTTTTCAGTACTACTATCTATAGGACTGGACATTAGTAGCAGATGTTGGTGCCAACGTTTTCTACCTCCCATTCTTCCTGACATTCCTTTCCCCTTACCCATTCCTGGGTTGCAGGTGGAGCAGCTGACAAAGGACTGGTCAGACAGCTGGAGAGACAAGAAGGAGCTCCTGGAGGAGTACAGTGTGGACATCAACAGAGACCGGGCCGGCTTCCTCATCAACTCCCTCCAGCCACACCTCGTTGCCCTTGATGGAGATGTTCTCAGCACCGGTGTCGTCTTTTATCACCTCAGGGTATGATGAGAAAAAAAAGGAAATACAGGGTTTATATTCTTTCTCTTTTTATGCAAGTGTCTTTGCAACCCAGGAGATACGTATTTGTAATTTACAGGCATGCCATAACATTCAAAATATATTTTTTTGCACAAACAACAGAATGCAAACTTTTGCATTTGCTCTACTTTTCTGAAATCTCAAGTTACTGTTTTTGTCAGCTGACTTGACTAAAACCACCTCTGTTTTTCTACTAGATCCCTCCAATCCTCTCATCTTCTTGTACTACTATTTCTCTCTGTACTTCTAGAAAAACTCTTGAGAAAAGGTGCGTTTCTGTTGCCTTTTCTTTTCACTGTATCTTCCAACTGTCCTGTCAACTTCCCCTCTGTGTGTACGTGTGTGTGTCTGCGTGTACCTTCTGCAATGCATAAAACTCTCTTGGATAAGAGGCTCTTAGTTCTGAGGCTAGGAGTCAGGGGAGCTTAAGCTGTCCTGATTCTGACAATGACAAGCGTACCCTTAGGCCTGACAATTACACAGTTTCCTGCATGTGAAGAACTGAGGCCACCTGGGAGCACATGTGGACTTGACACCAAATAAGAAAGCCTTTAATCCCATTAGATAAGACTTCAGATTAAACAAATCACATTTATTTTTCTTCCAGGTAAGTGAAAGAATAGACGTTAAAACCCCTTCACAGAAGATTTTGTGTCAAAATATTTGCTTGTTTTTTGTTTTTTTTTTAGATATTTTTGTGTTGTATGTGGATTTTGATTAGAGCTATCATGCTCACAATATATTTTTTGTTACAGGAAGGAGTTACCCGCATTGGACCTCAGGACCAATTTGAAGAACCACAAATAGGTATTTATTTATTCTCTTAAAGCCATGCGATAAGAGAGGTCTGGAAACAGAAATGATACAATACAGACAAAGTATATTTTTGAGTTTGTCATGTAGGTTATTGCACACAAGGTGCAGGGTACATTATGACGATGTGGATGTATTATAAGCCCCTTTTTCATTAAATGTTGCATTAGATGCTGTAAATGTTGTGTAGTTGAATAGCAGCAACGGTACAGCTTTCTAAATCAAAATGTGTCACAACATTTCTGCATTCTGTGTGTAGTCTTGCAGGGCAGCGCCAGCTGTGAGATTGAAAACCACGAGGGTGTGGTGACGCTCAGGCCAGTGCCGAGCTGTGTCTGCCTGCTCAACGACAGAGAGGTCACAGAGTCCTGTAGACTGGCTCAAGGTCAGCTCATGTCCTCAGCAGAGCACTTTGTTCATACTGTCTTTGGTTCCCAGCAGGTTTGCCCCAGATAATGTGACAGAAGCTGGTTATCTTGGTACAAAAAGGAGAAAAAAATTTATTTTTTAATTAGAGACGGACCGATCCGATATTACGTATCGGTATCAGTCCAATACTGACGTAAATTACTGGATCGGATATCGGAGAGAAATAAAAATGTAATCCGATCCATTAAATATCAAAAAAGCACCTCACAAAACTTGCGACACGGCGTAACTCGGCTCATAACCGTAGCACGTCGGAGCAGTGTGCTCACGTGATAGAGCGGCTGTGTGTATTTGTAGCCTCGCTACCAAACCAGCATTTCATCTCCGAGGAAGTTATCCCAGAGAGAAGTAAAGCAAGTGTGTAAGTTCATCTCTGAATGTTTGTAAAGCATTCCCACGTTAAGCTTAACAACCGATATATGGAGCGACTGCCTCTTCTTGCTGCTACTTCAATCGTGAAACTGATTAATGATCAGCTGATCGGCTTTTCCGTCGCGTGTCCGTCTCTCTTGTTTGTTTTTGGCCCACTTCGCGCCAGAAAGAGGAAACCAGCGGCTGAACAACAGCAGCACGTTTAAGCTTGATAAGCTGTTGTTAGAATTTATTTAATATTACTTTCTACACCAGGATCTTTTTCTACGTAGCTGATGGCTGGTAACTGTGCAGGGGCGGATCTAGCAAAGTTTAGCCAGGGGGCCAATAGGGCATGAACAGGGAAAAGGGGGCACAAAGACATACTTTTCTTTCTTATTCTCATTTAAAATGTCTAGCTTTTAATAAATAATTATCTGAATCTTACACCCAAAGTTTTAATCTTATGTAAAATATATAGAAGTCCATTACTGTATATAGTAACTGTTAAGTCTAATATATATACCCTAGTAAGCTATACTACTTTTTCCTTTGGGAAGACACCATCTGTGCAGTCTGCAATTCTGTTGAAGAAAGATGTTGAATCTATTTAATTATTCTTGAAAAATAATTTATTTCTGTGCATTTTTTTTTTCACACTGCATCAAATTAAGGTTGATTACGTCGATTAAGCATCATGAGGTGGAGGGTGGGGGGTGGTTCCCTATTTTTTATTTTTTTTTGCTGGGAGTTTGCAACCCTATTAGTTAGGTTGCTTAATATTTCTGCTAAGTACTCTTTAAAATACCAGAATAGGAAGGATTGAGTAGGTTTAAGTTTATTAGATTGATCAGTTTTGCTGAACTATGAAATATTTTGGGTGCAGTGTATTTTTTACATTCAGGTATAATAGAATAGCTTTAGTGTTGTTGTTTATTTAAACTTGAGTATGAACTTATACAAAATGCAGCAATATATTAAAAAAACAGTTTTATTGATTAAAAAACACACTATATCGGATTCATATTGGTATCGGCAGATATCCAAATATATGATATCGGTATCGCACATAAAAAAGTGGTATCGTGCCATCTGTAGTTTTAATGTTGGATTTGAGCTGTGCGAGTCCAATTTTGTGATTTGATTGATTATTTTTATGTAGATATTGTAAATCAGCTTTTGGTGAGTTACTGCTTTGCTCTGCTGCACGTAAAGCTAATTCATGACTTCAAATGCAGTTGATGCCTTTTGCTTAATTAATGCTGGCCTTAAACGAAACTTGAATTTCATCCAAGAATCAAAAGAACATGCTGTGAGCAATTTGTCTTTCAAATAAGCAGGGGGAAAAATGATGTTCTCGACACACATATACATTCAGCAAAGCTGAAAAAAATATAAATGCACATATGCTTAAAGATTTACAGAGTTACCTTAAAGATAAAAATGCAGGGTACACACACACACAGCTTCCATGAACACAATGCCATGGGTTTAGCACAGCTCATGATGAAAGATTTGTCTCTCTGTCTCCAGGGACAGTGATTACCTTGGGAGGAGTGCATAAGTTCCGCTTCAACCACCCGGCTGAAGCAGCTGTCCTTCGGGAACGCAGGCGGGTAGGTGCTAATCGTCCCAAAACGAATGCGATGCTGTTGATTAGGATGACAATCATGAAAATATTTATGATGAGCAGATGATTGGGTGATACACTTGAATGCTAATGATACACAGAATTTCCCTTTTAACACATTTCTTATTTTGTCTGTAAACACTAAAATATTAATTTTTCTTTTAAGGCCAGTGAAGGTGGCATGACCTGCACCTACACAGAGCTTTGCCTTGTGACCCCTGATAACAGGTAAATACTGTTTTAAGGAAATGTTTCCCACTCTGTGAATATATGTGGGTTAAACAGGTATTTTTCTGTACCCACTTTCATATTTGATAAGAATTACAAATCCAGTGTCCTTCCTGTAGATTCATGCATAAGTCCTTCCACTTGGTGGAGTGCATGTTTCCATTAGCCCCCACCCTTGTGAACAATCCCAGTTAGCTGTTTGCGATTCAGGCTCAGGGGTTGCTTAGTTACTCATGAGACGCTGAACACAACAGTATCCTTTACTTTCAACCTCTCTGCCACCAAACTATAAAATTCTAGACATCAAACTACACATAGGTGAGGTAAAATGATCGTTTTACTCTCCATGGTTGTCTTTTTTTCTCTCTTATTTCATCATCGTTTCTCAGTCTGTGCTTCATCTGTGTCATGCATCTCTTTTTGTAGTGTCAAAGAAGCGAATCTCCCACAGCAGGTGGGTGCATGCTTCTCTCCCGGTGAGGAGCCTTCTGCCAGGCAGCGTGTGGAGGAGCAGAAACGCTTCGTGGAGAGTTTGCGTCAGGAGATTCAGGCTGAACAGAGACGGGCTGAGAGAGAGCTAGAAAGGGAGCAGGCCTACCTCCAACAGCAGCACACTGAGAGTGAGAACTCTTTGCATTTCATCACTTACACAAGTATTATTCAAAATCCAAGCTGAAATTCTGCATCGTTTAAAAAAAAGAAAAAAGGATGACATACCAAAAGTCATATTGATTGCGATTTCTAGTGCTCAAAATGTCCTACTTTCTGTCTTTAATCAACAGTCCAGCAGTGGATTTTGAAGGAGAAACATCGCCTGACAGCTGTTGAACAGAGGATCACTCAGGAGTCTGGAGTTCAAGCAGACCTCCTCCCTGCACCCCTGCTGGAGAGGTTAACAAGCCATGTGTTCAGGGATCAGAAAGATGTTTCAGTGGATTGTCCATCCCAAGTGATAAGAGCCAGGAAGAAGGCAGTGCAGGATGAATTGCTAAAGCATCACGCTCTCTGCCGGGCCGAGAGCCGCATTCGGCGCAAAAGGCTGCGTTACCAGCTGGAGAGAATCGCCAGCAAGCAGCATCTGTTGGAAGCAAAGAAAGAGTTACAGCAGCTGGAAAAGACTCTGCCTTTAGGACCAGACAGCCCAGAATCTCCTGAGGCTGGATCGCCCTCAAAGGTCAAAGGACGACCGTTTGATTCTCGTAGACACTCGTTTTCATCCGATCTTTTGTCCCGACTCTACCCACAGAACACACCCATCTTCAGGTAAGGGGACAGTAAAATCTGTTGGTGAGGATTCAGGAAGCAGTTTTTCAGGTTTTTTTTAATTATTTAGGTCTTGACTGTTAAGACATCTGTTTTTCTCCTTCTCCAACAGACACTTCCTCAAGAGAAACAGATCCACAGACCTGACTTTAAATTCACCCACAACGTCCGATTGGACTGGTAGCAGGAAGTGGGTTTCGGATGAGTGTCTTCCTCGGGAAAGGACCCAAAGTTGTTCTGGTTCTATCTTCTCAGAGCAAAATCAGCCCCGCCAGAATGGAGTAACCTCCCCTGAAAAGATCACACAGACTGCCAAGGAGGGACCACAAACCCAGCTCTGCCGGGAAAGGCCAGAAAGGAAACCTCTGCTTCCGAACCGAGACCTGTCTTTTAAGAACAGGTCAGACCAGAAATTGACGGGTACACAGAAGTTGCCTCTTGGATGTAGTTTGCTGCTAGTCGGCAAGGAAAACTTTCAAGGATCATCCACAGACAAACCCAGTTCTGAGAATGGCCCTGTTATGCACGAGAAAACATCCTGTCATGCAGATAACAGCAGATTAGGAACCATCAGCAAGTCGTTTCCTCGTTCTGTGGGGCCCAGGATAAAAAGAGCTCTGTCCAGAGTGTTCAGAAAACCTCCCTCAGGTGTGAATAGACAACTGCCTAAGCCGCTTGGAAAATTTACAAGTAAATTTCACTGGAGACAAAGAAGAGACAAGAGCCTTAGAGACACCAAAATGGGTCAAAGGAAATGTACCATTAAAACTACAGTCTCGTGTGAGGAGCTTGACCAAAGGACTCTGTTTGAGAGCATTAGACATAGACGGTGGCATAGTACTGAGGCTCTGATGAACAAGACTAGTAGATGGATCGATGAGCAGCATGGACTGGTTGGATGGGAGGAAGAGCGAGAAGTCAAAGACAATGGGACATCAGACTGCGAGAGCCTTTTCTCTCTTGATTCTCTGTCCTCTGCTTATGCCACAGCTCTAGCAGAGCAGCTGAGACATGAGGATGCAGCTCAAAGCGAAGCAGAGAGTGAAGACAGTCAGATGTCTAAAGATTCACTCAGTTTGGAGAGCACTGTTAAATTCTCAACAGTGAAGAGATTTAGCCAGACACTGGTACCAACCTACTCACTGGTGACGGATTCCACTGATTCATCCAAGCTGCACACTAAAACAGCAGAGACCAGTTTTGAGTGGGACAGCCGTCAGAAAACTCTCGTAATCCCAATAGAGGCATACTGGAGCCATCAAAGCTCCCCGAAGACAAGACAAATTGATACAACAATGAAGCCTTCTTCTCAAAGCTCATTAGTAGCAGATTCTAGAGGCAGAGACACTGTACATAAATTAACTCAGGACTTTGGGAATGTGGAGGCTTTAACCAGTAGCCCACGCTCTCTGAGCAGCTGCAGTGTGAGGGAGCCAGAAAACCCGCTGGTTCTCACTGATGCCTGGTCCTCCACAGATGCAGCAGAGAGTCCCAGGATGCAGAGGGATTCTCTACCTTTTCAAAGAAACATTATGTTCCGACACGCAGAGATCAGCAGCAGTAGTCCCAGTCCGACAAGTATGAATCTGTCTGGCTCTCAGGTTGGATCTAGAAGCCATAGCTCTACGTCTACTAGCACTGAAGGTGTAAACATGAAAGTGGAAGAACACGACCTTGAAGTTTTGGGGGGTTTTCAGGTGCTGACAACACCAGACAATGCCCTGAAGTCTGATAATCAGAAGGATGTAAGGTGTTGTGCAGAGTGTTTAGGAGAACCCGCAAAAATGAGAGATCCTTCTATTACAGGTACTCCAATTTTCAGTTACAGTCAGCATCCAGCATCTTCATTAGATCAAATGGAGACTGAAATTTCCCAGACCACACAAACAACATCAAATTTGATTCAGGTGTTTGCAGATTCCTCCAATATGATGTTTGCTGACATTACAGTGTCCTCTGACCATGAAATGTGCAGCTCATTGTCTCAGTCAGTAATCCATTTCTCCACAAATCCTACAAACCCACGTGAAGTACTGGCTGAGATGCCTGAAGCTGCAAGTCTCTTAAAACCTTCTACTGAAAAGGCAAGAGTATGCAGTCTCGATTGTGGAACAGAAAAGGTGAGAGATTTACAGCAGTGTAAGTTTACAAATGCAGAAGATGCATTTCTTATAAGGGATGGAATCAAAGACGCTGAGCAGGCCACTGCACTACAGCAGGAAGTTGATAAATCAACTTGTAAAAATTCCAGGAAGAGAAACAAAGACAAAGAAGATACTTTCATGGGCAGCTTGAAAATACCAAATACACAGGACAGCAGCGAGCTGGTAAGCTTCTGCTGTGCATCAGGTGACAGCCATGAGGAGATTTGCCCTGATGACAATAATAGCACCGGGGATTCTAATAAAGAAGAGCCTGCAGTAGAAACTAGCAGCAGAGGATGTGATTCTGTTTGTGTTGTTGGCAGCGTTACACAAGATACAGTGTCTTCAGTTGCATTGCCAGTATCTGATTGCAGCAGTGGGAAACTCGAACCAAGTCGTGGCGTCTTTGAGGACTCTCAGTTTGGGCTTCAGAGTCATGAAAAAGATTCACAGAATAGTATTTCATTTGGCGATAATAAAGTAGTCCAAAAGGTGGGTGTAACCCTAAAGGAACAGTTTGTAGAAACAGAACAGAGAGAATCCCGAGTGAATAACCATGGAAAAAACCAGGAAAGGGGAGAACACGTATGCAAGTCAGATGCTATTTGCAGCACTATTGATCTGAGAATCGCAGAAGTGGTGAAAGAGCACATGAAATTGACATTGATGGATAGTGATGGGGCCAGGAAGAGCTTGAGTCAAAGTCTGAATGCCTTGTCATCATCTGCAATTCATTTTGTTTCAAACAGTAATGAATGTAGATGGACAGCAAAACATCTGCGAGATGAAAGGAGTAATCAAGCGAAAGAAGGAACAAACCTGAGTGGACATCCTACACTGGAAACTTTACTGATAAGTAAAAATAAGGTGGATAAAAGTGAGCACCTGGCTTCAGCTATGGCAGCTGAATTGAGGAATAGCAGCACGGTTGTATGTACTGAAGTGACGGAAACCTTTGACGGCGCTCATAGCGTGTCTGATGGAACATTAAACAAGCAGGTCTTCAGCCGCTGTGTTTTCCAAAACTCACTTCCACATATCCACTCAAGTCTGACTCTGTGCAGCCAGGCAGGGTGCGAGCACGCTAGCGACTCTTTGTCAGCAAGTGATGCCTTTGTAACACAAAAACAAATTAATGATGCAGGCAAACGTGAAATAATAGCTAATCTTCATCCAGTTATTACTGATATTTGCTCCAAAAAAGCGGACAGCCAGACAGCTTCCAATGCTAAGCAGACATGCCCACAACTTAACCAAATAAGCCCTGAAACACTTTTCACCACTGACTGCATAAAAGTGAATTGTAGCTGTACTGCTATGGGGCGCACAGGTGTGGAAACTGCATCGAACGTTGTCAATAAAGATAATTATTCACCCAAACCAAAGATGATTCAACATTTCCAAACCAGTGGCGAAATATCTGGAGCCATGAAGTTATTAGCTGGTGGTGGATTACATCAGTTTAAAGCAGACAGAAGCTACAGCAACCAGAACACACCCCGTGGTGAGGATGTCTGCATGAAAGGCTCGGCTGGGCATGATGTAAATGTTGAACGAGACACCACAACAGGAGGCAAACCTTCTGTCACAGCACAGGATGAGTTCAGCTATCGACAGACTGATTCCGATAACTCGTCTCAGAGCTGCTGCAAAAACAAACCCCCAAATTTATCTGAGTCACATCCCAAATTTAATGAAAATACTCAAATCATTAGCAGTGGAGATTGCATAATGAAAAGTGACAAAGAGACTTTGACCCAACCATTCGTGCCACACAATCGAGCAGTAACGGCGGAGTCACAATCTAAAATGCTACAGCAAAACTGCTTTAAAAATCCAAGTTGTTTTAGACCTGTAATCGCCAAAGAGCCCAAGAAAAGCACAACTGGAGGCATGTTAGGAAATTCTTCTCTTATGATGCAAAAAGGCAAAACTAAGCGGTTCAGAAAGTCTCACATCAGGACCTGTCCCACATCTTCCTCTGACTCCTCTCTTAAGTCATCAGACGAGGATGAGGAGGACCACGCCGCCACTAGGATGCATCACAGCAGGCTGGCATCTAAATGGGTCAAGCTTGACATTCAGAATGATGTCAAACCTGAAGTCAGACAGCCAAGAAAAAGCAATGCAGGACAATCTACTTTAGCAGCAGCAAACAAATCAAACGTGAAGACTTTTTCCCATGGAAACCCCGGCAAAAACGAAGTTAAGCTTAGTAAAGCTTACACGCTAAAAAGACACTCCTTACCTCTTCGGTCAGTGTCACAGAAAACGGAACAAATTAGCCCGCATGCAAACAAAAAGGAGCCACAGCATGTGCCAAAGTCTCAAGACTCCCCTATTCATTTTGCATCCAGTGACATCAACCCTTATGTTCACCAGTGGCAAGAAGACGACTCAGGCCAACATTGCTACCCAGCGTTTGGAAGTGCTGCTGACCTATCCAGTAATTCTCCACTTTTAAACAGCTCAGAGAAACGTATAACAAGGTGCTGCAGTGTCGATAATGGTCTGAATGAGCAGAACTCTCCATTTAATTCTCATCTTAGCACATATGCTACAAACAAGGGACTCTCTAGTACTCTTAGTAGTGTGGAGGATTATAAAGAACAAGCAACTAAAACATCTCGGCTTACACCCTGTCAACAGGCATTTGCGAATATCTGCAGTTGCCCTGCTAATCTGACAGCAGACAGCGGTTCTTCAGTCAACAGTGTTCCTGGCGATCCTGGCAACGCTTCCGGTCGAGTAGATGAAATCATGTTTGTTTACTCACCTGAGCAAGAGTGCCAGACGAGCAAAACAAACGCACAAAGGACATGCGAACACAGTACTCAGACTGAGCGTGAGCTTCAGGCGCAGGGTAACGGTAAGAACTGTAGCTCTCTGAAGAGGAAAGATCGTCACAAAAGGAGCAACACAGATGTACCCGCGTCACAGAAAAACAAGGTGGATATCACAGAATCTCCAACTTGGGCCAGTATGGAAAGCATGTCAGCTCACATTTCTAAGTTAATCAACAGCACCTCAAACCTGCTGGGGGACGTCCAGGGAATGAGGACAGGTGAAGTTCGCAGTTCCAGTTCAAGGAGTATTAACTTCTCTGATCTTAGCACATCTTACGTCGAGTCTAATGGTGGCACCAAGAGAGACTGCTCAACTCAGACAGCTGCAGATGTTGGGATCCAGACTGAGAGGCTTGTAGCTCCAGCAGAGAAGAAAGCTGCTGTTCTTCTGTCACCCAGTGAGAAGTCTAAATCTCATGAAGTCAATGTCATAGTCAAAGTGATTGGTTCTGATGCTGTGAGTGTCTCTCAAGACAAAAATATCCACTGTGTGGTAAAAACAAAATCTAACACAGTTGAAAAGATGCAAAGTATGCCTGACCTGAGGTTTAACACCTCTGTTTCCTCACAGCCTGCGAATGACCCTCTCAAAACTGCTCGTGCAAAGACTGCAGCTGACTGTCAAAGGCGTGTAAGGTCTGCTTCATCTAGAGTCTCTGAAGCACTGGGCCGCAGAAGTACTGCAGTCCCTGAAATCACCCATAGGTCATCAAAAATCTGCTACCAAGAAAATCACAGCCCTTCATTAACACACCTCACATCTCCTCATCTGAAGAAAATGGTCACATATACAGACCGTGCGTCTTCTCCTATTCTTACAGTGGGAGCCAGATTACGCACGAGGCTCAAGGGTAAACAGTCGGTAACATGTTCTGCAAAATATAAGGCTCAAAAGACAAACCATCCCTCTGAGGATGACAGCATGACCATTCCTTCTGTTTCAGATGGCAATCGGATGTCCTTACGGGATTGTGATTCTTCCTCTGACAAATTAGAATCAGTATCACTTGAGAAAGTGAGTGAAATTAGTTGCACAAGCTCTAAAAGATTAGATAAGTGCTCTTCAAGTCCAAATCCATCAATGGAAACATATGCAGATTCTGATGGGAGACATGTGAACTATCAAGACAAGGACAACCACAAGCTCGGGTCCAAATGGCCGGTGGCATCCCCGCAGTGGACGCCTACTTCAGCAAATGGTTTAATTTTGCAGAACCACATTTCCCCCACATTAAAACAGACTGATGTGCGCAAACAGCAGGCATCAGACTTCAGAAGACTTGTGCCTAATGCTGGGGATTTTAACTACAGTCTATCTCCATTCAGCGACAAGGCTGATCAACCTCAAGAGGATGATATAATGTCACTAGCACCCAGTGAATGCAACACAGATGTGCTTGTGAACATTGAACCTGTCAGCGATGTGTTTCCTTGTCAAGATAATCAGAGAGTCCCGGAGGACCTGCCTATGCACAACAAGTTCACCAACTGGTCGGGGGTCAATCAGCAACAGTCAAAATGCTCAAAAAACCTGACCACATTTGTGACCAGTGAGCACAACAAACGCAGAGAGTGTGCCGAATGGGGTGAAGTCGGGAGCTTTGGTTCAAATGCAGAATCTGTGGCGCAGAGCGACAGGAGGGCAAAGGAGATAGTGAAGCTGCGACAGGAGAGAGAGCAGGTGATGGCGACGGTCAACCTCAACATGAACCCGACACCACTGACTGTGGAGCTGGCAGAGGCTAAGCTTCATTACAGGCTGGGAGAGACGGACACGCTGCTAAAGATGTTGTCCCCGAGGTCCAAAGAAGAGCTTGTGACGCCAGCTTCTGCTTCTACAAAACAGCAGCTGTATGATGTGTAAGGATACAGTTGCCACAAATGCTCTATTTTGACATAAGATTTGCTTTAAAATGTTTAATACACACCAAAGTGGAAATACCTAATTAAAAAATCCAAAAGAAATAATAATAATATTCTCACCTGACATTCAGTGCCAGCTTTTAAAGCATAAAACGCTTTCGTAATTGATACTGCGGATACATTGATATTTTCTAAAACTGGTCTTCTCTTAGACTTCATTGACATTACTGTTTTTTAAATTGGATCCCTCAGGCATCGCAGGAGTATTGAGGGTTTGAGGCAGGAGAGGGAGGAGCGCCTCCAGACTTACCGGAGAGCTCGTAGCTTGAGTCCGAGCAAGCACCCACGCCTCCGTCCTCAGGAGGCTGCATCTATTGCAATGCCCAGTCGGCACAAAGAGCATCTTCAAAGGCTTCGGCAAGAAGTGATAGAGAGCGCCAGGTGAGATGCTGAGTTTCACAAAATCAAAGCACAACGGGCTCCTTGAATCTCACATTTCGTGCTTAGGTTTTCAGGAGTGATGTAAACAGAAAATCTATTTGGCTCTTATTTGTTTTTACTGAAGAATGCCAGATGCTCCAAGGGAAGAAAGCCAGTATCCATCTGACATTGAGCAGCTGTTGCGGGACTATGGTCGAGCTCGGGAAGAAGCCAGGACGGAGATCGCAAAGGCACGAGAACGACTGCGAGAACGGACTGAGCTTGAGAAGAGGAGGCTACAGCAGCAGGCCCTATCTCAGGAAGACAAGGTCAGTCAGATCCATATCACAGAGAATAATTAAAGATCCCAGCCAGTGAACTCCAGGGTCTTCATCTTATCATGATAAAAGTGACTATAGAGGGGATCCTGTGTGCTGTGCAGCATTTAGATGTTGTTGTAAATGTTTGGATAAATAGTTTTGTCTGTATGAACTTGACTCTAGGTGACGTGTGCCGGACAGGATGACTTGAGGCATCGGACAAGGATAAGCAACAGCACTTTGTGCACGGGGTCCAGTCTGAGTCTTTCCTCTGGACCAACATCAGGGTACAACAGTGGCAACACCACCCAACTACAGCAGGGCAACAGACCAGTTCGAACAGGACAGGTCTGTATATTAATGCTACATGATACATTAGATTTGAAATGAAACTGAGATTTAAGACTGAGCTAAAAAGGCTCAACTTTTCTTCTGTCCAGATCATGAAGAATGAAGGGCTGAAGGTTGGGACACGTCCTCCTATTTGTGCTCCACAGAGTGTGAAGACACAGAGAGGGTGGCTGTCAGCCCAGGGTAACAGCAGGACAGTTAATCACCAACCCCAAATAGATTTGGGCAATAATCATGATTAATTATTATTTTAATAAGACGTCCAGATAAATCATTGCTATTTCAGGCTTTATATTTGCCTTCCTTGGAAGCTTTGGCAATTTGTTAAATATGGCGACTAATAAATGAGATCATTGCCCAGGTTTGTCACCACTTCTTTACCCTCTTCTTTACACCCTCTGTATCTAAATGTGCTAATAATATCATGTGATTTATTAGACGTCCAACAGAGCAGCGGGTTTGAACCTCTGATGACTTCATCTCCGGCCTGTACACGCCAGCGGACAGCATCCGTCGGCTCCTCGTCTTCTATATCGACAACCTATCAGGACATCACATTCAGTCTTCTCGGTCGAGCTCTGGCTGAGGTAATATAGCTGAAAAGTCAGCTGTAGAAAAACGTGCTCTAGGAGAGACATTCTAATTAGTATTTTGTATTTGAGTTGAAAGATTCACATAGTAATTAACTGTCCTTTATAAAAATTTCGGGTTTATTCTCACTGGCATTTGTTTTTGAGGTGAGTAAGACATTTTTTTCTCGACAGGTGCGACTGGCTGCCTCAGGGGATTTTGGCAACTTGGTGACGGGCAAAGCCGCAGCAGGCTGGAGGTGAGCATTCTCCAACCATCTCCCCTTTTCTCGATTTCCTCCGTGCCTGCTCCAGGATAATTTTGAGCAAGTAGACAATTTGCAACACAAAAATCATTTATGTGCTATTAGAAAATGAACTCTGTCTATCTTTACCCAGTTACCAAGGAGATGAACGGGGAATTCAGGCATACTACAAACCCTCTTCCTGCCCATCTGTCCACGGTTTCCTGGGGGCTGGGGAGCTGGACAGACCACCGGATAGCCTGTGGAACCTAATCTCCCAGCTGTCCAAGAGCCACATGTACAATCAGTCAGTCCGCTCAGTGTGGACACGACCACTAGATGACAGCACTCAGCTTGGTGAGCCAACATCCTCATAGGCAGCAGTTTTAATGACAGTATATTTAATCTTGAGTTATCCTGAATATCACAATTTTAAGGAGATTTCTTGAAACTTCATTCCTCCCTATCCATTCATTTGTTATAATGCTAGTAGTTAAAACATCATCTTAAAAAGTAAGATGCTTATTTTCTGAGAGAGTTCAAAAACTAAAACACTGCTTAAACGTCATTGCTCAGAAAGAAAAACTGATGAATTATGGTTGTGTAAGGTGGCCTTGTGCAATCTGTTTACCTTGCAAAAACCTTTGTGCTTTTGCTAAAAAGCAAATCTTAAAAATAAAATATAATATTTACACTTTTATCTTGACAGCAAAACTATTTATATTTTGTGCTACGCAGTTAATAGAGCCTGCAAATTCTTCTCAGCGAACGCATCTGCATCCATTAACTATCTGTACTACAGCGTGGTTCAGCACAGTCTCATTCATCACTGCCAAGTTTGTTTTATTACGCGGCCAGCTCCATTCTCACACCTGCAGTGTGTTTTCATTTAATACCTGCAGCCCACCACGAGGCCTTTTTTACTTCTGCTGGCCTCTTGTTCTCCAAGTTTTCATTCTTTGGATAATTTTTGTTTTTTATGCAAGCATGTAGAATTTAAACTAAAGTATCAAATCACTGTATCGTGAATATGACATTTTATTTAGTGAACTTTCTTTCCACCAGTCTAGTATCCCAGTATTAAACAGAATTGGTGCTGGATAATTAAAACACGTAGTAGAACGTACTGAAGGTACATGATTTGTTTGTAGTGTAGTTTTTCTTTATATGTGACTTTGTTTTTTAAATGTTGTATTTATTGATTTTTGTACAGCATACACAATCACAAAGAACAAGTAAGAGTCTGTCAGACACTAAAATATACATAAAGAATTGAAGATAAAGATGCAGCGGCCCGAGTTTGAGTCCAACACGAGCCCCTTTGCTGTGTGTCTTTCCACTCTCTCTCACTGCTCTCCTGTCCACGCTCTTCTGTTACACTATCTAGCATTATTTTTATTACTTTTTAACAGATGGAAGTCTGGAAAGGCGAGATATGTCATGTGTGGTTTGTTGTGAAGATTATGAGTAGGCTCGTTAGTGTATTCATGAAAGTCTGAGAAAGAGCCTTGCGCTCAAACATCACACTGCAAATAAAATCCTTGCACAGGAGCTGTTTGGTTTGTCTGTTTCTATAGTAGTAAATCTATTTCCAGTATTGGGCTTTTATTACATTGCCCCAGTTGTTTTATTTCCAGGTTTGTATCGACTATACTTGATCATTTTCACGTATCTCTCCATTTTTGTTTAGTTTACATTCTCACAGATTCGTCCACCTGTCACCTCAGCCAGCCGCGAGATTTCTGCTGCATCAGCTCGCAGTCCAAACAGGTGAGCACAGCTTCAACATTAACCAGCCGGCGTGCATGATTACTGTTCATCTCTCTTGTGTAAGGCTCAGGGAGTATGTGCAGCGTTTGCACGCTTTAGCTTGACAAAGAAAAATCCAGATTACATTGTAGTGCAAACAACAATTTAACAGCATGTTCCTCATCCACAAAATGTTAAACATGCTATTTAGATACTACTCATGCTTAGAAGTCACCGAGCATAAACAACACTCTGACTCAGAGGCAGTGGGTGTGGAGGAAATCATGTCAGCTGTTGGTGTCGGTGTACACTTGCCTCCCGGCTGATCAAAAGAGTGCAGCGGCACCTGTTTTATTGATATTGTTTTCTCTGCCGCAGGGTGGCCTGCACGTGCTGGCAATGCAGTCTGTGTTTGAGGAGTCTCTCCCTCGGCCCAGTGTGGACGCCATCCGTGGGGAGATGTTGCCCAGTTGCTGGATCTTGCAACCAGTTAGACGTAATGAAAAGGAAGTAACCAGAGTCATCTACCTGCTACAGGTAAAATATGCTTGCCAGAAATACATCCGCAGGCTCTCATGCATCACTCCCTATTTCACTGGGTGCAAAAGTAATGCGTTCACATAATTCAGAAGAATAAATCTGACCTTTGTGAAGGTTATTATGTTCGGTTTCTTTTTTGTGGTCATTTTGGAGGCTGCCGTTTAAAGGCCAAAATACCTAAAAGACATCTTTCAGTGAATTACTTCTATATTCCCACTGTATTACTTTTAGATATACGTAATAGCGCAGTTGTGTGTATTGCAATACAACCAACAGAAGGGTAGCAGAGTTGAAGTCTATGCATTTTAACTTCCAGTAAATCAGTCTTTCGAGCTGATTATTGAGGCTGATTGTGCTGATCTAAACAACAGGATGACTTTATGGCTCTCCACTGGCAGGCTTATCACTATTAGGGAAATTAGTTTCGTGGAGTAGAAGCTTTTTTTTCACCTTCCACCAAGTTTACCACAGGAGCAGCTGATACAGCACAGACAGACTTCACTCAGAGTCCATCTTTATAATGAAAACATAATTGTATTTTTGTATTTGCTGTGTTTGAGTAACTTGCTCACTGGACATTTCATTAGGTATACCTATTTAGCTACTCATTTATGCAAATATCTTATCAGCCAATCGCATGGCAGCAACTCTGTGAACTACAAACGGATGGGGAATAAAGGTTATTTCAGTGACTTTAAACATGCCGTGGTTGTTGGTGCCTGACAGGCTGTTTTGAGTATTTCAGAAACTGCTGATCTACTGGAATTTTCCCAGACAACCATCTCAAGAGTTTACAGAGAATGGTCCAAAAAGTTATGTGGGTAAAAATCCCTTGTTGATGCCAGAGGTCAGAGGAGAGTGGCCAGAAGCTGACAGATAGGCAACAGTAACTCAAATGTAACCACTTTAGGCAGCCAAGGTATGCATAAGAGCATCTCTGGTGTACAGCAGCAAAAGACCACAACAGGTGCCTCTTCTCTCAGCGAAGAACGGGAAACTGAGGCTACAATTCACACAGATTTACCAACTTTGGGCTGTAGAAACATGAAAAAATGTTGCCAGGTTTGAATCTCGTTTTCTGCTGTAATATTCAGGTGGTGTTGGTGTAAACAACATGAAAACATGGATCCATCCTGCTCTGTATCAGTGGTTTGGGCTGGTGGTGTAATGGTGTGGGGACTATTTCCTTGACGTACTTCAGGAGGCCTTGGTACCGATTGTATCAATGCCTTTATGATCGCAGTGTGTCCCCATCTTCTAATGGCTGTTTCACTGGATGTGCAGCTAACAAATCTGCAGCAACTGTGTGAGGCGTGGCTCTCATGTCAATGTGAACCAAAAATCTCTGAAGAATGTTTTCAGTACCTTGTTGACTCTTTCCACAAAGAAAATGGGGTCCAGCTCATAATTAGCACGGTGCACCTAACAAAGTGTCTGGTGAGTGTAATTTGCAGGCTGTACTACATGGATGTCATTTGTTATCTCCGTTTCCTCTTCTGTTTATTTTCAGCTGGACCTAGGAACTCCATCTTTTCCTCACCGTCTCGTGAACACTGTTGCCAGACGACAGGCAGCCGTCATCGCCGATCTTGACGTTTTCCTTTCTTCGTAAATCGGCAGGACGCGCAAAGACGCATCATTAGCAGCGAGCACTTAGATCCTCTCCATCACGGAGTCGGTCTGTCTTTTGAATTTGCACCTGAAATGTTATTTACTTGATTTTTTTTTAAGGGCACTGTTACATTTTATATCCAGACACAAAGTTGAAGCAGCTTTTTTTTTTCTTAATGAAGGTATTTTTGTAAAATATTGGTGTTTTTCTATATTTGTGCATGCACATGAATATTTTCAAGACTGTTTTACCAAAGATGAGATGTTTTTAAATGAATGACTTGGCATTACAGTTATTGCCAGTTGCTTTTAGGTGCTTTCAGGTTGAGACCACTTAAGTTTCCCCTCTAAATCTTATATCCCCCTGATAAATAGCAGGCATTTTACCTCCTCAGTGACATTTTTGTCTGTTTACTTTCTTTTATATGTTGACTGACAGATGCAGCCAGTTCTGTTAATGTTTTAAATCCACCAGTGTACATCTTTGACTGCTTCCTCGCAGATGCACATAAAAAAAACACGGTGTAGTGATAGACAGAACAAAATAAGACAATTTTCACAAACTTCTCTTTAGTCCTTTTCCCGCTACATTTGTGTGCCTACAGCATTTCCTCACATATTCAATAAGATTAATTCAGCAGAATATGACTTTCAAATATCTCTTAGCAATTCTCACAAATGGAAAAGAAAGATATGTAAGCTATATACTGTATTTTATAGTAGCACCATGTAGGCAAACCTGGAGGAATGGTAAGGAGTTGTTTTGTAGCTGCAAATGTTAATCAGCTCACTGCAAAAAAACACGAGGGGAAAAAAGTTTTGTAGCAAAACAAGGAAGAGGAAAGTTGGGAACCTTTTGACTATTATCAACTCTTAAGGGCATGAGGGCAGATCAGTTTTGAACCAGAACATGATGGTTCATGCCTTCATGTCAAACATGCAACGTGTTGATGAGACTATTATCCAGCTCCAGGGTTAAGCTCTCATAGTTTTCAGTACCCCGATTCTGCATGAGGTGAGTTTTTAAGGTCTTCCCCTCCCACTTGTTTCTGAAGCCTGTTATTTATTTAGTTTCTCTTGCCTTCTGTTTGAAATGCTGTTGAATGTGTTATGTAGCTGTTTTTCGGAGTGCTGTGTTTGTGGCTGCTTGCACAAAACCTTTTATGCATTTAGTAAAATTGAAGAGGATTGTAAAAAGGTTGTTGTTTTAATGTGTACAGTTCTTTAAATTAAGATGAGAAAAGGCCAGACTGCTCTCAGACATTCCGGGTCTTGTGTATTTGGATATGAAGCCATGTTATGCGGAGTCATTAAAAGACAATGTTGACTCTGAAAGTTCAACTAAACCTGTTCCCTGAGGCACCAAAGAAAAAGAGACAAGTGAAAAATGCAGTAGGAGCTGTATGGAAGGTTGAAGGAAAATAAAACTTTAGCAGGAAAAATTAATTGCAAGATTTTAACTTGTCAGAATTTTGAGATGCCTAACTCAAAAGTTTGACTTACAGATTGCAATTTTAATATTGTCAGTAAAACAAACCTCCGTACAGCTTTTTGTAATAATTTCTTGGTTTTTTTTTTTAATAGCATATTTTTTATTTCTTAAGAAATATATATATTTATGTTTTTCTGGTGTGATATGTATGTATTTTATTATAAGCGCCATACTTCTTGTTGCTAATAAGTTGTTATTAGCCATTTTTCAAATAATTTGTTTGTTTTTTATGACACAGAAACTGTTGCATCAAAACCTCTTGTGTGTTCAGTTTTAGTTACCTTGTATGTAGCAAGCAGAACATTTACCTTTAGTGCTGACTGAAATTCTTTTTGGATATTGTTGTACTGAAAGGTGATATTAAAAAAACAAACAAACATATTTCTCCGTGTGCTTCTGGGTTAGAAACATTGTGTTGCACTATATCTTTAATGAAGTTTCTAATAAGATTATATCGGTGCAGTTATATCGCTTAAATGGTTTCCAAATGAGCTTTATTCCTTTTTTGATGTCATTTCTTCTGACTCTGACTTCATCACACAGGTGTGTCCACTCTCCATGTCCTGGCCTCTCTTCTCTACCTTGGAGGTGACATTTCTGAAAGGGTCTCGATAGGTAGGTGGGTAGTTGCCGTGTGCGCGATTAGAGTCCTTTCTGGGCGGGGTGGAGTGCACTGAGGTGGGGGTAGGAGGCGTTGCACAGGACATCAGAAGTGTCTCTGCCATTTAGAGTCACCAGCCCTTGTCAGGAATGTCCGTCCCCTGCGCGCACATATCATGTACTGGATGCGCCAACTTTATTTTTAACTCTGCAGGGTGGGTCACTCGCCTGGCTTTCAGGAATGACCGTGAGCGCGCGGCGCCTTCAGCCCCTTTCCCTAGTCCCCAGTGTAGGACTGTGCCCACCTCGAGCTGTGGAGACCTCTGTGCGCTCTGACCAGGACCCCCACTGAGTCAATGGGATTATAACTGGTTTACTGGCAGGAAGAAGACTAAAGATAAACACTTTCGGACAGAAGAAAAACCAGAAGCAAGTAAGTGTAAACTGAAGGCAAAACTAATGTGCCATTGCAAAATTAAATTAATGATCTTTGTGCAAATAGTAACGGAGCCGTGTTCATTTATTTAGACTACTGTTCGCAGTTGTTTGTTGGTTAAGTTTCCTCCAAAGTACCTGTTGATCCGGGCTGTCATGTTTAATAATAACGTAAAAGCTCTGGATGATTTATCATTGTTATAATATTCACTGATAAAACCGCTAAACATTGTTTTAATAAAGCTATATACAAATTCCCAAGTTATTAATTTGTTTTCTTTTACTGTAAAACAGCCAGGGTGGCGTGCGTCTATAAATTTGCGCAGAAATAGGCCATTGCGCGCGATTGCGCACAAAACTGCGCTTTCCAGTAGGTATTGCGGAACTATTCAGATAATTTAACAATCTAAAAGTAGCAACACTTAGCTCAAAAGTAGTCTGCTATACTTCAAGTATACTTCCGTCACTTAAAGGAGCACAATGCTACCGAAACGTGTGCTTAGACATTTCCGAAGTACAAGTACTCAGAAGGTGTCTCCAGTGGGCTTCCTGTCATATTAATACCGGTGCTTTAATGTAGGTAATGCTATTGATGTCATATTAGTTTCACGTCCAATATATTAGGAGAGATCACTCTAAAGTTGCATCATGGTTCTTACGCCTGTCGTTATTTTTATAAAAGTGACCCAAGAAAAGCGCCAGAAATATGTATTTCGTTACATTCCATCGCTTACGTTTGCCAAAGCTTGAAAACATTCCACTGTAGTATGTGAGCTAGTTTTCCCTTTGTTAAAGCACCTTGCAAAGCCTTTTCCACCTTTGATTGAAAGCAGTCTGCTGCCCTTTGAAAGGCAAAGATATGGCACATTTCCTGCTCAAAGAAAGTTCAGCTTTATTCCCCTTAAAAGGACAAGTGAGCATGTGTGGTTCTGTCTGGCCAGGCAGGGACTTCAGTGTAAACACACTCCAGGAATAGTTTATTATCGATTCATCTTAACCTCTTGCACGATCACACTCAGTGCTGTTGAAGTCCAAACAACACTGACCACAAGAAATGAGCTTCTTCTTTTAGCTTATGTTTTATGGATTGATATCCTTTCTAGTCTTGGTTTCGGTATTCATTCTTATATATAAAAAAGCAAGTAATTGTTCTTTACTCCATATTGATCTCTGAGTGCTTGGTGTTTATGTCTCAGATTTACTCTCAGCTGGACCGCAGGCCTACCTCTCCTCAGTCCAGTTGCTCCTGCCGCTACAGTTTCACAAACACACTGTAGGTCACACATCTCGACCACACCCATCTCTTATTTCATCCTCTCCATCTGACTCTGTGCTGCTCAGAATAATGCATGGCCAGCTAATGTTTTGTTCTGCTCAGAGTGCAGAGCAAGCACCAGCGTAACATTTACTTACAGCTGGAAAAATGGTCTGCAGAGTTGTAATTCAACTCAAGTGCTGATTTGATGTTTGCATTGGACATACTTGTTCACAGTGTAGTTTTGCTATTTTAAAAAAAAGGGGGTCCAGTAAGTGCAGTAAGAGGTAGGTTACCAACTAATTTCAGCCAAGCATAAAGGTAAAACTTTCATTCACACCTTTAAATATTTTTTCCAAGATCCTCTGCTGGCATTATATGCAGAGCTGTTTCCACAAAAGTCCAAGCTCATGTTGCATATACTTACACGCACCCAGGTCATGCAACATGTGGGGATCTGAAGGAATTCCAGCTGACATTCTTATCATCCCTCTTGACATTTTACTGCTTTGGAGAGATTATCCAGCACCTCTTACCCACCAACACACAGCGTGCAGTCACAAGAATGATTTGTATACAACAGGAACATGTTCTGGGGTCTTTATCTACTGTAGGTGATAGAAATCTATCCACAATCAGCCAAACAAAAAGATTGAATCAAATTAAGCTTTATTAGTAGAGGCGTCAGAACTTAACTGTGTCAATTTTCCGTCATATTTAAACTCAGTAATTTAGTGATATGATGGGTAAAAATAACTTTAAACAGAATGAAATCACTTTAGAAAAATGAAAAAGAAGTGCAACAGTGCACACATGCCTTTTATGCATAATAAAGTTTCCATCTGTGTATTTGTATTTTTTAAATATTTAAAACATTTTCCAGGGTGACCTTCTGTGAGCAAGCAGGTAGATTAGAGTGTTCCCTCTCACTCAAGGACACCACGAGAGGACACTTTGCTATTGAGACACACATGCTGTGGCAGGCAGAGAACTTGTGACCTTTGTCGGGCGATCGTGGCTCAAGAGTTGGGAGTTCGCCTTGTAATCGGAAGGTTGCCGGTTCGAGCCCCGGCTCGGACAGTCTCGGTTGTTGTGTCCTTGGGCAAGACACTTCACCTGTTGCCTACTGGTGGTGGTCAGAGGGCCCGGTGGCGCCAGTGTCCGGCAGCCTCGCTTCTGTCAGTGTGCCCCAGGGTGGCTGTGGCTACAATGTAGCTTGCCATCACCAGTGTGTGAATGGGTGGATGACTGGATATGTAAAGCGCTTTGGGGTCCTTAGGGACTAGTAAAGCGCTATATAAATACAGGCCATTTACCATTTACTTTGTGTCACTGGACCTTCTATAATAAGGAGTTCAGCATGTCTCCAAATGGAACTGACTACAGCATCACCGTGTATAAACATGTTTGGATTTGTGTTCAGCAGCTAAATGGAGCAGTCGGTCAATCCCCAAACACGATTAGATTCTCACAGCTTTGTGACAGTTTGTGAATATGAATTTGTGCGCCGTGTTAGAGAAGGTTTGTGCAGTAGAAGTGCGTCGTGCAGTCATGCCGGGCCAGGTTGTGCACGAGGTGATAAGGGGATCCCTAGTGGTGGGTGGAGCATCCCTGTGCTGATAACAGCCCTCTGCTGAGGACTGATACTGAGCAGGAGGAGGAGGGACACCTGTAGGATGCCATCACTGCGCATCACTGAGGGCCTCTTCTCTGAATGGACTGAACAAACAAACCTCTGTAGTTTGTAATTTGTGTCAAAGTACATTTAGTAAAATAAAATACTTACAGTAGAGACAGTTTAAGTTTTTTTTTTATATATATGTTTGTCACCTTTTAAAGTAATATTGAACTAATTATAAAGATGCAAAGTACTGAATATCATGAAATACTGAGCACTGTGCAGGTAAACTATTAAAAGTATTACACTTATAATAACACAACGCCAGTAGTGAAGATAATCTCGTAGAGATGGAGTCCATCTACTGTTTTTAGTGAACTTTAGAATCACATCAAAAACCACAATTATTATCATCAGATTACAGATTATAGCCTTTATCTGTAATCCATCATTTAAAGCTCTAATGTTAGTAAAAGCAAAATGCATGCGCCCTTAATTTGTGCTGTAAAGGGGGACTTTGGCATGTTCTGTACCCCCATGCTTCATCTAATGGAGTATTAACCCAAGTTAGACTCCCCGCCTCACTTCAGCTCACATGACTATTCTCACCAACAAAAAGACGCAAACACAAACACGTTCGTACTTCAAACTACGTGAGCGGCATCATTCAAAAGAAGGCGGTTTCGTCACGTTTCTGCAGTACAGGGGGTTCCCCTCCCCCTGTGTGGCATGATAAGAGAGCTATGCTGCACCCAGATAGAGCTATCTGAGTGGTTGCCCTTCAACCCGCCATTCCACACGAAGAATACACAGACACACGGTGCTGTGACAGTTGACCAAAGTCACACGTACAAAATGGAGACTGTGAGGAGGGGACACAAACTCATGTGGGCATCTTGAAAGCTGCCATACATTTGATTTTTGTGTAAAAATATCCTAAAACTGCAGCTGATACCACACCAATGCCCCAAATTAAATTCTGGTGTCAGTTATAGATACAGCCTCGTATAGATTGAAACTTAAACTCCTCTCCAAAAAAATGAACTGCAGAGAATAAAAGTAGAATTTATCAATAGTTGGATGGCAACTAACTGTAAATATCATCACTGGTTGTGATGCAGATAATATTTTGACATCTTTTAGACTATTAGATTGGAAAATTGCCTTTATATTGTCCCTAAATTAACGTTACATTCTGCAGCCAACAGCCCAATGATATACAATTAACTGTAAGAGCACTAAATTCTCACAATTTGCGGAAAATATTAAAGAAAGTAAACCCTACAGTCTGTCATTTTTTCTATTAATCATGCTCTGTGTATTTGCCCTCTGTTTCAGGCCGCCTTCAGCATTCCGGGTTCATCCTGCCGCTTTTTCCATCTGCTCATCTCCCTCTTCACCCAGACCACCTGAGGACGCCGCCAGCCGTCCCCCCGCCTGCTCGTCACCCTGGCTGCCGCCATGACTTCCACCACAGATTTTGACAATGTGGAGATCACGCAGCAGTACAGCCACATCAACACCCGCTTTGACCTCTCTGATGAGGAACTAGACAATGACAACAGCTCTGCCAGGCTGTTTGAGCGCTCGCGCATCAAGGCCCTCGCAGGTGAGTGCCTGCATAGTAAACAGGCTGCGTCCTCGGTGACAGATTTTCGAGATGACAGTCTTTTTAAAAGCGAAAGAGAAGGGCACAGAGGATGAGCTGTAAAGGGTGAGCACCTGTTTAACTCTAGTTGGGTTGAATAAAACTGTGACCTTCACTCAGATTTCTGTTAAAAAAATTACAAAACTCCCACCGCAGGTCAGCTTTGAGTTTACTCCACGGCTTTTGCTAGCACTCTCCAGGGTTGGTTGTGTATGGATGAATCTAACAGTTACACCCAACCAGCAGCTGAGCCCTGACACTGCTCCACACCCTCTGCAAATAACTGGGATCACTTGCACATTCCCTGAATGTCCAGTGTCTGACCGATCTGGACAGCTGCCCTGTCTCTCTTGCTCCCATAGCATAGATCTTTGGGATTTCTGGCTAAGCTGGTAAGCTGTGACCCACCTGTGGGCCTGCTGCTCTGAGTTTTTAAATAGCAGTGTTCCTGTGGTAGCAGGAAGCGAATCACAAAAGGGGAGTGATGGAGGGTCAACACCATGGTCGGTGCACAAGAGAGATGATAGGACACAAATTAATCTCTGTGGAGTTCAGACTTCTGGAAGGGCTTAAGATATTTAAAGAGATTGTAATGATGCTGACACTGAAACGTAGTCCTCAATGAACTTTGAACAAAAGCATTTTTTAAATGTTAAATGTTGTCAAATACACTAGTATTTAACACATCATCACCACATCCAGTTTAAATGACAAACCTGTTAGTGGGCAATGACACCCAGCAGACACTGAGCAACATTAGCTTTTCCCTGTGTCATCTTTGGATCCACCTGACCAACACAAGTCCAATATTTACTACTTCAGGCGGTCATACAAAGGCAGCAGCGGCTGAACCAAAACATCTGCAGGATATAAAAGCAAAAAATATGCTTAAAGACATTTAAAAGGATCCTTTTATCTCAGCAAACTGAGGGCTATTTGGAGAGTTAGCAATCTGACCCACTATAATAAGAAAATAAATATTTAATAGAATGGCTTTGACAATACAGATCAATGTAGTTGATCACTGACACAAAAGCTGACAACTTCAACTTGTGACTGGATTTTGTGTAAGCACACACTAGCTCTTACATTCTGTGTGATATCTATTATGCGTGAATGCATGGTTTCCTGTGAGGCGGTTATGGGTGGGTATACAATTTGAGTCCAGTGTGGAAAAACTGGGCTCACCGACCAACAAGGAAAACCGCTTTAGGGAGAATTATGTTGCAGACACAGATGACTGGTGTCACTTAGCTGCTTTACCGTCATCATGTTCAATCATGTTAATGCTGCTTCTCTCACTGCTGCGGCTCATTAGTCTAACCCAATTTCCTCCTTTTACAAAATTTACAAACAATTTTACAACCATTTGCTTCAAGCAGTGAAGGCGCCAGACAAAAAACAGAAAATGGGCAAACACAGAAGGCAAATTCTCTGTAAAATTCGGCTGGATAACAACAATTAAAGTAGCAGTTTTGCCGATGAACATCAACCGCTCTCATCAAAGCCATCTTTTTTTGCCGACAGGCACATGTCAGTACATCGGTGGATCTGTGGAAAATTTTTTACTTGTGATTTGAACTTAGATTCAGTAACTCCCATATCTTAGTAGTTTTCAATATTTGATACTCTGGATGGACAAAACAAACTCCACAGGTTTGATGCCGGCTGATATTTTGGGTTTCCAGTATGGGTTTTTTTCCGCCTTTCCAGGATTGTTGTTTTTTTTGTTTTTTGTGTTTATAAAGAAGCACTACTTTTCCTGCTGTCTCTTTAAGTGATGAAGGCTTCTGTGTGGGTGCTGGTGATGTTGTGTTAGAGTGCTGCTGCTGTAATGCAATAAGTGTTTCCTGTCAGAGAAAGAGAGAGAGAGTGAAGGAGGGAGGAAAGTGATAAGAGAAGCAAGAGATGAGAGAGGCTGTGAATGACACCCGCTGCTGATTTACAGCTTGTGAGCTCAGAAATATGCTCTCAGCAAGCCATCAAAGAACATACAGGCCGTACTGAATATACACTAGTTTACACTGCGTCTTACTTTGGCTTAGAAAAGACACGTTTCTTTAAGATACGCTTCAGTTTCATGATGGTTTATTGGCTCAAAAAAAACGACCTCTCCATGTGTACAGTTAACATTCAGCGATGTCACGACTTTGTGGGAGTGTTGGGTATGGGGAGGAGGGGGTTTGTGGGAACACGTGGATGTATTGAAACATAGTGTATGCGCGGCTGGAGCTGGAGAAACCACTCAGATCTGAACTGAAGGCTGCCTGAGCTCTGGTGTTGCCTGAGAGTGGAGGCAGAGCATCACCACGGCAGCAGTGAGGAGAGTGAAAAAGTGGAAGGAGGAAGAGGAGGGAGGGAGGGAGCAGGAGTGAACGTGAGAGGGATCTGGAAAGGAGGACAGAGAGCCAAGAGACTGGGAAGAAGAGAGACGTGGTGTGCCAAGCTCCTCTGCTGGCTCCAGAGGCAGTGTGTGTTCCTGTTGTTGTTTGGGGGTCAAGATGAGCAGCCCGTGCCTGCTGCGCACTGCCCCTATAAGCCAACCCCGGCTCAGAGAGGTCAAGATCAGCGTGAAGGCCAGCAGCAGGGAGACTACAGCCATTCGGAGCAGCAGTGGAGGGGCCAAGGAGGCTTCCAGTCGCTCTTACATGCCACCTGAAAAGGAAGCACCTGTGCGGGTCAGCGTGAGCAGCAGCCGGAGCAGGAGCACGCCGCCGGTCCACAGGGCCCAGAGACCCGAGAGCAGGAAGTCATCAGGGGGAAGCACCTGCAAGCAGCAGCAGCAGCCGGAGCACCACCCGGAAAAGAACGGCACCATCCTGCATGTCCCGCTTGGCGTGGCGCCCACGGGGCTGTCCCTTTTCTCCTCATCTTCCTCCTCGTCCTCCTCCTGCACTTCCAGACGTCAGCGGCCCTCTCGCCCCCATGTTACCCCTGCCCCCACCCCCCTCCTCCTCTCGTCCTCCTCCTCTTCCTCCTCGGCCAAGAGTATGAAGCGAGCTCGCTGGCTGAGTTACAGCACCTCTAACATCTGCTTCAACTCCATCCTGGACGGGCGCTTCAGGCAGCTGCAAGGTACAGGGTCCTGGTGGCAGAGCTGTGCGTGTGTGTTTGTGTGTGTGTTTGTTCACCCTCTTATGCCTCACAGACACTTTTCCAATTATGCCCCTCACTTACCCAACTTGGGTTTCTTGTTAGGCCGGGGTGAGATGGCAGGGAGGTCGAGCTGCGAGTTGAGTAAGTGTGAGGCTAGTTTGTCATCCTGTTGTAAGAACTGGAAAAAGGCAGCAGCAAGTAAGTGCAAACTTCATAGCAGTTGCCATTTTATTAAATGTATTTGGTTGTAATTTATTTATTTCCAGGAAGCTGTGGCTCTGCCCCAATTGTTCACTGACTTGACTTTGAATAATTCATAGGCAAACTCCTAAAAAGGTTGTGATGTTTTTCCCTCCAAAGCCATTCATGGCTGGCTACTGTTACGCATTCTTATGTGCCCTGTTTTTTATTTATAAACAAGAAACATATCCGTCATTGTGCCACCTATTCTCCGTACGGCCCTTTCCACTTATAAACTCTTCCTAAGTATAAAGTATGAGTGCGTTTCGTTCCTAACCTCCTTTTCCCCTGAATGACTAGCAATGGTGGTGTTAAAAAACAATCAATTTCTCTGATGGTTTTACCTTCTCCCTGCCCGTGTTATTAAGGTTTTAAAAGAGAGGTCTGCCGTCACAGTGGATTTTTGTTAGCTTGCACTATGCTCTCCAACTCCCCGATGACAGGAGTGCATTAGTGAGTGGAAGAAAATGGAGGAGACGATGCAGGAACAGAGAGGGGAAATGCTTTTTTTTCCCCCTGTCTCTGCTAGATTTCAAGTATTGACTGATTCTGCAGACTGCAGAGGCAACTGATACGTGAAGCAGCAAAGTTTTGAAGCCTCCCCAAATCAGGGATGTGTCTTGAGATGTGTATTGATCCGCCATGATATTTTATTTACTTCCTATTTACCTGCTATTAGGGAGATATGGCCAAGACTGCAGTTGGGCAGAATAAGATTTGTGTTTCACGTTTATTGGTTTACTTTTGAAATGTACACATGCTCGCTGTTGTCAAGTATGTCTGCCGCCGAGGTTACAAGAAGCAGTCTTTGAGTTGTTTGACTGACCTTTAACCCTTTTAGTTTTCACCAGTGGTGTATGCACCTCTCTCCAAGCCCTTAATCCTCTGCTGTTTTCTAATTATAAATACAATCTCACTATTTGATTGATTCTCAGATTATTTTTTAATGTCTTCTTTAAGCTTGAGCCAGGCTTTACAGTTCACTTGCTTCTTTTGCAGCTGCTCTAAATACCTTTGAGTGAGAACGCATCAAGAAACCCTGGGAGCATCAAATATGCATTAATATGATGCTCAGCAGTTGCCAAGTACATGTAATGAAGACTCAGACAATCCACTTGCCCAGTAAGCAAAATGTTTTAGTCAGTTAGATGTCTAGAAGACATCTGTAGTAGTGTAGTGCTCAGATATTTAGGGTAAAATCTGGTTGAAAGGTCAAGCTTTAGTAGATGTACCAAATCTCACATAGACATTGTTTAACCAGCTATATATCTACTTAAAAAAAAGCTTATTTTTGCATTGAGACTGATTGCTTGATTTAACCTACTCACCTAGATCCCATCTCTGACTGCTTCTCTCTATCCTAGAATATATCTGCCAAAGTATAGCCTGCTTTTAGCCCAATCCAACATTTAGAGATGTTTTTGGTGGTACAAATATGTGATAATAGGAGGTAAGTGTTGGTTAGTCTTGTTAATAAAGCACAGTATGATAGCTGCGGGACAGGTTAAGCTGGCAGTGACATGACTCAGTCATGTAACGGGGTGCTCTAAGACCTTTGGGCCAAACTCAATAAGAGCTGACTGTGGGAAAAGACGGATCAAGCTTTATACAGGGAAACTCCATCAGCATGAATAAGTCATCGGGCTTTCACTGGAGTCAAAGAGTGGACGAGAAATTACAAAGTAAAAGCATGTGAAACAGAGGAGTGTTTAGTAAGGTTGCACTGATAGCAGGCGGGAGGCTGGATAAGGGACAAAATGCAGGCGTGACAAGACGCAGCTGCAGTCCAGTGGAAAAAAAAATGAAAGCGAAGTGAAAGAAGTTGGACATACAGTATGACTGCTGCACTTACACTTAATATTTAATAGCATGGCAACAGCAGGGCAACGAACAGCTGAACAGTAAGGTTATACTCAGCCTGTATCACAAATTATTAGTACAGCCAGTTTTATATTTATAAGCTGGACTTAAATGTTCATGTTTCACTTCCATCCAACATTAATGCTTTCGAATAGCTTTGATTGATCAGTTTACAAACTGTGATACGTTTGCATTTCACACTAGCTTCACAGATTTTTAAGCTGAACTACATAAATAATGTTAAAATGAAATATTAATCAAAAACTGAATTAATGACCAATAAACCGTCTTCCAGCTCAGTTTCATAAAATCATGGATTTTGGTGCTCCAGTCTTCTTTTTCCTGGTGAGTCCACCAGACCTCAGTTGATGTTACTGTTGGCGTGTCGTTGAACACGGCGCAGACAAACATCTCAATAGCTTTAACACAAATAACAACATATTCCATATTAGTAAGTAATCAGAGGAGGCGTGTCCCGATTCCTGCTCCTTTCTGTGACTGAGTTTGAGCTCGCCTTATTTTGACGTCTTATTTTTGAAACAAGAGAGCCAAGAAAACTTTTGGACTTAAGAAGAAATGCTATCTTTGTCTCGTGTTAAATATAGAAGATCAAAAAGCAAATGGAAAACCCAAACCTATGACCCGTAGAGCTAGGGTGTCTAGCTGGGCTCTCTTATGCAACGTTATGGTTCGGATCACTGCAAATCAATACAGCGCTGTCCTCGGTGACATTCCTCCTTATGTGAGTGGTCTCTCCAGAATAAAAGTGCATCCCTTCCAGCAACTATATGTTATATTATTTCCATATTTATTTACTAGGAAATCAAAAAGCTACAGGAAGTGTTGTGGTAAAAGGTTCCAGAGCAAGCACATTGAAGCTTATCCAATAACCTGTATGTAGCAGCAAACCGCTCTATTTGAGCTCTCTATTATTAAGTACTCTCAAGTGTATGAAACCCCTGACTTACATTTACAAATTTATTCTGCTCTCCATCAGCAATTCATGGTGTTAAATCGCGTATTCTTTAAATAATATTTGAAGGTCATAATTCAGCAGGCTTAGTGGCCTCATATTCTCAAAGTGAAGTGCCTCTAAAGTCATCAGTGGTGACACTAAATTATTATTATTATTATTGTTATTATTATACAGCCATCTGGTCTTAGTCACCCTCCAGATTTCATACCCTCAGTTACACTTTAAATTTCTTCCTTAGTAATTTTTGACCCCAGGTGTCCTTTTTGTCTTCATCTGAAATGTAAATTCTAGTTAACCACTCAACAACTGTGGGACTATGAAATGTCCAGAGGGCTCTATTAATTTTAATTGGATCTGCAATAGATATCTCATTACTTTTAATTGATGTGATTGATTTTTTTTCTTTCTTTTTTTTGTTCAGTGTAATTTGCTACGCAGACTTTCTGTGATATAAATGCAAAAGCTCCAAATTTTTATTACATTGTAAATCGGCTCTGAGACCAGCAAAGAGAAACTCTTATATGTATCTCAATACTCAAATATTAAAATCACAGATGTAACCAGATCATGAGTCAGTAATCAGGTTAAAATTATAATTTTCTGCTGCTCTACAAAACCCATAACTGAGTTTATGGGATTAAACAGAACTTAGTTTCCCAAAGAGGGCCGAAGGCTTTTTTTATTTTTACAGAGCACTTATGTCATATTGAGCTTGTTGAACTGTTCATCTGGAGACAGCTCAGTGGGGTGCATGCAAACAACAGCTTCCCTCCCATCTTCCCTCCCCCGTTGTCCTCCCATGCTTCCTAAATGGCCGGGAGCATCCATGTGGGCTGCGTCCCCTCTCAAGGTCTCCCGATGTGAAGTGATACGGCAAAACTCTGTGCACGTCGCAGGGATGCACTGTAATTGTCCTCTCCTCTCTAAAACCCTCTGGAGGCAGCACTCCAAATAGTTCAGAAAGGATTTGTTACAGTTTTTATTTTTATTCGAGCCTTTTTGTGTGTGTGTCTCTGCTTTCTGTGCTGCTGACAGATAATGATGTGACCATTTGTGCTAAATCAACACTGACACCACTAATGGAGCTTTGCATGTTTTAATTGTCATTACTTTTTCATGGCGCAGTTATCCATGTGGATGTAGCCGAGCGGTGTGTGCTGTTGTTCTGCTGAAAGGAGCAGAATGAAGCATGATTTATTTACAGTACTCCGCTGCGCCTTGTGTTTTACGTACAATAACGCCTGATTTCTTCTCTTTGATATGCTAAAGACCGAGCTGCTGCTTCAAAGTTGCTCACTGGGCGGTTTTTAAAAGTAGGGAAGATGCTGCTGGTGATGTGTCTTGGTCTCTTCTCTTGGATGGGTCTCTTTGGACTAAACCTAACACTGCAGTCACTCTCCCCATTACTTTCTTTCAGATCTGACTCACCCTCTTTTTCCTTTCGTCCTCTTGACAGGTTTACCTAGCAGACTCCCTGTCTCCCCCCTCTTTGTCCTTCTTAACCTTTAAATCAATATCTTTAACAACTTCCCTCTACTACCTCTTCTTTTGTTCCTCCTCTTGAGCTGTTCTTTACTTGTTCTCGACAACCTCAGTGTTTGAATCATTTATTACACCAGTCCTTAAGGATGCAGTCCTTTGCACTCCGTGGTTTGCAGCTGTATTCGGGTTTGGGAATAAACAGGGCGATCTGCAGCAGGCATGCCAAAGGGAAGTCATGTGGTGCAAGCTGGGATGACTTGAGGAGAGAATGTCTCATCACTGATCTAAAGTTTAGGAAGCTATGTGTGGGATAAAACAAAAGCAGGGGAGAGGTGGGGATTTGTACTGAGTTGTGAGTAAAATCAAGGTCAGTATAATCAAAAAGCATCACCCTTCTGCTTTACTTGATCCAGTCTAAATTAGTGTACCAGGTCTCTGAGCTTCAATTAAATCCTCTGTGTTAAATCAATTTATCCTTTTACAAACTTCTATTGTGATGCCAAGCAAGATTTAATTTTAAATTGACTTGACTCTGGGGTTTTTACTCTCGCAGAATTTGACTATTTTTTAAATAATAAAATTCTCAATAGCTGAAATAATTTCATGCACTGAACATCCATTTAATCTTTGTTGTATTTGGTTATACTATGAATGGATTACCTGCTGCAAAGTAATTTGTACAAAAGTTTCTGATTTAGGTTATTTTTCATGGAGTAATAACTGCTAACATTTTTGTCCGTTTATCCTTATCTTAGTTTTAATTTTTCATTGTCTGGTACTGGTACTGATACCAGTAGTGGTGACTTATTAACAGCCATCTATCTTCTTTCTTAACCAGTGCTCAGAGGAACTGCAAAAATAATTAAAGCTACATATCAGATTTGTATAAATCTTGAAGTAAATAACCTGAAGGGCTGTTTGGAAGGGTTGCCAGAAATAAAAAAGAATGTGCCAGCAAAGCTTAGTTTTGCGAAATTACAAGTGAACAAAGTAGAAGACGTCTGGAACAATGCCCTTTGGATAGACAAGGCCACCATGGAGATGTCTGCCATAATACACAAAACCAAACACAGCCTAATGACAACAAACACCTCATACCAACTGTCAAGCACGGTGATGAAGGGGTGATACTGGGCACCTTCCAGTCCTTGAGTCAACAATGAAATCCTCTGTATAACAAAGTATTCTAGTCTCACATGTGGGGACATATGTCCGACTGCTAAAGCTTGCTCCAAACTGAATCATGCAACAGGACAAAGATCCCAATCACAGCAGCAAATCTACAGCAGAATGGCTGAAAAAGGAAAAAGGAAAAAACAATCAAGATGCAGCAATGACTCAGTTAAAGTCCAGACCTCAACCTGATTGATATGTTGTAGTGGGCTCTTAAGAGACACATGCATAAACAAATGCCTGCAACCCCACATAGTGTATAAGAGTAATTTCAGCCATATTTCAGAAGCCTTGAGTTGAGGATTTCCGCCATCATCGTTTTGGTTGGAAAAAAATGGATGTGATGAGAAAGTACAGATTGTGACTTATGCATAATGGCTTGTGACTGATAACTTGTTAGCCAATGGTGGTTTCATACCACAGATCATTCATTTTAAACATGGCACAGTATGACAAAAATTTACAAAATAGACTTTATTTTTATTTAGTATGGCCTAAAACGAGTGACTGAGTCGGTAAAGTCGGCAGAAAAGTGTTCTCAGAGGTCATGACAGAAAGCCCCTTTCCCATAGACATGCATAGGACCACTAATCTTTTTGCAACCACAACCATTGCCATCTAGGGGCCTTCAGACAGAATGCAGGCAGAAGGCACTTGAACATTGGCTTCATTTTTCTGACCCAGAGGCCACATCCATTTTTATACTGTCTGTGTGCAAAAGTGCATGAACTGAAGCAAAATTGTAAAGAATTACTGGCTAAAAATTCTCTAAAATGATGTGAGAGACTTACAAAGTCATGCAGAAAATGATTACTTCATGTTAATGTTGATAAAGGTAGTTATACAAGCTACTGAATCATGGTGCGTGTACTGTACTTTAATACACTGCTTCTACATTTTGTTAGTTGGTTGGTTTTATAAATAACACTGAAATATGTAGTGAATATGTAAAAAAAAACACTGTAATATGTCATATTTAGGTCATTAAGGTAGGTCTTATAGAAACACACTGAATGCCCATTTATAGCAATACACCCACTCAGACCTCCCACATCTCCATTCACAGTGCATTTGGCCACAAATAAAATAAACAGAGTGTAGTACATTGGGTCTTTCTGCCATATGGTCCCATCAAAATTGGTTTTATTTTTGCTGCCGAGTAGGAGGAATATCTTCCGTACATTTTAATATGACGCGCGTGTCTGCGTGAGCGTGATGTGTCACCATGTGGGCAGCGCTCATCCTCCCAAAAACCTCTCAGTGTGCGATGCTCATGCTATCTTCATCTTTCTGCCTTGCCATTCCCGAGCTTTTTGGAGCATTTTCAACAAAATTACAACACGTGGCATAAATACGCTGCATCATGTCTGAGGAGGCATTGATAGTTACAGTAAAGCTTTTCCCTTGTGAGCAGACACCAAGCCTCCATTATATAAAAAATCATGAAGCCATATGAGCAGTCATGCTATTTACCAGTTTAAGCAGAAGTGACCGCTAATATCTGCTCCATAATCAAGTAAAAGGTCAAAACTGCCAGATTTAGATTTTTCAGCATTTTAAGAGGCTTGATGGATGGTTTGATTGGCATGCTGTTCGGATTCTAATAAAATAGATGCACTGTACAAATACAGTGGGGATAATAGGACTGGCCCTTTAATATTGGCTGTGTCATACAGAGGAGGTCTTCTCCAGAAGGGCAGCATGCTGACGAGATTGATTGTTTAATGAAGATTCTGTTAGGTGGATATTGATGGATTACTGAACCGGCATACGGGTCACAGGCCTGGAGGCCCAGAGCCTGATTCTTCCTTTGAAGTGACATTTCTTGTTGGTGCTCACAGTGTTTTGCACCCGTTTGATCGGTCTTTTAATTCTGTCTGCCAATCACATTTAATTAAAATACAGTAAAGTTGGTGAAGGAATATAAATTAGGGGGAAGTGGAATAGTTCTGTTTAAAAAAACTGCAATGGTTTTCTATGGAATTTAGGTCTGGTGGTGTTTCCAATATTTGGAAGGGGTTGAAGTTCATTTAAATGTCTCATTGTCTTATAGTCATTTATGCTGTTGAAGTAATAATATTTCCTGGAGGCAGATTTGATGTACGGTGTGAAACAACATTATTAGCTGAGATGAATTTAACAACTGGAAACAATTTGAGTGGATGCTGGCTGCAGACAATGCTAACGTCATGTTTTTTAGCAGCAGTGAAGCAGAAGTATACACCTTTGCTTTACCCTATACTAAGAATTAATTTAACTTGCATGATTTCTGTGGCTCTGGAGCAGATTTGCAGATGTTCTGTAACTCCTGCCAGGTTCTTCCTTCAGCCTCCCAGGCTTCCACTCGTCTAACGTGCCCTTGTGCAAGACTGTAAATCCCTACCAGCTCCAGCGCTGCTCCTCTGTACCTCTGAGGATTTTGCATTATTAATGGGGCTCATGTTCTTTCTTAACTCTCATCAGACGAGCGAGAGGCGGTTCAGAAGAAGACCTTCACTAAATGGGTCAACTCAATTCTGTCCCGGGTTGGCTGTCGCATCTCTGACCTCTACCTGGACCTGCGGGATGGACGCATGCTCATTAAACTGCTGGAAGTGCTGTCTGGTGAACGACTGGTAAGAAACATTTCTGTTTCAGTTTATATTCCTCTTTATATTCTGTGTATTACTCAAAACTCTCTTGTAGTCATTCATTTTTCTTTGAAATGCTCTCCTAAAATCGTTTTTTTTGTTCTGGTCTTTAAAGCCCAAACCAACGAAAGGCAGGATGCGTATCCACTGTTTGGAAAATGTGGACAAGGCTCTTCAGTTCCTCAAAGAGCAAAGGGTCCACCTGGAGAACATGGGTTCCCATGACATTGTTGATGGCAACCATCGCCTCATCCTCGGACTCATTTGGACCATCATTTTGCGTTTCCAGGTAAACCTAGGATATGTGATTGTCTGTGTCATGTTGTTTTAGACTATTATTTCTGTGTACATTGAGATTAAAGAAAAAGAAAAGGAAAACAGAGACCAATTCTTTGTAAATGTAAACACAGCTTATCACAAAAGCATATAAATGCTTCTCATTTCTTTAGTTGAATCCACGGGCAATGCCACTGATAATACAGACTGACAGGCATAAAAAACATTTTTGTGCCACCGAGATGATTCCCAAAGCACTATCAGTCATATCTCAGCATGGTGTGCAGTGTGTCTCTTAAACATCTGAGGAAAATCAAAGCTGGAAACACAAGAACTGGACTAAAAATCAGTGATAACAGGTGTTATGGACTCTTGGTCTTGTCTAAACAGATGGAATTATGAACACAGAAAAGTTTGGTCAGATTTGGATCCTTCATGAAATGCCAGAAAATACACTTTCGAACACACTGAGTCATGGATTGGCCTCCCCAGAATCTTGACTTTAATATTATTGAAGCAGTGTGGGATCATTTTGACAGAGAACGCAAAAAAAGGCAGCAATTATTATATATTCATATATATAAAATACTAGTGTCATTAATATGTATACTATACGACAGAAAGACTTATATAATTCATATAATAACATCATAAAAATATCATTATTTTTATGTTATTATATGTAAAAAAAATTGAATTACACTTCAGCAATCACGTAATCTTCATGTTTTTTCAGCATGCATGTTAAAGGTTCATCAAACCTGATTAGCTGATCTTATAAGTAGTACAATCACTTCAAGTATGTTATTGTACTTCATATGCTATACTCTAATTATGCTACCACTGACTAACAGCGTGCAGTCTCTTTTATTTAAATGAATCTTAATTACATTCTAATCACATTTACATTTGCACTGAAGTGAAGCCAGGGTGTACAGCATATACAGCATGCAGCGTTATACAGACAGCCTCAGATAGTTTCAGCTGGCTGCCTTGCAATGTTATATATATATTTTTTTGTTAGTATCTGTTTTTCCTCAGAACCGTGCCTTCAGGTTCCAGCCATTATTATCGGCTGCTACAGGAGCATCCAAAGCATCAGAACATGTCTGTTTGACTCTTTTATCATCTTGGAGAGGCTGTATATTTATTTTTAATTTGACAGCAACTCTGCTATTTTTAGAGATGTTACTTCAAACAATATAGCCCGCTGCATTATTCAGCCTTTTCAAAAGGACAAAAAAGAAAAAAAAAAAAAAGAACAGGAAACAGAAAAGAAAAGAGTTGACTTGGTCCTGTCTGTATCTTAAAGTCTGCATAAACCAAGGAGAACCAAAGCTGGCTAAATTTAGCCGCCCCTCTCTCAGGGCCTGTCTCTCAGATCACATCACTGCTCTAATTACTGGCCCACTGTGTGGGAAAATAAGAAATTCAATAATTACTACTCCTCTTTCTGTCAGTTGGATCCGATGTCTAGTTTTGTGAGAATCCAGCCAGCAACACTGATGATGTATCATTTTACATTATTTTTTTTTTCTTTTCCACAAATACCCCCCCCCCCCCCCTTCTTTTTTTTTTCCCCCTTAAAGCTGTGATAAATGATGCATTTCACAGTGATATTTGTGCCACTTTGACAAACTGTTCCCTTCTGGTGCAACCCATTAGCAAGATATTAATATTAGTCAGATTTCTTGTTTGTTCTTGTTTGATTGCAAACATGACACATTAGTTAAGTTTCATTATTTACCATCCAGCTGTGCTTGTTGCTGTTCTTCAGATCCAGGACATCATTGTGGAAACGGGCCAGGCGGACCAGAAGGAGACACGCTCAGCCAAGGATGCTCTTCTTCTTTGGTGTCAGATGAAAACTGCAGGGTAAGAGCTACATGTGACTCCTGGCATCATCAAACTATTGCAAATATCCTTTGGGAATAACTGAATGTGCTTCTGACTTTTTATTAGTTTAAAATCTTATAATTCCCCATATTTTTTTTAAATTTATTTCACAACTGACACATAAAGTGTCCTTAAGAGTCTTTAAAGCTGAAAAAATAAGCTACGATTTTCTTGTTTAATTTTTTTACGGTTAAAAAGTGTTTGACATAAGTAAGCACAATTACAAATGCTCATTGTAATGTCCCATCTGCACAGTGAAAATGTAAAGTAATCTTCTTTTTATAGCAGTGGAAAAAATATAATGAATAATAAAACAATTACAGCCAAAATTTAAATAAATGACCAAATATTTGCTCCTTGAATATTTAAAATAAATATTTAAAATAAAATAAACCAAGTAGTACCTAAAGTAGATAAATGTGCAGCTGTGTATAGTTCATTTTTTTTTTTTTTTTTTTTTTTTAAATTAAGCCACAAATAATATTTCTCATAGGAGTACTTTGATGTTTTTGGATATACTCATTAAATGTTTGTTTTATGAGTAGACTGGTAACTCTAATCATGTCTATACCAACTAGTAGATGCGGAAAAAGGAAACCCAACATGGCAGAAGTTAACAAAATCCCCCCTGCCTAGTTAACAGAGATGGTGTAAAAGACACTGTAGACAGATTTTGCTACCTTTGTTCTCAGATACCTCTTTTCGACTTACAAACTAAGCAAATCAGTGTCTGTCTTCATTTTTGGTGTGGAGGCACGAGTGGGAGCAGTCTCTTTAAAACAAATGTATCTCCCAAAAGATGTTCATTTGAAGTATGGTTATTAGCATCCAGCTATTGTTAGCATATAGCTGTTATTCTCTGAATTTATGTCGCTATGTCTGTCAAGATCTTTAAAAAAAAGTGTGATCTTTTGAGTAAATAGATGCTGCCGTTCTGAGAAAGCACATTTCTTTCAAGGCTTTTAAACTGCAGAACTAAAAGCTTGAGAAGTGGGATGAAACCCAGATGCTGATTTTAAACAGCAGCCTCCTCCTGTTCAGTCCGTGACGTCTCCTCGCTGTTTTACAGATATCCCAGCATCAACATCACAAACTTCACCACCAGCTGGAAAGATGGCATGGCCTTCAATGCTCTCATACACAAACATCGGTAAGGGGAGATGAATAGCAAAGCCACTCTCTCCAGCTTTAAAGTGTAAACACACATGAAATCCCTCTGCTCAGTCTCTCACTCTCTGCAATATACTCTCTTACCCTCTATATTTCTCTCCCAGCCCTGATCTGGTTGACTATAACAGTTTAAAGAGATCCAATCCGACCCACAATCTCCAGAACGCCTTCAACGTTGCAGAGCAGAAGCTTGGTGTGACCAAATTGTTAGACCCAGAAGGCGAGTGACTGTGAACATTGTGCTTCCTGGAAAGAAGACGAGTGATTGTCTCTGGTTTGGCCGGGAATGACTTATTTGACTTGTTTTCCATTTTCTTTTATAGATGTTTTCACAGAGAACCCAGATGAGAAGTCCATCATCACTTACGTCGTGGCATTTTACCACTACTTCTCCAAGATGAAACAACTCGCTGTTGAGGGCAAGAGAATAGGAAAGGTGAGTTGGAAGGTGTGGTGTGCATTTTTTATGCGAGTTTGCCCCGTTCACTTACTTAATCTTATTTATTCTTCAGGTTCTGGATCAAGCCATCGAGACGGAGAAGATGATCGAAAAGTACGAGACGCTGTCGTCAGACCTGTTGATGTGGATCGAGCAGACCATTGTCGTGCTGAACAACCGGAAACTTGCAAATTCTCTCAGCGGCGTTCAGCAGCAGCTTCAGGCCTTCAACACCTACCGCACTGTAGAGAAGCCACCCAAGTGAGTCAGTGACAGCTTCAACGCATTACAGTCGCAGTGGAAACTGGATCAGGAGCTCAAGACACACTCACACACAGACACACACTTGCACTCTATTTTTCATGTCTTAGTGAGGACGTCTAATGTACATAATGATTTCCCTAGCTGTAACCCTGACACTAAAACCACATTTTGAGTCTCTGATGTCCAATAGTACTTTTTGTGCAGTTACTTAATTTCTTGTTTTCTCTCAGGTTTCAAGAGAAAGGTAACCTCGAAGTGCTGCTCTTCACCATCCAGAGTCGAATGAGAGCCAACAACCAGAGAGTTTACACACCTAAAGAGGGAGCCCTGGTTGCAGATATCAATAGGGTGAGATGCCTGGATGCCATTTGGAGACAAATCAGAATGCAGAAGATCAACTGTAACAGGAAGATTATCTTTGTGGTTTGGGGTTGCTTGGGTGGACAGAGTTTATTAATTTAGCTAAGTTCATGCTCGAGGCAACAATTAAAACACAAATGAAATTAATTACCCCTGCAAGCCTGTTGTGTATTTTCCTAAATGACAACATAAAAGCCATTTTATTGAAGAAAATTCAAAAAGAACTTTGAGACAGAAAGGAAAGCACAGCTTGGTTTGAACTAAGTTGAAGATTTCTTAGGTGTATCAGTAGATATCTACCCTGTAGTGCCATTACACATAATACTTAAAGCGTACCAGCTCCAGGAGGGGTGCTCTGAACTTGAACTTCACTTTTAAACTCTTTGAAAATGAGGAAAGCTTTCTCATTTTCAGATCTTAAAGTATGAAATTGCTGTAGTTGTTTTGATGACCGACTAACGCAGATTGCAAATCCTCATGATGATTCCCATCATCTATGTGCAGGCTTGGGAGCGTCTGGAAAGGGCGGAGCATGAGCGGGAGCGTGTCTTGAGAGACGAGCTGATCAGACAGGAGAAGCTGGAACAGATGGCGAGAAGATTTGACAGGAAGGCTGCCATGAGGGAGACCTGGCTCGCGGAGAACCAAAGACTAGTGGCCCAGGTAAACCCACAGCAGCTGAACTAAAGCTGTTATGAAATGTTTTGTGGAGTGACATGGTGGATTTTTGTTCGGAAGTTTCAGTCTAAATCCAAAAGTCTTTAGTTCGTTTTAGTTAAAAAATTGTCCATAATTTGGCACCCTCCATTCTCTCCTCCTCAGGATAACTTCGGCTATGACCTGCCAGCGGTGGAAGCGGCTAAAAAGAAGCATGATGCTATTGAGACGGACATCGCTGCATACGAGGAGCGTGTTCAGGCCTTGGTGGACATCTCAAAGGAGTTGGATTCGGAGCGTTATCATGATGCCAAACGGATTGATGTGAGAAAAGACAACGTCCTGCGTCTTTGGGACTATTTGCAGGACCTACTGAAGGCTCGAAGGGGACGTTTGGATAAGAATCTGACCCTGCAGAGGATCTTCCAGGAGATGCTTTACATTATCAGCTGGATGGATGAGATGAAGGTAAGAGCAAAAGATTTTTAAAGGAAGAAAGTAAAAATTAAAAGTTTAAGTGAATTAAGTTGCTTCTTTTCCTCTGCAGGACCGTCTGCTTTCTCCTGACTTTGGGAAACACTTGTTGGAAGTGGAAGACCTGTTACAGAAACATGCTCTGTTGGAGAATGACATTGCTCTGCAGGCAGAGAGGGTACAGAATGCCAGTGCTGCTGCTCTGAAATTTGCCAATGGAGATAGTAAGTCCAAAACTATTTAAAAAGTAACATGAGAAAGTGTGCAGAAGGTATTTTTATGAAGTATTCATTTCTAATAATACCCAACCACTAATTTTCTCCTTCTTCTTCACCTTGATGATGCTTCTTCATCTTTACCTTCTTCTTCTTACTCTTCATCTCTGCATCTTCTTCTTCTTATCCTCCTCAGATATACTTGACAATAAGATGGATTGGACACAGTACAATAAATATCAGTGGCATGCAATATGTGTTAGTACTTACAAGCTGAAATAGATGCACATAGACATAGATGACACTTATGTTGTCATTCGCTCTCTCCTTAGGCTATAAGCCATGTGATCCCCAGGTGATCAGGGACAGGGTGCAGCACCTGGACTTGTGCTACCAGGAACTTTGTGCTCTAGCTGCCCAGCGAAGAGCTCGCCTGGAGCAGTCTCGCCGCTTCTGGAACTTCCTGTGGGAGGTAACAGAGCTGGAGAGCTGGATCAGGGAGAAGGAGCAAATTTTCTCCTCCCTGGATTATGGCAAAGACCTGACGAGCGTGCTGATTCTCCAAAGCAAACACAGTGCTTTTGAAGATGAGCTCGGAGCCCGCCGTGCCCATCTTGAGCAGGTCCTAGCTGAGGGAGATAAAATGATTGAGGCCAAACACTTTGGCTCCCCGAAGATTCAAGAATGCAAAGATGACTTAAAGCAGCAGTGGCAGCAGCTGGAAGAGCTGGCTGCATTTAGGAAACAGAGCCTTCAGGACACGCAGACATTCTTCCAGTTTCAGGGAGATGCTGATGAACTCAAGGCTTGGCTGCTGGACGCTAAGAGGCAGATGAGCAGCGATGACGTCGGCCACGACGAGTACACCACTCAGCGGCTGCTGAAAAAGCACGGCAACTTGAAAAACGAAGCCATCAAGAATGGAGCCACTATTGATGCTCTGTCCAAACAGGCCAACGCACTACCAGAGGAGCTGCAAAACACCCCAGATATCCAGAGACGACTGAAAGACATCAAGGACCTTTACATGGAGCTCATGTCCCTGGCTGACCTGAGGCAGAAGAAGCTCGATGACACTATGGCTCTGTACACCATCTTCAGTGAGACAGATGCCTGTGAACTCTGGATGGGCCAGAAGGAGACGTGGTTGGTGGATTTAGAGGTGCCTGAGAAGCTGGAGGATTTGGAAGTAGTACAGAACAGGTGCACAGACAAATTATATTTTAAGCATTTAATCACTCCTGAATTAGATTTGCATGTCTGATTAAAACTGTGTATTTTTTGCAAATAGCATTACATCTACTAATCGTGTATTTTTATCCAGTAGATTGTGCAGATGTTGTTTTCACCAACCTTTTCTTGTTTTCAGATTGAGTATTTTAGCTCAAGAAATGGGAAATTTCCAGTCACGAGTAGATGATGTCAACAGAGCGGCAAAACAGCTCGAGGACAGCAGACACCCTCGCACCAAAGAAGTCAAGGAATGTCAGACGCGACTGAATAAGAGGTGCCGTTAACGAAGTTCACAGTTATACCTGAGACAAATAACAAAAAAGATGCATATCTGAGATCAGACGAGGTCGGGCGTGCTCAGGGTGGTATGGCCGTAAGCTAAAAGATGCATATCTGAAGCATTTAATACTGTATAAGGTTTTGAAATTACTTTAATGCAAAGATGACATTCAACAAAATTTCCGAAAAGAAGTCTTTAATTTAGTACTTGAACACAGAGGCAATGTTAAATTCTTCACACTTCCAGTTACTCTTTTAGTTTATAACAAGCTCTGCACACCACTGCAAAAATGGGCATGCAGAAATTTGTCTACAGACAAATGAGCTTTCCTTATTTTAAGAAATCACACATCCATAACTAAACATTATCAAAGATACTTTAATAACAACAGTGACCCACGGAGTATTAACCTCTGTTATATAAAATATTGTTTCCTAGATGGGAGGCTTTCAAGGCGATGGTAGAGGAGAAGAAAAAGAAAGTAGATTCTGCTCTTAGTCTGCACAACTACGGCCTGGAGTGTGACGAGACAGAGGCCTGGATCAGAGACAAGACACGGGTGATTGAGTCCACGCAGGACTTGGGCAATGACCTGGCAGCTGTTATGACCATCCAGCGGAAACTTTTCGGTATAGAGAGAGATTTAGCCGCCATCGACGACAAGCTCAATTTCTTGCGGAAAGAAGCTGACCAGTTGGCCCAGGACCACCCGGAGAATGCAGCAGACATTTTGGCCCGCAGAGGAAAGCTGGACGCTGCCTGGGACATGCTCAAAAACACCCTGAAAGACAGAGAGGACTCTTTGGGTGAGGTCAGCAAGTTGCAGACCTTCCTTCAAGACATGGATGACTTCCAGTCCTGGCTTTTCAAGACCCAGAAAGCTGTTGCATCAGAGGAGATGCCCGCCACGCTGCCAGAGGCTGAGGAGCAGCTGAGCCTTCACGATGCTGTGCGTGAAGACATAAACAACCACGAAGAGGACTTTCACCGTGTGAGGGACACTGGCGCTCAGGTTACCCAGGGTCAGGAGGACGATCCTCAATACCAACAGCTCGACCAGAGGCTAAAGGGCATGGACCGTGGTTGGTATGAACTCCAGAAAATGTGGGACAGCCGCAAGAACTTTTTGGACCAGGCTTTGGGCTTCCAGCAGTTTTTGAGAGATGGCAAAGCAGTAGAGGCGATCCTCAACAACCAGGTAATGCATAAATAATATGGCTTGTCTTAATGTTGTGTTTAAGTGGAACAGTCATCAGTTACCACATGGGATGAGTTGCTAATGAAGGGTTAGTGATCCTACAAGTATTTAAAAGTTTGTGATATGAAAGAATGGGACACGGTCAGTTCAAACGCCCAGTGCTGACACACGGCCTTTCTTAAGGTCGTGCATTTTTCTGGTTATTTTTTCCCAATACAATTATTTCGGATTTATTGCAGGAGTACACTCTAGCCCACATAGACAAACCTGACACGTTGGCCGGGGCAGAGAAGGCTTTGAAGAAGCATGAAGACTTTGTGAGCACCATGGAGGCCAACGAGGACAAAATTGACGGAGCGCTGCAGGGCGGACAGCGACTGGTGGACAACAATAACCTGTACTCTGGGAAAGTTCAGGAGAAAATGGGCTCGATCCAGCAAAGGTCAGTCAGCATGGTTTTTGGTCAGCATTCATTCAAGTGAAGTGTTGACAGAAGGGCAGTGCATTGGAGAAATACGGTTTTGATATAATAGTATTTGAGCTTCACGTGATTTCAGCAATTCTAGAAGGGATCAAGGAGTTGATGATGATTTAAAAATCCTAATCTGTAGAGTAATTAGTGACTATGAATGTTAAATGAATGTAGTTCAGTCTGAAAAGTCATACAAGTACAGAAAAGCAATGGATACTTAAGCAAAAATCTAATGTGAAATTCAGGATTTTAGCAGGATTATAATGTGAAGGATTTTCCTATTTTCAAAATATAACCACAGGTACTGATCTAATCTGTTCAGATCAGCAATTAAAAGACATCAACAAGACGGTGTATAGAGGGCATGGGAGCGACTCCCATTAACTCCCATAATTCAGCTTGGTAGATGGGCACCTGCAGTAATGGATATTGATCGTTAAGTCAGAGGTATTCTTCACAGTGTAGCAGAGAAGCCGTTTTTTTTGGTGGAGGAGGAGCTCATGTAGATACGTGAGTTACATCTTGTTTGAAGTGTGTCACAGAGGGATTTCTTAGAGAAAAAAAATACTGTATGTTTAATGCATTTTCTTGTTTTTTTTTGTGTGTTTTTTTACTTCAGGCATGACAAGAATAAACGAAGAGCTGAGGAGGTGTCTGAGAAGCTCAGAGATAACCGTGACCTGCAGCACTTCCTGCAAAACACACAAGATGTAAGTTCACTGTCAGTTTACAGTTTATTTGGCCATTGGGAAACATCAATTAGCACATTAATTATTAGCTTAATTATTCCTTCACTTGCACTTGACATCATAGTGTTTTCCTCTTTTTATCTCGTGATTATTTGAGTTAATTTGCCAAGCACATCCTGCTGTGCTTATTCTAACGCTGTGCTTTTGCCTGTCCTAATGTTTAGAATTGAGGTCCCATTTTACTAATTGGTAAATGCTGTGTTTTGTAAAGATAATGAAGTAAATCCTGCTTGTGTAAAGTTGCTTCTGCATAAACGTCGATAGTTAATGTTTAGATGACTTTCCAGAGTATAGTGGGCATTTTTGCATGGATCTTAGATGTTCTTACTCTTGCTTCAGTTGACAGTATGGATCAATGAAAAGATGCTGACAGCGCAAGACACATCATACGATGAGGCCAGGAACCTGCACACCAAGTGGCAGAAACATCAAGCCTTCATGGCCGAGCTGGCCTCCAACAAGGACTGGCTCAACAAAGTAGATCAGGTCAGTAAAAGTTAAACGCTACTCATTACTGAACTATTATGATTTCCGCTTAAGAGCTGCTCAATCTCTTTATAATTGCATGTTACAACAACTAATTAAGGCTCCCTTTAGTCAGTGAATGTCATGGCTATTCCAATAAATAAGTAATGTAAGTGGTAAGATGCCTATCACAGATTAGAAATTAGGTTTTATTTATTTAGCATCACATATTACTTATATTACATGTACAGTTTTAGAAGATGAGGATGACTGACTGCTGCTCAAATCACAATGGACTGAACCCCCACAGCTCCCCCTGTGGGTGGTGGGCCCACAGGAGGGTGAACCCAGGTACATAATTTGGACTAAGCTTGGCTAGGCGCCATGGGTTAAGGGACAGTCACCAGACGCTCACTACTACCCTGAGCATGTGTCCAGAATGACCTCTCTGAATGGCTCTTCATCTGCCACCTGAACCAGGACAAATTTGCCATTGGAGATACTACCACGGTCAGATCGGCCCCAACAACATAGCTCCTAGGGCCTACAACCCCCCTCCACCACGATAAGGTGGTGATTCACACAGAGGAAATGAATCAAAATGCCTCCTAAGTGAGGTGTTTTTGGCATGTCCTACTGAGTGTATAGCCAGGACATGCTGAAGATATTATCCAGTGGATGGATGGATTTTGCATATAGTATATAGGGTCGGTTCACTGAAAATAGCAACAAAAATCACTTTGTGATTGCAAAATTTAAACATTCAGAAATGTTATCTGTCACAAGCTAATTGAATATGTTCAGTGAAGCGCAGGGTGATGTGCTATTAGGAGCTAGTGTGCAACAAATAACTTTAATTGGAATAAAAAGGATGTAAGTTAAAGCAAAGGAAAAGAAGTATGAAGGATAAAAGAAGGACACTCAGAGTGTGCAGATTTCACTCTCTTTGAATGTCAACATATAAAAATCTGAAATGTACACAGGTACTAATATACTCATGTACTAAGTGTTCCACTTGCTTTAGATAATTTATGTATCTTATTTAAAAAAAAGTCATATAGTGTTTTTCCTTCACAGAAACATTCGTCTTTGTTTTTTGCAAGTACAGGAAGGTCAGGAGCTGATGGAGTTCAAACCAGAGTTTGAGCCAATTGTGACGGAGGAGCTGGCCAAACTTCATGAGCTGTGGGACAAATTGGAGTCCACCACCCAGGAGAAGGCACGGCTGCTATTTGATGCCAACCGCTCTGAGCTTTTCGACCAGAGCCTGGCTGACATGAAGAAGTGGCTGGGTGAGCTACAACAGCAGTTACAGAGTGGAGAGGAGGATGTTAAAGACCTGACTAAAGCCAACATCCTGCTCAAAAACCATCAGGTTTGTCTCTTAATGCACCATGCTCTGCACACTTTAGATTTGTATGCTGCCTTTTCTTTGCAGTTCCTCTTCACACGAGCACCCCACTAAACAGAATTAAATAACTGGGAATGAAGGCTTTATAGCTTTAGGATTTATTTTGTGTGATCATCTTTGTGTTTACTATTTGCATCTAAACACAACAAACTCCAAAAAGCTTTGCATTTGTCTGAAAGAAAAACTGGAACACAAGCTACACTAAATACTAAATTGTAAACATAAGCGCGATCTGTACTATGAATTTATATTAGAAAATTTACATGAATTAAAAACTGTGTCTGAGCTCAGTTTCATACATAAATGGCATGACTAACTTTTACCGTCTGCTACATCCTGATTAGTAGCTTGAAAGGTTATTCATCTTCATGTTTTTTTCCTATGCCAGATGATGGAGAACCAGGTCCGTGACCAAGCTCGGGAGCTGGAGGAACTCCAGGAGGCTGTCAGGAAGCACGGCGGAGGCAGGGAGGACCAGCCGGAACTGGAGGCTGAGCAGCAGGCCCTGCAGAGAGACTTCCAGCAGCTCCTCACCCCACTGGCCCAGCGCAAGGGCAAGCTTGAAGCCGCCAAAGCTGTCCATCAGTTCTACAGAGACTTGGCTGATGAGCTCGTAAGCATGGATCCATTTTCACAGCAAAGTGTTCAAAGTCACTACTCTGACAAAATGACCGATAGCAGAAGTTGAGAATAAAAGCCGTTAAGTGCTAGAGTTACATTTGTGTTCGCACAAAGCTGAAACCTTATCATAACGTAAACTTTAAGGTTTATTTCTTTGCTAAAATTTGCAAACCTAAAGTATGAACTAGCAAAACTACTAGCTAAGGTGAATTTGTGTAAAGAACAGTTTAATCCCTCATGGGTTGCACTGCCTTAATCCACTCTAGTCAGCTGAAGAGAGCTTAAAAAAGGATTTTGACTGTTTAAGACATTTGGTCAAGGGTTAAACATTCAATAGAAGTCACTTGGTCATGGATGTTTTTTAAACAAATACATCATAGATTTATCAATCTCTTCACAAATTTCAGCTGCGTTCTGTCCTCTTATCATAACCTACTTTTCCTTTATTTTTTTCTCTCTCCCAGCTCTGGATTGAGGAGAGGATGCCCCTGGCAATGTCACAAGAACATGGCCACAATCTTCAAACTGTGCAAATGCTGTTGAAGAAGAACCAGGTAGAGATTTATAGCTGCATAATAACTTGTGGTTAGCTAAAAAATTGTAACACTGATTCATTTCATTGATTAATTTACTTTCTTAATTAGTCTATAAATCACAGCTTCCATAACATGTCAGAAAATAGGGAAAATGCCCCAAAGCAAGATGGTAAAATTAGTCATGTTATACTACCAGTGGTCAAAGATAAAAGAAAAGCAACAAGTACTCTCAGCAACTTGAAAATTATCTCAATAGTTGTAATCATTTCCATAGATCTCGGCATAATTAAGTAAGTAACTAATTGTTTCAGCTCCATCTGCTTTGTTTTTACAGTATACTTGGTGCATAATATGTAATAAATTAATTTTCAGATGAATATTTCTGAATATATGTTTGTCGGCTGCACAATATATCAAGTCTTTGTTTCTGTATATCAAAAAGCCCTGTTGAGGTCCACAATCTCCTTTTTGTCCCTCAGACTTTGCAGAAGGAGATCGAAGGCCACCAGCCCCGTGTAGATGAAGTACTAGAGCGAGGAAGGAGAATGGCCATCGCAGCCGGCGCAGAGGGCAAACCAGAGGCAGAACGTATCACGGACCAGCTGAAGGAACTAGAGGAGGCATGGGCCCGGCTGCAGGATGAGATGGTGAAGCGCCGAGAGCGGCTGAATGGCTCCAACTTGGCCCAGCAGTACTACAATGACGCTGATGAGGCTGAAGCCTGGATAGGGGAGCAGGAGCTCTACATGATCGCTGATGAGAAAGCCAAGGTGAGGCTAAGAGGAAGACCACAGATATATACAAATCTGATCTAATGATCTAAATTAAAACAAGCCATATTATGCTAAAAAAGACAAGCAGTTCTGCATCCATTAACATAATTACATGGTTTCAGTTTCCTTTAATTAAGGTGGCATACTTTTTATAAGTGGCAGCCTGCACTGAGAGTTCATCTGGAGTACTATAACATACTCTTCTTTTCCTTCTCTCTCTAGGATGAACAAAGCGCCATGCTGATGCTGAAACGCCAGGTGATCCTTAAGCAGGCGGTAGATGATTATGCTGACTCCATTCAGAAGCTGGCTGACCGTGCCCAAAAGATGTTTGGAGAGGAGCACCCTGATGGGTTTGTACACACTGAAGAAAATCATTTGAACTCTTAGTCAGGATGCTAATTCACTCATGTTGTCCCAGTCAGTTGTGGTTTCCTGACAACCATGCAAAATTGGTATTTTAATCATATGCCTCATCTAGAGTAAACCTAAATTCAATCTCTGTGAGCTATTTTTTCTAATTTCCCTAGATCTCATTTTCTTCTGCTCTCTCCCTTTACCTTTTGTGCAGTGAAGAGATCATCAGGCGACAGAGCCAGGTAGATAAGCAGTATGCGGGCCTGAAGGAGTTGGCAGAGGACCGCAGGAAGAAACTGGACCTCACATTCAATCACTTCCTACTGAGCCGAGAGGTGGAGGACCTGGAGCAGTGGATCTCAGAGAGGGACGTGGTGGCATCCTCCCAGGAGATGGGCCAGGACCTGGATCACGTCACGGTATTTTATATACAAAGAATTATAGCACATAGAGGGAGAGAAACTGGGAGACAGGCTGGCCACAAAATGGGAAAGATTTTCATCCAAGTGACACAGATGGACGTTTTTACACTCACTGGGATAGATTAGTGCAGCGCACTTCCATGTGGTCTTCCCCAACTTTTCTGCTTAAGTGCTAACCTTTTTTTAACCTATTTCAGTCCAAACATAAGGACGTGTTCACAGCGATTTAAAACGTCTTTCACTTGCCTTGTGTGAAATGGTTTGAGAATTTCTATTTAAATCTGAAGATCAAGTTAAAGATTGAATTTATTAAGCTGTGCAATATATTTGATCATACTGGGGTTTTTTTTGCCACAGCTTCAAAGTTTTTGTTCATTCTTACTTCTTACTGACTTCATTTTCAGTGATTTTAGGTGAAGTGAAGTCAATCACTTAATCACATATAAATTCTGTGTTGTTTGGGATTTTTTTTAAAACAAAACAATCTTTTTCCTTCAGCTTCTGAGGGATAAATTCAGAGACTTTGCGCGGGAGACGGGAATGCTGGGTCAGGAGCGAGTGGACATGGTCAACCAGACGATAGACGAGCTGATCGAAGGCGGGCACAGTGAGGCGGCAACCTTGGCGGAGTGGAAGGACGGCATCAATGAGAGCTGGGCTGATCTGCTGGAGCTCATCGACACTCGCGCCCAGCTCCTGACAGCATCTTATGAACTGCTCAAGTAAGAAAAACAGTATTGACAAACCGCTCCACAGGCTGAAAGATGTCCAGTAATCTGAATGGACATAAACAGAAGCTTTTGTGTCTAATCCTGTAATGTCACATGCCCAAATAAGTGAATATAGATTGATTTAGGCAGTATTAAACTGTGGCATGACTAAAGGCATCAAAACAGAAAACATATGCATGCGATAACAGCGTCACAAAGAATTAAACCTAACGTGATGACTACATCTGATATTTAAGTAGGATGATAAACACAGAGCTGAAGAGATAGACATCGATCTGTTTTCTTTAAGGTACTTTGATGATGGAAAGGAGTTGGTGGCTCAGATCCACGACAAGCAGAAAGAGCTGCCTGAAGATGTGGGTGAGGACTTCAGCAAAGCAGAGTCTTTCCACAGAATGCACGCCGCGTTTGAGAGAGACATCACCACTCTAGGCAAACAGGTAATACACACAAAGGGGCCTTTTACTCAGTGGGAACGCACTAGGCAGTGGCCAGAAGGTAACTTTGATGATTCATATCTAGAGGGGGGAAGAGAGTGCTGTAATGTTTGGGTAACTGCGAGGAGTTTTCTCAAAAGGTGAGAATCAATGAAAAAGCTGTGCAAATAGTAATTCTTAAATTTGCCATCCCTGCCCACAACTTATTGCAAAGAAGGAGACTATAACAATTAAAGGTCTAGGAATAAAAATATTTATGCACGTTAGACCGATCTATGTAACGTGAAAGGTGTCTCAGAACTACGGCCTCATTCAGCAGTATCCCTTTTGACGCCATTGAAATCTTTTGCACCTTTGCATAATTTGGGTTTGAAGACAGCTAAGGGGCTCCCAGCATTCATAAACATCATTCATGTAATGTCCTTAAATTGACGTGCTGTGATTTTAAAAGGTTTCATGCTGGCTGCAGGACATCAGCAACTGCTCTTTTATAAACAAGACAGTGAGGAGATAAAAGAAACATTATTTTATTTTATAAGGAAAGCCTTTCTGTTTTAGTTTGGCCTCTATTTGGTTCAGTAGCACTAACTTTGGAAACAGTATCCAAAGTTACAAAAACTGGTAAATACAGTGGAGGATTTGGCTTAAAAAGGTCTGTACTCCCCCCCCCGGGAGTTGGTGGAGGATAAAAACAGAGCTAAAAGCAGTGGATATTTTGCCTGGATTCTCCAGATTTCCAAACACAACTTCAAATGAATGCAAATGCTGCTGCGCGTCTGTCAGATGTGTAAATAGGCATCTGTTTGCTAACCCGTTAACACCACACTGTAGCAACTAATGTCACAGCCTCTCAAAATTCAATAAAAACTGCTTATAATACTGACCACGTTAAAAGTCACAGCATTACCCTCAACGTACTGTGCAAATATTCATATATAAAAAAATCTTAATTTCAGAGAAGAAGCAATGTAAAAACAAGTGTTCCCTAGTCATTCAACCTCCTAGTTTTACATAAATAAAATAATAATAAATTAAAAAGAAATGCAAAGAATATTTTTCTCTGACATGATTCTCTTCACATCAGGGAAACAAAAACCCCTAAAGCCATGTTTTGACTTGTCCCTCTCCTTCACTCCAGGTTCAGCAGTTCCAGGAAACCGCTTCAAGGCTTCATGCCCAGTACGCAGGGGAAAAGGCAGATGATATTCAGACTACAGAGAGGGAGGTGGTGGAAGCCTGGAAGGGTCTGCTGGATGCCAGCGACGGACGCAGGGCGGAGCTGGTGGACACAGCAGAGAAGTTCCGCTTCTTTACCATGGTGCGAGACCTGATGGCCTGGATGGAGAGCATCATCCAGCAGATAGAGACCCAGGAGAAGCCCAGGTGATCAAATATGTCAGATGAGGACCGTCTGGCCTTCGGTTAGCTGTGCTGGATCTTTCAGTTCCTCTCACACTCGACTTGATATCCAATCCCGGAGCCTGTCTCCGGATATTTCGGAGGAGATGATATCTCCCCCCTGACCTGGCGTCCTGGCCTCCCCTTGCCGTAGCATGTTTGTTGTAGAAGAAGAAAATAAAGTATACAAGAGATAAAATCTGATTGTGGTAGCTGAAGACCAAAAACTGTGCCAATATTTGTTTTTAGGAGGTGGAGGGAAAGAAGTGGAGCTTTTTTTCCTGGGGTTTATCTCTGCACATGTATTTCCTTTTTAGTTAAAAGAACAGAACAACTTCAACTAAGTAATAACATATCTATTTAGTTAATGATTATGAAGTATGTCTTTCACTTAATATATTTGTAAAACAATTTCTGCTACTATTTACATTTGCATTTTACATTTACTTTGTTTACTCATTTGCTCCAAATGGATTTGTTTGAGTTGCACATTAATTCGCTTCTGGATGAATCATCTTAATGAGGAATATTCAGATATGCGGCAAGATATATTTTATTGTCTGATTTTAGAAGAAAAGCTTTAATTTTTCATAAATGGCACTTTGTTCACAAGAGATAATAGCTCTGTCCTATTTATGTGACACAATTCATCTTCCTAAAGATATTCAGCATGACTATAATATTCTAGAATAGAGAACACTGGAAGTCTGCCAGAGCCGACTGCAACAATGCAGTTCCAGTTGTTACCAACAGAGGTAGGTAAACTTCATGCATTACCTGTTATCACTTAACATCCATCATTTCTCTGCTTTAGGGACGTCTCATCCGTTGAGCTCCTGCAGAAGTACCACCAGGGGATCCGCTCGGAGATTGAAGCCAGGGGAGCCAAATTCACTGACTGCGTCGACCTCGGCAAAGCCCTGCTGACACGCAAGCACCGAGACTCTGCTGAGGTGAGCCTTCAACAGCAAAGACAGCTCCTTTTCATCCTCAGCTGGGCTTCAAATTGCTGCTTTCATTAGATTTAATTACTTTTCTGGGAGTGATTGTTCTTGTCTGGCTCAATGGAACCAATTGGCTTGCCGTGAAATAAAAAATTCCACTCATCTTACATTCATCAGGGAGACTATAGAGCAAACACTAATTAGAAATGGAAAAGCTAAAAGAATTTAAATGAGCAATTGACCCTGGCCTGAATTTAATATTTGGTTAATTACTCCACAATACTAATTCTTAGAGGATAATGGGCAGTCTTGGGGCTGAGTTGTTTAATAATACTGATATGTAACTGAGACCATACTACTTGTGTCAGATCAAAGAGAAACTGGTGCAGCTGATGGAAAAAAGAAAGGAGATGATGTTCAAGTGGGATGACAGATGGGACTGGCTCCGGCTCTGTGAGTAATATTACACTTATCTTATACTTCAACCTAGAAAATATACCCTAACCCTTTACATACATTATCTCTTTGAAAAAACAAAAAATCTTTACTTATATCCCAAAGGCCATATGGTTAAAATATGTGAAAGCTCATGCATATAAATCCCAGCTCAGAAAGTAGCTCCCAGGCTTTTGTTCATCAGAAGCCTCCATTAACAACAAGGATACAAAAATAGTTGCTTACTTCCAACAATGCCCCAATTTGTCACATAATGCACCCCCCAGTCATAACATTCACCTTACAAGTGAGGGATCGCCGCATAATATGAACACATCTAAAAGAAAGACTTTTATATCTTAAACTTCTCATGATGACGTGGCTTCATTGCGTCTAGTGCTGGAGGTCTGTCAGTTTGCGCGAGACGCTTCTGTGGCGGAGGCGTGGCTGATCGCTCAAGAGCCCTACGTGACCAGCAAAGACCTGGGTCAAAACGTGGACGAGGTTGAGAAGCTCCTCAAGAGGCACGAGGCCTTCGAGAAATCCACCGCCACCTGGGAGGAACGCTTTTCCGCACTGGAACGCCTCACTACGGTATGCAAAAATCTTACACGTGATTTACAGTAATTTGATTACTTCACGTGTTTCATTTACCCTGTAGCTAGCCAGGTTACTGATCCTTGTTCGCCACTGTGTTGCAGTTGGAGTTGTTGGAGCTGCGAAAACAGCAGCAGGAGGTGGAGCAGTTCATTAAAGATGGGCAACGCTCAGATAAAGAAAGCAGGTAAACATACAACACACTGGCTTTCATGTTCGTACTCTATATGCATGAGGGCATAGTATTAATTGGTAGCAGTGTCATCAAAGTGTAAGTCTGGTGATAAAGGCAGTGTAATTTTAAGTCAATCCTTCTGTTGTTAAGCCCCAGAGAGAAATACAAAAAACTGCAGTGAGCATCTGTTAAAGGAAATTAGTCTGTTAAAAATGAAAGTATTTATATTAATACCCTAAATTGTGCAGAGCAAAAAAGTATTAGCAGCCAAATGCAATGTTTTGCAGACTTTCAATGAGTCGCATTTGATCTCTCTTTCTTTCACATACACACTTCCACACCTGCTGTTCTTAAAAGTCCTCTCATGCTGCCCTGTTTCCTTTAGGAGAGAAGACACGGGCTTTGTGGAAGAATCTTCACAGCTCTATACTGCTGAGGAACAGACTCTGGTTAGTACTGCACTCAATCAGCACAAGCTTTCTGTATTTATAATGTTGTCAACTCTGTTTCAGCATACTGACTCAGCTCTCATCTCTTCTCCAAGGAGACAAGTTCACTTTCTCATGAACTCATTTATTTATTTTTGCTTTAGTCTGGTGAAGCGGAGCCTAGTTCGGGTCTGCAGGAGGGGATGGCCGGTGACTCGACGGTGCCCTTAGAGTCAGAAATGAGAGAGAGTGCCTCCCTGGAGCTGGAGCCCTCTGTCTCGGTGGTGACCCCAAAGGAACCAGAGAAAGCAGCCACCATGCCCTCGGACCCCCTCAGAGGCCAGCCTGTGCTGCAGGAGGGCATGTTGAGCCGCAAACATGATGTAGAGGGCTCAGGAAAAAAAGCTTCAAATAGGTAGATAACAAATGGACCACAGCACTGTGTTTGTCTCTAATATGGCCTTTGACTATTCCAGGCATTGTTTCCTTTCTTTATGTTGGGAAAATCTATGAGCCTATTATTACTTGCTTATGTTTGTTCATCTGTCACGGTGAACATCGAGACTTTTCCTTATTTTACTGACCACAGTGCTTTCGAAATCACACCACACCTAAAAAGCGTTAAAATAACCGACCATTCAGCACAATTTGTGTTCCTTGTGATGGATTAAAACCAACTCGAGTAAGTTTGAAACTTGTTAAAACAGCAAAGGGAGATCTATACTTTAACTCAAAGTATGGATCAGTTCTGCTTTAAATCAATTTTTCAATAGACAAGCCGCCAAAAGTAGCCCTACAATAAAAGTGCTTTTTGTCAGGGATCTTGCAGGGCTTCATTACAAGAAAATATTATTACTCCTATTTAAAGATAGAACAACCCACTGTTTTGCAATAAGTGCTTATTTAAAATGAATGTTCACAAAATAAAGTCTCGATGGATTGGTGAGGTAGCTGCTCTTTAATGGGGATTAAATGAAATTCATTTCGTGTTCTTGCCAGAAATTAACCTGAAATGATGTTAAAGTCCCTCTTTTTCCTGCTCCTGCCTCTTCTTCGCTGTCAGGTCATGGAACAACTTGTACTGTGTGCTAAAGCCCGGTCAGCTCTCAGTCTATAAGGATGCCAAAAGCTTTGGCCACGGAACGACGTATCATGGCGAGGATCCCCTGCCCCTCACCAACGCCAACTGGGAGATCCTCACCAACTACAAGAAAAAGAAGCATGTCGCCAAACTACGGTAAGAATTACATCATAGGTTTACCTGAGTCATGTTATTCGGAAAGGTAAATATACGATATAAGACCTTATTAAATTGACTTATTAAGAGCAACAAGAAAAGGTGGTTTGTACTTGTATTCTCCAGGGTTCTTTATTTTGAGAAGCAAAAGGTGCTATAAAAATTCACCCGACTGAAATTTCATTACATTTACTGGAAGTTAGTAGAGACATCGGGAATACACCCCTCAGCCCCCGGTCCTATGGGGAGTTATTCAAACAGATTTAGAGATACGGAAAAGTGGATTTTTTTCCTTTACCTTTGGACAGAGGTAAGCTGTTTCTAAACTCACCGCTTTCTGACTGCAGTGTTATATTTAACAGTGTTATATGGATGTTGGTATTACCATTTAACATTTGCAAAGGGAGCAAAAGAAAAAAAAACATTTCCCAAAGCTCCCTTTAAACTGATAAGAGATAGAAGCTAAATGCAAACTCACATTCCTCACGCATACAAGTCTTAATCAATACACGTTGAATTTAGTTGAATAGATTAAATTCTCTGCTCAGAATGGATTGTACCACTGAAGGTTTACTTTAGCAAGTTTTTACCTTGGTGTGGTTCTCTGGTTTTTAAAAATCAACCACAGCCTCTTGATTTTTCATGAAGGAAAAAACAGGCAGCCAAGACAGATTTATATGCAAATTACAAATGAATATAAGCACTGCTCAGCTCTTTGATAAAATGGTCTTAGATCCTAACTGGTTAGATATTAATTGTCATAAGGAATTGTCAGAGTTTGTTAAATTCTGACTTTTAAAGTTTTGGTATCACTCAACAGCCATGGGTTGTCCTAAGCAGCTGACTGAAGTTCTGAAACTAAAGACTGCTGGTGTCTACAAAGCAGCTAATATATCAATGTGCTTTCAGCTTGCAATTTACAAAACCCAAAGAGCCATTAAAAAAGAAAATCATAGTTAAGGCAAACTGTGGAAGACATTAAAAAGTATGGGAGACCAAGAAAACTTCCAGAAAAAAACAAACAAAACTACAAATCTGCTTCACACTACAGCATTGATGCACAAACATGGTTCACATAGAAGAGTCCTCAGAGGGATAAACTAGGCAGATCAATTTAAGATTGAGTCCTATTTGAATCAAAGAAGCCTGAAAAAAAGCACCTTGGCAACTGTAAAACATGGGATTTAATATATTCTGCTTTAGGGTGGTGTGGTAGTCGTTGGCAGGAAACACTGCACTGATATTAACAAATTCTGAATACGAATGTTTTTGTCTCAGGGCGTCAAATACTGCTGCTCTCTGTATACACACGAGGTGGCCTTCAGCACTGATGCCTTGGGGACATATGGGCCCCTTTACAACATTAATCTCTGGCATTGTTAGATGTTGAGAAATAATAGTCTAGTATTGAAGAGCATGTGTTATAAGGATCAAGAGGTGGCTTTGGAGTTTGACATCCATTAGGCAGCAGTTGATTTAATCCACTGTTTTATTTTTGCTTCTGGGTTAGGTTAGCAACTAAAAAGTAATTGCTAAGGTTTGGTAAAAGATCATGGTGTGAATTAAAATATCCCCCCTCGCATCAACTCTAGAGCTAGAAAACATCAAGGTCACCCAGTGTGACCTTTACAAGCATCCATAAATAATTATTTATCATTACTGGCTAAACCAGGTGCAAGTTGGACAACTGGTGCATAATCTTAATTTTGCCAGCGCCTTTGACAAAATGGCAATATCTGACACCATGGTTCATTGCACCATATGTGCAATAAAGAGCATGCATTTGCTTTAATAACATGACTTCCACTCAAACATCTAGTGGTTGTTAAGAAATACGCAGACAGGCAAAACTTGGCACGCAGTAAAAGAGTTTTTCACTTATTTGTCAATTTCAGGGAAATGTCTGGATGTTAACATGATTTCATTCTGGCGATTTTAATGTAAAACATAAGTGCTTCTAATATTTATATAATTTTAACCTTTTACAGGCTTGGAGATGGCAGCGAATTTTTGTTCCAGTGTAAAGACGAGGTGAGTTGAATTACATCGAACTTTCTCCTGGACTTGAATTATTCTGGTCAAAAGGCATCTTATATAATGGCTGACCCTATGTAAAGCAGTAATCACAGGTTGCAATGCTACAGATAGCAGTTACGCATTTGCATTTAATTTTCCGAACTGTTTCCGTTTAGCATTGCTGTCCATGTCTAAGTAATTTGGCAAGGTTGTAGAATGTGACATAAATGAGGTTATTCGTGTTTCTTTCTGAATCACTATCAGCTAGTGAGAAATTTACCCTACGGGAATCATTAAGCCTCACAGAATAAGAATGCTGACAGTGAGTTTGTCTTTATCTACATTACCCCAGTTTAACCTCACCAGCATTTCAAGTTTCATTGTTAAAAGCGTGGCCACCTCTGCTTGTTTATGCTAATAGACTGGGAGACCAAAACACTCACTGCCCCTCTGGAGGTGGACTTGCCTTTCTAAGCTGCTGCGATGTGTGCGTGTGTTTAATTTCAGGAAGAGCTCCAGCGTTGGAGCCAGGCCATGGAAAAGGCCGTTCAGCCCCTGGCAGCAGAGGAGGCATCGGGGCCCTCGGGGGCCAAAGCCCAGAGCCTGCCCCCTCCCTCCTCCTCAGCTGCACTCCCTGAGCCCAGCTCTGCCAAGAAAGACAAGGAGAAGAAGTTTAGCCGCTTTGCCAAGAAGAAGTGAAAGAGACGGGAAGGCCATCAGGAGGAGGGGGTTGTCTAGGCAACCTGGGAAGAGAAAGTATTATGTGTACAATCAATCAAAGTATGCTTTTTGTCACTAGATTTTCTATATTATTTTGTGAGAATTACCATAAATATTGTAGTTAAAGTCATCACTCTTTTGCCTGTATTTAAGCCAGTGTATGTCTACAATGGTCCACCGTTTTTGTTTGTTCTTTTTAGGAAAAGCCAAATTCAAAGCATTAAATTAAAGCACAGGAATGCTCCTCTTCACACACAACCAAAGAATGTTTGTAAAACTTTTCATTTTGATAATTTAGCTGAAGTTTTTTTGTCTTTTTTTTTTGTTTCACTAAGGCATGCTTTGATATAGCCATGTATAACATGAAGGCCTGTAATGAAGATGACTCAAGAGTACTGAAAAGTACTTTTAATAACCTGCCTTATCAAATGGTTGTGAACTGTAATACTGTGCTGTTTGAATTTGGAGCACTAAATGCTACGTAAAGAACCAGAGTTTAATAATCCTTTTTTTTTTAAAGAGCTTTGTAAATGGCATGTAAGATTTGGGGATGAGAAAACCTCAGCATAGTGCTGTACAGTATATACACACACACACTCTCCAAGTATATCTGCAGTTATGCAAACTAAATGCTCTATGCACTGTGAATGATTGACTTGATTTGAAATTGCTTACCAACATTGCACGAGCGGTCATGTGACACCACAATGTGTCAGTTTTGAATAAGGACCCATTCAGGTTTATTCTCAATTGAACTGTGGCAGTCTGTCAGCTTGAAATATATTTAACACTTGTGTAAACTTAAATTTCAGAGCTATCCATCAACATATACCGTATATACATATATATATGCAGATGCATGAAGTATGCTATACATTAGTTTGATATGGTGCTATTGTCATATTCTTAAAACTTCAAACAAGACCAACTTGACCTACCTTGTTTGTCTTCAAATTTGGCTTGTAGGGACACACGTAAAAAGTGTTGGAATATCTGAGGGGTGCTTCATAAAGGTGGCTCAGAAAAGCAGTAGTTATTCAGGTTTACATGCATCAAGAATCAATAGCATTTACAGTCACAGATCATCTTAATTACCCTTTTAAAATGCACAAAAAAAAAAAAGCAGAAATAAGCACAAACACTGCCATGTACAAAAGACAGCTTTTGTTATGGAGTTGTAGGTCAGTGATGAGCTCAGACTCACAAAATAGGGATCAAATCTGCAACACTGAACTGTTCATTTGCAGGGCTTTACCTGTAATTATGACTTCACGGCTTCCCATGAGAGTAGTTTTTCTTTGTGCAGTTCAAGCTAAAACTTCAAGTGCAGTTCAAGTTTTGTTGTAACGAAATATAAAAAGCAAATGTTTTTTTTTTGAAATCAGAACTTCTCCATCTTTGAATTTTACTACTTGGTTTGTGAAAACATGATACTGGATAAATGCCTTCAGGTTTGTACTTTTTAATTACAGAAACATGCTGACCCAAATAAGGCTAAATAAAAATATGGGTCAAGAAGACAAAAAAGCACAAGCCAAGTATTTAATCTGACAAATGGGTCACGATCAAAGACAAAGTACAGGGGGTAAATGACTACACAGAGGTGCAAAACAACTATGAAAATAAGACCATGCAGCAGCACAACATGATGGGAGGTTAGGGGCTTTTTACATGTACTGTATTTGCCCCAGAACCCCCATTATGTGTTCATGCCCATGTACGCCTCTCTTGATTTATTTAAAAAAAAAAAAAAAAGCACCTTCAACCAGCAGTCCTTGCTTTATGAAACACCCCTCTAGTCTTGCAAGTTGGACTTTATTCATTACACAAATAGAAATGCTAAAAGACGACAAAATGTTAGCATCAGGATGAACTAGAATTTAAACCAGGTGCTGTTATTCACGAAAGCAGTTTACAAGAGCCTGCATCATTATTTGAAGTTTTATAGAACTAGCCAAAGTCTAGAAAAGCAAAGGGTTGCATGAGCCTTTCCTGCTTTTCCACACCACACAACAGGACCAGGCATGCTCCCCAACCAAGGATCGTACAGTAGCCGTACGGAGCTGAAGGAATGTGTTTTTAATATGAATGTAAGGAGTGGAAATAAGTTCATATGGGAATTTCCAACAATAAAGCCATTACAGAAATCAGCATTTCAATTAAAAGTATGTACAGTACATGGATCTGCATTTATACTTTGATGCCAGGATGGGGACTGTCAGTCTCACTGCCGTTTTGCCTTGTCCCCGAATTATGATCCAACTCAAGTGACCTCACTGAAGCGATGGAAGTCAAATCTAGGAGGATAAATGTTCAGCTCAAGTGTTTTCTAGTAAACATGGTAGCATCTCTGTCTACAGATTAAAGCAATTGTTAAAGCCATGATCTTCTTGTGGCTGTATGAACACAAACTACAGAAGCTTTTGTGCGCCGTGTGCCAGCAGAACATCGTGACCATGCTACTCAAATTTTTTAGCACCTCAAAATGTTTTGAGACTTGCATCCCACAGATTCACTATGCTTTCTGTTGGTCGATATATCTACAGATTGACACTTCGACTTTGTCACCTTCATCCACAGTTATTCCTTCACACCTTCCCTACCTGCCTTTTCAGTTTAGTGGTTTTTAAAAATTGCATTTTGTACTTTCCAGGTATGTAAAATATCCAAAAATGTTGACCCTACAAAAAAAAAAAAAAAAAAAACCAAAAAAAAAAAAAACAAAACATTTTGAAATAAAGTTAAATTAAAATTATGATAATATACAAGCTTGTTTTTGTTTGTTTTTTTAAACAAATGCAGTCTTTAATTATTGTCACTACATCAAAAAAAAAAAAAAAAGTGCATTCAATTGAATTTCAGAAGAGATTTATTGAGTATAAACAATTCAACAGTGGCAAGCGTGAAACAGAAGGCATTTTCACTTTGAGCAGTCATCCGCTCACCGAGCTAATTTCAGATAAGATGAGCTCCATATGAACATATTTAAAATACACAAAACTGTTGTATTTACATTCCAGTGGCTGTGGGTGAAACAATGAATAAACAGCTTCCAGACAGCAAGGCAGCTTTAGAATAGACTAATTAGATCCGAGCTCATACGTAACAGGCTGAGGATGATCACTTATAGCAATACAAAGCCCTGAAAACAGTTCATTTCAATCCTTACAAACTGAGTAGGTATATGCCTGCAGCACAGCATGCAAATTAGCATTTTTCTTCAAAACAAATAAGAAGATTCATACGAGAGATACTTTGGGCACATTGTATCCCTTTATCAATGGCCAATTTTCCTCAGCGAGCCTTAATACAACCCACCAGGACTTATTGTGCCTCTGTGTTTACCCCTTTAACAACTTTCACTTACATGTATACTTTTTGCATTTTTGCTGCCAGCGACGATTTCTCAGCCTGGCTACAGCTTCGACAACACAAATTTAAATTCTCCTTTCAATCGTCAGATGATATTGTACCATAGCTGTGCTGTAAAAACTATTTACACATGTAAGAGGAGCATTTTACGATGCAGCGGCTGTTACAACACAACCGTACATCGTGTATAAGATTGATTGGGTTCCTACAGATTTCACCACTTTTTATTATAGGTTATTGTTTTTAAAATGCCAAGATTTTAGTAACCAACTGGCCTGAACCTAGCACATAAAGAGACCTCACAACAGGTTAAACAATGCTCATCTGTGGTTCAGAACTGAACAGTTCCACAATTATCAAATTGCCCTGCACAGGTTGTTATGTCTCCTCTTGTAAGCTACTAATCTCCATTAACCATTAAGAGGAAACAAAGTTAAGAAATTAGATTAATTGCCTCTAGTCATCCTGTTAAACAGTATTTACATCAACACTGTGATCAAAGTGAAGAAACGGTGAACATAGAAGAGAGCAGTTCACCTACTGTTACATATCCCAAGTTCAGTGTTATTGTGAAGTAAACTAATTGCTTCAGGGCAGGTAATGATAAACAGACCTCATGATCCTTGCAGACCTTCCTTCTCATAAGAAGAACGAGTGATTGCTATACAATGTTTCTAACCACAGGTCATCTCTTTGTAGCAAGTAATTACAATGACCTTAACTCCCCATCTATCAGAAATTTTAAGTAGTAACAACATCAAAATTCTTTCATTCAGGTACAACATTAGATTTTTATTTTTATTTTTATTTATTTTTTTTAAATAGCCCTTTTATATGAACAGGCATAAATGGCATGGGAACAAAGTGTTAAAGAGAACTTTATTCGCAAGTCATTTCTGCTTCATGAGTAATTAAATAAGCAAATAATATCAAAGCATTACACATGATACAATAAACCTAATTACACAATGATAAGGAGTATGTATAAGGATTTGAGTAAGATTCATTTCAGACCAGAGTTGATGTTTCCTTTTAAACTACATGAGGCTTTATGGAGACAACAGCTCATCAGTTTTGATGAGTTAACGGTCACATCAACAAAACAGCTCATTCTTGACTTAGATGAGAAACAAAAAACAAAACAACAAAACGGAAAGCAGCAAATGTGCCACTTCCCTCCCTGTGAAGGTTACATGCATGTAGTTTGGTATCAAACAGCAGTGATAGGCAGTCAGCCACTTACTGAAGTATCTCACACTGTTTCTCACGGTCCAGCATGACTAGGCATGTGTGTAAAAGGGTGTGAATAGTGGTGGACAGTCCAAGAAGTTGTCTTCACTCTACGTACAACTTAGTGCGATAAGGGCAGGCACACTACTGGCAAAACTTCTTCATGAGAGAATTTCTTTTTACTTGCAAAGTATGTTTGCAGATGCGCACAAATATACAGTGTGTGTGTGTGTGTGTGTGTGTGTGTGTGTGTGTGTGTGTGTGTGTGTGTGTGTGTGTGTGTGTGGCGAGAGAGGCTCAAGGTTGATGAAACTAGCAGAAGCGGGATTTCTCATCTATTTGATGAGCTTGTTGGCCCTCTGGTTTGCTTCATCAATGCGCAGCTTGTTCATGTCCGCCTAAAGACACAGACAGGTGGAAAGGGGCAGTTATACAGCTGTTTTTCCTTCCCCAAGTAGCAATTTATTATCAGTTGTAAATTTTTATGAGTAAGTTTCCATTCTCTTCCTCTGTAAGAACATATGCATGTTTGTGAATGTTTTTACAAAAATCTGATATACATGAGGGGGTAACAGCCCATCATATGAAGCAATGAGTCGACGCAGACATGAGCATCAACTACATACAATTCAAATTATTTAGGGGGGAGTGTAGAAAACAAACAAACAAACAAACAAAAAACAGCAACTAAGTGTTTTATGGATCAGTAAAGTAAATTTACTTGGACCCCTTTTCACATTTACTAGAGGTTCATGTGATTTTAAGCCGTTTTTACCTTGTCGTTGATGCGGTCAATCTGTTTGTTCTGCTTGTCTATCTCACTTCCCATGTCCACAGCAAGGCTTTTCAAGTTGCCAATGATGCTGCCGACCGCCTCCAAATTCTCCTCCATTTCATCTTCACGTGCATCATTGGTTATTCTGTTATACATATGCAAAGTATACATATGTTCTGTTAAATTGACTGCAATAGTTTTGGCAACACCAAAAAGTTCAAGACTTTTAGCAATATAAAATAACCAGGACAGTACCTCTGGATGTATGGGCCTGATGGTCCCGCAGCATTAACCTGGGCAGCCTGGCCATTGCGGACGCCTGAAGGCTGCTTTGAGACCACTTTTGAGCCATCTGCATCATTTTCACCTTCAGTTCCTCCAGTACCCCAGGTACGCTTATACCGTGAGTCATTCTCGATTGATGACACTCTGGAGCGAAAAAACAAAACAAAAAAACAGCGTGTCAGGATGCACGAACAAATACAGAAGTACTTAAATTCAGTCACTGCAACAATTACATATGTTCAGTAATAGCCATGAAACTCAAAGGATTCCCTACCTTATATCTTGATAATCAAAGAATCTTCTTCTCCAAAGTGAAAGCATTTTGGGAAGATTTTTTTTGCATGTTAAAACCATCATAGGATCTCAATGTGCACACAAAGTGACACTCCAAAATCATCGCTGCATGGAGGATTTTAAGTGCATTTAGCCCAGATGAGTATGCGGCTCACATTAAGAAGTTGGCTGGAACACCATCACATTTCCGATCTGTCCATTAATGATTGGAAATGCTCACAAATTTAATCAGCAATCTTCTCACCACGAAATGTACATTTGCCAAGCAGAGAGTTTTTTTTCTCCTTATGTCAACACACACAGACATTGTGAGCCACATTTGGGCCACAGCAGCCAATCAAGTATTCGTGAGAAATGTTCCTGACTGACCACTGATATTGTGGAGATCTTTAAGCAAATAATATTCAATATTTTAAGAGTTGTAAGCAAGAGGGTCACAAAGCTAAAACATACATTTTCTGAGGGTCTTGTTAATTTTCCTTGAAAATGTGAATGAATAAAGCCCCATGTTCACAACTTAGCCGTTTAAAGTTCACATTACATACATTTACGCTCTAGACAGGACTGTCCAGAGCGTAAACGTAAATGTTTAGTATCCTTTAAAGGATTAATACTTAGAATACTCTATAGATTCTCGGGAGAAATGCTGCTTGGGAGATAAGTGCTGCCCTCTCATTCTAAAACAAACAAACAAACAAAAACAAACAACCTGCATTGCTTTGAATTTTTAAAAATTCAACCAAATATTCTGCAACCAAGTCCAGCTTTTGTATTAAGGAGCAAAACTGAAAGGTTTTATGTCAATGCAAACAGTAGCAAAGTAATTCAATTGTCACTTAACATGCATAGAAGAAATTAGTGCAATTTTTACTTTTGTACAACACCAAAATAAAAATAACAGGTTGTACTGTAAAATGCAGTTTTCTCAGCTTTACACAGACTGCTTGTGTGTTTGCTTTGTATCATTGTGAACCCCCATAAAAAAACAGTCACGTACACACAATGAACATACAAGCCACCACAGCACAAAAAAAAAAAAAAAGGGTGTTATGGATCCAAAAGTCAGTGATTTAGATCTCTCGGCAGCTCCAAGTATACACTATACCTATCACAGGGGCAGACACAGATGCCACAGCACTTTGAGAGGTCGGTAAGGTTTTTCTCAGCCTGTCTCATGTCCTGGTTGATCTGATCCATGCCTCGCTCCACACGGCTCAGCTGTTCTAAAACAGACAGGCACAGCACACCATGTCAAACTCTGCTTGCTATGCACTAGAAAACGGTTGTAAATTGTGTTTTAAATATCACCTTGATTTATTCATTTTTAGAATAGATTTAATTATACTAAATGATCCCTGGGGGAATTTTCAAACTGGGTCAATAACTGGGCCACTGCAGCAGAAAAGAGGCATATTGTAAAAATACTGCAGTTAGTGCAATAAATAAATACAAATACACAATTGTTTAGCATGGAACATAAACCTGCAACAGCACTCGAAAGTTAAAGCAAATCTTACTCAAATAAAAAGTATAACAATGGCCAATTTTTATGAATGGTGAATTTCAGTACGACAATGAATATATTTGCCTGGATGCTGCAAATTCAGATGTGTAAACCCCCCAACTTAACACAACACTATAGCGTGCCTGCAGCCACTGTTGTTGGTGCAAATTAATTCATCTCATGTCTAGAAAGTAAATATTTCTACTGGCATAACATTCTCAAGCATCTTTACACATTCTTTTCTTGCAATTTATGTTTTGTTTTGGTTAAATACCAAAAATTTTGTACAATCTTGACTTCCTTTGGTGCAAAATAAATAAATAAAAATTTTAATCAGGAAATCTGTACTCTTAAATCATCAAAATTAGAAAAAAAACTGTCATTAAAGGCTATGCTCTTTGGCTGATTTTGACTACCAAGTATTTTTTTTTTCTTTTTAAATCAACAAATGACTCAGCAATTCCTTAAACTTAATCATTAGCATCCAGTAATTGTCTTGATAATACCACAAATATTTAACAGAAAAAAAAACATCTTCATCTACCTCCTTGTTGGTCCAACATCACCACTGTGTTGACGCCTGTTTGTTTGCTCTGAAAAACAAGTTAAAAAGTCAAATGTCTACAAATTAATTTATGCATTTAAAATATGGTAAATGGCCTGCATTTGTATAGCGCTTTTCTAGTCCATAGGACCCCAAAGCGCTTTACACTACATTCAGTCATTCACCCATTCACACACACATTCACACACTGGCGATGGCAAGCTAGATTGTAGCCACAGCTGCCCTGGGGCGCACTGACAGAGTTTGTTAGATTTCAGAATTAGGATAAAAGGGAAGTGGCCATTTTATCTTGTGTCCTTGTTCTGGTCTACAGCTCAAGCACACAAACCCTCCAGCTCACACAGCCTCTCTCAGAGAGCAGAACAAGGACCAACATTTCTGGTTTCAGCCAAAAAACTGACAGGTAGTAACAAATGCTTTGCTAAAGCAACAGCACAGTCTAGGCATCTCCAATCAGGGTTTGGGCATTTAAATACTAACAAAAATATAAATCTGGATGCTTAATCAAGCCACAGTTCTTGATCCCACCTCAGGTAATGGCCTACGACAAAAACAAAAAACAAAACCTGTCTGGCTGCTACAGCAAGACTCCACTGAATATATCACAGTGGTTTATTGGCAAGAGCAAAATCAATAAAGTCTCACCTCTTCTGCCATCTGTAGCATCCTCCGTGTGCTTTCAAGTGACTTTAAAACAAAAGACAAACAGAAGGCATTAGAGTGTAACGAGAATTCAAGGTTCTAGTTAAAAGTAATCTGTAAACAGACTGAAAAAACTCTAGTAACTGTAGTTACACCTAAGACTTCTTATGCTGCATTGGTTTATCTGGCTCAATTAGTGTGCAATCCCATGCTACAAATAAGAGGCAGCTAACAGGGCAGTGTTCTGTGAACTTAAGTATAGATATAGTTTTAAAACTTGGATTGCTTAACTGCTAATGTAAACAGATACACTGATTATTGTGCGAGAGAGAACGAGAGACAGAGAGAGAACGAGAGATAGAGAACGAGAGAGAGAAAATCAGGAAAGTGGAAAGATGCAAGTGATAAGCAAAACAGGGAAGATGCTACACATCTGATATTCACAGATAAATGAAAGTAGATACCAGCAAATTTATAAAACCACATTTAAGAGTATGGAGCTGTAGGTTAATATGGTATACTGTCTGATTTAATTTCCCTGCACTCTAAGAGCACTGCTCAGCTGTAAGCTCCTCAGCACTGTGCAGTCATTGGGGGAGAAGTGTATGCACTAACAGCAATAGAGCTGATAGTGAACACTGATTCACTCAGACTCCTTCAACACAAAATTAAATCTGACAACTCTGAACTGATGGCTTTTTTTTTTTTAATTCTTAAAGAAAAACTAACTCATTCCTTGTTCCAGTCAATCAGTTGTGAGGATGTGCTGTATTTCTGTCGTATGTTGTTAATTGAAATGTTTGAGCATCCTGACATGGTATACTGGCGTCACTTTTTTAATGTGCACACCCAATATATAAAAAAAGCTTAAGATTTCCAAGGATAGCGTGGACAACAATACAAATACACCCACAGACACAAAGTGACGGCGGTGAACTGGAATGCAGTCGGTTCAGGTGAGTTACAGCTTTTGTTTCTCTATTAATAGTAAACGCAGTGAAGAGAACAGAGCATCCAGAGGAGTGGAGGACTGAAGCACATATGCGACTTCATTGTTACCATCACTAATGAACTGCTAACGAGAGCGCGAGGACCAGATTCCTCATTCTCTGTGTTATGTTTGCTCTGAATACATTAATCAGTGAGCTGAGAAACAGACAAACACAGAATTGGCGAGAGGGATATGATGAGCTCAGCCAGGTTTCTGTTGGCTTAGCCAGAACATCACTTGGGTGGATAAACATTACATTATGTCTCCCAAAATCCTTGAACTTGGCTAATTAAGCTTGAAACCACTGTCTTAGCCAAATTTTCCAGATCGGGATGCTGCGACAATTCTTTGAGAAACAGATGAATCCTGAGGTGTTTCTGTTATTTGTTAGGAATGGCTTAATTGAAAGTAAAGTTAGGTGAGGTGCATGACAGTTGTTATTCTACACACAGAGAAGCAGAAAATTGCTTATGGGTATTAACTGGCTGCAATATGTCAGGATTATCAGAAAATATCACAAATATTTAACTAATTTTACAGCCTCGAGGGTCTTTAAACCTAGTTTTTTTGACTGCAAAACAGCCGTGATATTAGAAAGACACCTCATATTTAGCTTCCTAAAGATAATCTGGTCTTATAACCAATTCCTGTAATGCCCTGACACATTACCAGTCCCTGCATGACAGTGTTTCAGGTATGATATGAGTGGTTACCCAAAGCCAGAGTGGTAAGCATTAGCAGAAGGACCCTCCCAAGCCCTGTCCCTTCCTCTTTTCTCCTACGTCAACCAGGCAGCAGCAGACAGAAGAAAGATTAAAAGAAGATTGCAGGTTAAGTCAGAAAGCACACAAAGAGAAAAAGAAACAAAAGCCACAGATAATTAGTACAGTAAAAATTACATGAAGGTGAAGTGCACAGCTACAAGCCCAGCTAGCAGGTTAATTTGCTTCCATTTGATTCAGATGGCTGATTATATGATACCCTGAAGTGCTGATTAAACAATTATCTCCCTGATAATAAAACACTAAGATATAGCTGATAACATTTAAACTGTCAAAACCAGAGGGGTAAGGGAGCTATCAGGTTAAATTAGGCGTAAAGTTATACACACACGCGTGCGCACACACAGGCACATGCATGCGCACACTTCCTATGAATACTGTTAGTGGTTTAAATATTTCAGATTTGTTGCTTATACTTATGAATACTATATAAAATATTCAAGAGCTTTCCTGCCAGAGTTAAAATAAGATGACCAATATCTCTCTCGGGTATTTATGCCAAATTTGGAGCTATAGCTTATGTTCTTTTCTAAGGATTCAAAAACCAACTTTCATAGGTGCTAGCTGGTGGATAGTTTTAACCTTCAGTCAGACCCTGGTTATTTCTCCTGCACACAAGCTAACTGTGGTTTTGCATGCGGGACGTAATAGCTGCCCGGACTTACAATGCTAGCCTTCTGGATGCCTAGCATTGGTTTGTCATCAAGCGACACTCAATGAAAATCCCTTTTTATATTCAAACTGTGATCACTTATTGAATGCTGTCTGGGGATAAACAATTTCTAAGTCATTACCCAATTATTTATTGGGAAGTTTCCTGAAGAATTATGTGATTTACAACTAATTATTAGGAATTCTTGGCTGCTGTAATGAAATGCTAAGTTTGAATCCAAGTAAACATTCATTCATTACTAATTTAATTTTTATATAAACTTGGCTTGTCTCTAGGCAGATTTCTACCATTTATACTACACTGACCCTACCCAACCCTACAAATACATATACTAGTCCTTTATACTGGTAAGTAAATGGAATACATTCAGCAGATGTGTTTTGCCTTGTAGCCAAATTAAATTGACGCGTCTAGGAAAATTTATACTGAAAAGCTCATATACAGAGCATATAAGCAAACTTATGAAGTGCCTCCCTTTCAGCATAATCCATTTCCCTGCATGACATTCGTACATTTACAAACTCTATATTACAAACTCACTTTAAGGAAGTTTCACAGTTCGACAGATGATGACACAATGGATGTGAGTATGCATTGTTTAGGAGTCAGTACCTCATCAGTCACTTGGTTGGCCCTAATCGCCATCTGTTCCACAGTCATGTCATCCATGTTGCTGGTGTCCTGTTTGGAGGCTCCTCCCGTCTTACTGAGCTCAATAGTCTGAGGCCTGCAAGAGGGGCAGAGTTCAAAGGTCACTAAATAGCATCAGAGTGCATCAATTATCATGAAATTGCAACTTATTTTTTAAGTTGAGCACAGTTGCCATGTGAACTTTGCAAGTGTTAACAAAATTTAAAGAACAAAAAACAAACATGGTTATATAATATGTAACTTATATAATATGTAATAAGCTTCTTTTACATGAATTTCCTGCAATAAAACAGCTGATATATCAAGGCTTCTGATGCAGCCACGATATCGACAATAGCAGATGAAGGATATCAAGGCCACACTTCCCGTTCACCAGTCATTATCAAAACAAACCAATGGTTTCCGACCTTTTAACCAAAGCCTGTTGAATAGGAGAAGTGGAAACCTGATATTTTCAGGTATCAAAATGATGTTGCTTGCAGATACTGTTTATATTGTGCTTACAGATGTGTGCTTATAGAGATTACAACTCATTAAATGTTCGGTCTACTTTGTTTCCTGGCTTGTTCGTAGATAAATCTACCAGAAAAACTGTGATAAGTTGTGGTGGAAAGTTTCCTCACATTGACAACCCGCTACAAAGTTATCAAATCTGATTTGACAACATTTTTTACAGCAGTGAACCATAAATGTAGAACAATTAATGTTTTAAAAAATAAGGATAAATGAATCCATCTGTTAAGATTTGGAAAGACCACAAAATAAAAGAAAAAAAAAAAGGCTCAGTGTTTTACATTACTAAAAATAGAGGACGCATTTAAAAGGTTAAGCATTTAAATGTGCAATCAATGTTCACCTTGTTTGTATCCATCATATGGAGAGGGAAAGAAAAGATGCAAAATCCAAACAAATCTCTTTTCCTTTCCCTGAAGGAGTGTTGCGAGTCTGGACACAGAGCTGGCTTAGTGATAAGGCATGTAAAGCTTAGCAGTGGGATGGCTAGTAGAATCATGTATGCCAACAATGAGGGAACTTTGATGTGGAGCTTATGATATGGAAATCAGAGGCGTGAGACTGGATAGTGACAACTAGCAGGAAACACTTATCGTGCCTGCCTACGATACATAAAAGTGAATTTAAATCACTGGTTATTATTAGACATTTTAAGGTTGCAGCTCAGTGAAATAACCAGTAAAAGTTTATAAAAAGCACATGAAATAAAGTCCTTAAGGAATATTTAGAGGTTTACGGTGGTATTTACATTTGTTAACTTATTCGACTACAACTAAGTGATGAGCTTGTGATTTTCTTCAGAATTTTCAAAATGCATCAACCTCCCGCTGCATGAAACAGATGCAGTGTACGTCACTAAATAAAATTGGAAAAGGAAAAATCATGATACCATAAACTGATATAACAAAATAAAAAGTGAGTTTTTACATCTTAAGTCAGTACCAGAGCTACTTTTAACACAGAACTGTGAAAATGAAGTGCATAAATACCTAAAACACAGCTATGCTGCTACATTAGAATAATTATATAACAGCAGATGCTCTCTGTGGTTGGTTTAACACGAAACTAATGACAAAATGTGATTATAAGATAACAGGCTGTGCACTCACTAGTATCTTTATGGTCAGCATATGTACTGAAACACTAAATCAACTTAATTAGAACAGTATAACATCCATAAAATCCATGTCCTGTCATATATCCATAAAAAAGGTGCCTTGTAATGTGAATCAAACAACTTTCCTTCCTCTGTGTTAAACACTGAATTCTTAAGAAGCTTCATTGTCAGTTACTCAGTCACCAAAAACTGGTAATGCCTGAGAACAAAGGCATTACCAGTTTTACTGCTATAATCTTGGATGTGATTAACTTCCAGAGCTGGTCACATCAGGATGCACAAGTCCATGTTTGCCAGCTCAGTGCATGCTCTGTTCAGATCAACATTCAGATTTCATGATCATGCACAATTTGTAAAAACAGCAGGCTAGGCATGAGGCAGTATCATCAAGAAGCTGTGAACAGCAGCAGGAAGAGCTGACCGTGTCTAGCAACTAAAACCCAGAAAGTGTGAAAACTGCCTGTTTTTTTGTGCCCTCTGTAGTTTTCAAACAATGCAGAGTATGAATAGTTCAGTCAAAACAAGACAGATGAAAACAGATCAGAAGAAAATGCTTATGTTTGTTAGAGATCTAAAAACAAGATACACGAGGAACAAGCTGTCTCCCAACTTGTATTGTGCATTTCAGTACAATTCATTTAGAGGAACAAAGTGTGTTAATTGTTGCAGTTATAATTTGGATCACATAATGAGTGATGTTAGCTCGTGCAGGAGTTTAGCAGATACAAATCCAATCCAAACAAAATTACTTTGTCAGGTGACCTTCATGCAGTCTCGTATCATGGGATATGCTAAAAATGACTGGCGTAATGGCCTCAGACAAGCTTTGGTGAACAAGGCAACATTAGATAAAGCTCATCATAACCAAAGAATTAAGCTTGTTTTCCTATCACTGTACTGTCAAGGGCAGAAGCAGTAAACTGTAAAAACAAAGCTGAATCATTTACTCCAAGGCTAGAGTTTTTAGATGCAAACACTGCTGCTTTTTTCCCCCCTCATTTTTCCTGTCATCTGCTTTTCCTTGTTAACATTCAAGTGGCATTTTCCTGTTTTGCAAATAACCCCTGAACTTCAAGTTCCCTTTCAAACCTGCAGCCCCTAAACATCCTGAGGGGAAAAGGAAAGGAAAAAAGAAAAAACAAAATACGGACAGTCTACTTGGCAGACAGTGCAGAGGATTTAATGTTGTTGACTCTGCTTTTTGGACAAGAGTGCACTTTATTCACTCAGGCTTCACTGCCTTTTCTGACCGATTATTGGACTTGGCAAGACACTGATGTGAGTTTACAACTATAACAATGAAGGTGGACTCCTTTACACACCTACACTCTTTAGATAGCCACGATGAGGGCAGATGAACATGTCAGCGATACATAATAAATGTGACAGTAAAAGCAGAGCTTTTTATAAACTGATAGCAAATGTTCTCTGTGTTTAGCCACATATGTGACTAGATTTACTAAGTATATGACTTAAATATTATATTTTGTTTATTTGCACCCCAAACTACGTACCCAACCCTTAAATTCATTCCACAGTTAATACAAACAGAAAAATGTTAGTTCAGAGGAACAAAGGAAATAATACAACCGAGGCTAAAGAACATACCGATTCATGTTGCAGTTTCTTCACTTGACCAAGCACAAGTGGCAAACACCACACAGGGAAATGCGTTTCTTGTTCTTCTACCCAAACCTGTTCCTCCAGATTTGATTGGAGCACAGGTGGCGTCTTATTCCAATCACGTTGAACACATATCCTCATTTCACTCTTGATGTTTTATTTTCTTTAAACAATCAGACAGAAGCTATTGTTCAACGATTTGTCCTTACAGGCTGTCTTGAATAAAGACAACCTATTTATTATGCCGAGGAGGAAAGTGTGTCATGTTTTGGGTAGGAGGGTTGACTAATAACAAACAAGGGGACCTATGACATCATACCAGACAGGCAAAGCCTAAACTGCGACATTTGATTCAACTATTTGTAAACGATAAAAGCATTCTTCAAGACAGAAGACTGAGGAAAATACGACATGTGGTTAATGATTCCTGCTGTAACACGTATCCACACACCTGACTGTGGTTAACTGCCAAGTGGCCACGTAACGTGGATCACTTGATAAACAGGTGAAAAAGCATTACAAGTAACCCCCGTAGTTTCAGGCAGTGTCCCACACCCATTACACTATCACTGGGGCCGAGAGGTTTCCAAAACAAAACTTCTTAAACGCAATGAAAAAGTTACAAAAGAGGAAGAGACAAATGTCAAACAGTTTATCAAAGCGAATTAAACTTGTCTTACATTGTCTGAAAACTTGCAGTGGTGCTCAGCTATCGCAAAGAGGGTAAAATCCGAGAGGGTAATTTCTTAAACAGGCTAATGTACGTGCTGGCCTGCTAGTTAGCTAGTTCCGCTTTCTTGTCAACTAACGCTAACACTGAAACAGCTGTGTTGAGAGGAAAGTGTAGATAGATATTTTCCAAGGGAGTAAATACTTACAGTTAACCCTCCTTGTTTTTTTTAAAAAAAGATGACCTGAAAACTCCTCCTTCTTGACGGTATGTGAACTTGGCGCTGGCAACTCCCGAATTCCTTCACTGGTTCCGCTGTCTGTCCGAAGTTACGATGGTGCTTTCAAATGCTGTCGGAAATATGAAAACTCAAAACTTTCAATGGACCTTGCATCCCACGTGTTGCCCAGAATGATTTGAGGCACGGCATGCATTATTTCTCTCCCTATAGGTTTAACAATCTAAAACTGAAAAAGTAGTCTAGTTCTCAGGTAGTCAACTTTACATGAAAAGTTGACTTAAATATAACTGTTAAACTACTTGTGTTTTTTGTCTGTGTTTATCTTTCAGCTGCTGTATACTGATTTAACAAAATCACGAGATAATACAACTTGTGTGAAGTTACTTGGCTTTCAATTTTTCTTTCTTGCTAATCAATTTTCTTTGTGGCCTTACTGTGCATCAAACTGCGACTCATAGAGAAGTGAGCGTTCCGTCAGCACTGAACGCAACACATAATGATGCGCGTGTCCTGTCATATGACTCCAGAGGAAAAAGAAGAAGAAGAAAAAAAGCGCTGCTCTTTTTCCCCACATGAGTGCAGCATTTACCCTTCACCTGGACCTCCCCCCCTCGCCCCCTCGCCCCTCCCCTCTTCTGGGTATTTTACATGAAGACAGACTGTTGGATATTTTTCATAGTGTTTCTAAGCGATGCTCTGAAATCCGAGCCTCTAGCAAAGAATCTGCTGTGTAATTCCCCAAGTTTTATGGTTTAAACCACAAAAGCCTTTTGAAGGTGACTGCAAAGACACCGGGCAGAGTGCCAGCCACAATATCAGCTGACAGTGTCTAAAAGGCAAGTTTTATTTTTCTCTCTAACTGGAGCTAAATATTTTCCCTGTTGGGTCACCTATAGCTAAATATGTACAAGCTGAAAAGCCTGTTATAGCTCCAAATTTGCACAAGGGATGCTCCAACGTTGCCCTCACCAAACTGGCCATGGTGCCTGAATGATTCTTAGCTCTCTCTGCCCATGTATCTTTTATAGAGTCTACATAGCATGCATTATTCAGCAATAACACACGGCCCATCTGGACTCCTGCAAATGTGTTTGTGCATGTGTCTATGTAAGGGTGTTGGGGTCCATAGTTAACTTTCTTGCTGTGCCATTTCACCATTTCACGCCACATCCAACAGTGCCTGAAGAGCTGAAATTATTTCTTCTGTAATTACAACTAAGGTATAATGTGTGTGTGTGTGTGTGTGTGTGTGCGCGCGCACGCGTGTGTGTGTGTAAGAGAGAGAGAGGAAGGTAAGGGCAAAGAATAGAAAGAGAAATATATTAGGTGAATGTGTAATAGTGACTGCAGATGGCACATTGAGGAACAAGCTCTTTCATCATCCTGTTCCTCATTAATAGAGATGGGAGTGCTGCCCTAATTCCATAATTCCTAAATCATGCTAGTTAGTTGAGTATGAGGAGACAAAAATACAAGGGAGAGAGGAGAATAGATTAGCCTATGCCCTAATAATGTGTTTGAGAGCGCAAGGAAGCATCAGAAGAGGAGATGAAGGGGGAAAGGGAAAGAGGGGGGGAGAAAAATGGAGATCGCCATCTGTATTTCCTCGGTTGCTTTTTGATTGTTGCCAAAACTAACATCATATAGGCCAAGTTTATTCTCGCCAACTATTGTCCCATGTGTATGGCAGCCAGTGAAAATAGATAAAATAATCAAGTGATTAATTAGATCTGGAAGAGAATACATGGGGATATAAAAGAGCGTGTCTGAGCATGTGTGTCAGTGACATAGCCCTGATTTCTTGTTTCTCGTGATTTCAAGGAGCACATCTGTTCATTTCTGGCGCCGCTCCAGTTGGATCGTACATCCATCTTTCCTCGCACAAGGACCGAGACGTGGGAATGTTTCAAGGCCTTGCTTGATCGGGCTTAATTTAACATTAGGCTAATTCCGCTGATACCTGATACTTGTCAGGACAACGAATTGGCTGACCAAGCGTGCATCTCAATATTCAGAGATAATTTCATTCCCTCGTCTCCTTTTCACTGCAGTCTACTCTTTCTCCATTTGAATTGAGCTCTCATGTGAAGCAATTTGAAGGAAACTAGAGACATCGATAGCCATTAGCCCGCTTTGCACAGGAGGGCCAAACATGGAAAGCCAAAGCTCATCTATTATTCATGTGCCTCAGTTTTCCCCCAAAACAACATTTCTGATATTCTTTTTACATCTCGTTGCCAAAAGCGACAAGTCAGTAGTTTCAAATAACGCTTTTAAAACAAAGCTGATGAGTGTTTCAAGCTAGCACTAGCCCTTACAAACCCCAAAAGGGAAAAGTGCCCATTGTCTGTCTGGCTGTTTATGTCCGGATATGGGGAAAACCTAACAAGCTTAAGTGAACATTTCATTTTGACTTATTAAACATTAAACTTTCTTGTTAGATCAGTCCAGCTGCAGAGACAGTGGAATGGTCACAATCTTCCTCCTCCAACCAGCATTACATCCATGTTTGTTCAGACTTGACCTTTGACCTTTCATACTCAAATGTTTATGCTTTTAGACATTTGTCAGTGTGTGAATTCTCGATTTATAGGTTAAAAGGTCTGGGAAGGGGTACAAAATAAATGTAGGGTAATAAATTGATGAATTCTACAACAATTGTTTTTTAAGTTAGAAAACTAATTCTCATTGATTTACTTTTTGCTTTCTTTTAAACAGTTTAACAGTTAACGCTTACTTAAATGACAGTTTGTGTAAAGGGAAAATCATCATCAATGTTGGTGAAAATTAAAACAAGTCGTAAACAAACGGCTCAAAGTTTCCACTCAATTCCGGCTTATAATGTTATAGAATTTAAAGACAGTCTAAAAATAGAAGTAAAATATTAAGACACACTGTTGTGAAATATTAAGGATTTGAGATAACCCCCTACTGAGATAAACAGCTGAAGACAGTTGCTCAGATGCCATAAAACCAGTGCAGAAGAAGACATCATAAACAGATGATGCAATTAAAACGAGCAAATTTCAAGTGAATTTTGTTTGTTTCATGTATTATTTCTTTAATCTATTTTAATGTAATTTAACTCCTTCTTGAGCCACCTATCTGAACATTTACCCACTGCAAGTGTTGGTCTTGTTTAAAGCTTGAGTGTAATATTTCAGCTTCAGTTTGCATTCTCATTCATTTCCACCTTTAAAAGAAAGAAGGCAAGTGCACAAAAATGAACTTAGAGATACTTGAAATCTATCTGGACACAGCTTTGTGCATAGAGGAGGTCTTTCATCTGTCTTTTGCAAAATCAGAAATCTAGTGGAGTATTTTCCTTCTAAATGCAGTTTAGACCATGGGCATACAGTAAAGTGCAAGTGCAGTCAGTACATGAGATCTCCTTTTATGCTCGTTTCTAGCTCAATGTTTTTATTCTGGGACTATGGTAGTGTGAACAATTTAAAGTTCAAAATAATTTATCTTATACTAACCTACTGTGAAGCCACTTATTTCATCCACTGCCTGAAACGAGCTCTTCTCTCTGAAAGACCACCCCGCTTGAAGAAAGCTTTCTCCCGATTGGCTGCCCATCCCAAACAAAAGGTTTTAAAAGCAGGTCTTCGAAGCTCTTATTGTCATAGCCAGATCTGAGTACCTTAAATGATCATTTGAATGATTTCCCCTCTCTACTCATATAGAACCACGAGTAGAAAAAGCCTGAACTGACCACCAACCATTGCTACAGCATTTACAATTACAAAAAGCGTAATAGGTCAACTTCGAAGACACTGCTTGGTTATTAGCACTTGCAGGCCACCCTTCTTGAAATCTGATGGAAACAGAAGAGGAAAGGCTATCAAGTTATTCACTCTCCTTGTTGTCAGCAGTTCAGATTAGCTGTCACATCACTGAGGGAGAAACAGCTGAAGATTGGAGAGGGTGATTTCATCTGAATAATTTCATGCTTTGACTGGCAGAGCTCACTGCTCACCGTCCCACAGCTTTGATGTCAGAGGAAGATAGACTGGGCAAAATAAAGACCCAGGTGCAGTCTAATATACGAATACAATCATCAGCACTTTGGAGGAAGAAAACAAAAAACAAACAAAGTTAATTCACATTTCCACTGAAGAAATTCCACTCACTTGGCTTGATTTCCGAGTAGACAAAAAGACAATCTTTATTTGTGTGTTTCTCTCCTTGCTCTGACTTCTGTGTTTACTTTTGACTGACTTTAATGACTGAGGTCAGCGTCCACAAGAACACAACAAACAGAAAAGGAGACAAACTCATACATGACGCTCAGCCCCGGAGGCATCCTACCACTACCAACCATGGATCACAAACCAGAGAAGAAGAAGAACAATAGAAGGACAGCATCAGTGGAATAGAAGAAGAGAAGACACATTTTTTAAATCTTCCACAGGCTATACCCCATCACTGCTTTCCACACAGGAGTAATTAACAGTGATTTTAAATGCTACAAAAATAAGATGAAGTTGGGAAAGAAGTGCTTCCCCTTGTTTGTGTTTTCTTGTGTGTGTGTGTGTGTGTGTGTATGTGGTGTGTGATTGTACATGTGTGTATGTTCATGCCATGTCTTTGTAAATGTCTAGATCTGCATTCGCTCTTCTACATGTCTTTACATGTGTATATCTGTACATGGGTCATCGTGTGTATGCAGGTGTGTGTTCACAGTGCTTACTCATTATGTTCACTTCCCAACATTAAAGAGGTCTCAGTCCCATCATACACACATGCTTTCTCTCCCCCCCTCCCTCCTCTCTTCGCTCTCTCTTTGTGCTGTTCCCTTTATAGTCATGACCATGAATGCTCCCACCATCTCAGAGGAACAGTCTCGTTATCAAAGACTAAACATGTGTATGTGAATGTGTGTGTGCGTGCGTATACACCCATATGTGTTATTTAGTGATGCTACCACACACTTACACACGCACACACACACACACACATCTCGCCTCATTTGCCACAGTCTATGCGCTTCCCTTATTGGTTTAACCCTCAGACCCAGGACCAGCTTCAGTCAGTGTTTACGTCCATTGTGATCTGGCCTGGGCTCTGAGGGCTGATTTCCAGTCAGTTTCACCCTGTGGGTCCATTTATCTCCGGGCCCAAGCTAATCCATCAACGACTGAAAGCCAGACAGGAGAAACCGTGTGAGGAGAGAGGTTAAATTTTCCTTTTGATGTCTGAAAAAGTCTCAGGGAGAGCAAAGGAGCGGCAGCAGGGTGTTTCTGATTTTCCCCATGAAAAAATATATATCATCATTAGAAACAAGATTGATCTGAAGGTTTCACAGTGGTCATGCAACTTAAGTGTCGCCTCCTTTTCTCACCTGTCCTCCGTTCATCCTTACTTCACCCCCCGCCCCAACTCCCACATGTCATCTTTTCAAATCCCTGACTCTTTCATCCTGCCAGTCTGAGAGAAGGTACTGTAAGTGACCACAGTCATAATAATACAGAAAGACAAAGAGGTGGGTGACCAGTGGTACATTCATACATGAGAAAATCATGGTTCCAAAAGTCACCCGACCCATTCAACATTAGACAGTGCTGAAGACGCCTGTGCTGGCCAGGCTGTGATAAATGCTTTGTTTAGAAACACGAATAAGACAGAACACATCCCACCTGAAGATCTACATCTCATCGAACCTACCCCGAACACCCCCACACCCTCCCAATGAAACAGGCTATGGTTATACTTGTCATTTAAATGAGTTATCTGAGTCTCTTCTAAAACTGCATGAGTTTTGTATCACATTGCAGTGACTCTACACTGGATCTGAAAATATCAACACGTGTAATATTACATTTCCCATATGGACGTATTCATGTAAATCTGTGCTCATATTGTTTCCCCCTTTCTTTTCTGCACAGCCTGAGCCACTGTGCTCCTCTCCTCTATGCAATTGCTCTTATTGTTGTTGCAGCTGGAATTGGTCCACATAGCATAGAATTCCAATTACAATGCAAGCTTGGCCACTTCCAATTCTTGGTTTGAGGATTGGATAGCAATGTGAGCAAAATTCAATTTTTGTGCATCCAGGCCTATCGCTTAATGCATTCTGCCGTGATTGCATGATTGGAATTGCCCCAGAACGACAAGTTTAATCATAGCCATGGCGATATCTACCCCATCAGTGGCCAAGAGTCAATAGTCAAATCAAAAGGACCCTCTGATATGAGTGCAGAGGCATTTCTCTTGTGTTTTTCAGCTGAGAGGTGCTTTTCCACCTGGAATTCAGGGACCAGAGATAAACGACAACTTCCCAGACAGCTTAAGACCCAGCCCTCTTAGTCAGGCCTGTGAAGGGTGTCCGTGGCTGGGCCATAAAGGATGCTGGCAGTGGGGGTGGTTGGTGGTTGTATTGAGGTGGCGGTGGGAGCGGAACGGAGACAGAGGGCTTCCCTGAGGGGTGGTGGATTGAGAGGGACAGCCAGCCCAGCCCATTATCCCTGGGCGGGAGCTCCATGAAGAAGGAGAGAAGGGTCACAGCCAGTAGAAGAGTCCCAAGAAGAGTGAGGCCAGAGCAGCTAAGAGGGTCATGCACCCTGCCCTCCAGCTTGAACTTCCATCAGTCAGGAAAGGCTCCGGAGAATCATATCCCGACCCATCTGAAAAAAAGAAATGAGAAAGAGAAAAAAAACGACAAAACATCTGAACTGAGAGAGGACGCACAGACAAAGACAAAACAATCTAAAACACAGCAAATGAACGAGGGGGTGGATTTAGCCAAAGAAAAATGGTAGACAAGTGAAACGATTACGGTTGGGGAGAGGTGGAAAGCAAGCAGCAAAGCACAAAACTCTCATCCTTTAACAGCTAAGGAGCGGCAAAGGAGGAAGAGGAAAAGAAGACGACGGCAACTGAGCTCTGCAGGGGGTTTAACCAACCTAATTACAGTTTAATCACAGAGACTCAGAATCTGGAGCAGCTGACACACAGACACACTCACAAAGACACACACACTCACACACATGTACAACTGCTCAGAGCTCAATGGAATGACAACATTTCACAGAAAAGATGGAAGCTGCAATGTCAGACACATTGCTTTAACAGCAACTCAAAGAGGAGCTGGAGCAACGACAGAATGTACATTGTTTCAGTAATTATGAAGGAGGAGAGAATTTCCTTTTCCCTTAGCGAGATATGGAATGATCTGAACCTGGAAAGCTGTGTAAGCTGACTCTCTTTTATGAAGCTCTTCAAAGCCATGTCATTATCCAGGGAGACGTGTAACTACCCAGGTTTGATTCCTTGGTGGGGTTTAGGCTGGGGGAGGGGGATAAAAATCCACATTCGTAGACATACAGGTAGATTTTCAAGATAACGCAAGTATAATGTAATGCTTGCCATACTCTGATCCCCATGTACGCAAGGCTTCTCTTGAGTTATTTTTAAACAGCGCTATCATTGGACAGCATGGCTCACTAGGGTCAGCACTGCGCTCTGCCTATGAGGAAGCACTTATCAAAGGTGTGTGTTTTAGCAAGCTGCACAGTGACGTGGCAAGCAAGTCATCCCTCATCTTCTCATCATCTGCCTTGTCAACTTTAAAAACAAACCTGAAACATTAGGAAAACTTTAAATCTTTAAATTAAACTTCTACTGCATGCAGCTGGTTTATTATTAGATTGCTTTCTGTTTCCTATGAGTGATTCAAGCAAGTCTGATGATGTTGAGGCTTGGTAACATTCTTAGAGAGCACTTTCAGCCGGCTCTGTTCTCTTTCTACAAGGACAGAAGGTCTCCCTCACACCCAGTGTGATGTGATGTGATTTGATGTGAAGTGCGTATGCCACTTTTTGCTTATGTGTGTGTGTATGTGGGTGCACTCTTCTCTGTGCCTGTAAGTGTGTGCTTGCGTCTGCGCACGGTCGTGTGCGCTCGCATGTGTGAATGTGTCAGTATGCGGGCGCGCGCGTGTGTTTTTTCAGCGTGCGTGTCTGTGGGTAAAGGTGTTAAAGTGTTGCCTGGCCGGTCTGTGAATCAGAGCGAGGTCTGTTGCCGGGGCATTCTATCAGACCTCTTATTCCCCCTAATTTTACTTTGATAGCCAATCTGGACCTCTGTGTGTATATGTCATTGTGTGTTTGTGAGTGAGCATGTGTGTGTAGATAGAGCGTGACTTACCTGGAGGTCTGACATACACTTTCAGCTTTAGACATGCCCGCCCCACATGGTTTGGGTGAGGAGATGCTGTGAGAAGAGACATTGAAAGTGGAGATTAGTTTAGAGATAACGTGATTTTTGCTGCTGATTGCAAACCAAATACATTTAATAACCAAATATAAAACAAGATTATTTTGTGTTTATGTGAACCAAAAGTAGATTTGACAGAATTTTTTCATTTTTAATAACTGATATATTGCAAGCCAGTAAGAACCAACAGTATTGTGTGAAAGTCATGAGATACTTTAAAGCTCTTTAGACTTTGCTTCCAAGGAGCCAAACTTTCTTAGAAGTTTTAGAAGTTGTCACGAGCCATAGTTCTCCAGAGGGGCGTACTGTGAAGCGTGATCAATGGCTTAGTGAGCTATGTTGAGGTTAAAGCCAGAGTTTTCAGTGTCACGAAAGTGGCTGTCTTTTTACTTGGCTAAATCATTGTAGTATCTTGTGCTGGGGTATGTTCAGAGTTTTGGTTTTAAATTGGCCACGTTTTCACTGATTCTCGTGTTTACAGCATTCTTTATGTGCAATTGAGATTCTCGGCTGGTGGCATACATTTTATATTTGCAAGTTGTTAAGTCTTACCCTACTAAAATCAATGAATGAAGCACAAACTGTGCATTGCCTAATGCAGAAAATGTAAAAAAAAATTCTTGATTGCAAAAAATTGTAAAAGTCTCTTTTACACTGCTGGAACTGGAGCTACTAGAACACAGAACACACACTAAAACTACCTGTTCAATCAGTACAATTAAATCACTTTGATTTGCAGATAAACTTTCCTTTATTAGGCTATAGGACAGTAACTTTGATGATGACCTCCCCTTTAACCTAAATCACGAGGTTTGATACCTCTCTATATATACACAAATACAGATGTGGTTTGAGGACCATAGATATAAACTGAAACTTAAAGGGCTCATGCAACGATAAATTAAAATGCTTATTTTACTGCTCTGTGAAATAAATCCAAAGATGGCTTTACTTAGCATTAGTCTTTTCTCTTATTTGTAGCAGTATTGTGTTGAAAAAGAGTCACAGGACATGTGAAACAGAGAACGGCTTAGTTGATAACCACTGGTGTGATCTCCAATGGATGGGATTTGGGGTTTTGTTGAGCCAGTGCAAAGAAAGAAAGAATGCAAAGAAAGCCCGGCTGTGTTGAATTTCATTTGTAGTAAACCCCACGAAAAGTTCAAAAGACCTTTAAAAAGGCTTTCAGTTTTTTCTTTGGACATGTTTTTTTCCCACTTATTTTTCAGTCCTTGTACCTGAGCATTTTCAGAGGAATTTTTATTTTTAAGCCACTTAATACTGAGCAATGAATTATTTAGGCATTAAAAAGTCACCTAACTCGAGGAACAAACCAGAGATGTTGTGTCTACACATAAAAGATAACTTAGCAAAAAAAAAATTCAATTTGTATCTTTATGCACTTTGTAACTAGCAGCCTGTATCAAAAACACATCTTTTGTTCATAATTTCTTTAGCCGAGTCTACAAAAAAATACCAAAGATAGCACGGTTCATGTTTGCAACAGCAAGGTGGTTCCTGCAGAGCTATTATCAAAACCTTGGTATGCAGCGTGCCCTTAAAAACTTTAATTTAACTGAATATGTCAGATGACATAAAAATGTATCCAAAAGATAAAATTTTTCAGTTAACATGTTAAACATTTGTCACAATTTAGCATTAATCCAGTAATTAATTAATTAACTGTTTTGCAGTTGCAGTGTTTAGAAGTTTAAGCAAGTGCAGAGTTTCATATATTATGTCCTCATACTATATGCTCCCATAAACACACTAAGCACGTTAGGCAATGTAAACAAGTTTGTAAGGGATCACTGAAATTCATTCACACTCACATTCCTAAGGGAAATAACTGACTCTCAAATCAACCTGGCTTGAATGTCTTTGGAATGGGGAAGGAAATCCATGCAAATTCCCCACAGTCGCAGGTCTATCTTGCCGTGAGGTAACAGTGCAAACCACTGAGCCAGCTTGCTGCCCAGATTGAATGCCAAAAAAAAAAGAAAAAGAAAAAAATGTTAAAAAGTTAGTGTGATTCAAACTTCAAAGTAGAGTAAGTGAAATTGAATCTGGGTTTTTAGTCCCACCTCGCTCCAATGTGAAATAGAGCTGGAGACCCTAAAGGAGATTGTGTCCAAGTCTCTGACCAGTCAGACATGCTGACGAGCACAGCCACCCACACACATACGCAGATGTGTAAAAGAATGTGCTCACGCACAGTTGGTTGCAGAAGTGTGCGTGGAGACCTACTGGCCTTCTCCCTTGAGGAAGCCACAACCCAGTAGTGACCCCATAGAGAATCATGTTTGAGATCCACAGTGCACAGGAAATAAATCTGACCCCTCATTTGCCCTCTCCTCCCTCTTTTTTAGCCCACGACTCCTCCCTCCATCTTTCTCTCTGACCTTCACCTCCTTTACCCTGTAAGGCCTTACCTATAGGCCACTTCCTATCCATCAATTTTTTTCAGATTATCTCCCTGCACTACTTGTAGTGGGCAGAAGAACTTGGGCCTAGCATTAAGGCTTGTCCTAGTGGACGTTTCTGTTTTGGCTTGACTGAAAAAGGCAAAATGGCTAGAAAGGTTTTTTTCCCTCTTCTTTGTTACCCCCAACAATTTTCACCTGTGTCATTTTTAAAAGTCACACCAATTCACCCAGTGACTCATTTTCCCAGCACATCCACAATCTAAAGTCTCCTAAAAACCCATTGAAAACCACTCAGCCTCATCAGATGACAGCTGGGAGAAGCAAGGGGTGGAGCTGACCTGTCAACATGTCAGCCCCATGACAAATACACACACCAGTGTGCACTCACAGGGATGCACTCTCATGGATGTGACCACAAATGCCAATCAAATATGTGCTTCACAAGTATGTTCAGAGAGGACGCACACAATAAGGCACTTAGCGGAAAGGCTGGGTGGTTAAAACGGTCGGCACGTTGTCGTTCCACATCAGTACTGACCTGTGCATGAGTGTGTTTAATGTGAGCATGTGAGTGACGGTGAGAGGCAAGAATGTGTGTTAGCCTGCCAGTCAAGATGATGGACATGGCCTTTCACGGACTCACAATCGCTTGACAACTGACCCCCATGACCAGGCCTCCCCCCGCACCGCACACACACACACACACACACACACACACACACACACACACACACACACACACACACACAGATATATATTGAAACACATTCACAAGCATTCTAGTCATGTGGAACATACACTATCCCTAGGGGTCCCGTGAGCACAATACCATAGTCAGCAACTAACTAGAGGGGCCCAAACCATCCCTACATGAGACTGAAAACAGAAGAATGTGTGCTTGTGTGTATGTGTGCCAACTGGGAAAAGTGCATCGGGACATCGGGTGGCTGTTATCGTTGCCTCTTCAGCTCCCTGACTCTCGCCTGCTGTGTCTTTGTGGTTGTGCAGACAACAGACTTGGGTAAATATTTGTAGATGACAACTAGCATTTAAAAAAAGTTTCTTTACCTACAAATAGTCTTAAATGCAAACTTTTCAGTAATGCAAAAGTGTTGTATCTTCGCATTGCGCATTTGTTTTTATATTAATTGTATTGCAAAACCAGTTACTGTTGCTGCATGAGAAATAAAACCTGAAAAACTAAACCTGTTTCAGAATCTGCCTATCTATATCTAACTTTTTTTCTTTGCTTAAAGTCTCCTTGTACTCTCAGAATGAAGACAATATCACTGTAAAATGAGAATCACTATCCAAGGACAAAAAAACTCCCTCTATAACCTGACCTGAAACTGGTGCTACAGGACCTTCTTCCCATTATGAGTCATGGTGAGAATGCTCCATCTCCTGCTAAAAAGGTCAAGGTCAGTTTTTCAGCCAACTGTGCAGCGATAATGTAAGGAGAAATGAAGAGACCGTCAGGCTGCATACTGGCAGAATTCCACGCAGTAAAAAAAAAAATCTTTTGGACAAAATAAGATTTTTCTTAAGAGAATCTCAAAGGTCAAGTCAGAAAAAAAAGAATAGGATGACTTTCCTGAGTCGTTATAGCTATCTGCTGGCAAACTGAATCCTGCAAGAGCAAAGTATTTTCTCTAACACTGCTGACTGACATGTACTTATTAAAAATTAAACTGATCAAAAACGAATGATGAGTTTACATAACTCATCAAATGACTGTATGGTCATTTGAGACTGACAAAGAAAAATAAAATCAGCCAACCAAACAAATGAAAGCAAAAAAAAAAAAAAAAAAAAAAAGCATAAAACAGCATACATAGTTTTTTCAATTGCTTTTGGTGTCCTTGTAATTGTGCGCTCTGTGAAAAACACGTTTCATCCCAGGTGGTTTGGATACTAAAACAGACAACTGCAGCTCCTACAGCATAAAAAGGAAAAGTGGTGCTTTCCTGTGTTTGAACATTGACAGTAAAGCTTCCCAAAGTCAATTTAATGTTGCTTTTCTGTGATTACCAACTGATTTTGCACTAAACAGTCCGGATGCGGTAAATCCATCCCACACTGAGAAGTTGAAAACAATGTTTAAGAGTAATTTGAAGCTACTATATGTCCCACGCCTGCTGGGGGAATGATAGCTTTGTTCAAAAAAGTAGTCTCAGGGGGGTAATACTAATACATCACTTGTTGAAGTGAGGAGAAACATCAATAGAGCTAATATAAAAATGATTACAAACTACGCCTGCTGACATTTTTACCACTTTGCCGAGCACACCACTTATGATCTCGACAGAAGCAGCGAGATGCGCTAAGAAATAAAGTGAGGGAGGAGTGAGAGGGGCGAATAGGAGATGGAAGGTGTATTTGTGCAGGCTGTGTTTGAGAACTCTCTCAATCAGCTTCTGTTGATTGCATATTTATATATTGTTTACAAATGCAAATTGAGCAGGAGACAGACACACACACACACACACACACACACACACACACACACACACACACACACACACACACACACACACACACACAGATAACAAACATCTTTACCTGCACACACAATTTCCCCAAACACAGAGAAACACACTCTACTTGGCTGATAACCTACAGATATAGTAGTACTCGTGTCCAGGCCTGAACTCAAAGCCCAGGGAGAAAGGAGTGAAGAGCTGGAACTTCTCTGAGAAGCGCAGGGGCCCATCGGGACCGGTGGGACGGTTGCACTCCCAGCGCTTAAAGCCACGCATCCTGTGCTGGCAGGAAGTGTAGCCCTCATGGTTGACCATGAATAGGATGTAGCGCTCCATGCGTCCATGGGATGGAGGCCCCTCGTAGTATGGACAATAGATGTCTAGATAGTCATTGATGTTCACTGCCACCCTGTACTCTCCATGCCAGAACCTGTAAGACACAGAAAAAAGGAAACATTCTTCATGAATAAAAAATAAGCGAACAGACTCAGGGATCTGCGCAGAATCTGTGAGGAGCTGTGCTTTCTGTGGTAAAATGAGACCGTGGAAGACTTACGTTTTAAGAAAAATCTTTATATTCCTGAAAAACAATCGATATTTACTACAATTTCTGTATGACTGCACAGCACAAAGGAAACTATCTGCCTAGCGTAGTCATCCGGTGCAATGTAACCATATGAAATTGTGCGATTGTTGGAACATTTTTGTGTTTCCACATCTTCAGAGGCAAATCAAAGGTCGCAGAACAACACTCCTTAGAGTTTCCATATATTGCTCAAGGACACTGAAACTGCTTTTCTGATTTAAACCACCTGAGTCAGTGAAAAGAAAAAAAAATCCTAGAGGGCATTTAAAAAAACAAACAAAACAATATATTGTTAAAGCCAGAAAAATCAATGATGATCCCTCTGGCTATGCCAGTTTAGCAACCAATTTTATTTTAATAAAGCTCGGTAAACTACAATTTATGGGAATTCGAGGCATGTTTCAAATACAGGTTTTTTTTTCTCCAGTCGGCGTGCTTGAATGAACCTTGTGGTATGATACTTAAGAGAAGTAGGTCATCGTGGTAGAGAGCACACATTGCTGTTGTAGGTGTCCACTTAGTTCAGCAAGCATGCAGATCAGTGAGGTTGGCATCATGAACCGAAACAAGTTATTAAAGAAAAAAAAACTATTGGTATTAAAACGCTCATCCTGGAGTTTCTACACTGCGGCAGTCCCTTATAATATTCATAGAATGCAGGTGATATGGAAACGCATGAGATGCTGGCCCCTTCATCCTTTTTCAGCAACCTCTGCTAGTCACTTTTAATACATTAAAAACATATGGCTGCACATTTTCCCTTTATAATACAGGCTCTATTTATGTTTATATTTTGGTGCCAGTGCTGTTTATAAGAGAACTGAACTTCTGTTTACAATCTTGAAGTCAGTGAAGTGAAACAGTCTCTCTTTAAAGGATGAGGCTGGAGATACTCTATATTTTTGTTATTGTCAACAAATGCAGATGAGGACTAAAACCAACAGCGTGCAGCCTGCCTCTCTACACTTCTGGATTTCCCTGCCTTGTTTTTCTATAGACATACATTTCAAATAATGCACGGTGTGTTTATAATGAATCGTTTGCATTTGTTGGAGGCTATTTTTTTGTTTGCTGATTAATAAACATGGTAACTGGTGCTGATTGCTCTGGGATGTTTATATCAGCAGGACAGAGTATATGTTGACTCAGTAGTTAAGTTAAACAGGCAATGAGTTAAGTTGAGTTAAGTTAAATTAAAATAAAATGTAATGTATTGTTTCCTGTAGGAAATTGCATTTAATTCCTTTCTATTAGTAGCCAATACCTTATGAAAGAGCACAGCAGATGTGTTTTAAAAAGCAGGGCAAAAATGAGCTCTGTAGAGTAAAAGTATAAACATCTTTTCAGTAAACCATCTAACATTTCGATGCATTTTTAAATAGTCAGTGCAATATCCATTTTATTCTTTGTGGTCAAGTAAACCTGTCGATGTCTGCAACCGCCACGTCCTCCGGTGTTTTTCATTACCTTCATTATCATCACCACAGCTACAATCAATTCAATTCCAAATGTACCACCTCAAGTACATTTAAAATTCATTACACCGCGTTATCAAATCTTGTATGTCGAAGCTCGGTAAATTTGAGACGCAGGAAAATGTCTTCAATCAAATAAGCATAGCCTAAACAAAACCAAGCTGTCGTGCAATCTAGTTGTCACAGACAGCACGCACACAGGCGGCTTGGGCTTTTTAAACAAATTCATCATTTTCTCCCTCACCTTGGCAGTAATTGATTGCCTAGAATGAAGACATTTTGGTCTAAGCACTCTTGGTTAGTGGGATATTTAGCTTTGGGACAAATTATCCCTATAACGGCAGTCCTATCTCTCTCCCAGAGGGCAAATCAGGAAGTGAGTTAGATGTGAAATGAGCGTCTTCATGCTTCGGTGCCCTATCAGAGTGCGTTTTGCAGCTTCTAAAGGGATCCTTGAACAGATCATTTAGAGGCATTGATCCACCAGGGAGCTCCTCTTGGCTCTCTCTGCTCCCAATCAACTCTTATTAACAACTAAAGGGGGAAGGCAGAGGGAGAAACAGAGGGAGAGATGTATAGAATGAGAATAAAAAGCCTGAAAGCAAAGAACAGAAGGGGTGAAATAGAGAGAAAAAAAGGTGGGGGAGGAAGGGAAATATGTGCAAAGCTAGAACAATAGAGAAGAAAAAGCAGAGAGAGGAGGGCGACAATCAAATATGGGGTAATGAGATTGCATGAAATTAGTTTAGAATAAAGCTGAAAAATGAGGAAAGAAAAAGCAGAAGAGGAGATGGAGGCCAGATGGAAGAAGAGCAGATGGAAGAGGAGTTTTCTATATTTCATTTCAATTTATATGACTATGGTTTTTCATCTGAGACAAATGTGCTTTGCCTATTGATTGTGCGCTGATACATTTATGGATGACTACCACTTGAGCATTAGTACATTGGATATGCAGCAAAGTACGGATGTGTGTGTGTTCATGCAGGCAAGCATGTGTGTGTGTGTGTGTGTGTGGCCGGTTAAATGGTAGCATGGCAAAGTGGGTCTCACTCGGTGAGGATGCTCAATCCAAGAAAGGGCTAATGTGCCAGGATACATTAGGTTGTATCAGTGCCCTGCCCTGCTCCTGTGACACTGTCTGCATTCCTAATTTGCCGAGGCGAGCCGAAACCGTGTGTGCAGGTGAGTGGGTGAACGTGCAGGTGTGCCACTGCACTGTGAGCTGTTAAAAAGCGCATGTTGGTGTGTGTCACAGTTTGTGTGTCCCGTGTCTTCCACTCTCAGGCTGAGTGTCATTTGGAATTAAACACACACACTGCACTAGCCAAAAAAGACATGGGAATGCACTCACATATAAGACACGGCTCTTTGAGAAAGAGCTGTGTGTGTGTGTGTCTGTGTGTTATTGGTGTTTTTAATGGGATGTCTTTGAATCTGTATGTGCGTATATTTCAAAGCTGTGAAAGCAGTGATATAACAGTATTGTGCAACATTATATTTAAAGAACTCATAATAAAAGCTGACATTATGAAGCTTCATAAATGTTTCTATTTATGATGTAATTTATTTGCAACTTAAGTCTTGAAAATTACATTTCGCTGAACATCAGGGCTTTAATTTCTTAGTGTTATTAGCTCATAGTCAGAGCACTGTAACATCATTGTTACATCTGCAATAGAACAGTCTTTTAAACACACTTCATCTCTATAAGCGGGCATCTTCTTGTCCCTTATTGGCAAAATCTGCCAAGAAGAGCTTTATTATGAAATGTTTTGTGGTTTCTAATTGTTGTTTAAGTACCATTGCGCACCCACGTTTGAGCAAGCCTAGGTTGCATGCAGGTAAACTGTTGGACAAACCGACAAACAACACATAGTCATTTCCCAAATATCTAGGTGCAGCTTGAGTCCCGAATATTAACACCCAAATGGTTCAGTGGTTCAGGTTTAGAGGCTTAAACCTCTTTAAATATAGTCATTACTGCTTTTTTGAAGGGTGCGCCATCAGTTGTGACATCTCTTCGGCACCGTTGTGGCTTGTGCCTCTCGATTTTTTTGTGAGACAGACAGTGTTGCTAGTTTGTAAACACAAGAATACAATCCTCTCAGCTTAAAAGTATCAAACTTTGTGAAGTTTCATACACAATATTGTGATGGCTTTTGTTTGCCTGTTTCGACTTCTTTTATTCCTTTAGTGTGGAGTTTTTTTTTCAAAGTGTGGGCACCGATAATTCAGGAAAAGACTGCAGCAAGTATGGCAAACCTCATGGGGAATTTCTGGCTCAGCTGTGGTAGCACATTGGCAGTCTATTAGCGATCCGTGGGCAGCTTCGGACTGCTCATCTACCTGCAGAGAGTATCTGTTGTCAGATGGGGGCAGTGTCAAAAATATTTGGTACAACCAGTCTGTGTGCTACTCTTGCTTGTGTTGTTGTTGGCCATTCAGTGGAGAAAATTTAAATTATAAAATTTTTTCTTGTGCTTCTCTCACTCCTGATGAACTCCGCTGTCACTCCCTTCCCTGTGCCAGCCCATTTGTCAACCAATCAGCATTAGATCAACCCACCACCCTTTTCTGTACGCTCTCTAAATAGGCAAAACCTTTCTCAGTACTTATTACTCAGGTACTGCTTGCAGTTACATAAATTAAGCATCTGCACAAACAGTGACTGGGCTATGCAGAAGGATCTAATTTACAGAGTTAGTGAACTGGCTGCAATGAAAACATCAGAGCTACCTACACATTATACGTACAGGAGCAGCTGCACCATGGAAACCCATGCCATGAAGCTCCTGATACACAGTTTGGAGGCTGTTGTTAATGGCAGAGGAGATTTGTAGCTCTGCAGTTACTGAGTCAGCAGAGCTTTGATGACTTTTATGCACTACGCGACCATGCGCTAAGTTTCTGTGGTTCCTAAATGCCTCCACTTCTTGGATCATGGAATATCTTGGAGGGAATTTCAAGTGACTGAACAGAAAGCAGTATGGATTGCACCAATTTTCATAGAGTGTCTCATTTTTGACAAACAATAACTCCCCCCAACCCTATTTCATCATAATAATTCAACATTTGGCACAAAAGAAGCTTTAAGGTAGCTTACAACAAAGTACAGAGCAAAATTATAAAGTTTCACTAATCCTTTTACTCATTCAGTGTAAACTTTTACAACCGGTACAAGAAATAATGTCCATGCTTGTTATTTTACGGCTGAAAAAACTTGATTATCTTTCATTTCCAGGGAAAGATATGTGTTTGTATTTCTAGCATATTGATAATTAAGTTCTGAAGGGGTACAAAGATAAAGATTTAAAACTTTATGTTTTATGCTTTTGAAATTAAGCAGTGTCTATGAAAACACTGTCTTAAATTATGCCTGTTAAACAGACTGCTGTTGGAGTGCATGTTGTTTAGTACATGGTCTTTTCATATTTTTTTTGTTCCGCCGCTTGAAGCAATTTCTTTCTAATATTGTCTGTGTATGAACCTGAGCAATATGATATCATTCATAATCCTCTGATGCCTCACAAATTCTCCTCACTCTCTCAGTGCAATTGAATTGTCTGGTGATGTTAGCCAGACGCAGCTGAAAGACTTGGCTTTTGGCTGGTGGCTCTCATCTGGATATAAAAGGATCATTCTGAGGCTTGGACCATAATCAGTGGAAATGGATCTGCGTTAAAGTGTTTTATGGTTTTGTGTGCACATATCAGGATGAAAGAAAATAGAAATGGGAGAGCTTAAAAGTTGAAATAAAAGATCCAAACAAAAAGGGGACGAGAGAAAACATGTCTTTGAGGTTTTTTTCTGGATGTGCGTATCTGCTGCAATCGCAAGTTCTGTATTTTTCCATACAGTAGTAACTGTACTCCTGCGTGTAGTGGCCACTCTTTAGTATTCTGACGACAGTGAGTCATCAACATCCTCTCTCAATATGGCTGTGATCAAAGCCTCTGGTTGGAGAAGCCTTGGATGTTTACCATACCTGCCTGCGTCCTAAACAGCAGGCTCCATCAACCACCAAACATCAAAGGATGCTTCTCTCTCTCTCTCCCACTATGTCATCCCACTCTCATTCTATAACTTTCTCCTTTTCTTTAGCTTTACTTGATCTGTCTTTGTCACTCCCACTTATGGTGCACTCACACCGTGGCCTGCAAAAAAAACAAAAAAACCCAGAAAAACCTCTTTCTTCCGTTCTTGGTCTGTCAGTCAAATTCTGATCCAGTTGCTTTTGGTAAAAATGGCTCAGAGGAGAAAAGAAACTGGCTGCACAAACCCGCAAAAACTACAGGAGGCACCATTTCAAAATACAACGTCTTCATTTGGTAGACACTTCTCGACACTGGATTTTTGGACACTTCTTCACTTCTTGAAATAACTTATCGCTTGATTTATTTAAGGGAACAGCTTTCAGATTTTACTGTGTAAACAACTTTGTTTTCCGTCTGCATGCTGTTTTTTTGTGTGTGTGTGTGCAGCATCTGTGCCCAAATAAAGTGCAAAGCATAGGGCAGTCAAATTAAGCCAACTGCCAAGTGACAGAACATGCAGTTCCTCTAACGGCAACCTGAGGCTGACTAAGGAATTAATTCCCCATAGACTCTTATGTTAAAATGCCCAACTTATGCCAATAAAATAACACATTTAGAGCCTTCATGCTATAGTTAATTTTCCATAACAACTGTACTGGGTATGATTATTATTATTTTTGTTATAAATAATCATGATAGCTGACTGCTCTCTGCTGAACATCATCACTGCTTATTCAAGCCAACGATTTGAGACTCTCAACCACATTTGTGGTGTATGTTCATTTTGTAGCATTTCTAATGGAATTATCCAACAAAGAAATATGGCCTGCTGGGAGACGGACAGTCGCTCATATTAGTAGTAGTAGCAGCAGTAGTAGTAGACAATCAGGCCAACAGGTCTAGTATTTTATTAGTCTGTTACTGAGACTAACTTGCAGGTACATGTATGTGTCTTAGTGAGTTGCACCCATTCAGCTTATCATTGCTGCTTGCTATCTGATAACTTGGGATCTTTACCTTACAATATAAAGAGGCTTGAGGAGACTGTTGTTGTGATTTGGTGCAAATTGAACTGAAGAATTAGGATGAGGATGTTTGGGCTCTTTTAGCGTTACGGGGCAGAGGATTTATGAGTGAATCTCTGCTTGGGTTGCATCATGTGTAAGAATGCACATGATGCAGGTTGTCTTCATCTGAAGTGATGGGAATGACGTGTCAACACATGTAGCAACTCTAATGTTAAAATGCGCAACTTACACCATGAAAATAACACAAAAAAGTTTTTGGTCTTTGTAGATACTGCACAGAGGTGATTTTCTTTTTTTGGGGGGGGGTTGCAAGCAGGATAGGTGGAAGAATTGGATTTGGCTCAATTTTTAAATCCAATTCACTGTCACATCTTCAGTCAACTCAAAAGTTGTTGTCCAACTTTAGTTGCCAACTCCTATCTTGACGCAGTTTATCACCATTCTCTCATTGAGAGTAATGAACATCCGGTTTGCTCTCCTCCACACACCAGCACAAAGAGACTCCACCAGTATTGCTGCCTAACCCTGGCAAATTCTGTGCACTGTTGGCCAAATGAATATGTGGAGTCTTTTAAATGTAACATTTCATATTCAAAACAGGCACGATTTCACCTCATTTGGCTTTCTGGCAGGAAGAAATTGCAGGCTTTTGTAGACGTGTGTGGCTGAAAGTAGCCTCAGTTATGTTGCTGTCTCAGTCTCCTACACCATAACTCCAGTCACTCTCAATATCTCTCCAATTAACTCCACATTACTCTCTGTTTCTATCTCTCCATCTTCATCTTCTCCTGACTTTACTCTGTCTTTTCCTCCTTTTCTTTACTTTCGTTCCCTCAATCTTCATCTCCAGTCACTTCTGCTTCATTTACTCCCTGTCTATTCTTTCTTCTTCTCCCAGCACTTTCCTTTCTGGAGCTCAGCTCCAGCATCTTTTGACATTCTTGCTATCTCCTCTTTTCAGTCTTCGCGACTGTCAACGCCCCCACCCGCCTCTTTTCTCTTCCTGTTCTCTCCTTTGTCTTAACTTTCTTCCCCCATTATTGTATTTTTATTCCCTCACCATGGCATCATCTGCTTTCTGCTCATTCTGTTTGAATGTTTAAAAGGACTCCTTCATGCACACAGACAGACACACGCACACATACATCATCCTCTGGCTAGGACTCTTTAGCTGCTTTTTTCCCCAGCATGAGGTGTTCCTTTCTCATGCTGTTGTCTTCTCCTGTGTCTCCCATCGCATTGCTGCTGATGCTTAGATACGTTAGGAAAAGTAAATATGGTACCTCCCTGGAAACAAACACACTGAGGCTGACATATCTAGACATTTCCAACACATGGATGTATACTATAGCGTAGAGTACAAGCTCATCTCAACAAAATAACACATGTAACACTGAAAGCATTAATGCATTCAGTATAATGTAAAGCCAAATTAACACAAATCGAAGTACTGGGATTCATAAGCACAGATGTACATGTTTAATTATGCAGATTAGCTCTTGATCCTCACTTCTGTGTTAAACACATGCAAACAGCATGGAATAGAGCACATAACACACACATGCACATCTCACTGTACATGCACCGAAGCCAACATGAAAAAGAAACCATCAAAAGCCTCAACCCACAACTGGCACACACTCCTGAGCAGCTCAAACTGTGTTGTTTTGACAAGTTCCACATCTGTCACTCTGAATAATGTCGCCCATAGATCACTGTGGTGACATTCAGCACATCTGAAAGGTTATTATGTATTTCTCCAAGACAGGCAACTTAGCCCCCCTGCGGATTAAGTGCTGCCTGTGTCAATCCCTGGGAAATTCTTACACATATGTACACATACACACAGTCAGACATAAAACAGGCTGCCCATCACTCACATATGCACATACAACCCAACGCCCACTGACTGGATTAACATAACAAACCTTGTTCTTGAGCCCCCCACCCGGGAAGGATAATTACCACTTTGGTGATGTGTTTGCTAAAAAATACACACAAAAAGTAAAGACAGAATAGACCCGATGGCAGTCAGATACAGAGACAAAGCCACTGATGGATGGGCAAGCAGGTTGAGTTAGTCAGATGGACAAGCTGAGAGCTCCGGCACACACGGTATTTCTGACAAGCTGACAGGCAGAGTGCATGATATGCCTATATCAGTCTCCTTGTTTTCTGAGGGGCATTCACCATGATGCAGCACCAACGCTGGCACTGTCGACAGCACAAACAGCACTGGGGCTCTATTGGTATCGACAAGGTTGGCTCAAAAAGATGTACGAATGAAGGAGCTGATGGCTGGTGTCCAAGTTCGCCAATGGGAATCTCTCAACAAGGGTGGGGAGCGGCAGAAATGTCACGTATCCACAGAGTCAATGTTTAAAGAAGGGAGAAGAACTGGCTGACATTTTTTATTCCATCAATACTCATGCATTCTTCAAGGTTGAGTTCAACTTTTTTTTTTCTGACAGATTGGGGGCCATCTTTGGCTGTCATTAAAACGGACCGCAAACATTTTGTTAAGAATGATGAAAATAACAAAGTGTTTCCACAAAAATGGCCAGCCTACATCTGGCCAGAGGTATACAGTTTGTCTTCTGGGAGTACAACTATAAAAACCTTTAACTTTATTTTGTACATTTATGATTTTTTTACACCCCATATTCTACAAAAAACCTTTCAAGTCTGGCAAGCAAATAATATCAATTCTCCATGATATAGACTTGGGACAAATGTGTTTACTGTTTTAGCTCAATGTTGGTGTAAGAACCTTCACTTTAAAAGTTACAGATCAATTCTTTTCATGTTTTTTTCAGTTTAACCACCGAGTTGCATTTAGTCTGTGCTTGAGGAATACTACTGTTACTTTCATATATACCGTAAACAAAAGGTTTGCAGTGTTTTTCCGCTCTCAGATTTCTGCCCCGATCAACAAAGTGATTATGTAACTGACTAGTTTAGCCAGTTTGACTTATTCGCCTACCAGTGGACTGCTTATCATCTTTCAGTGAAAAAAAACTGTCTGCCTGACAACTACTTTTACACCAGAATAAACTGATGGAGTGTCAGACTGACTGACATATTAGCTGTCTGCCTTGCTTTGGCATCACCCTCTGGCTTAAGGATCTTCATCTAATATGGATGGGTTGATCCAGATTGACGAGGTGAACTAATCCATGTAGTTTGGGTCAAAGCGTTTGAGCCTCTGTGGGTTGCGAGTCACAGAGGGCAGAGAGAGCGAACGGGGAAAGCTGGTGTATAGATTGCTTTGCAGCATCTCTAATGAGTAATTAAACACTTGAATGGAGTCCAATTAAGATACACGCTGTGTATGCTGGCGAGCACGCGCACACACATAAATCCATGTGTCGACATGCAGGCAAACATCAGCATGTAAACAAAATCAAAGACACACATACAGAAGCGTGCACACTCATACTAATAGTCACACTCCTAGATCAAAAATAGATCAAAAAATAGTAGATCAAAAATAGAAACACAAACACACACGTGTGTATATATATATACACACACGTGTATATATATATACACATATATACTAAAGCACACGCATACACAGACTCAGGTCTCGCCACATTAAGTGGAGCCATATGTGCTGAATGTTGTACGTGGTTCAGCATGGAGTGAAGGTCAATGCTGTCTGACTCTAATAGCGAGCATCTCTTTTCTGACTCCTCTCCCTCCTCCCCTCAATTTCTCTGATTCATATGTGTCTGACTCTCTGCCTTGATCTCCTTCTGGTTCCCTCCTCAAAACTCTCTGGCTTTCGTTCTGTCCACTTCTCTTTGTATCAATCTCTCTCTCTCTCTGTCACTTGCTTTCAATTCAATCTCAGGGCCAATTCCAAGAAGCAAAAGACAAAAGAAAAAAAAACCCTACATGGGTAACTGAGATTGCCCTGACTAGAACAAAATCAGCATTGTCTTTTGGATCCATGGTTATGTTGACTAGTCAGGACCTCTAGTTCTCGGGCTAGAGGTAAGGAAAACACTCTGCATTAACTCAAAAGGAGAAATGCTATTTACAGATGTTTCAAGTGGTAGCATTCAGACACAAAAAGAAGAAAGTCTGCTACACACTGAGGGAAAACAGGTGACACTTTTTGGTGGTTTCTTCCTGGGAGCTTGTTTGTACTGGAAAGTGACATGCTTTGTTGTGTGAAAGGTGAGCTTTAGATAGATTTCTCTCCACATACCTGATCAAATACTGATAACCTTTTCACACTGACGAAAAACAGGTTCTGCAGTAGTTTGATAGCCTAATTTCGAACCATTTGAAGCATTTCAACCAAAAGTAAATTGGTTCAGGTGGGACCAGGAAAATAACAAGTTTTCAAGTGAAATATGTCAAATATGCTGGAGTGAGAGAATGTGCAAAACACCCAACTAACAGTCATACTTGCAATGGTCTAGATTAAAATGGTTGGAAATATGTTAAATAGCACTAAAGTTGCAAGAATCCTCAAAGGAGCTGATACACAACCAGAGCTGTTTTGACATGCAAAAGTTAACCTGAAGCATACTGACAGCTTTACAGCATAGCAAAACCTGATGGTCGTTTCACAAAACCTCTGACTTTTGGACGTTCTGCTAAATCTACTTAAACCAGAGGAAGAGATAAAAGACACATTTTGTGACTACCTTTTATAATGGATTTGTTTTCCACCCAGAAGAGAAAACTCTCATTTGGGTCATTTGTAAGATATTAACAACAGTTGTTTTTCTGGCCTCTAACACATAACTGGCTAAAGCTCTGCCTCATTTCTCAAAAGAGACACACTTTTTTAATAACTGTAAACACAATTTCCATGTTTCCACATTTCCTATGTGCAAACACCTTTCTGCAAAGTAATATTTAAAACTGGACAAAGAAATCATTTACTGCACTTTATCTTCATTCAACAAATACATGAAACCAGTGCAGTACACTCGAGTCATTACCATCCACACTGCAAGTGCACTCCTAAAAACAAAGCCACTGAATCAGAATCATGCGAGCTCTACAAATAGGGCTATTTGTTTGCCAGCGCTCTGGAACAATGGATCCTAACCGAGGAGATTATTAAGACGATCTATTTCCGATGCAATATACAGTATCATGATTACCTGATTTCTTCTTTTTCCATATTTCTCACACTTAGATATTTCAGGTCATGAAGCAGTTTTTAATTGGACAAAAATAACCAGAGTAGATATATTATATCAAATATATATATTTGTGAAAAAGTAATTACCCCCCAAAACTAATTATTGGTTGTGCCGACCTTGGCAGCATGAACTGTAATCAAGCCACTGCAATAACTGGCAATGAGTCTTTCACATCGCTGTGGAGGATTTAGGTCCACTCTCCTTTGGAGAATTGTTTTAATTATGCCACATAGGAGAGTTTTCAAGCATGAATTTCCTGTTTAAGTCCATCATTTAAGTCTAGACCTTGGCTAGGTCACTCAAAAAGCTACATTTAGTTGTTTGTTTTTTTGTATGTTTTTCACGTGGGGCCAGGCAGGTTTGGATAGCTTTGTTGCTGAAATAAATGGAATCTTTATAAAAAAAATAAACCCCTCAATTTCAATATATCTAATTCTGATGATCTGGAACATTTAAGTGCAAGAAAAATGCCAAATCTAAAAAAATCAGAAAGTATAATTTTTCATTGCATGGGAATAACTTTTCCCAGCACTGTATGCATCTATTACTCGATGTTCTCATATGCTGGATGATGTGAGGCTGGCTGTTTCAGTGTCATATTCACGAACTCTTATTTTTTTCCCTGCATTTTTTTCTATTCCTCTATTTTTTTTGGCGGTGGAAATTCCTACATAAGAGAAAGCCTCTTGATTTCAGTGGCTGAGGTTAATGTGGATGCATTGAAGGCATTCAAAGCTGGATTTGCCAGGGTATACTTCCAGGAGCAGGTTTCACAAAGAAGCATCCTTTGTGAGGTGGATTATATTTTGAGACCAGATCAGGAACAGAGAAGAGATGATGATGCAGAGTAGTTTTTCAATAGATTTACAGTATAGAATTACATTAAAAAAATCTTATGTACACCTAACCATCTATTTTCTAACCCCGTGTTTTGCTTTTTATCTGTCCTAGCTGACATTTGACGAGAGGTGGTGGATAGTTTGCCAGTGAATCACAAGACTAACATAGATTATTGACGCTTTCATCCACATCTAAAGTGAGTTTCAATCAGTGGTTCACTTAACATCTGTCTTTGGAGAGCCAGATAGAGAAAGCTCCACACAGAAAGACACTTTGCTTTTGTGGAAGTAAAGGGTTGAAAATGTTCTGCTGTCTTTAAGCAGTGTTTTGGATAATCTTGCAAAGGTGTGTCAATAAAGAAATGTTCTCAAATTCAAAATAGAGCAGATTCTCAAAATACTTATTACTTAATGAGTACTTAATACCTCAGTCATGTGGTCATCAGTAATGTATGATTGCTTGTTTGTGTGTTGTGTAATGGGAAAGACTGATTTTGACTGCAAAGCTAGCCGGTTCTATGAGACTGAAGCTTTGACAGTGTACGTTTACAAAATGGTGAAAGGTTTCATAAGACGTTTCAATTTAGAAAAGAATTAGGCCAAGCAGCTCTTGTTCCCAACACATTTCCATTTTTTAGATAATATATAAACCTAAATTGCTATAAACAGGAAGTCTCTTTCCTCTTCATTTTTTATTTTTTTTATTTTTTACTACAAATCAAAAAGAAGTGCTGCTGTCTTGGTGTCTCCCCCCCTCTCTGTCTTTCTGTATTCCTGTCTCCCACTCACCACGTCTTGGCGTAATCCCACTGTGCCCAAACCCTCTTTTCTCATCTTCTTCTTTGCCACTGATCTCCCAAAAATTCCACCCCCCACTCCTCTTCTTTGCGCTCTCTCTCCTTCAAAAAAATGTCTCCTCTGCAAACGTTACAGCTCTAACTGCGCTCTAAACCGAAAAAAGATTCTTCAGCCCCGAACCCCATTTTAGAGCCATAATGAACACTTTTGCAAATGCTCTTTGTAGCGTCGTACTCGAACCGTTCGCACAGACCCTTTACAACATTGTCATTTTTCTGTAAAAAAATCAAACGCTACAAAATCAGCATAGTTAAAGTGCATTTTTAAAGTGCTACTCTTTGATTTTCTGTTTTTGTAATTTTGAAGTCCAACTGAAGTTTAACAGCATGATCTGCTCTAAGAAAATTATTCTGTAACCTCTTTTAAGAAAAATAAATTCCCCAAAAGGGAGAAATCTATCATTTATATACTTTAGCCTTATGACAGTAGCCTCGTTTTGGAGCGGCAGCATTGCACTTGACTGTACGATGTGTATGTAGGCAATGCCTTACATTGTATTTTAAATTATTTGTTTCTCTGCCATGAGATGATGATAACACTAACAATCAGACAGCTACACAACACCACATAACACAAGACTAACATTCCAGTGAATTCGAAGTATTGACCCGTTTGTTTTTTTCTGTAATAAAAGTCCAAACAAGCATTCGTGAGGAGAAAAGTGCATTTCCAACATCAGTCTGCAGTCTTGAAAACTACCCATCGAACACCCCCTAAATAGATATAGTTACTAGCCGACATTTGTTTATATTTTTTTTATGCACTCAAAGGCACTCTGTCGAGTTTGTGATTACTGGTGGACCAGTGTTTAATTTTGTTTTTCATATCATGCAAGTTCATAATGATATGTATGCACGATACAAGCAAAAACACAAGCAAACAACCTTTGATGTAAACAATGCATAATTGAATTGTTTGTAACGCGTTCAAAACAGCGAGTGCAACACGTTTGTCGGATATCAAGGACAGACATGCTTTGCTACGAAATGCTGATGTTAAACTTAACTTTTTAAAACTAAAACACACACTAAACTTTTTTTCCTACATGCTTTTATTTTTCATTTAACTCATTTTTTGTGTAACTTTATCAGTCTCTCACATCATTGTGGAGGAATTCTTCTTTACAAGGTTGCTTCAGTTTATTGATGCTTGATGCACAGCTCTCTTAAATCCCCAACACAGCATTTAGATCAGGATTAGGTCTGGACTTTGAGTGGGTCATTGCAACATCTTGATCCTTTTCTTTATTATCATTGTCCTGTTACATGACCCGGTTTCTGCAAAGTTTTAGATGACCTCACATTTGACTATAGAATATTTTTGTTTAATTTTGGTATACAGAGGAGTCCATCAACCTTCTACTGCTGTGTTTCCATGAGGTGTTTCTGCCGATATGCTGTGTTTGCTTTTTGCCAAATGTGCCGCTGTGCAATATAGACAAACATCTATATTTTGATGTCATCTGTCCAAAACACATTGTTCCAGAAGTCTTGTGGTTTGTTTAGATGCAGTTTTGCAAACCTAGGCCAAGCTGCCATGTTGATTTTAGAGAGAAGAAGGGTTCTCCTGGCAGCCCTTTCAAACAAGTCAACCTTGTTCAGTCTTTTTTTAATTATCCGATCATAATATTTCAAATTAAATATGCTAACTGAGATCTAGCTCTTGGGTTTTCTCTGAGAATTGCCCGACTTGACTTTGGGGTGAATTTGCTCTTCTTTTTCACTCTTGGTAAGATTGTTTCTTTAATTACACACCTGAATGTCCCAGACAAGCAAAGTGCCACAACTTCTGTTTTTATAGACGTTGTCACACTTGTTGATGATCAATTAATCGTTTTATTAGCAGCAACTGACTGCTACTGACCCTCTTAATTCCTATGGAAGCGGAAAGAATGAACTTCAGTTAGTCCTACGAAAAGTTTCTTTTTACATGTAGTTTTTTAAGTCTTTATTTAACCGGGGAGAAAAAAAATCCACTGAGATTAGAAAATCTCTTTTACAAGGATGTAGTCTATCCAGAAAACTGAAGTTAGGTGTGAACAGGTCACTGGCCAGTGTTTAATATATAACAAAAACATATATATGTTGTTGTGCTGGATGAAAAATTAGGGAGTTAAGAACCTTACGCAGAGATGCGTTTATAAATCAGCTAAACATTTACTTTTAATACCGCCTCACATCAGTTTTAGTCTTGCTAAATGTTGAGATTTTAACACTTTGGTTACATTTTAATGATTAAGATTTGTTTGTTTTTTTATTGCACAAAATGAATTGAAACAATAAAACAAAAATTACATTGGAATCTGGAAATGTGGCCAAAACTGGATGAATTTGGGTAAACATATTATAATAGGCAACAATTTCATAGTGGGTGCATATACACTCAGGATGTAGAATAAACATGTCTGAATTCATTAACACAGTTTAAACGATTATATGAATTCATAGCTGCACTGATTGCACATTTAAAACAACCAAGTTATTCTAATTATTGTTACTGTGGTAGTGTAAATGTACTGATGCAGTTGTCTCTCTGGTTCTACATCTAAGTCATATACCCTGACCATGTTTTTACAGAACGTTTTGTTTTTATTAAAGATGAATTTAAAAATCAAGTTGAAGAGATTTACAAAAATGACTCATTAATCGGGGGAATTTCACAAATCATTGCCAAAGCCAGAATCTACAGATGAATCCACATTTCTTGGAGTGCAGGTTCATTCTCTCGTTTTCTCTCATCATCTCCATTTGTTAATGCTAATCTTTTTCCCCCTCACCCCCCCCCCCCCCCCCCATGCCTCTGTTCGCCCTTTTCTCCTCCGTCTCCTGCCCTCTGATCCTCTCCTTCCACGGTGCTGTTCTCCCCCAAATTTCCCTTTCCAGTCTTTCATTCTCTCTCTCTCTCGCTCTTTTTCTCTCTCTTTCCATCTGGTGTCTCTCTATGAGCATTAATCAGTGCTCAAGCACCATGACCAAAACAACTCCACAGAGACGAGCTGCTTCTCTCTTCCTGAGTGTCGTTCCTATTTTTCTCAAATAGTCACAGATAGCCCCCACCCTCTACACACACACACACACAATCACACACACAAAGAAATCCATAAACATTAGTCAATCTTGGTTATGATTTCACCCTAGCCCAAAGCTCCTTTGGTTGTGATGATAGAAGTCTTTCATCCATCTCAAAACTTGCTGTTGTGTGCAGAGAGCTGATTTTCACAGAGTACGCTAAAAAATACCGGGGACAAATTGTGCAAAGATGTCCTGCAGTAATATTTTTCATAAAGTTGTTTTGAGTCCATCTATCACAGCCGAGTCAATGCAAATCACTAACTGGGTTATGAATTTACACTATCAAATGGACCTTCAATCTTTTTTTTCTTTTTCTTTTTGGCTGGCAGCAGGTTCAGCTGTAATGGAGGCTGGAGCTGAATACGGCATTAAAATTCACAGCTGAGATCACACGTGGATGCTGTGAATCCCCTGAGAATCCAGAACATGGTTGTGCTCTTTCAGCAACAGGTCACAGCTTGTTGATAAGGACATTGCTATTTTAGATGACGTGCTGAGATCAATATATTGCACTGTGTTAGGGCTTGAAAAGATTATCGTAGCATATAAAGGATTAATGTTATGTCATCCCCTGAGTAATCTGTGGGGCACGAATGGTATTTTTTTTTTTAATAATACAGAAACATGCAAAGCTTAACTTTTTTTCCCTCCATATTCAAGGGTGATCTAATTATCATTGTGCTTTTAATAAGGACATGCCAGCTAGTTTGGGGATGAATTTTAGGGCTAGGAGTCATTATCTCAGGTACAACTGAAATATATCATTAATACCAGGAAATACATCAAAAGGCACTGCTCGCTTTCATGAAACTTTAAGGTGCAGTAGAGTGAGGTTTTTTATTTTTTGCATTTTCTGAATTTTAGGCCTTTTTAACTTGCCACACACCATTATTTCCATTAAAAAATCTGCCAGGTTACTCCAGCTAGAGGAATGGGGCAATTATGCTGCATACTCCACAGAGCGTCACAAACAGGGTTGGAAAGTTGACACTATCCGTCATATAAATACTGCTTAGTTTGGGGTTTGTTTAGCATTCTAACAGCAATTATTTCAGACCCTTTATTTTCACTGAAAAGTATATGTGTTTGGCTCGATCATGAATATCGATGATGATGATGATGATGATGATGATGATGATGATGATGATGATCCTTTCTGTCCAGCTCAGTCTGATTCTGCATTCCCTTGAGTTCAAACTCTTATGAGCAAGGAGGTGAATTGCACATTTATCTCTGCCCAGTTCTGCTGCACTACAGAATGAATGCTCATGCAATCTTACTGAGTGCTTCAGCAGCTAAAAGTGCAGAGTTTTGCCCCAGTTTTGAAATCTGGCATTATGTTATGTCTTAAAAAAAGCATTGTTTAGATATGATTTCTGTCTAGGCCTATAACTCTCTACTACAAGCCTCCCCTTAGGTAAAAATTTGATGCCAAAAAGTCAGAATGCCATCATTACCCATTTACCAGACAGCTAAAAGTGTCATTTTGTGTTCAAGTAAGAAATTGAACTAAGAAATAACTTTTGGTTCTGTCCTTTGCTTTACTCAAACCGTTGTCAGTATAACTAAATGGTAAATTGACTCAAAACCACATTTATCCATGCATACACCCCTTTATTCTATCCCTTTAAGCCCTTTCTATAATAGACAGTCCGATGCATGCAAGAGCATCATCAATTTGGGGCTCAGTATTTGCAGGGGACAGTTCAGCATGCTAACTGGAGGAGCTGGGGATTGAGTTACTGACCTTCTGGTTTTTAAACCACCTACTTTACTTCTACCACTAAACCTTTTGGACATAAATATGCTCTTAAATTTAAGAGTTCTAATGTTCAGCAGTCATATTTGTCCACCTTTAAAAAAAATCACTTTCTGCTATTGTTTATAACAAAAAGAAAAAAATGGGTATGTTAATTTTACCTGTTAATTCACCTGCGTTCAGTTACATCTCTGAAATCATATCCTGCCTCTCTCCCTGTGTTTTCTCAGTCAGTCTGTTTGCTTAGAAATAATTGTCACCTGTGTTTATTTCAGCCTTTCTTCATATTTTTGCTTCACTCTCTTTAACTTTCAGCTGACTTGTGAAAAATAATTAATAACTTCCAGATCATGTGATGCTTAAAACAGGTCTTAAAGGTTATTCTTTCTTTTAATTCTAAGTAGAAATGAAAGTGTCAGAGTTTATTAATATCTGCCTGTTTAAAGGTTTTATAAATATGGACCCAGGCTTTACATCACTCTTCAAAAACCTAAAAAGTGATGTCACCAGTGCTCTAACCCTGTTTATCTGGTCTAATGGACTTCAGGCCAGGGTTAAGCTATGAGTCAGAGACTGAGTCACCACAATCATGACTCTTAGTTTATAAATGCTAGAAGCAAATCCTAAGCCAAGCGACCAAGGTTGTGTATCATCACAGTTAAGCATATTGAAGGTCTACCGTGTGTTAATCATATTCTAAAAGTTTCTGTATTGAGCTACGAGGCAGATGAAGAGTTAAAGCGTCAACGTTTTCACTGATGAAATCATAGCTGCATCAATTTGCTCTGTTGCCTCCAGCCTGTGCAAACAAAGATCCATTTGAATTGAAATTTTAACAGCTTGGCTTAATGGTCAGTGAAATGTGCATGGCAGAAGCTGCGGTTTTTATCTCATTCCTTTCAAAGGGGATCTGTTATCATAGCCGCACTTATGAGGATCTGTGTAGCGAGACGCTATGTGGCAGAGCAAGGGTTAAGGCTTTAAGGGGTTGATGTGTGTTCGGACTTCTTTTCATTGTGAGGCGAGAGCAAGAGCTTTTTTTTCCCTTTTAAATGGGAACACAGCTTTTCTCCACCGGTGGCCAAACCTTGACCCTCAAACCGATCTAGAAATAGGCATTCGCTAAGGGAGGAAAAGAAAGAAACACATGCACACACATAAAGCCTCCAGCCTTTCCTTTCACCGCACACATTCACTCCCCCATTGCCTGAGCGTAGATGGATATAGTGCACACAAACACACACACGCACACAGCATGGTTTTCCACTTTTTCACTCTGGGGAGAAGGTGAACTCATATTGTCGACTGCTGAGTAAAACACAGGAGAGCACACAGACACACACACATATACAGCCCCCATAGTCACAGACCCAGACTGTTGTTCTCAATGTCTCTTTCTCCTCTTTTTTTTAACCCAAAGTGTCCCAGGAGATCAGCCTATAGGGGGGCAAATACTGAGTGTGTACTGTACCTTACTGTCTTTTACTCACCAGCTAGATACACTGATCAGGCATTACAATATGACCACTGACAGGTAAAGTGAATAACACTCATTATTCTCCATCATGTTAGTGGGTGCGATATATTAGGGAGTAAGCAAACATTTTGTCCTCAAAGTTGATTTGTTAGGCGCAAGAAAACTGGGCAAGCGTAAGGATTTGAGCCAGTTTGACCAGGTGTGATTTTGTGATGGTTAGACTGGGTCAGAGCATCCCCAAAGCTGCAGCTCTTGTTGGGTGTTCTTGCTGTCTGCAGTGGTTAGTATTTATGAAATGTAGTCCAAGAAAGCAACAGGATCATGGGTGGCCAGGACTTATGTTGGGAGCGAAGGCTGGCCCATGTGGTCTCGTCCAAAAGATGAGCTACTGTAGCTGAAATTGCCCAAAAAGTTCATGCTGATTTGTATAGAAAGGTGTCAGATTGGTCTACATGTCTGAAGTATGTATTTCTGTGCCGTGTGATGCAGTAATTTGACAGCAAGAAGACCAAAATAATTACACAGAGACTCTCTCATTACTCCTGTGCAATATCTTAAAGTTAATAAGTATACATGAGCATGAAGCAAAACAACATAAAATGAAATGAAAAACTTCAGATCTGCTCAGTTTGGATTCAATGTTCTCCATCGACGTAGCTTCCTTCCTGGAGACAGTTAACACAGAGGACTGGGTTAATAAAACATTAACAAGTGATGCTGCATATCAGAGATGTTTTGGCGTGCCTTCAACTTGAAAACAAATGCAAAGTTCACTAATACTTTTTCAGCTAGAGGCAGTGAGCCACTCTATAAAAATATGATTCATGCAACAATCTGGTTTTGATGAGAATGGCACACAGACTTCTAAAAGCATCCAAACAAAGTCCCACTGCTTTAGCTCACAATACTCTCTCCTCATTTTCCTCTGGTTCGTCTTCCCAAATCCACTCATCTATCCCTCTTCTCCATAATTCCTCTTCCTTTGTTATCCCCTTGACACCAGGCGTTCCTTCAGGCCAGCCTAAAAGGAAGTGAGTCCAGAATGCAGCAGACTGCCTCCGGTTGGTCGACGGAGTTTACAGCTCCTGTGTGGCGCTGTGTGGCTGTAGCTGTGTGAACAGCTGCATACTGGCAGGGCATGACATCTGTGTTTACCAGCTAAACAAAGATGTAGCCTGCATAGAGGTCCCAACTTCTTTACTGCCTTCATTTCATGCTACACTGAAATACAACTGATGTTGTGCCCCCCTAGAGAAGGAAGTAGCAAAATGTAAATTTTGCTCTGTTGTTAGCTGACTGAGGGCATATTATATGATTGGGAAACACTATTTTTCAGCACCAGCATGCCTGTCGAAATCTATTTAATAACACTGTTAAATAATGAATCTAGGATACTGCAATAATTTAGAGCTTAGATTTTAATAGAGAAGCAGAGTAAACACATGATGGGAATGTCCCTGAGCTTTCACTATCATGACTCATGATGGACAGCACACAGCGCTTCCTAAATGATTAAAATGTGTCTTATCACGATTTTAATTCAATGTGATTAGAGTAGATATTCAAATTACAGTTAAATAATGAAAAAGAGAATGGATTTTCACTTAGGTTAAAGATCTCCTCATCTCAGAGTTCAGCGACTTTTTCATTTAATTGAAAACCACTTCCTTGAATGCAATTAATTGAAAAAGGAATAGAGCCTTAATTTGGAACTAAGGGCCCGTAACTGTGGTCAGCAGTGAGACTAATGGCATTCGGCTCAAACAGAAGAGCCTGAAAAGTGGACTGGGAGTTGTTTGCCTAAAATTCCCTGGGCAAGGCAGGCATTGATCCTCAGCAGCAAACTTTGCAGCCTTGGTACAAACAGAGACTAAATGGGGGCACGAGGAGAAAAAAAATCAAGATTTTAGCTCTTAATAGAATGTTGGGCAGCGGGGTAAGCTCCACGCCTGAATAATTCACTTTAGCCAAACTGTTGCTTCGGGTTCCATTCATTTTTAATGCTGTCTTTTGATGTTGATTAATTAAGCAGTGCTAGCGCTGCTTTTTCTCCGCCGTCACTGCCTCTCGCACGCACGCCCTCCGTGCACACACACAAATATGCCAAACACACTGCTGCCTCGCCTTCTTCTCCCTCGCCTCTATCCCTCTAAACCCTGAAGTCTTAACACCCCCAACCCTCCCCTCGCGCCTCCTCTCCCCACATATGCATACACACACTCATACGTACACATACGCACAAGGATGCACACAAACTCCTAGTCACAAACAGACGCACTGTAACACACACATTTACAGTGCTCCATATCCTCTCACGTACACACCCTCTAACACCCCTAAGCCACCCCAAGAAACTGTTAAGATCCGTAAGTCTTAAAAGTCTTTTCTTTTAAGGCTGTTTGTGAGGAGGATATATATGTGTGTGTGGGTGTGTGGGTGTGTGTGCATGATGAGGAAAGAGAAATGCAAGTGAGAGAGGAAGGGAGGGAAGTAGGAAACGGGGATGCCTCTCAGCAAACACGTAGAGGATTAGCAGAGAAGTGTGTGTGTGTGAGAGAGAGAGAGAAGGGCGGATGAGTTTATTGTTAAAGTGTGTACTGTACGTTACAGCTTGGGGGTTGGATGTTAATTAGGAGACATGCATGCTAAGCTGGTGGAGGTATCTGTGCACATTTGAGGGCGTGTGGTCGTACTGGTGTGTGCTCGAGTGTGAGTGCATTCACCAGCATCTGCGTCCGTGTGCATGCTCTCTGATTCTTTCATGTGTTTTTATCCAATGAAGACAAGAGCAACTATGCAGCAGCCAATCAGCACAGCGAAGTTTATAAATAGAGTTTAACTGACTGAATTCTTACTTGTTCTCTCAGGAATCTTCTTTTCGGATTTGCTCCTTAAGTGACACTAAGAGTGGGGACTGAATCTACTTAAACCAAAATGCAGTTCCAGGGTAGGTTTCTACTAAGATGTCATAGACGTGGCCTGATTTTAAATGGAAGGAATATAGTGGATTTTTGTGCAGAGGTGGCTTAGTGAAAAAGGTATGAAGCGTGATTGGAAGATGGCTAATGGTTGACCACCCACACCTCGGTACATGCTAAGTGTGACCAGGGACAGGCTGAAAAAGCAAGCAAGAGCCAATGACATTCTTTTCCACTTTCATGACTGGCTCCCCTACATCCCTGAGCATGAGCGCACACACACTGTGAGCGACTTGATTTGCTCCTAATAATGAACTGTCTGCACGAGAGCAAGAGGCCATAATGCTGTAGTCTATAAATACCTGGGCAAAAAGCTCCCTGTCATGTTACATTGATCTTAGCATGATGGTGTGAGCCTTTCTGATTCCATTAGTAGCTCTGTTACACAGCTCAGCTCTATAATAAGGAGCTGGAAGGAAAGAAGGGAAGTAAGAAAGACAAAAAAGGTATCTTTTTATCAATGCTTTTTAAATTTGCCAGAAAGTAAAGGTCTCACGGTAAAGGTCTCATTTATCTTCGCCAATGACTAATTAGAGCAGGGAAAGAAAAAAAGGAAAAAGAATAGAAAGAAAGTCTTTGCACTGTCCAGACTGATTCTTACCTGCAGCTTTTCTCTAACAGGGAGTATACACTTAATGAATACATAATAAGTAGCTATTAGTTATGCTATTCTACACTAGTCTTAACTAAATCAGCTGGGAATCAGGCGGTCTCAGGTACACTGATGGCCATTCTGTTATAAAGTCCTCCTTTCCTATCATGTTATTTAAAGCATTCGCTACTAGAGACATTCACAAAAGACTAATTTATCAAACAGACACAAAACCAGTTATAGAAGGTTAGGTTTTTTCCTAATGCCTAAGCACAGAATATGAAACCAAGTACAAAGGCGAGACTCAAAGTAGGACAGAATACTAAACAGCCTCTATTCTAAGATAAAGTGCAGCTACATACCTGACTGTAGTTTGTCTAGCTGTGTATATATAAATAAGCTAAGCTGAGATCTTATCATCAGTGTTGGTTCAAACAACCCAAATGGTCAACATGTGTGTGAAAGAGCCACAAATGCAACCATTCGTCAACCTGACAAGTATGACAGCCAGCCATTTTTGTGTGGAGGCTTTGTCAGGTGACTGTTAGCGGCTATAGCGGTTGTTTTGATACGCTTCTGAGATCAGTATTTGAAAATCTACACCAGAGGAGATCACATATTTGGCCTAAAAATGTCTGTGTGCATCTCAAGTGGATGTAAATATGTGCTTGCTATTACAATGCCCTGCATTACTTGTGGATTATCTTGCAAAATCTTGCCGTTTTAAATCTTATTCACAAGTGGGGGAAGAGGGGAATGCCAGATTGACAGATGAATTGGTGCAGTGTCTGCTATGATACACAGGCAGTGCACTGGTTTGATGTGGTGAAGAGAGAGGCAAAGTCGGTTGGTCGATCTATGTTCCTACCCGCACCTATGGACACCAGCTGAGAACAGAAACCAAAATTATAAGATTTGAGATGCAAGCGAGAGAGATACTTAAATATTATTCTTATAGATTTCACAAGGAGCTCAATCACTCAGAAAGTGACTCTTCACATTGGGGAGTTGAGGGGGTTCAGACATCTGGCTAAAATGCCCATTCTTCTAAGTGAGGTGTTGGCAGGAGACACAGGGCATGCTGGGCAGTTTATCTCTCTTTATTTACTAGGGAATTCCCGAGTATCGCCCTGGAAGAGGTGTAAGCTGTGACTGATATGGAGGAGAAGATGGATGCATGGATGAATAGGAGGTTGGAATTTCAATCGTTTTGATGATAATGGTTGAAGAACAGACCTGTCTTGGCATAATTAGTAGTGAAAAATGTTATCAAAGCAGCAAAAATGGCCAGTGTATCACTGTTAATGGAGCTGATTTTTTTCCCCATGCTACCGTACACTTACTTTCATCTAATACATAGCATCGCTGTGCTATGATCTGAACACTTCCTACTGCTGCTTTAGCATCAAAGACTTTCCAACAGCAAACCACTGGAATAGTTTTATTGTGGGCAGCTTCCAGCGGTGCTGGACTGATGCACTTAAAACCTTGTTATATCAGAGATATCGTAATGATGACATAAATACTCAGCATTAACATGATCTTCTAAGTCACAGTGTCTTCCAAAAGCTCTAAGTTATCCTGCTTAGTATTTGCATCTTTCTACAATTTAATCCTCACATGACAAATTCTGTCAACAGCCATCCTGGTGATTCAAAGGACTCGTCCCTCTCTGCTATCCCTCTTAAGTTAATGCAATATAAACCACCAAGATATATAAGAGAGATCTAACTTCTTTCATAAAAGCTGTCTTTTCTAGAAAAATTTCTTAGCCTCAGTTTTAAAATATGCAGTAAGGATTGTTTTTCATTCTTGGATGAAAATCATTTGCGGTCGATAACTGGCTGAAATCTAAAATGCATGGGCATCCTTAAATGCTGTTCTTCCTTTGAGATACTCTGTCAGGCCTTTAGTGCAGCCACCTTCAGTTGATGCTTGTTTGTGGGTTTCTCTGCTTTCAGTTTTGTCTACAGTAAGTGAACAGCATGTTGGGTCGAGATCAGGTGACTGTCCTGGCCATTGAGGAATATCTGATTTCTTTGCCCGGAGAAACTCTTGGATTCCTTTTGCCGCTTGCTTTGGCTCATTATCCTTTTGCACTGTGAAACAGTGTCTGCTAAGTTTGGCAGCATTTGCCTGATTCTGATCAGAGAGTATAGCCCTGTGCATTTCACAATTCATCCTGCTACTTCTATCAGCAGTCACATCGTCACTAAACACTAGTGACCCAGTCCCACAGGCAGCCATACATGCCCATATCATAACATTGCCTCCACTGTGTTTAACAGATATGATATGATATATATGTGCTTTGGATCATGAGCTGTTTCTCTCCTTCTCCATACTTTTTTCTTCCCATTATTTTTCTAGAAACCCTTCAAGTGTTTTCTGGCTAATCTGGACTTGTTTGCACCTTGCTCCAAACTCTCTCAATTTCTATGAATGGATTCTGCAATCATCCACTTTAGTTGCTTTCTGTGGTCTTTCAGGCTTCTTGATGTTGGTGAGCTTGCCAGTACAGTTCTTCATTTTCAGAAAACACCAGATTGTTGAATTGGCCTTTCTTCAAGTTTTGTTTTATTTTGGTTTTTCTTCCTAATGACAGCCTCCCTCATTTGCATCAATATCTATTTGGACCCGATATTAAGAGTTCCAGAGAAAAGAGACCAAATGAAAATTCAGCACTTAATAAATTAACTCCATATCTTTTATCTTCTTAATTTGTCATGAATTAAAAAGGAAACAGGCCTCACCTGGCCATGAAACTACATGTCAGTCAATTTTAAAATGACTTTTGAGCCTCTGATGGGGTATCATGTATAAAAATGGTTATAATTCCTAAACAGCTAATGCTAACTCACTGATGACTAATCTAATATCCACTGCACAGAGGCAAAATTTAAAAAAAATTCTGCCATGGTCCAAATACTTATGGACCCATCTGCAGCTTCCAGCCAAGACAAAGAGAACAAGAGATTTTTATTATAGTCTAAGTAAACTGGAAGCCGTCAAAATGACAATAAGGCAAGCACGATGACAATGATGGTTAACAGTCTTTGTCAAAATCGCTTCAGTGTGCCTACATGAGTGGAACTGATCATGTGACTATACCGAATTTGGGCAGTGTCAGCAGCAAGGTTAATACATGTGAATATGTTCTTAAACAGGAAGAGATTTTATTAAACAGAGCTGAAGAAACCTCCCTGAAATGTTTGCTTTTTAAAGCTTCTGCCAAAGGGCAGGGTTGACTTTCTCTGTTAAGTGACTTTTTTTCTGTCTGCACAGTCACTCAACAATGTTGGAAATACCAGAGCTTCTGTTCTTACCTGCTGAAAAAACCCTGTTGGTGCCATTCATTCTTGTAAAGTGTGGAAAACAACTTAACACAGACTTGAGAATTGCCTGAGCTGCTCGTAAAGCTTTCAATTAGCTTTGTCATTTTTGCTGTTTTATCATTTCTGCATTGTGCTGCATCATGTTATGCTCTTCTTACCCATATTCACCTCAGAGCACATTGTGGTCTTGTCTAAGAGTTCAGAAAAAAAGTGTCAATCATTGTTTGGCTACAAGAACAATGATAATTTTATATAGGTTGTTTGCATACCCAATTAAGCATTGTAAGTTACTGCACTGCAGTCTGAGTTAGAAAAAAAATGCTATGTGTGAAGAAATGACCAAATGAGTGATGTTTGGGTCCTAACTCACAGTTTGAAAGAAACACAGTTTCAGTGCTTTTAAATGCACAGCAAGAGTGGGAAACAACCCAAACTGCATGTGAAAGGCTGCGTGCAGAACCCAAGATAAATAAAAAAAAGCTGTCAGGCTCACAAAAATAAGTTTAAATGCGTTTAATGGAGCAAAGCGTGCCTTGTCCCTTTGGTGCAAGCCAGTAAAAGCTCCTTTTGGGTTTGTAGTCCGAGTATCTCTGAGAGTCCAGCGGGCCACTAATGGGGTGGCTTGTGAACAGAGGCCATCAGAGGGGAGCGAACACAGAGATCACACAGGACTGTGTCAACACACACGCTCTTCTCGAGGCTGACGCACATCACTCTGCCATGCAGGAAGACACAGAAGCACACTGTTGACTGTTGAATGTTGAAACGGAGAGGGTGTGACATGTGAGAGCGTAGGTGTAGCGTGTGCGTGTGTGTGTGTGTGTGTGTGTGTGTGTGTGTGCGTGCAGTCCCTCAGCAGGGGATAACAGCTGGCACGCTGAGGGCACCAAGAAGCTGTGGCATAGGGGAATGATCATTATGCAAACACACATGCGCCCCTGCACACATACCTACACACACACTCCTGCACATCCCTGTTAAATTAAATCTAAAAAGTTGCACATCTAAACTCGCATGTTTAGAAAATACTGTCACAACCACTTAACGCTGAGAACTAATTATAAATATGCGTAAAATTAATATGCATAATAACTATACCCCGCTTGCACTGATAAAGGAAAAAGCTTGGAGAGCAAAAGCTGCTTTGCTGCATATGTGTGCAGGTGTGTGTGTGTGTGTGTGTGTGTGTGTGCGCGCGCGCGCAAGGGAGCAAGGGTGTGTGTGCGTGTGTTCCTCTCCTCTCCCTTTAATCTGCGTATAGGGGCAATGGTGGGAATCTGCACACCATGCTAAATCGATACACTCCCGCCTGCTTTAGTATGCTTCTGTGTGTGTGTGCCCGTGTGTGTGTTTTGAGTGTGTTTCTTAGTATGCAGCTCAGATACAGATACAGAGTGAGAGAGGTTACATAAGAAGAAAGAGGGACACACTTAAGTGCTTTTGACCTTGGGTACATCTTCCCTTCCTCTCAAACCAGTCTCCCCACCACCGCCAACCCTCACCCCCTCACTCCCTTTTCTATGGGCTAAATAAATAAACTTTATTTTAAGCCTGAAGTATGGACATGAAGGTTTAAAGTGTGTGAATATGAGGCTGATGCGTTTGTTCATATAGATTAAGAGGCTCAAAGAGAAACGGCATCAAACTGCGGGGACTCTGGGATTCCTCTTCTCCATCTCCATCTTTCTCCACTTTCTTTTCCTCCCTTTTGCTTCACTCTCTTGTCTCTCCATCCTCCCCTCCTGCCAATCTCTCCCTAACTTCCTTTGTTCTCTGCTTGTCGGTCCATTCTTCTGCTCTGCTTAGTTTGGCCTGTTTCACTCCGCTTAAATCTATCTCCTTTCTTCCCCCTCCCCACTCGCGTATCTTCTCATCCATCCAAATCTGTCCTTCTCTTGCTTAGATTTTCTTCAACTACACTTCTCCTTTCATTTTGCATTCCTTTTCTGCATCCCTCCTTCTATCCATCCTCATCCCTCATTCTGAGTGACCGCTGGTCCCCGAGGCTGTGAGCACATCAGACTGGCAAAGCTCTATCTTCCATCACCCGCCATCTCCCTCCCCTCCACACTCTCCATCTCTTTCACTCGCTCTTTCGCTGCTGGCAGCATTGGCAGCATGACAGTGCTTTCCCAGGGCAAGGCCTTATGTAAACAGCCCCATAGCACCAAGCAGTGTGTGTGTGGGTTCATGCATGTGAGAAGGAGCGTTAAATTTCCTACTATGTGTGCGCTTGTGAAGAGAAAAACAAAGGCAGGGACAGAGTGCATTTGTATGTGTGCTTCATTTTGTGTGTGTGTGTGCATGAGAAATGCTCGTTAATAGCCGTGGAGGTCAAAGTCTGCTCAAGTCGCTGATAAAGTATGTGGATAAAGGTTAGGATCTCTCTGTACCCACCTTCTGAGAGAGTGAAGCATGCTCACTAGCGCTTCCTTTCTTTCATTCCTCCGGCGTGTTTTGTCGATTGAAGATGATACGGTGACTGCCGTTTGATTGGTTGACAAAGCTGTCTTTTGATTGGCCCTCCCCCTGGGCCCGTCCCAGCCACGCTCTCGGACGACCTTCAGGAAAGTTTACCAAACTTCGCTTTGATTTACCCCCTCCTTTTCCCTTCCCTCTACTTCCTCCCTCGCCCTACTCCTCCCTCCAGTCTCCCACTGGATTCCCCAAATAGTCGACAGCCTCTCCATGATAATGAACAGCAGTAGTCAATCTGTACAGCTGACAAAGCGCGGGAGGAAATCATAAGGCTTCCATAGCAAGCCCTGCTTTACTGCAATCTCATCTCAATCAGCGGCAATCAGACTGTCTAGGGCGAAATATTAGGGTCATGCTGCCCTCCCACTGCATGGGACGCAGCAATCCTGAGCGCACAACTCTAGTCTGGAGTTAAATGTAAGGGTGCTGATGACGGAGATAATTTATGGTGCAGTTTGATGACGGTGGTGATTTTTCTGATTCTGAAAATCTAAATGCTGAGTATCTGCGAGAATGTTGTAAATCTTTGATGAAGTCATGCACATCATTATAACAGAAGAGCGTGACGCTAAGAATAATCCAAAGAAGAAAACAATGTTTTTCTTCCTTTCATTTGTCTCGATATTTTAAACGCGTGCCTCTCTTTATAGTGATGTTAATTAATTACGAAAGAGATACTGACCTCTGTGATTATACTGGAAATGTTTACGAACATGTCTCCTCTCATTCTGCAATAAACTACCCATATCTTTCTCCCTCAAGAGCAACTTTGAGTGTTATTGACAGAAAGGCAGAAAGACGCCTACTGGCATCTAAAGATAGCTGGAGAAAACCCTTATGCTGCTTTGAAGTGCTAATTGATGCTATCATAGTTAGAATCAGAGAGAAGTCCTCGGCTGCCGCCAATTTGTTGTGGTTTATTTTCCAAGAGGAGTAATCTTGATGTAAGACTTTGATCTGCCTGAACCTGGGTCTCTTTGCTTTTTCAGCTCTGTGTTCTAACACAACTTCTCGCCCAGAGCTTATTAACCTTACCCTTATTTACCTTACCCCTTATTATCTGACTTTATTAAATCTTATAAACTACTTCCCTCTCCTGTGTTCAATGTCAAAATCCCCAGTGTTCTAACCTGGAGGAAATGAGGGTGATGCTGAAGGGGTTGTCTGTGTGTGTGTGTCTGTGTGTGCATGTGTGTGATGCTTTTATGTGTATATTTGCCTGTGTTCCTGCATCAATTACCCATCTGTGAGTGATTTGATTGCATTTTGTGTGTGCAGGTGTGCGTCTTGGTGTACGCGTGTGTTCCTGCCTCAATTATCTATCTGAACAGATTTTGTGCCTGCAAACGTCTTTGTGTGTGTGCGCGTGCACGCACTTGCGTGGGTGTATGAGTGCTTGCATCAGAAGACGCGTGAATACCTGTGTGCATAAATAAGTGCGGGTAGGCATTAGCATCTGTGTGCGTGTTTGTGTGACAGAGAGTAGTGCAGTGTGGAGCAGAGGGCCGGCCCTGTCTGAGACTGCTAGGCAGCGTTATTCACGGATCACGGCAGACATATGGGCAGACTGGGACTCGCTGAAGACATGCCCTTACTGCTGGGACTGATACAATGAGATAAACAGATGTGGAGGAGGCCACACGCACACAAGCAGACATTTGACAGACGCGCCCCGAGATGTTTGCCACGCACAGAGACATTCGAGGGGGAGCACAAACTTTTCAGACGCACAAATATACACAAATTGCATGCACACACTAAAGCACATAAGCACACCAAATGATCCACAGTTGTTCATGTGCACCGACACAATCGCAAAGCCTTGTCAGACACATTTTTCACATAAACATTCAATACAAACACAAACAACCCCCAAACCCTCAAAGATTGATAACTCAACAGGGAGCTCTTCATCAGGACAGGCGTACCCTTATCGTCTACTGTTCCAGCTCAGTGGCTCACACTTCACATTTTCAGACTGTAACCCCTCACCAACGGCCCTATTTCTGCCCACTGCCCCTCGGCGCTCTCCGTAGGTGCAACCGACTCGCTTTCTTTCTCTAACCTCCCTCCCCCAGAGCAACTCCCAACTCACACACCTCCCCTACCCCCCCCATCCCATCTCTTCTTGCTTCTTGTCTCTGCGCCAGCTCGGTTGAATAGCGAGGGGTGGGGAGGGGAGCTGGAGGATGCAGCCAAAGGAGCGAAAGGGAGAAGGAGGAGGCGTGTGAGGCTTGAGGGGGTTGGAGGTTTGTGGAGAGGGTTTCATTCAATATGCCAGCTGTCCTGAGAAAAATACACACAGCACTGACTGGTGGAACATTTTCTCCCTGAACAAGTGTCTGAGATCCATAATCTGTTAGCGAACTTTATAAAAGATGCACAATCTACAGTTGACCTGTTGGCAACGTTAGTGAGATGGACCTAAATTCACTTTCCACCAATGACCATAATGAGGGGACTAAAGATATGTCTAATGCCTAAAATTATTAGGTAGCTATAGAAATGTATGTTATAAATTTAGGATAGAAGAATTCAGTACCTTACTCAGCTCCGTTTGAGCTGTTTTTCCATGTTCTATCTATACAGTCTGTACACACAGGAATGTAAATATGTAGAATCAATAGGCAAGTAGAAAGATCGTTGGTACTAGGGCTTTCTGGTTATTGTCTGTAATCTGCTTTATATTTTGCTATAAAAATGGGAAATAGGCTGGATTTCTTGTAATTTCATTAAGTAGTCTTTGGGAATAGTTTTTCATGCTTCTTGAAGGATATTCAATGCTCTCTTTTTGATGATGTTGGCTGCCTTTTGTTTGATTCTCTAATAATAATCCAGATGCACCACTGGCTGAAATGTAGCCTCAAACCATGACAGAGCTTCACTGTGTTTTACAGACGGCTGTAGACACTCACAGTTGTCTATTTCTTATTCCTCTGTACATGTTACTTAAGGACATAACTTTCAGTTACTGTTCACCTGCTGTAGATTTTTGTTTTTATCCCTGCCACGTCTTCTTTTATCTCCTGATCTAGTTTATTCTTTTAACTTTTAAAGTCACACTACACACCATGCTGTGGTATGTCATGTTTTCAGCCAATAGCTCCTTGAGAATTTAGTATGTCAGACTATTCTATCTTTGGCATTGTTCTTAGATTAGGTAAATAAATGTGTATAAATCATGTGCCTAAGTTGGTGTTATATGTAGACACTACTTGGAAACAAAATACAAAGAAGGGAAGGATGGCACAACATGGTAGTGTTCAGATTTATTCATAACACACGGGAAAAGACTCGGGGAAACAGAGTTAACGATAAAAAAAAATAATGATAAAAACCCTGAAAACCATGAACGACCGGTCCGTGGCCAACGGGTTGGGGACCGCTGGTGTACAGTACTATACTCTGAGCTCTATGGACCAATCATGCTTGAGAAAAATTTGATTGCGTCTAAAGAGGACACTGATATCTTCAAAATCTCGAAACCATCGTCCATTACCTGATGACAGTTCTTATTATCTTTAACAAACCTTAATTAAGTTTTTAATCATCATTCGTAAACAGGAACAAGAAGTCCTGATATCTCAGATATCTGAAAATCCTCACAGAAAACCCCACAATACTGTCCGTTGTCCCTAGAGGCAAATTCAGCAAACTAGCTGATGGGTATCCATAATTTTTAACTGGTCATCAAGTCATCATGACTGGTGATTTGCTGCATTCTCAGCTCAGCCATGATGTTAATTATGACCTGAAGCAAATAGCCCTTTAATTAACAGACTGACCAATGACAAAAAATAAAAAAAAGAGAAGATTATCAGGTAAAAATAAAAGGCAGTGTGTCATGAATGATAAAGACGTGAAAAAGTTTGAGGGAAAAGTTCACAATTTACTCTTATTTTATACCACTATGAACTTATACTATACCTCACTGTTGCAAATAGATAATTTATAGTCTCATTAACCTCACACGCACACACACTGTTGATATTGGGCTAATAATGCACTGGACTGAGCGAAAAATCCAAATTTCCCAGACTTAAGACTGTTTGGAGCTTAAGTGATCCCTTTTTATTAAATGAGCGGCGCTTGGCTAGAACACTTCCAAACTCAAGCTTATCATGGATGTTTGAAAAGAAAAGAAAACACGAACACTGAAAAGTAGAGCTCCTTATACAAACAGTGTTAAAAGTATCTTTTTACACAAGCACCTACAAGCAAAGCTTTTTAAATTTTCTTTTTAATAAAGTAAAGCTTGGTTTGCGTATAAGAGCATTAGAGTTTCGAAGATGGGGGAAATAAAACTTGTAACAAAAGAAAGAAAGAAACTGGATAACAGAAAAAGACAGAGGAGGAACTGGGTATAGCATGCTGTGAGTAATTTGTCAATTCCAGTTTGTGGATTTTTAGTTTTAGCTTCTTGCAGACACAGAAATGGGAATAAGAGAAAAGAAGAAGAAGGAGTCTGTTTTGATGCAGAGTTGTGCAACTGGGGACTCGCTAAGGCAGCTTGGTTTGGAAAGACAGTTTGAGTGTAAGAGAAAGCCTTTGAGAAAAAAAACAAAAAAAACAACATGTTGTGTTTCCCTGTGTGTATGTGTGTGTACATATGCTTGTGTAACTTGTGCATTACTGTGGGTCAGCGAATGCTTCTATTTTGGTGTTTATTCTGTGTGTGTGAAAAGGAGATAAAGTTTGTGTGGGAGATTGAGGAAGAGAAATTGAAAGAGTGGAAGAGGTGGAGATGGACAGATATAGAGAAAGGTGAAGAGCTAGAGAGATAAACCGATGGAAATAGATGGCTTTACAGAGCTGGAAAGATGAAGAAAATGATAGATTTGGGGTACAGAGAGAGAAAGAGGGACCTTGGGGAGCCACTAATTCAAGGACCAGCTAATGCACACATCCACGAAGACCTGGAGCTTCCACTCCAAGTACAAAGGCGTCTGCTCTCTTTTCCTCTGAGGATGCCCAGCAGCACTCTTAACACTGTGAGGTCTTTGTTTCCCTCATTTCCTCCCCCCTTACTCATCTCCCCAATCTTGTCTTTCCATTCCACTCTCTTTTTCCACATCTGCACACCTCCTAATCCTCACCGCGTTTTTCCGCTGAACTGGCGAGTATATCCATTTTATTTACTCATCTGCTTCTTAGCTTGTTTTCTGCCTTTGATCCTCTCCTTTCTCTTCTCCTTTTCACATGGTACTTGCCTCTTTCTCTCCATCACTTTATGTGTGTCTTGCACTGTATCAGTGTTTGGATTTGGACTGTTTGCTGTGTAAAACATCTTGTTGCCTATACTCTGCAATGCAGAGTGTCAGAGTTAATGACTGTTTACTTTCCCGCAATTATTTATGTACACCAACTCTCCAAGCTAAAGTCCTAATGTATAGTGCATGCAGTTTAATGAACACTTTTATTTAAATTACAAGTATCTCGACACTCGTTGTGTAAATGATCTATGCGGGGTAGGCCGTTTTCTTCCAGTTAGGGCCCATTAGGATAGTGAATCCTGCTGATTTTGGTTGCAGGTTTATCAGTTAGTTCACTATAGTTCACATTTGGACCTTTTTGTATTCCACTCGGTTTTGCTTTGTCTCTGTTTCATTTTCTTTTTACAACTATTTGCAATAGCTGGTTAGGCTGAGGAAAAAAGACCCTTTAGTACAGTAACTTTGCCATAACACCTTGTGCATGACTGAAATATACAAACTGCTCTGACAAAACGGTGCAATTTGACAGGCTGGCTAAACGGATTAGATTGGTTGTTTCAGATATGATTGTTAAGTTGCAGGTTTTCATTTTCTCTTTAATATTTGGGTTGCTGTTTGGAGAAGTTGGAGAGAAGAACATGCATTGGTTAGCAATGCTGCATAAGCATAAGCCTGGGTTTGAATCCACCATCTGGCCGGGACCTTTCTGTGTGGAGTTTGCACATTCTCTCCATGTTTTTGTGGGTTTTTCTCTGGGTACTCCCACGTCCCACCACAGTCCAAAAAAAGGCACTTAGTGGGGATTAGATTAATTGGTCATTCTAAATTATGTGAATATGAGTGCGAATGGTTTTCTGTTTTAGCCCTGTGACAGACTGGCGACTGGTCCATGGTACCCGACCTCTCGCTCTGGCAGATGGGCAGATAGGCTGAATTGGTTAAGTATAAGAAAATGGATGGCTAAAGTTGTAGTTGTGAATAAAATGTCTCAGCAACTTGAATAAGCATTACCCCCAAATTAACAAACAATCAAGTTGTTGACAAGATAAATGCCCTAATCCGACATCTTACTCATTTTTCTAATTGTGCAAATACAAACAAAGCAATGGCGTTCTTTTAACTGCAACTGCAGCTCTTGTGTAGTGCTCATTAGCAAATTCAAGCATGTTAAGAGTAAGACAAGTGACATGGGTACCACTGTTCCTGCTAAACATCAGCATGTAAGTGCTGCTGTTACGATATTGCGAGGCTGTTTTGCTGACTTTAGCACCACTGTGCCCTTGCACCACCACCGCAAAAAGCGACTAACAAGGGTCTTTGTCTTCTTGCCGTATAGCGTTAATTTGAAGAAGAGTTACACAATGAGTATGGATGGTCAAAGTGGGAGTAAAAAGAGCTCTTTTGAATTTTTGTGCGGTCATGTACTTGCAAATATACCTGCTGATTAACCTGATTCAGAGTCCCAGCACCCCTCTTGATTTGGTTTGCTCAGACTGATTTATTTGGACCTCACTGTTTCTCTCGACATCGCTAATTCCCTGTGTCTCTCTCTTTTTCTCCCTGTTATCCTCTGCCTCCCCTTCTTTCCGACTGCCCCCCTGCTTTTCTTGGTAATCCTAAATCGAGTGAAAAGATAGAGTTTTCTCATTCTCTCCCCTGGCCTCTCTCTTTTATTTCCCCACTAAATCTAAAGCTTCCTCTGCCCTTCAATCAGACAGGATGCTTATGTGAAGCTGCGAATTAACTCGAAAACACTAAATAGGCACTTCAAGGAAGATGCTCTGAACATACATTACATTATTCAAATGCATCAGCACACACATTGTGATTCCCCGAAAGAGTTCTATAGGGGGAAATCTGCCCAAATTCCTGCCTCATCACAACATTCCCAGCCAAATATGGAGTACTGCCTGCTCAATTCCTACCAGCATCATCCAATCCTGCTCTCCTTTCACCGTCGGAGCATCACAAGAGCCAATCAGATTAGTCGTGGAGAGGAAATTGGAGAAGGTTTGGCTGCGAGTCATCGAGCCTGCTTTTCCTTTTCATGTTCCTCTTTCACTTGCACTCTTCCTCACACACAGACACACATATGCATACGCAAACACACACTTTCAGAGACACACACACATGCAGGGGACAAGAAAGAGAGTTGCCCTGGGAGACAGAGGCCTGGGTGAAAGAAGGATGCTGGCAGTGAAAGGGCCTGACCCATCTTTTGGCAACGTGGAGCCTCTCACCCTCCTCTAATGCACTGAAAAGAACAGTTCAACAATGCAGGGCAAAGCATTCTGGGTGATCCCTGGACCCCTGCACGTGCCTTCATGGGGGAAAAGGAGATAGGCCATGCATGTGTTTGCATGTGCTTATACTGGTGGGTGTATGTGTGAAAGTAGCAAGAAACTTGAACCGTGGGATCCGCTTCTTCTTCTTTTGCTTTCGCGAGACAAAAAGAAGGGGGAGGGAAAAAAAAGAAAAATCCTCCCTCCTCACATTCTCCTCCCTCCAAATTAGGGCTCCAATCATTACCCGCAATTTATATGCAAACAGAGTCATAATCACGGTAAATTAAGAACTTCTTTCTGAGATGTCTTGTGGAAGATGATGAATGGCGACGATGGGCTGTAAGTTGTGGGAGTCAGAGGAAATGATTAGAAATTTTAACTCAATGCCGACAGCTCTACCCCTTGATAGCTTCTGTGGGAGAGAGACTTTACCATGCTGCTGACACCTGTCTGGTCCGCTTAGCTCTCCACATTGTACCGAGTTGATTTGGGAACGGGGGCATCTCCCTTCTGCCCTCTCCCTCCCTCTCTTTATATACAGTAAATATGTCTTATTCACTCCCACTCATTTCTATCACTCCTCTCACCTTTAGCAGGTTGGACAGCCCTAATCAGTCAAAGCCTTGCAGATACTCTGGGCTTTGCTGCTAAATCCATATGGAGGAACAGGGGCCATATGTAAATCTATATCAGAGAGAGCATATCTGCCGGCTCTGCGCCCCACCTGTCATGGATCGATACAGTGTCTGTGTTTTATTAATAACTCTAAACGATGCTGCGCGCAGTCAGCCATTTATCAAACACACCCCACCTCTGCTTGCAAACCAGGCTCTAAACTATCGTTTCTCCACCCCCCTTTTCCTCTGACTGTGTTAATCAGCAACTCCATAACTTCTTTATTAGATGGGCGGTATTTTTTTCTTACAGGACCTTATTCTGAGTTTTGCATGTTTGATCATATAAACTATAACTCATTTTGGAAATAAGCCTAAATGTTCTGTAAACCACAGATGCAAATTGAAGTGTTTCTTGCACAAACGATGTGTGCACACAAAAACATAAACTAATATTTATAAAGGAGGGGTAAAAATACAGACATGTGCACATGTTTTAAGAGAAGGTGAAGCCTAATACAGTGGGGTGGAGATTAAAAAATAAAAATAAAGGGGGACAGACTGTGATATAAAACAAGGGCCTAAACTTCTTATAATCATTTTTATTTTTTACGTACCTAAATGGAAAACATTTATTGTGTGCTGTGTTTCCATTTTATTATTATTATTATGATTCTCATTAATTGTGCTATAAATAGCTGCGAGTGTGCCTAATGGTCTGCTTTTGTTGTGTGAACTGATGTGCTTTTTTTTCTTGCCTCCTGTTTTTTCTATTCTGACTTTTTCTTTTTTACTCTGCCAGGATCCTTTGCTTTGAATTTGCAGAGTTGATAGGCTTAATTATTTTTCCCCTCACATAGTTTTTCTGCTGTTCTTTATTTCAGAACCGAGACCACCAACCACACATTCCTCTTTCTTCACTTCTCCATCAACCATGTCAGTTTCACATTAAGTAAAAATCCATTTATTATTGGCTGTTGTTTTTTCCACTGTGATAACTTGAGGTGGAAACAGCAATTTTATATGCAGTCGATCAAATAAGAAAATTTCTGTAGCCATTCCAAGGTAGAGGTGGGAGTGGAAATCAGATATTTAGGCATGTGTGTGTCCCAGTGTTTGGGATTTATCAAAGAGGTGATTTGCATGCACACGTCTACCTTTGTGCCATAGATTTTTATGCATTTGGCTCTCAGGTATCCCATTTTCAGTCAATATAAAGATTAACAACTAGGCTTGTGCACAAACTTGTGTAGTATATTAGAGTTAATATTAAGTGTGAATTCATTTATTGGTAGATTACATTAAAGTACATTAGATAAGTATTTCCACATTATGCTGTTGTCATCTATGGTAAGCGGTTCTTTACTGCAAACCTGTGTTTATTTTACACATACAACATTTGATCAACTGTTCTACAGCATTAGAAAATATCAATCTCTGTCTCTTGCTGCATAAATTTTGACCAGAAATGTATGCAGGGAGACAAACCCACAACCTTGTGATAATGCAAAACTACAGAAGTCCCAGATTAGTCTCCTGTGTGCTCAGTGTTTATTCTGTTCACAAATCATGTTGGAGTCACGTTTTGCAAATACGTGGTGCTCTCAAACTGAGGACAAACAATTCCTACGGATCTCTTGGAAAATAAGTAAGAGGAAATAATCACATCATGTTGCACATTTGTTGTAACAGGCTTGAATTCTTGTTATACAGCTGTTACTGTGATGCCGTTTCAACTCAATCAACCATAATTCGCCATAATTATAGAACAGACAAGAATGATTAGACTTCGATGCACACAAACAAATAAGGAAGTTTTTAAAGTTTGAAAGAACTGGAGGATTAGCTGGGCTACAGCAATGAATGTGGAATTGCTCTGCATTTGAAATTATGTTAAGTCTACATGATTTGCAAAAAAAACCCCTGCAAATCCTCCACAGGATGGTCTTTTGCTACATGGGGATTGTGATGCTGCAGGATACATCTTTGGTGTGTGGATAATGGGCTGTTGGGGCATTGATGTTAAGTTTGCAGATCCGCGGAAGCAGAACATGAGATGCCTCCACTCGTGGAAAAAGTGTTTAGAGAGAATATTCAATTTGTCAGGGTGGAGGAGTGGAGGAAAGTGCATTTGAGAGGAGGAGATGATGGCACAATTTAGCATCACCTATACTTGTGGGTCTAAGAAATGCGGGGGGGATAGGAAGCAACAAAATGGTGCGCGCCACTGAGCAAAGAAACATACGGATGGAGACAGAAGCAGAGACAGAGAGAGGAGATGCAGAAGGAGGGAGAGGGAGTTAAGAAGGTGGGAAAGGAGGAGGGAAAGACAAATTGAAAGAACAGGGTGAGAGGTTTTATATCCCTCCTCTCCCAGCTCTAAGACTCTCATTAGCAGTATTGATTCACAGTTTTTCAGGTCTTTAGCAGTCAAATGCTCATCACACACCCACATATGGACACATACACATAGAGGTTGGTGCACACATGTTCAACCTTCTCTTCCTACACACACTGACACACACACACACACACACACACACCAGACTATTATGGTTGAACGGGTTATGAAGTACCGTGTGATCCACCCTCGTATAACACTGAGGTTTCAACTCCATAAATAGCAAAGTATGCATTTTTAATTGCTCTCTGCGCTGGCGCACCACAAACAAAACTTGTCAAAAAACCCCAGAATTTAAAAAAGTAAACACTTCTAGTATATGACAATAATTCTTCTGAATATAATATAAAACATTCTGCTGCAGATACTGTCTTTGAAACAAAAAAGTATTTAAAACTTGTGGAATCAAAGAGGGTTTTTTTCAGGTTGTGTATGATAGTTTTATTTTATTCATTTAAGCTGAATAGGGGTTAAATTAGAAGATACCTAATATGTATAATGTAAGGTACACATACTTTTGCACATGTTGGCATCTGCACTAAAACATTATTGATGAAACAGCAGCAGGTGAATTCAAGCGGCACCGGTCATTAACAGGAGCGACACCTCTTTAAATGCCTTTCTCGTTTTGCAGAGCGGCACACACATCTTCTAAACAGCGCTCTCTGTCTTCTTAAACAGCTCTTGATTGGACATCGTAGCTGACTGGGCGATTTCACTTGCAGCCTCAGTGTGTGTGTGTGTGTGTTTGTGGTTGCTGGGGAGTGCATGCATGTGTTGTAAGGCAATAGCTGTTGTGTATTGATTTAGTTTAGCAGAGCTAAAACAGCCTCTAACAAGACTCAAAGTGACAGAAAGCACAGTAAGACCACTAATGCCTTGTTACTCCGCCTCCGTGCTAATATGATGCATAAATACACGCGTAGCACACAAAGATACACACTTGCTGTGGGACGGTGAGATTTATGCACGCTCTTTCTCATTCACACATATAGATTTACAACAATGCATGTTGGAAAACCACTCTTACAATTCATAGTCTGATTTTTTTTTTTTTTTTTTTTTAGCTCAATATGTTTAATAAAATAAAAAAAAATGCATGCAAACATGTTTTGTTGTGCTTCCCTCAAAGTGAGGCCAGGCATAGCTGAGGAAATATACCTTAAAACACAGGGAAGAGGAAAAAAGGGAAAGAAGGTACAAATGAGCAACTGATTATGCACCAGTGAGCAAGGAGGGAAAGAAAAGGTTAACGTTTGCACTGCAAAAGGTATTTTAAAATCCAGCTTGGTCTCAGATTTTGCTATGACTGCATTTTAAAAATCCTTGTTTTCTGTCCCTTTTTAATTTTTCAAAAAAAGAAAACAAAAAAGAAAAACGGTAAATATTCTGGAGTTGGGTATAAATATTACAGATAAAAATAATGAGCCCCTTAGTCATCGAAACTTCACAAGACACCCACATGCAAACATGCTGGCTCACAAATGTTCAAGCATGCATAGATAAACGCAGTGGAGCTGCATGACGTGCAGTTACAGTGCACACACACAAACACACATGCACTCCCCCCAGAGGAGTCCAGAGGTATCTGACAGCTGTTCTGAGCGTTGAGACACAGAGGGGAGGTAGTTTGTGTGTGTGTGTGTTGGTTTAGTGAGGCAATGTTCTCTCTGAAGTGGTAGACGGCTCTGACTTGAAGGTCTGGAGGAAGACTGGAATTGTTAGTCCCAGTGGAGCGTTGCATGTGTTCCCTTCTTCTTTCTCTGTTGTCTTTCCTTTGCTTCGCTACCATGTTTCCTGCTACTTCCTCCCCCTTTTTCTCTCACCCCATCAATTTATCTCACACCACACTGCTCCCAAACCAGCATACTGTGTACTCCTTTGAGCATTTTCACTGACTAATTTTCCTAGCTTTCTCTTTGTGTATGTGTAAGTTGGAGGCAAGCAAAGACTGACAGGATCAGGCAGGTTTGAACTTGGTAACCTTTGTGCCCCTTGATGTGCCCCAGTGCTTTCTAATATAACTTATAACAACTTTGATGATTTTGATGATTTCCTTTATTTTACTGGTTTCCTGGATACAACTTAACAACAGCATCACAGTTCAGATTTCTGCAGATGATCTTCAAGGCTCTTTGTAATTGCATTTGTATTCATTTATATATTATAAATGAACTGCACATTTGGTTAATGTTCACTGGCAATACTTCTAATTTGTCTTCTCGAAGCAGGAAAAGCATTTTAATCAAAACATATGTTGGAAGATGTGAATCCCGGTCTCCATCACTACATTTTTGCTCAGTTCATTTACCTTCCAAATATTTTTACAAGCCATCGTCGGTGCATGAAAAACCAAATATAATTGGCTCACATCAGCCAAAGCCCTTGAGTCAAGGTAAATATATGTTAATTTAATGGGCAAAAATGACCATGCACAGCCATCATATCAGTGATGCATTATACTTTATGTTTAAAGTTGTACCTCTAAGTACTACAATGAAGCTAAAGATGGCATTCCTGCACTTACAGTTAAATGAACTGATTAACAGTGCACCATTTAAATTGTAATAATAACAAAAAAAACCCCAAGTTACTAAAAAAAAAAAAATCACAAAATCTTTAGTAATTATTAGTTACTAAGAAATTAAAGACCCAGTTTTTTAAAAAAGCAATCGTCTTTATTCTATTATATTACTATTCATTACTCACAACAGCCTAACGCTTGTCTCCAAGATGATACAAATATTTCAATGTTTTAAATGGTTAATGTGTGCTTAATGCAGTATAAAAGGCAAAATAAATAGCTCATTTCAGTTTTTAATGAGAGACAAGTGTTAAAATGGTGTTAATACTCCCCCACACTTCTCACATCGCTAATTGAACATCCGCACATTTAAAACATTTCTACCGCTGTCATCGTTTTCCGTGTCGTCTCAGGCGTCAGCTACCCACACACTGACATTAAATAGAATTGTATGGCTAATATATACATTTAATATGTGTTATTGTACCGAAACGAGACAAGAAGACATATTGGACAGGGCACGCGGTTTTAAACAAGCTAATTAGTTAAAGGAAAATGTCAAACTGGAAAGATAGAAGCTTTCTCCAGGACAGTAATGATTTAATAATACTCAGCGAGTGAATGAGATAAAACGACTTGCCTCTGTGATCTGCCTCTAATCCACATCTGATAGCAGCAGTAAATACCAGAGCTCACAAATGAGGTTGAGAGGATTCCTACGTCTCCAGCGGCTCGTTTTTCATTCAGCTCATCACTCTTGCATCGTTCTCTCACTCTCTCTTCTCTCCTGGACTTTTTTGTCAATAAAATAGAGAGCTATTTAGTTACAGTGGCTTGGGGAAACTAAATTGACTTGGAGACACTTTTTAAAGCATCTGCCGTGTGTATTCTTCTCGCCGTCTCTCACCGTCTGCTTACTTTCTGTGATGTACAGAGGTGCTGTACAGTGAGCGGCACAGTACAGGGTTTCATTTTTCAATATCCAGACCGTGTATCTGTTTCTTCCTTCTCCCCTCTGTTTGCTGTCCATTAAATAGAAAGCTATTTAGTTACACTGACAAGGAAACTCTAAACAGGGAGGAGGACACATTTTTTCTCTCTCTTTCTCTGACATCTCTTCATGGATGTTTCTCTCTTTCCCCTCCCTTCCCTGCATGCTGCCAGGTACACAGAGCTAAGATAAAATGCGCAGAAGCCTGTTGTTGTTGTTGCCATTTCGCTGTTGGCTGCACTGGGATTTCTTCTTCTAAGAGGAATTGTTCAGATGTTTTTCAGGTCTTGTACAATGCAAGGGCTGTGCACATGTCTTGAGCCAGCCCTTATTTCTTTATATTTTGCTTCCAAGGAAACATATTTTGTTGTAATTTTTTAAAATATACTTTTATATACACTGGTTGCTTCCTCACTTTTTTTCAGTGCTGTCCTTTTCATCAGACTTTTGAACCATTTAAGCATAAAAAAGGAATCTAACTCAATGGATGAACCACTGTTGGGCCTACATATAATAAAGAAATTAAAATCGAATCCTATGCACTTGGCTATTTGCAATCTGTCACAAAAATATGTAATTTATTCACATTTCTTTAGCTGATTCTTTAAAAATACTCAGTTTGACAGGAATAAAATAGTACTGCATCAACATGGTGATTTCCAAAGAAATATTAGCTGAAAACTGAATTCTGAGGTATGCTAAATTACACAAGAACCGGTATGAAAATCAGTGGCATGGAGGGAGATAAAAGTGTTGTCTGTAAAAGTGTGTGAAACACACACTGATTAAGTACTATTAAAAGCTGGCACTGCAGGTTCAGTGTTAAGTATGTAGTTTTTGTTACATTGAAAAAACAATTACTTGGAATTAAAAGTTTAATAAAACACAGTTTTGATTCAGGAAATCATCTTCAATGACAAAATTTAGTAACTCAGTTCTACAGGTTATGTTTTTGGTGTCATCTTAATTTATGAGCAGTTATTTTGAATTGCAACTTGATTTGATGGGAGTATGTATTACTAAAGCACACTACCAGCTTTTATGTAGTTGCTGTTTTATTATTTACTTTTAAACAGGGCCATGGGAAGTAGTGGCGCTGTGGGTGCTGCAGCACCCCCTGTCACAAAAGGCAGACATCACAGCACCGCCTGACAAATGCAGAAACAAATAAAGATGTTAAAACATTTCAAATAGCATTCCTGTTTATTTATCTATAGAACACTTGATTTCACGTGTTTAAATAAATATGTAACATTAACAAATCTTTATTATTTCTTAAAATAACTCCAAGCATCACGGTCAAACGATGTTTCATAGCCTAGTCACCAGTAGCTAATGGTGCCTCACTGAAAATTAGCTAGATTTTTATAACATCACACACTGAGGAATTGTACCTGTGTTTACCCCCATCAGTGGCCTCATCTGTGATCACTCTCCAAATTGAGGTGATTAAAACCAAGGCTACTGTCCATCATGGCACAGAAGGGACTCACACACCTGTACCTGAAGACATTTTGAACACTTTGGGCATCAATGCCCTCAAGAGGGACTTAATCTCCTTAAACCCCTGAGCTCCAAGCCACATTTTAAGCATTATAAGTGGAGCACTCAGATGAAGGTAAAGCCTTGGCGTATTATGAGTTGCCACAGAGCAATTTTTCCTATTGATTCTTCTGCAGCAAAAATGTTTACGACTGTGTTGCATGCTGCACAAAGTGGGCCTTTAAGTCTGTTAAAATATCATACTTAGAAATGTTCTAGTCAGCTGTGTGCACTAGGCGTATAGTATGTTTTTGACAGCTGTGTATAAAGGGATCTCATAGATGCAAAACTGGCAATACCTTTTTTTCTGGTTTCATAAAGGTTTTGCTCACCTGTGTGTGTGTATTGTCTCAGAGAGTGGAAATTTAATTAATGTCACATCTGTGCTGTTAACATTTTTCCTCGTTTTTCCTGCAAGACTGTTTATTCTCGTCTGCAAAGTATGCTAGACTGCAAGACTGACATACTTTGATTCATCCTGGAGTTATATAATGTTGCGTATTGATGATAAAACTTCAAGGCCCTTCCCAGGGCTCTGCTCTTCAGTCTAGGGAGTAAAAAAAAAGAAAGAAAAAAAGGCCTCTCTATCAAAATACAGTTTGGATACTTTAAATGCTTGAATACAAATTCTGCTTAAGTTAACATACTTAATGAAAATACCACACAATTTTAGAGCCTATAAGCCGGTTTTACAGCCGCTGTTTTGACGTGAAACACTCAATAAACACAGGTGTCACTAATCACATTAACAAAGAGTGCTCTATTTAGGTGCAGAGCTGTAATTAATGTGATTAGTAACACCTGTGTTTACCTACTATTTCATATTAGAACGGTTGTGGTGAAACAGTGCTCTGTTGTTCACAATCACCAAGAGAATTGTTTGCTGTGCGATGTACAGTACATTAATTTTAGTTTTACAACTGTTTATTAATATTCGCAATTGTATATCTATAATCTGCTATAGCTTTTCATATTTATAACCATACATATAACCTGTTCATAGCCTGTACATAGCCTGTACATTCACTTCAGTCATAGCCTGTACATACTTACAGTTATAGTATATTCATAAGATACATTCATTCCGTGTACATTGTATCATATCTATATTAGATCTATATTCTGTAAATATAGTTGATATTATTGCTAAAGCACTTTCCGGATCGATGCAAACTGCCTTGTACTTGTGACGTGTGCAATGACAATAAAATTGAATTCTATTCTATTCTAGTCTACATTATTCTATTGTACAATAAAAGACTTTTGCAAGTTTGCAACATTACATTTAAATAAGAAAAACATGCCTCAATCAGTTATTGTCCATTTGTGAATAAAACTAAGTGGAGTGAAGAGAAAATTGTCCTGATGATGGATCTAATGCAACTTTTGATAAACTTCTCGCAGAGCGGACTAAAATGTTTTGAGGGTTTTCAATCGTCTCTCTCGCTCTAACCCCCTCTGCCTTATGTCCACTGAAGTGAGCACTAAGCAGCTACAGCCAGCGAAAACACTAAATGAGCTCGGAGACACTTTCTCCCACCTCTGCCTCTCTTTGCTTTGCTGTCCATTAAATAGAGAAATGAGGCGCTGTGCAGCACGTATCATTTGCTTTATTGAACAGAATTAGCCACGGTCACCCGCTCTCCTTAGTGAAAAACACCCTCAAAGTAATAAAAACACCAAGATCCCAGGATAGGAAGCAAAAATATTAAAGCTTTGAAATTCCAAACATCAGGGCAGCGCTTCTATCTAATGCATTCCTATCACCAACTGCACTTTGATGTAACTTTCCCTCTCCTCTCCTCCCCTCCTCTACTTGCCTGCCATCTATTAAACAGAGCTGCAGCAGCAAGTTACTCTAAATGAGTTTTGAGACTTTTTTTTAATCAAAGCATCTCCCATGTGAACCTCCTCTTCCTGCTCTATTTGCAATTTTTCAGATAGTGAGCCAGTCAATTCCTGCACTGAGTCCAGCTACACTAAGAACTACAGTAAAGTACATGAATGCACTTTTTTCCTCTACTTTTCAATTGAAACATCTCCCCAAGTCTCTTTTCTACCTCGTCTATCTTTCCCCGCCGCTCTGCTGTTCTGTCCATTAGTGCGTCGGCTGTCTACAGTGCTGTAGCGGCGGGATAAACTGCGCAAGTAAAGCTCCGTTCTAGTTTAGGTTCTTTTCCTCTTGACATGGACTCAGCTGACTGTTCCCAATACTCAGTCACCCATAAGAGGGAGAAGAGTCGATGCTCCATCTCCCTCCTTTTTGTCGCCCTCTCACTCTCTGTTTCTCTTTTATCTCTACATGTTCTCCTCTTGGCTTGTGCCTTCCCTTTTGCACGTTTCCACCCCCACCCACCCCCCCATCCCATAACAGTTCTCCCTGCGCTTTATGCCTCACTCTCTCGTGCTCTTATCTTGTTTCCTTTACATGCTTTAGGTGGCTTATAGCTCTTTCCCCATCTTGGCCTCCTTTTTTTCTTCTTTGTTTTTGCTCTACATTACTTTGCTCTCTGCACATATACCTCCTCTGTGTTCTTTTCCTTCCACCCTCTCTCTTGTATGCTTCCTCTCTTTATGGATTTCTGTATCTGTATCCACCAGAAGTTGGAGAAAAACTCTGAATTTAAGTTATCTAAGTTATACATTTAATTTTAAAGCTGGTCAAAGAGCTCATTTCTTACTAACTAATGTAGATCTTTTGCAGAGATGTTCTGACTCGTCTCTACAAGATACACACAGCTGTAATGAAAAACCTTAATGACTGCTGAGTTCTGGTGTGTATCCCAATAATCCACCACTGCCAGGAGCAGGGAAAAGGCTCGCCTAAGTGGAATTCAGTCATCATTACTGTTTATACTTACTCCTCTGCTTTCCCTGTAACGACATGTCAAAATGTCTGCAGTGAACAAGTCTTTCTCTCAGTATTTCCAAACTTCTCCATCCTGTTAATGACTTCCAGTCACTCGTTCCTACCGAAGATCCATTTTCCATCCATTTTCTTAACCGCTAATCCAACGCGGGGAGCTGGAACCTATCCCAGGCGAGAGGCGGGGTGCGCCCTAGAGCAGGCAACCACACACACACTGGACACATAAAACAAATATAAAATGCATAAAATGTGTTTGGATTGCGGGAGGAAGCGGGGACTCCACGAAAGCACATAGAAAACATGCAAGCGTCATACTAAAAAGGCCCTAGTCGGCCTTTTAGCTGTAAGGCGACAGCACTAACCACATTATTAAGAAAAAGTTATAAATATATAATATCACAGCTTTCTGACTGATAGTCCAGATGGACACTAGTTTTTAGGAAATGTTATGGAAACTAGAGTGAATCATACAATTCGGATATATTTTTCTGCAGCACTACAGTACAACGTCCATATACATAATACTAACACAATACATAATACTGTGTTTGAGCGGTGAGTCTTCTGAATAAAGCTTTGTGGCACCAATGGATGGGTGAAAAGTGTGCTCTATGGCAAAGGGGAATCGAATAAAGTAGTGCTTCACCGATATAACACATAGAATACTGTCAGGAAGAAGGCCAATTTAAAAGGAAATGTCACAAAAGTGGAATAACAATCAGTCTTCTTTATTTTACACCTTCTTCTTGTCCAAAACTGGCTGCTACCTTTTTGACAATAGACCTCAACCCCTAAAAATTCAGAGAGAGATTTTGGGGGATGTGACAGGTGGCCTTATAGGTCTGGTGAACTCCACAATTCCAGATTTCTTTCATCGCTGAATCACTGTGAAATAAAATGTGCCATAAAATGCATTAAATGAACTTGAGCATTAAGCTGTAACTTTTTCTTCTGGCAAAGCAGTTAATGTTAATGTGACTCAACTAAAGGTCAGTTTGTGTTATTATACACTAAACTTGATTCTTTTTATTTCATACAGAGCAGTGATCCATAGATTGCTTTCTGCACGCCGCAGATGTGCGGCGACAGCACAGCCACGCAGACTCGTGCGTGCCACGTATTTTGGGTTAAACTGAGGAGCTCTGACATTTTGGACTTGTTTAAAAAAAAAAAAAAAAAAAAAAAGGAGACATTTTCCACTTCAAATACAGAAGCTTGTTAAAACTCAAAGCTGAGATTTTACTTTGGTACCACTGATCAATAGGAGCACCTGCCTCAGCAAACAGTGTAGCCTAGCCTGTCTTCCCAACATACAGACAGCCAGACAAAAAAAAAAAAAGACCTAAAAACATACCTCACCTCAGCCTTGGCAGACTATAGCTAGAAATGTAGTCTCACACAGCCAGATATATCCCTACATTTCAATAGGGTATACCCTCAAATATAGTTCAACTTCAACCCATAATAAAAATGTGAATTTAATAGAACTTGAGTTACTACTTGCTGCTACTCTGACCAATGCCCCTGTTGCTTCTTGTGCTTAGCTACAGTGCATTAGCCTATGCAACTGAAACGATCTTGACTGTAATTCAATGACATCAGTGCCACTGAGGTATATAACAACTTTTATTAGCTTATCCAAGACCTTTAGTGAGACTTTAAGTGTATCTAGTGGGACAGATTAATTCTTGGTCTCTTCAGAGAACTTGTTGACATTTTCAAATATAAATAGTGTAGTAATGTATTATAGCACAGCATTACCAGACCTTTAGTCTGCAGTTATAAATTATTATGATGGTCACAGAAATATTATTAAAGGTGCAATATTTTAATCTCAACATCTCCCACTTGTAAAGTGGTAGTAAATGACCATCCTGTGGAAATACTGGGGTTAGGTTCATCTACCTAAAATGGGATTTAAATGCATTACTCGAGCAGATGTATCCATTCTCTCTTTTTCTCACTTGCTTCTTCTTTGCTTCCGTCCCTTTCCAGCCATTTCCCTCTTTTCTCCCCTTCCCTCCTTTGCACTTTATACCCCTCTTTCATCGCTTCTCTCTCTCCTTCCTCCCACTCCCGTACCTCGTTCTTTCTGCCTCTCTCCTCCCCAGAGGGAATGAGTAAGTGTATGGTTGAGTGGAGAAGAGAGGTGGGTCTTGCCCTACCAAATTCTATTTCAGAGAAACTCGAGCTCAGAGAAGCATGTCTGCCATCAGAGAGCAAACGCTGGCCTGCTTTTACAGTTTCATAAGCAGTGCGGGAGAGCACGCTACGCAGAGATAGATGTGAATCCCAAAACCAATAAATACACCAAAGGAAAACAGACGTCAAATGTTTTACCCACGCTCACTCCTTTTAACCCCGAGCCATGTAATGAAACATACAGCAAAATGAGCGAGTGGGAGTTCCCACGACCATGCAAGATTTATATCAGTGTAAAGACACACAAGTGCACAGGAACACACGTGTACTTAGCTGACCCGCTCTTTCCGCTTTGGGTGAGAAGTAATGGTGGCAGCGCAAACACAAACATGCACACTCTCACATAGACACACACATATGCACAGACACACACCGAGAGGAGCACGGCTGGCAGAGGGGATATGAATTATACATCCACCCTGTCTCTGTGTATTAGATATAAAAAAAAAAAGGAGAGCTGGAAGGAGAGAGAAAAAGAAATGGCAGCAAAAAGTAGGAGATAACGTGCTCCGTATATATAACATGTTAACTTGTGATGAATAGGAGTGGAAGGAGAAGAAAGAGGAAAGGAGAAGGTTACATCCATAAAGTGTCTATCACCTTCACTGTATGGCCTTAAGACAGAGACTTTGTGTTTGTTTTGGATGTGCGCTAGACGTGTGTTTAATGTGTGTGTGTGCGTTATGCATAGGTCCACAGCTGGATGTAGGAACCGCTCCTAGCAGCATCTTTCTGCTGCTGAGATGCTCATTGGTTCACAGTTCAGCGAGTTCTTTCCTCTGCAGATGGGGGAAATGCTGGGAGAGGAACACACACACACACACGCACACAGACACACACCTACTCACACACGCTAACTGATTTGGGTAGATTTTCTTTTTTCCCCTGAAAGCACCGTCCTTGGTTCATATTTGTCCATTTGGTGGAAAAATGGCAACAGTTCGAAGCTAAAGTGCTTCAGGGATGTGAGAGAGAATCCTGCGTTTGAGATGCAAACCAAATCAACTGTGGTGAAAATGCAGGGAGGACTTCCTGCCTGTCACTGCTGTCAAGAGAAATTCCTCACGTCTCTGAAGAGTCAGCTTCTTGGGAATAAAAATAAATTCACATATTTTCAGATTGAAAGATGTCCAGTTTCGGTTGATCTGCTGGCAGAGCCTGTGATATCGGTTGATGTTTACTGCACAGATTCTCGTTTTCTAATTTGTTTTGCCTTTTGATTTTTTTTTTTTTTTGGGGTACCGTTCATGTTTGCTTCATTTGTTTGCTTTCAGAGATGAGAGGGCCTTTTATCAGCTTTTTATGCTTTTGTGTTAATCTCTGCCGACCAAATTGGGTATTTTCTCCTCTCACATCAATGTTTCATCACAGCCTTGAAATTCACGCTCTCTACTGTCTCTACATATATAAAAGACAAACTAGAACCATTTCCACAAAAGCACCATGTATGTTGAAGAAAGAGTCACTTAATACAATCGCAAATTAGCATTTGAACTCCTCGGTGACTCATCCTCTCTTTGGGGGTTATATTCTAATCTGTTTAATGCTTTATGTTACATTTTCCCTGCATGCAATGTTTAGTTACAGCACCTAATATGATATGCAATCATGTGTTTTTTGCTTGTTCTTGATTTTTCTAAATTGAGGTATGGTTGACACTGCGCCTTCAGAAAGTTAATCTTTAATCTGGATTTCCATCTTGTCTTGTTTGCTGTTAATGCCGTTATCGCTGCACAGATAAAGAAAAATCAGATTAAGCTTGAAAAAGATTTATAGCAATTGATTTAAGTGATGCAGCCGGGGATGACAACGGGAAACTAAAGTTTGTATTACTGTTTCTGCCTGTGCCTGAGGCCTGCATTCTATCCGTGTGGTGAATCTGCACAGTCCAAAGGGCTTAGATTTGAATTCTCCAGCAAAATTTGGGCCAGCTGATAATAAATATCTAAATATCTATGACAAAAGGAATCATTGGTGTGCCATGCAGTCCCAGGAGAAATCATGCATAATCTGCATGTGGGTAAAACATGGAAAAAAGCAACTAGTCACCGCCTGCAATTCATGCATGCATGCTCATGTTTGAATAATTTCTCCCCTTTTTTTTAGATTTTCACAGCAAATGCCAACATTCTCAGTGAGAATAGAAGTGTTTTGAAAGGCTGAATCTTTGTTACACTCATACTTTCTGATGGTTGTGAGGAGGGAATCACAGAAACGCTTTGAACAATGTGAGTGAAAAAAGAATCATCATTAGAGAGAGAAAAAAGAGGAAGTTTAGTGTTAGAAATAAAATGGATCCCAGAACAAAACGCGTCTGACGATTCACATCATTCAACGAGACAAGCATTCAGTACACATGTAATTGAGCCGATTTGAGCCTCACAGAGTACAAAAACACGGCTTCCTGCGCAACTGACTTTTGTCAATAAAAAATGACAACAACTTTCCAAGTGATCCTCTCTCTGTCTTCTGACGACAACTTAAAACTCACCCATAAGCGTGGCCTAAGGGTGCGTGCCTGGTAAGCAAGTCCCTTCCTGGGAAGGATCTGATCTGCAGTGGTTGCCCACAGCTATTTGACTTGGATTATCCCAAAACCTTCCTGGTAGGCATATTCTGCCGAAAATGTGAGCTTTCCTGCCTCTCCGTGGGCACGTATAATTTGGATGCAGATGGTGACAGTCGGTGTCACAGCCAAGAGACGCAGCAAGACAGAAAGCCATCAGCAAACTGGAAAATGGGTTTAAGAAAAGGGAGACCCTCTGCGGAGAGTGATGCTACCTTCCTCATTACTGACTCCGAGTTGTTTGCTAAGTGGCTCCCAAGATGCTTTGGTCAGAGTGTGTTTAGAGGCAGTCAACAAATGGGGCTTCTAAATAAAAGCTCAGTAACTGACACTCAGTTTGTTTCCTCTTAGCAGGGATGAGGCGAAAAGTAGTGTCGTTAGATTTATTATCCTGTCACCTTAAAAACTCATTTGAACCTTGTTTACCAACCTTTGCACAATGAGCAAAAAATGATCATTATTATTATTTTACTATTTAATCATACGGTTCGACTTCTACCCCATCATCCAAGAATCATAAAGTTATATCTGATCAAAGACTCTACTGCAGTCCACAGTTACATCCAAGTGCAAAAGTATCATTGAGCTTAAATATGGAGATCTTTTTAAGTTCTTTATCATCTCATATCTTTTCCATAATTGTGGAGTGGATGAATGCAGTTTATAAGCATAACCAGGCTTAAGAGAAGAAAATTAATTGTGATGACCTTGGTTAAAAGCGTGGCTTCATCTATGGGCAATAACAATCATTTGAAGCCTTTGTTCTGTTTCACCCGTTTAAAGCTGCACCCTCCAAAGGTCCCCTGAATTACATGCAACATTTGAATAATTCACCCACTCCTTGCTTTTATCCAAATAATTTACGAGCAATAAAAAAATCATTTCTGTGATATTAAAGGACACTATGAAAAACAGAAGGAAAAATTCAGCTCTGCAAAACTATCCCTTTATCAGTTTCTCCTCAACAAGTGCCACTGTCAAGTACCTGACAGCTCAACTGCTAATTGAACCCTTTTCCTGTCAGCATAACCATGCAACTTAGCACTTGGCTCTCCTTTGACCCAACCCTCCATGTATGCAGCCACTATTTAGAAAGATAAACACTTCAAAAGGGAAAGAACGCTCATTTTTAAGCTGGGAATATGAGTTTATGAGAGTCGGTGCTTGCTTGCCTCGGTCAAATGCTTTTGGTGAGAAGTCATTAATACAACCTGGCAGCACTGGCGGCACACTTTTCTCTTAGTGGATAATGCAGAAGATGAAGTGCTTGTACAGCAGCTGAAGAGCGGTGACAGCAGACACGGTCTTTCCATCATTTGTCGAGGTGCTCCACACATGACCCAGATACATATTTCCCCAAATGAATTGTTTCCTACAGTTCCATCACACTGCTCAAAGACTTCCAGCGGTCGTCTCCTGCTTTATTAATCAAAAGTAAGCTGACTTACAATTTTGGACTGGTGTAGCCTCTTGCCCACCTAAATATTATTTATTGGGGAGTTTTTGTTAAGTGTATTTTATGGTGCATTGCTTTGGTCCTCCCTCTCTCAGTCTGTGTGTGCACGAGTCTGCTTTTATGTGGTTTACCCTTCCAGGGTATATGTCATTTTTAATGTTAATGAGCATGTTTGTGGAACACTTGATTAATTATGCTGATTGGTCATTTGTGTGTGTGAATATGTGGCTGCTGTTCCAGGCTACATCAAGTCCTACTAATGTTGGTGTTGGTGCCGATAACCTTACCTCTAAAGGTGTATTAGGTTTATATAACTGAAGTCATTGAACTTTAGTTAAACAGAATGATAGTTGCCTATTTTGGTCACTATAATCTTGACTGGTCTTGGATGGCTGGAGTGGGACTTTCTAATAAACATCTTGATGAAGTGTTTAATCAAGTGCTACATTATATAAATGACAGAACACCATAATACCCTGCTTTATATGTATATATTAATATGAGGGTGCTCCAGTCAGGGGGCTATGAAAGCCAAAAATCTTCAGATCACTTTGTAGAAGTCCAGTTCTGTTCACTTGGACCTGTGCATGTGCACTTGATCTCTTGTAGCCTATAAATCAAGTCATAGATTCACAGTGTGCCGAAAGTGAACCTTTAACTCGATTTTCATTTTCAAGAAGCTGAAGCAGTGACAGGGAGGCAAACTGTGAATGGTCTAGGTCAGGGATGTCAAACTCATTTTACATCATGGGCCACTCTGATGTAAAGTGGACCTCACCAGTGAAACGACATGATAAACGTGTAATGTTACAGAAACGGTTCTGATAGATCATTGCTCAAACTGTAAGGTTTTTATTAATTTACAGATAATGTCCTTGTACTTTGGTGTTGTAAGCATGACAATGGGCAGTGGGGGGCCTTTATCATTAGGAAAATCAGTAAAACTTATGAAAATACAGCTAAAAGTTTCAAATCTCTGCACCAAATCATGTTTTTAAGGCTGTAGCGTGGGCCGGATTGGAATCTTTACTGGGACGATTCTGGCCCATGGACCTTATGTTTGACACCCCTAGTCAAGGTGGTACCCAACAATTGTATTCATGGAGAAAAAGCTATTTACAAGGCACCCTGTGCAATCAAGAGCTGCCACAAAATAGCTCAGTTGATTTCTGCTGAATGTTCACCCTCAGCCCCCTTAGGACATTACAGTCGCCTCGGGAGGATGAATTCATGTGAACTGATTAATGTTAAAAAATAAATAAATAATAAAAGAAACCCTGCACGCTCCTCAGTCTTCTGCTTGGAAACTGTCGATCCTTTATATGAAAACTGCTGGGTCATTACATATGATATGAAATCTAGGTCAAATTGTCTGCAGTGAAATCAACACACAGTGGAACTGGTAAGAACGGGACTTCCAGCGATCTAAAAATGAGATGCCTGAGGAGGTGACCTTGAACTGGAGATTGACTAAATTTTAATCAGGTAAGGCTTTTGATCTTCATGGACCTGTTCCAGAATGTTTTGATCGCACTTTATAAATATACTCGTGCTTAGCTAGGTGAGCTTTTAGTACTCCCCTCATGCTCCGGCACTACATCCATGTTTTCTATCTTCTACAGAGCCCCGCGGCTCTGATTGGACAGCTGTTTTGACTTCATGGATCCTAGCAGGCAGAGTTACAGATGCAGACACTTGTAATCATATAAACAATTACATTTTCACATTATCTAACACCTTATCCAGCACACTGTTCACACATCCACCTACAGCTGATTCAAGTGTCCAACAATTATGCAACTACAGTTGGTATATTCTGTTCACAGTTTTGTAAATGAACACATTCTATCGATTCTTTGCAAAAAACTGTCTCAGATTTGAACTGTAGCCTTTTTGCAATCCATGCAAGACTCACACGGTGAGAGACTCTGAAATTGTTCACATCACAGAGCATTTTGAATGATCTTCTAACACAGAATCATTACTGATATACCATCAACCTCAGCCTGAGTTATCACTTTCTTTCAAACTGATAAGCATGCTGGATGACCACAAATTCTCATATATGCACTCAGCTTCACCTATGCATATACAGTCCCATGCATGTTTTAAACACTCACACAAACAGGACTTCTTGACTCGTGTCTAATCTACTGTCGAGTAGACTTCCCACCTTGCTGATCAATAATTCATCAATCTAATCTTCAATAATGTTCCTAATCAAACTTTCATGTGACAGGATGAGCGTGGTAACATGATTTTAATAGAGGAAAATTAAGGAAATCATAGTGGGCCACAGTATGCACATTATGCAGCATGCATGACCTAAAGGAGGTGACGGGCAAGCAGATATAAGTGAATGAGTCAAAGGTTGGTTAATCAGTACTGGAGCTGTTAGCAATATGAAATGAGACAACAGCGAGCGAGCCTAACTATTCTGTGACTTCTCTCTGCTAATGGCTTTAATGAGCTCTCTGGAGTCGTGGTTCTTTAAGACGTAGAGATGCACAGCTCCACAATGGGGGAACATGGAGAAAATGAAGACATGAAATTAAGTCGAAGTAGAGAGCATTTAATGGCGAATAACTTAATAGAGGTGAAAAACGTGACTGGGGCAAAGATAATAGAGAAATAGTGCACACACGCTCAGCTGTGGAAACACACACACACACACACACACACACACACACAGAGCAGTACAACTACACACACACAGGGTCATTCGTCAACATTATTCACTGGATTGGGAGCCGCAAGGAAACCGCAGTTTACAGCAATGAACATCTCAGCCACTGTAGTCACTGTGCTTGTTTTGTTTAGGGTTGACCCATTTTAGATAAACAAAACATCAATAACGCTTTCCTCAGCAAACACCCAGCCGCACGCGCATTCAGGAGAAGACGCGCGCACGTTCGTTTCCCAACCCTCTGCAAGAGGAAGTCAGAGAGGGTGTTTGAAGTGTGTTTGATCAAACACGGAGTATGCAGCACCACTAGCGGATGCCACAGCCTATACTCCTCACTGCACCCAGAGACAGCCATACACGCCTCCTGTCAATTTTCTCTCTTTTTCTACATCTCTCACGCTCTTCTCTTCATTCTCATCCCACTTTTTTCCCCTTGTTTCCATCCATCTTTCCCTCAGGTTTTTGTCCATCACATCACCCTTTCTTCCCTTTTAAATTTTGGATCCATTTGAAACATCTTTGTATTCGTCGCTTTAAAAAAAAAAAATCATGGCGTAATTGCATCAGACACTAATCTCATTATGATACATGGCTGACAAAAAAGAAAAACTGTAAAAAATTCAAACTTTATTTAAACTGGAACAGTTCGTTTCTATTTCTTAACACATCCTTATCTCCAAAACGAGGAAGCTCCTTAGAGCCATTTTCCTTATTAGGCAAATATAATTCAGCACTGTGCATGTACTATAAATACATCTCCTACTATCTTGCCTTTCCTTCCTGCCTTCCTGTCTTTGACTGCACCTCAGGCTTTGGATGATTGGTGCCACAGCTGGCTTCATGTTATCCACCAGTGTCCACAGTTGGAAAATAAAGACTGCAGACCTTCACAGTTTCTTCACAAGCTCTGCTTCTTCAAAGACTCCTATAAGGAAACACATGCTCGTAGTCAGTGCAACAGCTATGAAGGACGTCATCGAAAAACTCGGTGAAGAACAGAGCCCTCCTGCAAGCCCTTCGGTAATCAGAGATGAGAGTAGGCAGGAGAGCTTCGGAACTACACAAGAAGCGAGAAAATTTTTCCAGCCTTTGATTAGACTCTTCAAACCGGTGTAAGGACCGTTTTCTGCCACTGACGCCAACACACTTACACACTCCTAAGCTGCACCTAAACACCCACATCAAATGAACAAAGAAATAAAGACCCATGCACGCACGCGCGCCAAGAGTTGGCAGGCATGTGCACACACATACATACGACCAAAGTATAAAAAAAACGGAGGACACAAAAGAATAAATGAGTAATCTCCCTCTCATTTGTGACAAAACACCTCCCGGCGGCTGCGCGAGGGAGTTAAAGGTGACGCCTCAAAGAATGAAGCATCTCATCAGTGGTGAATCTGCTCATTTTCCCATTTCTATCAACAGAAAAGACAAAACTGCCAAAAAACTAGTAATGTTCTCACATCTGCCCTCTCCTTCTTCATTTTCCTCAGAGAGGTAACACAAGCGAAAGAAAAGGAATCTTAACGGAGCGCTCTGATTGTCCTCTCACGAACCTGCTCAGTGGGGGGAGAGGAGGGGGACACGGGTGAAGATGGTATGCAGTGGGGAGTCTTGAAATTGGACAACAGGAGGGGGGAGCAAACAGCAGAGAGGAGGTGACTCATTATGCTCCTTTCATCTTAGTCTTCAAAACCATTACTAATCGTACTATCTTCGACATCATCATCATATGCGCACAATCACTGCTATCATCGTCATCATCATTTCTTTTAGTATCAGTGTCATTAATCTTGTTATTGTCAACAACTCAGCTATTGTGTTCAGAATCATCACCCTAGTGCAATCATTGGGAATTATCACCATCATCTCTTCTAGCATCAGTGTAATCCAGCTTCATCATCAACAAACTCACCCCATGAAAATCACTTTTTTTTTTATCCGTTTCTGCTTTTCTCACTCTCTTCACCACTTCAATTACCGTTATTATGGCTTTTTTTTTTTTTACCGTTGTCATCATCGTTCCACAGTGCTCATTTTCTTCATCATTTTGCCATTTTTCTCATTCTTCTCATCAACATTGCCGCCATCGTTCACATTTTTTTTGTCATACCGGTGCAACGACTACCAACATCAGCGTCATTATCACTGTTTATATCTAGAACATAGCTACTTGTTGCATATCACTGCCATCATGATGCTTCTTCCCATCAGCTTTTTGCACATACACCCTTTTTTTTTTTTTAACTTTTTACAGACATACCCCGACTGTACACCTGTTCAGCTGCTTGTAAAAGTAAATGTTTAATAATCAGTGAACCACATTTTAGCGACTTGGTGAATCAAGTCAAGCACTTGTTTGGGTGAAAATGCCCTGTAGATGCCACAGGTCAGAGGAGAATGGCTATATTGCTGTGAGCCAACAGGAAGGCAACAGTAATAATGATTTGTTAAAACCAAGGTATACAGAAGATGATCTCTGAATGCACAGCCTGATGGACAAACAGAGCTATAATCCACAAACAGAGCCGTGGTGAACCCACTGACCAACAAACTGACACTGAAATAATATTTAGATGTGGTTTTCATGATGTTTTTGAACAGTAAATATCTTTATCTCTCAGACAAATAGAGTAATTAAAAGACAGTTGTCCACAGTTTGAATTGTTGAATGCCAGTTTAGCAACTGGCTGCATTCCATTCAGGTGTTACAGAGCTAGCCTCACTGTGCACGCTGCCTCACAGAACCAGCATCATTAACGTGATTAATTACACCTGTGCTTTTCTGCAGGGATGAAGTGTCTGCTAAGAGAAGATCTGTTAGGAGTGCTACCTTGCGATATATATATATATATATATATATATATATATATATATATATATATATATATATATATATATCATCTAACCAAATGTATGACACTCCCTATTCACAACAATGGTGACCTGTGGTCCCTATGCTAATCTCCTCTGCCAACCATATTTCCTGCAGCCTGCTGTCAAAGCATGTAACAATTAGAACTAAGAATATATCCTTCCCCACGATTTTATTTCTCAGTGGCAGAAATCTCATCATTTCACTTTAGGATTATTTTACTCTTTCTCTTATTAAAGGAGTGGCTTAGAATGATAATCCTTGTCTTAGAAATGATTTCTTTTTCTCAAAAAAGGAAAAAAAAATCCCCCCAGAGCAAATGAAATCAGACCTTTCCTTTGCATTTTTCACAAAACACTGCTCTTTTTCATATTTTCAATCCTGCCCTGACAGAGTCTGTACTTGGTGGAAAATATCATCATCATTTCATCTGTTCATAGGAGTGTAATGATCTGTTTAGTATGTTAGCAGCATGGCACTGAATCAGTAATGCAATATGAAATGTTTACTTAACTTCCCCTCCGCGTTTGATCGTTCATGCAGAGGAGCAGGTTGAAAGACTGAGTAAGGATATTACGCTGCAGAGCTGCTGCTGCTGTTGCTAGCTTCCACTAATGAGGTTTGTTGATGATAATGACTATGGCGGTGATGGTGATGATGATGTAAGTCCCGAAACAACCTGGGGGAGATCCCGAGAGTTGTTGTTTTAATGAAGAGAATGAAATAGTTGGAGCCAGGAGATAGAGAAACTCAGAGATCCATGGATCTTTAGAAGGAACAGAGAGGCCAACAGACAGGATGAAAGAATGAAAGCATGAATAAAAGAGGACAAAATAGGGAGATACCAGCCCAGAATATGAAACATGCCAGACTGCACTCAATACATCGTGAACAATGGGCATTGTCATTCCTGCTCCATCCTTGTTTCTGCTTCCCTCTAATACTTTTCCTCAGGTCCCGGCTGGTTGTGTCGATTGTGTTACCCGAGCGGAAGAATGGCACTCTTTCAGTTCTGCCTGCCTGATACTCTGATGGGACCCCTTCTGTTCAGTGTTCATATAGACCAGTTGGAGACTGATAATAACACATATTCCACTGTCTGGCTATATGCCTCGGACTGGCCCTGAGAGACAAAAACAGACAAAAAATGTGAAAGAGAAACAGAAAGATCTACTTGAAGGATTAGACCCAGAGCGCGGATATGAAGAAGGACAAAAAGTTGAGAGCATAACAAAGACGAGGCCACTTCAGCTTTTTCACAAAGAAGAAGGAAGATGAAAGTTTCTGGAAGAGGACTGAGAATCAAAGCAACGGAAGGGAAGGAAAGTCAAAACAAAAGAGAAATTAAGCGAAAAAAAGAGGGAAAGCGGTGGAAATCTGTGACGCCAAGAAGATGGAAGGAAGGGAAGTAAGAGTCCAGCAGTGTAGTTGGACGGAGAGCACATGGTTGGATGGTCTCAGCAGGTGAGAAGCTGGTATTACAGGAGAAACAATGGCCTTTAGCGTGGTGCCTTGCCAAATATTTAAGATGCCCTCTGGCGCGCAAAGCTTTTAGGATGAGAAAATTGGCATTTAGAAAAGAAGAAGAGAAGATTCGTTCATTTTCTCCTTCCACTCGAGGTGAGGTTAAACTGTAAAAGCTGACCCTGACAACTTTCACGCTGGTATTCGCCAAGAAGCAATTTTTTTTTAAAGCCATGCAATTTGGCAAACAAATTCATCCAAAAGAAAAAAAAACAACCTGTCTTTTGGCAGGGTTGTTTTCAGCACGTCCGACTGCACAATACCATCACGAGACTGTTGGCTTGCATTCGTGTGTGTATATATGTCTGTGTGCATATAATACGTGCATGAGTTGCTACAATAATAATAATAATAATAAAAAATCACCTTCATCCAAAAATATCCCTGGTAGATTTTCAAACAGCAGGAGTGGAAGGGTCAAACAAAAGAAGGAGCGAGTGAATCATTTGCATGTAATCCATCAAACGAAGCAGGGCGAAACTGTCTAATTCCCAGCCAGCTATGGACACCCCACTACCTTTGTTTTATCCAGAATGGGGGCACTATAAACTCCCCATTTTACACTATGCTAATGGGACATAATAAGGCAGAACCAACAGATGTTGCAGCACTCTCGTGATTTTGTCGCTACTTAATTGTGCTTGGTGCTGCAGAGGCTGCAAACTAATTCAGTCCATTGATTCTTATGTCTCTCCAAGGTGTCTGCATGTATTCCGCCTTCTGGTTGAGAGGATTTGAACTTTTTTCTCTGCAGCAATCCTCCTTCTGACCTGCAAAATCATCCTCACCTCAGGTCTAATCCTGCGTAATTCTAATAAAGACTCTGAGGGCTGTATGCACTAATCTGATATGCCTCCAGAAAGAGGGAAGAAGAGCAGGTGATGACAAAGGTGGTGATGATATTGATTATTCTGATTTGATGAAGGTGATACTGAATGCATTAGTGATGATGAACATACGGATGAGGATGACAATGGAGGTGATAATGATAAAGTCCGTCATCATTATCCAATCCGGGCTGGAAATTTGTCTTCAGCCTCAGCTCAGAAACTGTAAACAGATAAATTAAAACTCTACAGCTGATAGATTAAAGATTCAGGAGAGGTACGCAGCCATTCACTGCGCGGTTGTAATAGTTCATCTGGTGTTGTCATTGTCCCTGACAGCCCAAAGGACAAAGACCTTTAACAAAGGTTGTTTTGTGGGTGCATTTTCCACTGCCAGGCTGAGGAGTTGGAAAATTAAAAATCAAAGATCATGCAACTACTTTCAAAACCTTTTCCACACCTGAACTGCACTCGGTTATTGCAGCTGTGTGTTTATTTTTTCTCCAGGTTAATTTAAAATGCTGTTTGATGAATATCTGCTTTTTGAATTTCACGTTTCCAAAGCAGGTAGTCGTACCAGAGTGTTAAGCATGTGTTTCTTAACTTTAAAAAAAAACAGAAAAACATTTGGTGTTTATTTACATGCCTGAAATCAGTGTTGATTATGAAGGTGATGCTAATGATGTCTATGAAGATGATGATGATAAGGATAATGAAAACAGCAGGGAACATGACAGCAGTGATTAAAGTTTTGATGAAGAAAATTAAGGTGGTGACAGTGAGGGCGATGGCTACGATTACGGTCATTTGATGCTGATTATATTAATGTTAATGATGATGATGCCAATGATGGTCACTGTGAATAAGGAGAACAGAATAAATATGTATTGACCCATCAGGGCAAGAGATTACTATCTCACTAATAGAGACCACAATAAAAAACTAATAACAATTTCCCCAGTCTATTAAAGAATTGAGTCAACCTGAAGAAGTTGGAATATGGAAGGTTTGTTTCCACCATTTATTTATTAATTTAGTATCTTGAAATGTACTAATAAGAACGCATACTGCTCACACTGGGGTTTTTTTTTTTACCATAGTTTTTCATGTATTTTTTAATCATAGTCTTTCAGTCATTACTTTGATCACTACTTTAGTCTCTTTTTATTTCTAAAACTAAAATTATACTAAATAAAAGTACTTATTACTTAACAACATAAAGAAATGAAAGTGTTAGATGCGAGATAAAAGTACAAAAACCTTGAAAAAAGTTGCCAATAACACTTATTGGAAATAAACCTTAAAGTAGACTGCTTCACTTTGCGCAACTATTTTAAATCCCGGTAGAACTGCAACCACGTATAGCGCAATATTTTTTTATTCGCATATGGAATAAGAGAAGTTGTACTTACATCTTATGCATTCAGCTGTCACCACATATGGCTTTGCAAAAATTGCACAAAAATCACTTGCAGAAACAAAAACATGATATTCCAGAAGCACGTTGCGATCCGATCAGCTGTTCATAGTACTTCCTACGTTGGAACAGACGACGTCAGCGCGAACTATCGCATGTGCGCCATTAGCCTACCTGCCAAAACCGGGAGTGACATCATATTTCTTGGGAAACGTAGTTTTTCCCTTTAGGGCATTTATACATGTATACTGGTGTTTTTAAAAGTCATGTTTGACTTTATGCTTTTCTGTATAGTTTCTGGGCGGCTTAGAATTCAAATTGCACTGTTGGAAATAGTTTATTTTGATGCAGATTTCGTTTTTTTCTGCAAATTTGCATTATAATATTTATTTTCGTTTTTTCTGCAGCATGTAAAAAATTGGTGTGTCTCAAAAATAAAACTATGAAGACACTCAAAATAAATTTCCTGTGGCTGGAAACGATTTTGTGCAAATTTTTATGCATTTACAGTTTTGAGGGATATACCTCAAACACCTGAAATTTCTCTATTTTCTATGGATTTAATGCATACATATAATTAAAATTTGGGGTATAACGGTTGTATCAACGTATAGCAACTTGAAATGCTCCCAAAACTGGCACTACAGCATGTAAAAATATAAAGATAAGCTCTGGCGAACTTGGTTCTATGGTGGGTCTTAAAGGGTTAAGAGATAAATAAAAGCCTATGAGCTAGCTCTGTCAGGAAAATCAACCTGTGATACACATGTTCACTCTTCTACCTTACTATTTTATGGAAGTTTGTTTCCACCACAAAATTTGGAAAAAGAAGAAAAGAAAGAAAGAAAAGCGTAAAAAAAAAGTGAAGGAAAAATCAGGTGGTAAACACATCTGGTGGTAAATTTAAGCCTCAGTTTCCCATCTCTTCCTCTGACATGTCAATGACACTCCTGACCAGCATTCCCTCCTGCTGTTTCAAGCCTTCCACTACCCCAGCATCCTCCTGTAGGCTCTGGTGAGATAATTATTCATTACCACCTATTTTTATGTGTATCATGCTGTGGGGAGTCATGCACTTGGAAGCTTGATGCTAAAATTTAACTATATGCCTTTGCTGTAATAAATCATTTGAAGTTGTCTGACTGACTATAATAGAGAAATGGTAAGCTGAAACTGGTCCAGATCGAGTCTGAAACGAGTTCAGTTGAACACATTTGAAGATGTCAGATGCTGTTGAGGAATGACTTTTTGTCCATCTGACAGGGCTGTGGGGGTCTGTCAGATGAAAAAGGATGGGAACCTCTTAGATATATAAAAGTGTCTTAGCTTACCTCAGATGTTCCTTATCATTACACTGCATGCTGTCTTTCTCTTGGCTTGCATTATCATTCAACAGACATAAAATACCATCCGTGTCATCAAATATCATGCACCCATATTTAAAACAGCTGTACTGGTAGAGCTTTTAATATCAGCAAACACGCTGTTCCACCTCGATGCCCCTGGATATTCAGATGACCCCCTCCTGCCAGTCACTGCATTGAATCTGCTGATGACTAAGATCTGCTACACTAGATCTTCTTATGTAACTGTGTCTCTCCTGCTGAGCTGTGAGAAATAATTTGCGAGGTAGCAGCCCTGACTTTAATTACTCTAAGTATCGTCTTTAGCTTGAGACCAGAGGGAACGAATTCCAAAGACAACTTCTGAGACACGTTTCACTCAACATGACCCAAAGCTGTGCTGATATTTTAAAGAAAGCCATACAAGGTCATATAGGTCAAAGCACAAACATATAACCTGATGTAGTGCAGCTTTAATGTACAGAAAAATGTTGCCTGAGGCAAGGTGGACAGTTCAGGGTCCTGCACAAGAAAAACATGCAAACCACATCCCAATGGGATAAGCGAGAAGTGGTGATAAAAGAGAGAGGAGATGAGAGAGTGGAAGATGGGAGCTTGATAGGGAGACATAAAGATGGAGAGGAAGAAAGATGGAGAGAAAAAGAGGTGGAGTGGGTGGCAGTGGCAGATAGATTTAACCCAAGGGCAAGTTTGAGTCTGACAAACTGTCAGTAACTGAGCGGGGGTGACTACAAGTCTACATGTAAATTGGATGCAAATCTTATGTGTACGTGTGTCTGTATGTGTGTGGTATGGCTGAGGAAGTGTTAGTCACTACACATATCACAGTACGCCACAGGGGACGCAACGGTAAGACAGTGAGTGTGTGGGGGTTTATGTGCAGGGACTTGTGATGTGCTCGGTGTGAGTACGGACCGCATGTATATGAGGTGCGTGTGTGTGTACGGACCCGAGCTTGCATTTTAAAGTTTCTGTGGGCAGTATATGTGCTCGATGCATAAGTCGCTTCTTCCTCAAAGGCTGTGTGGGTGCGTGTATTTCTGTGTGTGAGTCTCCAAGGAGACAGATTCTGTCCTGTGGAATGAGAGTGTCGTCAACCATCAGCGCTTCTCACTGACACGGAGTTCCTCAAAGACACAGAGATGAAGAGAGAGGAGGAACAAAGAAGAAAAGGAAAAGAAAGTCTTTTGAAGGATAAACCATGGGATTAGATAAGGTGCTCCTTCTGGACCATTGAGCCAGTGTACTCTATGTGTGTGTCGGAGAATGTGTGTGTGGAGGAGAGCCCATTGCACTGAGCACATTAGCTGCTCGGGGTGAACAAAGCCCCTCACCTGCGAGCTTTATAATATGGGCCTGGGAGCCAGAAAGGGGCTCAGTATTTGTGTGTGTGCAAGTGCAGCCCTGTGTGCAAGCCAGCAACAGGAAAAAGGATGGGTTTTTACTGAATAGAAAAACCAATCTGGCTGCGCATGTGTGCCCCATATCTAGCTTCCATTGATGTGTGTACGTGTATGTGTGTGCATGACAGCAGAAAATGGGGGCTGCATAACCTTGTATTCAATGGGCAGCCATTCTGCTTGTATGTGATTGTGTGTGTGAGTTTGTGACCTAAATCTAGCTGGTGTGTATAAGTGCACATGTGTGCCTGTGTGTGTGCTTCTCATACATTCCTTCTTGCATGTGGCATAAATCCCTTTATGTGAATCTGGGAGATTTCCAGATGCTGTTCTAATGTTGCACTATTGTTGTGATAATGTGTATTATGGTACTTTGTTATTGTGCAGCGCCATGTATCTCATCACAATAGCAGAATGGACAACAATCTGAGAGTGCACGAGTGTTGCTCCCCACCGTGACCAAAAGTGGCCAGAGCCATTTGAATTGGATTATCTCATACATTTTCTATTATCCAGCAAGACCTTGAAAGAGATAGGCCTGCTGAGAGTCACAGCCAGAGATTTAAAGGGTTTGGCCAATTTGTAGGATGCCGCCTTTCTTAAATAGAAACGTTTGTTTGACTTATTTTTATTTTTGTCGGCTTATCCAGGTTAGTTTTGTTGAGATCAAGGCACTCCTTAAAAGCACAGCTAACTTACTGGCAGCACAAAGCAGGTGAAAACAATTAAAAGATGTCAGTGTGGATGATGATTAATCTCAGAGAAGTATGCAAGAAAAAAGTAGAGCAAGAAGGAACGGGGTAAACAGAGATGAAGCTCTTGCTACAGCAGCTGAAAAATACAGGTATTGGGTAAAATACCTTGTAATGATGGCCTCCCAAACTACAAAGATGGGTCAGTTCTTAACACCAGTGGTGTTTCACCATGTAGGTTTTTTTTTATGTTGAGATTTTGATTTTACTCAAATGTTACTTCAAGGTAAATCCATTGAAGGTCTACAGCCTTTTTCTATGTAACTGGGACAACATCTCTAGGGATGGTTGGTGCTGTTGAATTGAATGTCATGACATAATTTTATCAATGCTTTAAACACAGAGACTATACTTCAGAGGCAGCCGGAGAGCCCAACATAGAACATTTCCTCGTTTTGCAGTTTTGTTCTGCAGAAAAATTTAATTGCATCTTCTCTACCTCATGCTCCACTTCTCTTCCAATTTTTTATGGAACTTGGGTAAGTAGCTTTAGCATTTAAAGAAATGCAACAGTCAATTAAATTTACCCCTAAGTTCATAGCTGGATGCGTAAAACCATTTTCAGGTAAAAAAGCTCTTCTCATCCTAAAACTCCGATGACAAATTTTCTGCTCTTTTGTTTTTTGGCGCACATACATACATATACAATACAGAGCATGCACGACCATATCTCTGAATACTCCTTGCAACCATTTAGCAGCTGAACTACCATCTCCAGCTGGTTGCTAATTCTGCACAGTGCATTTTGAAATTTATTTGGCTAAATAAAGAGGACTGAAACAAAAATAATCAGGTGTGCTGTCGTTAATAGCACACATGGGGTTTAAGAGCTTCATTGATTAAGTTTAAAAGCAAAAAAACCCAACAGGTGTAATCTTTGTATATTTCAGTATGTACGAATAAAAGTTAGGTTGCAGATTTTCTTCCAAAGTAATTTGTCACCTCATGCCAGAAAGTTAAAGCTGCACTTCAGATTGACTGATTATCAGTTCTACAAATTCCAACCCAGTACTTGTGACCTTGCAGAAAACACCCTTCTCGAGCTGTTGTGGTGTGAGCAAACTTTTGATGAACATGTGAAGAGGCAACGCACAATACAAGCTGCGTGCTTGATGTTGTGTGATCAATTAAGACACACAGCTGTTCATTTTCCAAGCTGTTTGTGTCATTTCACTGCCTCAGACAATAGCTGCTGCTCGGATGCGGTGCAGTACTGTTGCATTTGTTCTCTGAGCTTCGGTTATTGGTGACTAAATCACAATATAGTGTATTAATAGGTGAGCGATCTTTTGAAATACTTATCCTAAAATTATATTTTATACATAAAGCTGTTTTCACCTTGAAGAACAAGCTTATGTTAAGACAAAGCTTGTCATCTTTAACATGACAAAGAAGCACAAGGAAGTGCTATTCTTTGCTGAAATATATATGTGCCTATACTTTATAAATACTTTGAATAAAGGACTTGTAGTCACTGTAGTGATTTTATATTTTTGAAATGACAGTGGTTACAATAACCTTGATTTCCCCTCCCTAACAGTTTTCTTTATCTGCCTGATCACCTGATTGTCTGCTCTTGTTTCTTGTCTTGTTTGACTTTATTGCATCCACCACCTGGCAAATAACTTTGTGAGAAATCCTTAGTTTAACAGACAAAAACTTTCCAAATTTAACCAAAGTTGTTAAAAAAGAAACAACGCAAATATATAAAAAAGCAGATCCTCCTTTAAATTTTACATAAGCTCCAATGATTTTAGTGTCAGTATTCTCATCTCTTTTCGCCAGTCTTGAGTCTCTCATAAAACTTCCTGTAATCCTCAAAGGATTACAGCAAGGGATGGACCTGCATGTATGTGTGTGTGCAGAAAAAGGCACAGCATGAGCAGTGACAGAGCCAGAGTCTAACAGGGGGAACCAACCTCGCCAGGGCTCCAGAGCCTAGATTCATTGCTTTAGCAGCAATGCATTTTTGATGTACCCCCTTTCTGCTTCAGCTTCACCATACGACCCTGACGGAATAACAGCGCCCCCAGCAACCATCAGTATAGCTTAAATTTTCCCTGTGACGTTTGCAATGTGTTGGTGTATGTGTGTGATGAGAAAGCAGGTGCACAGAACGACGAAAAGAAAGACAGAAAGGGAGAGGGAGACATCGAGAAAGGGAGAAAATGTTCCCCCTTGCCTGTTAAATATTTGAGAAGCCTTCTGTGGAACAGTGATGCAGTCAGAGACAGGCCTGTTAGCGCTCTCTGTGTATGTATGCGTGTGTGTGTGTGTGTGTGTGTGTGTGTGTGTGTGTGTGTGCGCGCGCGCACGCGCGCACGTTTGGTTTTTGCAGAGAGACAGGGCAGTTAGTTTGGACTAATTCAGCCGTGAGTGAGAGGGAGCACTTTCAATGTTTATTTATCTACCTGGGAGAAAGAAGAAGGCAAAAAAAGAAGAGGGGAAGAGAGAGGGGAGAGAAGAGGAAGGGGTTGGAGGGAGAGAGATGGAGAGAAAGAGGCTGGCCAGGTTGTCACAAACCATTAGACAGACGGACCCAGTGTGCTCTGCCCCATGTCAATGAGAGAGAGCCGGCTAAAGACAACCATTTGTGTGTTGTGTGTGTGTTAATGCGCGTGCATCCTTGTGTGGCTTTGTGTTTATTTATGGATGTGGGTTTTGCACAAGTGCTTGAATTCACAAAGAAATAATGTGCACTTGTGTGACTGGCACAGGAGCGAGAAATTAGCAGAAAGAAAGGTAAAAGGTTTGAGTGAGAGTGTGTGTGTGTGTGTGTGTTTGTGAGAGAGTGAGTGAGTGAGTGAGTGAGAGTGAGAGAGAGAAACTAAGTCTCTAGACACTGTTGAGAAGATGAGGCAGGATGCCCTCATTGTTTAAAACAAAAGGAGCTCTCTGTGCCACAGAATAAAATATCCAAGGTTCACACAAACACACACACACACTTTCATTTGCCTCTGTCTGTGTGTGTGTGTTGTTAAAACATCAATATTGCAGCTTTCTGCCAAACCGCTGCTTAAATAGAAATGAAATGTAAATAAGACTGATGTGATCAGACAGCACATGACAAAAGACCGAGAAATGTGTAGGTTCTTAAAGATTTCAAGGTGTACGTGAGTAATGAGAGTTTTTGAGGGGCATCTATAGCAAGCAGGTAGCCTAGATAAACAATGTTTCAAACACACACACACACCTTCAGGCCAAACTCCTACTAAAACTCACTTGGGGTTGGAGCTATTCCAGTAAACAGCGTGTCTGTCAAATATGATCTTCTCCTCCGCCCACACGGACACCCAAGACAGGATGGCCAGCAACACCACCTCCATCACACACTTCTGCCCGAGCTGGCACAACATCATAGACATCTAGGGGGGAGTCTTTTATTACTAACTGATATCAGGCTTTCACTGCGCTGCTGCTGCTCCAGAAATCCTTTCTAGATCATCAATGTCCTTCTGCGCGTCTTTTGATAAAATCGGCTCGGCGGTTAACTGGCTTGATGCTTGAAGTTCCGATAACCTCGGGGGTGTTTCAAGTCATACTGAATGTTTGAAATTCACTCTCAAACTTGGCCAATTGCGTATAAAACAGAAGAATTCACATGGTATTTACGAAAGCGTCGTCGTCGGCAGGATGCTCCTCTGCAAGGTCCGAAAGTTTTCTCCCATTACGCGCAGCCGGAGAGAGAGATGCGCTACCTGGATTAGGTCCTGTCTCTCGCTCGTTCGCTCTCTTTCTCTCCCTTTTCAGAAAAATGGTAATCAGACTCCAGAATTCATCCGAGGTTTACAATTCTGTCGGTGATATCGTAGCTCATCAGCAGACCTAAGACAACGCCAGAACCGGCCGTCATATTTGTTTACCCAGATTTCTGCTGTGCCTGGCGCACGCTTTGTTCCGCTTGTTCCACGGTGCAAATCTCTTTGCAGCCTAAAACTGCGTCCACTTGACCTTTTCTCTTATTGCAGTTCAAGAAAATGCATTCCGCACACAAAAGCGCGCTCCTTTTCGCTATTTTTTGCTCAAACTTGTCACAAAATAACATTTGCAAGACGGGAGCATCCTTGTTAAACAACCGTAAGCTCTCACGGCGTGTCAACTTGGTGATCCCTCCGCTGCCACTGGCTCCAATCCAACGTAACTCCAGTTACTGCGCGTCTTTCCGTGCGTCACGCTGACCGGCGCAGGCAGGGAGCCGTCGATGATTACAGCTTTAATCCCAACACGCTCCCGTGCAACCTCCACCTATAGCGGCAACATCACTCAGAGGTACCCCGACTCGGTGTAAGTAACCCCCACCCCCTCTCTCCATCTCCCGCTCGCTTTTCTTTCTGAGCGGGCGGGGTCTGGAGCCGTGCTGTGCTGCGCTCCCTCTGGGGACTCGTGGCTGGCTGACTCACTGCGCCCTGGCCATATGCAGCCGGAGATGTATAGTGGAAAGTCTGAAGTCACTTAAACGCTTCATTCTAGGTAGTTAAATTACTTTTTATTGTGACACGTAAATAGTTGACATTAAGACCCCCCCCCCCCAATAGGGAAATGGTAAATTATAGCTGAAGTTGACTTTGTTATTTTTCACCACAATCATCAATTTGACTAAAGACTGTTTGTTTGCATCTTATCGGGGCATGTAAATCGCCCACGAAGTTCACTGTTTGAAAGCCGCTCTCTGATGAATAGAGAGAGAAAGAGGGCGTCTGATGGATCGCTGGAACAGTGGAGTCATTTTCCATCAGTGTCCATTAGGCCCAAATGGCAAGCGGAGGCAGCACCGAGTCTAAAACCTGTGAGCCATAAACCTCCAGATAGCTGTTTGACAGAGCCCTGCCACCCCTGATGCCTCTGTCCTGCGAGAATGTGCAGACTACTCTGCGAAAAACGTATCCATCGCAGGTACTTAGTCTCCCCCCAAAGGAAGACGAAATAGTAACTACACTTGTGGTTCCCGCAAAGCGCTCCATGCGTTTTCGAACACGTGTTGATAAGACTATGTTGTGCAAAATGAGCTCCAGCGAGGATCAATCCAGTCTCAACAAGATGAGAATTGATTGCAGAAAACAGTTTTCAACAATTTCATTTGCATTCTTTAGAAGGGCATTACCACATTAAGAAAATGAAAGGAAAGAAATACAATTTGCAGAATCACGAGCGAGTAAAAGGGTTTTCAAGAGCGACCTCTAACCAACTTTGATGTTCCTACAAAAGACAGTTTCCCCCAAATCAAACCCAAATTACTTGTTCCAAACTTCCCAAACCTAAAAGGCCCTGTTATATTAAGTCCAAGCTTTCTACTGCTCCATCCTTCACATCTCATTGTGCCTCTTGGTTGGACCCTTTATGCAAAGTGGCCTAGTTTTTCCTCTGCCCTGCTCTGCCTGCAAAGTAATGTCTATAATTTGGGCTTCAAATTCAGGCAGGGATAGAACCCATGCACCCCCATAACCCAAATACAGCTGCATGTTGTCCGCCTCTGTGTATGAATTATTCAACATCTGTCTGAGGCGTGCATATGTAAACAGGTGGATAGTCTCCTGATGGCTTTCTTAAGAGGAAACACTACAGACCAAAGACATCCTTCACCTCAGTTTCATACTTTTCCTCCTCAACTGTTACACTCTTAATGCGAGTCTAAAGCTCATGTAAGTGATACAGACTAAACAGTGTTGAGTTGATTCTGATATTACAGCCTCTTAGGTGAACCTAAATCTAAGAGTGTTGGTCAGAGAGTCAGCATAAGGGTGCATGCCTCCTTAATGTGGTGTTAAATCCTAGAATATATTGCTGGTTAAGCTTGTGATTGCACTGCAGTTTAACTCTACTCAAGAGAAATAAATTATAGATATGAGTAAGCTCCAAGATTCGAAAATCCAATGTGTTTTCAAATGGTTCATTCACAAACCAGCCATTCAAATTCAGCGTTTTCCTGACTTAAATGGCTGCTTTAGGGATTGAAAATGTCAGAAATTGTATACAGAACAGCTCCTTGAACCACTTGTCCACCCTGCCCCCATTCATTAAGCATGAGGTTTTCATTTGTGTGTGGCCTTTATGTTTGCCAGGGCGTGCTTGATTAGAGACCGCAGTACTAATGTAAATAAATGTTGCCAGATGTGGTTGAATTACTACGCCACATGGTTTCATTTAGTCCCATGCACATGGGCACTGGCGGGATCAAGCAAGAGACACCCCAAGGGTCTGTATTTGGGAAACAAATGGGAGGGCAGGTGGGGTATGATTACACAAATTGTACACTTATGTTTAAAGTGCACATGCAGTGCACTTTCTGTGTGCTTTAGACAGTGCAAAGGAGTTGAGCAGTAAAAAAAATAAAATAAATAAAGGCCTTCTTTGGTGTCGAGTAACTTGTGAATCAGAGCAATCTTGGAACAAAAATGTTCTGCATGAAAGTTTAAAATTAGATCAAAGCACCATATTCTGTGAGCTAAGAACATTACGTATCTACATTTGGATCATCTTACTTTGAGTTACCCTTCCACCCAAGTATGTAATGTCTTTGTGTTTCTGTATATTCCAAAGAGGTTTCTGTGCACACAGGTCTCTGCTTCAAATTAGTCTTAGTAGAGAGTGAAATGGAAAGATGCTGCAAGCAAACTAAAGTCTCTGAGGCAGCATCAAAAACATAGGTGAACATTAAACGTGAGATTTGTTGCAATTTTTAATGACTTTAAACATGAAAATGCACGTTTGGGCTAACACCACCTTAGTTCAGCATGCCAAAATATCATGCAGATTTTTCCCCATTTTGGCTGTGCTCATCAAATATTCCGACTGACATCTTTCTTCAATATGACCTTCAAGGCATGCTTTTCTGCACAATGTAATGGCACGGGAAAAACGAGCGTGAAATTCAAACCAAGCCGGAGCTCGCTATATTTACGATTGCACTCGATGAGCTGCTGGCTCTATACAACAAAATCCAGGTCTCAGCCACAAATACACACCACTGGGCTCAGTTCTATTCTCATTTGTCCCCCCCCCCCAAAGGCAAGGAAGAGCTGAGGTTAATCCTCTCCACTGCTCTGTAAGGAAGTAGTAGAAGAAAAAGGAGGATAGCGAGACAAGGGAAAAAAAAAAAAAAAAAAGGATATAATGCCAGAAAGCCATGGGAAGCACTTGAGATTAAGCCACTAACTATTGAGATTGTGTGAGTGGCAGGTAAAGTCACCTCTGTTCAGAAACCTTTGATCACCACCAGAGAACAATACCTCCCCCTAGTGGCCAAAAAGGTGTACACCTAAAATTACTCAGGGGTTTGGGGTTCACCTCTCCTCACATCCCAGGGCATCTCTGATAAAACATGGATGCCAGATATACTGGGCAGCTATACTCCAGTTTTTCCTTAATCATTAACTTTATGAGATACAGTACCTTGGTTTCCACAGCAACACCCCTCCTTCCCGAGTTACACCTGCTAAACTTCAAAAGGTCAAACGAGAGCACAGGAGAATTACTCTGAATCAGTGAGAATAGTGAGTATCCAGCACTGCATCTCCAATTAACTCACCACAGTTTCATCAAGGAATTGTAACAGGATTGCGCTGAGTCCAGATGAGCAGTCAGTCAAGTTTAGATGGGATGAGTATGAAGCTGGAAACGCAGTAAAGGACAAAATACAACCCACCAGCAGTAAACAGGATGAGAAATGTTGAAAATGTTACAAGATGTTAACCGGTACAGAAGGAAAGCGAGGAAGAGACAGAAACCAAATGAGGCCAGATGAAAGAAAGAACAAACTAAAGATTTATTGAAGGCAGCAGAAGATGCAAGAGACAAGATCAGAATGGCAAGGGGGAGTGGGGCACATACAGAGACACTTCTGTGTTCATATAGGTTTAATGTCTTTGTGTTACAAAAGTTTTTTTTTTTCTGTTTTACAGCTCAGGAGAGCTTAATAGGTCTGTGCTGTTTTATCAAAATATACATGTTTTGAACGTATGTGGATATACTCCAAATGATTTTGTGGTACAAAAACATGAATATATACAACCATCAACCCCCTTCATACAATACCCCCACCCCCAGGCCCCATATAAAAAAAGAAAAGAGAAAAGTAAAAGCTTTTAACAAAATTGAAAGGCATACAATTTTTCTACACAACATCACAGCTAGGACTGCGGTTCAATTAAGTATTCATTCTAAGCAATCTCTACCAAAGTAGGCTCTTTGTAAAGTCAATCAAACAAAAGGGGTACAATATACAGTATATGTTGTTAATCAAAAGACAATTTAAATTAATGTGACTTTTTCCAAAGCATCTGAGGAATAGAACTTGGAACTGCCTCGTATTTGTTGTAACGTGGGGGTGAAAGACGAGACAAAAAAAAAATACTCCTAAGAAATCAGAACGCTACAAAACAGCAGGGGTAGAACATACTTTGGTCCTTAACAGCAATAACCGTCTGCAGCTACATGAAGCTTTGTTAAATCATGCATAAGAATCTTACAAAAATAGAGAGAGCACATCTGTATCTGGTCCAAGACAACAGTGGTCAAGGCTGTGGAAACTGGTGCTTGAGGCACACAGGAATGTGACAACGTGTAAGACTTCAGCGTGGTGGATCTATTGTTGAGAAAAAAAGTGCACTAAACGCACCTGACTGTGGCATAAGTGTACACCGACAGGGTACTGGGTGAGGACTCTCTCACCCTGCAATTCTGGTATCATAAATTTAAGGAGAAAAAAAAAAAAGATATACTGGGATTTCAAACACCATTCAAGACTGTTATTACCATCAATTGACAAGTGAGTCAGAGCTGCCCTCTCACAGGTACGATTACCTGAATATAATGGGATAAAGGCATCTTTGTAGACAGGCTAAGATACAAACACCTGAATGAGAGGTAAACAAAATCAACTAACCGTGCCCGTTTCAGCCTTAAATTAAAAACTTAAGGAGTCAAGGCACTGAGATAGCAATCAAACCCAGCTACTACAAATAGCTATCAGTTAAGCTTAGAAGTGATACAAGTAAATTTTAACATTTAAAAGAGATAAATGAATATATGTGTCCACATATATTTATATATATATATATGAACGTAATGTGGTTAAATGAGGCTCCAAACAACTGTCCTGAGGACTAAGTGATAGGAGACTGTAAGACAAAAAGGCTGAATACAGCTCTACACCTGCAACAATACACCTAACAGAGCTACATCACCTAGCAAGGATATTAAGCATCTAACTGACTTACATTCATAGTTTCTAGATACATATAATGGGGCTATATGCATACAGAGATAAACATTTGTTTTTTTTAAACAAGAAACAGAAGATTAAATGAGCCACTTTTCCCCATTTTAACAATGCTGGTACAAACCAAAGGACAAAAAAATAAAATAAAAATTGAGAGCCATATATTACCAAATTAAGCCAGAGCAAATCTGTCTGGAACAAATTCAAAGTAAGGCACAAGACTGTAGAGAGAAAGACAGCGAAAGAATGCATTCAACCAGACCTCTTTCATAGCAGTGATGTTGTTATGAAATAGGAGGGTGTTGTTAATCACATTAACTGTGGCTCTGCACTTAAACCTTCATTAATATCATTAGTAACACTTGTGTTTACTTCCATTTCACATAAAACAGCTGCTGTGAAACAGGACTATTGAATAACCTTTGATAGTGGTATGGATCCCCAGAAGTAAATAGGTGGAAAGTCACACAGTAAAATAAAAATGGATGCTGGGAAATAAGTTTTATGGTCTCCGAGTCAAAACTTAATCCTTTGTCTCAAACCGTTTCTCACTGGCCAAACAGGTTCTAAGTGGCATTTCAAAAAGGCAAACACACACACACACGTATCTCAACACAACTACTGTAATAAAAAGGAATGCTGAAGTGTGTCTGGTGCGGATACAATTCATCCACATAAGCATACATCTGTGGCGGAGGGTGTTTAAGTGATTTGGTCTTAAAAGGACAGTTCAACAGCTGCCTCTACTTTACCTCCAATTTAAAAAGAAAAAGAAAATACAAACATGTTTCATTGTAGAATGTTGCCTCTTTCCCAGGACCCCATATGCAAACTTATGGTGGGGGGAAAAATTATTAAATGTTAGACTGGATTTGATCCCGACCTCCTAATAAAGCTTTTATCAAGTTTTAGATGAATTGTTTCATTTGCAAGAATGCATGAGTTTCCATTGTTACAAGAGTTAGCAAGTGTAACAAAGCTTAAAGGACAACGCGATAAGCCCCTTTCAGACATGCAATCCCTTCCAATAATCTGACAGCATCCAAAGGTGTCGGGTTTGTGCTAAATGAACACCCTAGCCACTTAACCTACAAAAGCTGTGACAGCACTCTTACTAGGTTGGACCTTATGTAAGACTTTCAGCACACGAGCGCGTGCAGTCACAGCATTATCACTGTGCATGTCTCTAGTACATCTGTTAGATGCACAGCTCACTAGAGAATGCCTTAAACAGCAATAATGTAGATAGTAACATTTTGCATATTTGAAACATCTATGAGAGATCTCTGAGTGTCTGTGGGAGGAGCGGTGTGCAGTCCTATGATCAGCATTGTGCAACAAACACACCCTGCTCTTAGTGACAATGGCAGAAAGAATATTCCAAAGTGCGGTTACACCTCACTGGCATTGCTACTGACAGTACTTGTTCACACAAGTCTTTTGCAGGTATTGTGGCTCTCTCCGTCATTGTTGTGGATTTGTGAGAACGAACGCTACAGTTTAAGCAAGGAGTCTCTAAATGACAGAATGCTGTCAGATAAACAGATAAATTAAACGGGCAATGTTTAGTAACTCATGAAAGGATGCCAGTGTACAAATTCAGGAGCTTTTCTTTTAAGGATAACACAGAAGAATAGGTGTTTTTTTTAATAATAGGCATTCTGAGTTGTCACAGTGGGGAAGCAAAGGTATAATAATGATTACTGTGAAACAGCTTGTATTAAAAATAGGACCTATCTAAGTGGAGCCCTCATTAATACATCCCTGCTTTCCCCACTTTGAAAAGTCAATAGCTCTACGGAAGTCATCTACCAGTTTATGTCAGTCATTTTTCTACACTTTAATTTAAAAAGCTTTGACATCAACTTAAGACTTTACAACATCAACCAACAAAAAATTAAGTTGTCCCCCCCCCCATTTTCTTAAGCTTAGAAGAGAATCACAATGAATAAACAATGTTGAACCTATTAATGACGGTGAATGATTTGTTGTGAAAGGGGCAACATTCATCAAAAGAAACAGCTATAAATAGGTAATGGTGGCCATTTCCACTGATTGCAACCTCAAGAGTGGTAGCATTCAGATGGCAACAGACTTGGAGGATGAAAGGAAAGGCACTCAGATGGTGGACTTGGAGAAGGACACTCGAAGATGGTGGTTTTCCCCCAGATCATGGTTGTGGAACTCGATGAGGGACTCTATTGCCTCCTCGACTGAGCCCATCTGAATCAGAGCCATCTTGCGATCTTTTCTGTTAAAGTAAAATAAAAAAATAAAAAATTTGAACAATTTGTTCTCAAAGTGTAAGATCCAGCGCACTTGTGTGTGGGTTTTTCACCATTTGCTTTGTTGTACTCTCAAAACTAGGTTTAGTTCATGTGTCTATCAGACTAAAAAGGCCAACACTTTACAACCTTAATTTAAAGCAGGCAATTTAACCAAGAGCTGCTGTAGAGTGTTCTGAAGAAAGAAGAACTCAGCCGCAAAAAACAAACAATTTGAGAAAATTGGGTTTAAATGGACTAAAACTTACTGAAAGAACTTGAAGGCCTTGACTGTTGCTCCTGAGCTGGCAAATAGCCTCCTGAGATCATCCTCCACCACAGAAGGCCTGAAAGCAAAACAGCAGAGAAGTTAAAAAGCTTTGTAGGTTTATGTTTGTTTACTAAGCTGCAGGTTTCTGTGTCTGAAGTTGTAAAACAACAAGGCATGATTAAATATAAAAGCCACCCCCTCCTCCACATACTGAGAAATAATGTCACGAACACCTGAAGGAAAAAGCTTACTGTGCAAAAGGTTGCTGGGTTAGAGCAGAAATGACGCCAAGGTTAACACTCACGGTATGTTGGAGAGGTGGAGTGTTGCAGAGGGTGGAAAAATGTTGGAGTAGTTTTTGGAGCCAGGCTTCTTAAAACGGTGCAGTGGAGAGTTGCTGAAATCCTTTGTGAGGCCCTGGTCCTCGTGGCCTTCTCTGGGAAGCTGCACTGTTGTGTGTTTTGACAACGTCACACGCATGGCCCTGCCATGAAGACGCTGGCCATTCAGGTGGCTCATAGCTGAAAAACATAAGTCACATAAACATGGTTTCAACACACTATTTGTTAGCACATTCTCCATCACTTAATTTAACTCTAAACAGCCACAACAATAAGCAGATAATCAGCCATCTATCACAGGAGGAGCTGAATTACCCTTCTAAGCAAAGGCTCCAAACAATGCACAGTATAATAATGTGAGGAGGAAAAAAAGAAAAAAAAGATGAAAGTGGTAGATCAAAGACAGAAAATTGTGTTTTGTAGGGCTGCAGCGTCGCTACCTAGTTGAGCCTGTGTGCCATCAGACATCTGGATTAGAGCATTCTCCTTTTTATTGAACAGGATCTTCACTCTCATCACATCGCCATACACACCTAAGGAGGAAGGGGAAAAGCATCACAATGCAAGTCCAGCAAATGCTACACGCATCATGCCTAAACCAGGAGCCACACAGTCAATCACAGCAACAACAACAATTTAAACCATCAAATCAGATATAAATAGTCACACTAAGCCTAAGGAAACAGTGTGATTGAAGTTACCGTTAGGCTATTCTAGAATCTTTACGTTCAATTCTGCATGGGTGTCCTGTAACCATTCCTACATAAGCCCTCTTAAAACTAACTACACATGGATGCTAAAATGCCTTAAGAGGGGAGAAATCGTGATTTGAAGACAAAAATCAAAGATTAGTAAAATGAGTAGTAGTGATCAATTTGATTGCTCTACTGTGAAGATAGAGTTGATTACTTCCCAAACTTGAGGGTCTAAACAGAGACATGCAGAAATAATCTAAACATGCACATACCTACATTTGAATAACTGAGAAAAACTGCAAGAGAATAAAACTGTGACATAATCCTGAGATTATGTCAACCCATAATCACAAAAAAAGCTGCAGCATTTCATCATTCTAGTGCAGCAGAGAGAGAGAATCACTGAAAAACAATCAGCATGTAAAAATGAAATTTGACCACTTTTTATGGCTAAATTTGGCTGGTGCAGAACCAGTAAAGGTTTGACTTTTATCCTCTTCTTTATGGTGATGCTTTAAAATTTAGATCAGCCTCCTGCCTCATTGCCAAACAAAATCATTCCCACATTTCTATTTAGCGGGGCAATATTTACATTGAAGGGCTTTGCTCTTTGAAGATGGGAAAAGTGCAAATGTTTTTTGCCCATGGACAAGTATCATAGCTTTTAAAAATTAAATGAAATGCTGCAGCTTTGTGGCATTCTCACCATACTTTTCTCACACAAACCCACAACAACCAAAACAGGTCATACAAACCCTCAAACAGACACCCCCACCCGCCATAGCCCTGTACTCTGATGATGAGCCATCAGTGGTTAAAAATAAATAAAAGCCAACAACATGAGACAAGACATGCCCACCTTGCCAGGTAACAGTAGTAATAAAAAAAGGAGATGAAAGGATGATAACGTACCGAAAAGAATAAAGAGGCAGTGTGGCGTAACGCTCTTTAGAGACAGCAGGAGGGAGCAGCGGGGCAGGGGGCCAAAAAGGGGAGAGGGAACAGGGGACAGGGGAAAAGAGACGGAGCGGAGTGGAGGACAGTGGAGTGGAGTCGGGACATGTCCGCAGGCCACAGGCAGCGAGGTCCACAGGAAGGCCACAGTACCATGGAGGAAGGAGAGGCATGAGGGACGAAGAGAATGAAGAGAGGAGAAGGATTTGAATAGCATAAGAGGATGAAGAGAAATGTGAGGATGGGGGGGAAGAAAGATGATGGAGAGGTAGATCATGGCAAAAAAATAAAATAAAATAAAATGAAAATCAGGGTGTCAAAGAGGTGCCAATGTAGTGTATGCGTTTTCAATTTGTGGTGGTGGTGGTGGTGGGGGATTTCCAAATTAGGGATAATGGTAAGGGGAAGGAAAAAGGGTTGGGTGGATGGAAGGAGGTGGTTACAGTAGTAAATAACAGAGGAGTGACAGGAGGAGAGAGGGAACAATTGGTCATGGGGCGTGCAGTCAGTTGGCAAGATTTAAAGTGAGGGGTTAAAAAAAACAAACAAAAAAAACAAAAAGAGGGATTAGGGGGACAGAAAGGAGAGAGAGAAAAGGAAGTAAAAAAACAAAACAAGGTCAGTATACACAAAGAAATGTAGTGCTTCAGACAGTAGAACTGGCTAAATTAAAATGCACTGTCACTATGGGAACACTAGGAGAAAGAGAAGAGAAAAAAAGATTAACAATGAAATACAGGAAAAAAGGCAGAGACAATATGTACTTTTAAATTAAATGTCATGTTTGTTTAGATTACGTAGAGAATGATATAAAACAAAATTCTGAGCATCAATTTTAATAATTCTCGAAGAACTTAAACAGAATCCTTAAATAACCAAACTAAGTGTATTGACTACATTAACTACAGTAAATGTAATGAGCTTAAAGACTACTTGTATATTTATACACTATTAACGAGAATAATGTACATGATGTGTTGCTTTAAAACAAGACCAAAAAAGTAATATTGTCTCCCCAACAACTCAAGAATGATTTTAACTAATGGACAAAAATGAAGATATGAAATGGTAAGTTTTCTTTAAAGAAAACACAAAAAAAAAGAAGTTAGTTTTTTGAATAAACTTAAAATTCACAGTGAGCAAAGTGGCAGGGCAGAAACGCAGCAGGTTTGGTCAAACACAGAGAGGTCCTGAAAGGGAAGAGGTTTTGACTTAATGACCCCCTTGCAATTAAAAATAGTGGTAAGGGTAGTTCCTCGTGCAATCACGTGAAGTGGTAAGACATGAGGCGTAAAAACATTCGTTTCATTTGATCAAGTGGATCCACAAGCCAAAGTGTAAACAAAAGGCAATGTAACTGTTGAATGAAGCTCAGCACTGAACTAAAACAAAAGCAAAGGTAGTAGAGCTGTTTAATAGCATGTGTACTGACCTCAGGGTTCAGATTGCTGACCAACAAGACATTGTGGCCCCCAGCGGCAGCAAGCCCTGACAGGCCGAGCCGGCTAGCGGCCGCTGCTGCCGCCGCCATGCCAGTGTGGCCCACACCGAGGGACGCCAAGGCACTAGGAATACCGGGTACTGAGAGACCTAAGAGCAGTAAACCACAAATTACTCTCAACTCAATGCAATCCGTAGATAAAAACCTGAGAAATAATTTAATCATGAAGATTATCTGCTATATGTACATCTGAATAAACTACTGAAATACAGACATTCGAATCAGAATAGCAGGAAATATATTTTTTTGTACTGACCTGCCTGCTGAATAGCAAAGGTTGGGGGGAAGGCATGAGCGCCACCATAGGGAGAGGCTGAGATTATACCTGGTGCAGCTATAACAACAAGATATAGAAGTAAGATTTTTTTTTTTTTATTAATATAAATTAAAAGAATGACAGTGAAGTAAATCCTGCGAATTCTAATTCAAAAAAAGAATGGACTACATTCTTACCAAACGCAGCTGCTGCCATGGCCTGGTGGTCAATGGAGGGCTGTGAATCTGCAGTTGGAAGGTCTGGTCGGGTGTAGTCCCTGCTCTTGTCGTTGTTGTACTTGACGTTGAGGCTGGTAAGCTTGGAGAAGCTGATTCTCAGAGTACAGCAAGCATTGTAGATGTTTTGTCCATCCAGAGACTAAAGAAAACAGCGTTCTGTTAAACTTGCGATAACATATCTGGTGTGTTTTTACAGTGGCGAGTTTAACTAGTGACGTCTGAGCGACTGTTCCCAAAGTGTACTAACTGCCCTATAATGATATTGCTTTGTTTCAAAATGTCCTAATCTTAGTCCCATGCTGACAAAAAAAGTGAACCAATCGTACCATCTTGGAATGCTGCGCTGTCATGGCATCAGCATACTGGATGAGAGCCTGGAACTGGTTGTTCTTGGTAAAAGTGATGATCTTCAGCACTGTACCAAATTTAGAGAAAATCTGCAGGAGAGACACGATTATAAAGGTCATAATTTTAACACACCTAAAATAAATAAGAACTGCAAAACAGCTTTAGACTTTAGTGCTAGACAATGAGTGGTCAAATCAGTAGCTATACAGCTAAGATTTGAGGGACGTTTTTTTTTGTTTTTTGTTTTTTTAAGGTGGGGCATGCCCAGACTAGTTACTTAAAACATCTCTGACCAGTCCAAAAAAAAAAAAAAAAAAAAAAAAAAACTGTAGTAGCTGCCTTTACCTGGTGGAGTACATCCAGGGTAACAGGATAGAAGAGGTTTTCCACTATGACCCTGAGCACAGGGCTTTGGGCTGCCGCTGCTCCAGCCATGCTACCAGCATCAGCAGAAATGGCCACACTTCCCATTCCTCCTCCATGAAGGGCATTAACTGCCTGCAGAGCTGCCTGGGCACGCTAAGGAGAAACAGAAATACTTCTCAGCATCAGTGGTGAAAGGATAGTACCACCGAGTGAATGTGTGCAGCATAATGTTGTAAAACAAAACAATATTTTTAACAAATGTAAATAAGTTATTCAATATGCATTTTTTCAGTATGGAGCCAAAACTTGAATCCCAGCATCAAGCAATAAGTTAAACAGCTGATGAAGCCTCAAATGCAAACCATTAAAAGAAATATAAAGTGCACAGATCTGTGCCGCTGCTGTAAAACCCTTACCACTTGGTTTGGGGAGTTGTCCGTCTTGAGCTCTTTGTGGGTCGAGTACTGCATGTAAATGGGGTGGTTTCTGATGACAGGGGTAACAGAGGAGTAGTAGCTCACCATCGTCTGTGCACACTCCTCGCTGTTCAGTTCCAAGAATGCCTGGGACATAAACATACTTATTTTGTTTATCCCATCACATACAACAAAGGTGACACCCTAATGCAACAAATTTAACATTCTTATCGATTCTTTTTATCTGTTATTAACCATTATAAATAACACAATTAACATGGTTACAGTATTACTGGTTATAGAACTACTTCAAACAGAAAACAGGTGTTTCGTGATCTGCTGTATTCCTCCAGGAAATCTTAACATCAAGCAGTGTCTATCTACCAACAAAGTCACAAGGATGTAACAAAAGGGTCATTGTTATAATTTTAGGTCAGGACAGAAGGATAGAAAGCTGATCCCTCGGCTCAGGCCTGGGAAAAAAATAATTCAACCAAAACTGCAAGTCATACAGTTTGGTAAGCAGACAGGCAACCGTCTTTCCTACCTGGTTTTTCCCTTTCAGCATCAGCAGATTAGTGACCTTCCCAAAGGGCAGCCCCAGGCCAATAACTTCAGCCTCATTTATGTCGTTGGGCAGCTTGCGTACATGGACCACACGTGATGGAACACCAGGACTGCGGACGTCACCTTTGAATTTTTTGCTGTCGTTGCCATTGGCTGCAAGAGAAAACAGAAGCAGATACAATCAGGGAGGGAACAGGAGGCTCCGGTTCTTCCTGAATAATGGATTGATAACCATGGTAACACAAACACGTCAAGCACTTCAATAAAAAGGGGATTCACCCCTCCATGGCAACCCCCTACCTGAGTTCATGATATAGGGTCCGTTGGATATGCAGGAAGAAAAGAGTTCGTCGGATCCCCTCTGCAGAAGGAAAGGAAACAATGGTTCACTTCAGTGCGTTCACCCAATGAAGGCACAGCTTGGCAGGTGGAGAGCACGGTTCTCACATTACTAAGCTATTGTGTGATAAAGCAGGAAGTAATCTGATAACCAAAAGAGAACTGAGCAAACACACTTGAGAAGAACTCCACCTTCCTCACTAGGAGGAATCCAGCGAACTATCATGTCAGCAGGAATATCTGACTTCCCATTCCATTAAACGCCTTTTACAGTATTGTCAAACCTCAAGCTACTGTAACAATAGGCCATATTTTTGAGACAATGTGCAATAAAACACAATTATGCATAGCACATTTAAGTTGGAACAGGTAGTTTTCAGCTTGAAGGACAATATTCAGTCAGGTTTTGGCCAAATAGCTGTCGGTGAGTACATCCCATCTTCTCATAATCCATCAGGAGCAGGGATAACACACTGAAGCCCTTTGGATCGCAAGACAAGATGGGGACACTTCCACTCCACACTAGACTACTGTCTGCCTTTTACAGACTCCCTCTCTAGTACATAAAAAGTGCTGTTTCAGGGCTGTTCACATGGTTGTGTGTTTGTGGCTGAGTGAGATGAAGTATTGCAGTCACAAGAAGTGGCTCAGCAGCATAAGCTCTACAACACTCTACAATGAAGGTCCTGTTCAGGCTGAGACTAGGGACATTGTTACGCAGCAGCACACACATATGTAGCCCGGGGGACTCTCTGGGAGTTGAAGAGCCCGAAGCACTTTAACAACAACCAGTCATGCAGGTTTGCTAGCATTCTTCACCTTGTGAATCTAAATAGAGGGTGGGGTCAGGTAAGCCTGCATACAAAAACTTATGAGAGATAACATTTGGTCATGCCTCCAAACAGTAGAACAACACTGCAGTAAGACAGTACTACAAGCAGTGGTATAAATACTCTGGCTTCTACACAGCCTGACAGAACTAATCAGTCTAAAATATAAATGAGTAATGGGTACTGTTTAGACTTATGATCCAAAAGTTAAAAATATTAATAATATTAATAATAACAACAACAAGAACAACAAATAAAAAAATAAAATAAACAAGACAACACTGATTACAATGAACAGATGAGAATGGTGTGTTCCAATTTGTGGGAAGAAATTGGTCCCGATAATTCAGCCAATAGCAGATGCAAACCATGAGAAATGAAGGAAGTGGCTCCAGCCTGACTCGCTGGTTGTGGGCGGGCAGCGGCACACTTATCACTCAGCAGACTGGTTCCAAACAGGAAGAGCAGCAAGATGAGGTCTGCTTCCAGAGTTTTGCTAAACTTCCTCTGGGGAGACTGTAGGTTACTGTTAAATGTCGACTCCCTCCTCCTTCTTCCTCATTCTAATAATAACAACTGCAGAGCTAAGACAGTCCACGGTGCAGAGCAGGAGCATCAAGTCACTCACAAAATGGAGACTTGTGTTACAATTGAGCATTTAAACAGGATGAGTCAGAGTGCTTGCTAAGCCTATAGAAGAAAAACAGACCTGACCACGCATTTGCTTGAAGTCCAACACAGCCCAAATAAATGTATCAATGTGTTCACTTCCTTTGTTTGCTTAGGATGTGGACAGGATAACAATAATCTTCAGAGTGATGACACACTGCTGGCAAACACACCAAAACTTCAGCTTCCTTTCACTGACAACGGCAATACTTTGAACTCTATTTTTAAAAGTTAACATGTAGCAGAAGCAATTTCTCTGTCCCATTCACCAAGTTAAACCTGGTTTGCATTGCATCAGCAAAAGAGGGAAAGGGACACATACTCTCCAACTCTACTGCAGCACATAGGGAAGGGAAAGAAAAAAGAAAACACAAACAAACCCCATTTTCATCTTATAAGGAAACTAAACCTGAGGTGATTTATTTGTATGTGCCCTGCCTTTTGCAAACAACCTTATTTAGGGTTATAGGGGGTTGGCTGGTGTATTCTCTCAGGAAAAGTACAAAGGAGAGAAGCACAGGTATAGGCATGTTTGTTCACTGTGATCAGCCTTCACACTTGGAGGGGGCAGGGAGCTGTGCCTCGCCAGGGGGCTGGAGGGGGGAGATTGGAATGTGACCGCGGAATGCCAGACACTCTGCCCAGACGGAATAATTACAGATTCCAGCAAGGCAGGGCTCCATAACTCAGTGTCATCATTACCGCAGCACTTTAAATCCAAAAACAGAAGTAGTTAAAAAGAAGAAACAATCTCATCTGGAGTTAAACCCTCACTATTAAGCAGCAATCATTAAATCGTGTATTAGTGCACATGATGAAAAGAAACAGGCATTACTGAAATGAATAGAGGGGGTGGGGTGTGTCCCATGTATTGGGGGTGTGTATAAGAGTGCTTGTTCAAACACTGTAAAGACCTTTGGCCGGGAGGATGGCTACAGATCTAGGTTGAGCTCAATTAGTCCACCTACACTGAGCTGCTCCAGGCAATGTTACCAAGGATTACAGCAAAAACAGGAATTTTAACAACCAGCAGCATGCTGAAGAAACGGTGTGGTTTCTTCCTGTCAAGTCTGCATGCACAAACATTCAGTTTCACAAGAATACAACAGCTCAGTGACTAATTTACAAGTCCAATTCTTGCTAAGGATTTAACATTAGATAAGACTTTGTGGTTTTGTTAGAGCAATGATGGTTACATAGCCCTGTAATTGAAACACAACTGAGCAACAACAAGAGTCAGGGCAGAATTCAGCTTTCCCACATTCCAATAAGACCAACAGACTATTAAGGAACACACAAATAAACAACAGGAAGTTTCATTTCAACAGCCACACAGGCAAACGGAGACAGAACAGGAAAACATGAAAGCCCCACCTCTGAGAATCTATGCTAACATAATTATTGAATAATCCCCTTCCACCGTCTTGCTGTAACCTCTGTGCTGACCATTCAGCTCTATTTCATGAATGTTTAAAAAGCAAGTCAGTCTTCTCCTGCAACTTCATTACACATGAGAAAAAGCTTTGGAAAGGTATTCTGTATTATGGAGGAGGCTTGCAAAGTGATACACTACGTGCCACCAGAGCTGGCTCAGTTCTTTGAAATTGTCACTGTATTCTGAAAAACACACCTTTGTACAATATTACACATTTTTTTCTCTCTCTCTCTCTCTCTCTCTCTCTCTCTCTCTCACACACACACACACACACACACACACACACACCAAAAGTCACAACTATATATGTTACAAGACCATATTTGGAGTTAAAAACACTACATACTAATTTCAGCAAGTGGGAGTCATTACTTATGCTGTAGTAAAGGAGTGCAATACTGTAAAATAAAAAAGGAAATAAGCAACCAAGAGGAAGATGACTCAAAACTGCCTACCTTTGTGCCAGCTGATATGTCATGGACACTGCTGCAAAACAGAAAGAAAGTTCTCAGTAAGAAAATAAGGAAAACCATCCACGAACTATCCTTAAGTCATTGTTATAACATTCAACTGCATCGGAAAAAAAAACAAAAAACACACACATACACACACACAATCTTACAACACTGTTAGCCCAAAAGGAAAACGACTTCCTTATTTAAAGCCATAAAGAGCAACAGGAACCCAAATGAGTCGTACACAAAGACAAAACTATACAAAAATTTACTTACTCAATTTCAGGGACGTAGCCGGATCCCAGAGGGTACAAGTCAGCGTCTAGGCGGCTATAACGGTTTAAAAAGAGATGCAAGTAAACTTGTGTGAGTTAAAAAAAAATTGAAAAAGAAAAACACCTATAATTACAACTAGACGCCGGGGGCGAATGCGAAGCTGTCTATGAGCTACTTTCGAAGTCCTTCAAACTTACGACATCAGACGATCAGAAGAGAAGGACACGTTCGAACTAAACAATACGCTATCATGTATCCTACTGCGATTAGATAACTCGGTTTAGAAGTCCCCGATTCAATCAAATGTTAAGGCCAGACATCTTCAACATGGCCCTGGCGCTCCGCGAACAAATGAACACGGAAATGAGACACGTTGCTTTAGCTAGCGCTCGAGTTCCCGTGAAACCAAGTTACAAAGGTACCGTTAGCCAAAAACTAATGTCCGTCGTAGCAAACAAGAGGCTATCATTGTCTTCCTTAAATAAAGGCAAATGTTCCTATCACAACTCAAATTAAGTTGCTCTTGCTTAGAGTTACTAACGTTTACGATAATTAAATAAATAAAATAAGTGCATTAAAACATTCACATTAGTATTGACTGTTAGCCAACGCTAGCGACGACTAGCAGCTGCTAGCTAGCTTACGCTCCTGCTAACTGTTGCATGTTTTGATGGAAAAAAAACTGTTTGAAGTTAACTTTTCTATTTCGACGGTACGGTGAAGGTACTTCAAACATCACAATATGTCCATAAGCAACCGAAATAAGATAAGAAGTTACTCCGCGATCGGTTTGTCTTATAAATATAAGTGTTAAGTGTGGCTCTTTTCACTTACCCGTCCATTGCACAAGAAAAAAACTGCAGGTCTGAAGCGAAGGTAGGGCGGCAGACTTGCTTGGTTTTCTTACAAAATGGCTGAACACACGGAGGCGAGCGCTGATTAGTCCAGGAACTTCCAAGAGCTGAAAACGGGCGGTGACCTGAGCTGCGATTGGACAAGAAGGCTTTCATTTTGTGAAAAAACCAGGGCCGCGGCAAATTTCCAGTGCATCGTATCAGAGACTCTTTTAGGAGTTAGGAGTTTGTTTTGGCTGCACCCAGATAAAAATACAGCCTAAAAAAGTGTTTTAGTTGTAAAAATCTACTCATACACATTTTCATCAAAAAGTGTTTAATAGTATACCCTAACAATCATACACACACGGCTGTTAACACACTGTTAACAACTTTATTAGGTTAACACGTGTAAGGTTTATGGTGTCCTAAATTAATCGTACTGTCAATTGCCAATATCATTTTTATGTTTCTGTAATAGTCAGTCCACCAGTATGCAAGCTTTTTCACTGCTAAAATATATTGATATTTTTTTACCAATAATTTTCAAATGTACTGTTCTACAGAAAAGCAGAAAAATAGTAGTAAATATTTCGATTCAGATGCCAAATTACAGTTAATTACTTGCACGCCTAAGAAGAAATAATTGTTTAATTATTAGCATCCATAAAAGAGCAGAGAGGACAGCAGCAAAAGCAAAGAGACTACATTTCTGAGTCAATATTGAGCCCACTTTGAAGGAAAACAGTAACAGTTAAGTATAGATATATTGTCAATATATAATGTGCAAAAGTAAAAGCAAAAAGGTGAAATCTCTCAGCTATATAGGTACTCTAATAAGTACCACACACACACACACACACACACACACACACACACACACACACACACACACACACACTAAGTTTAAAGTACCTAATAAGTGTATAAGTAAACAGAATTAGCTCTACTTTATTTAATTCATACAATATAGCAAATTGTCACAGTTGGTGGTGTAGTATGTGCTTTGATTTGTTTCTTGATGGTTTAAAACATTGCTGCTGCATTGAGGTTTGCGTTTTAATTTCACGTTCATCAGTGGGATAAGTAGGGATGGCTTTACAATAAAAAGGGAGCTATGTTGTTTTATTATGTTCGTATACCTTTCCTAATGCGAGGCTCGTAATAGGATAGCTGAAGCATCCATTTACCCAACACAGAAGAAAGGTAATTACTGGTGACTGATAGCATGGCAGCAATTAGATTTTGCTTTGTCTTTAGTGTTGATTTGCAAGATGTATTTGCTCCATACTTCAATAGATAATTGCGTTAGAACTCTCTTTTACCATTTGATTTTATTTTCCATGACTTGCTATATCCTTCTGGTTCATTCAGGGACATTTTTTTTGTTTATGCTTCTGTCAGCAGTATAACCTCAAAACAACACGATAGTAAAATTTGTTTCATCAAAGGGAATACACTTCTAACAACCTCAAGAGCATTTTTAGATTTCAATTTATCTGATATAAACATTGTAATATATGTATGCAGGATAAAGCAGGACAATTATAGTTATGCTGAATAATGCATACTTAACCCTCTACTTATGAATGCCATTAAAATGCATCCAACTCTTCCTAGAGTCCCTAATTAACCCTCTTTCTCTTTCCCTCTCTCCCTCTCTCTCTCTCTCTCACACACACACACACACACACACACACACACACACACACACACACTTAACAGAATTTATTACAACGGTGTAAAATGACGAAATTAAAAGATAGTAGATGTATGCTATGCCCCCTAGTGGCATGTTCTGTGTAGTGCACACTACAAAATTATGACGTCAGAAGACAGAGAAATTAAAATCCCGCATGCTCAGACTACTTCAGCTGTCTAAATCACACCTTTAACTTTATTTCTTCTTGCTTCATATTTTTTTCATTAATGATTGTACAATTTCATCTTCTTGTTTCTTGATTTTTCTACCCACTTAGCCCAATAATAAATAGATGGTTTATCTCCTCAGAAGGGTGTCCTGTACTTATATGTGCCTCCTTCAAATGGCAAAATCACACATTGTTCAGCTTATATTTGGTTACCACATACACACTCAATTTGACCTGCTGTAACAAACAATAGTTTTATTCAAGATTAAACATTTAGACGACCACAGAATAGATGAACAGGCATTGGTTTAACACAAGGTTGATTTTTCTGCTGCTGCCCCGGAGACCCACTATTAAGCAAAGCTTTAGCTCACCAATTTTATGCATTTCTATCTATACAGATGCATACAGACATACACATGTGCATGTATTGTATATACATAGGCTATCAGTTAGTCTTCTGTATAAAGTTTGCATCCCCAGATAATGTTAAACATCGGATCAAGGTTGGTTTTGATTAGAGTTTCTTGCATTTCTGGAATTAAAAAAACCAAAACAAAAAAACAACAACAAATAAAAACCTTTAAATCTGTCAGTTGAAGTGATGTCATCAACTTTAAAAAAGTTCATAAGACGTGTTACAAAGTTTCTTGGAGACTCTCAGTAGTTTGCATATTATCAATTGTCCTAACCGTGTTCATTTATAGTTATCACTTAAAGAACGAGTGTAGTATTCGATATACTAGTGACACTTCATAGTAGAAGGCAGTGTTTCCAAGTGGGTCATCGTAACCAGGAGCACAGCAAGAAAAACCCTGGTCTGAAAATGGCATCAGACAGACAAGTCCAGTCAAATGAACCTGACAAAGGCACCGACAATACACAGATGTAGTAATCTTTTTTGTTTTTTAAAAATACACACATCAAATACGACATACTGCCTTGCAAAGAGACCATAGAAAAAAAGTATGGGAGGCAATATAAGAAATAAAGTTGTACAATTATTTTTGAACTATACATAGACTATAACTTATCCATGCCTGTTGTCTTCCCTCTGGAATGTAAGAAGGGATCATTTCTCTGATGTTAAAAATAGGCAGGACTTGAGAGAATGCATCTGGCACTGAAGGTTGAAAAAGACTCTTATTCATCAAGCAGGCGACAGTAGAATCCCTTTACCAGCAATTTGAGTAAGACAGATGGGACAGGTTGAACAATAGTTGGTGGATGAAGAGTTTTAGAGAAGATTTTGGATTAGCACCAACTTCAGAGATTTTTTTTTTGTTAACTGCGTGTCTCCAAGCATAGAAGGTGTGGCTATGATTTGACAATAACAATGAAACAGTATAGTAAGGAAATAATGGTGATAACATTTAGGTGATTCAGTGACATGGATGACCCTGGGGAAGGAGAAGCATTGGCAGTACAGTTTACTGACCAAGCTCATCCAGAACTGCATATGTCTGCCAAACACATCAGATTTTTTACTTTGAATTGCTATAATGTACATGCATATTTTGTCTACCATTAAATGTGGCTGAGATGCTTTTTTTCAAGAATTTAAACTATCTGTAATAGTGGAAGAAAGCTAAATGCTTGGATACCCGGATAAAGCTGAAGTCTTTATAATGTGTCCAAAGATATAATTAATATTTGCAAAAAATCTACTCAAATGCCCTCATTCTCTTTTCTTCTTCTGTAAATCTACTCAAGCACAATTAGGCCCAGGTGTACAAACAAAGAATCAGGGGTTAAACTGGGAGTATAAGCAGAACAGAAACCACCAGCCAACCAAGACACAGTGAAATGACTGATTCATCAAATTTTATTTGGTACATAAAAACAAAAAGCTTTTTTTTAATAGTGAGCTGAGCAAGCCCTCCTCTTCTCATTATGCTAGGATGAATCCCAGTTTAACCCCTGGATTTACATTCATGTTAATGTGATAGTGTATGCTACAGACCTAACAAGAGACAAGTTGAAACAGTTGCAAGGCTTCATGCAGTGCTACCTCATTAAGACATACATTGATTCTACTGTTGTAAGAAGAAAATTACTTAGGCCTTCCTAAACACTGTGTAATGATCTCATGAATCTAATCATAAAGTGATTTCATCTTACAGGCCTTTTCTAAAAACGTTGAAACACTTCTTCAAAAAGTAAATAAAATACAATGCAATGGAGAGCAAATTATTTGTATCCTTTTATTTGATGTATAATAGATCAATTGACGTAGCTTTGTTAGCAAAATACGGCAAATGTTTTAAATTGAGTGACACGTCTAGATGCACTTTAGCACCGGGACTCATCTCCTTTGTAGTAAGCCCATGTTATTGTTATATGTGCACAATGTGTATTGGCAGTGTTTTGCAGAAATAAACAAGGACTTCCTTAAAAAAGGTCTCGTCTAGATGGGAGCATATGGTACTCCAATATCTGTAGATATCATTCAGCATTAATGGTGCCTTCACAGATTAAACAAGCCATGTGCAAAAAGCACTCCATGTTACCAATTATGGCTTTTAAATTGTGAACAGATTAATACATTCTTTCAACTTTTCCTTGTATTGTTGAACTATTTGACTATGCAGACTTTTACAGAGTGGTGAACCCCTCTGCATCTTCCCATCTTTTACTTCTAAAGGAAATGGGCACTTTTTATACCCACTCACGTACTGTTTAACCGTATATTACAGTCAAATTGAAAATGAGAATACATTTTCAAAAATACAATCATATTTTTTTAACCTTTTTTATGGTTTATTATTCAGTAACTGTACAGTTTTTATGACTTGCAAATCATTGCATTGGTTTTATTTACATTTTGCACAGCGCTGCAACGTTTTGAGAAACAGAGCTGCATTCAAAAAACACAACAGCCGTGATCTTAATGTACATGTGCCACATACAGTACGAAACTATTGTGATTTGCAACCTAGTTAGTGATCATATTTATCTTTGTCTCCTTGCTGTATTTTTCGACATAACGCATATCTCTAACAATGCCAATTATACTTACTGTTACTGATAGAAAGACTTGCGTGACTAAAGATATGAGCACGTATGAGTCTAAGAAAACACAGACACTTGTATGAGTGTGACACGACTGTGGTAGTGCTTACAAGCTTACATGCAGTTAATGGTTGAAGATGATACAGAGAACCAAAAACAATAAATACATTGTATAAAACATAATTTCATATCAATATATTAAAATACTATTTAAAATAATATCTTAGACAATATTGCAATATGAAATTGACCGATAAATAGCTGTTAGGCCTAAACAGAGAAATATATATATCTAAGTATCTGTGTCCTTCATAGTTTGCTTTTTTTCTTAAATGATTTAAAGTTTCCAGATTTTCCCAACTGAGTAGCAGTACAGTCCAGAGAGCTAATACATTTTCTTTTTTTCCCAACAATAGTAACAATGAACTTACAGTACACAGTCCCATAATAAAGTTATACATACTGAATACAATATAAATGTCAAGACAGAAAAATAGAAAAATATCAATAGAAATCAAAAGTCAAATACATATCAGAGAAAGAATATAGAGTAAAGTGTACTTATGAGTCTTTGTGGTTCTTGTTGTAGCTGGAGCTTGGATTGGCTCTCATTGTTGGTATATTGGCTGTGCAACTTTTTGTTTTTTTCCCCAGTCCCGATACACACACTTTCACACAAAAACAAAAAGTTACACACATTTGCAAATACAGACACATGCAATGGCACACATGCCTGCAAAGGTGAAAGTGTGTACACACCCACGCGCACATACGCACGCACATACGCCTCACATGACCGTGCAGCATTTGCAGGTCTGTTTCTTCTCCTTTTCCTTCTCGCCCTCCTCCCCACCTTCATTAGGCTTCTCTTTTTCTGCCATGCTTCCGTTAGGTGGAGGCTGCTCTTCTGTGGCTGCGTCTCCGCCCGCTTTCTCCTCCCCATCCTCGATCACAACAAACTCGGCTTTGACATTGCCATCCACCCCGTCCATTCCTAAGGCTGTGCGAGTCTCCTGTTCCTCCTCCACGGTCTTGTAGCCCATGAACACTAGAGTAACTGGGTTGTCTGCACTAGCCTGGTCAGGACTAGGGCCGAGCAGCTTGGCCTCAATCCCTGTCACCTCTCTCTTGGGTGTCTGACCAGAGGTCTGCACTACTCCATTTTCACCTATAGAGAGCACCAAAGCATCGTTGAGAGATTAGGGAAGTGCATGAGAAAAGAGCGTGGTCAGGGTCAGACAGTAGGACAAAGAAAGAAAGGAAATATTGTTTAAATGACCTCCGGCATGGAGAACCGATTTCACAGAGTAAATCAAGAGGTTATTATGAGCACACTTTGTCTTTGTGACACTTGCGCTCAGGCTGCATTGCCATGGTTTCCCATGTGATGATACAATATGTTGCCATGGGCACCAAACTTACCTCCATTTTCTTTGGCCACACCCTTATTGGCTGGCACGCCTGTCTCAAGTTCTTCAATCTCTTGCTCAAGCCTGGCTCGGAAACACACACACACACACACACACAAAAAAAATCTGTGGATCATTCATGACCACAAATTGTATTATATTTGAGCAAACTCTGAGTGCAAATCAAAACACCATTAAATCACACTGCTACTGCTACTCCTGGTTTTTTAAATATTGTAGCAATTTACCGGTTAATTTCAAAATAAAAGAATAGTAATGGATAAACTGCTTCAAAAATTAAACATATGGTGGATTTAAAATGCTCACCTGAGGATGACTTGTTCCAAAAGTTTGGTCTTCACCTCGTCCTCCTGCAGACGCTTCTGAGTCTCCTCCTCTGCTGGAGCTCCATCTAACAACCAGCGCTCTCTCAGTGCCTTTGACTGCAAGGATAATATAGATGTTGAGAACACAGATAGAGTGTAGGTAATCCAGACCATTTAACTTACGTTCTATAAAATGGATCTAGCAATGGTAAGACAAGGAATATAGTTTTACTGTGTATGTACTTGATGTGTCCATGGGTGTTGATGCATTTGTGTGCATGCTTGCTACATTGAAAGGATCTTATGGAAGATCTTTATGCATACATTATGCACAAGTTGAGTAGTTAAAACGTTAGAAGCACCTCAATTTCTCCACATGCTGCACAGAGTCAGCCTCTCTTTGGACATCGATGTACTTTCTTACACAAGAGATTAGTGACACCATCTCTGACACTAATGATGAACTCTTTAGTTAATCTAAAGCAACAACATCTTCTTGCCAGGCAGTCTCGTACTTCTCTGCTGACTGCTGAAACTCAGGGATTCTGTCAAACACTTTAACTGCTGCCAAATAGTTTGCCAAGTGGACTAAATGGCACCCGGCCAGTGGATCAGGACTTCTGGTATCAAACTGGGAAATCCAAACATGTATTTAATATCATTATACTAAATTAAAGACAGGAATGAGAGGTCGCTGGGAGATAAAAAAAAAAGGAAGTGGCTCTAATCTTAAATTAGATCAAATATTTCTTAGGGCTTAATTCATTCCAAGTAATATCTTTATGAACAAGCTTAGAAAACTAACAGTGACTACTATTATTCCTTATTATTTTCCAACCAGGCCAGTATTCTTATCTTCAATCCCCATCCATCCTCTGGATGAGTTAATATCAAAGCAAATACTTGGCGTGCTCTGAGGTAAATATAACAGTGTGTCTTACTCGCAGCTGTTGGACCATGCAGCAAAAGACAACCCTGCCTGACCATATGGAAAAGTGTTAGAAAAAAAAGCTCTTGTTTTCACAAGTTAGGCTGAAAATCTGGACATGTGCTTGATGCGAATTCCTCTCCAGTGATGCAACTAGAATTTCTACAAAAAAACACCCCCCCCCCCCCTTCCTCCCTCGTGTAGCATATGCCTCTTTGCCCATCCTAAATTTTAGGAACCTAAAAAGGGTTGTAAATGTCAGGGTGTATCTCCCTCAATTTATATCCGTGTTTAAATTTTTTTATCTGCTGTTCTGTTTAAAATCTTACCCTCTCCACTGAGTAATTCAACTTCAGACATCCAGCTGCAGAGCTTTAGAGCACACACTTAACACTGTGTAATTCAACACTCGTCATTCCACAGTCCTGCATGGTCTCTTGGGCACTGAATCTAAACCTGCTTTGCCCTCTTACTACTCTCTGAATCTTGCTTGCTCTCGTGAGCCACACCCTACTACGCCAGTGCCTGACATCACTTTAATGTGCTCACTCTTGCATATGGAAGCACTCACACACACACACACACACACACACACACACACACACACACACACACACACACACACACACACACACACACACACACACACACACCAGTCAATGTGAACAGTTGAAAAGCTAGGAATGCTGAAACAACGTCTCTCCATTGTTCTTTGGAGTAAAAGCTGCTAACGTAGCAGACAAAGGGCGGAACTGGGATACAGACATACGCACACGCAGGCAAGCATCCATCCACACATGGATATGTTATGAACAGCTGGAAAGAGAAGAAGCTTATTTCAAATCACATTGTGCATCTATTCAAAAGTCTGTTTTGTCAAAATAAAGTTTCTCTGGTCCGTGTAGCATAAATGTTTTTCGTCAAACATTTCGTCAAATTTACATTTTTTTTCTTTCATTTCATTTTGAGCTAATGTCTGTGGTATAATAAGAGGATGGCGAAAGTGACTTAGCGGCCCAAAGCTTAAATGTTGTACTTTTAGCCTTTGTCTCTTGTACAGGTTAAGCAAATGTCCTTGGTAATTAAATGAATGAGGTTTAGATGTGGTTTTAAAATTAAATGCTCGCTTGCCGCAGCTGTGTTATTTATGTTTTTATGAATAAGAAAATGACAAACTGCTCCTTTCCCAACTTTGTAAAAGTCTGTTAGCTGTGAGTGCTAATTGTTTTATTCTGAAAAATCACAACTTGTATACACCATGTTGACATTTACTGACTGCTGACTCCTGTTAGCGTAATCATATCTCACCACATTTTCTGTGTTAACAAGTCTGTGTACATATATGTGTGTGTGTTTAATCATGTACTGGTGTGATTTAATGGTGGGGTACATGCCTAAAAAAATGTACTGCGTAAGCAAAGACGTTCATTAGGATTTCCACATCGGTCTGCCTCTGAGTCAAGAATACTTGCTGTGGTCCACACAAAGAGCCTTCTAACAACCCTGGACAGCATGATTACACTTCCCCTCTGTGTGTGTGTGAGACGAAAGTGGGGTGCGGTGGGTGTAAGAGCTGTTTCCTGTTGGTGGGAGTGGGACAAAAATCTGTTTCCTCTGCTAAAGCCCACTGCATTGTCTGAAGCTTCTGTGTTCCTTTATAAAGCAACCTACACACAACTGGACGCGACATGTACAGATACACACTTACAATGATTTGCCTGGAAAATAGAAAAAGTGGGAGCACACAGGGACAACAGTACAGGTCACTTTTAGAAACACACACACACATACTCGTGTGCACATGGCAAATACACACCTCAACCTTTGCTCTTATCTGTGACCTGCTGAATTGTCGGTGGCTGAAATAGCTTTGATAACGCTGACACATACGCTGACAAAAACCTTGGCTCTGATATAATGAGTGTGTGTCTACATGCATGAGTGTGTGTGTGTATAAACAGCATGTGGAGGAGCTTTTGGTATTATCTGTTATCCATTCTGAACATTCCGTGACAGCAGCAGTTGGGGAGTATCTCACTATGTTGGACAGATATATTTGAAGGGAACTGCTGATTTTAATGTTGTGTGGGTGTCTAACGTTGCTCACACACGTAAGAGCATGAATCCCAGAAACACGCAGAGGGCTGACCGGCAGTGTTTCTGTTAGCTTGTTAGAAGTTCTGTGAAGGGAGAGGCATGTAGGAGTACAGATGACACATACTGTACATTAGTTTTATCAGTGGAGAGCTCGAGTGCATTTCAAACAAAGCCAAACTGGCATGTTCACGAAGGATGAGCAATGTGATGCTGGGGTCAAATATCCCAGTTTATGCACTGCAAGCACTCTTTTGGTAGCAGATGGAGGAATTCACAAGTGTAGATGGGAGGTGATAGTATTAAATAATAACATTTAAACATGTGCAACAAAGATAATTAGTACTATGACTACTGTGACTGCAAAACAAAAAAAATCTATTGCTCAGGTTCAACTAGCTCTCAAGCTTCTCTGTGTACCAACTGAATTTCATTTGCTTACTTCAACAAATGAAATAAGAATACTTGATATACAAATACACATAAAAAAAGGTGGATGGATTTCTTTCCTGGAAGAAATCCAACAAACTCAATATGTGCCTACACAAGGTGGAAAAACAGTTAAACTGGAAACATGTGGCCAGCGGCAAGAGAAGCAGGGGAAACGTGCTGATGAAGTAGTGAGCAGGAGGTAACTGAGAGTGCCCTGTGCATACTATGAGATCAATGTGTTGTGGACACCAATACTTGTGTGTATTCTTGTCAACCACCAAGTATTCTTATGGGATACGTGGAAAATGCGTATGCCTGTGAATGTGTGTGTACCTTGAGATGCTGGAGTTGCCGTCGGTCATCATCCAGCTGTCTCCTCTTGTTTTCAATCTCTGTCTGCTTCTTCCTTTTCTCCTGTTATGATATACATGCATTAAGATTGGTAGGAAATGCACAAATGCATATTACAAAGATTAGAAATAGAAATAATATCATAATTTTAAAGAACAATATGAACTATATATTTATTTATGCAGTACTAGTGTGGCAACCAAGGAATTTTGGTAACTTCAAATAAATAGAGCTGCATATACGGCATCTTTAGTAGTCAACCAATATATTTTTTATATACATACAGCTTGTTGACCATAGGCATAGGAATGTAGTACTGGCATTAAACTGATATTATGTAGTAATATAAATGTGTTTCCCTATATCTGCCACAGGTAAAATAAAAAAGAGATTGCAATATACAAAGTTTAGCTAAACAGACACCTGGATGTTAAAACAGAAAAGGCAACAAGTGACAATAAAACATTTGTGAAGTATAAAAGATGAACAGAGACAGAGGAACAGACAGAAAAGCGCAGTGAGCTGTAGCTACTATATTAGCTTTTGATGTCCTCTAATGGATGAAGGAGATGGGATCTAAAAGGTTGAGTCATTAAGACTGGCAGTCAGACCATGACGAGCAGCAATGATTTGTTGTTTCTTCAGCCATCAGTGTGCATGATGTGCACTCTGTGTGTGTGTGTCTAAGTGTGCGTATGAAATAGAAAATAGAAAGCAGAATGTGTCTATGTGTGTAGATAACTTACAGCGATGGCCTGGAGTCTCTCCTCATGTGACACCTCAGCCATCCTGATGAAGGACAGACAAGTTAAGGGGCAGCATGAGAGAGAGAGAGAGAGAAGGGAGGAGGGGGAGGGAGTAAGAGTTACGTCTCATAATGACCAGCGACATCAGACATTAGACACAGCGTCAAGCAATATTCTGTGACCCCTAGTTTTTGCTCACCGGTCATTTACCTTCCAGTGATTTCTCAGTGACTGAGGTTAAATATCTTTCTGTTTGGCACTAAATCAGAGTCTCTTTCCAGTCAGGAAAAGTTGGTGCAGGCATGCTAATGTGCAGCGAGGGCTCTGCTGGAGATTCCTGCTTTAATAGGTTCCAGACAAGAGCTTCAGGATGGAGGATGGACAGATGAAAACTTAAAGCCAGAGGAAAAGACTGCACACTGTTGCTTAACGGAGATAGGATAAAGCTATTGCTATGAAAAAGTGATAAATCCTGCACTGAGTTCCACCTTTTTCTGTAGTAAATAGTTGAGATTATCAGATCCAAAAGGCAGCACTTATCGTGACCTCTAGAGCAAATTAAACATAGAGATAAATTCATGATCCCAGACTGGAAAATTTTAATTTATAAAGACTATATAAGACAGAATCGACTGGGTACAAGAATTCAGTACAAGGATTTTAGTATGCAAGCTATAGACACCTTCACTAACAACTGTGAGTGCCATATGGGGGTATTATGACGTTGATACATTCATATACTATATTTAACCCTGACTACTTTCAGCTCTCTAAGGACAACATGTGTTATGTGACAATAATAGCTAATGTCTCCACATATGTTTTATTTTGGTAAGTATTATTGTGCTGAGAGGGAATTATATCTCTTATAACTATGTCTAATGTATTGGGATATAATCTTCCATTTAAAAATTACAACTAGTCCGTTAATTCTTACATTAAATATAACATCTAGGTGAGAAAACTACTGTTTTAATAAATGCGAGATTTGATTTATGCGACTGTAAACGGATGATACAGTTCTGGCAATTTGCTGGTTTTATTTGTTTGTATTCAAGCAAAGTCTCAATCTCCCCAGGAGTGGACGTATACAGAAATTCTGAAGGTAATGTATCTAAAAGCTAATGGCTGGCCAAAACTGGGTCGTACAACAGGACAATGATCGCATGTACACCAGCAAAACTGCAGTGGCCCAGTCCAGACCTCAACCCAACTGAAATGCAGGACTTTAAGAGAGCTGTGCATAAATGAATAAGAGCTTTGAAAAGAAGAATAGACCAAAATGTCTTCACAACAATTCAAAAGACTGATGAAGTCATATACAAGATCTACCTGCTCTAGAGGTGTTTCTACAAGCTCTCAAATCCTGGGATGAACTCAGTTTGTCACAGGACTGCATAGAGTCCTTTGTAAACCTTCATTTGACTCTATAAATGATGGAAAATGAGGACAAACACAATATGTCTCATTTAGGTTTTAGACAAAATGACAGATTAAAATATTTTTGTAAAAATCCACTATTCAGGAAATCAGCAGGCAGGTTAATCAATGTTAAAAAAATATATGATAAGTTGCAGTCCTAATTAAGAATTACATCCATAGGGCAAACTAATGACTTTTTGGTTTTTCATCTCTAATTTAAATTATTACTTTTATGTAAAAACATTTAAAAGGTGACATTTAAAAAGGTGATTCACATAAAACCTTAAGGGGAAGTATGTCTCTTTCGCCACATAAAATTACACCCCTGCACAGATATAATTTGCTATAATAGCAGGAATCTTTAGAAACATTACAGTGATCAAAGTAAGAATTAACGTACTTATTAAATACAGGTTCTGAATGACTTGGTGTCAAATTATCCATTTTCTCTACTCCCAGAGAAGAAATTAACTTCTCTGAATCTGACTAGAGTTTCTGGTTGCTTAAGTGTCTGATGGAGAACAGAAGAATGGTGTGCTCTCTCTAGACCAGAATGAAGCTTTACCACAACATATATGGGCTCATCATCTAATCCAATCTTTTTAAAAACAGCTATAACAAAAACAGCTGTCAACCTAACCTACAGCAAGGCCAGTAACATTTCTAAAATTGTTTGATTGCGTTGTTGTTGATGAGGAACGAGGAACAGCATCCCTGCTCGTAACAGATTGTATCATTTCTCAGCTTAGTACATACAAAGGTTGGATTGTGAGTGGAAAAATGCAGCATATCACCAGTTCACATCCCTCCTATCCCACCCTTTTTTTGCGGCTGCATTTTTATTTCCCACACAAAGGCATGCAGGGTAGCAGCGCTGACCTAAAAAAGATAAAGAAGCATCTTTTTTCATGCTCAGTGTGCAACCATTGACCCTCTAAGACTTAGGCATGCATGAAGGTCAGTCTGTAACATGTCCAATTACTGTCTTTCCTGTGCATTTACACACATATAATCAAACAGCTCACTTCTCTTCCATTCCCTCTTCTGTTTTTCCATCGAGCCACATCACCATCACATGGAGACCCTTGGGGGGGAGAAAGTAAGTACCACAATCATCTGATCACCTCCTGAAGTACACACAAACACAGACATATTGTACCGTCTAGACACATTTTCCCAACTTTTGCCTTTACCCAGTGATCCTGACATGTGGATGTACTGAGTCAAATCAGCTTTTATATGGCTTAATGTGGTAAGATTGCACTCTCAAAAATAAAGCAAATCTTAATTTTGCTTATAATTGTTTGTTTAGAACAAAATTAAAAAACATATTAATTATGTTTATAGTTTTTGTTTTGGCATCGTTATATAGCGCATTTTTGTCCTAAGCCTTTGTCCCTTCCCATCCCTCAGGTTATAGTCGAAGATGGGCCCTTAGATTAGTGCACATCTGGAAACTGATCTGAATCATTTCATCGGTGGAATTTGACCAGGGAGGAGCAGCTGACCTCTGTCGTTTTTAAAGGACCAAACATCTTAATGTGGAAAAGGTCAAGGAGCAGGTCCCACCCGCAGCTGAACTTGACAGCAATTATACAATGAACACATTACCACTGTTTGATACATTTGTTAAAAATGCAGGATAGAGAGACCATTCACAGCTTCACATTTAGAACACCTGAAATGTGCCAAATCACCAAGAAATTTTTGCAATTTCAACTGCTTTTTAGTCACACAGAAATGTAGTTTTTGTTTTTATTAAGTAATTATGCATAACAGTTTTTGGACATAATCTTACTATGTATGTGTAAGTTACAGACTTTTATTAGCAATGTGCTGATCGACCAGCTAGGGACTGAAATCAGTCAATTTTCAGCATTCTTGGCTCTGATTGGTGACCGGCTGGTCAGCCTAATCTATGTCAGATTATGCAACATGCACACTGTGGTGCAGGCAAATGGTTGCATTCGCATTCTAACAGGTTGTTGGAATGAAAGCTCTTCACTATAAGTTAAGACACAAAGTGTTAGAACAGACCTAATGAGACACGTAATCTTCACCCAGATGAACATGGACAATTTAAAGAAAGTAACAACGCTGCTAAAGCTTCCCAGAGCTCAAAGCCAAAGGATCAGAGCAGTTACAAGGAAAAATTATAGAGACAAGAAAACAGAAAGGGGCTGACCTTTTATCTGGTGAAATTATAAACATACTGGAAAATTATTTAAGTAAATGACCTTTGTTATGTAAATCTGTTAAACGTTCTTTTGTTTAACAGTTTAACAGTTATTTGCACCTCTTTCCGGTATCGGAGCACTTTATTTTCAGTTACTTCAGTTGTTTCAGTGAGAGGACATCCTGCAACTTACTCAAATTTTGGGGACACTATAAAGTTGAATCTTTTTTTGTTGTTATGAAAATAATATTTAGCACTGAAGAAAAGTTTACTTTTGTTTGAATACGCTGTCATTTATAGTTTTTACAAAAAATGTGAAATTAGTAGCTGGAAACTGAAGACTGGAAGTGATACATCTCTTAATTTTTATGCACTTAACTCTTGGAAATTAGCTGGCAGTTAGCATTTCTAAACAGCTAACTGAGCATTAGCATTGCTAATAGACTTCTCTAAGTTCTTCTGTATTTCCCTGTTTCCTTTTTTATTTTTGATCCTCTTCCTTGTAATTGGCTTCGTTGTAATTATCCACTTGTTTACTAATTAGGTTACTATTGAGCGATTAGACCATTTTTTTCACATTGTTTGCCATCCATTCGTCTTGTTGACATTTGATCCATTTCAGTGTTGCACTGTCCAAAACCGAAACTGAAAACAAATTTATCACATGAGCACTACATAAGCGCACCATCTTAATAAGAGAACCATGTGATTTTCTATGGCTGTGATTGCCCGGAGAGCTACAGCTGCTTTAAAACATTTAATTTGCAGTCAGTATATTAAACATCAGCACGTAATATAGTTACATCAGTTTCCATCACGCTGTCCTAGCTGGACACAGTTCAGCTAAAGCACACTGTAAATAAGGTTAGCTTTGCATAGATAAGTGTAATGAATTTTAATTTAAAAGTTGTACAAAGGTTGTATTATGCATTTATCTAAACACAGGATGGCCTCAATTGTGATACAGATATTCTGCCCATGTTTTAGTTACAAAGACAAGAATTATGCGTGGACTTTGCTTCTATCCTGCCAGTATTAATAATAATTCTTTTTGCTCAACTGACTACCAAGTTGTGAATGTGAAAAGGTAAATACAACAATAGTCTAAAATCCAGATTTAGTCAGATGGACATGATATCAGGTGATATGAAAAAGTACTGATAACAATCCAGTCACTGTCAGATGCATCTAAACATCTACATTCAGCAACAGTGAATAATACTTACAATCTTGTGCATGCAAGACTTAACGGCAACAGTCCAAAACCAAATGTAAGCGCTAGTCCTGATTTTATAACCTCTGGAATAATACTGCAATGAAATTTTAAGGACATATTGGAAAACTGTGTCTACCTTGTTGGAACACTGGGGGCCTATGTCCTACAGCCTCTCTCATAAATTATTGACGCACAGGGAGAAAGGAAAGCAGGCAGCCATCTTTGCCACAGTAAAAAGAGTAATTACATTTATGACAGAGAAAGACATCAAGGGAGGGAGACAGTCACTAAGAGACTGGTTTGCCTGACACAGATAAATGCAAGAGATCAAAAACATCACTCAGACAAGACTAAGCGATGGATGGATCGTAACAGGCGGATTTAGAGACAACCAGCAAGCTAAAACCACATTTTTGACAAAATGTAAAGGTAGGTACATATCAGAAGAAGTCTGAGAAACACATTAATGACCAGCCCAATTCCCTATTGAGTGCACCGCTTCTGTAGCATTTCCAGGAACACATTAACTGCCAGTGTACAGCAACAGCATTCTCTCTTCTAATAGCATTGTGCTCATGGTCCTCTGGAACCAGCAGTCACTTTACATACTCTAACTGCACTATAATGCACTAAAAGTAATCAATTTAATGCCCATAAATGTAAATGAATTATAGCCCAGTGGTATATCTTTGTTGGGGGTGTTATATTGGCATAAAGTCTTACTAGGATAAAAAAAAAATCTCCTTTTAAGGTAAAGAAAGTATTTTCATTCCACTTAATTATTAAGATACATAAAATCAACATCAGGTTCTTCTAATTTAAAAAAAACATTTCATCTCTTCCTGATCAAACTAATTCTACCTTCTGTAACAAAAACAAGACTTTTTAAATCATTACATGTTGCCTTTGTAGAAGGTTTGCTGTAGATAATTTCCAATATGTGATGACAGAGAATAGCTACTCTTTGACTCCAGACAGCAATAGGTCTGCTCTCTGTCCGCAGCGGTGGCAGATTGTGTCAGTCCAAATTACCTCAAATTATCTTAAACAAACACCTGTTGGGCAATCCAACATGCCTCCTACGCTCACACATACTCAGATGCACAAATTTATTTAAAGCTTGTTTGTGCGGCATCTGCTCTTCATTAGGTAGTAAGCACTTTAATGCACCTATACTGAACTGAACACCTACTGCACCATTAGGACCAGGCAGAATCAGGTCCCTTGACAAAGAGAGAAAGACGGATAAGAGCACTTTCAAATGATAGTTAATAAGTGGAGTTAATTAAAGTTAAATCTGGTGATATTTCTATATCACCTTACTATAAGCTTAGTCATAAAGGGAGGTTTTAAGCCTGATCTTAAGAAGTAGATAGTGCCTGTCTCCTGGATCTAGAATTAAAGCTTTTTGCATAGGAAGGTGGCCTGATAATTCAATGCTCTGCCTCCCAGTTTGGAAACTCTAGGAACCACAAGTAATCCTGCAGTCTGAGAGCAAAGCGCTTAACAAACTGTCTGAAACACTCAAAGCCAGCAATTAATTGAGCCAAAAAGTATCATTTATATAGTTAAATCCTGTCAGCGCTTATTCCTGTGGTCCACAGAGACCCGCTGCTGTTCAAAAATTGCTCCCCAAACATCAATGAGCCAGCCGCACACACTGGGTGACATGTTCCACACTGAAATATTTACATATATGACCATGAACATGGGCATTTAACTCTATACTCCATCCTCCTACTTTACTATGCCATGTGCGCAATCGGATTGTTGTTGTTGTTTTAAATATGAAATATAAAAACCTCCTAAAGTGAGATGTTGATAATCACACCAATCATCTGGTGCCGAAAGTGACCAAGTTACAACAAATAAACAAGACATTTGTTAACTTAGGCTGTGATTCACAACAGCGAGAACCTTTAAACTAATATTTTGCAGCTATAATGAAACTCCTGGGTACACACACACACAAACACAATCACAAAAAGAAACCCAGAAAAAAAAAGAAAAGGTGACTGAAACGGCTGCAAGCCAAAAAAATAAGAAAACAGAATATTATTTATTCTGCAAATCTGGAGAAATCCCAGATGTGACTGAGACTGTCATTTCTGGCTGCTTCCGAAAGAACAAGCATGCCAGACACAGACAAAATAACAGAAAATGTTTCCTCTTCAGAAAGAAGGATGATGGTGAAAATGACTCTTGAGTTAATGACACAGACCCTGCATTTAAGAAACGCTAAAACACTCTGGAAAAGGAAACTGATCTCGAATCCAATCACCCTGACTGTGTCAGAGTGGCCCTTCTTTCTCCTTCTCTCTACTCCCCACTTCCACGGCTTCCTTCCTTCAGGCCAAAAGAGCACAAGGACAACAATACTCCTCCCAGCCTCTCTGCCCCAGCCACACACTTGTCCCAGGCCATTACACACATATACACACCAAGACTTCTCAACCACCACCAACACACACGCAGCTCTGCATCCTTCTGTCTCAGGCAGAATACAAATTGTGCCAAATATAAACAGTGCAGTGCCTATAAAAACTAGAGGAAGTCCACTGAGGTCACACGTTAGTGTTCAGGAGTCAGAGGGCAAAAGTCCTTTCCCTTTGAGGCCAGCCATAAATAACAGCTCTGTTAGCACAAAAGAGAGTGAACTACTGTGTAACATCTATGTCGAGAGGGCAAATGGCAAGTCACACAAAGACTGAGACACATGTGTTGGGACGGGGGAAACTGGGAAAGTTCTGATGTCTTACTTGTTTCAGTGTCAACAGCATGCAAGAATGAATGAATCCTGACTTTACATATGTAGTGGCAGGATTTCTAGCAAAAAATGAGCAACCAATCAAAAGTATTCCTGTGATCTTTATGACTCTTTTGTCTTTTCTTCTGTACATAAATGGTCAAAATGGACTGCTTTTTATGTATCACTTTTCTAGTCTTATTGACCGCTCTAAGCACTTTTACGAGTTGTCTGTTGGCAACATTAGGAAAAAGACAAATTTCATTAAACTTGGCAGAGAAGTGAAGCATGACCAAACAAAAATTCAGCTAAATTTCACTTGCTTAAAATGGTGCATTAGTGAATTAGCCTTGGCAGACCATGTGCTCTTCATGCAGTCTTCTAGTTAGAAAAAAATAATGAATTCAATTACATTTGTATTAAATCCTTCACCAGTTTGGAAAGTGTTATTTTTTGTATTGTCTAGCAGCAATATTAATGAAGTTTATTTATTGGGGCCATTCATGCCACTCAAAGTCAACAACCATAATGGAAAATTGTTAAGGAAACATAAAATAAGCAACACAACACTAAACATGAATGAGTTACAATGGGTATTATGGCATTACAAAGAGATTAAGCTAGTTAAGAAAGATTACCTTAATTTAGGTCACAAAAATAGAAGTTTTAAGAGTAGGTTGAGGATATGACAGGAAGCTGAAGATGGCAAGTTTTTTTCAGTGGGAGTGGCCAGAATGGTTCGAAATGAGTATTTGAGAGGGACAGATTGAGGCAAGGCTGAGATAGTTTAGACACACACAGAGAAAGACAGTGAATACACTGGAAATAAGATGCTGAATATGGAGCTAAAGAGGAGGAAAAGAGGAAGATCGTGCAGAAGATTCATAGTGAAGGAGACAGAGTTTGTGTGACAGTATGCTGTGGATGGGGTGAAATGGAGGCAGATGATCCCCTGTGTTGTTCCCTAAAGCGAGAAGCCAAAAGAAGGGGGGGGGGGAAAGAGATGCTTTGAGCAAGAAAGTTCCATCAGTAGCCAAAAATTTGTTGTCACAGACTGACGTCAGTCCACAGCAATCATAATGGCACAAAAATGGGAACAATCTTTTTTTGTATGCAATTATTCTCAAATTTGTGACATAAGGCAGTAGAGAAGGTGTTGCGTAACCCTGCCTTATTTTCTCAACCTTCACACTGCTGGTCAATAAGTCAATATGAAGTCTTCGCTTTGGAAAATTACAGAAATACTCGGATGCAGCCAACTCTAATGTGTAAAAAATTTAGGTTTGCAGGCACTTTTCAACAATGGCCACATTTTTTAGGCATTCAGACAGGCCAGTATTTCTTCTACTCAGTTCCTAATGTGCAACAAATCTCCACTCTCACATTCTTTCCACCAATTCCTTCCTCGTTCTGCCTTCTACAAATACCTAATGAAAAACCTTTAACAGAGGCAGTGTCCCTACCCTGTGCTGCTTCTCCCTGGAATCTTCATCAACTAGTCTCATCTGACCGATCTTGACCTTCATTATGCTACGCTGCAAAACTGATGAGTTTTGATCTTTGCTTGTTAATGTTTAGATATCCACAGAGTGCATGCTGAGTCCACAACTCCTGTGACACTTTATGATTGATCCGGGTGTTTTGATTATAGCTGTAGAGGTCAGAATGCAGGTTTAGCTTGTCAAAGGTAGAAATATAGTACATACACAGTTAGGGCTGTTCGATATAACGATATATATCGGATGACGATATAAAAACGTCTATCGTTTCATTTTATGCTATCGTTTGTTTCGTGGTGTCTCAAAATAAACTGTTTATGGCAATACTTTTTCATTATTTTGATAGTCACTCTAGTGGCTACATTACTTTCTTAAAATTCTCTCTTTCTCTTACATTTAATATAACCACACTACAGACAGACAAGCGTTTGTTTATAAACCTTTCACAATAAACCTTTCACAATAAAGCTCAAGATCCTGTTGAGACTTTTCAAAATAAACTGAATCACGTGAACGATGCAGAGTGTTTACGGATGAGAAGCAAAAAAGAGCCGTCAGGTGCTAAAAAATAAACCTTAGACTCAAACGTTAGAACAGGCTTTTCCCCGCAGCACGCTGTGTAATAAATACTCACAAAGAAACGAAACAAACGATAGCATAAAATGAAATGATAGACGTTTTTATATCGTCATCCGATATATATCGTTATATGAACAGCCCTAGTTCCTAGGATGAATAATCTTAGAGTTCTGGACAAAAGCTCAACCTTTTTGGACAGAAGATTAAAAACCTGAATGAGTAAAGAACAGGATAGTGATCCCAATTATTGACTTGTTCTTCAGCCTTTTTGCAAAAACAGTGTAACATGACCTGCTGACAACACTGTCTTATGCTTACAGAAAACCCATTTCAGTAGTGGCCTGTCTCCTGCATCCTGGTGTGTTCTTGTTGGTCAATAAGCAAATTCTATATGTCCGGAAACCTATGGACTTGCATTACGGGAGCAGCCTTTCTATGTTAATGCAGGAACCATTAGGCCTAATAGGTGTCTTCCCTTATGGCATGGTCCCAATATCTACTCAAGGCTCTCAAGGACTTGTTTATACTAAGTACACAGCAAAATCTCCAGTGTTAAATTAACACTGGAGAGTGTCTATATGGGTCCACAACTCTGAGTGTTAAATACAACACTTTTGAGTGTTAAATTAACACTTTTGACAGTGTTATATGTTTAAAAGTAACCTAGTCAGTTTTGAAGATTAACAAAGACTAACACTGAGCAGTGCTGATTTTCTAACACTGGAAAATAACTCAAAATGTTAGAAATATTCCAGTGTTAGAAAATCAGCACTGCTCAGTGTTAGTCTTTGTTAATCTTCAAAACTGACTAGGTTACTTTTAAACATATAACACTGTCAAAAGTGTTAATTTAACACTCAACAGTGTTGTATTTAACACTCAGAGGTGTGGACCCATATAGACACTCTCTAGTGTTAATTTAACACTGGAGATTTTGCTGTGTATGTTTGTCCAAGATCAGCCTGTCCAATCTCTTCTCACAAAATAAAGTTTGATTTACAAAGGGGACAAGGACTAATATTCATCCTACTTCCTCCCCTTAAACCATATTGCCATGTGTGCACCCTGTAGATGAGGTTATCAACAGAGCAAAACGAAGGGTGATCTACTGCTTATCAATAGGGCTTTTGATATTATCTCTGCAACAACACTGATGACAGTCATATGAGCATGTGGGAGTGCACATGTTTTGGGCAGTAGGCACACACACACACAGGCACACACATACAAATGTACAAACACATACTGCTGAGCACACTTCCCTCTGAGATTAAAACGACTTAGTGGCTAAAAATGACAGTTTATCAGAAGACACACTATCCGCTGGGAAGAAAAAAACAAATCCTCTTTTGCCTTATCTGTCATGACAAAGCAGCAAGGAGGGGGATTTGTAATAAGAGATAGTCATAAAAAAGAAAAAGTGACTATCCAGGAGGAAAAGAGAAGGCAGAGATTAAGAAAAAGAGAAAAAAAAAACAGAGACAGAAAGGGCGAGGTGGATTGCAAAGCATTATCTAAGAATATCTCACATCATCATCATCGGCCCAGATGTTACTCCGTATTACTTTGCATGCTTGCTGAGCAAGCTTTCACTTCCACTTCCTCTTTTGCCCTACAATACCATCTTTCAGAATGGGACAGTAAGTTTAAAGACATTTGGAATGTATGACATTCATTTTCCATGACTAGCTTACAGATCTGATTTTGTAACCACTGCATAAATGGTTTCTTAATGACAGCAAGGTCAGAGAGGGTAATTGGCAATATCCATCACTCTGGGGCTATTTGCTCAGGGCAGGATGTGAACCCATGAGAGGCCTCCTGTCCACTTGTAATAATGCTGTACCACCGGATTCTGGCAAAACTTCTAGGAAATTGCAACCCAACAGTTGTCGAGGGTTCTACGTTAAATTAGATCTATTTACTCATATACTCCGCTCTAAAACAAAAGATTTTCATGAAACCTGCATTAACTGATATTTATACAAACAGTTAGTGTGGATCCTGATAAGATTTTAATTATACTAATGCCAGTGTTGACTCTGCTTATAGGTCTGAGTCTTTATGTTATTGATTTGTTATTGGTTTTCTGTGCAGGTCTAGACAGGTTTTTTTTTATTTTATTTTGTTTTATTTTTTGCATCAAAACAGCTGTTTTATTATCTGAGAATTATCTGAGAGTCTGACAACAGTATAAGAGCTGCATATGAGTCGAGAACCAAGAGTGTGACGCCACTTTATTGCAATGTTTAAGTGCCAGAAAATAATAAAAGGAATTGATAAGCTTGGAGTCATTTGATTCACATCGGTATTCCTAAGGGAAGACTTATAGCTACTAAATGTTCATCAACTGCTCACTGAGTTCTGTCTGTTTGGGTTGGCACTGGGCAGGTAGTGTACAATTGTTCATCATAGTTGCTTTGTTTGAAAACCTGCATTTTGCCACTGGCTATACGTGGTGACAATGAAGCAAAACATAAAATCTGGGAGGGGGGAAAGCAAAACAATCCGATGAATAACACTAAAATGGTCATGTGTCCCAATGTTAATCTGAAAATGCTGATTATAACTTCTTTAATTTGTACAGGTTATGTCATTGTGACTTTATAACTGTAAGTGTATTTTGGATGCTGCTTACTATGAGTTGCCTCAATGAGAATTTCTATTATTAGCCTCTTGGCTTCCCGAAAGGCACTTTGATTGCAGTTAGTTGAGAGTAAAGACTGTTACTCATTCACATTTCACCTCAACTTTTTTTTACTGACTGGCCATGAATAGGAATGAATGACCTTCCGGTTACCAGGCTCATTTCCCCTAACTAAATTGGTGAACGCAGACCCATCCCAGTACCAAGCCTGCCAGTGCAAGGCACAGTCATCAACACACGCATAAACAATCCATCTGTTTGTTCCATTCATACATGCAAAATGACTGGCAGAAATGTACAAACAAAGCTGCACGTATGCAGGAATTCAAAAAGACAAAGACAGAAATGTGACTGTCCAAAGTCATAATGTCAGATAATGTTTGGGCGGGCAAGACAAGTGCTGTCGCCTCCACTGTGAGTTGCTGACACGACACAGAGCAGCCAACTGGATATAGACCCTCCACTCACATGTAGCCTGGCTGGGGCCTTAGGACTTAACTGCTTATAAAATGAAATGAAACAACAGAAGGCAGGAAGTGCTGCTAATAAACCAAATATCCAACCTCTTTTTAAATGTTTGACCAGATAATTAATTGTCTTAAATCTTACCAATAAAATCTTAGAATATTAAATGGTATAATGCATAATTGATATCTATATTTTTACACATTTATCAGTGGTGAGAATTACATTTTGCGTTATTTTCTATTTACTAGTCAATTACACTATTAGACAATAAAGACTGATGTTCATTGTGAAGCAAACAGGCTCTCGGGACTTGAAATCAATTAATTTTGTCTCCTTTTCAACATCTCTCTGATGGCGATGGCTGACCTAGCAAGAGGATAAAATGTCTGGCTGGAAGTAACCTCAGAAATCAATCCCCCTGATGCACTTTCCCCAGCATTTATAAGAATCAAACAGGTGTCTCTTAAGCTTTTTTATTGACGAACATACCTAAGAGTGTGCTGTGCTACTTCAGGGAAATAATGATCCGTTATGTTTATGAACTCTCAGCTATCTTGCAAGGGCTGGTCTTGTCAACAAAGGTGTTTTCTACAACAGTCAACAAGCCCCGCAGAGCAACAATGAACACAAGACCAAACAAAAACACACACTTTGTCCGTTTGTGCCTATGCATGCTGTGATCAAACGTAATTACAAAAAAGAAGAAAAAAAATCAGGGCAAAAATTAAGGAGCTGGTCCAGCTGACATTGTTCTATTCACAGACAGGAATAGAAGCAGAAGAACACACACAAGCCCGGGCTACGTGATATTCTGGGAGGATGGAGAAGCCAGGTTGTGCCACTGCTGGCAGCCTGCGCCTGGATTCATTTGAGCTAACGTCGTCTATTTAAGAGTTTCATTCGCCGCTACAAAGCCAAGCGCCTCATCCACTGCACGGTGTAAATTCCAGACACGAGTATGTAATGGCCAAGGTTTATCAGCTCATGCGCGCCATGTTGGAGGGGACTGCTCACATCACAACACACACAGAATACCCTGTTACTGTCCTCTCCTCCAGTCTGTAACCAGTCAGCATCTCTCCACCCGTGCAGTGAGGGCCATGCGCGGCTGGCTGGCTCCACTGGAAATTCACCATCGAAGCAACAACAACAACAACAAATGAAGAGACACTTGCTTCGCACATCAGATCGATATTACATGACGGATCATGAAAGGCATCCGCGTAAACACGTCTTCCCATTACACCTGTCGCCCCCATTGGAAGTACAGTAGTGTAAGGCGGCCCTCTAGGCATGCAATAGAGGATGATATGACATAATAATGCAGATGTTCAGTAACTCTCAGCCGCTGACTTAAGCCAAAGCAATGCTATTTTCAATTTGCTCTCATCTGTCTTGAAGGATGCTGCGCCTCCTGTGATTACGAGTTGTAACCTCCTAGCATATTAATGCAGCTGCACAGTGCTTACACAGTGAGGAATTTCACTATTACAAAACAGCCAGTATATTGTTCGATATGCATATTTCATCCACCCTCTCTCATCCCTCTGTCCCGCTATGTCAGCCCTCGTGTCCGAGGCACAGGATTGATGCTTAAATGTTCCGCCGCTGCACAACCAGCCGCTGAACAAATCACCAAAAGCAGGTCAGCTACAGGAAAACACATCACCAACCGCAGCACACTGAAAATCACGACTTACTCAGTTTACAGATCCCTTTTTGCTTCCCGCCGCAGACGTCTTCCAAACGAGGTGTCCTGTTGTTTATTTTTCGGAGCACTCTCACACCCCTTCCTTTCCTCCCCCTTTCTCTTCTTCTTTTGGATGGCACCCCTTGTGCTATAGCTGAGGTGATGCCGAGGGCAGCTTGCGCGCACGGCCCGGCAATTATAAGACACCGATGGCTTCCTCTCGGGCGAAAAGGACGCACGGCGGACTTGGTTCCGCGCTGGGTGGGAATCTCATGGGTTGTGGGGCGTCGTCTGAAGCAGGTTGTAGACTAGTCAGGGTACGTGTGTGTGTGTGTTAGAGAGAGAGTCAGAGTGGTATGTGAAGGGGAGTGCAGAGGGGGAAAGGATACGCCTCCCAGCCCCGCGAAGATAAAGGGGCCCTGGCTGCCCACGCTGACTAAGATAAGGGTCCTTCTCTCCAAAAACGAGGCCCTGCTGGCTCTGCTCCAGCCTCACCATATGACGTGCAAGGAACCGGGCTGTCTGCTTCAGCGGTGCTTCAAAAGTACGTGCAGCCTGAGGCTGGGACCACATCCAGGATTTCTACTAGAGGAGAACGCGCCATTCTTTCCAGTTTTACTGTTTCTCCGTCCACTCCATCTAGTGGTGAAAAGGCTCAGTGTCAAGACTCCTTGAATTTTTTTTGCACGAGGAATCGCAGGCTGAAGGGTGAATGCTTTCACTGCCTCAAGGAGCGGGTTTGAAATAGGATTTCGTCGCCATCTATCTGCTGTTTCTTTATCAAATCAGGAACACTCGGAGGAATCAGTGTAAACTTAAGCTGTGTGCTCAGTTTCGCTCATTTACATTTTATTTATCCAATTATTTGACATCTGCATCCTTAAATCATCCAAAACATGTTGCACCTGCACACAGTATACAGTAGGTGGTGCTAGACCTCCAGACATGTTCTCTTGTCCTTTCAAGCTTGCTTTCTCATAGGTTTATGGTCTGCAAATTCATTTGAGGTGGTTAGGCCATAAATGTTTGTGTGAAAATAGTAAACGAGATATGGGTGTCTACATTATTCTGTATTTTCTTCTGTTTTAGGATATATCTCTTTTCAGGGAGTTTGATCAATTCTTTTATACAGGCGAGAAGAACAGACACAAAATCACCTGTGCCTCTGTTAGCTTATTGATACCGCATTGAGACTTTAACAATGTATTATATTAATAATACACTGTTATAATGTATTATAATAATACATTGTTAATTTTGGCTACAGACAGTTTGCTACTGCCCACCACATTTCATCAAATAACCAAAAGTGTAGAGTGTTTAAGAAAAAACAAGGGCTGAAAAATCTGCTTGTCAAAAGACATCTGTTTGTCTAAATGGGAACTGGGTTACATTTAATTGGAAAGCACAAAGGTGGGCTATTTTAACTTAATGCAGCTGATGTGGGGGACAGAGCAAAAGTTCCTGCCTACTCTTAAATGTCTGTACAGCAAAGGAAAAAACAAAACAAAAATAAAGATGCTTCCTTAAAAACATGATGTAATATTTTTAATACTAAGTATAAATGTGGCTGGTTATTTTAGGCAAATCCACCACTGTGATCAAATTGATGGTGCTGCGATGTCAGGCTGATGCATTTCTGAGTTCACTCCTTAGAATTTTTCAAGGAGCAAAAACTGTAGAAGAGCGACTCGGAAGGAGATCAGATTGTCTAGCTTTTGTCTAGGGACTCAGATTAATGTCTAGAAATAGGAAAGTGGCTAAGCAGTTTTTTTCTTCTCTTTTTTTGAGCCTGTGAGAGAGAATAAAAAGGAAGCACTAAAACCGGTTTCGGAGAAACAAACACCTCCGTTTCTCTGTCTCTTGCTCATTTCATGCACTTCACGTCTACCGTCTTTCACACCCTCTAGCAGTTTTACACGTATGCACAAAGCAGAAAGCAGGCAACATACAAACACAACTATATGCAGGAAGGAGGGAGGGTGAAAAAGAAACTCAGCCTCCCATGTGGTATGTGTGTGTCTGTCATGACATCATGATAAACACTGCTGACAGATAAGGGTCAGGCCTGTTTCGGTACTGACATCTCTAAAAAAAAAATCTCTCCCTGACAAACAGAAACAACAAAGGGAGGGAGCCGGCTCAATCGCAGTTTGATAGCGTTTTGGGAGTTTCACTCACAAAATATCTCAGTTTGATCGTGATACAAAACCATACTGGCAAATGTGTGTTTTTGTGTTCTCATGGGCCTGCACCCTGAGAGCTTTCTCATGTATTTACATGTGTGCGTGTGACTTGTGTCGTTGTGCATGCAGCATGACTTGGAGCCCTCACAGCCCTCGAGGCCAGCTCAGCACTTGGCTTCTTATCTCTCTTTCAGAACCTTGGTCATGAATAAACATAACTGGAAAAAGAAATGATCCAACATGAAAATAACTGAGTGGAATTTGGAAAAGCCAGGTTCAATCCACAGCAGGGGAGGAGTGCTGAAAAAGTGAATGGATAAGCGAATGAGTGCTGAGAGAGGGAGACACTGAAGTGTTTCCTCCATCCTGGAATACCCTCGGTGTACTGGCTCCAGAAAAGTAGCAAAATCTTTCACTTCTTCCTCCTCTCTTCTCTTTTTTGCTTCGCCTGCTCTGGACTCCATCTCTGTCTTTCACTGTATGCTTTAAAATACCAATCGTGCCTCTGTGGGCTACTCTAGATTGTTTTGTATTCTCCTATGCTGTTGTGCCAGTGTGTGTGGGTGTGTGTAGGAGCCGAAGAATTTTTGCCTTTTTTGTTGTTGCTCTGGGTTATAATGAGCTGTTTCACTGAAATACACAAAACGATAATGTTTCTTTTGAACCCCACCCCCTGTTCACACACACACACACACACACACACACACACACACACACACACACACACACACACACACACACACACACACACACACACCCCTTTCATTTTTACCTCACCTCTGTCTTATTTCCTCTTTTTCTAATCTTCCATTTTTGCCATTCCTTTTCACGTCCTTTCTTCTCTCTTGTCTCACTTTCTTTCTTTGTACTCCTCTCCAGAATACTGCTGTTAGATCAGACATGAATAATAGAAGACCAGCTTTTTGGTGTCCAAATCAGTAAATCTGTTTTTAATATCATCCTTAACACTTTGGCTGTGTCTTTGAATATGCCCACACAATGCACCCTGTTGCCATAAATGTAGGGAATAATGAGGGTCATGCAGTGGAAATGTGTGAGTGTAAAGCAATGTGTTGGCCCCATTATAAGGTGGCATCATTAGCTACACAGCTACTGTCACTGTCCCATCACGGCATCTGCCCACACACACACACACACACACACACACACACACACACACACACACACACACACACACACACACTGCTTTCATTTTCTGCTCTTTCTCAATCTCTGTCTGTCTCTCTGTTTTAGTCTTATACACACCAACACTATTACCTCCTTTTCTCCCTTTGGTGCAGATCAGGCTGGCATCAGATGCGACAATGTGTTAATCGGTGGCTGTTACACGGGTCAACGAGTTTTGTGACAAAGCCAGTGATCCATTCTTAGGCTCAACTGGGAGCCGCGGTGGAGTGACAGCTCTTTTATTTTCACTCATGAGGTCATTTGAAACTTTTAAAAGAACCTTTTCTCCCCAGTAATCTTTTAGCCATTTCTTTTTTTCTGCTTCCCCTCTCTTTCCCACCCGCCTCTTTACATCAGTTCAATTTCCATGTCTGCCTTTTCTTTTCCCATTTCTCGCTTTTGCCTTAAACTTTTCTATTCTGTCTTTCATTTGTATTCTTTTAAGTGCTCCATCTTTACTGCTATCAGTTTATTCTTTTATTATTCCATTTGTTCCTTATGTTTAACGTGTTCAGTCATTCCCACATTCCTTCTCTTGTTTTTGATGTTTTTTCCATCTTTATTCCCTACACATACTTCTCATTTTCTTCCCTTCTGTTCATCTTTCTTTTGCTTTTGTTCATTCTGTTTCCTTTTTACGTCACCCTCACTTCTTCCCTTTTAATCATTCTCTTTAATTTATAATTTCATCCTTCTGTGCATCCCAATTTTGATTAGCTGTTCATCCCTGTATAGGTTTCTTCTTTGTGTTGTGCCCATTTATCCATCATTTATTCCTTCTTTTGAATCCCTCTTTCCATCCTCTTCCCTTACTTGTTCTTGTACTCCCTCTCGTGTCATTGTTTTTGTTGTTCCCCTTTTCTTTCTTTTCTGAGGTCTGTAGCTCATCAATTTCCATTATTTTGTAAAAACTGTAATTCAGATCTTTCACCTCTGATCACAGCCCACAAGTCCTGTCATTGCAAATAGATGGAGGATGGGAGCCAGGTTGGAAAATACCAGGAAACACGCATTTAAATCAAGTCACATACATTAACATGCAGTCATTGTCTCCGCTCCCCTGCTTGTAGCTGATATAAAATAGGATGGATCACAGCCTTGAGTACAGATGAGTGCAGTGCCACAGCGCTCTAATTTACTCATTAAATTGATGCTCCCAGACCGACTGATTTAGACGGGATTAACGATGGAACTTCTTCTTCTTCTTCTTTTTTCAAATTTAAGCCACATCAATGTGCATGCGTGCATGCTGCAGATTTGGTGAAGCATATTATCATGGCATAGCAACTGTGGTGCATTGTGCAGTGAGCAAGCCTTAGCTAAATGTTTGTGTTTTTTGTGTATTATGCATTATTTCCCCCAGCATCTTCACCGTAGGGATGTCAGACCTAAAACTGGGTCAGACAGTTGTAAGAGTGCATGATCCTCTGCCAAGAGCTTCCATAGAAACTCTGACACATCTAAGAGATTTTCCTGGCTGGAAAAATATTTATGAATATGAGAAGACATAGAAGAGTAGAGGTGATACAGAAGGGACATTTGAGACAGTATATCTAGTCATTATAGATGTGTAAAGGGATGCAAACACAAAGCGCAGATGGGCAATGACATGCATATCCTCACAGTCTGATTTCTTGCCCACATTTGAGAAGAAGTGAAAGAGTGGTGAAGGAGAACAGGCATGCAGTGATGTGCACAAGGTTTCCAATGCACGAAAGGATCACACTAACATTTTAAGACATATACAAAGGTTCCCCTGCATACATGTAAATACCCATAGTCCCTGACCCAATTAGTCTGGTCTGATAACTGTGTCAGTGTGTTACTACCAATTCCTAAGCCTGGAGGGTATTGAAGCCATGTACTGTAAAGTCTTACTCATGCATGTAAGGCCACAGCAACATCAGTGCTCAATGCTCATGTACTCCATCCCCCCAATTTTCTCTGTATACATGCAGAAAAAAACCACAGTGTATTTGTATATGTATATGTATGTTTATATGTGAATCCGTGAACCGTATACCTGCAGTGCACACACACAGATACTAGGTGAATGGCCAAAAGAAAGAGACAAATAAATCACTAGAATTTCAGTCACCAAAAATGGAGTGTTTAACAATGCTCAAAAACACCCAATTCCAGTGAAGTGAATTAGCAAAAGTTTAACTAACAGCTAGCAGCTAAGTTTCCTGCATAAAGACATCTGGTAAAATGAATGCCATGTACAGGTCTTCTGTTTCTGTTCTATTGTTGAAACTTTAATTAAGTTGAAACTTCATCCCCAAAAGATGCTATATTATATGTAGTGTACAAGTGCTTATGTGTATGTTCTGTATGTACCCATGTGGGCTACAGGAAAACACTGTTTCCATCTCCATCATTATCTCCACAAGTGAGACTTGTGGAGATGAGGCATGAGCAGACAGCCAAGCACACACATCAACAATGATTAGAGAAGCAGAGAGAGGCAGAGCGAACGACTTGCATACATTCTCTGCTTAGCAGAGTGTTTCTTTAAACTGTCACATGAAAGCCTTGCAACTTTGCAGAGTCAACTTTCAAGGAATTTTTAGAATACTGCTTTATTTTCACATTTTTCTGCATATATATTTTTTTAATTCTAGGTGGATGAATTTCACGAGTTTTTAGCTATGCTTGTGCTGCATCTCAGGTCAGTCTGCTCCTTTGATCCAGAGTGAAATTTCTCAACAGCTGTTACCAATCATCCAAGGACTCCAGGGCAGTGAAGGACCAGGAGTAGGTCATCAATGGTCATTTTGAGGGAAAAAGCTACTAGACTGACATTTCATACAAACACTCACGTCTCCCTCAGAAGGACTTGTAGTAACGTATATGATGATTATCAGGCTTTTCATCAAATGTCAAGATGAAATTTTAATTTCAGTTCCCACTGAATAATCCCCAAATACCTGATAAAATAATGGAATTCCAGTATACCATTTCCTTACACATTGTGCACTAATGTGTGCGTGTGTGATATCTAGACGGTGGTCCACTGGAAATTATTTGGTATGGTGACCAAGTCCAGTCAGTCTGTGAGGACCTGTGGTTACTGGGATTCTCTTATTTGTTCCTTGACAGCTGTCTATGTTTCACTTTATCAAGTCTACATGTAAATCTGTTTTGGGTTTATGGTAGCCTAGCCTTTTCCAGCCGCTGACTGGGGTTGTTGTCTGTGGTTCTGGAATGATACTATTGACATTTCTGGTTACTGCTAAGATGTTATTTTTGGACTTACACACTGCAAAAATGTATGTGCGTGTGTGTGTGTGTGTGTTTATGAGATAGAATGTGTAAGGACCCATGTGTAAGGAGCAGTAAGGACCCCAAAAAATCTGTCCCTGAGCCTATCACAGAGTTGTTATTCCTGTGCCTTGGAACACCTTGAAAACAGAGGACCCTCTGAGAAAACCCACGCAACTCAGGATCCTTTTTCATATCTGTATTAAATGCTATATAAATCTCAAGATCACAAATCCTGGGAGCAGATTAATGACCTGCTTTTAGCAAAAGTAAATGTCAACACCCTAAAATCATAGTCATTGTAAAGACTGCACCTGCTTCATGTTTGCATGGCCATTGTGAACCTTTTAGCACATAGCTTTAACCACTATGATCTCCAGCAGAGTCTCACAGAGCTGCTAGCATGATTGTTGACCTTTAGTTAAAAAAGAAAAGGAAAATAAAAAATGATCCTTTCTAAGAATATATAAATAATCAGTGAGGTTGAAACCCAAGCAGCAGCAGCTTCCTTGTGAGGTGAAGCCAGTCTTAAAAAATGTCAGCCTCCAGCTGGACTGGATATACTGCTAAGACATTTATCACCTTCCATACCCTGTGGGTTAAACAGTAAGACAAGTAGCAAATATCCTCAATTATATATCCATATGAAGTTTAATGATCCTGCAAGCAAAACCTTGGGAAATTCCTCTGGTTGTTTATGCTACTCGCATAACTGTTATGGCAGGTTATTAGTCACACAAAACCTGAAATATTACAGATTTTGCTTTCTTGTTCTGGATTCCAAGGTAGAAACAAGCTTTGGAAGTAAAGCTGCTCAGTGAATCCAACCAAGTAGAAATGTCAGTCTTAGCCCCCAGCTGTGGTGGTAGACAGCTGACTGGCACATTAAGGCCCGTTATAGTTGGAGCTCCAAAAGAGCTCGCTACAAGGCCTGTGTCTGGTGGGTCGACAAATAAAAGGATTTAAACGTCCCTAGTGAGACTAAATTTAATTTTCTGAGGATCCCAGGCTGAAAATTTTAACAAGCATCACACCATGGGAATATAAAAGCATCACTTTCATTTCTTTTTCATAATTGATGAAGCCTTTCAAGTACATTAAACACAGGTTCTTCGAGTATTTCAGCAACGGGCCAAGTTATTTCATGTGGATATGAATCAGAAGGCAATATTTTGTATGTGACAACCTTGCTATGCTACACAGGAATCAATACTTTATTTCTCAGAAAAATAACCCTCTTTATTGATTGGACTCAAAGTAAAATGATCTTTACGATCCTTTTGAACCGTACTCCCTCACTCAAGCCACTGAGAGCTGAGGAATTTCATAGCAGAACTGTGGGAGCTTCAAAGCCTTAAATCCATTTTCTCCGTGTGTAAAGGTTCATAAGGAGCTGGGCGAGATGGCAGCAGGTAGAATGAGAGTGACAAAGAGAGCACGATAAAATTAAAGCCGCGGACAAAAGGCTTTTGTGCGTTTCTGCAGTGGTAAACCAGTGCTGAAAAGGATGTCACCAGTATCTCCTGGACAGCCACTTTCACACCCACACACACACACACAAAAGTATAAGCATACACAAGCACAGGGACACAAAAATAGACACATGCATACAGACAGCTCAGTCTGCATTTTCTGTTGCCTCCTGCAGTCACACATACTTACTTACACACGCACACACACACTTGTTGTCTCGTGCTTTCTGGGCCACTGAGGAGAGAGAGAGGGGAGAAGACAGGGAAAAAGAGCTGCTGGCTTGCTGAGTGTGAGTCATGGACAGGCTGACTGTCCTCAGGCCTCGATACACCATCTGCACCCCCCACTACCTCTACACCCTCATCACACAGCTCAATGCTCCACAGCACCGGACACACACAAATATGAATACATGCAGAGACAGACAGACATGGATTCAAATGAAAGAAACAAATGCCCACATCTGACACATATCTGGAAGGACTCACAACCTTGCTAAATCTGGGCCATGCACTACTAAAACACCAAAACTCTCATTTATATATTAATAATCATCCAATCTGATGCATGTGGATCTAGAAATAAAAAGAAAATCATCTCAGCTTTATACTGGAAAAATATCAAATATTTTAAAAATGACATTTTTATGTAAAAGTACACATTTGGACAATTCTTTCCATACTAACACACACAGGAAAAAAAGACCACTGAGCACTGAATCCCTGCAGGTTAACTGGGATCTACCATGATTCTTTGCAGAATTCATTATGGAAACCTGACACTAGCCCACAGGAAAGGCGCAAATGTGGCTCTGCTGCATCCATCTGGCCATGCGTATTTGTGTTAGTGTGTGAGCGCGAGCGCATGAATGAGCACGTTCTCGAGGAATCAATGAAAAAGATCTTTTTCATTAGAGTAACAGTAAGCTGCTTCGGCATTGACCCCCTCTGTATTTTCAGCCGCACCATAATACATCCCCCCGACTCTGCTTTCAAGTACCACAAGCTAAAAACTGTATTTAAGAAGTCTTATTTTTTATTCAATGAGGTTATTAATGTTACACATCACAACAGATAGAAAACATTAGTCCAAAAAAGAGGACTGTGGAATAATAAGTATTAATAATATTAAGTAATGGCAAATATTTTTACAGTCAAAATGGCATGATCACCGGCATGTCTGTCTGTCAAAATGTAACATCGCAGACTCGAAGCACAAAAGGTCAGGTTATAAAAAAAGGACACACTCGTACACACATGCAGCACAAACTGACGAGCAACTTTATCTAACAGCTCCTCGCCTGAGGAGCGCCACTACAAAATACAACTTGTTCCATTTAGCATAGCTTCTTCCTACTTTACAAAGTATCAGTCCATGTATCCTTCAGGTGTTGTGGTGCATGGGTGCAAACCAACTTCATCTGTGTGTCTGAGTCTGTATTTGATTAAGGTATGATCAAATAATGGCATCATATAAAGCACTTGTCATTGGACAGAATATCTGCTGACAAAAAATGAACTGGATAACAACTTTATACAACAAAGTATAATTACAAAGAAAGGGCAGGAGTGCACTGAAGGAACACCAAACTAGTTGTGTTCACTTTTCCTGCTCACAGATCTTGCTCCGAAGTGTATAATTAGGGCTGAAATGATTATTTTTTAAAGAAATGTTTAACTGACTGATAACACCACCGCCTCTTCTGACTAATCAAGAAAAACGTCACTCACGGTTTTCCAGAGCCCTAAGTGGCGTATTGAGAGTGCCTTTTTTGAGAAACCAATTAAAAACCCACCACATATTCCTAATCCTCATGTTTATGCAAGTGAAATCCTCAAACAACATTTTTTTTCTTTAACTGACTGGAGTTAATCAGTTATCAATATGGTTTGAATATCATTTCTGTAAACTAATTATTGAAGGCCTAAACTCACTGAACTGTATTTGACCAGAGACAGTATAAAAATGAAAACTAAAAAATCTTAGGTTGCCCATCAGTTGATGAATGACTGATGTTTATGGGCTCAGTCACTCATTTTGGGACATAATGAATTAAAAATTAAGGCTGTTTTGTAGATTTTGCTTGTTCTGTGTTTTAAAATAGACAATTATCTCTGCTATGAAACCGCACGCTCATTTCTTAATGAGGGTCAATTTAAAGTCTTTAGCCAATGATTCAGTTCAATTCAATTTAATTCCATTTTTTTTGTATATATTGCCAAACTATAACAATATTCACTTCAATGAGCATGCATTTTCACAGTATGATCTGCTTTTCCTTATCACATCCATTTTTAAATTTTTTTGCAACCACAATGGCGATGGTGAGTCTTCAGAAACCAGTGGGTGACATTACTGTGGATGCATCCATCTTTACAACTGTCTATGATTTGGAGTCATTTTCCAGTGCAGTGGGCAAATCTCACTTCAAGGCCCTCTTGCTCAGTTGTACTGGGCCTTTCCAACGTATTACATGGTTATCTTCAGCAAATGCATGTTGGCCATAGTTTATCTGAAGATTATAGCTCTACAGTAGAAAATTACATTTGCTGATGAAAAGTCTAGAGGAAGTGAATTTTTGAGTTAAGATTGTTTTACCAACATTTATTTCAAAGAAATCCTAGCTTATCATAGTGCTGGTTGGCTGTTTTTTTAAACTGGGAAGTTTTTAAATATAAAATAGAATAATTTAGCCTCATATTGTAAAAAGGTATAGTTGATAATCTCTTAAAACTGCAACGAAAAAAATGGTATAGATAATGGATAGGTGAAGTCTGACCTTGCAGGTATTAGTAATTTATGAATAGAATGATTTGGGTCTTTCTGTTTGGCTTTTCCTGATAAATTAGAAGCAAAGTGAAAGCCAAAATGCTAGTGAAAAGACTTTCAAGACCTGAAAACTTAAAATCTACTCATAAGGATGTTTTTTTACTGAGCTATAAAGCCAGCTCGCCCAGCCAACTGGTACCTACTGAAGCCACTTTGTTCCAAGGTTACGGTGGGCAACACTACTGGCTGGGCAGCTTACCATTAACATTCCCTTTACTATTACGATTTGCAAGAGGGCCAAATACAAAGAGTGTACTAGCATGGTTTGATAAACACGTTAATCTCCTTAGCGCGGCTTCAAGCTCCGTTCCGTGGAAGGTTTCGTGCACAGAAAAGACAGACCGTCTGTCTGGCTTGCTGTGCTGTGTCCAGCCACATTCTTCATGTTAGGAATAATTCTCTTTCCACTTGACTGCCTCTCATGTTTGCTACAGTAATCCATTCAGTGACGTCTGTATAGGGGTGCCCAACTGTGCACGATCCTCCCCACATCCAATCATCCTTTCTCCTCCTTCTTGCTTACCTTCCAGAAGCAATGTTTCCTAAATCTGCTTCTTCTGGTAAATGCAAGCGCATCTGCCTGATCTCAAATGTAAGAATTTGTTATGTGGTTTGTTTATTTGGAGGTATAAGAATTTGTGGTTTTGTCAGTTGTTGCTATTGGCAAGTACTCTTAAACCTGTGTTTGAACTTGACTTTACGGCATCCTTATAGCTTTTGAATGCTTTGAAGGATGATTTTTATAGCTAGTAACAAGAGCAAATTCTCTGTGTGTAATGGCTGGCAACCTCAAACAGTTATTCAACTTCAAGAAAAGCTAGTATTGCTTGTAGTTGTTTTGTTTTCTGAGTCTCATCCCCATCTCAAGGGAAACTTGATTTAGCAAATCCCAATCCATTCATTCAGCTCTTTCAGCTGCAGCCTCTTCGACTCCTTTGAAACACAGAGGATGTGTGTGCTGAAACCAGAGGTAAACTGGGGTTTTTAATTTCTCTCCCTGCTCTATTTAACATCCGTTTCTTTTCTTGTCTGTTCTTTTCTCAGTGAGGGCTGCTGAGCTAACACTGTGGGTAGTTTGTGTATGCAGGAAGTGGAAAAAAAAAGATTCCCCCTGCTGAGTTTGTATTCTGCCAGACTTTCACCTAGTCCTCAATTCCATATCCAGGATCTCTAAACCACTTTATCATTTCTCAAAAGTCATAAAACTCTGTTCACCTATCGCTGCCTACTTTTCTTCAGTGTCTCTTTGAGAAGAGTCCTCCCTTCTCTAGTACAATCTGTGATTTTACAATGGTGTCTCTTGTCTTCACGCTTCACTATAACATCCTCTCGTTCTGCATGGCCTTGTAGTAGTGCTCCTGCTCAGCATGGCTTCGGGCGGACACAGACGGCCGACGGGGCAGGGTGGAAGTGCGGGACAATAACTGGTTGTGGCCATCTATCAGTAAGTCAGGGTGGGGAGGTGGAGGAAGCATGCTGGAGCAAGACTGGTGAGGAGGTAGAGGCATGGAAGAGGGATGCGGTGGTGGAGGCAAGGGCGAAGAGGATGGGTGTGGGTGTGGAGGCATTTGGGAAGAAGAGGGGTGAGGAGGGGGAGGCATTTGAGAGGAAGATGGGAGGGGTGGTGGAGACATCTGAGAGGATGGGTGAGGAGGTGGAGGCATATGAGAGGAGGTGGGGTGAATGGGAGGCGGAGGCATTGGGGAGGAGCTTGGTGGTGGAGGGGGAGGCAAGGGAGAGGAAGATGGTTGAGGAAGCGGTGGTGGGATAGGGGATGACGACAGCTGAGGTGGGGGCGGAAGAGGGGATGAGGAGGTGGGAAAAGGTGGGGGAGGCAGATCAGCTCCTCCTTCGGCACTGCAGCTGACCGAGGAGGAGCACAGGGAGTCTGATTTCACTGGGAGTGTCCTGTAGTCCCGGTAATGACTGACATTGTCTTGTCGCTGCAGCGCGGCACGGTGTTTGTCACCCGTCGGGTCAGCGGCCATCATGTTGCCACTGATGGTGTTTCTCCATTCCCACGGCTTGCCATTAGTGGCCGACACACGCACCACCGGATGGTGAGGGGCATGAGCGTCGATTGTGACGATGCTCCCGCTGCCAGCGATGCTCCCTGGGTTGCTCCCAGTGCAGCTGTCTCGATCAGATGGTATCCGGTAGTATGGTGACTCTGAGCAGTTGGAGCCAGGACCAGAGGAGGAGCCGCCTTCTGATGTCTTAGTGGAAGGAGTAGTAGGTCCTTGACCCTGCTGCTTTGACATGGCTACGACCTGCAAGAAAGAGACAAAAATCTCATGATAATCCAAATAAATTACTCAACAACTATCCAGGAAGAGGGACATTTTTTGGCGTGGACATGGCAGAGCATGATAATAACCTATTATATACCTCTAAAATATTTTCAGAAGATTTAACTCTAGTTATAATTAGCATTTGAAGTCTTATGAGACTGATTTATGTTGGAAACTAATCAGTGAAATTGCTCCCACCAGTGTTGTTTTGATTATACCAGCAAAAATAAATCATAGATGTGTAGTTTACACAGCATATGGCAGCTGTTAAATCTCCGTTCCTGTCTAAACTGAATTGGCTACATGCCACGTGACAATAAAGTATGAAAAATTATGGCTAAAGATAATATCGTTGTGATCGTTTTTAGGCTTTCATTTTCTAATTTCTACCTCACCTGTGTGACTCTTTGCTGGCTGGGAGGCTGGTTGGGCTGCGTGTTGGGCACACGGGGAGTCGACACGGCAATGGGCCCTGTTCCAGGCTCTTTTAGTCCTCCTCCCTCTGTGAGTGACAACCACTTTGCCCGTGTCTTGGCACTCTTAGGGGAAACAGGAGGTGGCCGAGAGGCCTCCTCAGGGATGTGAACAAGTGGGGGTGCCACCACCATCCTGGCTCCAGTCGGTGTGGTGGTATTGGCTTGCACTGTGGGATAAAGAGAAGACGGCATTTGTTGGTCGCCCCCTTCCCCTGCAGCTGTGCCTCCTTCACCTCCTCCATCTCCTCCCTCTTCCTCATCTCGTGAGCTCTGGCTACGGAGCTCCATCGAGCGCTGCTTCCACTCTGACACCAGCTGCCGAGACCTTTGTGGGTCGAAGGGCACGTGGAACGTCATGTGACGCTGGGTGGTGACTGGCTCCTCTGAGGGTGAGATGGGGCTGTTGCCGTTTGCAACTCGAGGCAAGGTGTTGCTGAAGGTTACCATGGTTTCCTTGCCCATGGGACGACTGGTCGCCAGAAGCTCCACATCAGCGCTTGCTCGTTTGAGGGAGGCCAGGGATGCCTTCTCCCTCCTCACCTTACTCCGTGCTCCAGATCCCAACCCCAGCTCCTCCCTGCTTTCAGACACCCTGGGAGTCTTCCTGTACAAGGAGTCATGGCTCCTCTGACTCAACACCCTCAGGCCATCCTTCTGCTGTGCTGAAGCTAGTCTCTGTAAAGACGGAGCATCTTCTTCCGAGGCTTTGAAGTTTCCCACTGCGTACACAGCCTAACAAGGGACAGAGGGACAAAGGAGAAATAAATGAGGAAATAGAACCACTCAGGGTGTTAAATAAAGACTAGAGCATGAAATTGTGTTTTCTTTAATCATTAGGAGGGAAAATTTAGATTTTCATATTAGTGGAGAGAGTTTGCGTGAATAGACATCTCTCTTTCCTGCTATTCTCCTGAGGTCAGCGTGAATCCCTCTCTAACCCCTCTCTTCATCCTTTAATGACAAGGAGAAAAACTCCCCCTCTTGAAAAGTGAAAGACGAGAGAGACAGAGAAGGCGAGGAGGAGGGGAGCGTGGAACATGGCAACGACAAGTTTTCTTAAAACGAAGTGTGAAATTGTTCCAGAAAATTCTTATCGGATTATTCATTCCCTCTCCCTTCCCTCCGTAATAGAAAAGGCTATATATAGGCTGCCAGTAAAAAAAAAAAAATGCTCGGAGAGAAATATATGGAAGCCACACAGGGAGGAGAGGTGATGAAAGAAAGAAGCGTTTGTTAGCACATGCTGTGATACTGTTAGAATAATACAATGGGACAGTTCAGTCGCAGCAAAACAACTAAACCACGTTAATAAGAAAATCTATTTATGTGCATTTTGTCATTCCCACCCTGCTGCATATTGATGGTTAACTACTCCTCACAGACAAACAAATCCCTGAATGGATCCAAACACATGCTGATGCTTAATTCACAAACATAGGCCTAAAATAGAAGATTTGTAGACATCTTCATTAATTCAGATTTCTTTTTAGAAAGTTCTATTATTAGATATAAAGCAATTGGGGAAAAAAGCAGGAGCAAACATTTTTGTGCACTTTGTTGAACTAACCAAGTAGACTCCAATGCCGGCTCCTATCACGTATCCCACGTACACGTCTATAGGGTGACTGCGGTGTTGAGTTATCTGCGTCAGGCCAGCGAGGCCTGCTGCCATGCAGAAAGCAAAGACGAGCATCGGCTTCAGCAGCTTAGTAGTGCTGTTGATGCTGGCGTTGAAATACATCTGCAGAGAGAAACAAACACACACAGCATATCAGCAAAGAGCAGACGTTTGAGACATATGAAGCCCGGGATTAAGATTAAAAGGCATTACGATAATTTTACCTCAGGTGCACATAGACAATTACTTTACAGTGTGTAGTGCAAATGTAGATTGCATTACCCGGTTAATAATAAAACAATATGCTAGTTAGAAGAGATATCAACACCAAACTCATATCTGTTTATTAGATATTAAGCCAAAGTCTGGAGCTTAGCCTAACATAAATGGAGAAACAGCTCTCCAGGCTGCATTCTTAAAGACGAATAATTTGCCCATTACCTCCAAGAGTTAACTCCAGGACTGAAAAATGAAGCCAACCAGGATGTGCCAGTTAAAGCTGGATGCAACAGCCAGTTAAATAGCCACAAGCTGTCTGTTTGGCACCACTTAAGCTGAACTGAGCATGTGTGCATTGTTGCTACCTTTTGAATTCAATTACCTGACAATTAATACGGCTGGCTATGCTGTAAATTGTATTAACAGGCTAATTAAATACTAGGTGCTCCTTGGACCATTCTGTTCAAATACGGTCACTTTTGCAAATACAGTCTATGATCAACACTTAAAAAGTTTTTCAGTCTTATCTGTACAGTTAAGATACTGAAATGTTAAAAAAGTATTTTTAAAGATACAGGCTTTTCCTCCTTTAATCCCCCTTTGTACTAAGAAAAGCTAAAGTAAAGCGGATATAGATTCATATTTAATAACAATTATTCCAAAGACATCCATTATACAATAGCACTTGTTTCCTGTGCAGCTCGAAGCATTCTCTTTAATATAACTCATATTGTCTTGAAAAAGGGAAATGAACTTATTTTGATCTTATTTGTATATTTCTTTTTTAGCTCATGTGGTAAAGTAGTTTCGAATTCAAATGTCTTGGCAGTAAAGCAAAGTCGATGAGTGAGAAAGTCAGGCTGTGAAAGGGGGAAAATATATTTACAGTTACTGGCCGTTCGCATTCTCTGCATGCACACCATATTTCGATTATATAAAACGGAGGACAGCTGAGTGACAGAATGCAGGCTTTGCAAAAAATTTCCTTTCTAACAAGCTTGTCTATCTAGTGCTGTGCATAAAAATCCTGCTTTTCTTGATGCAAGAGGGAAAATCTGTCAGCCTGGAGAGATGCGAGTTATTTTCGATGCAGATTTTCTCGGCACTTCTTGAACCAACTATCTGCCTTTTGTGGAGAAATTTTCTTAGGTATTTTCTTTATTTGATTTCATTTAAATTTAGCAGCAAAGTTTTTTTATACTGAACACAATAAATACATGAATGTCTAAATTTGCTGGACAGGTATGACCAGAACTGAAAAAAAAATGACCTGGCATCAGCGCGAAGATCCGACAACATGTTGTAGTGCTAACAAACCCAACAGCTGCTTTTCTCCAGCTCCCCTGCCTTATCTTGTCAGAAATCTGTCCAGTGAGCTTTAATGAGCTCATACAGGGCTCACTGAGGCAGCAGTGATATGGCCAGTAGCTTGCAATAGCCATTGGTGGAGGAGTGTGTGTGTGGGAGGGTGTTACCTCGTGGAAAAATGACAGTGCTACTTTGCCGTACAGTTCACATACTGCTGCAGTCAGTGCCAGATTGCAGAACGGCAAAAAAATCCACTAGAACGTAACAATGAACCCCCAAACCTGACCTCAATCTGACAGTTACAGTTATTTTTTATTTGAGTCAGATGTGAGCCCAGCCTGAGGATAATATGCAATCTGAAAATCTATGAACTATGTATCAAATGGCAGTTAATTCCAGTTGAAAGTTGCTGATATGGTTGTAGATCATACAAGTTGTATGATGCCAGCAGCAATGTTTGTTATGAATTAGTGGAAGTTCTGGATAGTTATCATGAAACAAATTTAATTGTTGTTCTAGGACAAAGATACAAAATGTTAATGTATCATTCAGGCTTTAGAAAAAGTATCAAACTAAACATGGTTACCTTGCATATAGTTTTTCTCCTGTTTTAAAGTTCTAATGAATCAGCTATTCATAAAAAAAAAGCATCAAATGAACCACACGCATATTCACAAGCAAACAAACATCATGCAGATACACAACACTTAAGCAAACACATGCGGCAATTAAGGCGAAGGGAGTGCTTACAGAGATATATACGGCAGCGAAGCCAGAGAGCGTTGCATGCTGGGATGGGAATGTTTTCCTAAAGGGAGAAAAAGGGAGAGTTAGAAGCGGAAGAGTAAAGACAAAAAAAGAATTCGATTCCTGTTTTCATAAAGGGCTTTGTGTATTCTGAGAACGTTTATTGCCTCTTGAATAAACCTGAATAAAACTGTCGCGGCTGCTCTTGTTATGCCCGGATTGCATTTGACATTAAAATCTGTGTGTCTGCCCGACTGAGAGTTGTCAGACTGAGTGTGTGTCCTTGGATGTGAACATTAATAAACACAAAGAGAATACCACTGGGCATTAGTGGGAACATTAAAGGGAGAGTGATTGAATTGAGGTCAGAAATGTTATTTAATTTAATTTTTTTTTAAATGAAAGAAATCTTGTGTTTGCTCTTAACTTCTGCTGTTGTGTTATCGTTTCCCATTTTTTTCAGGCTAAATTCAAGGATTATTCTTTAAAGGCCATGTTTTCTTTTAGACCTGGAGTCTGAATACACTTTGGCTGGCCTAAAGGTCTATTTTATGAATAGATTTCAGTCATATTGCCCTCCAGGCACAGAGCCCTGGACACCATTCAAACATGCAGGTCAACACTGGACACTCCATAGAACTCCAGCACAGGCCTGTCAAATTTCCTTCTGTTTCTGTCTGTGAATATTGCGATCACTTCTCAAAGTAAGAGAAAAAAATGTAGACACACTGCCCATTTTGGATACATCAATCCACATGCAAGAGTCTCTGTGGTATTTCCAGCACAAAGAAACCACCCAGCCAAGTTTCTGCCAGAGCAATTTACTGATCTATAGATTCCTCTCTGAACAACCCTTTCACTTTCACGGCCAACAGGATGAAACTGCTCACTGTCAAAGCAAATGTCGGTTGTAATGTTAGCAAGCTATATAACAGCGATCCACTGGTAGTTAGTTTCAGTTGGAGTCGGCGTTACAGGGCAGTAGTGGCAAGCCAGTAATACTGTTAGATTATTAAAAATGTTATGACTAATCTAATCAGGCCTTATTTCTGTGTCAGTGTAAATGACTGAGCATTGGTAATCTGTGCTGGTGAGATTTTTCCACTGTTCTTGTGAGCAGGTTTAGTATTTTCACACACAAATAATTGAGAAGCAGTGGAAAAAAAACACACATCTTGCCCTCCGGGTGGGCATGCCTATAATGACGTGATGTTAGGTGAAAAGGATGAATTTGAGGATCAAGGCTGGAACTATATTTAGGTTAAGATGATGTTAGTTTTGGCAAAAACTGCAAGCGTTTTATAGAACATGTCTTGCTAATCCTTTAGACACTGAGGTGAGTAGCAAGTAGAATGCATTGTGTCAATAAGAGTCACGGCAAGTAAAGCAGTGCTAACATATGCACTTGTACTACAAGGATTATCCCTGTATCAACTCTATTTAGCTATAATCTTTCCTGTGTGTGTGTGTGTGTGTGTGTGCTTAGTGCCTCTCATACCCATAGATCGGAGCTTATTTGTCTAGCCTATGTCTGCTTGTTAGAAACTGCACTGCAAAAGAGCATTTACAAAACCCAAACTTAGTCAGAGCACCTGCGAGGAAGATTCTGCAGCTGAGTGGCAGGTCTTCTTATACAAATAAACATTTGGCTTTACTATCAAGTATGCCATTAAAAAGAAAATCCTTATTATTTTAAGCAACCATTTCTATCTATTTTTATCTTTTTATCCCCTCAATAAGTTGTCATTAGTCCTTGTCTGCTATACTCCTGCAAGACAGTGATGTTTCACCCTATTCAGTAAAATCTGCAACATTATTGTCATAATACATTGGGTTACATTTTCTGATTAAGGATGTATAGTTATGAGTAGAGATGGACCGATCCGATATTATGTATCGGTATCAGTCCGATACTGACCTAAATTACTGGATCGGATATCGGAGAAAAATAAAAAATGTAATCCGATCCATTAAATATCACGAAAGCACCTCACAAAACTTGCAACATGCCGTAACTCACCTCAGAACGTTAGCACGTCGGAGCAGTATGCATCACGTGATAGAGCGGCTGTGGCATGCGGGACCTGTCGGTGGTCTGGATAGCATTTGGAGCTTCGCTAGCAACCTGGCATTTCATCTCCGACAAAGTTATCCCCGAGAGAAGTAAAGCAAGTGTGTAAGTCCATCTCTGAATGTTTGTAAAGCATTCCCACGTTAAGCTTAACGAGCGACTGCCTCTCGCTCTCCGGCTGCTACTTCAATCATGAAACTGCTTAAATGATCAGCTGATCGGCTTTTCTGTAGCTCCGTCTTTCTTGTTTGTTTTTGGCCCACTTTGCACCAGAAAGAGGAAACCAGCGGCTGAACAACAGAAGCACGTTTAAGCTTGATAAGCTGTTGTTAGAATGTATTTAATATTACTTTCTACACCAGGATCGTTTTCTACGTAGCTGACGCTGGTAACTGTGCAGGGGCGGATCTAGCAAAGTTTAGCCAGGGGGGCCGATAGGGCATTAACTGGGAAAAGGGGGCACAAAGACATACTTTTCTTTCTTATTCTCATTTAAAATGTCTAGCTTTTAATAAATAATTATCTGACACACAAAGTTTTAATTTGATGTAAAACGAATAGAAGTCAATTACTGTATATAGTGACTATTAAGTCTAATATATATACCCTAGTAAGCTATAGTACTTTTTCCTTTGGGAAGGTACCATCTGTGCAGTCTGCAATTTTGTTGAAGAAAGATGTTGAATCTATTTAATATTTCTGTGCATTTTTTTTCACACTGCATCAAATTAAGGTTGATTACGTCGATTAAGCATCATGAGGTGGCGCGTGAGGGGTGGTTCCCTATTTTTTATTTATTTATTTTTGTTGTTGCTGGGAGTTGGAACCCTATTAGTTAGGTTGCTTAATATTTACGCTAAGTACTCTTTAAAATACCAGAATAGGGAGAATGGTGTAGGTCTAAGTTTATTAGATTGATCAGTATTGCTGAACTATGAAATATTTTTTTTGTATACAGGTATAACAGAATAGCTTTAGTGTAGTTGTTGTTTTAAACTTGAGTATGAACTTGCAGACTTGCAAAATGCAGCAAGATATTTTAAAAAACAGTTTTGTTGATTAAAAAACACTATATCGGATTCATATCGGTATCGGCAGATATCCAAATTTATGATATCGGTATCGGACATAAAAAAGTGGTATTGTGCCATCTCTAGTTATGAGCTGCATCCAACTGCAGGCATGTTGACAATAAACTAGGTAGCACAACGTTGTCTTATTCTTATTACAAGGCAACAGACCATGGAGCCAGAGCGCTGACAAGACAGGTAAGACTCTGTACAAGTGCACTGATGATTTACTTTAACGACTTCATTAAATCTGTTTGTCTTATTAGCGTTTATGTTGTTTTTATATGTGCAATGATGCAAATTTTGATTTTAAGCAGATGGAGACATTCGGTGTTTATTCTCCTTTAGTTATAAATGAATGCCTTACCGAGCTGACATAATAGCATACTGGTCTTTGCCCATGCAGATGTCCTGTGTGATGTAGGCATTGTTGTCACATGACACTCCCGGGGCCGTGTAATTAGGCTGGCAGACAGTAAGGAAGAAAGGGGCGTGGTAGCCAGTAGCTAACTGGATGACATCTGTCACCAGGGCTGTTGCCAGGAGACCGAATACATGAACACCTGAGGGAGAGAGGTAAAGGGAAGAGATAGTAAGGCAACCTTAGTAAATGAACTAAAAGCCTCTGGTGGTTTCCGGACATTGAGATGTTCATTTATGAATGTGTACAGTTGCGCAAACTACGCTTAATTTGCTCCGACCTTAAGTGACACCAAAAGCCTTCAGTTTGTCACATTTTGAAGCTTTCCCGCAGACAGAGAAATTTGGCAAGGTGAATTAATTACTGTTTTCACTTCAAAGCTCAAAGTCAGCCTCAAGATATTTCCTGTAGAGTATGATATCATGCCTTTTTCATTTTAAGCCACCCTTCATTTAATGCATGTAATTAGCTTATTTCTCTACTCTAAAACAGGGATAAAGTTGCAGGCTGAGAAGGATGAATAATTTGTCAGAGCCAAAACTGATATTCATCTTAAGAACAACAGAATTTTGCTCTAACTTTGTGGTTTGCATAAAGGACAGAATTTAACCTACGCATCTTCCATTGGCCTCAGTTTGATAAACTGTTCATTGTATTAATATGACTATTTTATTTTATTTTGCTTGTTTGGGTAGTGACAATACAAAAAAAAACTAGAAAAACAGAGTTCTCACGTGTCCTCAGAGATGCCCATCAATAATTTGTCCTGAACTATTACACCATGTAACTAAGTGTGCTCTGAATAACAGTGTGGCCTTAACTCCTGCAAGCAGCCCAAACGCTCTGAAGGACTGGCAGTTATACACACCGACGAATCGCACGGTCCTGCGTAGGAAGGAGTTGAAGCTGCAGCCTCCAGCATTTATGCTGCCTTCTGACTTTGGACAAGTCTTCAGTTTGGACTGCATGCAGTACATCAAGCCTTCCCCCATCATAATCTGCAGACAGAGGGAGAGAAAAAAAAAGGAGAATAAAAGATATGGAGTCTTTCTTCATTACACTTCAAACGACTACGAGAGTAAATGAAAAAGAAAAAGATTTGAAAAGTTTGAATCTATCATTGTCAGATACAAGATATTGTGATCGATGAGAAACAATGCATTGTAGAGCGAATGGAGCAAAGGTGCTATTGAACAGTGATCACTTTCAGTCGGAATGATAGATGAGTTTTGGAGAGGTCTGCTGAAGGATTAGGAATGTGTGCGTCTGGGTGCGAGTGTGCATATTGATTGGAGGGCCTGTGGTGTGTTCGATGATGTGCATGGGAATGTCAGGTATATATTTAGTGTCTACATTTATCTTGCTTTGTGAGTGTTTGACAAGCTGTACATTTGTGTGATCTATGCATTTGTCTATATGCACAAGTGTATCTGCGGGATGTTTATGTGGAGCACTCACAAACCCTCAAAGCTTCAGACATATAATAGGTCACTGAATCTGTGACAGGATTATGTTCTGGTAGAGCTAATCAACACTTTCATATAAGGAGTTCATTAAATGTTAATTAAATGCTCAGTGGAAAACCTAAATATAATTATTACTCAAACTTTTAGGTTCATTTAACATGTTGTTTTAGTTCAGCCTGTGTAAATCATGCTCTAATAAGTTTTCAATCAATTTTCAAATTAAAACAATCCCAAAATACCAATAGAAACTGGATGTCTGGAAACAGGGCAGCAGAGTATTACTATAACAAGTCAAATTATATTACATAATATCTAAATATGGATAAACTTGTGGCAGAAAAATATTTTTAATTACAAAAAGGTTTTACAGAACTGCTCGTTAACACAAACATCTAATCAAACCACCACATGGCAAATAAAAGCATTGAGCAACGCATTTACATGTGTACACGTGGTCTAGACCAGCGGTCCCCAACCCCCGGGCCTCGGACCAGTACCGGTCCGTGAGTCGTTTGGTACTGGGCCGTGAAAGTTGAGGCTCAGGTGTGAAATGTATAGTTTTCAGGGTTTTTATTGGTTTTCAGCGTTATTTTGTTATCGTTTTTATCGTTTACTCGGTTTTCCTTGGTCTTTTCACGTGTGTTATGAATAAATTTTCTTTTTTTCGGTACCGGTACTAGTTTTATTTCGTTGTATTCATCCGCGACACCTTAAAGGCCGGTCCGTGAAAATATTGTCGGGCATAAACCGGTCCGTGGCGCAAAAAAGGTTGGGGAACGCTGGTCTAGACAACCTGCTTGACTTCAAACTGAGAACTCAGAATGAGGAAGAAAGGTTATTAAAATGTCTCGTGGCGTGGTTTCTGATGCCAGATGAGTATTTGATCAACTGAAGGGATTTTCCTGCACAAACATCTTTAGGGTTTACAGATAATGATCCAAAAAAGAGAAAATTTCCAGTGAAGGGAAGTTCTTTGAACAATAATCCCTTGTTGATGTCAGAAGACAGAGGAGAATGGACAGACTGTTTTGAGCTAATTGGAAGACAACAGTAGCTCAAATAATGTGAATATGTCAAACCTTGAAGGAGACGAGCTACAGCAACAGAAGACCAGTTACCACTCGCATCAACTAAAAACAAAAAACTGAGGCTACTATTCACCCAGGCTCGCTAAAATCGGACATTGCCTGGTCTGATGAGTCTCAGTTTCTGCTGTGTTACACATTTGGTTGTAATTTGATGTAAATAATGTGAAAGCATGGATCTTTCCTTTCTCAGCAGTTCAGACAGTGTATCCATTATTTTTAATTAAAACAGGACCATGTATAACATTAAGATAAATGTTGCCATTTGCACCTGAAAAGCTAATTAATATCTGCAGTCTCTTGGCAGAAGATCACAAAAATGTCACATAAAAAGAAAACATAAAACACAAAACATTCACACACCCATAACCACCAAGCAAGAAGCAAAATCAATCAAAATGCCTCCACAGTCACCAGATACACACACAGTCTCCAGTAGAGCACTTTTGTGATGCGGTGGAGTTGATCATAGATGTGCAGCTGCTATGTGATACTATCATTTCAGCATGGACCAATTTCTCTGAAGAATGTTTCCAGCATCTTATTGAATCTATGTTATTAAGAACTACGGTCAGTTCTAAAGGCAGAAGGGGCTCAACCCGGTACTAGAGAGGTGTACCTAACGAAGTGTCTGGTGGGTGTAAGCAGGAAGTACTGCACAGATTGTAGATAGTCATTGCACTGAATGCCATAGACATATATGCTTAATAGAAGTCAATTTTAACCTATTTATTAGGTATGACTAATATAGAATAATTTATTAAAGTATAGCACGTAACATTGTGGTGTGATGGATGGATGGATGGATGGATGGATGGATGGATGGATGGATGGATGGATATTTTTATACACAATCCAATGGAGTAACTCTGGGACTCGGTAACACAGGAAACTAGCACCCCAAATGATCCTCACATGTGTGTCATATAGACTTACAGAAGCTGCAGGTCCAGCAAAGGCCAAACTCAGCAGCATCAACAGAGGGATGAGCTCATCGCCTGTCTCCACATAGGGCATGGAGAGGTCGCGGTCATGGCAACGGAAGCCCACCATCGCCGGGGACAAAACATCTGTCAGCTCCAGGAAGTAAAGGGACACCAAGGAGGATAGGACGATGGGGAGCTGGATATGCATGCACGCACACAAACACACACACAAATGCGACCAAGGACATAGCAAAGAGTGACTCGCAGATAATATTTGCTTGGAAAAAAGTGATTCATCCAATGTTTCATCTTCAGTACAAACAAATACACACTTTCAAACACATACAAAAGGGCAAGTTATACCCGTCTTGCTTGCTTTACAACAGATGTCAGATGCCTCCAAATGCAATCAACACAAGGCACTCACTACTGGTATCATTGTACAGAAAAAGGAATGATTCAGTAGGGACTAATTCAATAAATGCAGTGAGAAATGTCAAACAAGCATCTGTATTTTAAAAAGGTGACTCATTCATGCATCTGATCTAGCGACACATACCTCTACAAAATAAAAGCATGGCAACAGTGTCATGCTGTCTTTTGGTGGTTTCTTCTTGGCTTTGTTTTTGGGAGATGTCATCTTGGGATGGGACCAGTCACAGCCTGTTGGGATAACAGATTGCAAAGAGATGTCAGAGTGGAGTTTCAGAGCAGGTTCATGGATTTCCACCATCAATCATCAATCTAAAGCTTCAAAAAGATGTTTCAAAAGTCTGCCAGGCCCTGACTTATGAATGAAACAGCAGGTCAAAAAGTTGTCAAAGGCTGGTTGGTGCTGCAAAGTTTTCTGTATGAACTAGAAAGCATTAGAGTGTTAGAGTAATAATAAAACTAATAAAAAACACAGACATTAAAGATATTCTAAGCAATTATGGTATAACGTTGCTTTAGCAATTCAGTAGTACTACAGAAACATTTAATAATTCAGTCTAATTTTTTGCACACTTAATATCCAAAGTTGTTATTTTGACTTTGTCTGAATACACGTTGTAAATGGGCTGGTTCTTACATAGTGCTTTTAAAATCAAAACAACAGTCGCCTCAAGGCACTTTATATTGTAAGGTAAAGATCTTACAGTAATAGAGAGAAAACCCCAACAATCTGACCACTCCATATGAGCAAGCACTTGTTGACAGTGGGAAGGAAAAACTCCCTTCCCAGTGTCAGGAAGAAACCTCAGACAGAACCAGGCTCAGGGAGGGGTGGCCATCTGGCTCGACCAGTTGCAGGAGGAAGGCAAGACAAAACAGACACTGTGCAAGAGAGCCAGAGCTTAATAATACCTAATGATTAAATGCAAGGTGGTGTATGTTCACATACACACAAGCACTTTTTTTCTATGCTGAAGTACTTTCTGTCTAACACTTGCACACCAATGGATACATCAGGAATAACTTGGGGTTCAGCATCTTGCCTAAAGGTACTTTGGCAGACAGGAGCAGCCAGGGTTTGAACCACCGATCTTCTGATTAGCATGACTGCTATCCCTCCTTAGCTGCAGCCACCCAAAAATGCAGGGAGACAACAAAACACACAAGACTGTCATATTTTGAAAAGTGTTTTTTATGTCACTAGGAAAATAAACAAATGGGGGAAAAGAATTAGAAAGAATTAGAATGAACTGATTAACTGAAAAAAGCCTCTCCTAAAAGAAGCCCAGTTACCATTTACTCAGGTGCTTAGTATTTAGAATAATTCTACATACCTGTTACATTTCAAATTAATCTTCCCCCACAAAATTATAGACGTGCATATATAGAGATATCTCCTTCCATCAGTAACCTGCAGGCAGTCAAAAGGCGTCAGAGACAAGCCAACGCCAAAGGCAGGAATGGAAAACTAAACAGAGTTAAATATTCACAGCTCTCTACAGAACCCCATCCCCCCCCCCGATAAGAGCCTGTCCCCTCTTTCTCTGTCCTCTACCCAATTCTCCCTTTCCCTCCCTCTCAATCTTCCCTCTCTCCTGGCTCTGCTTGTCCCATTTTGCTTATCTCTCCTTTTCAATCGGTTTCATTTCCCTACCACATTACTAACACTTTCCTCTTGACCTCTTTTCTTTGTGAGTAGTTCTTTTTATACCAACATTCCTGTTCCTATATGTTACTTTGCCTTTGTTTTATCCATATTTATCTTCATTACAATCCATGCACTGACTAATATGATGAATGTGGAGATTTGGCCTGTGGACACTTGCTCAGTGGCCCCATATGCAAATCTACTGCACCTTGTGTCAAAGGCCTGCTGACCCAACTGAATGGATTTATGCTTTCCCAAATGAGTTTCAGTGGAGCGCTTTGGTCTTTAATGAAGGTATGAACATTTTGTACTTGTAATATCCTTCTTCGTCACAGAAATAGTCCACTTTAAAAGAGAAGGCCCAAAGGTTTTTGTGAAGCTTGAATCCAAAAATACCATCCACATCACCCTTCAACAAACTCACGTTTTCTGAAAGCTGTCATGGCCTCTGTAAGTCTTTCTACCTCTGTCACCTTCTACATCTCAGTACTTCTGCTGAGCTCTTGTTTGTTTCTGTCTTGCTGGTCTCTCTTGTATCATTTCTCAGCATATCCCCATCTCTGCCTTTTCACCCTTCATTTCACGTTTCACCACCTGTCCCTCTTTCTGCACACCTCTCTCGTTCCCATTTTTAATCTCCTCCCTCTTTTATTTTTTTCTGTTTCTCTCGAAACAGAGGAGGGGGGGGGGGCTGACCCTGAGGCAATGTAAGGCACAAAGAATCAAAGACTTCCACAGTCTAATTTCCATGACCGCTAGAAATGTATTGGAAACGAGAGAAGAGGACAAGATAAGCACAGATCAAAGAAAAAAAATATTTCAAAAAAAGCCAAATGTGTGTGTGTGTCTCTGTGTGTGAGTGTGTGTATTTATATGTCTGGTGGTGAGGGTAGGAAGGGGGTGAAGATCATAGAAGGGGGGATATTGGGATGGATGGATTTCAGTGTCGCTAAAAGCAGCTTAGGAAGACGCTGGGGTCTGGGTCTCACTCGCCCAGCAGCTTGGTCTCAGTGACCTACTCCAGTCAGCACTTAAACCGCACCCCAACTCACATTACACACACAAACATGCACTGAATGAGCTTCTTGACTGAAGAAATGGGGGTCGTTTATCTATTACACCAGCATTCGTCCTCTGAGGCACATCTTTTATGTGTGTGTGCGTGTGTGTGTGTGTGTGTGTGTGCTGCACTGTTTGTAGTTTGAGCTGCTATGCTTGTGCTTGCAAAGTGTCTGAGTGTGTTTATAGTTTAAGCGATTTGTGTACATCTTGTCTGTGTGTATGCCTGTGAATGAAGTGAGTTGTATAGCCCATGGCATGCAGAAACAGTCTGTCAGGCACTGAGGAAAATATATGACTCAGGGAGCATCAGCACAGGGGTGGGGTTAAAGATAGTGAGCTAATGTATGGATGGGTGACTAATTAAAGGATAAACCTACAGTACTGACAAGGTCTTGGGTGACTATAAAATCCTCCAGGGCAGCTACTATGGTATATTTGTAAAAGCTCTTGGAGAACTGAGCTTAATTCTTCTAAAAAAAGACATCCTGTCGTTGTTTGTTTGATAGAAAAGAGTGCTGGCTGACAATTTGAATTAGCTGAGAATGAACTTATTGTTTTGTCTTTGTGTCTTTTGTCTAGATTGGCCATTACAGTCTCCCAGAGCCCAGGTTGGCATCTTCACATCTCATTTTGATGAACATTTATCCAACTGGCTATGCAATGAGATTTGCTAAAAACATATCTAAAACAATTAACTGGTTAGTGATCAGATCAAATTTATTTTCTATCTACTGACTGATAAATAATCACTCACGCACTGTAATATAACCTACTTCTATACTACAAAATAGAACAGTATAGAGCAGTCATCCTGTAGCATTCATGAGATGAGGGATTTTTTGGTGGGGATTAAATTGAATCAAATGGGAACAAAAAAAAAAAAATCAAAGCCAGCAATTTATTTCTCAAAAGGGAATTTTTTTTCACATACTTCACAGCATCAGCCACAACATGAGACCACCTGCCTATTACTGTACACACCACCTTTGTGCTGCCAGAAAATGTCAGACCCATCAGGGCATGTACTCTTGACCGCTGAGAGTTTCTTGTGATGTCTGGTATCAGAACATTGGCGGTGGATTTCTGTGGGTTGCGGGAATTGGAATGTGATCTGGGGAGTTTGCAGGCTGGGTTGGTGCTTTGGGCTCTTAGTACTGTTCCTTGGGCTGTTTTTGAGCAGCTTTTGCAGTTGCCGAAGGGTACTGCTCTGCTAAGGGAGGCTGCTGCCATTGGGGAGTGCCTTTGCAGGTAAGGGGGTTTGAGGTTAATTGAAGGGGCTGGCACATGCCAAAGAAAGACAAATCAGAAGCAGGATCCAGTTCTAAGCAAAGCAAAATGATTTTAAACCACTTCATCATCAGTGGTCTTAGAGTAATGGCTGATCCGTGTATGTCTGCTGTCCCTAAGTCCCTATAGTTACTACACTATTATTCAGAGTAGAAGAGTACAGGACAGTACAGAATAATAAAGTGAAATAGATTTGTGGTGTCTCCCTACTCGTTATTCATGCATAGTTTTCAAAAAAATGAACTTGGAAATTAATTAATGAGATGAATATGAAGTGGAGAACCACAGCTCACCAGTTTTCTATTCACTGTATTCATGGATTCAGCAATAAAGTTGCTGTGTTGGCTAATGTAAAGCCATGTGCACTGCAGGGCCCTTAAACAGACATATGCAAAGCGCAAATAGCGCTTTGCATATGGTCAGTTTAAGGGTCAGTTTAACTCACCTGCTTTTACAGCGAAAGAAACAGCCGTCCTTTAAATGTAGCTTTATCTTAATAATATAAATTGAGATGGGTGTAAACGGTGATACTGATTTCATTTTTCATGGATAGGAATCATGTGTTTTTTGATTAAAAAAAAAAGGGGAAAAAAAGCTTTCATTTGTTTTAGATCATCTATTGAAGGCTCTAGTAACCAGAATCTGATTAAACACTATATTAAAATGACCACTGGGCAGTTACTCCTCCACAAGCAGAAATCAGCAGATTGCGTATGATATCATCAACGATGGAAACGTGAAAACCATGTGCTAATTTTTCTTCTGTCGCCTCTCAGCTCCTGCCAACAGGAGAAGCATATAGGTTCCTGAGCTTTCTTTGGGTTGCGTACGGGAGAAGAGAACCTCTATACTACCGGACAGCACTCACCTCTGTCCCGGGGGCTCCGCGAATTCACCGAATCCCGTCGCCCCCTTCCCCCTCGGCGTGGTCGTGCGTGCTGCTCCAGTTTTGCGGTGCACCGTCCCTTTAATCCATCTCCAGAGTCACCCCGAAATCCAAAACCTTCACTAATATTTAGAGAGAGCTCCGCCGTGAGGCTATTCTGGGATCATAGGAGGTTGGAGGAATGATGGAAGTAAGTGAGGAGACCTACAGAGAAGGAGCAGGGATGGCGAAAGAGAAGAGAGAGAGAGAGAGAGGAGGGTTGCTGATGGTGGAAAGTCCAATTTGCCGCACTTGCTGGTAACGCGTTCCTTTCCTTTAAATTTCCTGGCTTTGAATAAAGTGAGAGATTCACGTGCGTCCACCCGGTTCCTCCCCTTTATTTGCCCATACAGGTTCCCCCTTTCCTACAAAATACAAAACAGTAACAAGTAAGAAATTCCCCCCAAAAATTAAAAAAATTAAATCTGATTTTAAATGCACAGCATCCGTCACACGGTTTTCGGGTTACGCAGTCAGCCTCACAGAGCGCACATACACACACAAAGGCGTGGGGGGAGAGCAGGGGTGTGGAGGAGGGGAGGTGGGGGTACAGGGGGAGGAGAATCATGGTGTGTGCGCTTACCATGGGGGGAGGAGACAGTCTGGTCCACACACTTGCTTCTATCTCCGCTGAATTCCTGTTACGGGGCTACCGCCGTGAGGCGACCGAGACAAAGGGGTATATTTTGGTATGTGTACGTGTGCAGTGTGTGAGAGGAGCACACGAAACTTGCGCATGTGTGCGTAAAAGTGAGGGGGCGGTTTGGGAGATAACCTCTAATCTATTAGAACGAGAACGTTTCACAAACAAATATGATTAAGGCTCAGCATCAGCTACGCCCCGCGCTTCTGTAAATGCCATCAGAGTCATTTGTTGGCCCTGAGATTTTTCGGTCATCGCCCAAGGATTGTGGCTCAGTTGTGTCCGCCTTTGTTTACTCTAAAGGGTGTGGCAGGCGGATGACCACCGTGGTGCATTTAAATTCCCCTGAAGGAACCGGTGCGGTGAGGACCGTGAACACGCGCTCACGCACTTTGTGATAGCTCTACCGACACCTCTGGTTTACTGACTCATCATGAATGACATTGCGGCAATTAACATCAAAGACTCGGCTGTGCTCACACACGTGCGTGCATGTGTTGTGTCGGTGGCACACGTGCTTGCAAAAGATGCTCTCTAAGAGATCTGTAGTCTTCTGCTCTCACGGTTATCAGTTCTCAGTGGAAGTGAAAACTGAACTTAACCATCCACACCCACAGCACCCACACACCTTTCCTAATTTAAAGAAAAAAAATATTTTATTCCACGTCTGGCAGGTCAATAATTAAGTGTGATACATTCAGGGACACTGGCATCCCATATGTTAATATCGTGGCAGACTAATTTGAGTAGGTGCAGTTCAGGAAGTCTCCTGCTGACCAGCCTCCAGTGGCTTTACACTCATTCAGATATTTGCACCCCCTCCACTCACCCCTTCTCTCTCAATCTCTGTCATTTGGCTGTGTGACACTGCTTGGTGCTAGATGAATGGGGGCGCCCCATTTAGTGTTTATCCTGTCTCCAGTTGCCAGGGAGTTTCTCTGGTTCTCATGGGGTACTCCCCCGTCTCCGCCTCCATCCCCTGCGCCCCTCCTGTTCCCCCCTGCCCTGCCTGAAGCCCCCACCTAAACAGCATCGCACACAAACCATGCAACCAACCCACCAATAATACCCAAGGGCTGGTCACAGCTGGCAGGAGCTAATAAACTCATCACTCACACTCTCTGGCTCCTATTTACCCACTACACAAAGCACTAAAAGAAGGGGGGTGGAGGTGCTTGAACGCTCTTTTCTGCTTCCCACAGACACTTACACTTTTCTCAAGGTGGTGAATTTTGATAATTATGAACACAGTTATAGAAGTTGTGAAAGCCACACATCACCACAATTGCATTTTCTCTAGTGGAGTTAGTGCGCTATCAGCACTCTTTACCATTTACCCCAGTTGGATGGTAATTGATTGCTGGAGGGGATGTACAATGGGGATTCTTAAGTTTGATTAAAATTTTCCTCGACTGGTGTTCACACATGTGACCCAATTATTTCGTCTGAGCGAAAGGGCAAACATCTCTGTTCAGATACAAACATGTATGTGGACATCCAGACCCAGACTTGCAGCGCATGTTTACATGGCTAATGCATGCACAGAGCTTCTTGCAGTGCGCACATAGCATACACATGTTACAGTAAATGCAGACTTTCATGTTGATCAAGTGCACATGAAAGATATTAATTCTATCAGTGCATGCCAGCACATTTACCCATCCATCCATGCAAACCCCAACTTTACAACTCGATTCTGATTGCTTTTTTTAAACAACCTATTCAGCTTACCCTGCGTGCTTTGAAGACACCTGACACAGAGGCCATGCTTATTTTATTATAAGGGAGAATCCAACCATGTGAGTGCAGAAAATGAAAGATTGATCTTCACTTTATCCAGCGTGGTTGACGTAGTGGAACTAAATCAGCGCCTGCCCCCATCCATCTATCTATCATCTCCTTCAACCAACACACAAGTTGTTATTGCTCTTCTGTGTTACACAGTTGTGGTATCAATATCAGCTTTGGCTTCACTAAGTGTCAGGTTTCATATAAGCACTCAATTTTCAGTCTCAAATAGCAAACGGGATTTTAAAAGAATATTAATATAGCTCTGATTGTGTTCCCTTGTAATTTGAAAGACAATCAATAGAGAAATCTGAAACAGTGATTTGTTTTGGCATGTTATGTAGGCCGGCACTTCATGGGGTGGTTGATGTTTGGCTGACTAGCAAATGAACATGGGAATGCAGAGATAATCACATAATATAGGATGCACTCTCACTGAAGGTGGCTTTTCTTTTCCCAAAAGTAAATAAGTGCATGCCTCTGTCACACTGTCAACATAATGTCCTCAGTGGTAAGTCATTCTGTGCAGGTAATGCCACTCCACAGTCTATGCTCTTGTGCTTAGGGACAGCTTCAAGTGCCACTGTGTGGCTAAGAGCTGTCATTACATGACAAGTTAAACAAAGCCATTATACCCTGAGGTGAAGTAGTGCTTAAACCTTTACTTGAGTAGCCTCAGGAACCCTGGCATTTGTTTGACAAGTCTATTAGGTTGTGATACCATTGATTCTGTGCTCCTTTTGTGTTTCCAGACTGCACTTTACTTTGATAGGGCTCGTGGCAGATAAGAGGAGGATTTCACTGTGTTATTGGCTCCAGCATGTTAAAATGTGATAAGGATATTGATTGAGGGCTTACAAAGTGTTCACATTTTATCAACATTTCGACAAGCCAAAAATCATAATCACCCACAATTCTCACACAAATCAAATGCTTAAGTGCTCCATGGTAATAATTTGCTATAGCAGAGGCACAGTGGTTAGGATTTGTTCAGTTAGTTTGATAGAACAGATATATTCTGCAGCTTGACTTTGACTCTGCAGTTCTATGCTGTCAGTGTTCGTTCTTCTTAATGCATTTGTTGTTGTGACTAAAATGGCCTTCTGCTACTAACATTGTAACAGTTCTGTCAAGAGACCAGATACACCTCAAAACGTCATTGTTTAATGGAGGACTGGGAACACTGTGGCACATTAAAAGGAAAGAGTGCAGGTTTACTGCTTTGTTTACCACAGTGGCAGACAGCCCAGACTATCAGTACAGAAAGAAAGATGGATTTCCTGACCATTAAACTAAAGGGTATAAAAAGTCCTCTGAGATAAAAATTTTGGTCAGTAAAAACTGTCCAAAAAGTAACAATATATATAGGATTCTACTTATTTTTTGTCCATAAATGATGCCAAACAGACCAACAATCCTTTAAGAACCTGCTAATCATTTACTGGGTCATGCTTACTCACACTGGATAGTTGTTCTAAAATAAAACGAATTGGTAGGAAACACATGTTGAGTCTGATGTGCTGCTATGCTCTTACACCTTTAGAGAAAATGCTGTTTCCTGATTACAAAGTTTTTTTTTATTAACATTTTTGGTTCTGAACTTTTTAATCGCTTTGACACTTGTGACAGGACGAAGCAGCTTTATCTGTAAAAAGCATTAAATAATAAAAACAATTAAATACGGCTGACTAAGTTCAAATCCATTAAAGCAACTTGCTTACAGTGTTTACTGCTGTTTCCTGTCCTTAAATAATAAGAAAAGCTCGACATTTTTTGCTATCCTTTGTTTCCATTCAAAATATGAAATAATGCCAGAAAAATAAGTATATAAATGTTTATTTCAAAACATGAGGATGACCATTTATGGTAAAATTCAATAATATGCCCTATATAATTTTTATGACGGGTAACTTTAAAAGTATTTCTTTAAATATCCAGTACAACAAGCTCTTTCTCAATAAAGATTTAAAATGTTTTTTTTTCCTCATAGACACCATGGGATGTGAACACAACCACTTCACACCACACCAGATTTTGAAAAATTTAAATGTACATCAGTACCATCATCAGCCATGTTAACTTTCACTGCTATCAATTTTTTCTTAAACTTGCTGTCACATCCCCAGTGCTTGCTTAAAGAACTGAGAGACACACAAGACTGACTATCCCAATACAGTTAGGTGTCGTTACATTGTATAGTGCTGGAGCGAGTTCGTAAAACCTTATTTCCCAGATCCTCTGCTCTCCATGAGAACTGCATGGCAATATTCAGTTTCTGTCTGCCATTGTTTCTTCAGAAGTTAATTGCTTAAATTCATCTGTTTGTCATTTTGCTGGAATAAAACCTGAATCCACACACTCGCCAGTGTCCATAGCCGCAGGAAGCAGGGATTCAGTGCCATCCAGTGGTGGACTGAGTAACTGAAAGCGAGTCCCACATGCAGCCAGTTTCTGAAGAACCTCAGATCTTCGTAGCTCCCAATGGCTGATTTAAAGCATGGAACTTAATTTACGTTATAGAAAAAAAGTGGAGAAGAAAATGTGTAAAAGCATACATCTATTTCAAAGATATGTTAAAAAGATGAAATCTCACCTATCAGATCTGCAGGTACTGAGTAAATTGCAATCCACACTCAGTGTTTTTTACATGATTGTTTTAGTAATGAAAAATAGTGGATACATTTATTCCAAACCCATACCCCAGACACACTATTCAGAAAATTAAAGGGGTTTTTGATTTAGTATTGCACTTTTATAAAGGTGGTGTAGTCACGTGAGGCAGCTTATAAAAAAAGATGCTAAAAACTCAGCAGAGGCTGAGATGAACAGCTCTAGCATTGGCCAAACTAGAAAAACACAACACTAGAACCCGCATTGTCCTGACTGCATCTTTTTAATAGACCTTCCGTGGCCTTAAGAGCTAATATTTGTGGTACAAGCTTTGCTGAAGCTGAAATCCCTTATGTCTTTTAATCACTGGGTCAGGGGAAAGTCACCTTTTTATAACTAAACTTTTCAGGATAGTTGGGTTTAATGGCTTTAAACTATTTCACTCTGCAGACTTTCAAATTATTGCAAATTCAAAAACAGTTTGTTTTTTTAAAGTTACTAACAGAGGAGAATTACCATCTCACAAAGTGACGTATTGTAACAGGAGAGAAGCATATAAAAATATCCAAAAAGAGTATTTGACTCGTTGGGTATATCTACTGCAGAACAACATAAGCAAAGATGCAAAGCGTCAATGCACGTAAGGCTTGCTTCAGTTTCATGGGATCTGGATTGTTGCCCCAAAAGAGAATTGTTTTGGGATTGTGCAACACTTTTATTTTCATCATTCATAATTTTAGGAAATTATTATATTGGTTAATTGAAATATGCTAATTTGTTTCTTTTTCTTATCCTATGTATTGGATGTGTATGTGGATTCATTCAATTTAGTTAACGTTAATTGTGATTTTTCTGTGCTTTTGCAATTATCCATATGTGCTTGTAGGCCTTTTCAGCCAGCACAACACACCACATTTTTGATTTATTATAGTTCCTACAGCGATTCCTCATGTGACCTACTGTTTTCCACAGTAAGCACCGTGGTTTCTGGATTCCCATTTCAGTTTGTCGGATCTGGTATGTCGGGATGTTAATGGGGTTATGTTCTGCTTTTTATTTAAATATTACATTGCTTAATTAATATTTCATGGATGACATCAGCTCTTCACTTGCAGAAAAATATTTTTAGTTGCATTTTTAAGTAAGTGTGGAAATAATTCTCAGCATGAAAATTATTAGGTTGCAGTAAGTAACATTGTGAGTAAACACGTACTGTTATAGTTCAGCAAACGCCACATAAATGTAACCCATACCAATAAAGCCATCTTCCCGCGGCTATGCAAGCAATACCTCACTAACCCTGTTGCAGTCCTACAGGTCAGGAGTTAATCAAGTCTCACTGCTTACAGTCGACTGGTTAGCATTTGTCCTCTCCAAAGTGTTCAGTGCACGTGATAGATTAGCCTTCTGTCTGTCCAGGCTAGAAGTATTCCGTGTTTGGATAGTTGTATTTCCAGCACCTTGTTGGTTGGCTCGACTTCGCTCCAAACTAGTGGACGTGCGCGACTGGACAGTCCTTTCTCCTGTCAAAGTATTAACAGGGCGCACTTGGTTGGCTCTGCCTCTGTCCAAACTGTTAACTGTGTTTAACTGGCTGCTTCTCCCATGCTCCACAGTCCCAGGCCCACCTGACTGGTTAGCCCGCCCAGTCTGCTGATTATTCAGGGTTTGCAGCTGGCTGGTCCTGTCTCTCTCAGGGAGCCTGGGCTGAGTGGAGCTACTTCTGTCTGTATTAATAGTTTGTATCCTCTGTCTGTCCCTGTCCCTATCAAGACTAGTATCCCTGCGTACCAGTCCACTCCTCTCTCTCTCCAGACTGCTCTGGATCTCAGCTCTCCTAGCCAGAGCCTCTCTCAGCTGGGTGCGGAATATCTCGATCTTTGCTTGCAACTCCTGGAGCTCCCCTTCCCATAAGCTCGTCTGAGCACCTCTGGTTCCCATGGGAGACAGCACCAAACCTGTGGAAGCCAGAGTCGAGACAGGGCCCCCGTTGACATGGAGGCTAATCTGTGGAGGAGAAGTAAAACTCCCCAGGTTGCCAAGCCCCAACCCTCCGAGGCCAAGTCCAGGACGGCCAACCATCCCAGGCCTGCCGCGCACTGAGGCGGTGTGTGTGCGCAGGCGGTAGCTGTGAAGCGTTTCAAGGTCAAAGTGCACACGTTTCTCCTTGGGTTCATTGGATGGTGAGGAGTTGCCCGTGTCCCCAGCTGACGTGGGAGGGGATGGTGGAGGAGGCTGATGCTGTTTCCTGTGTAGGGTGCAGTTCTCCGAGATACAAGAGGGGCTGGTGAAAGAGAGAAAGATCACAGCAAAGGGAATACACAGAATCAGATATGCTGTACTGCAATGCAAGGACTTTTATATATAATGTAGGATAATTATACCCAGTAAACCAAATGTAGAGTGTAGTGATATTAACTGACTAAACACTACATCTTTTGTCTCAATTATAATTTATCTGTTAGGGCTTCTTTTTTAAATTAAATAAAAGATTTAAACCCATTACAGGACTTTCACAAAAAAAATATCTCCTTCACAATTAATTTTGTTATCAAGTCATAGAAATGTAATAATCTGCCACAGTAGCACGAAGGGTCTAACCTGCTTCTAATATGATTATTTAAGAAAAAAAATAGTTTGACGTTTGGGCAAAATATGCTTATTCATTTTCTAGCAGAGGGTTAGATGATGAGATTGATAAGACTCTAGACTGTACATATGAAATTGTCAGCAGCTGCCAAGCTCAGATTAAACAAGATATAACGGCTTTAATTACTGAGCTTTGCTGAGAGGTGCTGGTAAGTAGATTTTATTGTCCATTTCCAGTCTTTATGGCTTTATTTTTAGCTTGCTGCTTCATATTATTGTTATTAACCAACTTAAAGCAAGAAAACAAATAAACATTTGCCTCCCAAAAACAAAAAGTCACGCTCTCTTTTTTTATTTTTATGAAGTAAAATAATCAGTTTTTGCGCTTCCAACAACAAAGTGACATCTGTTAAACACACAAACAGAAGAAAATAGACAACATAGTGGTGCATTAATCACTTAGTGAATTCATTACTTTTGATCAAGGCCGGCCATTTCCTTTCCAACATCCTCATATGTGGTGTGCAGGGCTCTGTGAATTTTCTGCAAGCAGAGAAGATGATTAGTAACATGGAATCTGTTAAGACACCATCAGATTTGAAATAAATCAGGAGAGATGAATTTGCAAGGGTTATTATTCTATCCAGCTGCAGAGAACATCTGTGACAGCCGTTCCTGCTATAGTGCACTTTTGAATAATTTACTCTAATAATTGCAATTCAGTGAGAGACGGTTCCTTTCTGCTTAAAGTTAACGCGTCAGTTGCTTGAGGCCTTTTTCATTTAAGTATCAAAATGCTTAGGTTAGCATGATCAAAAAAACAACTTTAAAGTGTGACTATGCTTTAATATTTCCTGCGGGAAATGAGGCTTATTCTAAAGATAAGAATAATATTGAGGGTCTGACACAGATGCCAACGCCTCATAGCGGAGCTTCTTTTGTGATGAATGCTAGAGGCTGCCCGCGAGTGGTTGCCCTTTTAGAGAGATGTAGCAAACGAATATGAGCAATATGAGCAGTCTTGATATTTACACTGCTAGTTCCATTATTCACTCAAAAAATGTTGCCACTGGCACCTCATTTGGTAATGGCCAGAGCCTCATAAAAAAAACAAAATATGACCTTTAAATATTCAATTTGTTGTTTCTTTGGTGGATGTTGTCATAAACACACATTTGCTGTCAGAAACTTCCTGCAATTCACATTTATACACTGACTTTGTGAAGAAAATATAACATATTTGAATTTTATGTAAAATAACGAATATTTAAAATTATTTTGCAGATGAAATCTGTATAAATAGCTTCATATAACGATCTGTCTCTTCATCTGTCTGAGAAAAGGCTAAACAAACAAAGGCACGAATGCATAATGTGTCTTTATAAATCAATTAATAAAACACTGCCAGTGGTAAGATTTATTAACTTTTTACTTACAAATTGACTATTCAAGAACCTAATTTGTATTAATTAATGTAATTAACTTAATGGAAAGACATGTTTAATTGAATATGTCTGCTATCACAGACAATTCAGCTTTAGGAACATTTAGTCTAATTGTTGACTTTTTAATTTGTAACCAGTAGAGGGCGTTGGTTATCTGCAAGAAAAGTGTGAGCTCCAGGGGGTAAGGATGTCTCACCAACAGCAATATACATATGAGCACACATGCATATAGCCTTTGACTGTGCTCCTATGCGTGTCTTTGGTGTGCACGAGAGATCATGTGAGTTTTAAATGTCTGAGCATAACTCTTTGTGCTCAAGTGCATGGCATGTCTTGCTAGCATGAAAGATGGTGTGGCCTTATGTTTACTCACCTGGCTGGTGTGCAGCCAGTACTGAAGTGTGTGGCTACGCCGGAGGCGAGGGATGACCAGGTGATAGAAAGTGTGTTCACCTGCCAAGGTCAGCAAGGCTCCACCTACCCCCATGCATAACAACACGAACAGGCCTGAGAAATGCTGGATTCCCATCTGTAGAGTCTGAGGGGGCGGTGACAGAAAGAGAGCATGAAAGAGAGAGAGTGAGGGAGAAGTTGGGGGAGTGACACAGATTACTGAAGACTTAAGCCGACAGAGAGGAAAATACAGAGATTGATGATTTATATTTACATAATTACCATTTAGGCCACTTTTTGTAAACGAGCACTTGATATTCTGCTGTTGTGTATCTAGTTTGGCCGTGTAAGCCCATAAGAATATTAGTCAAGAGAAGAGGACAACAGCGTAAAAGACATTTTTGGAAAGAAAAGGGTGCAGAGCAGCGCGGCAGCAGAGAAAACGGGGGAGGCATAAAAGAGAGTAATAGGAAGAAACAGCAGTTAGTACAGAGATGGTAAAAAGAGACGATGGTTAATTGAAGAGCAGCTTTTCCCTATTTGATTTGCCTAAACCCACCCTGACATAATGTCTATCTCGTATGAGGCATTCATCGGCCTGGAGGAAGTGGAAGAGGCAGGGACAAGAGCAATGCTCTCTAATCATGTTTCCTCCACCCGACTCATTTCTGCACTGTCTCCGATGGCAATTAGCCCCATGCTGACACCACAAATTCATCAGTGACAACACTGACCTCCTTTTGCTCCTAATCCAGAGGGCAGGTTCACACCAACGCCTACATTGTTAGAAAGTAGCCAGCTCTCTGCGCTTCAAATGGGATGAAAAGTAATAGCTTTCCGATGCAGGGTGAAGTTAAGGTTTTCGTTTCACTGGAGAAACCTATGACTGCATAATTGCATTTGTTGCTATATTATGGTTTAACTTTGAAGTGGGATTTAAAAGAGATGGCCAAAGGGAGTTGAATAGCTTCTCGATTCGCAAACAAGAGATGTAGATACGGACATTTTGCTCTGTCTAGAGATTTCCAGTCCTTTAAAAGGAGTGCAAGTAAAAGGGAGGGCAAGAACTCAGAGCACCCACACGATACAAATAAGAATCGACACTCAGACAGTGCGTGCCTGTAACTCTGGTTAAGGTCAGTTTATGTGATTGTATGTCTTTGTTTGTGTGTGTGTGTGTGTGTGAAATTGTCTGTCAGTGTATGTGTGCCTAGCTGGCAGGCAATCCAGTCTGTGTCCCAAAGGGAGACTCATTTATAGAAGTACAGCAGCAGAAGGCTTTGCTTAACACACAACACACGTACACAATTCATGAACACACACTCCCACGGATGACTTACCTCAGTGACTGCAAAGACTCTCTTTCCGCAGGGTACAACCTTATACCATTTGTCGTGTAGCATGTCCATGAAACCGTCAGACTTGTAGCGACTGACGAACTCTGACACATTACGGGTTAGAGGAGAACCCTGGGGAAGGCCAATACCATAGCCTGAAAGAGGACACAGACACAGATGTAAATACGTGTGCTAAAGGTAACCAACCTGAGAGCTACAGTCATGCCTCAGGAAGATAGTGTCTAACTCGGTGTTTTTTTTTTTGCAGTAAAACCAAAGTCAGACAGTTGCACTTTGCCAAAGGGCAGATGGCCTCTGGAAAAAGAAGATTTACGGTTTACAGTCTTCAGATTGAATCATAAATAAACTATGTTTTCTGGCAAAGTATTTCCACCTATAGAGTGCAAATACAGTGTCCCAAGATTCACCTGGACAACAGCTCTGTATAAAAGTGGAAACCCCCCCCAGCTAAAGCTGTTGGAGGTTGTATTACAGAACACACAGTGGATCAACTTTAAGTATTGCGTTGTTTGAAGCTTCTTTCGATATTACCCAAGAAGTTTATAACTACAAACTCTAATCAGATCTAAAGCATAGAAAAGATTAGATGTTATTCCCAGAGGTATAGCAATAGGTGATCAAGACACACAACCAAGTGGTCTTTCATGACCCGTGTGACCTTCAGGAAAATGTAGCAGTCGTTCTTCATTAGTCTTTCCTTTTTAAAGTTCCCATTCAATTAATTTTCCCTACTAGTGCTTGTTTTAGATGCAGAAAGAGCTGCCAACCATCAGGGTTTCAAATAATTATTCTTAAATGTTCTAATTTAATATCATCCCCGCTGAGACACGATTTAGTCTTTTCTACTCTTTTATGTTTGTTTGGTTTCAGACTTCAGGGTCAGAGTGTAACAAGCTGGCAGCTCTGTCTGATATCAGTCTGCTTCTGTGTCTTGAGTTTGGGGAAGAAAATTGCTTAAATGCGCATAGATGATTAATGATTTTATCTCAGTAACTTAGATGTGTTTCAGAAAGATTTCCGCATATGTTCAAAACTTCCTGTGATTTCGAAACATGTCAAACGCATCAGTGATGAGCTTATGGAGCGAGAATCGAGGCTGATTTAAGATAAAATTATTTTCTTCTTATTCTGAGAGTAGTTAGTAAACTGGGAACAACCTTTCTAAACTCTCAGCAGTGCCTTAGAACTTGGTTTTCAGACATTTTGAGAAAGAAAAAACATCCTCGTGTTGGAACTCTTCCTCCTTTTCCCATCTGGCGGAGCTGTATTAACTCATAATTCATAATCATATTTTGGTGGATTTAACAAATACCCAGCCTTATTAGAGGCTTCTTCAATGAGTAATGTTGTGGTGTTTCTTTCTTTTCATGTTTTTATCAGGAGGATGAATGCACGTGTTCTGTCCCCTTCTTTGCTGCTGAAATAAATATACCTGTGTGACATGGTATGAGATTTTTCTATGTAACAAAGTGGTTCTGGTGACAAACCCTAACAACATGAGAGTGGAAAGGAAAGGAATTTAAGATTATATCTCCACAGTCTACTTTACTTGCTTACACAGTCTTCATCAGTCTTGTAAGTCGAAAGCTACGTTGCTGGAGAGAAAATGTGCTTCTCGCCAACATAACTCAGAATGGAGTTTGCAGCTGTTTGGAAAGTCAGTTTTAGAAACATGTATGATTCTTGAATTTTTAATTCTATTTATGATAATGAAAATAGTTAGGTCTGCCTCTTGAGACCTTATAAGGCATTCTAGACAAATTGTATATGTCACATCTGATACTCATTTCCATTCCAAATGCTCCAACTCCACCCCATTCTCTGTGAGTCAGGCCATTTTAAGGCTGATATCAAATAGTCTGATCCCAGCTTAAGGAATGGAGTGGGATCAAATCTGACTCCACCCTTTAGAGTTCCTTCAGTGGCAAGTATGCAAATATACATATTTTACCTGACTGCTTCTTATGTTGGTTAGATTCCCTTTGGTTACAGTCACATGGCAGTGCTCAGACCGTGGTGATGAATTATTGTCTTGTAAATTACTTTTATGTAAATGAAATTCTCTTTATGAGGTCTTGGTCCAACACAACATCTTGGACTTCTGGTTCTGCTGTGAGGAGTAAATGTAGTAGATGTGAAAATGTCAAAATTAACTTCTTGTGTTATTATTCTTCACTTGTGCATCAAACTCCCTTCTCTTGCCCCTCTAAATGAATGTTAATGGTGTCTTTTTTCCATTTCATTTCTGCTTTAGCCTTTTCTCCCTTAAATTTCACTACATTGTGCTCCACTGTAGAAATAAGATTTATAACACTATAGCATATTACTTTAGAGGTTTTTATAGGTTTTACGCCATTTGCATATCCTGTTTGAAATATATTTTAAAGTGAGCACAATCTTTCTAAATCTGGAACTAGACTTACAGATTCTGTAAAAAATAAAACACCTTCCTCTCACCAAGCCTCACCAGAGCTACTAGCTGCAAAACACTTTTCAAAGCCTGATGCTGATCATCCACTCTGGGCTCACTTCACATTCACACCCTCCAGTTACAGATACAAGACCTTATTTTGTTGAAAGGCCAAACAAAGGTTGGTTCCACTCCATGTGCACAGGAAATTGATACCATACTGATATTATAGCCCTTTTATGAATCCCGTTCTTCTGGTGACACTAAAAAAGAAAGAAAGCTACCTTAGCTGCTCCCTTATTCACGAGGGGTCGCCACAGCGGGTAGCTCTGATGATAGTGTTCCTTTCTAATTATGTAAGTGTAGCTTTCTGTCGGAGGTAGTTATCGCATCACTTTCTTGACAGTATTAATAAGTACTTTTCACTTTTACATCATGGATGGTGAAGAAAAAACATCTTGAAGTGAAAAAAATACAGAATAAATAAAAGTATGTCTTTTTTTTATCTGATTAAATATACAAAATGTCAAAATCAGGTATAGTTTTAGACTGTTTTTTCATACACTTCTGTGGAAGACTCTTAAGTCATCCTTCATGTCTTTATATTTTGCTAACAAGGAGCCAGAATATATATTTTTAAACTGGTGTAGAACATATTTCTTCAGGTTTTCTTTGACTCATTTTCACTCCAACCCTTGTATCTGGACATTTTCAGATGAATTTTGTTTGATTGTTAAGCCACTTAACACTGACTTACAAATCATTCAAGCATAAAAGGAAATTGGACAAATGGAGGACAAAAAAGGGGGTAACTACAACACATGAATACTATCTGAAAGTCATTTCCTCAAGAAATAGGAAAAATTCCAGTAAAGAACTGACTGATGCATCTGGTTAATCAGTTGATCCATGTACTGTCTGTAAAAGCCTCTCCAGAAATGGTCTCAGTGGAAGGGAGGCTGTGAAGAAGACATTCTTAAGAAATGGAAACAGGGAAAAAAGAAATTTGAAATCTCTGGTTTAGATCATTGTCAATATGATTGCAGGAGGTCAGGAGGTCAGGAGGAAAGAGGTAAAACATGGAGCAGCTTCCGTTATGATTTGGGGTAAAATTTCAGCCAGTGGCAAGGCTGTGGGAAGTAGGGGTGCTGGGGATGCATCATGCCAAATGCAAAAAATAGATACATAAAGGTTTTGACTGCTGTGTCTTAAGATACCTTATAGTTGGAAGATACTGTGAGGTTTCTAGTACACTTCACCCCCAGCTGTGCTCATGCACACACACGCATGAGTGTGCATAACACCCTCAATTCCAAGGACTTTTCCACAGCTCTGGCCAGTGGAGATCTTGTCAAAACTGATGGAATTATGAACAAAAAAAAGTTCAGTCAGATTTTGATCCATCATGCACTAGTATCTGAAAAGAACTTGACTGGCAACGGCTTAATTTTTTCAGCATGTCAATGATCTCACTGTCATTGCAGTAAAAGCATACCTGGCTAGAAAAACACATAATGGAACACTATCAGTCATAGACTGGCCTCCTTAGAGCCCAGCCCTCAACAGTATTAAAGCAGCGTGGGATCATCTTGACAGAGAATAAAAAAAAAAGGCAGCTGACATCCAAAGAAGAGCGTGAATGTCCTTCAAGAAGCCTGGGGAACTATTCCTGAGGACTACCTAAAGATATGACAAGCTGGCCTGAGAGAGTTCACGCTGTGTTGAAGAAGAAAGGTGGTCATACCAAATACTGACATCCAAGCTCATAAGAATTGCGCCAACTCTGTTTCTGCCTTATATACTGATATACTATGTTTCCACGTATTTTTGCACACTTCATCACCATTTCTTTTTCCCTAGCAAAATCATAAGAATTGAGGGGTAGTCTGAGACCTTTGTATAGTACAAATCTTTTGCCCATTACATGCTATATACTGATGCAGTCATTGTTATGTTCCAGAATGCTGCCAAAACAAAGTTGAAATGTTCTGTAGAATATGAAAACAATAGATGCAATCATTTGCAAATAATTTGCACCTTATCTTTAGTTAATTTAGTTTCAAATATTGTTTCAAATATTGAAACAAAAGAAATTCATTTTGTTCATTTTATTTAATAAAAAAAAAGAAGCTAATTTTAAATTTGACAGTACCAACATTCATGTATGCTGATGCTGGTGGAGTCCAAAGGTGATCCTCAGCCAGACCATGTTTTCATGTCTATGAATTGTAAATTGTTTGGGGTGAATGACTCACCGAATGGTTGGTCTGCACCATAGTCTGCCTCTGCCATTTGAATCCATCTGCTCAGTGGTCATTCATCACCCAGTGATTTCCACTTCAGAATGGTGCCTGTTTTAAATGCAGTGCTGCCTCAGAGTTCGAAGATCACGGCCATTCATTACTAGTTTCAGCCTTATCCCTTTCAGCCTTATTTCTGGATTCTCTGAATTTTTAAATACTATTTACCACAGATGCCAAAATCCTATTTTGTCAAGTATTTTCCCATGCACCGTTTCAATAGTCATGTCCTAGATAGAATAGAAAGTAATATCCTCTGTTTTTCTTTTTATGCCAAATCATCTTAATTATCTAATTAAAGTTACTGTGTGTAAAAATGTCACCACTAGATGTCAATAGATTGCAGATTGGTGTTAACTGAGTTCTGTTTTCTTACCTTGCCCAATTCGAGTGCATTATCCCAGCTATGGTGGCTCCTATTAGGACAAACTTAGACTGTGCACAGACTGTACGGCATAAGAGCTGGGCTGAGACTAGCCAGTGTATTTGTACTGCTGTCTGGACCGAATCTGGATCAACCCTAGATTTGTTCCTTGACTGTGCAGGCTGTCTATCCTCTGTTTACGTCAGCTGCCAATGCCGGATGAGAAGCATCCACCTTTATTTACTCTGTTGGAAACTGTAAAACCTTGTGACAGGAGTCCAGTACGAGTCCAATATGAGTCAGAGACGCTCATTCTGACCGATGACAAGGATACTGAGGTGAACTGAGGATATGCTGAACTTTTCTGTCAGTAAGACTGCTGTTCTTGCTGCTCGTAGCTACTGTTAGTGGACTTTTTGGACACTCAAACCTAATATTAGCTGGCATAATGCTAGCTTAAAACCAGCTGTTGTTGTATAGCCAGCTCTTGTCATCTGTCCAGAAATGGTTGCATGTCTAATCTGCTCTTCTTTGCCTTTGGTGTACTATTTATAAGGGTGGTCTCTAGCCACATTAAGTTAAAAAAAAAAGACTTATTCCATCAAATACGATTAGTTGGAAGGGACATGTCCTTTTTGGCTGCTGCGTTTAAATTTAATGAGGAAAATGGTGGCTTCCACAAACCCGTGCCTGCTCCTATTATATGTGTTTTTTAATAGTTTATTTAATAAGATAAGATAAGATAAGACTTTATTGATCCCACGCCTGGAAAATTTTTGCGTTAGCTCAGCTCAGGTACAGATATCAGAAGGAAAATACAAAAAATACAAATAAAATACAAACAAATAAAAATAAGTAAGATAATACACTATATACAACGGTAGCATACACAGTATGTGATTATGGATATGGTTGTGGAAATATCCAAGACATAAACTATATAGCTTAACATAACTATTCTACCACTACTATTCCTATGCATAGACATGTACATGCACACGCACATGTACACACTTGAGACAGCATCAGTTTGTTGGGAGATGTAATTACACACTAATCTAAGTATATTTGTGAGCATAATATCTTTTTTCCTATTAAATAACCTAAATAAAAATTACTAACTGCACCTTTAAATGGTTGTAAGCTACTCCATTAAATGTGTTTTTTTTTTTTTTGCATAAACACAAATTATTCTGTTTTTTATTACCCTCTTACTACTTCCTGAGGTTTAATGTGATTTGTTGTGTTTGTACAATTTTTAATGACTGCATGATTGTAGTTATATTAATTCTTTTACACATCCTCGCGGCTTTGTTTTTTTAGACAAACCAAGGGGTGTACAGTACAGTTCAACTAGAGTTAAATGTCACAGATGTGAAACTGATAGCTTAAAAGGTCTATCTAATTATGCAGCCAGTAATGCAAATCATTATTGTAGTGCATTAAATATTAATCTGTTTTTTATTTATAGAAATTGTTTCTTCTTCATCATCATCAATTGTTTGGTAATGCCTTAGAAGTTTCCCCTTTTGCTTAAAACACCAGCAGCAGCAGTTGGAATAATGAGAGCAGACAAAGCAATAAAATACAGAGTAGTTACGGCAATAAAATTATATAACTCTAATATTTTTAATTAAGTCACACATTTAAGTACAATCTTCCACCAGTGTTTATTGCTTTAATTTCTATAGCAGCACATTCAAGTGTTGTTTAATAGCTGGAGAGGATTGCCTCTCTGCCCTTCACAACTTACTCAAAAGGGATCTGTTTTGCATTACGACCACTATTTCTACAGGTGAAAAGTGAAAGAAATGTGTTCCTCAGCTTTGACTCAAAAGAGAAGACCCTCTTTAAAATTTATTGCTATACCAAACCTCCAGGGATTGTTTGTTTCATTTCATCTGTACTGCAGTCACAGACACAGTCATACCAACAGGGGTTTTGTGTGTGTCTCTCTGTGTGTGTGTGGCTGGCTCAGACTTGGCAGCTGTTTGTCAGTGTGTTTATGTGTGTGTATGTGTGTTATGGGGCTGTCAAGGTGTATGAGCCCGATGGGGGTTGTGGACAGAAACAGAGAATAGCGAAGGTTCACGTAGCTGTCACACTCTGCTTCCTACATGACAAAGACTGCCAAAGCCTCCATCCCTTTGCTCTTTCCTTACTTTACCGACCCTTCCTTTCTCATTCTTCTTCCTTTCGTCTTCTCTTCCCCCCTCATCCTTTCTCTTTCCCCATCCAATGTCTTTTCTCTCCCACCATTGCCGCTGGTCTCTTCCTCTGTTAGTCCACTCTTTATCTCTGTCATCCCTTCGCGTTCGTTCAATTTCTGCTTCAGTTCATTCTTCTCTTTATCTCTCGGCTCCTCTCCCGAGTCCACTGCTTTGTCTCTGTATGTCTCGCTCCTCATGCTTTTTTTTTTCTTTCAAGCAGACAGAGAGCATTTTTCTGTCATCAGCATATCTCCATCCACAATTCTTTAGAGCACTCAGTCAAATACTGAAATGCAAGTGGGCAGTCACTTGTCATTTGTTTTGATTCTTTCCCCCAGACGTTCGCATTTTCACTGTCACTCAAATCCCCCCACACACTCAAAGACACACCGGTGCCCGTCGAGTTTTACTTAAAAGCACTGGGTTTGTAAAAAGCTCAGCTTATTTCAAAAACACAGATGATCTGTTCAAACTTTACAGTTACATTTTTTGTAAAAAGTGCATTTAATATTGGGTTCATGTTCCCCTAAGCACACCAGCTTATTAGTGAGTATGGGTTGTATTAAGTCACTTTCATGGCTCATTGCCTACATTCATTGCTGTTATTGAGGTTTGACTATTTGCAGGTGTTTTACTCTTACATTGGTTACTGTTTGAAAAGTAAAGCACATGTTTTTTTGTGCACAGGTGGGTTTTCTTGCTACTTTGTAGGTGTAGTTTTTCCAATTGTGTGAAAGCTACTAAGAAGGAAATTTAAAGTACAGTTGGAGGAATATTATAAATAGGGATGGGTATCGTTTAGGTTTTATCCGATACCGGTGCCAAATCGGTACTTTTGAAACGGTGCCGGTGCTCAAACGGTGCTCAAACCGGTGCTTAAAGAATGGAGAACACAAAATTGGTCCAAAACCCTCTCATATTCAGCTGGTTTTGTAAAAAGATAACAATGTTAGCCTTTTCTGCAGCTATGGGGCATATATGGTATCACTCTTAGCTGGAAGCAGTGCTTAAACAATGGAAAAAAATACAAACTTTGTCCAAAAACCTCTCATGTTTAGCTGTTTCCCTCTTTTTCTTTGGTCATTTTAGCCTTTTTGGCCAGGGTGAAGGGAGTATCTGCCATCAAACAAGAAGACAGCCGCATGTAGCTATGATGGTGTTTGCTAGTTCACCTTACATGCATTAATGTAATAACGTGGTTAGCCTACTCAACATAAATTACACACGAACAACATTAAGCTACTCACGCAGAGAAGAACGGCTGCTGCTGCCATCAAATACGGCGCATTTCTCGGCTTTAAAAAAAAAACAAAACGCTATGCGTCGCCAGGTGTTTCATCGGATTCTTGGTGTTACTTCCTTTGACAGTATCAGCTTGTAAGGAAGAGGACTCCCTTACTGCATTTATTTATATTGTATTGTCTTTATAGCACTTTAGAGCACACCTTTCACTTTATTAAAAGCACCTTATCAAGCACTTTATGTAGCATTGCACTTTAAGCATGGATTTGCACACAAGAAGTTTAAATATTTATTGACTATTTATTGGGAATTTTAAAATCTGTTGGTAGCCTTGTTTCAGATCCTGCACAGCTGCTCCTCATCAAGGAATGTGGTGGTTGTCTGTCAGGAGAGAAGAATGGTGATTGAGATTGTGATTAAGGTTTACCAATAAGGAAAACTAAGGCAAATGTGTGTGTGAAATCTAGGGATAAAAGTGGTGCAAATAAGTGTTTGTAAGTTAATGATTACTCACCTTTCTTGCCTGTGTCCTCTTCAAGGTGTTTGGGCAAATGTTTCCCCGGGGGTCCAGACACCATTTAAAGGTTCCGGGAGAGTCCATTGGTAAAGAGAGTGTGGTGAATCTTTTTGTGCTTGGGTTTCTGGGTTTTTATAATATTGGGTTTGGTGTAACATTAAAGTGTGAAATATTTATTAATATGTAAATGTGAAGATGTATTTATGTATTTATTTATTCTTATTGATATATTGTATACTGTGGTGGAAGGTTGGGATTTAAGAATTTACCTGAGAGTGGAATAATGGTTAAGTCTGTGACAGCTGAACATATTTAAGGCTGCCAGTTGTCATTAGAGGTGGATTTTTTGTGCTGTGAAGAAGCTCGACAAGTTAATTGTTGTAAGGAGAGCCATATAGCAAATAAATACTTTGTTCCACTACACTTGCCTTGGTCTGTCTCACTGTGTTTCCAGCCGCGAAGGGCTGCCCTGTTACACAGCTTAAAGCACTTGTTGCAGGCTGCTGATTTTGCATATTTTGCTGTGAAGTACAGCCAGACTTTTGACCGCTTCGCCTTGGGCATTTTTAATCTGTAGCTCTGCATAAAAGAACGTACGTACCTGGCCCCGCCTACTGTCCTCGGAAACGTAAAATGATTGGCTAGAAGTGTATCACAGCTCAGGAAAAAAAAGCACCGAAATAAAGCACCGAAATGTGCGCTGCTTTTCGGTCTGGTTACTACCGTTTATGTCAGAACCGGTGCCATCATGGCACCGGACACCGGTACCCATCCCTAATTATAAAATATATATCAAGGTGAAGTAATAGATGATCCAAATGAGTAAAATAGAGAAAAACTGTGACCAAGGTGCTAAAGTTGAAGCTTCCAAACAATAGCCAATGTCATGGTGCCTACAGCCATCATTTATATAAAGTCTAAGAACGCAACCTAAAATTTCACTGAAGAAAAACAAATGGATTTGCTGTAAATTTGACTTGTGTTACATTAAACATCAAAGAGCATGCTCCCTATTTCATGTTTTTTTTTAATGTACTTTTACTTCAGTCTTTTGGAGATACAGTAATTTAATAAAAAAGTTTTAAATACGCCCTACTCTCCAAGCAAAACGTGAAATGTGCACTCTCTAAATAAACGTATAACCTTGTGTAACCCTGCATGAGTTAGGCAGTTACAAACTCAGGTGCTTCTGTGAGAGTGGTTGCATCAATTTAGTTTCAGCAGCATCTCCTAGGCAACATAAATAGCATGTGTTATCCCACCAACCTCTTAAAATATGAGAAAAATCCTGTTTGGTGCATGGATATGTGACCTTCAAGTGACACTTTCACTTTCAGCTTTAATCTGTAATTTTGTTTCTTCAAATTGGTAAGAGATGTGCAGGTAAAAGCAGCAGGGGCAATTTTTAAAAGAAACAACCAGCACATTTCGAACTTCAGCTATTTCTGTATTTAACTCGATTTTAAATAGCTAACTGAGAAAACAGGTTTTCAGACACTTTAAATATTGCTGGTTTTCAAAGTCTGAGGTCATGTTTCTCTGCTGGAAAATGGGTTCTGGTGAGAGAAGCAGAAAGGGGAGTTAAACTATCCTGGGATCTTATGAGTGATGGGAAGGTGGAATGTGAGGTGGACCAGCGGATTAATCCAGCATCTTTGTGGTTGTTTTGGGACTGTTGTAGTAAAGAGAAGGCTGAGCTAAGAGGTGAAGCTTTCAATTTACCAGTCCATCTAGATTTCAGACCTCACTGATGGTCATGAGATCTGGGTAATGAGTTTCCTCTGAAGGGTGTATGAGTTCAAAGATAGGCTGGGGAGCTTGAAGTAGAACTGCTGCTCCTCTGTGTTAAAAGGAGCCAGTTGAAGCCGTTTAGGCATCTGGTTAGGATGTCTCCTGGGTGCCTCCCTCTGCAGTGTTTCTGCACATATCCAAGTGGGATGAGATCCCAGGGTAGACCCACAACCCACAGGATAGATTATATATCTCATCTGGATTGGGAGGAATGCTCCAGGAGGAAATGGAAAGTGTTGCTGGGGAGAAGGACATTAGGAATATCCTGCTTAGCCTGCTCCAACCACAACTCAACTTTTGATAAGTAGAAGATGATGAATGGATGTTTGCTGAAGCTTCTGCTTATTTATACCTGTTGATCTCATGGTGTGTGCGAGTTTTTATTTCACTGAATTCCAACTTAAAAATATTTTATGTTATTGACTGGGGCTAGGAGGCATGAATTTCTAGCTTTTGAAAGAGGGCAAAACTGGATTCAATCAAATATTAATCTTTTCAGGTTGGATAAAAGATTCTTAAGGTTTGTGTCTATGTGTGAACAAGATCCACAGTTATAGGGTTGGATCAAATATATATTCATGATTATTTTTCTTGATTAATCTCTTCTTCAATAACACCCCCCCCCCCCAAAAAAAAACAAACAAACAAAAAAAACCCCTGTTAAGCTAGTCCTCTAAATATTTCAGAAGATGACATCTTTAATCTAAAAACTGCTGTCACATAAAATAAGACATCAAGCTGAATTATTATTAATTAATCACAACAGTTGCCCATTTCTACTAATCACGTAATCAAGTCAGTAATGCTTAATTTTGTTTCAGACTCTGCCACATTTCTGCACGCACGCGCACACGTCACACACAACTACACACACAAAAACGTGTCTGTACGTCACTCTCGTCAGACGTGAGCTGCCCGACCAACAATACTTTCACCCCGCCAACAGGATCCTTTGCCATCCTCGTTTTGATCTTCAGACGTGCTTTGTTCTGCTTGACTGAGCTTGTGCAGACCACTTATGCACGCAGGGACACATGCTCCGCATGCACACCAACCCCATACACATGCGTGCGGGCAGCTAGTGGCTGCGTGTTCAGTGGCAATATTATTAATGGGGTGTGTCTAGGCTGTCGTAAACATCTCCCAACAGCACTCAGCGAAAACAGACGCACGGCGACACCCCCGCATCTCCCTCCACTTAAGCAGCCTGAAGATTTCAGCAGAGCACCTTGCCTGGAGCGACTCCACAGTCCCAGTTCCAGCATCTCTCTGTATCTCCTGACCACAAACTGCTCTATAAATCCCGCTTGCATCCACATACAGACAAAATAACACTTCCTCTCTTTCTTTGCTCCATTCTTCCACTCTGTGTCCTTTCTTCCCCTCCCATCTGCTTGGGGTGAAGGTTTGTCTTGATTAGGAGACTCTGTTGGCTGCCTCTTTTATCACTAGCTGTGCAGAAAGGAGCAAACTGGCAGTGGGCAAATGAAAGCCCTCTATCTCCTTCTTATGCTCAACTCCCACCTCACTCACTGGCCCCCGATTTCTTTACTTTTGTTGTTCTTACTTACTTTTTAAAATCTTTTATTCCGTCTCGTGTTTTTTTTCTGTTCTCCCTCTTATTTGTTTTACTTGTCTCATGTTTCCTGTCTGTGTAATTTCCTGTTCTTTCTTTATTTAGCCCCATCCTACTCTCCCTCACTCCTGCAAAATAGCTACTCGAACAAGTGTAGATTCTTTGCATGACTTATTTGTGTAGACGGTGAATCAAGTAGTCATCAAACTGACACGCTCTACATATCAATGAGACCTGCTTTCCCTTCTTCACATTCATGAGTAATGGCTCAGCGCTGTCCCTGGGCTCATTTTGTACAATGCAATGAAGAAAGCACTAGATAATCTCCAGTGAACAAGGACTGTAGAGGAAGTAGGGAACGTGGGAGTGGGGTCTTTCTGAGGTGACACTTTGATTGACAGAGAAATAGTATCAAAGATAGTGTCTGGTCCCAGGTGGCACCCGTACTAGCTTCTATTTATCGTCTGTGTTCCTGTTTGTGCCTGTATCAGTGATATGAGGAGAAAAGAAGTCTGATATGAATCAAATACACAAATGCATGCACCAGCACACAAACGCACACCTACAGTAATATGCGTGGACATAAATAAACATATGTGGTCATGCGTGAGCTCCCAGCGCCAATTCTATCCTAGTAAAGAAAAACCTCCTGGTGACTAAGCTACAATGGGTTAGAGGTTAAATGTTTGATATATCCAATAAATGTGTTGCGCTAGCAGAAATTTCACTTCAAAGTCACCTTCAGAATGTGTATATGTGCAGACGGCATGTGACTAGAATACTGTAAAACTTGCTATAATAGCTAGAATGCTTTATCTCGGCGAACGGCAGAACCTGAGATTTATTGGCGCTGGGACATAATTTCTTTCGGCAGGTCGTCAGCAGAGTTTATTTCTAAAAGTGTTATAATTTACTCCTGTGTGTGCGTATGTGTGTGTGTGTGTGCACATCACTGCAACTCCTACTACTGCTACAGTACTGCAACTTCTTATGTTGCAACTTTTTCCAGTATATGGGGCCATAATAATCACGTAAAGTAATCAGTTACTTGGCCAAAAAACATGAGTTATTGTTGATATAAATGATCAATGGCTACAGCACACAGTGTAATTTGTCTTGTATTAAAGCCTCCAGAAAAGAGTGATATAAGCCCTTTAGACTTTTTTGCAAATAGGGGCAATGCTGTTTACCTTGTAAACAGATATATTATATATTTCTTTGCATACATAAATCTTATTTACAATATTTAAAAGCTTCTATTATTGTTATATTTCTTCTTTTCCAACAGTACCTCAGTGACACGTGCAGAAGGAAAATGCCGGAAAGAAGGAAAAAAATTCAAATTTAGCTGCACATGTTTTCCGTGCACGTCTCTGAAAATATTATGGTTTTTGGGGCAGAAAAATAAAGTGTACCAAGAAAAGAATCACGCACACACATCAATGCCAGACTCTCAGATATAAGCATGCGTAAGCCCACATATTCATGGAGCAGTGTGCAAGAACTTGAATCTGATATCCCCCTGTGGGGGTCATTAGCTATTTTCTGATTGGCAGTGGATTTTTTTTACATGTTTTTTAAATGTTCTTGGAATGTCTGAGCATCAAAGTCCAAAGTGTTCTGACTGGGCAGTCTTGTTAATAATAGATGGTTGAATACTTTTACCCTGGAGCGTTATAAGTTCACACAGTGAATCACCGTGTTATTCTGTCAGTCATGTTGTTTCCTTAGCTACTACATGACTGACTACAGCATTTGAAATGAATCTGTATATATCTATATCTATATGGGTCTCCCATTGCCTTAAATTCACTTTGACCTGCCTTGAACAGTCAACTTGACCAGTGATAGCATAGCAAGGAGGAATGAGCCTTTAAAAATGCATGCATTAGCTAGGACTCTATCCTCACAGCACTGACTCTGGAGAGCAGGATCATGTGGCCCACACCTCATGTGTGGCCTTCCACACATATCCTGTGGATATATACTATAAGCAGTCAAAGAGCTAGACTAGCAAAGGTCAGTAGAAATTTTTAATATATCCCCCAACCCTGAGTTAAAGTCCTGACCTGAATTATTGTTTCAGTGGACCTCTAAGTGTGTGACTACATGAATAAATGTTACTGTTTTATAGAGTTTTGGGGTGTGCATGTGTATGCATGAGTGCTTTTCAACACCTTTCAAGTTGTTTTTTAAAAAACTGGCTTCAAACAACAACCACGGGCCCTCACAAGTGATAAAAACAAGTGTGTGTGTGTGTGTGCTAGTGTCTGTACCTTCAATAGCAAATGGCTTTCCCACAGTAAGCAGTTTGCAGTCTGCATCGATAGAGACCTCATAGTCCAACAGGGCTTTATCCATGATGAATGCATCCAGGGCAGGAGGATCTGTCCTTCACCACCAACAACACACACACGCACACACACACATCACAAGAAGTGAGAGAGTAACATTAATTGAAGACGATTAATCTTCGGTTTTACAAATCAGATTCTGTTTCCACACAATTCCTAAATCTCCAGACCTGCTCAGGAACCTTGGATTTAGGGCTGTTATGCCACTGTGTCATTTATACAGGGGATAAGATTAACTGCATTCTAATACACTATGTAAACACATACATCATTACCTAAACCAACATCCTCTGTCGCGGACTGATAAGGCATTATACACACTGCTGAAGACTTTCCTACTCTGGCAATATCGATCCAATTGACCCTGATTGACCCTTAATTATAGACTGTTCCTCTGTGTGCAGCCTGTGCTGCTGACCATGGTTGGCAGAGGATTAGTTCCAGGAAATAAGGCTCAACAGACAGGGTCTGAATGATAGACCTACACACAGATATGTATATACGTTCGATGCAGAGACTTTCAAAGTGATAATAATGAACAAATAAACTCAGATTTGAAAGACATAAAGAAGACGTGTACAAATATAGTCAGTCCAATGGAAAAATAGACAAGACTGATCAAATTACCTGAAACTTGTTGTTATTCAGGACATTTACCACTAAACACAGGCTGACTTTACAAAGTCTTTGCAGTGCTGGGAAGAAGGAAAGTCTGTTTTTCTCTGTCTAGACCTGTCAAATACTATGCACAGGGAGAAAAGTGAGGATAGAGAGTTCTTTTGGGACTAAAGAGAGTTGGAAGCTACCCGATGCACGGCCTTGGAATAAGAGTTGTGTGTGTGTGTGTGTATTTGAGCATGCCTATAAATATATAGGCATGAGAGTGAGCAGGTACAACTGTAAGCTCTAAGCTTGTGTATGTGCACACGTGTGCACAATTTCCTCTGAGCTTATATGTTTGTGTGCACCTGCATGTGTATCGTGCCTCTCCAGGAGAAGGCTTGGGATTTTTCTTCTTTAAGATTTGACTGCAGTATTGGGGTCAGTAGTTCTGCCAACACAGTATTTTACAGCCTTACTCCAGTTCTCTGCACTGCTGTGACTTCGACTTCTGCTTTGCCTCACACGCAAACAAATGCCGCCTTCATCTTTTCTGTTCTCATCCTCTTTCTCTGAACAAGCGCTTTCTATCTTCCCACTTGAATCACAAAGTCAGCACATGCACCATCTCAGTAGCTCTGCTGGTGCTCTCTGGAGTAGGCATTGTGTCTGAGAACTGTGTGCGTCGTTGTGGTTGTGCTTGGTACAGTACATGGGCAGGATAAAATTATTATTATTATTTTTTTTTTACTATTTTTGTACCCTGTGAATCCAGTCTAGTGTTTTTGATGTGAAGTTTAAGGGGTCTAACGTGGTAAAACGATCCGATTTTACATAAAATAAAATGATAAAGTAAAATGTAAAAACCTGCCTCAAAACAGAATCTTGTGCCCAAACATTTAATCTTTCTCTCATAAGCCCTTTTCTTTATTCAACAGCAAAACTATGAGCGATGAGATGCCACAAAAACTAAATGCGAATACTAAAAGTATTGTCACTCTCATCCTCGATTGCTAGTAATCTGATGGAGAAGCTAAATCCAGAAGACCGCTGAAGGCAAAACAGTTTAGGCTGCCAGAAACCAAAGTGGGTTCATCCTCAACTGCTTAAGGAAAGCCAGCTGGTACGGAAATAACAGATTTGCTAGATGTGGAGGAGTGAAGGACATGTAAAATAAATAAAAAAGTAAATATACAAAAGCAACATAATTTGTGAATAACTAATATAATGAATGACGAGTGTGAACATAGTCTAATTAACTGGTTATTCAGAATGATTATTTCTTGGATTCCTCTGTATGACCTTTTTTCAGCCTTCAGATCATCTTTATAACTTCTGTAATGAGGTTCATTTATTTCATCCACATCCTTTGCATGAACCTTATGAACAGAACTACTTTCTGTCACACTGACTTTTTTTTTACGGTTTTCCATTCATTTTTATTTTCCCCATCACTTAAATTTGTTTTTTAAGTGCAATTTGTTGTAGCTCTTTCTTTTCATTTTCAATGATTTATGTAAAGCATTTTCAATTTCCTTTGTAAATTAAATGCGATACAAAAATAAACTTGTCTTCTGTGCTTGCTTTCATCTGCTTTCTGTCCCCATTCGACATCAGAGTGAATAATTTTTTCTCAGCACTCCCTACATCAGCCTGCCCCTGACCCTTATTCATCCCTCATTAAAAAAATTATTTCTTTCTTTATAAACTACAAGGACTAATGAAATATAATTTATGTGTTTTTACCTCGGTTACACCTTATGCTGAATTGTGTCTAGATAAGGAAAAGCTCATGATTATGCATGGTTTAAATACATGCGGCTAGAGCACTGAGCACTTCTTCATATTTCTGTCGCATGCACTTGCAAAACAGTGTGTTCTCTTAATAAGAAAACGCTGATAAATGGGTTGCACACAACAGCACTGCAGGTGTAAAGAAAGCAGAAATCATCCCCAAAGCAAAACTTACATTAAGCTTGTAGCTTGTTCTTCATAATAATTCAAAATAAATATTTAAGAGAGAGAACGAGTAACATGCAAATTGTTGGTGCAATTAGTAGAACTGTTTTAGGTTAGCAGGAAAGGAAAAGGGTAAAAATGGTTATTTTCAATATTTCAGACAGTGTCCATGGATTTGATTGTTTCTTACTTTAACATGTGTACACCTTCTGGAGTGGTGGGTTGGTTGAAGCGTCTCATGTAGTCGTGCATCTCCGGGAAACTTTTCTTCATGTAATCCTCAGCACTGCTCTCCCTCACTGTACCAAAACGGAAGCCCAGGGACGGATGGTGCAGCTGTGGAGATGGAATAGGAAGGCATGAGTATAAGAGAGGGTGGATATGTAATTTAAGTGATGAATTCAGGTGATATCATCCTATTTAGGAGTTTAGATAAGGTGCTCCCTTATTCCTAAGGCGTTGCTACAGGAGATGGATCTCCGCATTTGATTTGATATCAATTTTTATACCGGATGTCCGTGCTGATGCAACTCTGCAACCCTCACATTTATCCAGGCTTGAGACCAGAAATAGCGTTGGACATCCTGAGCCTGGGTTTTTGTCTCCTTTAGGTCTTGAACCCAGGATCTTTCAGATGCTAAAATAAGTAAAAAATGTACTTGAGCTGATTTTCTTGACTACAGTTTTGATTTAAGTATTTATTTACTTTGATTCCTCTCTTGAATAAGCCCCTTGCTCCACCAGGTGCCACATTTTGCTCTGATTTCAGGGCTGAACAACAAGTTTCCTTGAAGGATGGGAAACAGTGTATATACCAGGCTTTAAGGTATGTTTTCTCATATTGGTGAGTATGTGAGAAGTGCTACCCAGTCAGCAGTGACATCTATATTAAAGCCCAGCAATTTTAAAGGAGGCAGTGCACACAATGGATCAACTGCCATGGGTGTGTTTCTTGCACAAAACACAACAAACAACACACCACTGCATCCATTTAAATAATGGGTTTACTGCATTTTGCTGGGGCGGAACACAGCCCTATTGTCGGCAGTGGGTCTCCAGTGGGAGTGGAAGAAAGTATTTTTCCCTTATTAAAATTAAGTCTTGGTTGGATAGTTTGTTATATAGATATTGTGCATATTCAAGGCCTGAATACAATAAATTCTGCATAACTTTAATTGTCTGTTTTAATTTACCCTTGCCATTACCGGTATAGTTTGGGCGGGAAGCTTTTAAAGTTATTGTTTGATTTATGTACCGTTTTAACTGTGGGCTGGGAACCTGCCTCAGTGAATTTCCTTTGATAGGCTTTCTTCGATGCATATTGATGTTTGGAAACAACAACAATTTTGGTTCTCCAAAACTCCCAGCTCCCATTTTGATCATCTTTAGCCCAAGAGAGGGCAGCTATCACGATGGGGCACATATTAAATTCACAGTACTCCTGAACTCCCTACAGAGTTTAGGGAAATGGAAAGCAATAAGCCTTCACAAATATTTCACTGTCTTCTCATTAGTTCATCCTTGTGTAAGATTATTATGCGTGTGAATATATGTGTAGCACGCTAACATTTCTGGAGTGGCATGTTTGTGACCTCGAAAGTGGTCTAACCTTGTCATCGTGAATTCCGGAAACCTGCTCGAACGTCTTCTCCCCCACCATTACTGCAGCAAGGTTGGCCGTATAGCTGGACAGCACCAGTAAACAGAAGATAGCCCAAAGGTTCATCAAGAAGCGTCCTGTCCAGCATTTAGGGGTCTGTAGAGTGGAGACGTATGACAGGTGAAACTTGAGTTTGGCTTACCTTTGACAGAAACTAGGTTTGAAAACATATATGTGAGAAAGGACAAAAGCAAAAAAAAGAAAAAGTGTTTAAAAAGGTCCTTTCAAATGTGTCCCAGCTTCAGATATGTACCCTCTTCATCCAGTTCTGCTCCCCAAGGAAAGGCAATCCCATTTATTAAAACAGAGCAAAAGAACATCTAATGCAAAACACAAAATCTAACAAAATGTGACTGTTAGTGTGACACGTCAAAAATATCTCTCCGTGAAATTGGCTGCTTCGGGGAATGAATCCACCTGAACACTGTGATCATTTATTTATTCCACCAATTAAAATCCACTTAAAAGAAGAAAAGAGATGAATTTCCAGTGTTGTAAGGGCTCGGGATTAATTAGATATGTAATTATACAAACAAGGTTGTAACCCATTATAAAGGTTTTTGAAGTGTTTCAGAACTCTTTGCACAATTAATTGGGGAATTCAAAAGGGAGAAACAGAGAATGGCGTGCACAATACAAGCATAAATTGTTGTCGTTCTATTTGTTGTGAGCTTTTTGTTCTATAAGCCTGTCGCACTAATAATAACGGCAGAGTTACAAGTGGAAATTTTGACTGAGGAGCATCTTAAATAATTTTTTTTAACATTATCATTACCCTTATGCCCTCGAATTGCAGTGTAGCAGTGACAATCTTAAAACATGGATTCAGAGAGTCACAGTTTCATGTTTAACAAACCTAAGGAACCACTGCCATTAACCTGCAGTGTGGAGCCAACGGTCAGGACAAAGTTTTATCAGTCCTTAGCCACACGTAATTAGCTGCTTAATAACTTGGTCAAAACTCATGTTGTCTAGATACTCTCAATTCACTTCACAGCTCAGGATGAAAGTCTTAACAGCATGGTGGTACGCTCCTTTCTTTCTTCTTGTTGTTTCCACTGCTGCACATGTGCATGGAGCAGCACAGAATAAATGCATTGCTCAGTAAATTATGGTACTCAAACTAACACTACTAGTAGCTACTGTTAGTGCAGTAAGGGGTTCACAACTAGTTTTAACTCATCTACTGTATATGCTTCTTTTGTGTTCTTTGCTAAGTTTAGCTCTGACTGAGCTAAAGTAAACAGAGCTGTCACAAGAGCTTCAGGGATTATATTTTTTTTAAGTTCTGTTATTCTTTTCTTCCCCTGACACAACAGAGCTGGATTTTCATTCTTTGCACTTTTCATGGTAGTCAAACAACATGACACCAGAGAGATACTGCACATGTACAGGTGCAAATTGATTGTCATAGTCCACAAATGTGCGTGACTGGTCTCTTTGATAAAGAGTGACTGTTGTGATCGAGACAATTACAAAGTACCATCCTGAAATAAATCTCATTTGTCAAGCATATGATGGAGCGAGACATTTGAAACGCCAGTATGCATTGTTTATTCACTGTCATGTGCACAAGTTTAACGTAGCCCTGCCTCAGGGAACAAACAGTTTTAAGAAATTAAAATCTCTTTTTGCCTGTCGTTACAGCTTTCACAACTTTTTCAGCTATTCAGATAAAAAGACAGTGCTATTCACTGAGGCGGACAATAATACCCGAGAAGATGGTGGAACATAAGAAACCTGGCTGTGCAAGCCGTACATGAGGTTTGAGATAATAAAGAATATTGCTTTTAACACCATGTGTTATCATTAGGCCTGGATGGGATCTTGCCCTGAAATAAAAGTGGAATGACTTTGATTTCATTTTCATGCCTGAGGTTTTTTAAACCAGGTCATTCGTGTGTATGCCCACTTTTACAAGCTGCCGGATGAGCTGCTGGAGACGTTCATAAGAAATGAACTGACCGCTGCTTTAACTGAAGTGTGCAAGCTGCTGAGGCTGATGCTCACCATTCCTATTACAAGCACATCTGCAGAGAGGTCTTCTCCCTGCCTGAAAAGGATTAAAGTCTACCTAGAAACACCTGTGGACAGGAGAGACTTGGCAACTTGGCAACAAGTTCAATGAAACCTTTTGATTTCATTGACAGAGTTGCTGAGAAAAGTGAAAGATAGGAGAATGCCCTTCATCAAAAAGTAGAGGTGAGGAACTACACATACTTACATGGCCTGTCAGATCTCTGTTCCAATATTGTGAGTTTGCTTGCTAGCAATCCACTTTGGTTGTGAATGGTGAGCTTTTTAAAATGCAACTGCATTTGTAAACTGAACACCTTTTAAGATTTTCTGTTGCCCCCATGAGGCTAAGCTAGCAGCCTTTTGCAGCCATTGCTGACAGATTGGGAATGTAACACAGGGTGTAAAAAAATAACTAAGAAATAACATATATTGTGTGAACTTGGACAAAAGCATTCTTCTAACTGCTAAAAATGCAGCTTTCACTGACATTTTAGCAGTACTGGCTAGAAAGCTAATTACGCTAACATTGGCCCCGTGGGATGGCTGACTTCTGTGATGTTTCAAGCTGACTGGTTTTAAAACATGAATCATTTAAAGGAGCTGTAACTGAAAGTGAACTTGATGGATACAAAAATGATACTATGGACAACTTGTGATTTTATTATTAGCCTAAATAATAAGGCTAAAGCTGTATTTCCTTGGCAAAACTTTACAATCCTGCAAGTTAATAATGCACAGATAAAATAAACCCCTGTTCAATTTAAAGGTCTAGTATCACTTAAAAGCGACTGCTAATTCATTCTAAAAGCAACAGTTCATCATCTAACACACTTGTTTCCAATCTCAAATGGCTTTTAAGGTTAGATATGTTGACAAGAACATTGCTATCTTGGTTATTTTTACCTGGGGTTGCCTGAGTGTAAATTCAAAGGAAATGAAGAGCAAAACAGAGCATCTAATGTTACTCTAAACCCTGATAACAATGGCAGCTTCATATAGTACAATACAGTGATATCCTTGTTGTGAAACACAACCACACAGATTAATGGTTCTTGTGCTTGGCCTGCGGAAGTAATGCTCAGTTATTGCTATCTGTAGTAGTCAGGTATGTTGAGGATAACAGCTTATGTTAGAAGAGGAAAACCTAAATATATTCCTTAAGCATTTGTATTGCAGAAAGACAAAAAATCAGAAAAATTTTTTCAGTTGGTTTCCTTGTCTTGACATTCGCCTGATCATTAAAGTCAAGTTGTAAAACTCAACCCAGCAGTAAAGGTTTAGCAATCAATTTATTTCCCCCTTTCTTTCCCATAGCCTGAGTAAACCTGACGACTTGGCTGTGACCCAGCACACAGAGGTTCAGAGAGTTGCTCAAGGACATTTTAACAGGTCACAGGGCTGCTAATGAACACAACCTGTTAACTGACACATCGCCAATGCGATGATCAAACCTGTGACCTTTCAATAATGGGAAGGTCTTACTAATCACTCGACCGTTCTTCCACTTAAGTTGTTTTCTCAGTTTGCTTTAAGGGTAAAATGTGGTTTTGTATTTATTTAAATATTATGAGCGGCAATCTCACTATAAGGACAGGAATAATTTAAGGAAAAGATGTTACTGCACGGAAACTTGAAAAGCAAGCAAGTTATCTTAATGATTGATTCTGGAACAATGTGAGGCTATATAAAACAAAGACTGCAGAAGACAGAGTCGTTATTCACTGGCAAATACATTGAGATTGTGTTTGTGCACCAGTGTGACTGTGGGTGTCACACGATCTGTTAAATCTGACAAGGTTTTGAAAAATGCTGTTACTCCAAAGGTACATTTAATATTTGTAATTTACATTTTCATACCAAACAAATGTCATGAAAATAAGTTGTCTTTTTTTTTAAATCTCTGAAGTAACAGACATTGTTTTTCAAGTTGCTTTCAAGTTATTAAATAAATTTGCCTCAGTCTGAGGATTTGACTTCCATTTATCTTTCGCAATTCTGTTTCTCCCTGATATTAACCTATGTCGCCATGTTTCAACTTTGCCTGCTCGCATGCCCCCCCTCCTTTACATCATCCCCTTTCTGCCCACCTCCACGTCACTGTCAATCTGTTGCTTTTCTCATCCCTGCTTACCCACTTACCCTTTCAACCCCATCTCACCATCCCTCTGTCAGCCTTCCTAATACCGTCTTTTTGAAACCTATTTCCTGATTCGCCTTCTCACCTTCCTATCCCCCTCACTGGCCCTCTTCTCCGTGCCTTCTTGTTTTTAACTTTGGGTCTGACTGCGTTGGGGAGCTAACCTCAACTTGCTCCCATTTTCACCACCTTCATCGAACCCCATCATCCTCACCATAACTCCTTCACTCTCTGTCACTCACTTACCCTTTCACCTTTCTGTCCCTGTATGCGCATTATCCTCCCTGTACCTTTCTACTTCATCACTGCCTACCTTCTTAACCTATCCCCTATCAATCTTTTCTTCTCCCTAGCCATCTCCATCATTTTTCTCTCTAGCACCCTCTTTCAACTTTCCTTTGCCATTGGCAATAAGCATCCCATAAAGCATCCCCTCCCCCTCTTCTGTATTTAAAGGATGACTTTTCCTCGCCCTGCCCCACATGATGCCAATTAATCACAGAGAGAAGAGCTTTGTTACCTTGGTGGCGACAGTGCGTCCAAACAGTATGGCGTAGCAGAGATTAAGAGCAGAGGAGTAGGAGAATACACGTAGTCTGTTCCGGCCATGGGGTGTCATGCCAAAGGGGCTGTTCCACTCATACAAGGTGAGGAAGAGCGCTGTGAGATGCAGCGTGACAAAAATACCCACCCACATGGACCAGTGGAGGGGCCACATGAAGGCTCCAATGGGAGCTGCAGTGTCCCGGCTACGGACCTGTTGGATCAAATGCAAACACAAGAAGCTGACTTGAGACCGTTGATTGCCATGCATTGTTTGTATAAACTTCTGTTAATGACTCCTCGGCAAATTAGTTTAAAAAGAAATGCACACATTGTTTTTTATTCCGTGCTATTTATTATTCAGCCAGGAGAAGAAATCACTTTTTAAAATGATGAATATCTCATTTTCAAATGGAGCCGTATTGTCAGATCATATCATGCGTTGCAGATTGTCAGCTATAGAGGGAAATGCTAACCAATCAAAGAATAGCTACAGCATGTTTGAGGACTCTGTCTCTCAAATGCCTCTTAGACTCATTACACACTCTTAAACTGCATCCAATTTTGAAGTTCAGTAATTAACATACATGCTCAACTAATGATCTCCCGCTCCTTACTGCAATACCAAGGTGAGGGGGCTTAGGGTGAACAATAAGTAGCTGCAGGCCAAATGATTAAATCATACCGGCAGAGGCATAAAAAGTCAAAGTAACACTGAGGACTGCAGTGCTTTAACTTAAAACAGAGCACATTTTTAGGACATGCCATGAATTCTACAGTCGTAAAAAATCAAGTTTAAACCTCCAACAATTAATGATGACTTCAAGCAGTTGTACCAGAATGCCCAGGCTGGTGGAGTAGAAGGGTGAGGTGAAATCTATAACTCTGCTCCTGGCAGAGTTAATAGAGAAAGAGGTGACGGCCATATCGGCGGTTCCGCTCAGCAGATCTCCTACCAGTCCCGTCCAGCGTCCTGTCCCACTGAGTGCCCCATACTTTCCATCTCCCACAATATATAAGTCGAATGTGAAGCCCATATCTTCTGCCAGCTTTTCCAACAAGTCAATGCAGTACCCATAGCAGCACTTTCTCAGGTCCTCTGGTAGTTCTGAGAGGAAAGAAATGATGATGGTGTGATATCCATCCGGACATTCATATGCATGATTTGGATGTGGTTGCACATATGGGAATTGCCTACAAACAACCATAGCTGAAGGAAAATGTTGATAGATTCTTACATTACACTTCAGCTTTGGCATTTTTTATGACCTGGCATGGACTACATTTATTCACATTAAGTACTTGGATAAAAAAAAAATTAACAACCCTCAAACTCATTAAAGAAAAGTAGAGCTGGCAAGATGTAATGGAGCTGCTCAATATGAATTTTTAAGTTCTTGCCATGTTTGCCATTTTAACTGCTCTGGCAAACATTTTCCTTGCAATATCGCTTAATCAACATCAGCAGCGTCCCCGTTGCTCTTGCTTGGCTTCTGGACCTCTTTTACAAATGAACCATCATGAATTTTATTTTCAATATTTTGTAAGTTATGTTATGTAAAGGTGTAAATACCCCTCTGCATTGAAACGATTAATCCTATCAATGGCAACCGAATAAATTCACAGTACACGTCAACATTTAGTACCTGCATCATCGTGAAAAAAATTTACATTTTCCTATAGCTTCCATATGCAATCGGCTGATTAAAGTTAAAGAAAGTCAGGTTGACTGTTATTACTATGCTGTGGACTGGATGTATAGCTGCAGATAATCTCATGTGTGAAAGAAAGATCGTAGTAGTACATCTTTGACAAGATACTCTTGATCTCTTATTGATTGAATTCCTATATGCTCTTCATTCATGAAAGATGTAGCTGGTGAGTGTAGCCCTTGACCCTGACCCTGTTATATTTTCAACTAAACTGACCTGGTGCAATCCCTTATTGATTCTACCTCAAATTTCCATATGTGCTCTAGAGACATGGCCAGCCAAATACAGCAACACTGAAACTGAAAGGAAAAGATCTGAGGGTTTATGTAAGCAAAGCTTGGAGAGGCCATAAATTAGAAGTCATAGATGCTCACAGTACAAGTTAAAATGTTTCTGACAAGTATTACACTTCTACAGTATAATGGTTCTATAATGACAGTATTCTATGGACAAATGGCAAAATAACACTCACCTGTGCCATCCCAGTCTACTGTTGTAGTATTTGAGTTGTGAAGCTGGTTAAAAAGGCCATGTATTATACTAGACTGGTTAGTTTTGGGGTCCAGACAAAGCTGTCCAGCTGGACACAATCCATCCTCGTCCACCTCCCGTGTGAAGACAAATGGGTGTTCCACCAGGGTCACAACCCTGAGGCGGTGCCCTTCAACCGAAAGTCCCGGCCTCCAGCGACCTCCAAAGTTGCCGTCACCCTGGCCATCCCCTCCCCTCACCCCGGCTCCAAGACCTTGTCCCTGGCTGGTCATGAACCCTCCCACCAGTCCCAGAATGCCACCCTCCAACTCCAGTCGACCTCGGGTCCACTGGCCTACAGTAACCCAAGCAGGCTGCCCCAGAGCACCTCTCTTCAGACTCCATACATGAAACAGTTGGGAGGACAGAATCCGAGAAACACCAGCATCGACCTGGATCAGGCCTGTGGCCCCGGTGAAGGAAGTGTTGGAGAGAAACCTCGAGGGACAGAGGACAAAGAACAAATAATAAGTGGAAGCCAACAAAATATAGAAAATAAACTTGACATCCACCTTAAAAAAGTACAGCCTGCAATATTATACAGATGACACTAAACATAGTCTATGAAAAAAGGCTTATGAAAAAAGGAAAATGGGGCTAATGCAAGAAAAAAGTTACAGTGTGGTTGCAGAGCTTAAGCAAGTCTGGTCTCTAATGGGTAATTGCATCTTCCAGAGAGTCATAATTAAAAGTTAATGCAGTGCAGTGAGGGTCTTCTCCTCCTATCTGCCAGTCCATACAGACAGTCATTGCTATTCGGCTCACTCGTCTCCACACATTAGGAGGAGCAATCCCCATTCGCACATAAATCTCTCCTGGCCTCTTGAACCACGCAGGGATTTTTTTGCACATGTCTTAGCAGTCGATCACGTGGACATCATCAAGCCATACGAGCTCTGTTTGATCATAAGGGATTGTCATGAGGTCATTGTAAATCATAGGGGTGGTTGTTTAAATGTTAAAGTATGCAGGGACCACTTCAGTATGGGTGTTGAACCGTGCCGGGACTGTTGATGATGTCTGGGTCAAGGCTAGAAATGGCAAGTTTTCCTTCCATATAATAGAAACGGGTGGTTGAGCCGGAGTCCTTTCTTAGAACAGAAAACAGGTTTATCCTCTTGCGCTTAGTTCCCTCCCCCATCTTTTCTTCTTTTCTCACTCTCATCACTAGGTTATATGCATGCATTAGCTTAGATTGTGGCAGCTGAGAATATTCTTCATTAAATATGGAATATCCAAAGGATAATGAAAAGGCTAAATTTATCTTGTGGGTCATTAACCTGTCCTCCAAGTTTAGCCTTTACTAAAGCCTGTCTGCCCCACACAGCGACTGATATAAAAATGTGAATATATGTAAGGTTTTATGTATTCCGCTTTAGTTCCTTGCCCTATATCCTCTCATTGTGATTTACTATAACATCAACATAATTGTAAAGAACTTGATTAAAAATGCTTCTGATTGGAAGCCATCCCCGTTCCCTTTCACATTAACTTATGTTTCCTCATCGGCAGCTCCCTTCTGTCTCTGTGGCCATAAAGCGAAAGTGCTAGCCTTGCCTTGAGCTGAAATCACTCATGGTAATAGCACGGCTGAATCATCATATCCAATAGACAGCAGATTCATCAAGCCAACCAACTCCAGACTCTTAGTCTAAGCTGGCCAAAGAAAGAAAAAAAAATAGCCACACTGTAAGCTTTACATCTTTTATCCAAGGAGAAAAGTGCAAGGTCTCAAAGGGTCCTCTCCCACAGTTTGTGACACGTTTGGATTCATGCCCAGAGATAAGAGGTGAGATAGGAGTGTGACATAATATAGGGATAAGAGCAGTGGTGTAAAAAAAATGTACTGCACACTTTAAAGCTGCACCACCTTTTAGTTATGGGTCCTGCGGATTGTTTTTGTAGCATCAGGCCAGAGGCTGTATTTAAAGGATGACTCTGGATTTCACAGCAGGTTGATAAGTCACCCAGCTATGTCAGAGAGGGATGGCTTCCTTCCCTAACACCTGGCCCAGGTTTATGCACTCAGAGTAAATGTCAGTGGTGTGGTCGGTAAATGATGACTCTATAAGACTGTCCCAAGCATGCGTCTCAATCTCTTGTCAGTCCACCTCCTTCAGTTTGGAGGAAAGTTTACTCCCTTCGTCTTTTTCTGCCTGTCTGTCGGGAATGATACAAGGCCTGCTTGTTTCATTGGTTTTAATCTCTTCGGGGGAGATGGAATCAGCGTGGCAGCTTGTGTCGAGTGAGATGGCACTGACTGGCAGATTTCACTCTGATAACAACAACCCGCTATCTTTTTTCCTCCTTTTTCTCCTCCCTCACATCCTATTCCACACAAGTGTGTCCTTCTTTTCCTTTGTTTTTACTTCTATTTTTCTTTAGCTGTATCCTACTTCCTCTCTTTTATCTATCTGTTTGTCTTTGACCACATTCTCCCTTCTCTCTAATGTACTTTTGGGAATAAGCACCTAGGGATTCTGTGATTCTGGACATTCTGAAGAGCAACATCAAAAGTGGCTAGTTTCTCATATTTTTATCTTCATTGCTTTGAAAGAGTAATTTTGTAACTTTTATTTTTGTAACCTCTCATCCTCTCATACCTTCTTTACTTGCTAATATCTCAAGACATCCTCCCTCCCTCCCTGCTTTCCTCACTCTGTCCCCAGGGCATTGAGCTGTTAATTGCCTTTTCCATGTGGAAGTCTCTCACTTCCTCCAGCTTTGTTAAGGCTCTCCGGAGAACTGCCGTGTCTGGCTGTTGGAGGCGAGGGATAAGAATCAGGGAGTACACTGGAGAACAAGTGCATGAGTTTGAATAGTGCAATAGAACAACCCCTTTTATCAGTCTTTCACTGGCCATGAACAAAGGTCACTGAGACTATTTTGTGGAGAACTCTATTGTAAATAGTTTAATCTGATAGGCTAGACCATGTGCCAATTGGTTGCCCACGAAAAGATTGCATTTTTCCCTAGAGTCCTGATGAAGTTTGAGTCATTTAAAAATGTCTTATTTTCTTTTCTTCTTTAAATAAAAAAACAAAGCAAAACTTATATCTTCATAGAAATAGGCTTAAGTTGAACTGATAAAATATATACCTTGGATGCAGTCTTAGTTTAGCATGCACAATACTTCATTAATTGTCTCTAAAATATAGTGTAATAAAGAGTTGCTTGAAATGATATTCATTTGGCACATGGGGAAAAACGAAAGTGTTACGCAAAGTAAAATTTTGACTTGATACAAATTTAAGATTAACAACCATGGTGTTAAAATTCATACAGTCGTAAAAGAGGAGAAAAACAATACAACATAATTCAGCCAATAAACCAATAACATATAAAACACAACTTATAGAAAATCAAAGATTTACTAAATAGCCGTTACTAGTCATGATGTGATTGTTTGGTGTGATATTAAGATGAAAATAATGTTGTAGTCCCCTGGGAGGCCTGTCTGTCCCTTACAGCATTCTGCTGTGTGTTTTTATATGCTGGTATCCTTTTACTACATTGGCAGTGTGTTTGGGATTATAGCCATCCCGAAAGATGAAGCGGTTACCAATCAGATTCTTTCCAGATGGTATTACATAGATCAAAATCTGACTGCACTTTTTTGCATTCATCAATTTCATTTCATCAATGCCACCCACCCAAAAAAAACCTGTACCACTGGCTAAAACACTGGCCCAAATCATGACAGAGTGTTATACAGATGGCCGTAGACACTCTTCTTACGTATATGTTGATGATTATTTGAACCAAAGTTTCACATTTATATTCATCACTCCTTAAAGAACTGTTTCAGTCCAGTTCTTGTATAATTTGTCATACCTCAGCCTTTTCTTCCCGTTTTCATTCCTTACAAATTGCTGCTTGAAAGCCAGTCAGACAATTTCTAATGAGGTTTCTGATAAACAGTAGATGGATCATGTGAAGGACTAGATGCATCTCTCTGGTCCCGTGCCAGGTCTTTGCTGTATGTCTTCCTATTTTAAGGATATTTTTAGTCCTGCCACTTCTTCTTTTATCCTCCATTTGTCCATTTTATTCTAATTTTTTTAAGGGCCCACTATGCAGGGATATGCCAAGTTTCCAGCTAATAGCTCTTTGGAAATCACCTTGATGGTGAAAATGTAATTTTACACCTGTCAATCCGTACTATTTTTGCCAGTTTTTTGTAACTTCAACTGAATGAATAATTGATAGGCCAGCGATAAGTGATTCAAGAGTGAAAATGAGTGAAAAACCTTGAAGACATTCAGCAGCCATTCAGAACTTTTGCACTTAACAAAAACTGATGAGTTAAAGTCTGGCTCCTTGGAAACAAAATATCAAGAAATGAGAGGCGGCTAAGGAATTTTGCATAATACTTTACAACATATTAAAAATATAGATATGATAATATCATAAACGGTCCATCAAAAGCCGGTTAGGGTTATAAACTCTCTTTCCAGTTTACCTCTTCAGTCTCTTCTATTTCAGTAACAGCCTTGCACTAAGTAGGACTACACTACAGCCTCAGCTTATCAGCGCATTTCATGCCTGACTAAAGTAAAGTGACTACCACTGTTGCATGTTTTCTGTCTCTGCAGCTTCTCTGTCACACATCGCCTGAGTCATTTAAAGCTAGTCTGTTAAACTGCACTAACATCTGCATGGTTGCTGGCTTGATCGAGTCGCTACAGTTTGGTGCTCTTAAATTCAAACTTTGTATACATACTGGCCCCTGCTTTCATCAGCGGCATTTGTTTGTAGTGATTTAGGCAAGTAATTTATCAAAATGTTTGCCCTATTATCATTATTGTGAGTTGTTTTGGCCACAATAACCATGAAGTGAAAAATCTATCGTGGCGGCGCTACTCTGAACCTAATTAACTTGTTTCAAACTCTAATAATGGATGTTCAATAACACAACTTCCACAAAAGCCTGTGGCCCTCCATGCCCCATGGTTCTGAGATCCCAGTGCTCAACTAAACTGCTTTGCGGACAGAGTGCTGTGAGAATCCAGCTTGTGATTATGTGGCTGTTGTCTGTGATCACTCTCAGCTGGCAGGCACCACGTGGGCTCAATATTTGCTGTGGACCCAGCTCCTACCACAAATCCTTCCCTCACCAGTATCACATGACTTGGATGCATGCTGTTTTATCCATTGTACCCTTTGAAGTATATCCATGTCAACTGTTAGAGAAAAATATTTAACTTTGCAGTGAGTTTATTGCAGCAGGCTTCAGTGCATCATGCACTATCAGCCACATATTGCTCAAGAGGATTTCTAGAGTATGCGAGTGTGATAGGTTTTTGCACTCCATGTCCAAATGCGAGGATTTACGTTTTTCTGCTTCAAATGAAAATGTTTAAGGTTTAATGTGTATTTCAATCAGTTTTTTCCCCCCATGTGTCAGTGGTTATCATCGTAGACCACACCTTGTCAGACCCGTGAAAGCTGTCAGAAGCCTTTTTTTGAAAGCTGCAGGAGTTGGAGCAACAGCAAACAGAAACACACAAAACCCCTCTGGTGTCAGTCTGCCAATCTGTATGCCATAAAGACCTCCTCCCCACCTCCAGTATGACAGTGCTATTCAGAAATTACCACCCCCATGGTGCAAAGGACAGACAAGGGCAGCAACCAGAGCATACAGTACCACAAGTGGAGCCAGTAACTCCTCACAAAAATGTCAAAATGTCACTCAGAAAGCTAACGACCTAGCATGTATTTAGTGATGTGACCAGCGAATTTTAAATGCAGTTTTTCACTGTCTTCTATGAATCATTCGGTTATTTAAATAGTAAAACTATGTGCAAAAATTCAGAAACCCAGGAGTCATTTAAGGTGAACCTGTAGCTGCAAGGAAGTATAGAGTGTAGAGAGTATAAAGCTAGTCTTATGCCATTTGAAACAATACATTTTATTTTTAGAGGAGGTATTACTATCATCTCTAAACTAAACCATAAAACTCTGGAGTTGATCTCAGTGCATCAACATTGACAGAGAGTGGGGTTTAATGATGATCAAGTAACACTAGGCACTAATTCTAGACTTTGCTAAACAACCAAATTGAGATTAAAGTAAAAGTGAAAGCTTATAGCCAGCATCAGCATCATCAAATCAACCCATACCCCCGACTGTTATCTGTAAGGGTGCCTATAGCAACAAACTACACTGCATAGGACTAATAAGAATTACCAGTTCCTGCACTGTCAGTCTGTATACCAAAAAAATATATACTTGCTGTCTCTGTCGTGTGTACTCACTAGTCAGATCAAAGCTGCCAAATAGAGTAATTTGTTACAAAAAACCCTATATAGCTAAATATTATTAGAGGTGAACAAAGACATTATTTTAGCCATTTTTATGTGAAGTAACCCTTTAATTAGTTGGTGTATCCTGTACATTCTTACCTGGCTAGATATTGTCCAGAAGAGGGCTGTTCATGTCGGTTTGGTTTGTCATAGCAATTTACCATGTTCTGAGTGAGTGCCAAATCTGGCCTCACCATGGTTGCTGCAGTGACCGCCCGGCCAATCAGCTGCAAAGCATCCCGTATATAGAAGCTTATTGGCTTGCGGCCGACCTCCCCATAGGCTAACAGTCCAAGAGGACCTCCTAAAGTGTGCAGCGAATCTGGAGACAAGGGATATCCCATGATCCACTGCAGTGCTGGTAGTGATGGTGCGAGACGCTGAGCAGCCCGAAGGACGGAGGATAGACACTCGGGGTCGGATCCCAGGAGGAGAACAGACGAAACAGGTGAGGGGGAGCGCAGGAAACGGGTGGAGATGATCTTCAAAGCCTCTTCTTCCATCTGCTCCTCCCTTCTCTCCTCACTGCTCCCCCCTCTTCTATCTCTGCTCCCTGTGATGCGAGTCAGGTTGATTATGTCCCACAAATGCCAGGTTGAACCACTGTACTTCTGAAGGTGGGTCAGTAAGCCATCACCGCCTTCGTCCCAGCCTGGGCAGATTACAGCTGCTCCTCCCCAGCTGTCCCCCCGACTTCCTCTATCCCTATCCCCACCATCTCCCCCCTGCAAAACTGCAAGGAGCAAACTTCCCAGGGTTGATGGAGGCACACGGGCTGACATCTGCAGGTGAAATCGGTTCTGTGACAGAGGATAGGAGTAAATAAGAAGAGTTGAAAGAACCAAAAGAAAAAAGTAGATCAGTGAAAGAGTTAGGAGAAAAAATACAAAAATATAAAAACAGAACAAATAACAAAAAGAGAAAGAAGATAAGAGAGGAAATAAAAAGCAAGATCAGACCAGAGATTAATAGATATCACCAAAACTAAACACCTCTGGGCTGAATAACATAAAATCACATTAAACGTAGCTTTTGTATGCACCAGAGCTCTGCAAAACAATTCCTGATGCGGCAGTAATTTACAGCAACACAGATCAGAAACAATCAGTCACATTTGTTCATTATCTCTCACTCTGAATGAGAAGAGTCGCACTGATACAAACAAGGAGTCAATGATTCGCATCTAATCTGCAACATCACAGTTGGCTTGGCAAGACAACAGTAGCATCCACAGTTCATCCAGAAGCCCACATTTCCAAACCCCACTGAAAACACTAGCTTGTTTCATACTGTTCCAAAATGGATAACACTGTTGTCCTTGAATGCAGCTCACAGATGGACCTTCCCCTTCCTTCCTTTGGGGTTTCTATCCATTTTTCATCCTATCAGTGCTCCAGGCAAGGTTGAGGGGGGAGACTGCTTTTATATAAAGAGCTCAAAGTTTAGCTTAACATGACCTGAAGTTTGCTTTGAATGGCTCCACCCAAATGAATAGAAGAACATCCTCTGGCACAAATGCATACACATTTTCAGGATCTTTGTAACATATATCCAGAAAGACGTCTGTGCACTATAAAATAAAACACACACAGAAGTTACCTAATTGAATCTGTATACTATTAATCTACGAGCTTATGTCCAGAAACACTTGTGGAAAGCACACACATGCCTGTATATCTGAAGATAAGCTATCTGAACACAGATGTAACCCACACTGAGACACATTTATTCAAGTGGAAATATCCCACCCAGGAGTACAGAGTAAACAGCGCAACCCTCTGCTGAAAGTCCTTGAGTCTCTTAAGAGAGTCAGAGAAAAAATATTTGAAGTCTGGAGAGACATGGATGAATTAATGCCGTATGTTTGTCTTCCCGGAAAGGCCCAGGTGTGTGCAAGGGGACAACTGAAGATAGGTCTTCTCGTTTGAACTCCGCAGGGGAGCTAGAAATGTGGGGGTATCTGGTAAGTGGGGGTTGTTGGCGAGATGGTAATGGATGACAGAGACTAATAGAAATGGGAAGGTAGTGCCTACAGGTGCAAGTTTTATTCAGTGTATTTCTGATAGGAATAAAACTAATATTATGCATATACAGAAAATGTGACGATAGAAGATCAACAGAGCGCCTCAAGGCAGCTGGAGGAATTAGTATGTAAATCTATATCTGCTCTCATCCTAAATTCCTCTGAGTACGATCTATCTAAGCTAGCGCTTAAATATTAATATTCGACTAAATGTATGGTTATGTTATGATTCCTGTCCTGAAAAAATTGTCAGAGGCTACAAAAATCGGAACAGACTGAGTCTGCATAATGGAGAAAAAGCTGTAAATTATGTTCCTTGTCTACATAGCTTGTTAGAAAACGAGAGACGAATTGTTGCTGCATTTATCACTGTCAGATTAATTGTGATAATGTTCATCTGCGGGATATCTCACTGCTGCGTCAGCTGTTTTGTACCAGCATTATTTTTTTTCCTAGCACAATCATAGATAGCTTGTTTGACTTTTAAAGAGATTCTTTTACAATTTCAATTACATTTAAGGCATTTAGCTTGCGCTCACGATCAATTTACAGGGAGCACGACAGCAGAACTACTTCAAGGGTGAGGACGTGAGAATAATAGCAAAAGCTCAGCAAGGCGTTAAAGAAGTTGTGTTTGTAGTTGCTGGTGTTAGAAGAGAAAGCAAATTAGAGAACTCGGAAGAGGCAGACATGGGGGCCGTGATGTGATTCTGGAGAGATAAGGCGATATGAGCCATTTCGAGAGGACGTGAGTTCCAGCCCATAAGATAAGGAAGCACTCTGCTGTTTTGGCTTGAGAGGGAAGACTTCTGAAAATGTTTTGTAGGAAGTCGAATGTGTGATCCACACAAGTGGACCCAGTGAGAAAGTTCTTAAAAAAAAGAAAAGAAAAAGCACATCAGTAAGGCTTATTCTGGTTATTAATTTAATCCTTTCTTGTCTGCATTTGAATGTTTCATCACAATTGTGGTATTAGAGTAAAAGAGACATGTTTTTGATGTGCGTATTGGTGCAAAGGTGATGTAATGTAACATGAAACAACATCAGAAAAGAAGGATCACCAACAAACAGACACCTTCAGCTTTGTATGCTGAAAATACTCTAGCCTGATATAACACCATTTTATCTCACCAACTCCTTTTCTACTTTTGCAATAAGATCAAGAAATTCTTCTGTAATGCAGTTTTGCTATAGCCAATCCCGAGGAGAGATCTCTCCCTGAGCCTGTGTTCAAGGGTCAGGGGTAGCAATGACTCGCTGGAGAACACACACAGACACACTGCTCTTAGTGATAATTGTGGAGAGAACTAAAATTTTAAAAGTGTGGTTACACTTCACTGGAGTAGATAACAATGCTCATTTCCACGGGCTTTTGCAAATTGGCAAAAAATGAGATAAAAATAAACATGGGCAGCATTAAACACATCTAAACAGAGCGTGGTAGCTACTAAACTTTGGCTTTTAGGTAAGGAAAAAATCCAGTGTTGTAAATGAAACAGTTGCACTGGATTTCCAATGCAGGAATGAGAGCATCATTGTGAAGCAGAATGTAGCACATTTTTCTAACCTCAATTATCTTGTTTTCAGAAATTTTGGAAGCCAAAACCTTAATTAAAAATAAAAAAATTCTTCGAAAACAACTCTTAGTAAGGTAAGTTGGCAAGGCACTGCACTGGCCAAGCAAATACATCAAACACACCTTGCTGCGTAATTCAAACTTTTGAATCTCATATCTTCCTGCTTATGTCACAGTGTTGCAGTGTAAGATAAAATGATTGAATGACCTAGCTGCTGATGCCAACTCATAGTAAGCTTCTAACAGCTTACTGCCAGTCAGCCTTTTATTCGTCATTATGCTTTTCTATTAAACACACATGCACACTGTGTTCTTTTTTGGATTATAAAAAGGAGGCATTTGCCACTCATTCTCAAAAAAAAAAAAAAAAGCTGAAAAGCTCTTCAAAACCCTATATATAGCATTTTTAAGTATTGCAATGTATCCAGAACAATGAAAGCTCTGCCAGTCAGCCATCGCTCCAGCTTAATCCAGTGTGTCTTCAAAATAAGCTGGAAACATCAGTGTTTATCCCAGTGACACACCAGATTTAATGTATGCATATGTATATGGTTGCATTCTGGCTTGTGAATACTTACAACAGTCTTCACTTTGAGCTGTCTGCATGAATCTGTGTTGTTTTTGACATCCCGGTGTTCTTGCCTCGGGTTGAGTCTGATTTTATTATTTTACGTACCAGACTTTGAATTTAGCGGACCTGAGGACACCTGAGTCATTATCTAGAGGAATACATGTGGCATATTTGCTACGATGTCAAGATTAAAAGTGGCTGTGCTGTCTGGAACTAGGAAGTTTAACGTGTGTTGGCAGGCTTCTTCTGAAACACAGATTCACTTCTGTGCTATTTTGTGGAATTTGCTTTGGAGTGCAGGGACCAGCTACAGACAAACAGTCCTGATCTTGCTAGCTGTAGTTCTGAGCCCCTCTGTGCGACTCAGGTCCAGACCCAGGTTTATCTATTTGTAAAGTACACAGGACTTTTTCAGGCTGAGTTAGAACTGTAATGGATTCGCTAAGCAGCGCTAGATTTTCACCTGTAAGGATCTCCAGTGTGTGTATGTGTGTGTGCTTTTGTGCGTATGCTCTTATCTTTTTCTATTCTCAGGTAAAAGCTCTATCCACAAGCATGAGGTTAGAAAGACTCAGAACTAAGGATGCAAGATAAGCAAAGCTAAAAGAGTGTCAGCATTATTCCAATGAAATATAAAATCCATAGCCCCTTTCACACATCTGCAAATTAGGATCCTTGAACTAAACCTTTGCTTCTACTTAACAGTTCCAGTGTGCTGTTAGCCAATGATTTTCAGGTCTTCAAACAAACTGCAAACCTAACACTCCCAGGCAGCAGAGAGGCGCACACGCAGTAGGCAAAAACAAGCAGACACAGATACAGTGCAAACACACCAAGGTGTGAGCATAAACCCAAAAGGATCTTTGGGCAATGTGGAGTAAGCAAACCGACAGGAGTGCGTTGAATCAGAACAGGAGGTAGCAGCTCTCAGTTAGTTAGCTCATTCCTTATTTAGGTCTCCATAAGAAAAGCTGGGAGACTCAAAGGCGTGCACTCAGTTGTAGACTTTCGAGAGCCAAAAATGGGGGAGGAAAAAAGATTTCCCTGAACAAAAAAAGAAATAAAAAAATAAGCACAGAAAAAACAGCAGCACCTGCAGTTTCAAAGCTTATTAAAAGTAAGTTGGAAGGAAAAGCAAAGGGGTGGGACATGGGAGCAAGTGCATTTTCTGTGTTTGTATTTGAGAATTTGGTTTGTTGAAGGCGGCAAAAAGGCCCAAGCTGAAGCACTTAAAAACCAGATGTCTCTGCTTGGCCTTCCGTCACTGCTTCAGGCAACGGATCACTTTACCTTGCTGCAGCTTGATTTATTGCAAAAGCACACTCTAGCTCTAGTTGGGTTTAACATTGCGGTCATTACTCATTTGCATTGAGCTAAGCAGTGGTGGATAGAGTGAGGCCCTGCTTGGAGTTGTCCTCGCTGCTACATCCAGCTGCATGGACCTCTGCCTGAGCCTCTGAATGGCTGCTTAGCTTTTTCCTCTGTCCAGGAACAAAGCTCATGGTCAGGGCAGCACTCCAGACAACAACACTTCACTGAACACATTAATATTTTACCCCGACTGTCACCAGGCGAGTTGCCTGTACGTAGGGAGGATGGAATGAGAGATAGGAAGAGAGACAGAGGAAGAGAAATTCGGATGTAGATGGGAATATATGTTTGAGATGAAAGCGGGAAGAGAAATTGATATGTGGTTTAATATCCGTGTTTGTGAAAGGAGGTAAAAGGCGATAGTTTGCATCTGAATGTGTCTGCAACACAAAGGAACACGAGAGATAGTGATGGTAGAGTGCATGCGTGTCTTGAGGAAGACAGAGAAATATTTTCTCTGCAGGATGCCAGCCTTACATTTCAAACACCTGAGATGAAAACTGAGGATTGAAAGCTGAATGTCAGACTAAAATGTCAGCAAATGCAGGTTTACACGCACACATAAAATAATCTAAATCCAACTTAAGCGGAGCGATTTAACCCTCAGTGCACAACTGGCGAATGAAAACATGGGCACTGAACATCATACACTTGCATTAACGCATACACAATGAATAAAAAAGCTGTTGAATTTGTGCAATTTTTTACCCTCACAGTCCAAATAACACCCATGACTGAATAAGGCTAGTCAAAGCTGTTTGCATAAAGCAACACTGACAGCCGCACTTTTTAGTTGACCAGACAGTGGCTAACTGGGCTGTTTGCTTTGCTGTTGAGTAATTGTATGCAAATGGCATTGTTTAATTTTCTTCTAATTTCCTTACGTCTCCTGGCGGTAAGTGTAATATGGGTGACTTTAATCTTACTCAGCCATGCTGCCGGGGACTGGAGCTAAGCTTGGTGTTGGAAAGAAGCTGGCACTGCTACACAAACATATGCAGCTGAGGCAAAAGTGGCAATGTGCGCACACCTAACTGCAATACACACGCAGGCGAGCAAATTACATTTACGTGCTCACACATGCATGAAAGCATGGCACACACTCACACATGCACGCAAAACACGACTGTGAAGCAATCAGCCACTTAACACAGCAAATGACTATGGTTATCTAAGCATAACAGCCTGTTGGCTCAGAGAAACAGTGATAAGCAGTAAGATACACACTATTAGGCTCCACCACGGGACTGGCCACAGACTAAAGGATGGCTAAATCTTGTTTCACAGTTAACTGTTGATGGAGACAGTGCCATGTCTTTCTGATTGTCACCACTGAATTATATATGCAAAACCCTGACTCCATCCAATTCCACCCACCATCTTCAATACGGTGATCGAGCAGAAAAGTATACAAGAGACTGTGGCCCTTGGGGGAGCAGGATGAAACAGCAGGCATAAAGTGTAAAGCACACTTTGAATTAGGTTTGATTAGAGGGAAATGGTTGCTCATTGCTTGGGCAGCTCGTAGCTATGACGATTTGAAGACCGCTGGAGGTATGAGCGTGTTGAGCCCATTAAACATAAGGGCCTTGTTAGTTTCCTTGGTGGTGTGGCGTGTTAGGAGAATTGGGGGCTGTACTGCAACATCATAAAAATACCACTGTAGTCCTGAGCGATTGTAGGAAAAGCCATAAAAGCCTTGACAGGCCATGTCTTCTCTTTATCTCCAGGCTCTCGGTTTATGGGAATCGTTCTGCGTGGGGGAGAGAGAGAACTGAAATAAAAGGGGTTTCGTTCATTGTGCATGTTGGTGGCAAACCAACTGTAGCAGCGTGGAAGTGTTTGTGTGAGTTAAAACGTGTATACGTGTACAGGTATGCTAACTATTTGTCTGGGTGTGAGGGTGTCTGCAAGAGTATTTGCGTGATGAATGTGAATGTCTATAATTTACAAACCATTTGATGGAATATTGTTCTCAGCGTGGTTTCAATTTAATTTGAATGATCAAGACACAGAGCACATCAGCGTTTTGTTTTTTCTCCATTCCCTGAAGCCTTGCGAGCTACTGTAGAACAGAAAGGACCAGGAGGATACAACGCACACACAAGCACATTATGACACACAAATCCAGACAGACTGATCACATACTCAAACCAGCCAAGTGCTTTGGGCTTTACTCATGAAGAAGTTTTTGCTACATGATTCCACAGTTTAATCAAATGGCGATCCAGGGGGAATAGCTAAAAAGCAAGCACATATCAAAGCATGCAAATTCTTCTGTGATAGTCGTGTTGAGTAAATTAAGTAATCCAGTGCAGAGTGTTCACTTTCATTATCAGTTGACTTCTGTTTTAATGAGCCTCCACGGGTTTGCGAATGTCCTGATGTCATCAATAATAATCAGATAGAGGAAACAGCAGGGGGGGACTAAATGTGCTGTTCTGGACTGGTTAGTCAGGTCTCTAGTCAGCCAATGTTAGTGCTGAGTGCACTTCTAGCATTGGTGAAGGCTGTCATCTCAGCACGCTGCATCTGCGCCTCTTTTGTCAGGAGATCCTTTGATCCCCTCAGTTGCAGAGTTACAAGCCCACAGCAGAAATATGCTGAATGGATTCATGTATCATCCTCCCCCCTACAAACAGCCTCTGGCCCCCTCACTATTTATGATCATAATAGCTGCCGTTATTTATTAAAGAGAGCGATTGTTGTCCTTGCTCTATAGACAATGTTGTTTTCTCTACCAGAGAGAATAATATTTGTCCTTTTGGTGCGGCCCTGTGTGTGATATGAGGCAGCGTAGTGAATGTGATGGTGATTGATTCCCGTGTTGAACAGTGGAGAGAGGTACAGAGGAAGGCTAATCTGAGTTATGATTGCTACTGTAATCGCATTTTTCCCCCTGCCTCATCCATCTGCCCTACAGTAGCGGATACATGCTGTATTCTGATTACGCCGCACATCTGTCAATAACCAAAAGGAAGGAGCGGCAGCGTGCGCCTGCTCTTTCATGAACACCTTTCACTGGCTTCCCATCACCATGATTTCCAAGATCATGACTCTCTCACTTCTTGCTGTCCAGTTTTATCTTCCTCGCTCACTGATTTGCTAACCTGCCGGAGGTGGCGTCAAGCATTTGGAGTAATCATGCCATCACGTTGGGGGTAAACTAAGCTGTTTTAGATGCAGTGGCGCAGGGCAGAAAATAGCCTCTCGCTTGGCTGTAATTTGACCAGCAGGCAGCTGGACTTGTGAGATGGGAACATTATTTAGTTACCAGGAGTATCATACTAACAGTTTCCCAAGTACAGATGCAGAATGGCGCGATGTCATTAACAGTCAGCCCACGGGGAACAGAGCTGTAAACAGCAAAAACTTCAGGAGGGACGCATTCATTCACAATACCCCAGCGATGAAAGCACACCATGCCAGTAATGAGATGTCTAGAGCTTTGAGCACAGGGTGCGTGCCTGACTATGTGTGATATTTCTTAGTCTTAGACCAGGTGTGCATTTTCGTTTGGGTGAATGTGCATGCTCAAGAATGTGTGAAAGAACAAATTCCTGATGGAAAAGATCCCTTTGCTCCAGTCAGCTTGAATATTTAAACTCTGGCCAGGCTTCCTAGGAGTGAAATAATACACCTAGAGAGATGGAAGTCATTTAGACGCAATGTGTTTGTGGGAAAGTATGAGGTGAGTAAAGGTATGTGTGCGTGTTTTTAAGTGGGTATGTGTGGGTTTCAGGATGGATGGGCTTGTGGTGAGTAAATGACCTGCCTTGATTCAGCCTATCAGCTGAGCTCTCCACCCAGGCTCCCTGATATCCCCTTTCATCCATCTCTATAAGAGAGAGATGACGGAGAGATGGAGAGGCAGTGGCAGACAGAGTGTGGGGGTGAATATGCACAGAAGAGAGTGAAAGATTTCAAGTGCAAGAGCAAGCATAAAGGGGCTAATTAGAGAAGAGGGAAAAATTTGGGAGCAAGTGTGACAAAGGCAGAAGTGAACAAAAAGACTATTAGCCTCAAGTATAAATCTTGAGTAATATGTATGACAAATGACACGCTGCTCGCACCAGAAGTGCCTCTCTAATATGACTCTGAGTTCCAGTCGATTAAGGGATCATTTGGGGTGAGTTGATTTGGGGCGCATACGGGTACTGTGCAAAAGTCTTGAGCCACATTTCTTTATATTTTGCCAGGAAAATGGCAAATAGCTGCAGTGATTCAGTGAATGATTCGCAAACATAAATGGAGATATACTAAGGCAAAAACAGAGTTTGCACAATTCTAGCAAGCTTGAAAGTCAGTATTTGGCATGACCTCCTGCTTTCTTTGGCAAAGCCTGAACTCTCTTAGGCAGGCTTTCTAATAATTTCTTTAAGTAGTCTTTAGGAATATTTCCCCAGGATTCTTGAGGGACATTATAAAAGTCTTAGTTGGATCCCTCATTGCTTCATTAACGTTGAGGTCCAGGCCCTGGGGAGGCCAATCCATGACTAATAGTGTTCCATTGTGTGTTTTTCTATCCAGGTATGTTTTTTCTTTTCACAAACACACAGTGTTTGTGATCATTGTCATACTCATAATTGAAACCACTAGGAGTCAGATGCCTTCCAGATGGTCTTGCATTTTCAATTCAAATATGATGGTACATTTCTGCATTTATAATTCCATCAACTTTGACAAGATCCCAAACACCAATGGGTGAAATGCAACCCCAAACCATGACAGAGCCTGTGTTTTACAGATGGCTGTAGACACTCACGCTCTCTTCTAGCCAAAAATTTCAAATTTGGATGTATCACTCCATTAGACCTGTTGACACTCATTTCGCTTTCCTTAAGAATTGCTTCTTGAGAGCCACCCTTCCATTCAGACCATTTCTGATCAGAAATGGTCTGAATAGCTTCCTACAGTAGATGGATCAACTGACAGGCCAGATGCATCTCTCATGTCCTGTGTTAGGTCTCTTCTGGATTTTTTCCTGATTCTTGATGACATGACTTTCAGATGCTGTACATACTTCTTTTGTCCTCCACTTGCCAAGTTTACTCAAATGTTTTTAAGGACACACTGCCCAGAATCACCTTGTTGGTACAGAAAAAGACTTCATGCCGGTCAGATGTGTTATCATCAGTGTTGGGTAAGTTACTTTAAATTAGTAACTTAGTTACATTACTAGTTACTTCTATCAAAAGTAACTCAGTTACTTCAAGTTACTCGTTACTTTCAAAGTAACTAGTTACTAGGGAAAGTAACTTTGGTTTTACCCAGAATTCTCTTGTTAATGTGTTGCTTCCCTAACTGGATACCCAGCAAGATTGCCAGTCTTCTAGCTTGCTTACATGTTAGCACTATCCTGCCACAAGTGCACTGTGCTACCTACCAACAGAAAGGAAAAAAATAATGTGCATATTTCCACGAGAGAAATCCCACGCCTGGACCGTCGTCGACTGCTGCCATGATTCTAGCCTACGTCACAGCGTCACGTGCACTTTTTACATCCAACACAAAAACTGCAGTCGTGGTGCTTTCGATTGTACTCAGAACTCGGAAATTCTGCCTTCCGAGTAGGGAGATGTAGGTAACTCCAGACTGCAGATGAGCCACATACAGGGCTGGACTGGGACAAAAAATTAGCCCAGGCATTTTGACTAGAGACCGGCCCACCATTATAGGAAAAACCATAAAGCCTTTGAATGAAAGCAAATGCTGTTGTGACAGTGATGTACACTGTCTTGATGGTATATATGTATCAATCTATCAACCGTTTGTTGTAAGATTCAGATAATTATTTGTTGAAAGTAGATATTTTAAATGAGAATAAGAAAGAAAAGTATTTCTTTGTGCCCCCCTTTCCCTGTTAACCCTTTAAGACCTACCATAGAACCAAGGCCGCCAGAGCTTACTGTATATTTTTACATGCTGTAGTGCCATTTTTGGGAGCATTTCAAGTTGCTATACATCAATACAACTGTTACAGCCCATGTTTTAATAATATGTATGCATTAAGTCCATAGTAACTACATTAATTGCAAAAAAATGTGCAATAAACTACAAAAAAATTTAAAATCGTTTTTGTTTTTTTACATATATTTCTACTTGGAGAAATTTAAGAGGCTTATCCCTCAAAACTTTAAATACAAAACAGTTGCAAAAAATAGTTTACAACAACAGCAAATTTATTTTGAGTGTCTTCATAGTTTTATTTTTGAGATACACCAATTTTTATATACTGCAGGAAAAACGAAAAACAATCCTATGATGCAAATCTGCAAAGAAAACAGCATGTGCATCAAAATAAACTATTTTAAGCAGTGCAATTCGAGTTCTAAGCATCCCAGCAACTATTCAGAAAAGCATAAAGTCAACCATGACTTATAAAAACACCAGTATAGGCTTTTAAGGTAAAAAACTACATTTTCCGCGAAAATGACGTCACTTCCGGTTTCGGGCAGGAAATGGCGGACATGCGATCGTTCGCGCTGACATCAGTTTCAATGTGGGAAGTGTTACAAACAGCTGATCAGATTGGCGAAGCATGTTTCTGGAATATTATGTTTTTGTTCCTGCAAGCACTTTTTATGCAATTTTTGCAAAGCTATATGTGGAAGGAAACTGTGACCTAGGACAAGCTGATGGCATAAGATGTAAGTACAACTCCCCCGGTTTCATATGCAAAAAAAATTATTGCGCTAGCTTCCACGGTTCTGGTTCTACAGGGATTTAAAAATAGTTACGCAAAACGGAGCGTGCCCACTCCGACCGGCTTTAAAGGGTTAATGCCCTACCTGGCCCCCTGGCAAAACTTTGCTAGACCCGCCCCTGCACAGTTACCAGTAGTCAGCTACATAAAAAAAGGATCCTGGTGTTATTTGTCTCTCAGAAATAGTTCCTAACTTCCTTTCAAGTCATTTATGTCACCTAAAAGCTAAAAACCTGTTTCTCCATCACCTGTTCAGCAGTGATGATTCAGTAAGGACATCTCCTGGTATCATCTTCATGCTTCCCTCTCACCACATATTCAAACTGATATCATGACCAGCAGCTTTTACAGCTCTGGCTCCAGCAAACATCAGCTGATACTAAAAGGTAATATTAACAAAATTTTAACAACAGCTGATCAAGCTTAAATGTGGTGCTGTTGTTTAGCGCGACATCCGCTGGTTTCCTCTTTTTGGCGCAAAGTGGGAGATAAACAAACAAGAGAGAAAAGCCGATCAGCTGATCATTGATCAGTTTCATGATTGAAGTAGCAGCAGGAGAGGGAGGGGAGAGAATGAGAGAAGAAGAAACAGCTGTGCAGCGTAAAGACACAGAAGGACTCCAGCTTTGTGTCTTTTTCCATTCTAGCTGAAGTACGGGACAAACTGTGTTCCTTTTGGCCTCAATACGAAACGCGTAATATTTTCTCTTTTTACGGGACGGTTGGCAACTCTACTAACTAACCTTATGAATAAAATAAAGTTCACTATCAGTAACATCATAGCACCCACCCAGTCATGCTAGTTAGTGCGCAGTACGAGTTATTCTAACTGACTGTAAAAGTCAGCACAACGAAAATAAACTCCACCTAAACTTGGTTTATATCTGACCCAGATAGACTGCAGGTCATAACTTCTTACCTGAAGATCAGTTCCCCTGACACTCGGACCGAAGGCCGCCTCGGGTCTAATTCAGAGGCTTAGTAAATATCACTATGAATATAAGTTAGATGAGCCTGATAAAATCTATGAATATCCTTTTAGTAATTATTAGAGTAATTGACTACCATGAGCCTTTTTCATAGTTTTGTTCATTTTTAAAAAAAAAATTCTGAGCTTTTGTGTTTGCTCTCCTGGTTTGCCATTTATCCTTCAAGTATGTAAGGCTCTGAGCTAAAAGGGAAAAGGCTCTTGTCTTTTTAGTGCTTGTTTATTTCGAGTTATTGCCATGTTTATGAAAATTTAATTTTTGTTTGGAAAAATGTTTAACATGTGGTCATTTTTCATACATGTATTATGAAACACATAACTACATATTAGTTTGTTTGTTTTTTCAGACTTTTCAGACCAGTGAAATATAATAACATTCCTATTTGAATGTTAGGGGGTGATCGTGGCTCAAGAGTTGGCAGTTCGTCTTGTAATCGGATGGTTGCCAGTTCGAGCCCCGGCGCCGACAGTCTCGGTTGCCTACTGCCTACTGGTGGTGGTCAGAGGGCCCGGTGGCACCAGTGTCCGGCAGCCTCGCCTCTGTCAGTGCTCCCCAGGACAGCTGTGGCTGCAATGTAGCTTGTCATCACCAACGTGTGTGTGAATGACTGAATGATGCACACTACTGAATGTAGTGCAAAGTGCTTTAGGGTCCATAGGGACTAAGTAAAGCGCTATACAGATACAGACCATTTACCATATTTAATATTAAGTACAATTTTGATTACATTCAGTTTACAATATTAAGAAAATGGAACAAATTTTTGGATTAACTGACCATCTATATTTCAGTTACATTGACCAAGCATGTCAGTGTTATTTACTCAATTTTTCATGTTTGTGTAACAACTACAATTATTAATTTCAATTTAATATTTTTAAGCTTTAGTTATTCAATTGATCAAGTATATTGAACAGATTTGACTGGTTTCCAATCTACTCAATATTTTTAAGTGTAAAAGTGTTGCCTCAAAAATTTTAAGTAAATGTCAGTTTTAGTTTTTAGAGTGTACTGAATCTGTGGAAGCTCCGCGATAGCCACCACCAAACAATTGAGTTATTTTTACACATCTGCCAACATCTGGCCAATCCACTACCTTTCACTGTTTATACCGTTACGGAAAAAAAGAAGAAAAAAAAAACATTGGCCCATCAAAACAACAAATCACCATTGGCCCACCGAGTCCAGCTATGGCTGCATATGTGTTTAGTAGTAATTTCTTTTTGTAGAGGGCTAGCAAAACAACCGTTTTCGAAGGCATTGCCATATTGGAATCCCGACTTCTCTGACGAGGCTAACCAGAACGCCGTTTACTCGAGTGTGACATCATTCCCAGGTCCGTGTTCCGATTTCCGAGGTAAGTCGAACGCAACACACGAAGTAACGAATAACGACCCTATCTAAATCCCAGTAACGATTAACACGTTCCTGATTTTGGCATAATAACTAGTTACTGTGCTCGTTACCACAATAATAACGTAGTTACTGTAACGCGTTACTTAGTAACGCGTTAGTCCCTACACTGGTTATCATTGATGTCTTGATGCATGGTCAATCATCCAGGTAAGTAAATCCCAAAAGGTTGATTCTGTTCACCTGGATGTAGCATTTTCAGTGGGAGAAACATTTCATCACTCATCCAAGAGACTTCTTCAGTCTCATTCAGTCCATTCAGTGGGCTGGTTTCAGTGCACAATAACTAAAACCAGCCCACTGAATGGGTTTCAGTTTTTGTGCAAATGCACTGTTTATAAGGTTGAGGAAACCTGCAGTCTGCTGAGACTGAAGAAGTTACTTGGATGAGTGACTTCCAAATGCTAATGTGACCACTGAAAATGCTACATTGAGATGAACTGAATCAACCGTTTAGGAGACACAACATTAGTTCAACCCTTGAGTTATTGCGTTTTTAATTCTTGATTGATTCATACATTAGTTTTAATGAGTCTAACAAACAAGCCAACAAACAAAACCACTCTTCTGGTTGGATACAATGACCAGACTGAAAGTAAGTGGGGTCAATGTCCAAAGTAAAACTTTCAGAAATCTGAAGGACTATTGCTCAAGACTACTTTAAAAATAACAAGGGGTATGGCTCAAGACATTTGCACAACACTAAATGAGTATGCTGTTTGACCTCACACCACCACTTGTGCTACATGTTCAGACGCAGTATTAATTTCAGAGGTAGCGAGAGCAGAATGAGCAAAGGAAAATAGGCTATTTGGAAAAAGAAAACAAAGAGGACACCTCTATACTATAATAATTTTACCATAAACATGAGTCACCTGAATGCCTTTGCTTAGAAAATTGTTTTGTTTACTAAATGAATACAAAGTAATTTAGAAAGAAATGCATCCGGTGCTGAAATGTCCTTGCTTATCCAAACCAATCTTCTGGTCCTTGTACCTGACCCACCAACCTACCCGCGGAGGTACGACTTCGAGAGTTGTGATTTGTTCTGAGTGTCAACTTTATTTTTAAGTTGGAGACAATGACTCAGAGAAAGTAATTTTAAAACACATAAGCTCTATATTAGAAAACTGTGGACAAGGACGGCGATGCGTATAAAAATTCAAAGAGTATGGTTGCCCTGATAACACAGAGAAGGAAGCTCAAAAGCAAAATTGCAGATTATTACAGGTTTTTCCTATCGGTTCTGTCAGTTATACAATGCTCTCCTAAGTGAGGTCTGAGATTGGGGAGCACAGAAACCCATTTACAAAGTCTGATGAAGGAAAGACAATCAGACAGACACAGAGGTGACAAACTGACAGTTTAACTAAACGTATCTAAGACCCTGCTTTCTGGTAAAACTTAAATTAAGCAGGCTTAAAATGACATTAATGATCTTTCATTGTATAATAAGTCCACAACTAAATATCACATTGAAAAGTTTAATTCAGTAAGTTAGTCTAAAAAATGGGAAGTATGGGTAACAATTTGTGTAAAAATGTGTTTTTTCTTAGACATAAATTTGGCCAGTCCAACAGCTGAACATTTGAACAAGTGGGATCAACCCAGCTTGTATTAAACTGGCATTTCCTTTGAAATCAGAGCTCTCCTTTACCGGCTTTCCTATCCTGCCACATGGGCAGACATAAGGCACATAGCCACATAAATGTTGTGCATCTGTGCCTGTCATTAGCTCAGCCTGCCAATAAACTGTGAGTAAACTGTGCTAATGTTGTTCTAATGAATAACTTTCGAGAGGGGATTACTTGCAGTGCCTGCTATAGCGCTAATTCAAGATAGATGTTGACATTTTTCTACAGCTACAATTGCGATATCTATATTTAAGCCCTTATTTATCCAGGGATGATTTGCAGAGCATGCTGAGACTGCAGGTTCCTTTACAGCAAAGCACAGCTGACACACATTCATACACAGAGAGCTGCACAGCCCAACCGCATCACAAGGGTCAAGAAGTGTGCATTCACTTTCCAGTCTAAAATACTGTGGGATTCCAACCAGTGACCTTGACCACCAGCTGCTTGTGGCACTAACAGCTGTGTTATAATTATATATCCTTTACACTATGGTTTTCATCAGAGAGCAAACCAGAAAAGATAAACCACAGCACTGCAGCTGTCAAATGCAGATTTCAAACTACAGCATTTGTCTCTACAGTATTTTTGTCATGTTAGTCTTTCCTTTGGGTAATTGCAAGCAGTCATATTTTTAAAGGTTCCTTGATTACTCATTCAAACACAGGAAGGAATGCAGATTACTCCTCTTGGTTTCAAGGTCAAATCTCTGTAGGAAAAAAGTAAACCCGCATATACGGTGCTTTTGTAAAATGTGTGATGTTGTAAAGAAACTAGCATTTTATTTATGAGCCTAGAGCCCTAGTGACTACAGATTAACGCTACACAATTAATCAAATTTTAATCTTGATTAAATAAATGTGACTGAGTGATACTAAAAATGCATGCTTCACCAGTAGAATGCAAAGCAAAAGCAAATCAAGCAAGATGGAACAGCAGGCATAAAGCGTAAAGCACACTTTGAATTAGATTTGATTAGAGGGAATTGGTTGCTCATTGTCTGGGCTGCTTGTAGCTATGACGATGATGATGCAGCTTGAAGTTTCCTGGGCTAAACTCGATGAGTAATGCTATGTTAAAAGATATACAACAAAGTTTTAATGTAAGAAGGTGAAGAACATCTCCCTCAAAGCAGGTCACCATCTGCTGCTTGGGACAAGTGATGTTAACCAGAAACAAACCATATGCAAAGAGTGCTGTCGAGGTGTCTCTGCACTGCAAAGCAACACAACTTATTAAATCCCTCGAGAATACACCATACACTACAGTATAATTAATGCATGAGGGCCAAGAAAAACAATGCAACGCTTGCTAACGTGAATCATTCAACGTCAACTCAGACATCCATAAAAGTGAGCCTGTACAGCATGTCAGGATATTCATGCAGCTCACAAAGGCTTACTGAAATCTCCAATGCAATCCCATTCCATTTGGGCAAAGATATGCGTCCTCTAAAGACGGTGAATGACGCAGACAAATTTCACGACAAAGGATATGGTTTCCCTCCGATCAGTTGTTTTTTCTTTTTTTTCTTTTCTTTTTTTTAACAAAAAAAGCAAAATTTAAAAAACAAACAAACAAAAAAAACCCAAACAAAAAAACAAAGAACAAAAAACAAAAGACAAAAACCAACTACCACAACAACAACAGAGAGAAAAAAACAAACAAAAACCCCCCCAAACAAACACAATAAGCAGTCTGAGACATGTAAACGGAAAACTAATACAGTATATATAATTCGGTCTACCACTCCTTTACACATTTGTCCTGACAAACTCAACCCGCCATTGGAGTGGGGCTGCCCCTCTCCCTATGGTTTTCTTCAGATCATCAGGTAAGTAATCCAATAGCAGGTGCCATATATCCAAAAAAAATATCATTGCCACTTAATTTTGCATTCAGTCTTTCCATTGGTAAAACTCTAAAGATTTCTTTATACCACAGAGTTATTGTTGGTGGTTTTTCATTAATCCAATTGAAAAGAATACATTTTCTGCCAAAAACAATAATTTACATAGTAGCATATATTTGAATCTCTGAAATATTACACTTTTCATTCCCGGTGTAAAGTGCCAATTATTTCTAAAAGGTGTTAGATAACTCAGTATAGGATTACTTTCAGGGATCTCACACCTCTCCAGTAATTTGCTACATGTTTATGTCACGACCATCATGCAGGTGCAATGAATGGAGTGAAAGATTTTATATTTTGCTTTTAGCAGATGCGTTCAGGCCAGGTGAACAAACACCCTTATTTGTTTGCAAAGATTAATTTATAGAGTGGCAGCTCAATCTAAAGGTGAAAGCAGTGGTCTGTTGATTTAATGTTGTGCAAAATTTTGGTGCATTTTTATTAAAATGTATATTTTATTTTGATGGAAAGATTTCTACAGATGTAAAAGCTGGTTTTTGTTTACATGCCCGCTAGCTTAGAGACTTATTCATCATGAAGAAAACAAGACATAACAGAACATCTTCAACCGTTTTTTTCACTCGCTAACGAGGGAAGTTTTTGGTCAAGAACCAGCTCTTGGAGCTCACGCTCCTAACCTGTCTCATGCCCAAAATCCTTCCAAGATAGGGCTGAACGATTATGGAAAATAATCTAATTGCGATTTTTTTGCCCCAATATTGCGATTGCGATGCGATTATTTTTTAAGGTCTTTGTCTTCTGTATTATTAAACAAAGACAAGCAATACATCATATAGTATGGCCAATACTATATTACATTAATTTTAAACTGTTCTTTCCTGGAAGACAGACCTCTGTTATGATGACATGAGGTGATGCATGAATTGATGACTGACATTTTTATTTAACTTCTTCAATCACAACAGTATATTTGAACATACACAATAGTTTATTTTTAGCTTACAAACATCTGAGCATAAAGTGCTGACAAGGAACCCTGGTGTAAACATTAAAATGAAAGTCAGTACAATGTGCAGATTGCAGAAATATACATAAACAAAATCAGTGGCTTTACCACACTCAGTTTTTCGACATATGTGAACTACTAGACAGTCATTCAATTAAAAAATAATATTAAATAAATAAAACTAATAAATAAAAAATACACACATCTTACTGATCTCTGCAGTCAGTAACATTACACATAAAGTGCAAACATAATAGCAATTGTATAAACACACACACAAACACGCCTTTAAAGTTTAAAGGCGTGAAATTGGACGGTCTAGCCTTCTGATTAGCGTCACCGCTGTCTCGGTGGAGTTTAATAAACTCGGCCGTCTGCTTCTTGCTATCTAAAATATAACCAGACACTGGCGTAAATCCTCGACTGTCTCATACTTCTGTTTAATAAGTTTTCTGTTTGACGTTTAGTCAGCTGTGTGAAAACCAAGGAGGAACCCACCCGGGGGATTAATAAAGTTTTATTTTATCTAATCTAATAACTTTAATCTCAGCCAAACCGATTTACTCACGAACAAACAAAACACTGAAAAAAGCCCAACAATAACATTTTTAGGTTGTCTAAGTGACTTATATATTACGTTTAACCCGAGCAGCGAAACTCCGCGGTGATCTGAAAATGATGTGCCGGGAGTTGTGCCGTTCTCGGCCGCATCAGTAACCCTCGAGCTCCCGGCTAGCTGTCGAGCTGGTGGGTAGCAGACGCCTCTGAAAACGTCGAAGCACTTTTGCAAATATGGGATATCTTGATAAACCGAGCAGATATTTGATGTTTACACAACTACTTTCTCGCCTGAAAATATTTTAAAAGTTTATTTTGTGACCCAGAAAGATTAGTATGAGTAATTTTAAAACTTAGTAGCGGCCGCCATTGTTGGAAACTGGAGTTTGGCTGGGCCGCGCTATGAATTCTGGGATATGGTAGTAATTTGGACAGCCTTCGGCGCGTCGCTGTGACGTAATCGGTCTACAAATGCGGCCTCAGGAGGATGCAGCCCATGAATTTGGACATGTCCAGAGTATAATCGCAGCCTTTGCGGTTAGAAAATTGCACTTGATCATGTCGCGATATTATCGCAAATGCGATATATCGTTCAGCCCTATTCCAAGAGCAGCTTCCCTCGCAGCTATTTATTGACAAACTTTACAACACAAGCACCTCCCTCTGAAACCCCCCCCCCTCCCCCAATGGTTCAAAGACAAGGCACCATGTGTGTGTATGTGTAAGCACGTATGTGCATGTGCAAGAACGTGTGTGTGTGTCATGTGAGAATGTGTGTGTGTGTGTGTGTGTGTGTGTGTGTGTGTGTGTGTGTGTGTGTGTGTGTGTGTGTGACCTCCTGCTGACCAAAAGGGTCATAAAAGCAGGAAGCTTACAACAGAAGAAACAGATCTGTCAGATAGGATATATCTACATTAAAACCTCTCCAGCACAGAGTGGCTGGAGAGGTGGTCAGGATCAAAGGAATGTCTTGATCCTATAGCTTGAATTCAGAGTTTACAAATGTAAGAAACCCAATGACAACATTCAACAATTAGACTTAACACCTACTACAAATAATGTCATTATCAGAGGAAAGAAATTCTGGTGCAGCCAAATCCTAAACGGTAGATGTAAATGGTGGAAGTTCAGCAGTATTAGAAGCTGTCGCTGTGCTCACTGTGGGAAGCTATTAAATAAACAAGGACTTTTTCAGGGCTAAAGTGGTGTAGTTAGCATACTCTGGAGAGATGAATGAGGTTAAAAAAAGTAATATCATAAGAACTATGCACTTAACATAGCCCCTGAGCCCCTTTCTCCTTGTGAATGTGCCATTAGTCATTTTGATGATTCATCCTGCATACAATGGTCTAATTGTCTGTAGCAACCGTTCCCTTTAGATGTGACCTTTACGCAACCTTAAAGAGGCAAGCGCATGGATTTATTTATAAGACACAAATGTGCCATTGTTTCATTCCTGCCCATAACACCTGCAGCAAACACCATAGACGAAATATACCCCAAGGAGAATGCCTAAAAGGACATTTCAGTGCTGTCTCTTTAGTTATGACGTATCATTACAACTAACCTTGTTTGATTCATCCATGGTGGTTAATGCACACACTAGGGGCGGAGCTAAATGACCTACTATAGGGGCTTTAGGCTCATTTGGATTCACAGATATGGAGGACACGGTACAGTGACTATCTGAGGTTAACAAAAATCAGACTTCAGCACAGGGGGATGTTGGTCGACTGTTTCCTCCTGACAAACACAACTGATTTCTGTTAACCTCTGACATGATTATCTCTAACAAAATGGGTGGGTAAAGTGAGAAATGATAAAGCAACACCTCTATGTGTAATTATGCAGGGCGATGACAAACGATGTCTTTTGTCATTTAATATGGGAGACTTGACGTGGCTGTCAGCCTATAAAAGCCAGCTTCATTATATTTTGAGTTATCTCATCTCTGCCCTTGGTTTCTTATTTTCCAGTTAGTTGTGGAACTTGATTAAGCTGTTTATCCAGGTATCCCTGTGGGGGGTATAGTGCTGAGTCTGAAGGAAGTTGGATTGGCTTTTCTTTTCTTTTCTTTTTTTTTTACACTATACCAGTCTTTAATGTGGCTTGACTGTTCCCACAATATGAGTTAAAATGAACCATTACCAAATTTTCAGCACTGCTTATAAAATATTTTCCTCTCTTCTTTCTGTCTTTCTTTTTTTTTATCCTGCATTGAAATTTTATTATGCTTTAAGATTGATATCTGCAGGGAAGGTAAGTGAGTAAAGGAGTCTGTGTCAGGCTTCTGCTAGTTTCCTTCAGGCACGATCTCATGCACCAATTTTTCTCATGCTAATCTGTTACTGGCCAAAATACATAAAAACTGAGGAAGTTCTACTGAATCAGTCAATGGTGAGGAGAATATGTAGACATGCCATTGCTCCAATGATAAATTGCAAATTTTAACTGAAATCTGTCATAAGCTAGCAGTAAAGATAGACACAGACGTTATAAAAAGTCTATAAAAAACACAATAAAATGAAAAAAAAACTTAAATGCCAGATGTTATTCAAGTATTACAAGTATTAGTCCAAATTTCTTTATTTCAAATTTTGGTTTTCCTTTCTCTTATTCACACATTGTATAGCATGTACGTTTGCTAATACAACAATTAAGCCATAGAAGACCTGAAGGATTACCATAATGGATTGGGACTTGGGAAGCCAGCAGTGGCAGGATGTGACTGGGGAACAGATGGAAAGCTTCTCTCTGCTACTGCTGACTTTGGCATCCCGTGCTGCTGCACTTGGCTCATTGGAAACTGGGTCCCAGTATGGTTGACTACCTGCTGCACACACTGCACAGAATGCATAAAGTTTTGGTTTTGCAATGACTTTTCTCTTTTTCTAGGAAGATTAGACGCAACATCTGGGCTCATAATAGCTGTGAATCCATACCCTCAACGTACAGAGTCAGAACAAACCAACTCCCATGCAGAAAAACTCATAACATACTTAATTTTGGCAAGATATTTAATTTTTTCCTAATACCGTATGAAATTCTTCAACCTTCATTCTGCTCTGCTGCTGTTATGTTCTGTGATGTTAAATCAGTAAACTTTCTACTTTAAAACCTCAATTTGGGAAACTGTGTAAAATACTTATGACACATGCTGCTCTAAAACCTGTGTATACCTTTTAGCATTGATGGTGCCTTTCCAGATGTGCAGGCTGCCAATGGGCACTAATGCACCCCCATACCATCTGGCATGCGCTCCTTTGAACTGGATGATGACAACAAGTCGGATGGTTTCTCACAAGAGGTCCTCCAGACTAGAGACTAAATATCAGTCTTCAATGTGAATTTTTTCACAGGACCAAACCCCCAAAATTGACATTTCAACAGTTTTCCCATGGTGCATCAGTCCATTTTAAATTAGCTTGGACCCAGAGAAGACAGCAATTTACCAATTTACCAGTTAACCTAACTGAGTTGTTTTAATACCACTTACTGTCATGAACCGAAGTTCCGAGCGCAGGCAGGACCCAGTAGCAGAACACACACACTAGGGAATGAGCGAATAAAGAAAGTAATTTTTTATTGAAACTAAAGGTGTCCCGTGAGGGTAGCCAGAAAAACAACGGGTGAAACCAGACGAAACCGAGGGACCGCACAGGGAACGCCGAGAGCGGGGCTGTGAGAGGGGTGATAGCCGGGCCGAGTGAACCAGAGGGGGGGTGGAGCTCCAAAAGGGGTCGAGACGGCGAAGCTGAATGTGAACCGAATCTCAGGCGGACAGGTGGACAGGCAGGTGGCTCAAAAAACACGCCGAGTTGTGATCGCTGAGAGGCGACTACGGACTGGCGTGGAGCAGCAGGTAGGGCAGGATTAAATAGTCCACCTGGTGATCGCCTGGGATGGGATGCAGGTGTGGGGTTAGCAGCCACGCTCGTGGGCGTGGACATCCCAGCAGCACCCCGGACGCCGGGCCGCGGACCATGACAGTACCCCCCCCTCAAGGGTCGCCCCCAGGCGACCGGCCGGGACCCCGCCTGCGGAGAGAAGCACGGAAAGCAGAGATGAGACGAGGGTCCAGAATGAAGGAGCGCGGGACCCAGAGGCGGTCCTCGGGGCCGTACCCCTCCCAATCCACAAGATACTGCCAGCCGCGCCCGCGCCGGCGCGCATCCAGGATCCGCCGGACCGCATAGGCCGGATGGCCGCCGACGAGCCGGGCGGGAGGAGGGGGCTCGGAAGGAGGGCACAGGGGGCTGAGGCGGACCGGCTTAAGTTGAGATACATGGAACGTGGGATGCACACGCCGAGAGGCCGGAAGCCGGAGCCTGACTGCCACCGGGTTGATGACTCGGTCCACTTCGTACGGCCCGATGAAACGGGGAGCCAGTTTGCGGGACGTGCCCCGGAGCGGGATGTTCCCAGCAGCCAACCAAACCTTCTGTCCCGGCTGGTAGTCGGGGGCTGGGGTGCGGCGACGATCGGCGTAGTGCGCCTGTCGTTCCTTTGCGCGCAGGAGGGCGCGGCGAGCGCAGCGCCACACACGTTGGCAGCGCCGGAGGTGATGAGGGGCCGACGGGACGGAGAGGGACAGGTCCTCTTCCGGGAAGAGCGGAGGCTGATACCCGAGGGACGCTTCGAAAGGAGAGAAGCCGGTGGAGGACGAGGTGTGAGTATTGTGGGCGTACTCCACCCAGGGCAGGAAAGTAACCCAGGAGGAGGGGTTTTGACTGGCTACGCACCTCAGCATAGTCTCCAGCTCCTGATTAAGGCGTTCAGTTTGCCCATTGGATTGCGGGTGGAAACCGGAACTCAAACTGACCTTGGCGCCGAGAATGGAGCAGAAGGTCCTCCACACTTGTGAGGTGAACTGGGGACCGCGATCGGAGACAATGTCCAGGGGAATCCGTGGAGCCTGAAGACTTCCGTGACTAACACTTGGGCAGTCTCAGCAGCCGAGGGCAGCTTGGCTAGCGGGACGAAGTGGGCGGCCTTAGAAAACCGATCCACAACGGTGAGGATGACACATTTTCCAGAAGAGGTGGGGAGACCGGTAACAAAGTCGAGCGAGATGTGAGACCAGGGCCGGTGGGGAGTAGTGAGTGGGTGGAGCTGGCCCATGGGATGTTTCGTGGATGGTTTATTACGAGCGCAGACGGCACAGGCAGACACGTAGTCCCTCACGTCCCGTAGTAGCGATTTCCACCAGAAGTGTCTGCTGAGGAGGCGCGCCGTTCTGCTCACGCCCGGGTGGCACGCCCGGGTGGATCCAGTGGATGACCGCTCCCCGGGCGGCGGCGGGAACGAAGCGCCGTCCCGGCGGTCCGGTCCCTGGGTCAGGGTCCCCTGGGAGCGCTTGACGAATGGTCTCCTCAATCTCCCAGGTGAGAGCACCCACCACGCAGGAGGCAGGCAGGATGGTGGCGGGGGGAGGCGCCTCGCTGTCGGGGGAATACAGACGGGAGAGCGCATCGGGTTTGATGTTTCGTGACCCGGGACGATAGGAGAGTGTGAAGTTGAAACGGGCGAAGAATAGGGACCAGCGAGCTTGACGGGGATTTAACCTCTTGGCGGTTCTAAGGTACAGTAGATTTTTATGATCCGTCCATATAACGAAGGGCTGTTCGGTCCCCTCCAGCCAGTGACGCCATTCCTCCAATGCGAGTTTTACCGCTAGGAGTTCCCTGTCGCCGATGTCGTAATTCCTTTCTGCGGGGGTGAGTCGGCGTGAGAAAAAGGCGCACGGCCGGAGTTTGTTCAGGGGCCCAGACCGCTGGGAAAGAACCGCCCCGACTCCCGCGTCAGATGCGTCGACCTCAACAACAAACTGTTTAGAAGAGTCAGGATGGGTCAGAATGGGTGTGGACGTGAATAATCGCTTCAATTTAGCGAAGGCTGCGTGGGCCTCAGGGGACCATGTGAAAGACGCCTTGGGTGAGGTGAGTTGGGTGAGAGGCGCGGCCACCTGGCTGTAGTTTCGAATGAAACGGCGATAAAAATTCGCAAACCCCAAGAAGCTCTGAAGCTTCTTTCGTGTCTCCGGAACCGGCCATTCCAATATGGCTTTGATCTTCACCGGGTCGGTCTTCACCTGCCCACCAGCGAGGATGTAGCCCAAGAAGGAAATGGATGAGGCGTGGAACTCACACTTTTCCGCTTTTACGTACAGTCTATTTTCGAGCAGCCGTTGTAGCACGCTCCTCACATGGATGCGATGGTCCTCGAGCGTCTTGGAGAAAATCAAAATATCATCCAGGTAAACAAAAACAAACACGTTCAGGAAATCCCGTAACACGTCGTTGACTAGGGCTTGAAAAACCGCCGGGGCGTTCGTTAACCCGAACGGCATCACTAGATATTCAAAATGCCCTAGTGGGGTATTGAAGGCGGTCTTCCACTCGTCGCCTTCACGTATCCGTACCAGGTGGTAGGCGTTCCGCAGATCTAGTTTGGTGAAGACCGTAGCTCCCTGGAGTGAGTTAAAAATAGAACTAATGAGTGGGAGGGGATATTTGTTTTTGACGGTGACGTCATTCAGCCCCCTGTAATCGATGCACGGGCGGAGCGTCCCGTCTTTCTTTCCCACGAAGAAAAAACCTGCAGCCACGGGAGAGGATGACGGCCTAATACGTCCTGCAGTTAGCGACTCCTGGATGTAATTCTCCATGGTTTCTCTTTCGGGGCGAGACAGGTTGTATAATCTGCTAGAGGGCAGCGAAGCTCCCGGGAGCAGATCGATAGCACAGTCATATGGACGGTGAGGCGGGAGTGAGAGCGCCTCATCTTTACTGAACACCTGCTGGAGATCGTGATAATCGGGGGGCACGGAAGAGAGGTCCGGCGCGGGTGGCGGGGCGGGCCTCCGTTCCGTTGAGGCGGAGGGAACGGCTGACCTCAGGCAGTTCGCCAGACAAAACACACTCCAGCTCGCGATACTTTTTCCGGCCCAATCTATGTGTGGGTTATGTCTCTGTAACCAGGGGTAGCCTAGGATAAGCGGGGTGTCAGGAGCAGGAAAAGTGAAAAAGGACAGCTGCTCTTGGTGGTTACCTGATGTGATTAACCGTACAGGCGCGGTTTGGTGAGTTATGTATGCAAACACTTGGTTGTTTAATGTAGACGCAGGGATGGGCGGTTCGAGTGGAGTAAGAGACACAGCTAGCCTCTTAGCCAGCTTCTCATCCATAAGGTTCTGTTCCGCCCCGGAGTCCACTAACGCGGGGCATGTAAAAGTCTGATTAGAAGTCACGATAGTAACGGACAGTAACAATCGGGGTCTAGTAGTGCTTAGAGTGCTGCCCACCCGTATCCCCGGACTCACCGGTGGGCCGGGTCGTTTGGGCGGACCGGGCAAACAGCGATGCGGTGACCGGGCCTCCCACAGTACAGACATTCTCCAGCCCGAAATCGGCGTTCCCTCTCCTCCGGAGAAAGCCGAGAGCGTCCGATCTGCATGGGTTCAGGCGGGGGCGGCGACGGAGAGCGCGCACACGCAGCTGGGGGCGGGGGCGGAGAAACGCGAAACCCGGGGCGCAATACGGAGCCCATAGGCTTAGACCGCCGCTCGGCATCCCTCTCCCGCAAGCGTCTGTCAATCCGACGGGAGAGGGAGGCCAATTCATCAAAGGATCTGGTCTCCTCGTGAAAAGCCAGTTGGTCCTTCATCTGGTCATTTAACGACCGTAAAAAAACCCCACGAAGAGCCGAATCGGGCCAACCCACGGCGACCGCTCGAGTACGGAATTCAACTAGGTACTCCGCAATACTGCGCCGCCCCTGACGGAGCCCCAGCAACTTCTGCGCGGCATCGTCCTCCGATACCGGAGGGGAAAACGTAGCCTGGAACTCCTCCAGGAAGTCATCGTAATCGCAATCACGAATGGGGTGAGAACTTAAGTAGGCTTCAGCCCATGCTAGAGCACGCCCCCGTAACAATCCCACGAAGTGGGAGATCTTAGCAGTATCCGTGGGGAACGCGTCAGGCGTGCGACTGAAAAACAAGGAGCACTGGAAAAGGAACCCCCCACACAGGTCTAGCTCCCCGTGGAAGGGTTCCAGCGGCGGAGGTGACACGCCGCGGTGCACGGGGTCGGACGGCCTAGTTTGTAATTTATTCTGAGTGTCACTGAGCTCTTGACAACGGTCTTGGAGAGACTGGAGCTGCTGATCGTGGCGACCGAGGATAGCGCCCTGTTTATTAATAGCGGAGCGGAGTGGATCTGCTGGGTCCATACTGGCCAGTCCGTACTGTCATGAACCGAAGTTCCGAGCGCAGGCAGGACCCAGTAGCAGAACACACACACTAGGGAATGAGCGAATAAAGAAAGTAATTTTTTATTGAAACTAAAGGTGTCCCGTGAGGGTAGCCAGAAAAACAACGGGTGAAACCAGACGAAACCGAGGGACCGCACAGGGAACGCCGAGAGCGGGGCTGTGAGAGGGGTGATAGCCGGGCCGAGTGAACCAGAGGGGGGGTGGAGCTCCAAAAGGGGTCGAGACGGCGAAGCTGAATGTGAACCGAATCTCAGGCGGACAGGTGGACAGGCAGGTGGCTCAAAAAACACGCCGAGTTGTGATCGCTGAGAGGCGACTACGGACTGGCGTGGAGCAGCAGGTAGGGCAGGATTAAATAGTCCACCTGGTGATCGCCTGGGATGGGATGCAGGTGTGGGGTTAGCAGCCACGCTCGTGGGCGTGGACATCCCAGCAGCACCCCGGACGCCGGGCCGCGGACCATGACACTTACTTTTCCAGCCTTATGTTGCCCACATCCTAACTTTAGAATAGAATGACAGCAGTGACAAGAAAATTGGATTGGATTATTGGATGACTGCAAAAAAAGTTAAAAATGTTAAATTTTATGATTAATTTGACCAAAATGATTGGTTATAAAACGTAATAAACACTATGTTTTAACAGTTGTAATTTATGTAACAGTTGTTACATTAATCAACTAAAAAGAAAAGAACAGTTAGATTAAGTTGGAAAACTAGTCATTAGGTGGTGCTCTAGGCTATGTTATATGTGTCGAGAGAAGGTCATATTTAACCTTCTCTCTGAGCTGTGCTATTCGTTGTCAGCTAATTTGAGTTGTAATGCTAGCGTCTTGATGACCCCAAGCAGTCAGTGTAGTTTTAAGCTTGGATGAGCAGTAAGTCAATAATATTGACAAAACTGCTATCAGCAATACTGGAGGGTAAAAGGCCTGTTTTAAACAGGCACAGACCTGGTCTGTTGTAATATTCGGAAAAAATCACTACGGTAACATAGTTAGAACAGTAACACTTGCGCTGATTAAGTCGCTAAAACTAGATTTTCGCAAACCTTCTCAGCATTCTTTTCACAATAGTCCCAAATTGCCACAAAGCCTATATATCAAACTGTTACGTGGGACAAAATCCCGGAAGGCTGGGGAGGAGGGGAGTGGAATTAGCCTGCCTTTCTTTTTCCAGTCTTGATCACGGACTAAATATCAGTCTTAATTCATATATGATTTGTAATGGAATTTCTATTGATCAAGCATCTTTTCTGTATTTTGTACAGGCCAAATTCACTTGCCTTTAGTGTTTCCACTTAGCGTCTTTGAATGCAGAAATGGGAACAAACAGAAAAGAAAGTTCTGGCACAATCAGCAAGATTCTGAGCCAACAGGACCCCCCCTCCATTTGTAGGGTACAAATGTAATCACTGTGCCATTTTTGTCCATTTCGCCTCCTCCATTTGGGCCACAGGAAAATTAAGTAACTAATCTGTCTCTCTCTTACTTCAGTTTTCATCTTAATTGCTGCATCAAATAAATAGGACAAATCTCTGCACCAGGTCCTAATCACTTATCTGCCATTAGTACGTCTAGCCAAGGGGTGTAATTGTAGCAGAGGAAAATAACTTATCATCAACACAGATACAAGGGTGGCCGGCTATGTGCAAAGCAACTATTGTCAGTTCAGAGAAAAATAAAGGGATTATGCTGTAAATTCTGCGGTGGTGTAAGCTAAATGTGCTCTCATGTAGGAATGTTTGTGAGCTCTGCGTTAACTTGAGTGAGCGGATGTCCACACGTGTGCGACTTATCTTTAATATTTGTGTGACTATATCACAGGATCTCAGCGCACTGCGTGGATGCTGTGTGTGCCGTCATTTTTCGTGTATACTGAAAGCCAGTAGATACATCCAGAAACAAAGTCAGCTAGAGATAAGACGCCTTGGGGCTAGAAATTTCGCCTGTCTCCTGACAAAACCCATTGATAACTATAGCTCAGCTCCTTCAGGCTGAAGAGCAGAAAAGAAAAGGAAGAAAAAAAGAGAGAAGGCAATAATCTTTCTGTAAATGCCAACTCAGAGTTTAACACTCTACAAAGTCACCTCTAATTTAGATTCATAAAAAAGATTGCATGCGTCAGATCTTTCTAAGTAGATAGACATTTAGGAGCCAAACTTAATTTCCTTAGTTGGCAAACACCTCTGCAATGTGTGATCGTTCAATTAAAGGGAGCAGCTGTGAGTCTCAATGATTTGTGTCTGCGTGTGGTGTGTGCAGGTCAGCAAAGTTACTTTGGTCTACAACATTTAACCCTATTATGTTGCAAGTGAATGGAAAGCAATATTCACTGATGTGTGAATATTCCCTCCCTCCCCCTCAGCAGTTGTATTTTTCATTCTCAATTAATATGACGAGCCGCATTCCAAGTGTTGATTGATGTTGATTGAAACATGTAAAGGGCATCAAAGAGCAATGAGAGCTGAATTGTCGGCCCACATACGCACACACACACTGGGCAAAGTGAATTTCTCTCCACTGTGTGTATATGTCTGTCAGCTTGCGTGCATGCCCCAGTGTGCACACCCTTGACTCAGTGTGCCTGGGAAGGAGCACATAATTTACAAAATATCACAGATAATCGTGTCGAGATTAACGATCTCATTTTGATTAATGCCTAATGTTTAATTAACTCAACTTTAGGTCTTCGGCTTGTCGGAGGTTCCCCTGCATAGCAAATAGGCTTCTTGCTCAGTGTCAGGTACACCACGGGAATGAGTACATGCCGGTGAGGAAGTGGGACGGATAAATTTCATATTAATCTTCTGGGATGATATTTGTGGGTGCCAGTAGCAATGAATAATTAATATTACCTAAACAAAATGAAGAATAACAAAATAATAAATAGTACACGGCGGAATGTGTAAATGTACAGTAGGTGAGAGATTGTGTGCATACTTCTATAAAATATGTCCCACATCTCTGAAACCATATTTTACATTTGAACCCTTCAAGCACTGAAATTCTATGTCTAATGTGAAACATACATAAAAGTTTGCACACTTGAGTGTGCAGCCATATGCCAGAGCAGGGGAGATTATGCCAATACTGGGTATAGTATGCACGAGCATGTGTGAGCGCATAGTGTGCTGGTGATTATACGCACCGCCTTTTATCTAAGACTTTTCTTTGAAGCTTACGTTGGCATACAAAACAAAGTAACCATGAAATTGACATGCCATCCTTTGGTCCGACCATGTGCACATCCAAATTATCCATTTGGTTGTCTGGAAGTCCTTCTAGTAATAATTCATCAATGTAAAAATCTCTACCTTTCAATATGTGTTATGTTCTGTAGCCAGGATATGAAAGCCTACAGTTGTCTCAGACATTCCCCCCCCTCCTGTCTCTCAGCTCCTCCTCCTGCTGCTTTCTTCTCCCAGCTGGCATACCCTGCACCAGTCTGATAACGTGATTTCACGCAAAAGTGAAATCCTCCTCATGTCTGATGTGTGCATCTCTCACTCAATTCCCTTCTTTCCCCAGCATCAACCTTTCCTCTTCCTTCACCTCCTGTTATACCCCACCTGACATATTTAGGGAGTCTGCTCAAAGGGAAAAGATGCTTTGTGGCACTGGCAGGTCAAAGTCTGTGTGTGTGTGTGCGTGCATGCACATGAGAAAGGAGGTGGTGGAGAAATCAGTGCCTTTGGCAGGTGTGTCCCCATATGTATAAAATACTCAGCAAGAGAGCAGTTGCAGGGAAGAGAGAAGAGGGAGTGTAATTGGCAGGTATGCATGTGTCGTAGTGGTAAATGGGAGCTCTGAAGGGTAGCTTCGCATTTGGGAGTATCTTTAATATCAGATTAAGCATCTGACGGATAAAGGAAAGGGAGGGAGACAGAGGAGAGATTGAATGCGTGCAAGTGTGTCTGTGAAAGGCTACACCCTTAAGAGAGACAGAAAATGAATTTTTGAAAGATAGCCAAGAGATAAAATGACATTTACGGATCAGAAATTCACAAGTCTTCCATTCTTGAACATCAGGCAGTCTGTCCTTTCCTTGGGAGCGATCTGTCACCTCAGTTGGGCCCCTGAGCTTGGTAAAAATCATGCAGATGGAAATGGTGTGCAAAAGCAGCTCTACTTTGTGCCAGCTCTTCTGATTTACAGAAAAGAGTGGTTGTGATGAGTAGAGCCTTTTCAGAAAAGTTTTTCTTCTTTTTAACTGCATTTTAATCCAGGAACCACATTCAAGCTTTGTCACGTTCGCCCTATTTCTCAATTTGCCTCTTTCACGCCACTTCCACTTTGCTTAAGAAGATCCTTACACTTTACTCCCAACACATTTTTTCCAAGCAGTAACAGTCCAATTCAAACTTGTATCCATGACCACAAGAGTTGTACACCTACTGCTTTACTGAAGCATGAGCAAATCGATCCACGGGGGTGTTTATGGTTCTAGGACTGGCATGGGATCCTTTCAGAGTGTGTGAAATGTTTGGAAGTGAGTATAAAAGCAATAGAATCAGGACCTCTGATTCCTTTTCTGTTTGGTTATCGAACACTGAGTTTGGGGGCACCACAGGGAGCATAATCTACTTTTTGTTTTTATGAGTTGGGGTGACCAACTTGTCTGTTACCAAACAAACCTGCACAACACTAGAGAACGGAGATTTGGCAAAAGCATGAGCATCACAGACAAAATTTCTTTGGATGCAACTTCAAAAGCCCTTCTTCTGGTTTATTTATTTTACTTTACTTCTGTGACTCTGTTTTTTTCTAGTATCATTGATTTGCAGCATAGCATAGCTACAAACTGAGCAGCTGTCCTTTTTTATCCTTGATCAAATACACAAAGGTTTTAAGAAAAATGACCAAAACCACCACCCGAGGAAATTCCACCCCATGAAACATTAATCTAATAATGCTGAATTATTTTACAAACTGGCAGTAAAACACACAGACAATCAGTCAATCAAAATTAGGACTGAGTGGCCATAAAAGAAGAAAAAATCTATTTAAATTAAAACCAAATTATTCCTTTATTTTAATATGTTTCTTAAAAATTAATCTACAATCACAATATTAGATAGTTAAAAACAACAGCTCCACTAAATCAACAAATCAATATGGCCAACTTGGGGGACTGAAGAGTGCCCGGGGCTGCTACCCACTACTCACTAAACGGATCTCACTGCAAATCTTACTGGTGCACTTTATTTTTGTGTCCTGGAGTTCTTACTGACATGCATAAGTGTAAAGAGGGGACCTTATCAAAAGTGCCTAGCCTAGTAACAAGCTGATGTTGCACCATACAAAAAGGAAAAACTAAAAAACATCAGATTGCTAACTCTAAAGCATACAAATTAACAAGACAGGGCAACTCAGTTAAAATGCAGAACATAAAAAGGTGGACATGTGATTAACGCATTAAACACAGTCCGGCTAAAATTATCATTAGGAAATATAAGAGACAACCCATGAAAAGCAGAAAAATCCTTGTTATCCAGGGTTTGCACTACTTTAGCACCCTAAGAGAGCCTATCCCAGCTCTCTTAGGGTGAGAGGCAGGGTAACACATACAGACAGACAACCATTCGCACTCACATTCACACCTATGGGCAACTTAGAATGAACCTATTCCCACTAACAGCATGTCATTGGATTGTGGGAGCAAGCCGGAGTACCTGGAGAGAACCCACAAAGACACGGGGAGAACATGCTCCACACAGAAAGACTCTGGCCTGATGGTGGAACTGAACTCAGGACCTTCTTGCTGTGAGGCAAGAAGGTCCTGAGTGCTGCCTCGAGGCAAAACAGTGTGAATCTATTCACTGTCAGGTAATAGACAGCATTTCTTTCTGTACAATGCTGATGGGCCAGCTGAAACCAAGCCTATCCTAAAACCAAACGACAGTGGTATATGAGTCCCTAAATCCAAACCTGTAAATGAATTAATACGTTTATCATCATTCATTTGTCAGCCAAAAGCAGAGTCGGAGTTGACTTAATATAATATGTGATACACAACAGTTTTAAAATATTTATAATATATATGTCAGGCAATGCTGGAGCGATGAGAGAGAGAGAGGGGAAGGTGTTTTTTAAAATTCATTCCAAAACACCACTGCAGATAACATTCATCAATCCCGCAATCACAATAGAGAATTTCTGCCTAAGTGAACGTCTGGTGGACGGCTTTTACAAGCCAGTGAGAAGGTGGCAGCTGACTAAAAATAGCCCTGCAGCAGGGTCTCATAAATGGGAAGGAGAAACAGTAAAGGGGAACAAAACGAAAAACACACACACACACACACCCAAGTGGTGATTTCATTTCCCTACCTGTCATATCGCGGCTAAATAACTCTGGTCAGGGTATTACAAGCGCTCGGCTCGATGGCTCTGAACAGCAGTCCCATACAGGTGGGAAATGAGTAGGAGGAAAATAGGGGAAAGGAAAGCGATAAGCAGGAGGGAAGGGTGAGTGAGGCAAAAACAAAAAGGGAGAGTAGAGAAGATGGATAGACCGAGAAGTAGAGGTGGAGAGGGGAGAAGAAGTGAGAAAAACGATGCTGCGAAAGGAATGAGGAAATGGAGAGGAAACTGAGAGAGACGGAGAAACAGAGAGGTGAGAAGACAAGTCTTAATAAGAAAGAGAAGGATGAAAATGGGACGAGGAATCGGAATGCCCGAAGGAACAGGAGAGAGTCCTGCTGTGCGTGCTCGTGCGCGGACACACACGTAAAACACGCACACACACAGACTGAGGTAGACTCTGACAGATGGAATTACACACTCCTATAACTCTGTAACTGTAGTGGAACACACACAAAGGTGACAGTTGACTTTCTGCAGCCAGAGTTCTCTGGGCAAGGTTACATCCTCAGCAAGTTTACACATGTCTCTCTATCTCTCACCCTCACACAGACTCTGTCACACACCCACGCACAGATAGAGAGAAACAAAGGTACTCTCACTGCTTCCAGTACCATATTGTGACAAACTGCAGTGGTGTCCTGCCAAGAGAAAGACGTATGCATGTGAGTGGTAGAAATGAGAGGTGGATGTGGAGAGCAAAAAGTGTGGGAAGGAGTAGAAGAGAGTGAGGCTCACTTAGAGGCAATGACAAAGAGAAAAAAATGAAAGTAAATGGGGTACATTTTGTATTTGTGCCCAAGCACAGCAGGGACAGGACACTATTTGCTATTAAATGACAGGGCTAGACTGACAGTCATTAAAATCTGTGCACACAGTGGGCAGTGCAGGTATTATTATACTTAAAGGTATCCCAGTCTTCGAGCCAGGATAAGAGTGCATGATCTGGGTGTATTTAGGCTTCAAGGACACTTGATTGAAGTCATAAAAATGAAAGATGACTTGTTGGAACGGAGTCACTGCGGAATCTCTCCCTTAACTTCTCTTTTCCTCCCACCCCTCCTGCCTCCACCCTTCTCTTTCCCCTCCCCTCTCCCCTCTCTCTCCTCTGCGGGCTCTTTATCCTGCCAAAACAGTGCCTTCGTCCCTCACCCTCAGAGGTAGAGGCAGGGATAATTGAAAAAGTTCTCACACTGGGAGTTTAGTAAAGGAGATAAGAGGAGAAGTTGGAGGGTGTGAAAAGTGTTAACTGCACAACAAATATACAGGATGAATGTGTTTGTTTGGTGAGAGGGAGGGAGACAAAGTAAGAAGAGCAGGAAGAAATTTTTTCTGCCTTGAGTAAAAAAAGAGGGGGAAAAAAAGTCAGTAAGCAATAAATGGAGAGTTTGTGTGTGGCAACCGGGCAAGGGAGGGAGCGAAAGAGAGAATGAAAGCATTATCTTGTCTACTTTAGCCATCGCTACTGTCCACTGGCTCAGAGTATAATACCCACTTATGCAAATACATCCACATCTCTGTTCCCATGATACAGTGGAAGCCCTAACACCAGTTTAACAAAGTGTGTTTTTGTGTCAGCATGTGTGCAAATGCACCTCTTGGGTCTGTCTCTAGTTGTGTGGATTCTGTGTGTGCAGGAAACTGCCGTGCCAGAAAAGACGCCAACATCCCCTCCTCTTTCTCTCTACTCATCCCTCCAGCCATCTATCCATGCCTTGCTTCCCTTCATCCCTCATTCTCTCTTCCTGGCTCCATACAGTACTTCCCTCCCTGCTGATATCCCTCTCTCCGCTTTCCTTCCATCTTTTTTCTTTCCAGCCCCCTCTCTCTCTGCTTTCTTCTTCTCCTCCTCTCCCATTCCCTCCTTCTGTAACTGTCTTTTTTCTTTTCATGGCCACCTCAAATAGCTTTAGATCAATCAAAGGCATTCACCGGAGTTTGTTAGTGAGCCTCTTTTGTGAGAGAAAGAAGCCATGGACCCAAGGGTCTGTTGCCCTCATAATTAAATAGCTAGAGGACTGAATGTTTTCCCTCTGGAGGACCTCCTGCACTCACCACTGACAATCTACTTCAGAGCGATTTGTGCTGCTGTAAAACTAATCACTTAGGCTTGTACAATCCCAGGCATGCTATAGAGAGAAACCAGCAATATTATTAGGTTTTGGAAATGTCCACTGTTAATAAAAGCTCTTGGAGAAGCAACTGATGCTAGTTTGAAAGCAGGGTTAAACCTCTGGTAGGCTGGAAAGTGGATATAGGTATCAACAGTCAGTGGGATGGACAGCTCCGGGTCCAGAAACTGTCAATCACAAACTGATTTACGTAAAGCTGGAAAATAAGTTGTGTGTGTTGCAATCAATATCTCATTCTTTAAGTGCCACCAAGGAACAAGAATTGACCAGCATTTCTTTTAGTGTATGGCCTGCTGTACGTATATATCCACAAATATGTGCACTGACTTTGTTGTTGAAGCAGAAAGGAGCCAGGTGAAATCACATTTGTTCAAAGCTCTGAGCTGAAATTAATTGTTAAATGTGAATACTTCTGAATCGTTCATGGAATACATTTAGCTTTCAACAATTGTAACCGAGTTAGAAATAACGTTATCAGCAGTGGATCAAATTAGTATGTGAAAGCTGTCACTTGTAGTGACAAACCGAAAGAGAATTGTCACTCAAATCTATTCTCATTTGATGCTCATTCTCACGGAGCATCAAATACTGGTGTTTTTTTAAAAACTGCTGTGTCACAGATATGTGCATGCAACACACTGGGTTATTGCAATATTAGATCTCTGCTCCTCTTGGCGGTCACTCATGAAAAAGAGATTTTTAATCTCAATGAGAGTTTTACCTGGACATAGTGATAAGATAACTGACCAACCAGGAACCATAATCTGTGATTTCTAGCGAAATGTCTATTTCATTCATGCGCAACATGCACACAGCAACTCAGGTGTACACTCACAACCACATGAGAACACGTCATTAATGTGGAAGCTCTTTGTTGTTAATGCAGACTCGAACACTGTGAAAATGTTTGTAACAGCAAATGTAATTAGACACTTAACTCACCCTCCCCAGGTTTAACATGTAGATTTTAATAAAAGCTAACAAAAGTAAAGTGGCTAAAGCTAAAGCTGTGGAGACAAGTCAAGGTCAAGGGTCAAGGTCAGATTTATTTATATAGCACATTTCCAACAGCCGATGCTGCACAAAGTGCTTAACAATAACAATAAAATTAAAAACTACAGTGTAATACAATAATAACAATAGAAACAATAAAATAGAAGAATTGAAACAATACTAACTAATTCAGATAAATCCAAAATGCTTGGGTCATGATGTGTTAAAAGCCAGAGCGTAAAAGTGTGTCTTTAGTAAAGATTTAAATTGCTCAAGAGTTTGAGCAGATCTAATATTAAAGGGGAGACTATTCCAAAGTCTGGGACCTGCCACAGAGAAGGATCTATCACCACGAGATTTGAGGTTAGTCCGTGGAATGGACAACAATAGTTTTGAACTAGATCTCGTGGGTTTTCCTGGAGCATAGGCAGAGAGGAGCTCTGACAAGTAGGGGGGGGCTCGGGCGTTGAGTGACTTAAAAACAAAAAGTAAGAGTTTAAATTGGATCCTGTAGGGGACAGGGAGCCAGTGTAAAGAGGCTAAAATTGGGGTTATATGCTCTCTCCGTTTGGTACCAGTTAGCAGGCGAGCAGCAGCATTTTGAACCATCTGAAGGCGATGGATGGTGGCATGATCTAGGCCATAATACAATGAATTGCAGTAGTCCAATCTGCAAGTAAGAAAAAGGTGGATGATACGCTCGAAGACGTCAGCCGGAAGGTATGGCTTTATCCTGGCTAGCTGTCTTAGCTGAAAAAAACAGGACTGAACTACTGCACTCACCTGCTTATTCAATTTAAAAGAACCATCAATGTAAACTCCGAGGTTTTTTACACGTGTTTTACAATACGAGGAGAGGGTACCCAACGTGCTGTCGATATGATTGAAATTGCCAAAAATGACAACCTCAGTTTTGTTTTCGTTTAGCTGTAAAAAATTTAATGATAACCACTGTTTAACGTCGTCAAGGCAGCGTAATAAGAGCTGCGGTTGATCTGATCCTGATTTTAAAGGTAGATAAATCTGTAGATCATCCGCAAAGCAATGAAATGAAATGCTGTACCGTGAGAAGATGGAGCCCAATGGCAGCAAATAGAGTGCGAAGAGGGCGGGACCCAAAATAGAGCCTTGAGGAACGCCGTATTTAAGAGGAGCTAATTTGGAGTTGTGGGGGCCCATATTGACATAAAAGAACCTTTCTGTCAAGTAGGAGCGAAACCACTGAAGGGCAGATCCTTTTAGGCCAGCATGCGATTCTAGCCGTGATAACAGGATGTCGTGGTCAACCGTGTCAAAAGCTGCTGACAAGTCCAACAGTAAAAGGGCAGCAGGGCTGCCAGAATCCATAGTTAAGAGAATATCGTTAAAAATCCTTAAAAGTGCTGTCTCAGTGCTATGTAATGATTTAAAACCAGATTGAAATTTTTCTGAGATCATATTAGAATCGAGGTGTGCCTGCAACTGTAGATAGACCACTTTCTCCAAAACTTTAGATAGAAAAGGAAGCTTTGAGATGGGCCTGTAATTAGACAGAACAGTTGGGTCCAGGTTTTGTTTTTTAAGAAGAGGCTGAACTACAGCTTGTTTGAAGCATAGTGGGACGCAGCCTGTAGTAAGGGACGTATTAATCAATTTCAGAATAAAAGGGCCAACAATATTAAAAGTGTTTTTGAGCAGACTCGGGGGAAGAGAATCAGAGGGGCAGTGTGATGATCTTAGGCCACTAACTATCGCGGTCAGGTCCTTAAGGGAGACGGGATCAAACTGCTCTAAGACAGCTGAACACACAGGTGGAGGGCTTTGAACTGAGACAACAGACAACGAAACAAGGGCCCTAATCGATAAGATCTTGTTATTGAAAAATGCTAAAAAATCATCGCACATACTTGGTGAAGAAGTAACTCCAGGATTATCACATAAACTAAAAAAGCGATTAAGAATGTTAAAAGTGATAAAGAGTGATAAAGAGAAAGTGATAAAGAGAAAAGGATTGATGTCCTTTATCTGGTGAAAATTTAATTTATAAAAATTAAAATTATGCAAGTACATGACATTTATTTAGTTATATCATTTTGTAATATAATTTGTTGCACCTTTTCTTGTTTGGTAAGGTAAAACGTGTCAGGTAAATGTGGGTGTACAAGAACTCATATTCAGGGAATTATTTGTACTTCTTTCCTGTAGCAGAGCTCTTTATTATCCAGTGAAAGGACATCTGGTACCTGAGATTTTGGCTAAAATTGTAAGGTTTAATTATTTTTGTAATTTGTATTATGAAAAAAATATTTTACATTGAAGAAACAATGTTTTTCTCCGTATATGCTGCACGTTAGAGTTTTTAAAAAGAAAATCAGAATCAGGAAAAAATAAATATCAGCAGGGTACACTTCAGCCATGAATATTGCAATCGGTGATAAATAAAGGATAGATGGATCTCTCATTTCCACTTAATAATAATGGATTGGATTTATATAGCGCTTTTCAAGGCACTTTACAATACCACTATTCATTCACACACTGGTGGAGGCAAGCTACAGTTGTAGCCACAGCTGCCCTTGGGCAGACTGACAGAAGCGAGGCTGCCATATCGTGCCATCGGCCCCTCTGGCCAACACCAGTAGGGTAAAGTGTCTTGCCCAAGGACACAACGACCAGGACAGAGAGCCCAGGGATCGAACCGGCGACCTTCCGGTTAAGATGCGAGTCCCAACCCCCTGAGCCACGGTCGCCCACTTGCTATGAATATACAGTGGCTTGCAAAAGTATTCGGCCCCCTTGAATTTTTCCACATTTTGTCACATTACAGCCACAAACATGAATCTATTTTATTGGAATTCCATGTGAAAGACCAACACAAAGTGGTGTACACACGAGAAGTGGAATGAAAATCATACATGATTCCAAACATTTTTTACAGAAAAATAACTGAAAAGTGGGGTGTGCAAAATTATTCAGCCCCTTTTGGTCTGAGTGCAGTCAGTTGCCCATAGACATTGCCTGATGAGTGCTAATGACTAAATAGAGTGCACTAAATTTGCACTAAACTCATAGTGCAAATGATGGATGGCTGTTCCCTCCACGGTGCTGTGTGTTATCTAATGTCAGTACAAATACAGCTGCTCTGTGACGGCCTCAGAGGTTGTCTAAGAGAATATTGAGAGCAACAACACCATGAAGTCCAAAGAACACAGCAGACAGGTCAGGGATAAAGTTATTGAGACATTTAAAACTGTCGTGGTCTGGGTGGTTTTCCACAGCATCAGCTCCTCCCCACTGGGTGGAGTCTTTGTTGTTCCTCACCTGATGGCAATCGGACCAGCAGTATTTATGACCGGCGCACTCAACTGGTCTTCGCCAGATTATCTGCCAACTTTACCTCTGAAAACCACCTACCAAGCTCTCCTGGATACCAGTTTGCTGCCACCGGTAACCCCTCTCCGTTTTGGAGCTGCCATTCTCTCCTGCCTGCCTCCCTGCATTGCATGCAGCACCCACCTGGACCTCTCCTGCCTCCCCCCTCCACGCAACCCCCACCTGCAAGCTTTGCCCGGGCCCGCCACAGTTTTCCCTGCCCAGTACCTGCACCCAGTTATCCCTGCCATCTAGTTTTCACCACAGTATTTTTCTCTCGCCTCAGACATCTAGTTTATGTTCATTGATTCTAGTCTGCACTTTCTGTTAGCCTCTGAGCATTGTAAAAATAAAGTCTCTTTTCGTTACACCTCACCCCTGGCCTCCGGTTTTGAATCTGCGCTTGAGTCCATCCCATGTCCACGGGCCACTGCGCCTGACAAAAACAGGCTTAGGCTACAAAAAGATTTCACTGCACAAAGTTGGCCTTTATGGAAGAGTGGCAAGAAGAAAGCCATTGTTAGCAGAAAACCATAAGAAGTCCCGTTTGCAGTTTGCCACAAGCCATGTGGGGGACACAGCAAACATGTGGAAGAAGGTGTTCTGGTCAGATGAGACCAAAATGGAACTTTTTGGCCAAAATGCAAAACGCTATGAGTGGTGGAAAACTAACACTGCACATCACTCTGAACACACCATCCCCACTGTCAAATATGGTGGTGGCAGCATCATGCTCTGGGGGTGCTTCTCTTCAGCAGGGACAGGGAAGCTGGTCAGAGTTGATGGGAAGATGGATGGAGCCAAATACAGGGCAATCTTGGAAGAAAACCTCTTGGAGTCTGCAAAAGACTTGAAACTGGGGCGGAGGTTCATCTTCCAGCAGGACAACGATCCTAAACATAAAGCCAGGGCAACAATGGAACGGTTTAAAACAAAACATATCCATGTGTTAGAATGGCCCAGTCAAAGTCCAGATCTAAATCCAATCGAGAGTCTGTGTCAAGATATGAAAACTGCTGTTCACAAACGCTGTCCATCTAATCTGACTGAGCTGGAGCTGTTTTGCACATTAGAATGGGCAAGAATTTCAGTCTCTAGATGTGCAAAGCTGGTAGAGACAGACCCTAAAAGACTGGCAGCTGTAATTGCAGCAAACGGTGGTTCTACAAAGTATTGAATCAGGGGGCTGAATAATTATACACACCCCACTTTTCAGTTATTTATTTGTAAAAAATGTTTGGAATCATGTATGATTTTCGTTCCACTTCTCACGTGTACACCACTTTGTATTAATCTTTCATGTGGAATTCCAATAAAATTGATTCATGTTTGTGGCTGTAATGTGACAAAATGTGGGGAAGTTCAAGGGGGCCGAATACTTTTGCAAGCCACTGTAGATGCTTGCAAAGAACTACATCAAGAGACACCAGTAGAGCATGACCAGTTCAGTAAGGAGAGGTCATATGGAAGAACTGAACATGATTTATTGAGACAGAGAAATGTATGAATGTATTTGGTGATTAGAATCCGATGACCCATCATGGCAGATCCATATCCCAGGGGTGACAGGACAGGACACCCCCTAGATGCAGAGGTGTGGTGAAGATGAAGACTGAGGCTTGGATGGAGCTCTGGGTGACTTGGTTGAGGTGGAGATGGGAGGAGGTGGGTTGCACAATTCTGAAAGGGAGAGTGACGGAGAGCACAAATTTAAACCATGCAGAGTGGAGGCTGATTGGTTCAATGAAGGCAGGCAAGAAGATGACTGGACTAGGGTAATGGTGTTAGCACTGAGACTGACAGCATGGGAACGTGGTAGTGATGTAGAGAACAGACTAGCAGCCAAAAACTTAGGAAATATCTTCCTTCCTTATTGAACTTGTGCATACACGTCATTACAATAATATGCAGGATTTATGTTTTAACACAATATATTTTAACCCACATCTTGATCTTTTCCTTAACCTAACCAAGCACAGTGTTCCCTTCATCCAATGCAGCCAGCCTAGGGGAAACACTGAAGTAGTGTTTGGTGCCCAAGCAGTGAGTGGAAGCAAGTAAAAAAGCAAGCAACAGTCACAATGAATCAGCATATGAAAACAAAATGCAAAACACTTAGGTCCTTAATAGGCTGTGAATTGCGATACCCTGGCGGGCAAACAAGTAACTTGGCATCACTCTTTAAAAGAGGACCGTTATCTCTCTGTGTCTAAGACACAGACATCACAGAGCATATCTCGCTGTATTTCCAGAACACCAGCACAAGTGACAGAACATCGGTGACATTTTAACATCCTGGAATAAGAACGCTTTGAATTTTTAGTCCCATTTAACACCAACTCTTTATTTGATAAATCTTCCTTTCCAGACGCTGAAAACAGACTCTGATTAACCCACTGTACTCCACCTCTCCATCACCAAATGCCAAGCAAATTAAATTTGGAACTACTTGTTCCAAACAAGATCAAACTACATGTATGCAAAGAGTGACTGTTAAGCTTGCATTAGTTAAAAAGCCATTAATCCAGGCAAATGCTAAGTGTGATCTGCTGGGCAACTCGGTGTTTATTTTCAGCTTGTTCCTATCTCTCTGGGTGGCTAAAAAAATCAATCTTTTCAGAAACAAAAGTAAAAGTCAGCCTTAAATCCAAAATGAACACGACATCTATAAAGGACTCACAGAAATGAACAAGTAAACATTATTATTTCAAAAGATCCAGGCAATAAAATCTGCCGAGGAAGCTCGTGTGAAACTAAAATAAAACCTGAGCTCAAACTCAACTGTTTATACGGTAAAGTGAGGACAGCGCATTCATGCCAAAGCTGACACAACAAACATTTTCACACCCAATATAACAACAAAAGACACAGGCGCACAAACAGTGCTATTGGCAGAGCTTCTGCCTTGGCAGTCAACTTGTAACCCTCTCTGTTGATGCAGCGGCAATGGTTGGATTGAGAGTGACAGAGTGGACAAGGAAGTGGAATGTACAGATCAAGCACGTACTGGTCTATCAGGCATCCTTTAACTACAGCTGAAAAGCGTGCCAATGAACTCTGCATCTGTACTATGGTGCCATTTGGAAAATTAACACTGTTAAACAAAGTCTGAGAGTGACTGCTGCGGGAATGTCCAATGCCACAATTGCTTTGCTGACTCATAAGCTATGCTTTGTTTCTTTGCGCCATAAAAGAAAAGCAAAAAACACAGATGGCAGGAAAGTCCCATTTCTCCTTCTTGACTTGCATGTAAATCCAACTATTTATTAAGCATGAGTAAAAATAAAACTCAAAACTGTAATTTCAACACTTAATCTCTCTTGCAAAATGAACCCCATTTGTCCAGCAGGAGAATTGTGGGACTTGCATTTTAAGTTTGCGAGTTTCAGAGGATTACATTTATAATGCCTTATGTAACCTTTGCCCAACTTTGCTGTTTCATAATCATTTAATTAATTTGGAAGCTGTAAGCCTGCAATTGATTATTTCGATGTATAATTTTAGATTGCTATTGATATTCAAGCACAATGAGCCTTTTGGACAAGGACAAAGTGTGACTTCTATGCCTTTCCCATTTTTTCTGTTGAAGGAGTCATTTGATGAAAGCTAATTTTCTTCTTCTGTGCACTGCACTAAAAAAGGAATTCATATTTTCAGATACTGCACTGCCTTCCTTTGCTTTTCATACCCAGCTAGGTGACAAAAGGCGACATAAAATGCTTCTACTCTGGTGAAACAGTTCAGTCGTTTCAAATGTGTTTCATTATCACACGTCGCATGCCAATCGTCCTAAATGAGACTTTACATTTTTAAAGGACAGATTTCGATCCACTCGTTCTGCGGGCATCTCAGCTAAAATTGAGATATCGCTCCTCCAGTCCAATTTAATACCTGACAAGTCCCAGTCAGCAGTAGTCAACGGCGGGCTGCCTGAAAAAGATATATCCACCCAACCATTTTGCCCAGCTGTCCTGCCTGAAAAGGATCTTTCTACCAAACCATTCCACCTGCATGCCTCAGTGCCAGTTCACTCTGGTGTCATGAATTGGGAAAATATAAACAGTTGGTTTCCAGCAAAACCTCACGGCCACTCTACTGCTGAAACACACAGAAAAAAACAATGCCACAAGCTTCTTCTTTTTTTAAACAAAAGAAAGAAAACAAAGAACAACACAATTCAATATTTGTTCATTCCCTTTTTCTCAATTAAAAAATCCGTTTCCTTGCCTGAGGTACTTCACAACTTATTGATTCTGCTCAGTCTTGTACTGTTTGCCGGTGCAACAACCTTGTTACATCTCAGGGAATCTGTTTTTTATACAGCATAAAAATGTTATGACATGACAACCCAAGTGAAGTTAGTTGACTGTTCACACCTACACGCCTACACTGTTGTACCGGGAAAATATGGCAGTCAGGCATAAAGTTATCAAACAAAAGTGATTTGTTTTCTTGTCATGCTATTTGTCATTTTATCTCAATAAGTGTCCAAACAGTCCACATTTTGGTCATACAATTTATCTTGAAAGGTTTTACAAATAGTAATTTTATGGTGTTCTTCAGTTGTCCCTCAACCACAACAAAGAAAATGAGCAGCTAGATGCAAGATATATGCATGCTACTACCTGAATTAGAGTGAAATATTGCACCGCTCTCTTGCGTGACTTGGCAGGAGATAAGTGCGACAGGGAAGCTGCTTTAGCGCTATCTGGAGGACGGACTGTCCTCTATAGTGAAGGACAATGAAGAAGGAAAATTGATCACATCCTATTTCTCTTCTCTCTATCGCACTTTTTTAGCTCTTTATTTCTCCATCTCTTTATTTCTTGTGGGTCATCCCATTTAAACTCACTTTGAAATTCACACATCACTTGCCTTCAATACTCGCCCTTTTAAATTTTTCCCTGCTACCTTGTATATTGTAGTGACTTGCTCTGTTGTGTCATGTCTGCATGTCTCTTCTCATCCAATAAATAGTATTTATGTGTTAGATGTTGTGCAAATGAATATCAGATCATCTTGACGTTTCCCCTGCACCTGCAGTCAGACGAGGATTTATCTGTCGTTCCGCTCTGCTCTGCTTTATGGAGCCAGCTCAAACGCAGAGGTCAATACAGAAAGCGAGAAGGTGAGAATAACATGACTTCCCAAGAAATGACAACTGCTTGTGTGTGATGGATGGTCCCAGATACAGTTTGACTGAGGCATTCCTATCCACGCATGTGTGGGGCAGAGCTGTGGCTGCGACTGTCGTGGCGTTTGAACACTAGAGTTTATGTATTGATTTGCATCAGTAGGTCCCTGCAATCACGGGATAGGACATGCGTTTTACGGGGAGATCGTGTCAATATTAATGTAAATGTGGAATTGTGTGAGAGTTTTAGAAAAGTCCGAAGCATGTGCCGTAATTTTGCATTTGCCGCTGAAACAAGAGCCAAGTTTACATAGCTTTAATTTGAGGGTGTTTTCACTCACGTCAGACATGCAGTTCCGATTTATTTATTTTTGGTTGCACTTTCTAGTGCAGCTTCCAGTGATAATGTGGTAATAGGGGAACAACAAAGTGGAAACAAAAAGGCAAGAATGTGGAAATAGTAGTTTATTACCACTTAATTGCCCAAATAGATGGTGATCCCAAGTGACTACTGTGCACAAACAGTGGTTCTACCTGAGTAATATTACACTGAACTCTATGTACATGGTTAATCAGAATCAGAAAGACTTTATTTATCCCCAAGGGGCAATTAAGATACAACAGAACAGCATGACATTGAAGATAAGGACAGGGCATAAACAGACAATAAGAGTGAGATAATGAATACACAGAATATACAGTATATACACAGTTTTAAAATTAAAGTGACTGAATAATAACAGGTTAATTAATAACATTAATAACAGGTCAGAAACTGAGGGAAATGATAATTTTTCTACACTGATGCTTTGACACCATGACACATTAGAATGCTATTAAATGTTTATATATATATATATATATATATATATATATATATATATATATATATATATATATATATATATATATATTATCATTTTATTGTAATTACATGGTAATAACATTCTATGACCTTAGTCTTGTTCCAACCGTATTACTCCACCTTTACCATATTATTTCTAGGCTTTAATAAAGAAAAGTCCTACCACAGTTATTTACATTTTTACTACAGTCAAGCTAAAAGCAATAATCAGCAAACTTGAAATATTTGACTTTATGTCACATGAATGTAAAATATGAAAAGGTCTGCCTTTTTAATTAATTTAACAAAAAAACAATTTTCATAATATTTTAATTTCTTGAGACATACTAGTACAATTTAACCTGTATTAGTTTTTTGTTGTTTCTGCAGTCTGACCACAAACACCACAAACTGATTTGAAGAAAGCGAGCTAATGGTAGTTTGACACCGTGAACATACAGAGCACTAAACGTAGCATCCAAGTCTATTCAGGATTTGTAGTAAAACCGTTGTTTGCCCATTGGCCCAAACCAGTTTGATGGACAATCCATTATTCAAAACAATGCACTGGAATATTAGCTGTGCTGAACTGTGAACTGTGTTCACAAATATCGTTAACAAAATTTTCCACTTAAAAAATTAAAAACTAAAACCTGCAAGCTAGTTACAGGAGCCCCACTTGAGTTAGATGCTGCATTTAAAAAAGCAACACACAACCAAATGGAAAGGGCCCTTTCAAGCTCATGTTCAACCAAGGCCAATTCCCTGATTTTTGTAATTTTTAAACAAGATAATCCAGATTTATGCCTAATTTTAAAAGTTCAGTTTTGGCCGTGCTCCATATACTTCTTCAGGTTTCATAAAATCCAGTTCTGTAGTTTTTCCTGTTGACAAACAGACTGACAAGCAAAAGGCAGCGATCACATACCTCAAGAAACCCTTTCAATCACAGCGGTGTACTTAAGCTGTCAGTGCTCTGCTCATTCTTTTGCTGCATGCCTGCACACACCAACACAAATCCCTTCTCCCTGCTGAGATGAGTAGAGTGTTTCCTTGTGGGGAGTGGCGAGGTCAGAGTGTAGTGAACAAAAACGCTGCACAAATTCCAGATTTCCATAATCATCATTCTATTCTGTGATCTGGCTAAAGCGGTAGTAGGCTTATAGTTTTTATGGTCATGCCTCATTACATAAAGATTTTTATTCCTTTAAACAAGGCGATCAAGTTTTCCATCCACAAACATAACTGGTTTCTCTTTTTTCAGTGCTGTGACCTGCTATGCAACCATTTTCATTTTGCCCTTACTCTTATCTTTAGCATCCAAAACATACACTAAATTGGACCAAAATATAACTTTATGATATCGTTTATGTTTAGGATCCTGTGCATTGCCCTAAATCCCAGCATTTAGACTCAAATTTAAAATGCCAAAACTGGAGGAGAGCCAAATCGAGGGAAATGGTTCCATTTCTACACATGTAACTGATGTAACGAAGCATGTTTGAGTGTGTACACGAGTGCCACTGGTGCACTGTTGTATGTCTCCTTACAGACAGCTTTTCCTCTGTGGGCAGGTGGTGTTGAAACCTAACCAGATGGGCTCTAAATCATGCCTGTTTTCTTGCCAACTCCCAACATAAATATCCCAGAAGGAACACAGAAGTTACCTTGGGGTCTACCATCCTTCAATCTTCTGTCTGTGCCTCACCCGCCTCTCAAATAACTTCATCCCTGACAGCTCTTGGCTCTGTCACACTTTCTCTGACACCGCCTGGTCCCCCCTTTCCTTTTCTATCTCTAACTTACTTGCTCACTTCACTTTGCTATTTCTTTCTCAGTTTTTAATCTTTCTTTGTTTCCCACCCCACCCTGTCGGAATTGCTATCTGTCTAATTCTGTTTGGTTCTCTATCTGTTTCTCTTTCCTACTCTTTTGCTTTTATTACTTGAATTTTGTCTTACCCCTTTCTGGACATTTACCCCATTTTCTCATCTTGTGTTTGGCTAACCTGTCTCTCTGGCAGTGGCTCAGCTATGCCCCAACGCCATCTGTCAGCATCTGTTTAATCTCACATCAGCGCATGTCTTTCTCACCTTCTCTCCCCTGTCTCGCCACTGGTCTGCCTCTCCCGTCTGCTTGTCTTTCACCCCTGACCTATGCCTATGGGATCTCCTATAGGAGGTCCTAAAATGTGTGTGTGTTGTCTCCCGATGTGCCCTTATCACTGAAGCCCACCTGGCCTAGATTTGTGGTGTTCTGCCTCAGTTGCCACATAATGAAAAACTATAACACACATTCTCATGTGTGTATGCAGGCAAACAACTGCTGCACAATCGCAGGTTCTGCAGAACGGGAAAGATGGCACTAACTTTAGGTGAATGGAATAAGTTTGGGAAGTTGAATAAGTTTGCATGAGTACAATCTATATGTGCACAGTGTGTGTTCGTGTGTAAACAGAATGTGTGTGTACATGTGTGCATGTCCACGTGTGTGCACGTGTTGGAGTGAAGGTGTTTTCAATCACAGATAACTTTTAGTTATCACTCACTAATCCTCTAATGAACCAGCACAGTGTAGATAAAACTGCCACAAATCAGACTGTGCAAAGGAAGAGAAAACACAAGTCGTGGGACTGCTGTCAGCCTTCCCCAGCATTACCACTTTCCCTCCCAGCACCTCCACCCTCTCTTCTTCATTTCTTGCAACCTTTGAACTCTCCTTCCTCTGCTGATCCCTCTTCTTTTTTTCCACCCTTCACTAGTTTTTCTATTTATTCCTCTATCCCACTTCCCTCCTTTTGCTTTCCCTCCCTTTTTTCTAAATAACTACTTTCTCCCCATGCCTCATTCTTTCATTCCTGATTCTTTCCTGTTTATTTACACTAAGTTTATTCCCTTATCTCTTTACTTTCCTTGTTTTCTACCTGGTGCCTCCCTTTTTCCATAGTCACTTTCTTATTCTCTGAAATATACTTCCCTTTTTCCAAGATTCATCCTTCAAATGTTCCTTAATTTTTGCTTGATGCGTAGTTTTTTCATGCGATTTCTAATTCCGCATATTCTGTCCATTCTCATATTTCCTAGCACCTGATTACCACTTTCCCCTACTTCCATATTCTCCCATTCAACGTTTTCCCTTCTTTCTGAGTATAGAATGGACCAATTCCTGCTTTCTTTATCCCTATATACCTCCATCAGTTCCTTTATTAACTCATTATAATGAAAACCACATCTCCTTTGCTTGCTGATATATACAGCCATTCTGGTGCTTTTTGCTTCCATCCATCACTGGTCTACTTCATTTACTTTTTAGCTCCACTGAGTAACATAAAATTGTTGTGGAACTACTGGAGACATTTGTTTTACCAGAGGCAAAAACACAAGACAAACATTAGAACACTAACTTGAATGCCATAGTGAGCAGCTCAAACAAGCCCAGAGTCCTTTTGGTAATACATACTCCGCTGTTTCTGCTCTGCTCAATTAATCTGGCTCAGTCAAGACCGCGCTGAACTGTCATCATAGTACTAATAAAGAAAAAGCTTTGAGCTGTTTGCATTAAGTGGCCTGCTTGTCCCAAGCTGTCAGTTTCCCTGCAGCGCTGGCTAGGCGCAAGTTTTTGTCCCTCTCTTTCCACTCGTTTATTCCACTGTGGTTTTACGGCACAAATCCCCTCATCATCTCAAAGAAAACACTAAAGGCAGCATGGCCTTGTAAAGCCTCATTAGGCTTAATAACCTTTAGTGAGCACAGGGCAGACTCTCTGTGCGTGCATGAATCTCATAAATGCAAGATACATTTTTTTTTGCGTGAGGCCAGTACTTGCATTTCTCTGCAGATGTGCATGCGGGAGTGCAGATGTGTGTGCGAACGCGTTTTGCAGCATGTGTGTCCTCTGAGAGCAGGGCTAGCTCCGAGCCACAATGCGTCTTATTCAGCAGGGTCCCAGGATTAAAATGTAATTTCATTCAAAGTCGCAAATTGGGTTTTTTACTGTACTAATCTTCATTTTACTAAGCAGAATGAGGTATGTCATTAAAAAAAGAAGAGACTTAATGAAAGAATGTGGGATGGATGGATTGCAGAAGGGAAAGTAGTTCACCAACAGAACGATAAAGGTTGTTTCAAATCATAAACAGTAAAGACCTCATGAATAATACACTGCATTACTTTGTGGAGTGTATTGTGGTAATTACAGTTTAGGGATAGTCAGCATTTGCAGTTATGGCGTTCTGTTAATGCTGCGATTCTGTGGGACTTGAGGTTCAGCAGCTCAGTTCAGATTGAGATTTAATTATCAGCATCACTAAACACACCGGCAATGTAACAGGTGCAAGCTGGGTCAAGCAAAATATGCCTTTGTACTCATAATGCATGTATACAAGGCTAGTACAAAATAGGCTTTATGAAATAGGAATAAAACACCGTTCTTTATTGAAAGGAATATAATAATATGAGGAATGCCTTGTGGAAATAATTGAGGTAAAGGAACTACAAAGGGGAAAAATATGAATGTTAGTCAGGATTAAAGTCTGTGAAATAGACTTCTGTACATTCCACCTTATGGGGGAAAAAAATCCAAGGTTTATTTCAATGGCAACTGGGAGTAAAGTGAGCTGCAGGAACTCAGTTCCAATTGTGGAGAATGACAAATAATGGATTCACTTCATACCACCCCTCTCACCTAATCACACTCAGAAATCAGCAAAACCATTTCCTTCGGCTCTCTCCGCTAATACACTTTCAAAAAAAGAAATCATGATCTCACTAAATAATTCCTGTGATATCATCAGCAAATCCAGAATTGTTTGGTAGTACTGTGCATGAAAAAAGGCTGGCCACATTAAAAATGCATAGATGTTCTTTTCAATTATGTCTGTTGGCAAATTGCACCAACTTTTAACAAAAAAAAAAAACAGAATTAAATTGTTACTATTACCAACACACCCCAACATATCCATAGAATGCCGATTTCAAACCCCATCCCATTTTATAATGGTTTAATCAAAGCTATTTTTGGACTTTTTTGCTTAAATATCAAATATGCTCAATTTCATTACTTACTTTGAATCAATGAAAAGCAACTGATGAAAAAATCAGCTTCCAAAATGCCCATAATGGCCCTAATGGGAATTAGAAGTCCATTTCCTTTTCGTTCCCCACCCCTCTCTGTCCCTTCTTCCTTGCTCCTCTCCTCCCATTCTGCATGCCATAGATGGATGAGAGAGATTTACAGTTAGGGGTCATACAGTGGTTCTAATTAGCTTAAGTAGGTTGGAAGAATAAGCACTTCCTTACTGAGACACATCGCATAGTCCCAGAGCTCTTTCTGACTAAGAAGGGAGAGGAGAACGCAGACGGACAGACGACCCCTGTCTCTGGCTGTCTTTCTGTCCCCGTGTCTGTCTGTGCCCTTTCATGTCTCTGTTTCATCAGTGGTGCCAAATATTTTTCAGTCTTGTGACATGGGAATAATTGACAATAGAGAATTTCATGTGACAATTTGTGCGACAAATTTGCATAATGATGACAACCCTTCAACCCCTCAGCATCTGGTTGGTTTGAGTTTTTTGGGCGCACTTAAAGGTAGTCAGGAAAATCTATCATCACAACCTCCAAGAAATGTCACGCATGCTACATGACGCCCCCGACGTGGAAGAGTATTTCTTTTGTTGTTGTCGTCAGATGAAACATGAAATATGGCAAATTAGCTGTCACGAAAGAAAAATAAAACTGTGCCACACACTAATTAATTTGTGAAAGACTGTATTTTCTTTCCCCTCATTGACATTTTCTTTGACCTTGAGGAAGTCTGTTTAGCCTGTGAGGAAAACAAGTCAACAAGTCGCCTTTTAGCTTTCTGTGGTGTTTTAAGATTGATGTAGTATTCTTTTGGCAGGTAAAGGGAAGAATTAGTTTTGGGGTTTTTTCTAAATGTGCATGAACCTTTCTTTCTTTCTTTCTTTCTTTCTTTCTTTCTTTCTTTCTTTCTTTCTTTCTTTCTTTCTTTCTTTCTTTCTTTCTTTCTTTCTTTCTTTCTTTCTTTCTTTCATTCTTTCTTTGTGTCTTTCTATCCCTCTCTGATGTCCAGGAAAGGTATCTGTTCACCAGAAAAACATGGGCTCAATTCCCAGTAGCCTGCAGAATTTCCACAATTTAAAAACCCCAGGAGGAAAGACTCTCTTTTGAAAAAACAAAAACCCTCCCCTTCTCATTTGGATCAATCTGTGACAGATTTTTTATTCTTTTTTTGGCCAAGCCGTTTGTTTTGTCTCTGCTGTTCTCCAGCCCACCTCCCCCATCTCTGGAGCTCTCCGCCCTCCTGATGCTAGAATGTAAATAGCATCTTTAATTAGAATCATATCTTCTGATTTGGGTGTTTTCCCCCTATCAGCAGTGAAACCTGTGCACTGTTCCCTGTTTGTACAGGCTAACAATTTGCCTCCCTGTTGACCTAACCCACTCGTCATTGCCCTCTCTGTGTGTGTTTAAGATCCTGTCCCACCTCCTGCCAGCGTCCTTTAATTTCCCACATTGCTCCCTTTCTATAGAGTTGCACCCTAGGGTGTGAGAGAAAGAAAACACACTACGCTCCTTCACAGGCAATTCTCCTGAAATTCAAACTGTTTTTGGGCTGTGACTAAAGGCTATTTTATCGTCACCAAACCAACTGTATTTTTTAATGGTGAAATTATCCTGATTTTAGTCTCATAATTCAGGAAATTTGAAAATCTGACCTTTAAGATTTCTTACAGTCTCCTAAAATTGCTTGATTTGTCCACCCACAGTCCAAAATCTATGACAGTAATGAGAACACACATATAAAAACATGAAATCACAAAAGAAAAGAAGAATCACAAGAAACCAGCTATTAACTAACGAGCTAATGTTTTCAGCAGTCTACCCAATTGACATGAAAGTTCGAAAAAACAAGATCATAAAGGAGGTAGAAATGTTTTACATGAAGTAGATGCAGGGTTTTTTTTAAATAAGTGTTTCAAAATGGCTGTATTTGTCTTTTTTTGTTTTGGAGAGCACTTATTGGTCACACGCTGTACTCAGAACTATTCTCTGGGGAGTAATTTCCACTTTCTGGTCCTTTTTTTGTCTGTTAGCCATCATAAGATTGGACATTATCTTCAATAAAAAAGAAAGATTAGTCTGACACCAAGGAGAAAAAAGAGAAGCTTTTGTGTAGCATTAAACACAAAAATTAACCAAAAAAGGCTTTCATTTCACAAATGCCGCTTGAAATTATGGCTAAAAATACTGGAGCGCTACAACACAGAGAGACAAAGAAAGAGAGTGATGATTGTTGTTTGCCCTCTGACTGCTTGGCACAGTTCTATAGAAAAAAAGAACCCTGTTCTCTCTTCCAGCTCACCCCTTCTATTCCCCCCTTCATATCTCCTAAATTTCTCTCCTTTTACTCTCCTCTGCTTATCTCCCTGCTCTGCCGACACATTCATCAAGTGGTTTGACTTCTCATTCATGCAACCTTTATTGAAATAAGCAATCCATTGTTGGCAAAGAGAGGTGGCAGGACAAAGATTTTAGACTTACCCCCACCCCACATGATGGTGATAGTTAAATATGTGTGTGCAAAGTGCATGCATTCATATGTTTGTGGTGACTTAGAGATGCAGTTGGCTGCTCAGTGGGATAGAGACATTTTTATGTAGGCAAATGTGACAGAAGCTGCACTGACTGACTGGCAGTTCTGCTGGGAATACTAACATTGCACACACACATAGATCTGTGTTGTCTACCTAATTTGCACGTACACACATAAACATAGCATATATGTGATCATACTAATAGAGTGAGCCACACTTCTCCGTGACATCTGTCTATCAGTATTTCAACTGCTGGAATGGGCTCAGAAAGGTGCCAGAAGCAATCTCTAAGTACACACATCCTTTCTGGCACAAACACACACATACGCACATAGATTCACAGAGAAAAGAGCTTAGAAAGAGAGAAATTTTCACCTCGCTCGGGGGTTCAGTCCAATACCAAGTCAGAGTGACCAGATATTAAACATGCATGTTAAGGGCCTGCAGGTTCACCAGAGCTCAGTTAAAATCAGTCTGAACAGCAGACATTGCTGGAAGAAGGCAACAGTGCTAGAAGTTAAAGTCTGATACACTAAAATGTCTCTTTATTTAAAATTAATTATCCATGTAACATTATCACCATTTCTGTCTGTATTATTTTAATCATTCTTTAGTGTAACTGCTCTGATGATCACAGTTCTTTACACTGTCCATTTGCCTTTAGCCTGCCTTAAAATCTGGCTAGTAGGAAGCATTTTGCACCAACTCAGATAACAAAATCCATGCCACAGGCTAATGGGTCAGTCAATGACTTACTGGTGAATGTCAGCTCTTGGAATCAGATGAAATTATGTTAGGTCATGGCATGCTGCTAATTGAAGTGCAAGATGCTGGAAAGATGAAAGCCATGATATATACACACATAACCATTTTTCACTGTCATCTTTCAAAGATGATTGCTACAGGTGCACAGTGACGGCCAGGAAAGACACACAGCGTCAATTCCTACCTTAGTCACAAGGGGTTCTGTGTCCTCCAGGATAGATACGAAGGGGATCTCCAGGAAAGAGGAGAGAAACTCCACCTGGATCAGCTCCTCCCTGGAGCGGGGAAAGGCGAGCACGGCTGACACACCCCTGACCACCAGGTCCTGGCAGGCACTACGGGACAATGACTCAGGGTCCCCTCCCGCGGGCGATCGAGCCACCATTTCCAAGCTCAGGTTGTAGGGCAGCAGAGGAGGTGGCTGAGAGGTTGTTGTGGAGGAGTCTGCCCCTCCGCCTTGATGCCGGAGGCTGGCCAGGGCGCGGTTGAGCGCGTTTTGTATCCGTGCCGGCTGTCGGGTAGGCAAGAGCGCACCGAGACGCACGGTGTGTCCTATCCGGGCGAGAATGTGGCAAGGTTGTGGGTGAGGGAAGCAGGCGTCCGGGGAGGAAGAGACGGTTAATAAGAGAAGCAGCAGGAGCGTTCTGGCAGAGAAGGAAAGGAGATGAGTTCTCCCCGGGGCGAGGCAGTAGGTCCAGAGTCCAGAAAGAGACACCATGCTGCAGCTCCGACACACAACACTGGAGGACTGGGCTCTGCTCGGCGGGAGATGGCATAGCTCCCTCTTTCTCCCGGCTCCACCGCTTTTCTCAGACTTGATGGTTCTTTTCTTTCCCCCTTTCTTCTTTGTTGATGCGCGCTGTCGACGGTGATTTGTCGGCGTTTTGACGTTTCGACTCTCACCTCTTCAAAGTTTTTATGTCAACAGTAAAAGACGCGCTTGGTGGAGGAGAGGAGAAAAGAGCGCTCACAGCTTAGTGCGGTCGCCCCGCTTCTGTCAGTCTCTGCTGGAGGAAGGCACACCAGCTGTGAAGTGTGTGTGTGAGCGTCTCTCCAAGTGTGTGTGTGTGTGTGTGTGTGTGTGTGTGTGTGTGTGTGTGTGTGTGTGTGTGCGCGCGCGCGCGCGCAGAGAGCCTGCCCGCCAATAATCTAACCTCTCACGGAGCTTGCCTCTTGTTGAATTTTAATGAAAATTCGTCGGGTAACATTTTCTTCCGCTTCTTCGGGTCCCGTGGAAAATTTGCCGTTAATGTTTTCATTCAGTTTTGAAAAAACATCGGATTTGTCTTATCTGATTGATATATATATATATATATATATATATATATATATTTAAATAGAGAGAGAGAGAGAGAGAGAGAGAGAGAGAGAGAGAGAGAGAGAGAGAGAGTATTACAATAGTATTAAGCCAGCCAGACAATCAAATACAGAAATAAGTTTGCTGCTTCTAGATGACTTAGATTTGTACAGAGAGCTATTGATGGCAAAGATCTTTCGGAAATGCACAAATTCCGAGCACAAAAAGTATTAGACTGCTGTGAGTGTCATAAAGATTGATTCGAAGCAAAAAGAGGACTGAAAGTTGTTGTTTTTTTTTTCAAATTGAATCCTTTTTGAAAAGGTGGCCATTCATTTTCTGATGTAATATGCCACTTTTAAGCACCTCTGCAGGCCGGATCGCGATGTTCCTGCCAGGTTGGGCAACACAAAGCTAATAGCTCGCTGAAATCTCAATTTTCCTCCGGGATTTATACCCACTTCTTTCCTACCGTCCAAGTAGAACATTACCCGTTGTGTAACCACGTCTTTTCAGCACCACGGACAGCGCCAATGCCATAAAAGAGATCTACTGTGCATGCTAATATGGCTTCATGCAAGGGACAGTGCTCAGTACTCCTTTCATTCATTCTGCACTCACTTCTCTGTCCCCCGGATCTAATTTGCCATCGTTAGAGCGGAACATTCAGCAAATCTTTGTGTCCACCGGGTGAAATCTGGGCTGGTGGTGCTGTGGTTCTCATAGTCCCCGCACACCCTTTTTCTGATAATTCCCTGTTTGTCAAACACCAGTGATGCCTTTAATGTCCCGTCTCTGCTTTTCTTTCTTTCTCACTCTCTGTGGCTTTGGCAGGGCCGTTTCACTGTGAGGTCTGGCTTGAAAAGGTTTCCTTGGCGAACCTGCAGATAAAAGTATCACTGCCTCTCGCTGACTGTCTATCACTAACGCACACACACATATTCCTGGGATCAACAAGTCATTTCACAGCCTACTGGGTGACCTGATGTGATACCAGTGCGATTTACTGACAAATATGAGACAGTTGGGGAAAAGAGTGTTTCCTTACCTTTCCTCCTTCGCCTCATGCTCCACTTGCTCCAAATAGAGGAAAGATGAAAACCAACACTGTGGGCTTTGTTGTACGGCAGAAACCGGCAGCATTAAACTTGCATGACTCTTCACACACTCTCCCTCTGGTACCTGTTGAAGCTGGGCAGAGGAGAGGGAAAAACGCGTTTTTCCAAATATATTTCTGTTTGTTTACGTAGTGAAATGTGATAATGTTTGTCTGGAAACCGAGTTCATTATAATGTGGAAATCTGAGCGGACCAGGGTGTTGAAGCTGTTATGTAACCAAATGATATATTATCAATTTGAGCAAACATTTTTCTCTTTTCTTTGGTTTCATTTTACATTGTTACTTAGGGCTATTTGTAGTTATGTGCATTAGATAAAAAGAGAAAAAGAAATGTTAAAAATTATTTTATATTTTGATTATGTATGGCTTCTTGGCACTTATGAGACATATAACTGATGACATAAAACATGCACAGTAAATAATTTGGATAATTAAAAAAAAATCTTACAATCTTCTTGTTAGGTGTCACCAACCACAGTGGCTCATCATCCTTCATCGCACCCTATTGTTAGCACCGTAACCTCCACTGTCCTCTTATGTGGTCATTCTCTTTTCCTTCTGCCTGACAGCTCCATATTCAACATCCTTTGTCCATTAGATCCACTATCCCTCCCCTGCACATGTCCAAAACATCTCAGCCTTGCTTCTCTAACTTTGTGTCTTAATTGTTCAACCTGATCTGCCCTTCTAATTTTGCTCATTCTGGTCACTCCCAACAAAACAACTTAACACTTTCAACCCTGCCAGCTCTGCTTCCTGTCTTTTTATTAGAGCCACCATCTCCAAACTGTACATCACAGCAGGTCTCATCACCATCTTGTAAACCTTCCCTTTCACTCTTGCTGCTGTCCTTCCGTAACAAATCACCCCTGACACTCGTCTCCATCCACTCCTCTCTGCCTGGACTGCCTGTTGCTTTGACCCCAGGTGTGTAAATTCATCTTCCTTCACTCACACTTGATCTACTCCTTGCAACCTTACAGTTACACCTGTCTCCCTCTCATTCACTCATGTATTCTGTCTTGCTTCTACTGACATTCCTCTTGTCTTCAGTGCATACCTCCATCTCTTAAGGCTCACTGCCACCTGCTCTTTAATCTCACTATAGATCACAGTGTTGTCTGCAAACATCACAGTCTCCTGCCTTACCTCATCTGTCAACCTGTCCATCACTCTTATAAGCAAGAAGGGGCTCAGAGCCGAACCCCACCTTGAACTTGTTCTGTCACTCTTACTGCACACCTCACTGCTGCCTCATGTATGTCCTGCGCTATCCTCACATTGTCATGATACGTTGTGTGGCAGGCAGGGGAAGGACCCAAGATGCAGATTCACAGACACGGGGATAAACTCAAAAAACACAGCTTTATTGCTGGCCACGGGAAGCAATACAAAATAAACTAAAACTGGGAAAACTAAAGCATGAACTGTACAAGGAACCGAACCACGGGGAGAATTACACACAACATGAGGGAGAACGCGACGCCGAACAGAGGGAGACTCAGACAGAAATACACAGAGGGTAAACGAGGAAAGTGGGCACACACGGGGAACACAGGTGACACTGATAATCATAACGAGACAGGGCGGGGTGAACTGAACATGACATGTACAGGCACAGAGGTTCAGACAGGAGGAGAGAGAGCACGGGGAAATACAGACATAACGGGCTGGGGAAACATGAAACAACCACAAAGGGAGACGAGGGCTCATAAATACATAGAGGGCACACAGGGGGAAGAGAGAGCACGGGGAGAACTTAGACATAATGGGCGGGGGAAACATGGAATAAAACATAAGGAGAGACGAGGGCTCACAGATACACAGAGGGGCACACAGGGGGTAAAAGCCATGAAGGGAAAACACTTAGGGAACAACACAACAGGGCAACTCAGAAAACATGGCCTAAATAAGGAACGAAATACAAAAATACAAGGAACTAAGAATACTGGGCCCACATGGCCCAGGACCATGACATCACCCCCCCCCCCCCCCCCCCCCTAAAGGGCTGGCTCCCGACAGCCCAAACCCGAGAAACAAAAACAAAAACAGAAAACAACCCACCCAGGGCGGGAGGCGGGGGACCAGGACGGAGGGACCAGAACGGGAAACAAAACAAACAACAGAAAACACAGGAGCACATGACCATAGTCAAAATAAGGTTCAGGGGGCCGACCCAGAGCCCACAGGCACAAGAGTTCACGGGTCACACGGTCGGGGGGCCGACCAGGCGGGTGGCACAGGTGGCAGAGCTGGTCCGGAGGCCGGCCGTGCGGAAGGCAATGGCGGCGGCGGCGAGGGAGACGACGGAGCAGTTCAGGAGGCCGGCCGCGCGGAAGGCATAGGCGGCGGCGAGGGAGACGACGGAGCAGTTCAGGGGGCCGACCGCGCGGAAGGCAGCGGAGGCTCTCCAGTCTCAGGCGTGCTGGCCATGGCCTGGTGGGCACAGGACCAGTCGAGGCAGGACCAGACGAGGCAGGACCAGTCGAGGCAGGACCAGACGAGGCAGGACCAGCCGATGGCGATGCGGGGGCCGGACCAGGCGTCGCTGCAGAGGCTGAGGCTGGACCAGGAGGAGCAGAAGCCAAAGTTGGAGCTGGGCCAGACGAGGACGAAGACTCTGAGGCTGGGCAAACAAGTAGCAAACAACAATGTCGCACACATCCTGAATTTTAAGCTCATCTTTGCAACTGGACCAAACCACAATAAGTCATATGAGGAGGATTCCCTTTTTCAAAGCTTAAAATGTATTGTTTTGCATGTATAGTTATAAAAAAAAAGTTCCAGGACAGAATTTTACATTATTATCATATAGTCTTATTAATGATGCATTGAGGAGGGTTAAATTGTTATTTACCTGGAAAAAGAGGAACTGGAGTCTCTCAACTTTAAGGGAGGGGTGGTACAAATAAATGCCCTTCCTAGTTAGGCCCATCCCATAAGTGTGGTCCTCCAGTCCTCTCCTCTGCCCTGTCAGTGTTTGTTGTTGTGCTTCTGTTTCTCTCTCTCCTCCTCACTCCTCCCCCACCTGGGGGGTACTCTTTTTTGCAGTTTCCCACCTTTGGCAAACACACCTGGCAGCAATTTATTCACCTGCTGCTCATCATCTTCATTTGGGCTTACTGGGTGATGTTCTTCACTGGATCGTTGTACTTATCACAGTTAGTGTAGCCTCAGCTCTCTTTGTAATTCCTGAATCCCTCATCGTGCTATGCTGATTCTCTAATGTGTGTTTCCTCTCCTATGCAGACCCTCCTGGAACCCCTCCTGTTTCCTCTCAAACCCTGTCGAGCGAGCATGAGTGTGAGTGGACATCTGTGTAGAGTGAGTTTGGATGTGTGTTCCCTTCCCTGGATTCCCTGGAGCTCTCTTTCTTCCCACCCCCACCATATTTGCTGTCTACCTGTAAATAAACTCACTTAATTGCATTATTCAGAGTCCTGTGTTTGAATCCTCCCTGTTCGATCATGACATGATGTGTCAATCAAACACCAATAAAGCTGATGTGTATTCGTTATAGTCGTTTAAAAGTAGTTTAATCTTGGATTTGTGCCAATACTGGGATGATTTGTACATGGTCATATTGTATTTTTATATGTACAACATTTTTACAGCAAGACTTTAGAATTTACTTCGTTAAACAAGCTGGGCAAAATAAATTAAATACAATACACAAACCACTCTAAAAATTTATTGAAAGACTTGCTTGATCATTCAAAAAAAGACACGAGCACAAATCCGAAACCTGAATAAAAATAATTAACTGTGAAATATGTTACATGAATTCTAGGTATAGAACACTCTAGAGGCTAGTAAGTGGCAACATGACAAACTAAAACACTGGGAACATGAGTGAGAAAGAGTATTTTTTCAAAATTGGCACAAGCAGAGCTGATAAACAAGGTCCCCAAAATGGATTTTTGTTTTGGGGCAAGTTGACTTATTTCCACTTGTTGCTGCCTTGCATGGATATAAACCATTGTTAAAGAATACAACAGTGATACAGTTATATTTCATCAGCACGATATGTTCCTGGGGCAAGATGTTATTTAGAGTCTCAAGTGTGATTTCAAACTCTATTTGGTGCTCAAAACACTGCACGGGGGAAAGATGAATGAGACACGTCCTCAGTGTGTCCCCAAAGGTTGTATACAGGTGTCCCACATGCACTCTTTATCTGCATTACGGTTTCCTATTAACAGTTTCTCCCTGTGGATGTATTTATTATGATTATGTACATTGTAAGGGATTAATATTGAGGATAGGATTAAGCAGGAATCAGAAACCCAATTAAGCACCCCTTCATCTTTGCTAGCGGAGCTGTGTCTCTGTTTCACAGTGTGAGATCGCTTCTCCTGTTCGCTCAACACCTACTGCCCTCTATTTGTTCTGGCCCTCCTTCTACCAAACCCTCTGTCTCTGCATTTTAAATGTGCACACATCCGCTCTTGATCCGTTTCCTTTTCGTTTATCTATCCAGCTCCACCCATTTCCTCCTGCCTTCACCTTCATCCTGGTTTTCCTCTGATCTTTTCCTCCCACTGCCTTACTCTTCCTTTCAAATTTCATGTCTCTTTGAGGTAGACAGCAAATTTGCCATTTTGCCCCCAAACATACAACCCACACTATTAAACCACATCAATGATTCATTCCCGAACCGAAACTTCAATTACACTAGTAAAAGACTGCGGGAGAACATAGTGGTTCAACTGAGGGGTGAGCCAACAACGACTGCCAATTTGAGTAAGGGTGAGTGCTCTTCTGTGAGGAGAAATGGTTTATGTCTATGCATGTGTGTGTGTCAGTGTGTCATTGTGTGGCTGTGTGCAAATGTAATCCTAAGTAATCTGGCAGTACAAACCCAGGTAGCACAGAGGGTGCTGAAATGCTAGGAAGCTGTGTGTTAGTATTCCTGGCACAGCTCTAAAGGCATTAATATCACCTTTTAGCACAATATTCACAAACAAGTAGCAAGACAGTGACTCGAGAGGAGAAGAACGGTGGAGAAGAAAGAAAAGAAGAAAGAATACAACAGAAAAAATAAAGACAATCGATTGTAGCAAAGCTGGAAAGGCTGTAGGGAGTACACAAGTGTGGAGAAGTGCGAATGTTTACGTGAGATTTGGGCTTGGCATGCTTTGTGTCTTTGGAGTTGAAACAAATTAATGACATGAGTTCATTTCTCTGACTTCCTCTCACCCTCTGCTCTCTCCACTGTACAAAGACAGTGGTCTATGGAGAGAGACTTATCTAGAAGCAACAGAAGCACTCTGCATGTGTATGTACGCCCAGTGTGTGTGTCTGTGTGTGTGTGCCTCTATTTAAAAAGTGAGTGTGTCTGCGTTTGTAATCGTATATGTGTACAGTCTGGCAACATTCTGCACATGTCTGGCAAATCCACATAGTGTGTGTGTGTGGGTGTGTGCATGCGTGTTTCGTTCTGTGAATGCGTTTTCTTGGTTTATTTTAAGTCATGAATATATATTCTGATACATTTATATGTAAACTCATTGGACACTTTATTAGGTACACCTTGCAAATGTTAGGTTGCACCACCTTTTGTTTTCAGAACTGGCTTAACTCTTTGCGGCACAGGTTCAACAGGTTGCTGGAAACATTCCTCAGAGATTTTAGTCCATATTAACATGATAGCCTCACACACAGTTGCTGCAAATTTGTCAGAGGCACATCCATGATGAGAAGCTCCCATTTCACCACATCCTAAAGGTTCTCTATTGGATTGAGATGTGCTGATTGTGGAGGGAACTCATTGTCATGTTCAAGATACCAGAGATGATCTGAACTTTGTGAGTTTTATTCTACTGGAAGCAGCCGTCAGAGGATGGAGTTTAAATGAAAATAAACTAGTACTAAGGTACCAAAAGTGTGCCATGGTAATATACCCACATCATTACACCACCACTCTGGACCATTGATACAAATCAGAATGGAGCTGTGCTTTCTTGTTATTTACACCAAATTCTGGCCTTCCTACAGTAAATGGACTGGTTTTTATATTGTGCTTTACTACTCAGCTTAAGCACTCAAATCGCTTTATAGTACAAGTCTCATTCACGAATTCACACACACGTTCAGGAATGTACTTTTTTTCTATGCCTAAGTGCTTTCTATCTAACATTGATATATTCATCAGATTCAGACTCTGATGAATGCACAGAGAAACTAGGATTCATCTTCTTCAAGGTTCGACGTGCTGGGCATTCAGAGAGGTTGTTCTGCATACCTTGGTTGTAACAAAAGGCTATTTGAGTAACTGTTGCCTCCCTATCAACTTGAAGCAGTCTGGCCATTTTTCTATGCCCTCTGGCATCAACAAGGCATTTTCACCCAGAAAACTGCCACTCACTGGATATTTTCTATCCAAATAAACACCAACAACTATAGCACATACAAAGTCACAGAAACAAAGTTTCTTCCCCATTCTGAGGAATGGTTTGAACTTCAGCAGGTTTTCTTGAGCGTGCCTGTCTGCCAAAGTGACTTGAGTTGCTCCCATGTGATTGACCGATTAGTTATTTATGTAAACAAGCAGTTGAACAGGTGTACTTAACAAAGTAGTGAGTGAATATATATGGAAAACACTAGATCTTTAAAAAGTCTAAATCTTTATCTTTAAAGCAGCTGAGATTTGCTGGTTGTTATTTTATTTTATTTTTTTCAAACATCTGGGTATTTCTGTATTGGTATGTCAGTGCTTTTGTTCACTCAGTCCACAGCTATGATTCATAATTAAACATTTCAGTATTTGTACCTAAGACCTATTTTCATTTAGCGTACGTGATTTAAAATGAATTTTTATAATGCCAAATGTTTCTGATAACCTCTAGATTATAATTACTTCTACAAAAATGTAGAAACGGTAATGTTATGAAATACACTTACATGGAGTGTTCGCACTGCATTTGGGGCAAACAAATATTGCTTCCCTCAGGCTGAATTGTGAAAACGTTCCATGGAGATGCCTTAATTTTTTATCTAGTAACATCACTGAGACAAGACTTTATTTGTGCAACAATGTGGTTTCTGTCTAAATACCTGCAAAAACAGTGGCATTCACATCAGTGTTAGCAAGGCTTTGTGATTATTGTTAATTAGCCAATACTAGCTAAAGTAAACAATGAACAAGACAATATTAGAGATCAGCATGATCAACTTTCTGTCCTTACCCAAGTCAGGATGAAGATTTCTGTTGTTGTTTCATAAGAAATCCAAACAAGGAAATGCTCTTAAGTAGTAAATTATTTCACACTAAAAAGATTTTAATGATTAAATGTGAGATTGAAGTATGCAGAAGCAGAGTTTGAAAATACTTCAATTCATGCATATTTTACAAAAGGTGTACATTTTTTATACATATGAGCTGAGAACTGAATTACACTTGTTTTTGCATCACACTAAGTTTGCATTTCCCATTGTGCCTTCTGGTCTGCTATCCCTCTGTTCTTTTCCAAAGAGAATTTTGGCTGATCAGCAAATCAGAATACATTTGTGTCCTCTAAAAGACCTTGCACCCTCAGAAACAGAACAAAAGAAAAAGAAAAGAAAACACTCACTGTAGCTGTAGCTCTGCACAGAAATTGAATTCCAAAAATAATCACTTACTCCTGCAAATATAATCTAGAATCACAGTAAAGTGATATTCCGCCACACAAATATCAATCTTATCTTAAGCCAGCCTAATAAACTGTCATCTACGCTGCCACCAGTTTTTCATAACAAATCCCTCACCAACACCACAACTCATTAGCATCTTGCCTGAGGTTTAAAAAAAAAGGAGGAAAAAAAGGACATCTTCAGCCCTCCTGTGACAACAAATGTGGCTCAGTTTTCATGATCGAACTCACAAACACATTAAAACCCAGATCTTCAAGGTAAGAAGAATATTTATTTATTGTTGTTCATGAATTCTGAGTTTCCTCAGGATGACTAATGGCAGGATAGTAGTAGATTCAGTCAAGGACCATCTGTGGTGGAGAGCTGCACTGATTAGCCCAAATAGTCTCCCAACCTGCTGTGGGCATAAGCAGCTGCCAGAAAAACATGCACACATGTATCCCGACTCAGTGTGACAGTGTGTGTTTAAGCTTGTATGTGTGTGTCTCTAAACATGTTAACATACATCAAAATCTGAGCATCTGTGTATTCAGGAGAGAAGAGATGTGTGGGAATGTGCGTTTTTCTTATGTGAATGTATGCATAGATGTGTGTAATTAAGTGTGTGTTTGTGTTGGCATCCGCTTAATCACCTCCCTGTGAGACACCGAGGGTTTGTACAGGTGATTGAGGTGAAGTGTTAATCAGGACCTCTGGAAAAGTTTCAGTGAATATATTTGTGCAAGACAGAGGAAATATGCACTCACTGCCCAGGTGAATTATTGATTGTGCAGCTGCATGCATGAATATAAGTGATTAATATGTGCATAATATGCTGTTTTCCACATTAAATTCTGCAAGACTGCATTTGCACGTTGGTATCCACAAACACGTTTGTTCTTTAGCCTCTGTACTGTAAATCAAACCAATCTGGTTGTGTAAAACAGTCTCCTTCTAGAGGATTAGAAAGGCCTAATTTTCCTGCACTTTTGTTTCCTCCAAGGGTCTCAATTGACATTCAGAGAGGAGGGACTCAGTTCTAATTAGTTTGGCTGACACATTCCAAGATTCAACCAATCAATGATTCGCTAATGGGCTGTCAGTCAAATGACAAAGCCTGGGACAGGTCAGGGTCGCTAGAGGAATGCCTTAATTTCTCAGCAGAATGGGACAAAATAGGCCAAATAGGAATCCGGCCAATGAGGGCAATTACAGAAAATGATGAGGTCCAATAGTAGGACATGAGGCATAATGAGCCACGGGATGGAGGGCTGCTGTGAGCTTTTTAATCATTTAAACTTTCCCAAGGTAGAAGTTTGAGCTTGCCTGCAGCTCTTTTTGCTTTTATGTTCTTTGCTGGTCTTTGATTTTCACAGCACGTTCAGATTAATGTCTCCAGCACATTACAAGCTCGCTGTTATCATAAACACCAACAGAAAGATACACGTGTATCAAGTGACATCTGCAGATTTTCTGGTGTCTTTTATCTCAGTTGATGCGTAACACCTGTTGCTGATGTACATAAAAGACAAAGACGAGACAGATGCCGTTTTGTAGTAGGCCAGGACTTGAAAAAGCTTGTTTGGTTTTGTTTCATCGCTGTCACGAGGAAGAAAGAAAATGTTTGAATTGGAAAGTGGATAAAAAGGTAGAATTAGCAGAATCCAAGGATGAATGTACCATAGAAATCACTGTATAATCTTCAGAGGAAGCTGTACTGCATTTGCTCAAAAACCGAGCAAGCTGTCAAAGAAAAGACACGTTTTGTGTCATCAATAATATGACACACAGATTGTTGGGTGCAAAATGCGATCAAGACTGCTGGCATTTATTGCATTCTTTCTTGCTTTGTCACAAACTGAGTTTGATTGGCTCCTGAAAGTTCCCATGGCAAATCCGGTCTTTGACAATTGGACATGACTGCATTATGAAAACATTAGTTCAGCAGAAATGAAATGTTAATTTAATTGTGACATTACTGGAGGGAAATGTTTGACAGCTCATAAGCAAGTGTGACAATTAAACACAAATGCTGCTGAAACAATAGTTACTTTGCATATTTTATTTAAATGTTCAAAGTACATTTTGGCTGCGTGAGAACAGAAGCAGCACTAATGTGTATTTTCATATTTATATTCGATTATATGTGAAAGGGAACACGCAGAGATTTACTCACCTGAAAAGTGCCTTTTGATAATAATTTCTTTTGTTTCTTTGCTCCAGAACTTTAATCTTGTAAAATCAATTCCCTCGACTTATCTAATATGCATGGGGGAGGGGAGGGGGGGTAATCATAAAAGCTATAAAGTGATGGTACACAATCTATCATAGCAACAAAACACAGACATACAAAGTTAACAACTTCTAGGTGAACATAAAGGGTTCTTCACTGGACCCAGTAGACTTCATTTGCACATTAAATGCAACTATACAACACAAAATACTTTAGATCTAATTCATTATATTACAAAATAAAGAAAATACAAAGGTGGATGCACACCATTATATACATCATGTTACAGCACACAACTGACGGAGGGAGAAGCTGAACTTAATATGCAGATGTCAGAATGAATGAAAAGCTTAGAAATGCCTCCAACACCTTCATCCTCTTACCAAAAACATTAAAAAGAAAAAAGCAGAAAAACAGGGACAGGGAAATGCTAGGCAGGAGGAGGAGAAGTGACTAGTTGCAGCGCCACTTTGCTGAAAAAAGTAATGAATTTTTATGGGAAATGTGATCTTAATTTAGAGATGCACCAACACAGACCGACCGCAGGAAAATAGAGGCTACAGCAATCCTTTCAACCATGGTTTCATTTAAGTGGGATAATTAGGCTACAGCAGGCTTTAAGAATTAATTTGACAATGATATACAACACATAACGTTTGCTAACGCGTTTCTCCAGTTCAGTTGCTTATGCGGTGTCTGTAAAACATATAGGATCTGCCCTGAAAATGCTCCAATAAATAATGTTTCGATACGTCTATCTACTTTATCACACACTGCTATTAAAAGTCTGTTTGGTCTGAAATTCCACACTTTCTGTTTCTCTCTCTTAGAAAAAAAGCTTGTGTTTCTCAAGAAGCTTAATTTCTTAATTTTCATCATTATGCTCTTCATTTCATCATCATATTGTCTTTGATCCACAATATTTGCCCATTTTCATACAGTCTTTGCAGATCCATTTAAAAGTCTCAAAGTTGCATTTTATGACTGTTTCAACTGAGATTTACTATCTCTCAGATCGAAACAAATATAGAGCCAACTGTCTTTGATCAACCTGATAAGTGAGCAAAGTGTTTGTGCGTTTTCATTTCATGCCTGAGGGGTATGTGGGTTAATTACATTTTTCGCTCATTTACAGGCTAGAAAGATTAGCTATACCTTGCAACTGTTCAATTACAATTTCCTTAACTGTGGAAAAATAAATGTTCCCACTGTTTTCTCTCTAAGACAGATATTCCCCTGGCACAGCAGTATAGATTCAGCCCATATTGAACGTTGGTGGATCGGTTTCTCCACGGCGTGACCGAAAGTGGAAAAAAAGAAAACATCAGGCTGCAGAAGATGTACATGTTGAGTTCCACAGGTTAATGTCCCTCCTGGCTACAGTGAGCTGTGATAATAGGTAAGAGCTGTGCCCATTACTCCCATTGTCATAAGGGAGGCTGTACTGTGCTGAGCTGGCAGTGCTGGGTGCAGGGGATTACATTAATATAGGCCACTATGCCTCTCCCCAAGCGTTCGCAGCACTTTGCAATGTGTAGAGTGGGTGAGAAGAGGATGAAGAGGAGGGGAGAGTGGGGAGACACAGCTCACCTCAGAGTGGGAACACAGGCCAGCTGGGTAATAATGTGAGGTCTTGTATGAGGCTAATATGAGCTAATCTGTGTCTTCTATGATCTATTTCAATCTAATCAGTCACTTTTCCATGTAGGCCATTTGTCACTGCATTAACATGGGACTTGCTAATGAAGTTGACAACAGACTGGCACAGTTCCTGGCCATAACTGGCCCAATGTAATTATAGCTTCACAGAAGCACATCCGCTCCATCCAACTACTGCTACTCGTCCTTTCGTCTTAACAGTCTGAGCTCCTTTCAACTTTATCAACACACACACACCCACACAAGTGACAACAGCCCTTAACAGTATTTATGGTATTAAATTCTTCTTTGCTGTTTAGGATATTGCTCAGGATGATCTAATTTACAATACAAGGTCAAGTAAACATCCCTTAAAATCTTTGCTGCCCTTCAGTGGAAGTGGAAGCTAGCTTTAAATAGAGCAACGACAGTATGACCACTTTATAAAGTAGATGTGGGAATGTGTTAGTTATTAGTTTTTTGTATAGGAAAGAGATATGGAAAACATCTGCTTTAATTTAGAACCATATCTCTGACTACCTGCTAAATAAAAGACCATTATTAAGTCTCATTTAAAGACAGTCTTTGCCAACTCCCAAGAAAGATATTTGGGACCTTAAGCATTGAATTTGTCACCCTTTCACAACCAGCTGCTAACATTTGGTGAGCGCCAATCATTTGGAAGCTTGCAAATGGAAATAAGTTGATCTGTTGAACCAAAACAATAAAAGTTCAGGCTGTAAAACCAAAGCAATGAACTGAAATACATTTGTATGCATTGTACATGTAATAAAATCTTTTAATACAGGTTATATTTCTATTTGTTGGCCATGATTAACAATTGTTAAAACTTCACAGCCCTTTGAGCCATTGTGAATATAAAATCTCTCCTCGGCACAGCTTTGAAAACTCATAATAGTGCTTTGGATGTGTACTGCACCAAAGCTCCAGCTGTGTTTTATTTTCAGCTTTACTGTAAGACATTCATTAGTGCTCAAGAAGCTCTGATCAGCCAATGTTGACAAGAGCAATTACATTACAATTTGACCATCAAGCATAACAACATGTCATTCATGTACTGTACACCATAAACCTGACAAAACTTGATTGCAGGGTCACTCTTTGTCTCACTTAATCACTGACTCACTCAAACACTTAATCACTCTTTTTTCTCCACTTCATTCCATTTTCTCCTCTTCTTTTGTCCTGTCTTCATTTTCATCCTCCTTCCATCTTACTTTTTCTCTCTGTTCTTCATCTCTGCCCACATTTTATAGCCTCCTATTTTTAATGTACTTTTAATTTACTGTTCTCTTTTCCTTCTTGCCTGTTTTTCCTTTATTCACTCACTCACCACCTTTTCTACATCTGTTCTTTTACCTGCAACCCTAATCCGTCCTTGTCACTTGTCACTTGTATCTGGCTTCCTTTTGTCCTGCTTGCCTCCAACACCTTTGCCAGCTCCTTACTCCTCTTATACCTCTGTGTCCTGGTCTCACTCCCTCTAATGATACACTCTTTTGCTTACTTTTCTGTATGTTTTTTCCCTTTACTTTCATTTGCTTTTGCTGTTTCTCCCTTCCTTTCCCTTTTACTCCCCCTCTTCCCCAGTCAGCCCTTGCTATATATTTCTCAATGCCTCTCTGTGTCTCTTCTTCTTTCTACTCACTCTGAGCGATGGCTCTATTGATTCTTTCTGTGATGATATTGCCCAAGGACAACCATGGGGCAGAAAACCTTTTTAACTTACCTGAGTGTCTGTGTGTACAGTGTGTGTTTAGTATCTGTGTATGCATGTATGTATGTGCAACCAGAGGCAAGTTTAACTTTTAGGAGTCATCACTAATCACATGTCACAAAACAGCCTCTAGCCTTCATGGGTCCACTCTGTGTGTGTTGTGCAGGTTTTAAGGCCCGCTGAGTGTCTGCAGGTATTAGTGTGTTTTCATACAGATGAAAGAAGTTGTAGAAGTGAAAAGTTTTCTCTTCTAATTTTTCAAATCTCATGTTGGGGTGTGGCCACAAATCACCAACTGGCTTCATGGCCACACATCAAAAGCTATCAGTCTGTGTTTGTGATAATTTCTCTCTACTCTCCAAACTCTTGGAAAGCCTTCCGTACTGTTGGCTTCCACAACAGGTGGATGACTGCCCTCATAGATGCAGATGCTTCTCAAGCAGCCAGGTTGTGCCTGTGAGCCTCCTGCAATCAGGATAACACACGCTAAGTCACATGCAGGCATGCACACTGATACTAAGGCATGATACATATTGCAATGACAAAGCTCAAAGGAAGGACATAGAGAGGAGGACCACAGATGGCTACTTCAATGTCATCTAAATTTCCACATTTATAACATAAGTTTGGGAATATACAGTGCAAAAGTCTTGACCATCCTTCAGTTCTTTATATTTTGCTTCCAAGGAGTGTTTTTGAGCAGTAGTTCTCCTGACTTCCTGAAGGTCTCTTAAAAATTTTATTCAGACATCGGCTGGTTTTTTGTTTATTCTGTCTTTGTACCTGATCATTTTCTGATGAATGAACTTAACACTGACTTGCGAATCATTCGAGCATAAAAAAGACACCTAGACACCTATCTGCACATAACAGGCAGCTTAGTAAAGAACCACTTTTAAATAGTTTCTTTAGACACTTTGTTATTAGCAACCTGTTGTTATTTATTCTCGTGTCTTAATCTATAAAAAAAAAATACCAAAGATAATGTAGGTTGACAGGCATAAAACAGTATTTTTGTATTTTGCCCTAAACTTGCCATATCTGGGCATCATGTACAGTGTGTCTTTAAAACATTCCGCAAACTAGACAAGTGGAGGATAAAAGAAGAAGTGGCAGGCCTAAAAATCTGTCTACAGCAGATGAACAATATCTGAAAGCCATGTCCTTAAATCTGACACAGACCTGAGAGATGCATCTGGCTCTTCTGGTGAGCCATCTACAGTTCATCAAAGCCTCATCAGAAATGGTCTCAGTGAACGGGTGGTTGTCAAGAAGCCATTCTTAAGAAAGGGAAACAGGGAGAAAGGCTGAAGTATGTCAAATTACACAAAAACTGGACTGAATATCAGTGGCAACAGGTCTTATGGAGGGATGAATCCAGATTTAACATTTTTTGCTCAAATCGTAGGAGGTCAGAAGAGAGATACAGCAGTGAGTGTCTACAACCAGATGTAAAAGACGATGGAAGAAAATGCCCTTCAAGAAGCCCAGAGAACTATGCCTGAAGACTACTCAAAGAAATTACAACAAAGCTGAACGTTCAGGCTCTGTTGAAGAGTATGGTGATACCAAAAGTTGGCTTTTAAACTCATTAAAATTGTGGAAAATGTATTTTTGTCTTATGTACCAAATTCCCATGTATATTTATACATGGTTCAATAAATCAGTGCACCAATTTCCCATTTTCCTAACAAAATATAAAGAAAAATAAAGAAATTGAAGATTGTTGTAGGACAACTTCCTCTTGGATAAGCAACATGTTAGGGTGTGTATACATAAGTGAAAGAAGAACTGTGGTCTAAAGCAAAGAATGCACACAAAAAAACAATCCAACAACCCAAATACGACTTTTTAAAATACTAAGCCTTACCATCACAACCATACACACATGTGCAGATGATAGCATCAGATCAAGATACGAAAAGACGCCAGAGATGGAACAAACAGTAAAAAAAAGCAGTGTGCAGACTGACTTTTTTTCTCCCTTGGTGTACATTTATTTAAGTTCCCTGACATTTTGAGCTGCGCAGCAGATATTTATTCAATCCACTGAAAATGAACCTGCTGCGGTGGCTATTGTAGAAATTCCGCCTTCCGTGCAGCTATCCCGCATTAGTACTGCAGGATAGCTACAAGGAAGCAATTTGTTTTGGTTACTGTATTCCCTCTAAGTACAGCAGTGGTGCGGAAAGCATCTAAAATGTGCCTCCCACAGTTCATCTGTATTCATCCCCATGGGCTGCATTTAATTCAGTAGCATTATTTCGACGTGTAAAGTAACTATCCATAAACCTCAAAACTAATTGAAAACATTCAGTAAATATGCTGAATAAGCAAGAATAAACTCATCTCTCACCACCACTGTAAGTTAAGAACATGAAATAGGAATACGTAGCAAAATCGAATCTCTATGTAATAACTATTCACATTGCATGACTAATTGTGCATGCTCAGTACCCATATCACCTGGAAATTTGTTGTGAGACATTATTTCGCTTGAGAGCTTCCATTTGATTGATAAGCTTTCACAGCAAACGGATCACTTGTTGAAAAAGGGGAAATAGTTTTCTCGTTAATCCATCGGCATTAATGTTTTGACTGTAGAGTGCACCAGTGGTGTTTCAGTGGAAGTGGTAAAAATCATAGCGTTGACCACTGAGCAGTTCTGCCTCACATGGACCAAGCTTGTATCTACAGTAGTGAAGAGTGCCAGGGGAGTCACATCATAATTAATTGAGTTAATTGCCTTTCAGACAGAAAATCATCATTATTTACCAACTCCTTCAGGAGATTTGAAGCAAAAAAGTATTTTTTTTTCCCCGGAAGCCACCAATGACTCTCCCATTCACCTCTCTAGTGTTCGCTCAATAATTTCCATTGTTTGAGATTGTGGATTATTTATTCTAATATAATACGATGACCTTTTCTTTGTTCAAATCCCTTCTTTAAGTTATTTCCTACAAAAGTGCGTGAGCCGTTTGAAAGCCATGCCAGTTTTTATGCATAATACAATATGTTGCAACATAAACATTTGTTTGCATGCTGTTGCTTAAAGATAAACGTGGACGACCCAAGTTATGTTTAATTTGTAAACCCCCCCTGAGATATGGTGTACTATAATTGCTCTGAACCACGGGCGGTTTGGCTATTTTTCCAAGATAAGATAACACGGTGCAAGCTCTAATGGAATTCCCGCTGAGAGAGTGAGACAGAGTGCGAGGGGGAGAGAGAGAGAAATCGGAATATGTGTGATGAGGGGAAAACCCTTACTCTTTACCTCATTCATGCTGTGGCTGTTACTCGCCCACACACAGTGCATACGCACATTCTCGAGTATGTTCCTACGTTCATTCATGCTTCATCACAAACACATATGGCCACGCACACTACAAAGCACACGCGTATGCATGGCTGAGCACACGTATATGCACTCGTGCTGTTCTAACCCAATAACACAAAGTGAGAGCTTGCATAAATTGTTGTCAGTGGCGGCAGCTTGTCCCGTGAAGGTCAAAGAACTGTTTTTCAGTGAGCCTGCCGTTTGACAGATCCCTGCTTTCGCCATCTACATCTGTGCACAGCCCGACTCTTCCTCTTTGTCTTCCTATTCATTTATCTTCCTTCATCTTCACGTTCTTAAAAAAAATTCTCCTTCCTTCTGCTTTTCATTCATTTACCTTGTCACTTTCCTTTCATTCATTCATCCATTTTCAGTCCCAGCATTTTTCTTATTCTTCCTTCATGTTTTGGTTTCTTCAAAAAAAAAAACAACCCATCCTCCTTCTTCACTCTGTCTTCTTTTTTGGTTTTCTGAACCTCACTCCTTTATAGTTTCTCTCTTTGAGCCATAACAAACTTCTGATCACCGTAACCTCTCTCATTGCTGATAGAGTCCGTGATTGTTTCCTGGTTTTCTGTCCCTTTCCGTCACACTCTTTCTCTTTATGACCAACAGGCAGCACAACCAGGGATGTCAGGGTTTATCTCTAATGATGAAATGGAGGCCAACAAAAAACAGGTTTGAGCAGCTCAATGGCATGGGCTACATCCTATCGCTACTACTGTCTCTCTCTTTCCTCTTCCCTTTTTATATTATATCTCAGTATTTGCTACTGTCTGTATGTGTGTGATCTGAGGATGCTCTGTGTGTATGTCTATCAAACACAGAGCTATTTGAGGTCATTGGTGGTGCACATGCTGAAGCAGGGAGATGGAAAAAAAAATCCACAGCTTTGAACCTTCTCTCTGCTCAGCACCCTGCCAAAAAATCTCCCCCCCCTCTCTCTGCCCCTCTCCCTCTCATCATACACTACATTATACACACTGGTTAATACACACATAAACAGAAAGGCACACATGTTTAATTTGTGACCAAACAGAAGCTTTTAATCCTCAGATTTCAGTGAGGCTGTGCATATGCGCTTACAGTGGATGTGTGCATATGTGTATATGTCTGGCTTTGTAAATGAGTACGAGGGTTTGTAAGTAACTCCTTTGAGGTATGGTTTGAAATGAAAATACGTCAGAGAAGGTCTACATCCTCTGTTAACCTCGGGGTGTTTCTGTCCTGCTGATGTCAATAACCACACAGACACAGTTCCAATAAGACCTCTGCACCCGCCAGTGCAGTGGGGCAGCTGATGGTGACTGATAACTCACTGAGGTGTGGGTATAAACTGTCAGAGTTCATTTAAAGACCAGTGCTTTTATTCAACCCAAAGTGCTTTGGAAATCACCTGGGACGATTCTAAATAAGGCCCCGCGTTTAAAAACACAGACATACACCCATACACCTAGCAGGAAGACAAAGAGCACCATCTCTTTGCTACAGCTGAAGAATACACGTTTTCAATCAAATGTTAAAGCAACGAGAAACCCGGACCACACCAACACCCGTAGATGCCAGTCCCATGCCACCCCATTAAACTGTTTATCTCAAATTTACAGCTCGCCTTTCAAACATTTGGAACAAAAGGCACATCTGAAAGCAGATTATTTGAAAAAGAAACTCAAACAGGACAAATAGTATCGTCAACCTTACAAGTCTCCATCCTCCTCCTTATATTTCATTTGTTACTGATTCAGAGTTTTAAGTAAGCTGATTCTGTTTCTTTCAAAAACTCGTAATTTCTTTCTTTTCTCCATATGTCTTGATTTTTGCATGCATTTCTTTTCCCTTTAGACACTTTTTGTCGAGGGGCTAAATAATTTGAGTACAGTCAGCTTACTCAAGAAACCAGTCTGATATGGTTTGAGATCTGTGACATGACGTGCTATCCTGATGGCAGCTGTCTTTAGAAGATTTGTGCAATGTAATCATAAGGGGGTGCACCTGGTCAGAAGCAATGCTCAGGTAGGTTATGTGCTTTTAGTTCTAAGAGGCCACACTACCACCTACTATCATCTCCATCATACTGAACTGCTGATATAAAGCAGGATGCATCCATCTTGTTGTTTACACCAAATTCTGACCCTATCCAAATGTCACAGCAGAAATTGAGACTCATCAGATCAGGCAATGTTTTCACATTTTTCTGTTGTCTATTTTTGGGTTAGCCTGTGAAAACTGTACCCTCAGTTTCTCATTCTTAGTTGACAGGATTGGCACCCACAGGAGTGGCATTAACAAGGCATTTTTTACCCAGAGAGCTGCTGTTCACTGGATATTTTCCCTTTTTTCGACTATTCACTATAAACCTCAAAGATGGCAGTGCAGAAAAATCCCAGCAGATCAGGAGTTTCTGAAACACTTAGACCAGCCCACCTGGCACCAACATCCACACCATGTTCAAAACCCCTTAAATCACCCATTCTACTGTCTGTTTGAACAGGTGTACCTAACAAAGTGGCCGGTGAGTATATTTCCACTGAGAATTCCCCCCACTCCCACTGAAGCCTTTGAAGTGCTCTGAATACAGAATGTATGAATTGGAACAACCAGGGGGAAAAAAGATAAAAAAAAAAAAAAGATACCCAGGGACAAGCCTACATTACCGATTCATCACCTCCATGCACTCCTGCATTATTTCTTATGTATGAGACAATTTACCCCATCGATTAACAGTCAGTCTACAGAAGCACAAAATGTTTGGGGCACACAGGGTCACAGGGTATGAACTCACCAAGGGCTGAGAGGAGAAATGAGAGCGTAAACTGCTGTCGCCGACGGCACATGGCGCCACCCGGAACAATGATAAGCATTCATCATACAAGAGTTGCATTAATTCTAACCATTTATAATTAAGCGCTAAAATGACAAGCACTGAATAACGATCATATGTTCTACCACCTATTTATAAGTCAAGGTCAACGTTTTGAAAAGAGCAGGAAGATTGTGTTATCAGTGGCCTAATATTCCTCATATCACTATCCTCACTATGACATACTACAGTGATTATCAATAAAATCATAATCAATTTCCAGGCATCAAGCCAGCTGGAATATGTTTATAATGCATCTTTACTATCACACAGAGACAGAATGATGGCCTGCTGGGTGTTTTTGCATCACATAGCAAACAGAGCTGGTTATTGATCCACTCATGTCAACTCACTCACTCAAAAAAAAAGAAAAAAGATACAAAAGTAGCAACTAATGAGAAACGTGATTCAATCCTGGTAAATCGAATATGGGGATCCGTCTTGACAATGAAAAAAATTGTTTGTCATCTAAACAGAATTGAAAAGCATTAAGATAATTGCGCCGGGGTGTATGATATTACTGAAGAGGAGATGAATTTATATGAATTCAGAAACGCTTTGTATTTCATTCATGCGTCTTCTTCTGTGTTGGACCCAATTCACAGCTTGACTTAAAGAGAATCAATAATCCTGCGATGGAAATTTCGACATCAAAGGAATTTCTCCAACTGTAAGAATGTAAAGCAGATAAAGTAGACGGTCTCACACTTACCAATGAAGCGACGCAATTACCTCCTGCTGTTTAGAAACTGTTGCAGACCCTTTTAGACGTAGTTTATTTACCACCGGCAAGTGTTTCTAAAATTACAGTGTTACAGACAATGATTCTTGTTGCTGCATTCACTTGCGTTGTTAATGCAACTTGTCCGGTTTTACCAGTGACAGCTTAGCTAAGCCAAGAAGGTAAGTTTGTTCAGTTCCCCTAATCCTCCGAGAATAATGTCACTTGGGTCTTAGATGAAACTGTGTAGTAAATAATTTGAAAAGAACAAGGAACACGATTTACAAGGGCATAGTAAATAACTTTTATACAGGAGCTGATTGTCCTGAAATACCATAAAAGCAAACTCATCATCTAAAATCATCTAAAAGCCATATAATGTGCTTACAGCCAATGCTGCCTCATTTCTCTGCAGTCCCTGTTCCCCATTAGATTATGAAAGATTCTCTCCTCTCCTCTCCTCTCCTCTCTTCGACTTTTCTTGATAAGATCTTTACATTTCCGGAAAGACTAGCCAGTTAGTTTATAGCTTAGCATAAAGATAAAGCAAAACAGCTTAGCTGGCCATAGTGAGTAAAAGTCACCTACCAATAACAGCAACAATTAAAGCTCATTAAGTAACAAATTATATCTCATTTGTTTGATTGATAAAACAACAAACTATAAAAAATATTTTTTTGGTTTTATGTGACAGCACACCACTGACCTCCTTGAGTAAACTAGTCTAAAGGGGATACAGATCATTTACTGTCAGTAAACGTGTTAAAAAAATATCATTTAGGCATTATTTAGCTTTATGGATATCCTTTGAACCATGTTGTTGTTTAAAATATACTTAATACATACATAATACAGTAAAACATACTAAATTTCCTTAGGGATTATTAGAGTATTCTGATTCTTAAACCAAGAAAAGTGTGATACAAAATGATGTTAAGGGGTTAGTTTTATGACATAGATCAGGTTAAAATAGATTGGAGCACATTTTAGCAGCTTACAATAAAGCAGGACAGAGTAGAGTACAGCTCTGTGTCTTCACTTCTTTAAGGAAACATTTACACTACTTAAAGCCGCATTTCGAGGTTGGTGTTGTTTCTTTACACTAATTATTGTAATAGAGGCACAAAATATATTTAAGTATCAACTCAGTCAGAAAATATATGTTACTTCTTAATGATTAAATCATTAGGTGACAAAACAAAAAGGATAATGAGACTGTAGACCCCCTGGGGCATTTGATGCACAGTAAGGTTGAACATCCTTTTCTTTTAAACCGCATGGCTGGTGCAGTTAAGAGTCTTTTCACATAATTTTGCTGCTGTGGAATCAAGACAGCTAATGGTGGAACTGCCCTTTTCTAACTTTTATGCTAAACATTTTCCCCAAGTTCTCCAGACTAAACAAAATGTAATTTGGTGTCTTCATGCTCTGCATGTTTCTGCAAAGTGAGAAGAAAGAATACAACTAACAGGCAATAGAATAAATTTAAATTATGACATAATAATATACTGAGTAAGTAAAAACAGTTACGGAGCGCAGCATAAACTAGGATTATAATACAAAATGTAAAATCTGTAAACTGACACCAATTATTTGATATTTGATACCATGTTTTTTTCAGTTTACTGACAAAACATCATATTTTTTTGCCTTTAAGGCCATATTTTAGTGCAGGTGCAGGGACAGTATAGGATGAGCCCCTGAATGTGGTCAGAAAAGTCTGATACAGCAACAGAGAGCTAAGATAAAGCAGATCCCCAGCCTTCTGAATACCTCAGCCTATCAGCACTGCTGACAAAACACATGGCGATGGCACATAATGAATATTGATGCATGTGTATGCACATTACCACACATCCACATCTTGGTATCATAAAGAAAGGCAAGGATAGGCGTGCCCATGGATGGACACATATGTACATGCGCGCACACACACACATGCACACAGGCCAACAGAGGATAAGCAGTTGATGACCCTCAGCTAGCTCTTCTTATCAGTCTAAGCTGGTCTTGGCTTAAGGATAAGCAAAAGGAAACGACTGGAAGGGACACTTTGGATAGATATAGAAATATTGTAATGCAGAATATCTGTGGCTCTAAGTGATTAACTTTGCTATTTCAATAGTGCCGTAGAGCTTCCTCCTACACACCCGGTGTTAAACATTTGTGACTTGATCCGGGGGACTGGCTGTCTGTGCATGGTGTGGCATATATAGACATGTTATATATTACACCTATAAAGCTCTGGAGAGTATTTTACTCACAATCACACTTTTTATTACAACATACTGAAAATGAAGTAGTCAAGAGCTTTTTTGGCCCTTGAGGTTTAAATTTTTCGTTTGTGTATTAAATTTGCCAAAGACAGATCAGCCAGTGGATTGAATCAGAGGAGTAAAAACTGTCCTCGAATTTCTCAGCCACTTAAATCCCACACGAGCAGAACTCGCCAAAGCATCACACTCATTTCAGCAGCCACTAGTGAACTTGCAAATCCCCTTTCTTCTGCTTCTTGCAGCTTAGGGCTGCAGAGCAAGCCGAGTGGCGGGCAACAGCACAAGCCTTTGAGGTATTCAAACACACACATACATGACTGGAAACATGAAACAGCCTCTGTTGTAGTCCACTGACAGGTAGGGGTGTGCATTTTTAGGTGTATTTTTGTGTTAGTTCTAGAGTGTACCCATTGTATGACTACTTACACAAACATATGCATATGCATAAGTCTGCATGTGTAAATGCATAAGAGTCTATACATTCAATGGAAAGAGCTATTGTGTGAGACTTCAGCACCATTTCCTGGTGCCTGCTCAGCGCTGATAAGGACACGATCCTCTCGAGACTTAAATGCACTGCAAATTGAAGAGACAATTAGTGCTTTGTTGTTTTACAATCAATAAAGTTGCTGCACCACAGTTAAAACAGAGAAGTCTATTGAATGAGCAAGATGATAGGTCACTTTTGTCACAGTGGCCACTTATACAAATGCCTTTATAACAGGTCTGCCAAGCCACAATTGAGCTGATTTTTAACTAAATTGTGTATTCCTCTGCCACTCAGTAATTTATGAGCTTCAAACTGGCAACGTGAGGCCTGATTTATCCCCTACTAGCTTGAATATCCAGCATTAATCTCCGGTGCTGGACAGTCTCCCAAGTCTCATTAATTGTCAGCACTTGCCACCTCTCTGCACACTTTTATAACAGTATCACCCCAGCTGCTTTCTGTTGTTCTGAGAAACAAACAGACACATTGGTCATTGTAGTTGCACTGGATCAGTGACCAATCCATCTCCTATCTCTCAAATAATTGCTCTCTCAATTTATTCAGCCAGAGTGAAGCCCCAAAGAACGAAGGCCCGTTACTCCTGTCTACCTTTCCTCTGTTTGTCTCCTTATGATCCCCCAGGCCAAGTTCAAACTGTGAATTACTAAAGTCCTTGAGAAAGCCTGATTCAGAGAATTCAGTGTCAGCTGCACAGCCCTCCTGCGTGCCATTGTGATCCTTGGCCCGTCCATCTATTACTCCCCTTTAGACAACTCCACCTCTGCTCCCTTCCCTCCTCCTCACCAGCACTTCTGATACTAAATCACTTCCAATAGTTATCTCAGCCTGCAGGAGGCAAGGAGAAGAAAGGAGCAAAATTAATTTAAACTAAAAACAAAAACTATTATGTCAGCTGCACACAAGAGAGAGAAATGTTGATTTCAAGCATTTCATGATTAGACTTCACCTGTTCCTAAAAGAAAAACTGCTGTTTATAGGCTATAATTCAGTGAGGATTATCATCTCAACATCAGATAACTTTTCTATCGGATAATAGGTGGTTTGTTGTTGTTGACAACTGCTAATTAATGTGCTATTTTGTTAAATACAATTTAAGGAGTACTTTACCCAGGATAATAAAATTATTAGTTACAAACTTTGATGGCTTATCTAAAAATACATCCACTTTCTACATGTAATGATTTTTGATTTCTGAGTGTTTGTGATGGGTGGTCCATTTAAGAGAGAAAAACGTAAAGAACAGAGCAAAGAGGACAGTGAAGAATCAGAACCGATGCTCATTTTAAATTCTGCCTTGACCACTGGGTTTTCACTCATTCCTCCTCTCTGCAGCAGTTTGACAGACAAGCCTCTGCAATTGTATAAAGGTGTAGCGAAATGTGTCATCCGTCTTTCCTGGTGGACCAATGTCAGCCTCAGTCTCATATGAGATGCTGTTTGTGTGACAAACGGCCCTGAGGCGTGCCAGCTAGAACAGATCAGGGGCAGAGGGAGGGATGCGGGCCATTTTGATATTAGGTTGATGGAGACACTGCTCTGGTTTTCCACACGGAGGGCCCACAGCCAGATTTCTTCTTCTGAGAAATGAATTAAGCTCAATCCCCCATACACAGGAGACGGGAGGTTTACGGAACTGAACAGAATCAAAGCAAAAAATCTTGCAGGTGTTGTTTTTTTGCACAAAAATTGATTGATGAGGTGTGAGATAAAAATTTCCTTTGGCAGGTTTACTCAGGCTCATTTTAAAATTATATTATCGGAGCTCCACGCTGTATTGTGTGGTATTTGCCTTGAGTCTAGTCTATTTCACATAGGACCTGGCTGCCAACTCTGTATATATGTGTGTTTCTAATCTGTATTTATCCAAGGAGGGTTTGCTCAGCACTTAGGCTCTTTATGCAGTAACACTCTGCTTCACATTTATTTAGCCAGTTAAAAACATTCATATCTAGGCAGTTTCAAGAACACTTAGAGTTGTAACATGTCAGCTGCTTAACTGTTTCAAATAACGCAAAAAGGGAATATGCATCTGATATATGCTTCAGGACATTTTGATAGTAATTGTTAAGGGAAAAGGAGAGTGTTTATTTTCTATTTTTCACTGCCTGGGTATCCTAGCTTGCCTTGCAATCTCAAGTGGCAACTTTTCAAATTCAAAAACATTCAAGATCTGACATTATGCAATGACTGCAGTCACTTCGGGACAGGCCCAAAGGAAGTGATTATTATTGGCTGGAACTTGGTGACAAAGCTGGTGTGATCTTAAAGCGTGTGGTGGAAAAAGTCATTAGGATTAAAAGACCCAATCAGATGCTAATCATCTGATCTTAGGGGACAAAATGGGGCCTTGTTTGTCTGCTACAGTTGAAGCCACACAAATAAGACAGGAAGGAAGAGGAAATGAGCTACACGTGCACAAACTCTATGCACACACACACCCCAACAGCATAAGAGGGCAGGTGTACTAGATGCCCTGCCATGGCTGACTGACTAGCTGACTGGCAAGGTCACACCGATTTGGGATGAGTATGCTGGGCATCACTGAACCCAGCACTGACAGGGGGAAGGCTGCACGTGCATGCTCGCAAGCACCCACACGAGCCTGTGGGGATTTCTCCGGCTCTCTATCAGACACACACACACACACACACACACACACACACACACACACACACACTTCTAAACACAAACAAGCAAAGACATACACACACAGAAATGCATGAGGGCAAAGAAGCCTCCATGATTAAATTGGTTTATTTAAGAGGGAGAAAGCAGGGTTGGCAGTCAGGGAGCAAAGGCAGATAGGGGGTAAATACATTTAAATGCATTTGTAGGGTTTTATGAACGGGGGGCTGGGGGGGGGGGGGACAAATAAATTCAAGTTTTTAAGGATTGAGGTAGGATAAAAATAGGCAGAGGAACATAAGACGTGACTAATGAAATAAATACTTGCAAAATCTGCACATACAATATGCATAGGACTCATGTCCTATGTTTGTGCACGCTACAAATTAAAGCGCTACATGTACACATGTGCACACAGACATATAGGGAAATTGTTGGAGACAAGCTGGTGGTTAAGGCTGGCGCAGATCCCAACTGCCTCTTTGACAGGCAGCTAAACCGCATTAGCTGAAACAATGGAGCACTCAATCTTATCCACGTTCCCCAGAGAGTCCCAGATAGGGGTAGAGGGGTGAAAGGAAGGAGATTTAGCCGACTTTACATGGGGGGTAGAGGGTGAGGGTGCTTGGGCTTTAGCATGACCCCTTTTCCACACTCCTGTCTGTCAGCTGGTAATTGAGGAATAGCAAAGTATAGGCCGGTGCCTGAGTCAGTGGATAAGTAATGATCTTCTTGGGTCATTGACCTCCGTTCATTATAGTTAATCTTATCTGAAAAATAAATAATGAAATTCACCTATGAGGCCACACTGAAGTGGATCAGTACTCTTGACAATGCGTCAGCACTCATACTAAAAAGTGTCAATTCCTGCCTGTTTGAAGGATACCAAAAATATAAAGCAGCTGTGTGAAGGACACAGCTGCTTTATATAAAGTGTGTCTGATACTGAATTTTATGGGCAATGTCAATAACATTTTTTTTTTCAGGATTGAAACATTCAGAAACTCCTAGAAATATATACCAATATAATATTCCACCGTTGTTGATGCAGATTTCCCATGAACACATTGCTTGTCTCACTGTCAGCATCTGGTTATCTTACTATAATGGACAAACTGCTTATGATTGCACAATTTCTGTCACGGACCCGGTTCCGGGGACTCGGGGTTCGTGAACAGTGTGGACCTTTATTGTTATTAGTGTATTGGATGTATGTTTGCTGCACTGTGCTCTTGTGTGTGTGTGTGTGTGTGTGTGTGTGTGTGTGTGTGTGTGTGTGTGTGTGGCTGGAGGATGAAGGACAGCCACCTGCAGGCCTGATGGGTGTGGCCCTGCCAGCTGCTGGTCACGCCTAGCTTACCACACACCTGCTTCTGATCAGGATCGTCGGGGGAGCTACTTAACAGAGCGATGGAGCTTCCTCCGGCGCAGGATCGTTGAGTTAGACTCCATGTCAGTGTTTCTAGTGTTGTTAAAGTGTATGCCTGCCGGAGTTGGTGCCATAACGGCTGTGTCTGTGTTTTTCCCCAGGAGGACAGCGGAACACAGGACTGCAAGACACACGGGGTGTGTGAAGGCACAGGGGCAGAGAGCACGGGATACCAGCACTTGGGAGAAGACACGTCACGGGAGTCGAGGGAGCACTTTTGGAGATTTAATGTGTGGTGTACAATTACCTCACTGTAAATAAACCCACTGTTCATTCCATTAAGTCTGCGTTTTGGGTCCTTTCTCCTACATCCCCCACGGTCTGGCTGGCAGACCGTGACAATTTCTTAACTACTCCAATGATCTTTTCCGGTATACCTTTCTGTCGCTGCGATATTTAAAATAAAGGTAGAGGTGTTAAGGTGTAGAGGTCTCCTCATGAAAACAAAGAACTTTAATTACTTATCCAAACCTCAATCTAGATTTTTTACACTATTTTTTCTTCCAATTTTGTTTTTTAATAATCATATTGCTATACTTCTAAAATGGAAAATGTGACATTAGCAGGCGTTTGGAGTTTTGTGTTTAAACCGATCGAATGAAGCTCTCCTTTTAGATTAGTTTTGGTGCCTCAAAGCACAGGAAAAAATCTTTAGCTACTAAATGGTCCATAAAGTTAAATGGTCAGTGTGCTAACTGTCATTTGGTGCAGGGCATGTAGTATATGGTGGAAAACAGCCAACTGCTGTTCTGGGAAAAGGGTTATGAGAGCAGTGAGAAAAGTAATGTTTAGGGATATAACACCAAAGAAATTAGTTAATGACACGCAAATGATAGCCGGAATTCACTGTACGATTATTTTTGATTAATGTGTTAAAATTTTCCATTTTAGAAGATATAAATCTGGGCTTACTTGATTTGTGAATTCAGTCACCCATACATTCACTGAGCTGGTGCGTAAGCTAGCTCAACTTAAAGAATGAAAGCAGCTAGCTAGCATGGCTCTGCCTGCAGCTTCCTTTAAAGTAGGAAAATGTAAGTGCTTTAGCTCATTTAGATGATTTAAGGTTCTGGGGAAACTTAATGTATATGCTGGAACAATTTCTTAACCAGTGACAGATAGGACTTTTTATGGCACTATTCCAACAGTCTGTCATCACAATAATTTTGCCAGGAGTGTTACCATCATGCTTCTGTTTATCTGCACACAGTACAGATATATATGCCATGCTTAAAACCTGCCTGCAGTCACAAATTGTTGCTCGGACTAAGTCAGACATGTCCTGACTTCTGGACCTCATTTAACACACAGAGTCGAACTATCCCTTTAACTGGTCTAACGTAATCCTGTGGTTCACATATGGCCCAACTTCAACTCAGTCCACTACTGCAGAGCCTCTCATCAAAATGATTTACGAGTCACAACATGGCTCCTTCTCCCTATATCTCTCCATCTCTCTCTCTTTCTGTCTCACTTCCCAACACATTCCCATCTCCTATATTAGATAATGCACAGCCCACCGTGTAAAGAGCAATAGATTATTCTATTCCTGGTGACAACAGGGGAGAGGGGAGGGGAAGAGGAGGATTATAAAGAGCAGAATGATGAGGAGGCTAATTTAAGCAGTTTGAAAATGCCGGAGAGAGGAGCTGTATGAAAGGAATAGGACGAGATGGGAAAGACGGAGCTCAGGTTTAGAAACAAGTTCATGTGCCAGCTGACAGGTAGCTTCAAAATATGTTTGTATACAAGAGTTTCAGAACATGTATTTTGGAAAACACCCCTTTCTTAATCCACCCTCCTAACCCCTGGTAGCTACGTAAATCTCTTCCCAGCATTAATGAAATATTATGACAAATCCTGTGAGTGCATTTACTGTGTTGACAGAATCTGCGCTCCTCGGTCCCAGAGGGTCAGGATGAATTATATATCACCTTTGTTTCCATTTGTCTCTCCCTCCCTCTTTATCCTTGCTTGTTCTCTAGCTGTAACTTTCTTCCCTCTCTTCAGCCATATGGGGAACGACACATGTATCTCTCATCTTCTCCCAGAGAGCGACGGGGTTCTACCACTCTGTTATGTTCTGTGTGGTATGTAGTTAGCAGAGCCAGTGGTGATGTATTGAGTGTAATGGCCAACAGCATTTGCTGAGATTAATTGATACTAATGGCTAACACAGTTAGTGGTGAGTGATGGCTGCTACACTGCAAACACATGGCCAACTCTGCTCCAACTGCAGCAACATGCTCCAACTGCTCTGCCATCTACAGTGCAGTCAAATCAAAGAGATATGTGTGTGAGACCATAAAGTAGCACTCAGCCACTTACTTCACTAGTGGTTTTACTGAAGACTTTTGTCACAGTGAGATCCACTTCCTGACAGCCAAAGGCTAACATTAACTGGTGTTCAAATAAAGTTAATTAGTGGAAACCCATTTTAATGAGAAAAATTATGAGCCACCAAAGCAATTTCACAAAAAAGACATTTAAAAAAGCACAATACCAAAGAAGTGAAGGTGTTGTGCAAACGTTCATATAAAAAAAATCAAAAAAACAAAATGGAAATTGCAGGAGTATGTCAATCAAATGATCTAATAACTCAGCAACATTATTACAGGAAGTGATGTGAATGATGGATGTACACAGTGGAGGAGAATAGAAAATGTAAGTGTAATCCATCTTAATCGTGTCTGTGCAATATCCCAACAAGAGATGCATGTTCACGCCAGGCATAAATCCAGGGATGTATAACAATTTTCAAAAGTACAGCTCCGCGGCTGCTGAGTGAGCCCTCATCTGGGACTCTCCTCAGCTCTTTCCGGGACAGTGGCGCAGCTGCCCCTCTGTTGGTCTTCCTTGGTCTCTTGTGTTCTGGGGGCCTCTGGATGTCTGGAGTTTTGATCTCCTCCACACCTGCTTCACGCCCTGGAGGATGGGGCTGTGGCCCCCCCACACCCTCTAGCAGATTATTACATGAAGGAACCTTTTAAAAAACAAAAAACAAGCGCGTCCATGCTCACAGGTGTACACACGGGTGATCACACCCACAAACTACACCCTTTTTGGCTCCTACCTCAAAGCACACTGTGTTCTGTTGATCTTATGTGCTGCACAATAATGTTTAACATTTAGTATTTACTGTCATATTCCCATATATCATTGTGATGTTGTTTATTCTATTACTCTTGTTCTCTTCTGCTTGCTTTCTTTTTTCTTTCTCAGCAGGTGATCCAGGTGATTGATATATGCATTTTTTTTTCTCTGCCCGTTCTGTTGGTTTTTGTCTTTTGCCCTTCTCCCCCGTCCCTCTTCTCAGCTGTTTCTCTTTCCCTCTTTCTTTCTCCCCTTCTTTCCCCCAGTCAAGTCTGTCCCGTATTCAGTAAGTGAAAATAAAATAAACAATAAAAGGTGAATCAAATGGACCATTACGGCAAGGCTGGGATGGTCAGTTTGGTAAAGTAAATCCGTTGGGCATCTTTCTTTGCCTTTAGACAACAATTCTGATGGCAAAAGAGCCAAACGGGACAGGCCAAAAAAAAAAAAAAAAAAAAAAAAAGTTGGAACAAGCTGAAAATACTCCAAGGAATAAATGTAGGTAAAGTGGTTAAAAAAAAAAAAAAAAAAAAAAAAAAAAGTACAACTAAGCAGCAATTTAAATTTGGGAGCTCTGCACTAAAGTCTATTTGAAAGAAAGGATCTTTCCTTTTAATGTCTTATAATTGCATAAGGAAATGTCAGCAAAAGTGTGCCTATGTGCCTAAAATACATCCTTTAGTTTTACTTAACCAAACTTCACCATAATTTATGTAATTTAAACATTGCTTTGAGAAATACAGTACTGTGCAAAATTCTTGACCCAGCTCTTATTTCTGTATATCTAGCTTTCCTATCATTTTTAATTTTTAAGTGGTGTTGAGCGAAGATTTTCTTTGGTTATTGGCTACTTTTTCAGTAACTTTCAGTCCACTACATACATATATTTATATATAATATATATTTTGGATTCACGCAGGAGAGATTATATAGCTCAGCTGGCCTGGGAACGCCTTGTCGATGTTCCCCCAGAAAGGCTGGAGGAGATGGTTGGGGAGAAGGAGGTCTGGGCTGGGATTTTGTTTTTTAAGCCATTTAACAATGACCTTTGACTTATTCAAGCATAAAAAACACATAACTCAAGGGGTGTTGTGTTTACACATAAAAGACAATTTAAAAAAAGCTTTGAAATGTCCTCCCAAAAAGCCTTTTTAAAGACTGCTTATGTATATTCAAAGAAGGCTTGCCAAAGAGAGTTCAGGAGGTGTTGAAGAACAAAGGTATCCGTAACAATATTGACTTTCAAGTTCACTGGAATTGTATAAAACCCCTTTTTTAAGACTTATATGGTTTATTTTTTATGTATCTTTGCAAATGTGTAAATAAATTGCTGCCCTTGTTTCTCAACTTAATATCAAAATATAAACGTCTTTGCATAGTTCTGTCAAATGACCAAGAGATGCATAATGGAACAACAGAGACTGTCACTATGCAGAAAAACATAACTGCAGTAATTAAAATATAGTTAATAAATGACCCAACATCATAAAAAGTCAAGTTGATACTTTATGTTCTTGATAACGCTTTTGACGAGCAGATGCTTTGTGTTTAACATTTAAATGATGCATACTCGTTTTTTCCTCAACACATCAACTGTGAAGCACTTTGATTGAAATCTCATCAGTGCAAGTCACGTCACTGTTGGAATGATCGTCTTCTCCTCCGCTTCTGGCTCCTGTTAATCACAGAATGTGACTTGACATCTATTTGAAAAAGTACCCATCATTCCCTTAGGCTGGGGATGACTCATCCAATATGGCTGCCACTCCATCACAGTGGGCTGGCCTAAAACGCTAACCTTCTTCTTCCAATCACTTTATCATTGCTTCTCTTCACCTCCCCACTCATAACTCATTCTCTTCCAATGCAACTCCACCTCTGAACTGGACGACTAGTCCGGGTTTTCAGAGACAAAGAGCATGTCATTGGTCTTCATCTCTTCCAGCTGACTGACTGACAGCTCTGACAGCATGAGGGGTTAGAGAGGAGTTACTCTCTTGTGCTTCCTGTCTTCTGTGTTCAAATGCCCTGTCCACAGGCACACACACAAACATGCTGCATGCACTGCCCCCTCCCCTCTTTCTCTCCCTAGGAGGGATAGAATCCCATCATCCCTCTGTGTCAGTGTCACTGTTGCAGTCCTTAATCCATTAGCATAATATTCCCATCCCCTTGCCGCCTGACTCAACCAGTATCTTACGAACTGCTCAGGGAATCATAGTGGGATTTTCTCTTCCCATGTTCAGGACATTTCTTATTTTTTGACTCTTTTTTTCCATGTGGTTTCCCCCGTTCATGCATGGATACTCCCTCACTTTTTTCCATCTTTGATTTAGTTACTAAGAGCAATCTATCTATATCCATCCATCTTTCTATCTATGCATTCATCCATTTCTATTAGGCAGTTGAGCTGGAGAGTTGAGGGGAGAGACAGAGAGCGATATGAATGACACAGAGTAGTTAAATGGTGGGAGAGATGAAGTGTAACACTTCTTATATGGCTGACTGGCTTAAACCACTTACCCCAATGATCTATGTGTTTATCTAATGTGTTTTTATCCCACCACTTTTACACTAATGTGATGCACACAGACTGTGTCTCATAAGGTTGGAGATACTATCTGAAGATATACGTTTGTGTTTTTCCTTCTTTTCTTTCATTTCTTTCATTTACTCACCACTAAACACACTGCCTGTGCATCCATTAATACATTTTGGATATAAGATTAACCCAGTAAAAGCAAGGTAATCTACAATAAAACAAAAGCCTACAAAAAGTCAGTGGTGTCAGCTGCAGATGGTGTAATGGTAAAGACATTTTTAATAGTCTAACACCACCAAGTGCATGCAGCAAACCCCTTTGCTGTCTTGAATGGAACAAAGTATAAATATTGATCTGAAACAAAGTAGTCTCTTTTAAAATATAACAAAGCTACACTGAATGACTATAACTCAATAGCTCTGTTGGACCCAAGTGAAAGTCATAAATGATTATCTTCAGTGGAAGGTTTTCTCTTTGAAGCAGCTGAAAGAAATATTGAAACTGCATTAACAAGATACATTGCTATTACCCAAAAAAAGAATAATCTGATACCAACAACTTTGGCTTTTCAGCAGCTTTTTGTCCTGCTGATACATTTAAGTCTTAGTCTTTCCTTACTGTTTTTTTCCCCACAGTACCTGGTGGAGTTTTTTTTTAAAGAAGTATGCAGTCTGTGTTAAATTTTGATATGCAGGGTGAGGTAATACTATCGAGCCCACATCTCTGATGTCAAAATTTTCTCAAAGTAAAATCCATTGACCTGGAAGCTATGACAGATACATTGAAAGTAACACTGCTTTCAGGATACTTGTCGAGAAACGTTTTCTTTCAGGCTGAAAATAGCATAGGCCTACCTGATGAGAGGCCATTTCTGTTTAGATATTCTGATCATACCTGATCTGATGAGATGTGCTGAAATAAATAAAATCTGAGATTTGTGCATCTGTGGCAAAGAGCAATGGGCAAAACACGCAATAAGGATGTAGCCCAAAGATGCCATTACAGTCAGTGACCTTGGGGTATCTGAAAAGTCTCAGTCAGTTTCAGTCTTCCTCTCAGAATGATTGCTATGCTGCTGCCACGTCACTGAGTGATGTGAGTGATGGAGGACTTACTTAACTCCATCCAGCAAGGACGGGTGGAAGGAAACACCTTGTCATACAACACCTGAATGTAAACGGTGGACCAATGCTGTGCTTTATCGCCCCCTGTTGATGATTTGGATCATTAACTAGTGGCTCCAAGATTGAGGGATCTTTACCATGATGTTAGAAGTCCCAAACTGTGTCTACATGTAACAGCACAGAGTAACCAGCAGAAATCATACTGAATGTGGGTGTAGATCAAAAGTGGGCATGCATCTAAGACTCATAGGTATGAAAAAATGAAGCTAATTTCACCTGTTTGTGAACTACAGGAGGACACAGTAAATTTCTCCCAGGCTTGTAGTACACTATATGGGAGAGGTGACAGAGAGTTAAAAGCCAGGCAAAAAAAGAGAAAAGATGCCGGCACAGAAACAAAGGAAACAAAAGAACAGAGTAAAGTGACTGGAAATACTTCCTAACACACCCTGGTACAGCAGCCAAATAAACAAATCTACTCCAATTTGCTTTAAGGAAAAGGCACTGTATATACATGTGGACAATAAATTAGAGCAGAAAATCCAGGAGAAAAATAAACAGCTATGATATTTAATCTGCGATGACTGAACAATTTTAATCTACTGAGATCATCATCATTTGTTAGGTAGAGCCCCCAATTCCTGTGGGCTATCATGTTGTATGTTGATACATAGATAGGCTCCTTCAGCTGAACACTGAGTATGTGGTTCTGATCTCCCACCCTGCGTCGTCACATGACAAAATTAATCAGTTTACCTTACACCCCAAGACAACTAAGTCACTTTACAGGCAGAGGAAGCTGGCGTTTAGGTGGTAAACAAGACCAGCAAACATAAAATGCTCATTGTCAGCCACAGCCTGTATATGTCAAAAAAAGGAAGAAGGAGACGAGTTGCACAGAAGGTAGCTCCACATATTTGATTTGACATATTTTTAAGGTGGATTTCCTAACTAACACAGCCCCCGATGGATTTGTGTCTACTTCTAGAATCGATCCTTTGCTTGTTAGGTGAATGTGTGAACCACTGCACAACATATAAAATTATTACTGACTGTTCTTGGGTGATGCTGAACATGTAGTGCTGATAAATTGGACTGCTGTCACAGATAGACATTCAAGGTTATTTCACAGTGTTGATTGTGCTAGCGGTCTTGATCATGCCTTGTGTCTGTTTGCCCAATAAATTAAGATGCTGAGCTTGTCCTCTTTCCTTAATTAGCATCTATATAAAGAAGATTACTTGTCATGTAGGGCTTAGTTCCAGCAACGATAGAAAAAGATTTATCAAAAATGGTAAAATTTACGCCAGGAAGAGTCTTTTTTTTTTTAACCAAACCCCCCCCCCCCCCCCCCCAAAAAAAAAAATAATAATAATAAATTAACATGTAATATATAGTAAATTAACCGATCTACTTTTGTTATTTTAAGGGAAATAACAGGCGGTCACACACAGAAAATTATATACAGTAAAAATATAAAAGTACATAAAAATTGTGGATTTCAAATAACTTTATTATCCCGCAACGTATCACACAATAATAGAAGTGCGGAAAATAAACGTAGCGATATAGTGAGGAATGTGTACCTTAACTCGGGTCTTCTTTTATTCTTCTCCAACTTTTTATTGAGGGATTGTTTCGTTGGAGACGATGCACCTTTCTGCCAGTCCGTTTGAAGAGAATGCAGAATGACCAGTAGATGGCAGCAGGCCTCTTGTTAAACATTCTGTGCTTCAATCTCAGCCACCTACACAGTCTGCATCACTTGATCCGGTAAAGGGGAGTGCACATTTTGTTTTTTGGAAATAGCAAACGTGATTTTCTGATTGGCTGAAAGTTTTAGGCTAGTTTTTTTTCTTTACTGAACTTCCCCTTATAAAAGGTATCGTCATATTAAACCTTTCTTTTGAAGTACGCAACAGATCTCATTTGATGGAATTATTCAATTGGACGTGGACCGGATTATCTTGTGTGGTGGAACTGATTTAACGCTTTATCACTTACATTTCTGTTTTGTCATTTTACTCAGCTTTAGTTTTAGGGATTCTTACGGTTTCTGAACTCGGGACAAGTGGTCTTTACTCGCAGTTTTCATCATGGCAAACTCTTGTCTCCAACTGGGCGGGTTTCTCCTCAGCTTCCTCGGGTGGCTAGGTATAGTGATCGCCACATCCACCACTGACTGGGTGAATATTTGTAAATACGGTTTAAACACCTGTAAGAAGATGGATGAGCTGGAGGCCAGGGGACCATGGGCGCATTGTGTCATCTCTACAGGGCTCTACCACTGCGTCTCCCTTACACAGATCCTGGATCTGCCAGGTAGACACTGCTCCGTCTACGTTGTCTGAACAGCACAGTGTTTGTTTATACACGCTGAGTTATTCTCTTCACTTGAGCTCATGCGGTTTGTTACACCATATTTTTGACACTAATTATTTTATTTCCCGTTATCTAACTACAAGTTCTTTATAATTTCATTCTTTTTCATCTATTGATTCATGAGTTGATTGTCAAAAAAACTGCATTGTTTTTTATGCCGTGTACATTCCTCGCATAACTTTCCTTTTCTGCGTCTATAGCCTACATCCAGACTACTCGTGCCCTGATGATCACAGGTTCAATCCTCGGTTTCCCAGCAGTGGTTATGCTCCTCATGTCCATGCCCTGCATCAACCTTGGGAGTGAACCCCAGAGCTCCAAGAACAAGCGTGCCATCCTGGGAGGAGTGCTTATACTCATAGTTGGTAAGAGATTAGTTAATATACACGTCAACATCTCTTTGAACCTTCCTGATTCTGACCACTTTTATACGTGCACCAGATGCTTACAAGCTGTGGCGAGCACAGGATGTTGAATTTGACTGTTTTCCTCCCTGGGGTACACATGCACTCCTATATGTTCCTGTTCCATTGAACCCACCCCCAAGGTTCCATCACATTCCTCTCCTCCACCTACTCGTCCACACCCTGTCTTTGTCCTGAACAACATGAACTCTGTGCTTATAAATATTTCACTGGTGCTTTAGCATTTCCAGCGCCTGTGTCCCTGAAATGAAATTTCAACCCTAGTGACCAAATCATTTCATACTGCCCATTTTTCTCATGACAGATTTTCTTTCACCATGAAGCTCAGATTTAATGAAGCTAGTAAAAAGTTTTCTTTAGCTATCAGGAACATATATGGGTATGCATGTTTTTAAATACTTATTGGATAGCATAATTAAAATTCAGTGGGCATGTTTCCTTATTGTAACTATACAGTATCTGTATTCTGTTGTCTGTAAAACTATAATCCACATTTTATCTTTATATCTGTGCTTACTTCTTTACATAAGTAGCCGTATCATTTATATATCTTTGATCGTGTTCACTTAGAATTTGTTCTTGTATGTAATGATACTGGATATAGGATGGATTTAAGTGCACTATTTAAATGTAATTTTTTACATTTAGACATTGTTTGTTTTACACAGGCTTTTTGGGATGAGTTTAAATTCAAGATTCGGTTCTCATAAAATCTAATCATATGTTTTTTTACATTAATTTCCTGTTTCTAACTGAACATTTTGTCTGTCTCTTTCTCCTCAGCAATCTGCGGTTTGGTGTCCACTATTTGGTTTCCCATTGGGGCCCATCGTGAGTATGGCCTCATGTCATTTGGCTTCTCCCTCTATTCTGGGTGGGTGGGCACTATTTTCAGCCTGCTCGGTGGATCCATCGTCACCTGCTCATCCGATTCCTCCTCGTCTCGCTCCTACCAGGAGAACAACCATTTTTATTACTCCAAACAGGGAGGCAGCAACCCACCAGCTGCGCCCTCCACCAATCATGCCAAAAGCGCCCACGTCTAAGATTGGAGATTAAGCCCATGTGGATTGTTGATAGCAGTGGTTTGTACATAGAGACCTATCCACGAGTGTTAATATATCCCCGTTTATTGCAGTAATCTTTACATGTCCCAGAAGAGAAGGCAACCCATTCTCACACCCATTCATGAAATGGAAATTTCACATTTTTGAATGCGCGCATATGCATACACAAAAATCCAAACATAAAAGACTGTTTTGGTGGAGTCGTTTTCCCACCAGTGGACTGTTTTTATGTCTTCCAGCCTCCTCATCTTGGGTGCGGTGCAAACATTCCCAAATGTTGCATAATTGTAGAATCTCTGAGCAACGGATGCTCAGTCACCTGAGGTCATAGTCAGATGAGGCCTTGTGTCATTCAGACATTGTATTCTATTCTGTATTCTATTTTTTTTCTATTGTGTACCTAAAGATGAAATCCTTTGAGTGCCTTTGTTAATGAATGTGTTTTTTAAACTGAATAATATCATGACCTATTGCTTTGATTTTTGCAGGGTATGACAGTATTGTTCTTGGAATTAAAAGCATGTTCAATGTTTATGCACATTGATTTTCTTTGACAGTGTTATACAACTCTCTAGCCTCTTGAGTGATAGACTTGATTAAAATGATGTACCACTGCTTTCTGTTCTAGTCCCCACTGAATGATGGTAGAACTATGAGGTCATAAATTTTACAGGAGAGCTTTACCAGTGTTACAGGCTTCATTAAAGTCTCACTTTTTGCACTGAAAAACCTTACTGTAGAATACAACTTTGAACTATGTCATCTGATAGCAGTATTTCTTAGTCCCTTCTTTTGCTACAGTTTAATGTTTGAATAATGACTTTCTGGCAAAATGTAACTTCAGGTGTTGTAAATTTTCCCACAAAATATCAGTTAAATTTTCTCATATATTAGCTCTTGAAAAATGTCTACAGCTAAAAGTATGTTTAACTTGTGTGTGCAAAAAAGCAGCATTGTGTCGATTAATTTCTCGTGAAAGAATATAACACAGATGGAGCCTGATACTTTCAAGCAACTCTGTACATAAGCAGCGTCGGCAATGACTATTTATTGTTTTTACTTATGTGTTGTTTTATTTTCAGCAATAAAGGCAAAGTAGTGAAATGAATAATGCTGGAAGGGTATTTTTTATCTTCTTTTTTTTCTATTTATGGGTGGAAAGAAACTGGAGAAAGCATGTGGTGTGGATGTGTGAGATATACTGCAATGTAACATGCTGTGTTGATTTTTGTTGCACATTAGTTACAAAGACAAACTATAATTGGCGTGTTTGTGCATGAGTCTGTATTTTTTACAAATCTGAACTGAAGACAATGAGAAAACATTACGCGCTGTGATAAAATGTGACTCAGTGACCTTGAGTTAAATCAGTAAATGAAAGCCTGTTTCAACCACACAAATAATATGCAACTAAGAAAGATAATTGTTTCCTTCGTGTGCACTTCTGTGCCCATATCGAGGTCACTTAGTCATACCACAGATATGACATGACACTTTGAAAACAAAATGTGCTATCTCTTTGTCCTGAGCTTTTCTCCTACCACACACGCAACCATCTATAGTGTGCGTACAGATTTCCACTGTGTTACTGTATTTCTGCATATCATTGTCGCTCTGCATGTGAATTTCCTGGCACGCCTGTGAGTGCAGGTGTGTGATCATGTCGGTGTGTGTATTCCCTGAAATGTGATGCTGTTCTAGGCATAAAGCCATCCAGTCAACAGGAGGCCAGTGGGAGGATAGCAAGCATACAAGCTGTCCTGTATTGCTGAAAAAGACTTGTAGTGTTATGATATCCTATACATAAATATTGCTGCTGTCCATCAGGGACAGAACTGACTAAGAAGTTTGAAGGTAATATGGCTCCCATTTACCATGTTGTATCATTTTCAGTAGCTAAAAGTACTTACCAGTTCCTAATGATGCTTACAACGTAGGTACATCATGGGAGTCACAGTTGGCAGTTTATAGCAAAGAATAAACTAATTGTGGGATTTTTTTAATCTCTCCTGGGACATTCTCATACACCAATCTTTATTTTCTGACTAAGTATTTAATTTTCTCTTCTTGTGTTTGCGCCATCATTCAACCTAGCTTTTCTATTTCCATTTCAGTCCCGAATCCAGTTCAAATCCACTATGTAAACATCCATTAATTTTTCTTCAGCTGTGAAGAAAATCATAGTAATGTTTGATTTCCCTTGACCACAACGCACTGGTCTACACTGCTGATGTGGGTGTTTCATTGTTATTTCTGCCTGTTATGTAATGGATTTCTCACAGTTTCTTCATCACTGATGCAGAATGTCCCTCACTGTATTTTCATACTGTAAAAGACTATAAATAATACCAGATTTTAAGTACATTTAATCCTTATATGCTGTTCAAGTACCAGATTTCAACTTTTAGGTTAAAATGTCATTCTTTTAACCTAAAAGTTGAAATTATGTTTTATTGGACAATGGTGATAAAGTTTAAGGGGAACCTTGACATTGTCATGACGACTGTCTGTGTTTGCCCAGGTTCCTGCAGAGACAGGTACATGGTTTTTGAGGGTTCATGGGAGAATCTCAAAACAGTGAAATAGTAAAATAGCACAGGAGTGACCTGGATATAAGGAACAGATGTTATACAGGGGTCAGAGGCTGTTTTGACACAGACATGAAAGCTGTGCCTGCAGGTGCAAGTGCCTACAATTTATTCTGAGATGTATTCTATGATAACTGAGACGCCGGTGGATCACTGACTTCCTGACGGACAGGAAGCAGCATGTGAGGCTGGGAAAGAATGTCTCGGACTCCCGGACCATCAGCACCGGCTCCCCTCAGGGCTGTGTTCTTTCTCCTCTGCTCTTCTCCCTGTACACCAACTGCTGCACCTCCACCCACCAGTCTGTCAAGCTAATCAAGTTTGCAGATGTCACCACCGTTATTGGACTCATCTCGGACGGGGATGAGTCTGCCTACAGGAGGGAGGTTGAACGTCTGGCGTCCTGGTGCAGCCACAACAACCTGGTGCTGAATGCCCAGAAGACAGTGGAGATTATTGTGGACTTCAGGAAGCACACAGCCCCACTCCCCCCCATCATCCTGACTGACACCCCCATCACCTCTGTGGACTCATTCCGCTTCCTGGGTACCACCATCACCCAGGACCTGAAGTGGGAGCCCACCATCACCTCCGTCATCAAGAAAGCCCAGCAGAGGATGTACTTCCTGAGGCAGCTGAAGAAATTCAACCTGCCAACACGGACGATGATGCAATTCTACACTGCAATCATCGAGTCCATCCTCACCTCCTCCATCACCGTGTGGTACGCTGGAGCCACTATCAGGGACAAACAGAGACTGCAGCGTGTTGTGCGCTCTGCTAAGAAGGTGATTGGCTGCAGACTCCCATCTCTGCAGGACCTGTACACCTCCAGGACACTGGGGCGTGCAGCTCGGATCTCAGCTGACCCTTCTCACCCTGGACACAGTCTGTTAGACCTGCTCCCCTCAGGCAGGAGGCTCCGGTCCATTTGCACCAGAACCTCTCGCCATAAGAACAGTTTCTTCCCCTCTGCTGTCGGACACATGAACAATAACCGTATGACTGTTCCCACCACTAACACATGACCCTACACTGTGTTCACTGCATCATTCCATGTTTGGCACTGATCACCACCTGCACTCATGTATATATCTATCTACTTAGCACTTTTAATTCTTATTCTTATTTTTATTTTCATGTCTATTTTAGCGTAATTTATGACAGTATGTTTGCACTGAAGCACCGCAGCAATTTCCTAATGTGGTAAACCTGCTCAACATTTGGCAATAAAACCCTTTCTGATTCTGATTCTGATTTTGAGAGCTAACTAAAATTAAAACAGATCAAAAGAGGAGTTCAAGGGGGTCATAAATTTATAAATGCACCTGAGCTGCCATTTCAGTCAGTGCAGGAAACACATGTGCAAGGGTTTCCTTCCAGTGCTTTGAATACACAGACTAGTGTGCAATTAGCATGTTTTATGTTTTCTGTTCTGCTAATTATGAGAATTTTTTTTATCATATAGCTGTGAGGGCACTAAAAAAACAGGACAAGTCTATTTTTACATACCAAATACTAGTATTTCAAAACAAATAAAGTCGATCATACTGTGGAAACATGAAATATACACAGTATTGTCTGGGTCCCCCATTGTAGGGGTCCAGCTGTCCTCCTCTGTAGACATGGCAACAGTGAGACATCTTATACTGATGACAAAATGCTAAAACAACAGTTTTATATTTTGAGAAATCAATCCGTATGCCTTTTTAAAATGGTCAATAGAAGTAAATTTGTATCTCATTTCGGTTAAAAATAGAATATAACATAAAATAGCTTGCTTTCTGCATTGCAGCCAAAAACTTTAACTGCATACTTTTGCACAGACATAAGAATTTGTATGTAATAAAAAATAAAAATATATCTATTTTAAATTTTTAGTTTTAGAGGGAAAAGACACGGAAAACATCTGTGTATGCATGTGCATTCACCTAATGTGTGAATAAATGTGCGAATAAACGAGCAAGCCACTGTTTTGTAATTGCAATAACTAACTTTCATTGTTGCATGGAAGCAATATCAACAACTCAGCAAAAACAGTGCACCCAGGAGCAAATTAACCACACATATGGAAGAAACCTTTAAAAAACAAAAATTAAAAACAATTACATTATACAGCTTTGTGCCAAAATATACAGAAGTGAAAAGGAATAAAATCTGCTGTTGCAAGAGAAGCCAATCTCAACAAGTCCAACACACACTGACTGGACGCTTGGCCACAGTGAACACAGAGCACAGGAAGAACATGGCACACCTTCTCCAAGACTAAATAAACAAACAGTAACTGACTTTAAAAGCAACAGAGGCAATCTTTGATTTTGTGTGTAGTTTACCATTTATAGAATCGTATTAAAATAGTTTCTGCGTGTTTTCTCTTATTAGTTATTAGTATTCTTACTCCTAAACCACCTATAGTCGTATTGACGTCTTGAACAACCATTTGAAAAACCTTCAAAGGAAAATATTAACGTTTATAAATGAGCCTTTTCATTCTAGAGAGACTATGGCTGTTAAAAATATATTTTAGCAGTTTCTCCCAGGCCTCCTTGTGATTAAACAAAACCACAGACAGTGAAGACTGATAACTCCACCCAACTCTGCTGTGTACACCTTCCCGAGGAGGATCCGTGAATGGGAAACAGCTGTAGAAAAATACCTTTCTTTTAGTTCACTCCTCCTATAGTGTTGTACTTTTCACCGCATCGTGTCGTTGCAGAACAGATGCATCGGATTCTACACTAATACTTTAAATATTAACGAAATACTAGCAAAAATTCAGAAATTATCCTTTATACCAATGACCAAAGTCACTTTAATAAAAGAAAAATCTGTCTGCTTGTGATAAAGTAGCTTATTAGAAGAGAAGAAAAAAATTTAGCTCTGTTTTTTTCTCAGGTCTTCACTCTGAAGAAACTACAGCCTTCTGTACGTGAAAAGTAAACAAACATTGTGGACTTTGGCTTGCAGAGGTTGTGGTTGAGAAGATGGACAAAGAGGAAGTAGGCATATTGTAAGTGCTTGAGGAAGGATGTGAGAAGAGCAACCCACATCAGTGTGTTTGCTACATGTACTCCTTCTTTTTCAAATGGAGTCCTGGTTCTCATACCTGGGCAAGGAGATATCGTATATAATATTCCTTTAGCTCTTTCATTTAACATAGTATTGAGTTATAAAGTAAAATTCTGGGTTCCCATCAGAATAGAAAATGCAGCAAAGTGCAACAAATGCACAAAATCATCCTGTAGGATAGTGGTTTTATTTAACCTATTAAATTGTTAAACATTAGTCCTTCCAGAGCAGAGAGGCCAGCGTTCCCAGGTATAAGAATTAAGCCTGCATTTGGTTTGGTTTAGTGTTCCATTACAGGTCATTGCGATCAGTCACCGCATGCAAGTACAACATGTATAGTCTGGGCCTCGTGCATGACAGCATGCTACACATTCACCAGACGATCACACTGAGGCGCAGGCGTAGACCACAAACACACATCGCACACACATACAGCACATGCATTCGCACAGTTTTTATACACACACGCAGATCAAATAATATAGAAAGTCGGCTGTACAGTCCAGTGTGAGAGGAATGGCATCGCCTGAATTTACTTTTTTGTTTTGGCTGAGCTATGAATGCAAAGCTGTTGGATTCTTTTGGCTGAGTTAGGAAGTGATCTGAGTGGGTATTTTGGCTCAAAAGTACAAAATGAAAATATGTTTAGATGTGTGCGAGACTTAATGTGCAAATGCTTTTCCAACTGTATCACCTAGAATAATGTTTATATTGGACAATTCTGCAAAACTTTCTATTATTTTTTCCTGTGCCAACCGTAAAAAAACTGCTATAAAATATCAGTTGTTCTAACATCCATGGCTGGAACTTACAGTGTGGTTTAATGTAATATTGTGGTCGTAAAATATGATTCCCCCCCCTCAAGTCAATAACCCAGTCACATTTCCATAAAAGATACTAAAGTCATGACCTTGGCAGACTACATAGGCTTCACACTCAACCGCAACTAAATTCCAACTCCCTAAACTTCCACTTGCCTGCACAGCATACTGCTCCGTGCGCTGGCTGCCTGCAGAATCATTCAATATGAACATAAATCCCTGTGTATATGGAGTTGGTATAATCTCTTCAATGGACATCACCAAAGGGCCTGTTGATATAATAATTATTTTAATTTATTTTTTCATTTTTGGTTTGTTTTATTTTTGTTTTCTTGTTTTTTGGAATGTGTATGGTTGTGAGGGGGGCAGAGGTGGGGTGGGGGTATAGCGTGGCATCCTTAGATTTAGTGCATTAGACAAATAAGGCTTCCCTGGAAGGGACTGATGCAGCAACAGGGGCAAAAGGTACAAGTAGGACAATCAGGGCAGACAGCAGCAGCAGCTATATAGAAGAAGCACCCCCCACCTATAAGGGTGGGGGGTGCTTTGGTTGATGCCAAAATCAGTTATAGTGCCATGAATGGATACATTGCACAATCCCTTCAATGTAAAGCACTTTGTATTCTCTTGTTTAAAAGTGTTTTACTCTTAAACATGCTTTGCAGTACATACTAATTATGAAATCCAACCCCTAACCTTGGCTGTAGCTTACTTGTCCTACATGTTAAACCACACTGGCTCATTATCTGATCCAGCTGATTTTCACAAGCTCTTCTGAGTGCACCAGCAATGTAGGTACAATGTGAAGAGTGGGACTTCAGCACAAGCTACATGCTTTAAAAACAAAGTAGGGCCAAATAGTGAGGTTCACTCATACCAGCTTGAGCCTAAGTGGGAGCAGGACCACAGGGAGTGTAGTAAACGCTCCAGTGACAAACCAGAAAAGCGATAGCGGACACCCTTAAGCGAAACAGGAGCTAATAGATCGACAGGCCATGAACAGATTGCTGTTACAAATCCTGACTGAAAACCAATCCTGGCTCTATCACTTGTGGCTTAAAGTGGATGACATGGCCCGATGGATATCAAGCCGAGGGTGAGGTGGCAGCGAGAGGAAGGTAGAGTTGGTTTGGAAGAAGAAAGGAATTGTGGAACCTTATAAAATGCAAAGAAGAAGAAGAAGAAGAAGGAGGAATTGAAGAAAGAAAAGGAAAGGAGGAAGAGGAAGGATTAGATTTCATTTCATTTGGTAAAAAAGAAAGCAAAAAGAACAGATGATCATAAGTCAAAAAACATTCTGAATGAATTTTAAATAAAATCGTAAACTTATCATGCAAAAAAAATCAGGAGAAAACATGACTTTCTTCAGAGTAACCATAGTGGTTACCAGTTATTATTCAGCTCATTCTCTTTTGCTATCGACTACTCTCTCCTATTTTCCAATATACTGATGAGTTGATTTGTTGCAAGTGAATTCACGCTGAGCTTCATGCTGGGGAAGAGTGGGAAAATATATCTATACATACAGAGTAAAACAATCTGAAGAACACACTTTATACGAACACAAATATAATAACCCATGTAAAGGTGGATTTTGAGTGTACATGCAGTACACCCTCAAATACACACGCAGGCAAAATTAAAGTAGAAAACCGACATAATCAGAAACTCACGTACACATACAGTAGATGAAGGCACTATTGCAAGCAAAGTCCAAGTAATATTTGTGACAGAAAACATCAACACCCTTTCCCACATTCAACTCAGAATCACTTGGGCTAGATGTTCGGGGTCAGGGAAACATTTAAAGCATGAAATAACACTGAGGGTTAACTTTTTTTTTATTATTATTATTTTGAGGGTATGCACAGCACTTTTGCTTTCTGTTGAAAATTCCAAATGAACGGAGAAAACCAGAGCTGTCCACAGGAAGTCATTTGGGCTTGCCGTGCTGTCATCTAACCTTCCTGCCTGTCTGTTAAAACAGGATGGAACATGCTGATTCATCTGCCCTATCTCGTTGCCTTCTCCTCTATTGTATCTCGTAATTCCGAGAAATAAACAGTTAAAAAAATTGCTTAACAGACACTCTCATTTGGTTCAGAGTTCAAAGAGCCACATTGTATTTTATCTCTTGCTACATCTGCACTTTTTCTGTCTGGCCTTTCTTTGTGTGGCATGTGGATTCCAGTAAGTAATAACAAGAAAATGAGTCAAGACACTCACGACCTTGACATCCAAATTTCTGTGGAAGCGGGGGAGCCAGGCACGGTGGAATAAAGTGATAGAAAAGCAGTTCCACTGCCAACAAACAATCTAGCCCAAGAGTTGGACACACAAAAAAACACACATGCTGGCATGAACACGCACACACACACACACACACACACACACACACACACACACACACACACACAGAGTCATTCGTGCACTCACATATTCTTCCCCACCCATCCCCCAGGCAGCAGACAAGGCAGTACATTCAGGGTAACGCAGAGTCAGTCCCTTAGAAATCCATTGGATCCTCCTCCGCGAGGCCATGATTGGCAATGGTTCTGCCTCCACTTTTCGATGGCATCCCATCATTTTCAGGTTTTGCCACAGGGGGCGAGGTTAGCCCTGATGCCCCGTCTGGCGCACCCCAGGCGTCAGTGGTAGGTGGGTAGAAATCATCTTCGAAGCCGCAGAAGCCTTCGTCAACACCTTGATCGTAGCGCTGGTAGGTGGAAGCATGCACCTCATTCTCTCTGGCTGTGATTTCCAGAGTACTATTCCACATGCCATAGCCAAAGTATATGAGCACACCTACAAGAACAGAACATGTTAATATTTTTCACACATACATAATCCAGTGGATCATATTTATTAGACCTTGGGGCATGATTTTAGTTGCTTAAATAAAAATACAGAAAAAAAGGAAAATCTCCATCAACCTAAAAGCTCTGTTGGACTCTCCTTTTCCTTTCAGCCGTATCCTTTTGGGGGTTGCCACAGCAGATCATTTGCCTCCATCTCACCTTGTCCCTAGAATCATTTTCTGTAACAACAAGCATGTCCTCCTTCACTACATCCATGAATCTTGTCTTTGGTCTTTCTCCTTTCCTCTTGCCTGGTAGCTTCATCTTCATAATCCTTTGTCCAGTATACCCACCATGTACTGTGTACATGCCCAAGCTATTTCAGCCTTGCTATTGCGACATGAGCTGTCCCTCTGATGTCCTCATTGTTAATCTTGTCCATCCTGGTCACTCCCAAAGAAAATCTTAGCATCTTCATCCCTGCCACTTTATCTTAGGCTCCTGAAGTTTTGTCAGTGCCACTGTTTACAAACCACATATCAAAGCAGGTCTCACTACCTTCTTGTAAACCTTCCCTTTCACTCTTGCAGCTATAGAGGCAAGTCAAAAATAGGTGCTCAGATAGATACAACTGAGGCAGGAAGGAAAAGGAAAGTTAGATGCCCCAGGTCTTCCACAATAAAACAAACAAGAAGTCACACACAGTCTGTTCTTTATTGGTCACAAAATTTTAATTAAAAAATAGTTATTTTTAATTACTCAGTCGTTACACTAAGTATCAACTGTCATGAGTCATTGCTTACAGTGCAATATTTTGGTTGGCTTTTTGTTTCACTGCTATATTGAGATGGAAGCAGCCAGTTTTCATATAAACCATTGCCAAACATATATACATTACATTCTATAATTATATTGAATTATTTTCATGCATACAACATGGAAATAATTTAGCAACCAACCTGCATAGTGATTAAACACGACAAAACTAAAACAAAAGTCTCATTAAGTTCCTGCTTGTCCTTCTACATGACTGACAGGTGTGGAACTGACTAAATAAAAGCATTATCTTTTCTCTTTCCGAATGTTTTAAAGTTAATTTAAAAGCAAACAAATAAAACATCATTTACTTACCCACGAGGCACCAGATTGAAAATCGTATCCAGGTGATTGCAGACAGTTTGAGCATGAGGTAGATATTAACCAGCATGGCTGAAGCAGGTACGAAGGGCACACAGGGTGCCATGTAGGGAAGTCGCTTAGGATTCTCTGGTTGTTGCAGGATGATGATGACTAGTAGGGCAATGATAATGATGAAGACGATCAATAGCAGCAAGGCCCACCAACGACCCTCCCCAATAGTGCTAGCTCCTGAAAGGAAGAAATAATTCATTCAATTCAGTTCAACGCTTTTATTATTTGTTGACCATTCTGTGCCTGAATCATACAAATGTGAGTGTGAGTTTGTTAACTTGTTCTCACCAAAAATTATGAAGGAGCAGAAAGCAAAAATGAAGATGAAGAGCAGCAGAACACACACAGTGACAGTTTTCCCCGTTGCTGGAGTCGGTCTATCCATTTTTCCCGGTAGGCCCAGTCGGATCCTCAAGGTGTAGTAGCGTGGTCCAATCAGCTTCTTTAACCGCCGGGACAGGCCACCTTCTGATTCTTCTGCTTCAATACCAGTAGTCATATCCACTGTACCATAGTTAGGGTGATTGGCCGTGTATGCATTTTTATCTGGTTTGCCAATCAGCATCTCATTGTCACCCAGTGAAGGCAGGTTTTTGGCTCCGCAGGTGTTAGTGGGCGGACCGCCATACTCATCGGCCTCGCTGGTTGGTGAGCAGGCGTCTTTCTCACACTCAGCCAGAACGCCTTCCTTCCTCTTTTTATTCTGCTCCTCAGAGAGAAAGTTCACGAAACCATGGATGTCTCCCTCAGGTTGGTAGCGTAAGAGAAGCACACAGAGACTCACCTGCAAAACACATGTCATTTATAAACAGGAGCTCCATCACAAAACCATTTTTAGTAGTGACATTCCCATTCCACAGGAATTGTGTGGATGTTTTATTTCAAAACAAACAGCTCAATAATTAGTTTTTACAAAAACTGACTGGTTCATAAATCAGTGACTCATTATTATCTTAGTTAACTGCTTACCATCTAACTAGTGTTGTGCAGCCATGGGTAGAAGGTAATCTTTAGAGCCTGATAAACACATGCCCACATGTCTTGTACATACTGGTGACTCTGTTAAGATTTGTTGTCTATGAACACATACAGCTATCCTGTTATCATAGGAAATCATGCACTAGAGAGATTATTTTTCCTAGCAAGGTATCTGTTATTGTGTGCAGTATTTCATAGCTCCTTTAAAGAGCAGTGCTTTTTTGTCAAATCTGAATGTATAGCTACTTAGGAGAAGAAACACCAATCTTTCTGTTTTCAGGCTATAAATTTCTTAGAGTTGAGATGAAAGCTGAGCAACGCATCTTCACTTAGTTCTTATAAAACAATTGTTGCTGGATTATGGATGCCCCCTGGTTACAAAATACTGTGAATTGATCTCTGTAAGGCAGTGTAATACAGTGAGATTGTGGCTTTGTATTGTTCTGCTTAGCAGTTGTTGCTAGTATGTTTGTTTAGACATCCTTAAATACATCTCAAGGGCTTTATCCAGATATATTAAATGCATTCAGTTCAATTCAGTTCAATTCAATTTTATTTATATAGCACCAAATAGCAACAGTTGCCTCAAGGCACTTTATATTGTAAGGTAAAGACAATCAGATGCCCCTCAATGTGGAAGGAAAAACTTCTTTAAAGAAAATTGATCTAAATAATATTGAGAGTAAGCTTCATGATGTACATGTTTCCATTATTATTATCCAACACTCACCAGGGTATAGGCCAAAAGCGTTCCTATGGACATCATCTCTATGAGGTCTCTAAGGCTGACCAGGAGGGACAGCAAGGAAGCCAGAAAGCCTGAAACCACACAGGCTACAACAGGGGTCTCTGTGTAGGAAGACACATGGGCCAGGAACCTATAAAAAAGAGATGAGATGAGACTCATATGCAAACATCATTAAGAATGACATATAAATAAAAATGCAAGTACAGTGTGAACTAACTTAAAGAGCAGGCCATCTCCTGCCATGGCATAGATGACCCTGGGCATGGGGAACAGCGAACCCAAGAGGGATACAGTCAGTCCAGCTATAGAGCCTACCGCCACTATGTACTTTGCGAACATACAACCATGCATGGCAAACATCTCCATCAGTGGTGCATCCTCATCAATTTCATTGTATGGTACCATCAGTGTCAGAATCACAGAAACCTGGAATAAAAAAAACAAACATAGTGTTGATTATTACTAAGAAATCTTTACTGCAGTTCTCACCATAAAATCAAAATCTCATCATGAATCTATTAAAGTACAGAGAAACTTTAATACCAGTGTTAACAAGCAGAAATATTAGATTTTTGCTGCCAGAATTATAGTGTATTAATGCTGCGGGATGATGCTGCAGAAAAGAGACTAATTCGACTTCTTGTGGAGGCTCTTCTCAGAGTAACTCTGTAGAGCCTATAGTCACATCAACATTTAGACCCTAGATACTAAAAAGAGTTGAGCTACATCCTTAGAGCTTAGTTTTGCTTAGCTAATATGCTCAGCACAGAGCATGCTCCATCACATGCAAAGTGGTCATTACTCGTGCCTCACTCAATATGTGTGTCCCTGTGTCTGATGTGTGATATCATGCAGAGCCATCTGTCACAAATGCTGTGCTGCTAATCAGATAGATTTGCATCAACGGATTACAGAAGGGGAGTAATAACAATAAAAAGCACTAACCCCTTACAGAAAGGAAGTTAACATCCATTATTTACTGTATGAAAAGACTGGCTAACACTGTGTGTGAACCAGTCATAAGGGGGTAAAGTAATCTAAAACAAATCTACAACAACATATTTGCTTAGAGCACAAATCCGATCCCAAAATGTATTTTTCAGTGTCCCCTTCAGCTCACAGTCGGCTAAGTTTAGTTGGCAAATTCATATTACCCATCTCCAGAGCAAAGGACTTCCCAGAAAAAATAATCCGCACAATTCTCTCCCTTGCTGCTCATTGCCCCAACCTAAACTGAAGACCACAGTATTGCAAGGCCGTACAAGGATAGATATGTCATCACTAACAGTGAATGAAAAGCTCAGAAACTGACAAACAAGCATAAGTTTGCCTTGCAAACTCTTTGATTTAAATGTACTGCAAAAATCAATGTCACACACACACACACACACACACACAAAAAGATGTGACAGGTAATGTGTTTAAGCTGATTTCTGAAGATTGAACAGCAGCAACCACGGGATCCTCACAGCAGCAGAAAAGTTATTCCAAGCAGCCTACAGTGAGTGAGATCAAAGAAAGGTGGAGATTAGAGAGAGGCTGGTGCATAGGAGAGCGATGATGTGGAGGAATAGATGTGACTGTGAAAGAGAGAGACAAGGATTTCAAAAAGAAGCACTCGAGTTTTTGAAGTTGATGCAATCTTTGCCACACAAAATGCTGAAAAACGTCTTATATCTGATAGGCTGCTGTTCCACAGCACCCATAGCAACAACCATCCAGCACACATTATGTAATCAGGAAAGCTGTACGGGCTGTAAAGGTGGAGATCATAGATTAGATATACACCCACAAATTTGAAATACAGCATCTTCATATTTATTCATTCCGTGTATTGGAAACTTGTCAACATTTGGGGGAGAGCAGGCAGCTGAAGCTAAAGCTGAATTTCAGCACATGATAAGTGATCAATATTCTTTAGGTTTATAATTAAATTAAGTCATTTTACAAAATATATCAACGGAAACCACCATAACATGAATGACGCTCTACTTTGTTATACACAAAACTATTAGTGTGAATAACAATAGATTTGTCGATTACTTAACAATAGATATATAAAGAATAGAGTGGTCATGTTTGTTTATGCAATATGTTATAAAGCTAACTCACAGAGACATAGGCAGTGAGGCAGGTGATGAGTGAGGCGGTGATAGCATAGGGGATGGAGGTGTTGGGACTCTTGGCCTCTTCTCCTGTTGTAGCAATGATGTCAAATCCAATAAAGGCATAGAAGCAGGTGGCTGCACCCTGCATCACCTGCAACACAGAGGAAACAGAGCTGATGGATGTCCTAAAGAAAACAACCAAACAGCACAGATACCCTGCTGATGGTAGGGGGGTTTCTGTTTGTTTGTTTGTTATTTATTGTGTGTGTTTATATATACATTCGGATGCATACCCCTGACCAGCCGAAAGGCAGAAATCTCCCCTCGTCCCAGTTCTCCCCATTTACAAAGAACAGGCCAGCGATCATCATGAACACCCACACTATAAGGTTGATGACGTTCAATGCGTTGTTGAAACCAACAGAGTTCTTCACTCCCAAAGCCACTATCACTGTCACCAGCAGTGCTATCAGCAGTGCCAGTAGGTCTGGGTAGGACTGTTCTCCTTTACCTGGAGAGGAAACACGCATGCTTGAATACACAGAAAGACATAAAAGTGCTGTCACCCTGTGGTGCTGAAGATGAATATATCCACTTTCCTGTGTGTTTGGCGTAAAACTGTTTGAGTAAGTGCTTTGTTATTTTTTCAAGAAAATACTAAATTGTCAGAACAAGAACAAGTCCTCTCACAGTTAAGCAGGTTTCTCAGAGAAATGTTTTTCGTTTTCTTATTTTGTCTGATTAACGCCAAATTAAAAAGAAAAGTAGAAAATCCTCACATTATTGGTGCTAGTTCCAAAGCGCTGTCAAATCAGTTTAACTAAATATAGTTTTTTATCAGAAGTACACATAAAGTACAATCATTAATGGGATAAATGTCAATGCAAATTTGGTCTTTTAATAATTTCTCTGAATTTTTCTTTTTCCAGGGTCGAATAATTGTACAACATACATCTAAAATCAAGAACCGGGTTCAACATTTTGAATTCATTTTGGATTTTCTGTAATCCACACAGGGTCAAACATACAACTTCAAATGTACCACTCTTCACCTCAACCCGACACTTTTAGTATCAATCGACAAGCCTCTGGCATAATTCTGGCTGGATATTTAACTACTCTTCTTGGCAGAATTGGTTTCCTGGCACCGGCCCGGCTTTTAAGCATAGCACACACATTTTCAGAAGGGCTGAGAGTGGGGCTTTGGGAAGGTCATTCCAGAAGCTTAACATTAGCCTGCTTTATCCATTCCAAAACCAGTTTTGATCTATCTGTTGGAACACCCATTTGTGTCATCTAGCTATTGATCTGAGGTGAAGTTGATGGATTTTGAGGAGAAGCATAAAGAAGCTTCTTCCTTCTGTATCATTCCATCCATTTAGTGCATTGTACCAATACAATAGTGGCAGAGATGCAGAGCATGTTCATAGGTTTGAAAGCCTCATCTTTACTCCTCCAAACATAACTCTTGTCATTGTGGCCAAATAGTTCAATCTTTGTCTCGCCTGACCATCAAACCTTTCTCTATAAGAAATTTAGCTTATCCATGAGGGCAGCTGAAAATTTAAGTTGAGCCTAAAGGTGTCAACTTTGGAAAAGTGTCTTTTCAAGGTCATCACCATTTCAGTCCATGGCGATGTAACTGTTACCCTGGTATTCCAGCAGTTTCCAGTTCATGGCAGGCTTAAGTGGTTAAGGCCTCAGTGGTTCCTGGCTTGCTCCACATGTCTTAACCAATTTTCTCTCATCTGAGGGTGACAGTTTGGACCTTTTTTTCAGACTTTGACAAAGTGGTGGCCCATCTGAATAACTTTACTTATGTACAATTATTTGAAGTGATGATCATGGAATCTGTCACGAAAGATGTTTGACGTACAATTATTCTTACCAAGAGAAAGAACAGTTCAAAGTCTAAAGAGCTAAAAGGAAGGTGACTTGCATTTGTTTTTGTTTTTTAAATGATGTTTCACCTGTCATCTAAGAGATTACTGAGAACCCACATAGACAGAAACTGTTCAAAGTAATCATTAAATGCTCAAACTTTCCACGATATGAAATCATGTCCATGATCACTCTATGTAAACATTTGACCACAACTATTAATCAGAATAAATAATCCCAGACTAATTTGTTGTTTCCAAGAGTTTCAGCCGCTCTCATAGAGTATGTTGGAGTATGTGTAGATAATTATCCAAGGGTATTCCAGTGAATTCATGTGTAATTCACAGGACATTCCCCAATGGTCCAATAAAACACCCAAAGCCATGGTTTAATAAAAAATTGAACTTTCCAACTCTGTTTAATTTCTTGGCAACAGAAAGTTGGAAACACCTTTAGATTTGGCACATCAACTGAACTATTTTTGTAAGATAAGTCGTCATAGTGAAGTACTGCATTCCTAAATTAGATACACCCCACCCAGTTGACCATTACGGCAACAAATTTTTAGATGCACATGTTCCACAAGAACTCAGCCTGTGTGTATTTGGAAATGAATGAGATATATTTTAGTTAGATTTCACATTTTTTCCCCTTGGGTGTGGAGAAACAATCATTTCTCTCCAACAGGAAAAGGAAACATCAGCTTTCCGTGATCATTTGGAACGGCTGGCCGTGACACTTGTCATGTGATCACTACCATCACTTTTTCAAAGGCTAACAGGAAGCAACTGATTAGGCAGTGTCAGCCAGATAGAAACATAGCTGGCACACACATCAGCTGGAGCATTGCACAAGATAAGCAGGCATCCTCCTCATGGTAAGATTATGGAAAACTGTGTTATATAGAATTCAAGTTGATGTGCCTGCTTTTACTTTCCGTGACAGTATGACTTCCAAGATAAGCTGCATAATATTCTTTGGATGTTCCTGGGAAAAATAAATTGGTATGGTTTGAATGGTTTCTGAGATAAGCATTTTTATCTTGGTGTTTTTATTAAAATTTGAAAGATGTGTTGTGATTATCAAGGCAATGGGAGATCCTTTGTATGATAGAAATGGCGCTGCGCTTCTATTCCACACTGATAAAGTAAATCATGACTCTTAGGAGCAAGTCGTGTTAGTGTGCAAATATGGAAGCAGAGCAAAGGCTGGATTTATTAAATGTACTTCTCAAAGTCTAAATGTCAAAGTCTGTTCAAGACCTCAAAGAGGAAGTATTTGTCTTAACTACAACTACAGCAAAAGGAACAGAGCGCTGTCTGACCTTCTGAGGAGAGTGGGGAGGGAGAAAAAAGATAACATCTCTCCAAAAGTCACTTGGGTCAATGCATGTTTTTACCATTAAAGCAAACATGTTTGACAGCTGAACCAAAACAACTAACTGTAGCTGATTGCTGATAAGATGTCGATTCTAAATGAATTACCCTGCTTCTTAATGCCTTTAAAAATGTGCCTTCAAGAAAATTATCTCACAGGTGATTTCTAAGAAGCACTTTGGCTTCAGTTCCCTGAAATATTGTAAATATAACACTGAATAAAGCATTCACAGTAAACCTGCAGTACTTTACACAATACTTGAATGAATTTCAATCCTGAGAAAATTAGAACCAGAGAGAAAATGTATCAAAGCTGTCATAGCACTGCATCTTTGTGCTACTTACCTAAGCCGTTGAGTGTTCCAATGTGTGAAATCATAAAGTTACTGATGGTGTGATTGGCCAGTGAGTCCGCCATGCTGCTGAGAGCTGACGCCCCCGCTGCTGTGCCAATCAGATATTCCAGAATTAAGTTCCAACCGATGAAAAAAGCCACACACTCCCCCACTGTCACATAGCTGTATGTGTAGGCTGAACCTGTGGTCTTAGGCACACGGACACCAAACTCTGCGTAGCATACTCCTGTGGGGGAGACAGGAAGAGGAGTACAATATAGACACACATAAATTCAGACACATATCAGTGATTTGACTGCATTATCACTAGAGTGAAAGGCTGAATTGAAACTATTGATATGAGCATTAAAGTATATTTTACTATCTCTTGAACCTATTATAGCTGTGCCCCTATAATGTCATTGCCCTTGTAATAATTACATAGGTATTAAAAGGCTTTTCAAATATATCTTACCAGTTTAATGGTAATAAGAAGGACAGCAACCTTTATACTGCGGCTATTGTCCCCTTGGTATTTATGTGATTAGAGAAGCCTTGCATAAATGAGCGTGCATAGCTCTAGTCTCACCTGACAGAATGGAGGCAACAGCAGCAATAATAAAGGACACAATGACCCCAGGGCCAGCCATCTCCTTGGCGACCAGTCCAGAGACCACATACATCCCCGTCCCGACGCAGCTGCCCACACCCAGCGACACTAGGTCGACCGTAGACAAAACCCGGGCCAGTCTGGTTCCATGTGAGCTTGTACCCGATATGGCTGAATCTAACATGGACTCCACAGGCTTGGTCCTGAGGACACGGGATGCAAAGGTGTTCCATGTTGACCCCCACTGTATCCTGCGAGGATCCAGCTTCCCTACCAGACCACTCATATTGAAAGCCAATGGGGAGTAGCGGAAGATACTGTTTGACCAGTGTTTTTCCTTAAGTTCTGTGAATGAGTTCTTCAAGAAGATGTGCAGATGTGAGGAATTATTCCTAATCCAAATAAATGAAGAAAATCTGATTTTGTCTTGCAGTCCACGCCTCTGTTTTCAGGCTCAGTAGAATGCCACGTCAGTTTTTCCCCACATAGTGAGAGAGAAAGTAATCTGAAAGACACAAGAGGGATAATTTATTTTTACAGCATTTCACAGCCCATTGCCTACTATTATTCATCTGACACAATGCTTATTTTGGAGTATGCATGCCAAGACATATTAGTTCAAAAGGGGAAATGTATTACAAGTTTGTCCACAAATGAGGTGTACCTGAATGAGGAAACAGCTAATTAGAAATCCTCTCCCCAAAGCCATGTCGCTATAGTAGCAAAGCTCATTAGTGACAGCCCTAATGACATTTTATTTTGTTTGTAAGGGGGAGAGATAGCAATATTAAACCTTGGCAAAACCTCTTCTGTTGTGTTTGCTGATAAATAACTGTAGAATCAGAGGCAATGTACTTCAACTACAACATCTTCGCCATACTTAACGATCACTCCATTAAAATTCAGAATGAAATCTTTAACACGTTTATTTACATTTTACTCTCATGTGAAAATAATACTGGGGTCTTTTTACATAATTATTTTTAATTTATTAGCCTGTGTTTTCACATAAATAAATGCCATATTATATGATGCATTACTTCAAAACAAGCTAAAAAATATTACATGCAAAGCCATGGCAATCATAGGGGCTGAATGTTTTTTTTTCCTTTCAGTATAAGTAGAATTTATCGGAATAATTCAAATGCAACTATGTAAATTCCTAGTGCTGCTGTAATGCAGGTTTTCCTGCCACGTTTAAACAAAGCATTAGCTGAGTCGAGTGAGTAACAGATTAGAGATGCTGTTGAAAAGAGAGCTATTAAAGCCATCAATTGTAGCCGAGTCCACCTCTGTCTCTCTTAACAGCAATGAACTAACACTCACCATTCATCTACTTTAAACAACAAATTCAAGTTACTGAACAAACACACTTACATTCAGCAGACCCACACTGCGCGCCCTCAACTATAACATAAGCCACTCAAATGATGACTGCAATTACTCAGCTATTTAACCAGATAGAGTGGGGCTGCTATTGTCACTGCACTTAGTGGGTGTATTACATGTGCAGCAGTATAGAAAGCTTAAAAGGTGATTCACTTTGAGCATGGTGGTTAGCTCTGGGTGGGGCGGTACCTCTTAAATTCTGACAAAAGGGATTTTCCTTAATGGAGCTGGTATGAAGCCCTGTAGTTATAAATGACGTGCAGAACCCTTCTGAAATTAAAATTCAGAAATTTCCAGTCATAACCATATATAATAATTTACGTTTAAGAGCATCTGATCAGTAGAGTTCTTACTCCTGGGCATGTAGATGAAATTCTGCTTCTATTCTGTATTTGCACACACATTCTAACAAAAGTTTTTATTGCTCTTCAGACATAAAATGATGACATCTTATTCAATTATCGTAGATTACTGCAATAAAAACTCATTTATTCTAGTGCCATTTATGTTTTATATGAAAATGTACTTAAATGAATGACGCAGTCACAAAATGTGACGCACAAGTGAGCTATGTGTTACAATCACTGGACAAACAACCTGATATTTGTGGAAACAAGATTTTATTTCCGTCATCTCATAGAAGCAATCAATAAGAAATAAGAAAATTTAAATTGAGCGTAATACTGCTCAATACTTGTGCGTGTGTGTGTGCGTGTGTGTGTGTGTGTGTGTGTGTGTGTACAGAAGACAGAAGAAGATGAACACATTAGGAGAAAAGAATGAGGATGATGAGCAGACTGAAAAACAGCAAATCTGGTTTCGTTAGTGCACTAAGCTTTGATCACCTGGCTCTGCTTTGTCAATCAATGTGTGTGTATGTGCGGGTTCATGAGTGTGTGTGTGCGCGCGTGTATGGAACATGAGTGTCCAGACAAGCCAGCCAGACCTTAATACCTTAAATTTGAAACAATGATACCCATACATGAATTCAATCACATTCAGCCAGTTTCAAAAATGTCATAAAAGTGGCAGATTAGGAAGACATACGCTCCATTTTGTGTGTACTAGAGTAAGTGCCACACATAAACATACAACCTTTCATCAGTCTATATCTTTACTCAGATCATACAAGTGCTCTGCTTTTCAGAACATCTGCTCACTTAAATATTCTAGGCCAGTTTTCATTGATGATGACCACCACCTGTCCTGCATTGAGTGCGAGCTATTTGAACAGTCGTACTCTAGATCAACAAAACAGAGCCGCACAAAGCCCCGTGGCAGCAGGTGTTCCATCTGCTCTGGAAAAATGACTTCATCTTGCTAATAGTTGTTCCTGGGTTAAAGGTTTATGTGATAAAGTGTCCTGTTGATGTTCTCTGTGTGACCTTTTTATGGTAAAGAAATACACTTTGCTTTCTAGCAGGTGGCATGATGAATGGATCAATGAGAGTCTGTAACCAGGAGGCAAATTTCTGGATCACCCTATATAATGAAAACCAAAACCTCCCTCATTAGTAATGAGTGCATCATCACAGCATCCAAAAGAAAATCTGAGCACCTCTAACAGAGACAGACACTGCTGTTCTTCGGAGTACAGTGCAGAAGCTAAAATGCCAGTGGTGACACTGGCTACTAAATTATTTAATAGAGTGTGGTTGCAGGCAATACATTTTAGATTTTTGCCTATTATTTAAATATCTTTTCATCAGTTGATCTAATTATTTCTGTCACTGAACTGCAGGGGAAGAAATCTTGGAAATTAACACGTACGTATCAAGAAATGTGTAATGTGCACAACACAAAGAGCTAAAAGCATCGCTTTCGTCTCCCAGCATGGGAGGAACTGTTTCACACTCTAATGGATTTTTGAACTAGACACTTCTTTGTTCTTCTTCCATAATTTTACACGCTTAAACAAACACCCATTTGCGCAGATGTATAAAGATCAATAGTTAAATCCCTGTCATCATAATCACCACAGCCACCTCTAGCATCTTAACATTAGTGTGTTTCCTCTCCAGATAAGAGAGCTGTCAGAACATCTATACTTGTGTCTAATCAGCCATGACTAAGCTTGTTTCTGTGTCCGCCCCTGCCTGTGTCTGAATTAACTGGATGAATAACCTGATTGAGCTCTCATTGCCTTTACAGTAAGAGCTGCTGTGGTTTAATAAAGTTGAGAGCACTTCTAATTCACTCAACACTGACATGGAAACCAGTCTGCAATGCATGGCCCTGGCCTCCACAAAAATTAGACCTGGCATGCTGCCCTGGCCCCATTCTCACATCCTGCAGACAGAACAGGAAGCAGTTCTTGGTAGAGCACCTGAGTCAGGGAAATTACAATTTTTGTGTGAGTTTGTTTTCCGTTTTATCACACACTCGATGTCAGTGTCACTGATGATTTGGATGTTTTTTTGAAAGAGAAATTAATGTAAAATACAAGTGAGCAAGTCTGTCACTTTGCAATTGCTTTTGTTTTAGCACAATTAGCAAATAGCAGTATATAAAAATGCTAAATTATATTTCATTTTAGCTTAACAAACGGACACACAAACAACTTATGTAAAAGAGAAAATATTATTATGCATAATTCATGTGTGTATGTGCATATCTCCATATTAGTGCCTCTCAGTATTAAGAGTTATGAGGCTAGCCTCTGTGGAGTGTTACACATCAGTGCTTAGAGCCCCATCGAGTCTTAAACACAATAATGTATTACTATCAATCACTATGACTAATAGCAAATACCCTCTTATTTAATCACAGCTAATTCCATTTAGTCATACATTATTATTAAATATATTCTGGTCTATATAAACCAGCTCTATTTTTCATGAGTTCCTATAGGTCTCGTACCTGGGAGCAAAGCTATTGTGCTAAAAGCACAATGACCCAGTCAGCAGATCAATAAATATCAGCAGTAACTGAAGGTTTTAACGTGGAAGTGGAAGTCCTAAATTCATTTTCCTCTGCATGGCTGATCTTGGTGGCAGTGTGGCTGATTTAGTGTCTTGGCTCCCCGGCCACAGTGTCCCTGTCTGACAAGCCTAATGAATCTGACATAAAAGAGAAATTGCCACCTGCCAGGTTGATTATGTTGTCTGGCTCATCAGTCACACTGTACCTATCCCTGTACGACCAAAGGCTGTTTTTTACTGTATACATGAACTTTGATTTTCTGGAGTTTCATCGAGCAGGAATATGCTAATATCATACATCATTTGTTTTATTTAATGTCAAACAAAACTAAATGACCACCAGTGCAATAGACACAGCATATCAATATGGTCAGTTCATGAGCAAAGACAAAGAAAACTGCACATGCGTTAAAATAACTAGGTAACACTCAATTCATGCTCCTCTGGTTTATATTGTAAAATAAACTGACTAAAGGTTTAAGAAGAGCAGATAAATATGGTTAATTTAAAGAGATTTAAACTTGGTGGTTCAATGTCCAGCAATGTTGCATCACAGAGAGAAGGTCCTGTGTGTGAATCCATCGGTCAACTGGTTGAAATTATATGGTTTTGGGGCCCGGTAGAGATCATGATCCAACGATGTTTGTTGGATTGATATCTACTAATTAAATTTTCAGTTCATAATAATACAATTGCCGACCCACTGTTTATTTCAGGCAGATGAAGACACATGAAAAATGTTTCTTTGCTTAAACACAGGATGAGACTACCTGGGGAAAAGGCGTCATCATTCATCAAGGGGTAAATAACATATTGTAAAGTAATGGTGCACACACAGTGCACAAGAGCCACTTAAGTACATATCTTTATTTGTTCATGCTGTTATGATATGTTTTATAAACTATTTCATATGTAGAAGCACATATAAAATGTATATAGCTCTAAATGTAGAGCTATATACATTCTGATCGCCTATATTTGAAGTGTAGACAACAGGACTATCCTAAGACTATCTATATTTTTGCTGTCTTGTTTACTTGGAAAAAACCACAGTAAACATTTAGCTTGACTTTATGGTAATAACTGATAAACTACATTTAGATCAAAACAATTTTTTTGGTGTTTGTTTTTTAGCATGTTGTATTATGTGTTAATATAAGTACGACTCACGCATCAAGATCTGGTTTAAGATCACTAAGAAAAGAGCCACCTACCATGCTTTTCTCATCTGTTACTACAGAAAAACTCTTATTCACGATTTTCTTATCTTTTGATTCTAATCTTGTGATTTTTAATATGTTAATTCATTCATAAAAATGTTATGATTATGGAGCACAAGACAGAATTAAGACAGACCGTGTGGCCTTGGAACTTGAAATGGGCTCGGCTCACAGTGTAAATAAACAGCATGCTCGTAGAAGATGCTGCTGAACCTTAATTAAGATTCAGGAAAACACAAGAAATCTGTGTCCAAGTGTAGATTGGGCAAAGATTTTCTTAAACAAGCCAAAAAAAAAAAACCACAACTAATGTACTGTATAAACCAATGAGTGGTTAAATGTCTCGAGGTTTCCAGGTTATGTATATAGTATCCACGTTACTGGAATTTCTATTCCTTTAGAGTACTGGAATCAATTTTTTGGCTGTCTCACAGGATTACTCTTTTAATGACTACCTGGACTATAATCGCTGCAAATTTTAACCATTAACCTTAAATCTGTTGAGGCATATTCTAGATTTCTAAGAAACCAGTAAACACAGGGAGGAAATGTTCCATTTCTCAGTCAACTTAAGACATATAATGCCTATCTATCAAAAGTTTACAGTGTGGAATCTCCTGGCACTAGTCCAAAAAGGTACAGACCAATTGCTCTGCATGACTGACCTGTCAGCTGGTCTGCTCCACTCACAGTTTGCAATGCTACATCCTCATCTATCTTCCCCTAATGTAGCACAGTCGGGGCCTGGAGCCTAAAGCAAAATGGATCTGCTTCTACACTGCAAGATAAACAAAAACAGTGCTGTCATTCCCTCTGGCTCTGTGCTTAACCAGCCATATCAATGACATCTCTGTCAATGTGGCCTAAAGCCCTAAAGAAACAACAGGGCCATCTGACATCCCCAGTTGTGACTCCCTTAATGTTAAAACTTCAACTGAAGACCTGGCCCTAAAACTGGCTTGTTGATTCCGTGGCAGACTTTAGGCGTGCCCTGCTGAGTAATTCTTTGACAAATAACTCCAAAACCATGAAACGCTGGTAACACTCTGAACCAATGGGAAAGGAAATATTGCCTGTGGCAGCCAAATGATGCTTTTTCCTCACAGTATTGTCACTATATGTCCAATTTGCTAATCCCTCTCAAATCAAATCAAATCAAATCAAATCACTTTTATTGTCACATCACATGTGCAGGTACATTGGTACAGTACATGTGAGTGAAATTCTTGTGTGCGAGCTTCACAAGCAACAGAGTTGTGCAAAATATAATAATGTAAACAAGCAAAATACAAGAATGGCTACATCTGAAACTAATAAATATATGTACAATATATAATAGTATATGCATTTCTGGATGTGTATACTAAATATTTTTCTACGTGTGTGTGTGTGTGTGTGTGTGTGTGTGTGTGTGTGTGTGTGTGTGTGTGTGAGTGTGTGTGTGTGTGTGTGTGTGTGTGTGTGTGTGTGTGTGTATACACATATTTTACAAATTAAATAGAGTGAACAATAAATAAAATATTACTCCCAACTGTGTCCAGGATTGTCACTCTGTAGTTCCTCAGTCAGAATTCTATATCACTGACAATACATCTATCATAAACCATGCCTTTAACACAACCCTCTCTAATCTCCACATTTCCTTTCTGATATATTCCCGTTTCAGCTCCGACAGTGCAGAGAATTGTTTGTCATCTCATACCGCTCAGCACTAAATGAATGCAGCGCCTGTTGTGTGCACTGCTCACCATGTCGAAACAGTCCTCTGCCAGTTGACAGTCTTTTATATTTCGATTCCACTTTCACCCGTTCGACCACTCCACACTCCCAGGTGTATTTCATCCCCTTCTCTCTCTGGCAGTGTTTCTCTGACTTCTTTCAAAGGAAAGCCTTGGGGTACTTTCCCAAAGAAAGCAAATGGATAAATTGAATTGACCGAATTAGTGGAAAACAACCTTGCATTTTAAAGTTAACACACGAATAAATGCCAGATTCAAAGTTAAACAAGACTGAATGATGTTCTGTGCTTTGTTTTCTTTGACCTTTCTTAATGGTCAGTGGTGACAGTTTTGAACAGACCAATGCAATTTTTGAGGAGTGACTGACTTGATATTGTAAAAAAGCGAGACAAACTGAGTCAAATTAATACATTTATAAGCATTTAACTAATGATCTTTCATTTGTTTTTGGGGTGAACATTTATTTATGAAATACATCATATTGAGGAATACGTTTCTGACAGCATTGTATTAATATCGTTTTATAATATGGAGCTATTTTCAGAGATCTTTTTTACATTCCTGTATTGCGCTACTATTGTCTCTTTGATGTAAAGATGCAAATATTAGGTTAGTTAACTGTTTCTTGTTGCTGTTTTCCAATATACCCTGGGCAACACTGAAATGAAGGGAAAATGAGGGGAAATAGGACTGTTCGGGGTAGAAATAGGACAGAGCCCCAGAGGCATCCAATCATTCCTACACAACCAATTCCACAGATTGAAGCTACTTTGTAAAGTTCCAAAATCATTGACTGCATTTGTCAGTGGAACAGAATGCCTTGGTTCACTATTTTATTGATTTTTTAAATAATGGGAGCCAATTGTTTTTTGAAAGGCAAACCTTGAGTGGAAGAAATGGGTGCTGTGTCTGAAAGTGGCAAATACATCAGTGTGTGAAGACTTTTTTATACAGATTACAAAACTGCATGATCCAGCCATTTATATTCATCAGCTACCTTTTAGCAAAGTGTTTTTCTCCAGCTTAGAAACATATGCTTAAGTGGCAGCTTTTAGCTTTAGTGTGATTCCGTACACCCATTTTTAGGAACGATCTCAAAATTGCAAGTGAAGCCTGTGAAAAGAAAAGTAGAAAAAGCCTATTTTTATGCAAATCTGCTCCTAAATAAGCAGTCACTTTCTCAAATCAGAGATCAGATAACATACTGGCCTTCAAGTCTTTTTTCTGTGTGTGTGTGTGTGTGTGTGTGTGTGTGTGTGTGTGTGTGTGTGTGTGTGTGTGTGTGTGTGTGTTCTGATTATATTAGCCTTTATGCGCAAGCAGACTCACTGACGTCAGTGCTGAGCAGCATCTCATAGAGGAAGGGTGATGGAGGCCATAAAATTAAGAGCTGATGTTTACGTGTCTGATTTTCTCTTGGTTAGTCACAGCTATATTTTACAGTATAGAAATTAGTACATCACCTATTCTAAAGAATCAATCTCAATAAATCAATTAACCTCTTATCCAATTCAGGTGTACCTGTACCTGTCATCTGTCTACTGCTGCAAAGAGAGAAAGACACTCACAGCTGCACCTACAGTCAGTTAAGAATTGACTGACCAACTGACTGTGAGTCATAGTACCTGGATACTCAGGCTAGCAAAGTGAGAGCACAGGGACTCCACATAGGCCGCAGCTAGCTCCTGGATTCAAATCCAGAACTCTATTGTTGTGTGCTTAACAGTGCATCACTGTGCTGCTCATATTCTATTCTAAAGTAGTTATTTGCAATATACCAGAAATATTTTGTGTTGAAGGCAAATAAAGATTTTAAAAATAAATATCAATTCCCTTTTTCGTATGTGTCTTGTATCTATCACACGCACACACACACTCACAACTCTTCTGTCAGCGCCTATTATTGCTAATAAAAATGAATGAGAGGCCAGTAGCATTTCATAACCTCTGCAGTAACATAGTTCCTGCCTGCATCTAAAGCCTTGAATAGGAGCAAGACAGTGTGGTTTTGAAATTGAAAATAAAACATATATTATTTATGTGAATGCAATATTTAGATTCAGGGGTTTCATTGCTGAAGCCTTACTACATCTGACACGACCAGCTAGTCTCTAGTTGCTCACTGGGGCAAGAGTCCGAAAGCTTTCGATTAATATTGCTGCCAAGCTGATATTACTAAGTCTGTTCGTTTATTTTGTTATCCCTTTTTTACTTGCACTTCCACACGTTTCAGCATTTGCTAGTTTTATTTAATCGATACTGAAAAAATGACAATTTGTTAGCCTTTGTCGATGCAGGACAAGAATCTTGGGAGAGAGCAGTGGGGAGACATGCAATAAATAGCCTCGGCGCACATATGAACCCACAAGCCTCTGAAGTGGCCTTAAGACATATGTGTCGCCTGCTCAACCCAGCTACAGCACCCGAAAATGGCAGATGAATCAAATATTGCATCGTCTAGGTTAAGAGCGCATTGTTAGTTTATGTATGCTGTTTAAAATTGTTTTAAAGTTGTTTAAAATTTGTAACACGGAGAAATCGTAACACATGAAAAAACCCATATGAGTTTATGAATGGTACCCTAAAGATGTGGCATCAAAAAAGTGTTTTCATTAGATTAGCATTATTACAAGCAGATACATTAAAGGCTGACAAAATAAATAGATAAGTAAACAATAATATACAAAATATTTTAAACACTTATTAAACGTACTACTTTACTGCATTGAAGGAACCATTTTTCTACCCCTTCTTTGCCACATCTCCAATATTGTTATCTAATAAAAGCTATTATCACATGTGCACTGTAGATATCGACTTCTCTAAACATTATCCAACGTATGCATGAGAATGCATATGTACAGAGCAGTCGTATTAGTAATCAAGCAGTCTTTGACATGTCAGCTCGCTAGTACAAATCTGTTTCAAGTTTATTGTGCCAATATGAGATCGATGAAGACAATAGTCCAGTGAAATCAGAGCCAAGTAATAGCCATCTTATATCCTTCTTCCTGCAAGTGCATCCCAACCCTAAACATTTTATTTCCAGTAGTGAGAACACATCTGAAGCAGACAGCCTCCTGCTGTGTCCTGTGATTCTTCTAACACTGTCTGGAGTTAAATTGTGAAGACAGCTAAAGACAGAAATGCTCAATAAACGTCACCAACAAATGAGTTGTGCCTTATCCTCTTCATTCAGCTGCAATTTCAATACATCTCTTCAGCATGATAATATTCAGCCAGTGCAAAAGAAATATAAAAGGAGGGGGGTGCAGATGCCCCACTCTTGACCTTTGTTACTGCTAAAGTGCCCTTAAGCAAGGAACGACTGCCCCTCAAGCTTATGGTGTGTCTCTACATGTGACTTCATCCTCCAATGTGAGACCTGGATATCCTGGAGGCTGTTTGACAGAGTGTGTGAGGGATATGCAGACAGACATAGTGCAGTTGCTAAATTGGTCTGTTATATAATATTCTGCTTCTACTTCTTATTGTTGTTTTCACCAACTCAATCATCAGCATCACCATGGTTTTCATTTTCCTATCGGATGTCCATTCAATGGTTTGGATGGACTGCTTTTGACTTAAATGCTAGGAGCTTCTGAACGTTTACTGCCTGTCCAGCATAGATTTTTCTGTTTGAAATAATAAAGTATTAATTATTATTAATACTTTATTATTAAGCATTAATATTGATCAGATATTAATATTTATACATTTTTACTGCTTGATTCTATGGTAATCATCCCAAGATTTTTTGCTTATTGATACATCCTGAAATTCAGAGCAGTATCACAAACCCAAAAATCTGTAAAATAATGTGTGTTAAAAAGCAGTAATTTTGCAATGCCCACTGCCCTTTGAATTGCATAATTCCATGTTGGCAAATTAATTGCTTCTGTGTCAGGAGCATGCCATTTCAGAGAAAAACTCAGAGTGCATGCAATCACAACACCCGTTTTAAATGACAGAGTTACAACTGAAATCAACTTCTCTTATTTCTGTGTAGCTGTAGCAGTAAAAGGCACCTGTTGAGCGATGACAGGGCCATCAAGCTTCAGCGTATTAGCAAGCCATCTGCAGACGACTGCTTTCAGCACCATGGACAGCACGACACCACAAGTGTGTTTTTTAAAGAATTAAGAGCAGAAAAATGAGACAAGGCCTTATGGCAAATGAGAGAGAAAGAATGAGAAAGAGAGAGAGAGAGAGAGAGAGAGAGAGAGAGAGAGAGAGAGAGAGAGATCTGGCCATGTCATTAGGGATTAGCCTAGTTGAACTGGTTGAAGCTTTAGTCCTCTTGTCCTCACAGACACACACATGAATCAAGTAACATAGTAGTTTGCTTTACTGGACAGACAGACAGACAGACAGACAGACAGACAGATAGATAGATAGATAGATAGATAGATAGATAGATAGATAGATAGATAGATAGATAGATAGATAGATAGATAGATAGAATGTCCACATGTCCAGCTTTATTTTTCCTACCCTGCCCTGATCATAAAGATCAAGTCTAACTCTAATTATGTAATCTTTTCTTTCTCCGACACACCCACTGAGCCAACAGTCTAGGTAATAACCGCATACATACTAAAAACTGCAAATGTTCTCAATTAAAGAACCCACCCTCTTTCATTTGGGTCCAAGTCGCCACTTTGTCTTGCCCTGTCCTCCTCTCGACCCTCCAAGCATAGCCTCCTGCAGCTCTAGTCCGCTGGGAGAAGCGATACCCGCCCTAAACTCTGCCTCCCCCCTTGTTTCTAACGCTCACCGTTAAGGTGACAGGACGGGACCATTGACCGACCATTCCGTCCACTCCGCGAAATCATAAACACACTCCCTATAGGAAAGACGCACGGTTTCCGCCACGTTATAATGCGCCATCACTCGTGAAAAAACTGCACAAAGGAAGACAACAAAAAAGGGTGGGTGAAGAGGAGGGGTGGATAGGTGATAAACGAAGGAGGAGGGTGGAAGGTGATCAAGTTTAAGATAACACGATGGCAAGGAGAACAAAGGGGAGAAAAGCGAAGGAAAAACACTCACTGTGGCACGGCCGGATTAGAGGATACCCATGTCGGATGCTGCAGTCGGTCACCAGCATCAGCAGCAGCATCTCCGGGCTGCGCGGTGCATCAGCGGCAGACAGAGCGGGAGGGAGGGTGAGGCTGATGATGTAAAAAGCTTTAAATCATTCAGGAGCCCGCTGCACGACATGTGACCGTCGACACTGTGTATTATTCATCCGGTTTATTTCCTGACCGGCCAAGACACCAAGCTGACCGGACATCACCGTTGCAGTCCACTACCCCCCCGTGACTTAAACTGATCCAGCCATGACACAAGGATTATCACTACAGTACGCCCACAATATGCCTCAAATTAATATTCGTATCTTATTCAAAATGAAATAGAGAAGATTCGTTATTACTGATCATTTATGGTGAACATATGTGCTCAAAGAGTAAAAAAGTTTTGTCAAGGCCAGTAACACAAAACAAGGGTATAAAAGGAGCATCCCAGATTAACAACTGAAGAATAGTTTAGGTATAACATTTTTTTAAGTAAATCGCAAAGGATATAGGGTTTTAATCTACTACAGTACATGATATTAAAACTCTTAGTATGAAAGAAAAAACTTCAACTCACTAAGAAAATATTTGCTTTTAAGACTACAGGAATTACCCTTTTTTAGTTCCAAAATTAGTACAGAGAGCTTAAATAGGTTTAATATTTTCATGCCGGTTTTAGTACTTTATAATTTCATTGAGCGGATTATCAGTATATCATGAAACTACCAAACACATCTGCAGCAATAAATCATCTTCCATAATGTAAAGCAGGTGGTATTCAGGCATGCCTGTAAAATATAATGATATCAGATTTAGACAGCTGTTGAATAGTTTCTAGTCAAGTGGCAGAATTGATTCCTAGTGTGCCAAGTGGACCCAACATTCACTAGCAGTGAGAGTCATGCAAAGGCCTGTTGCTAAATTATTAAGGCAGCGCTGGTCTCTGATCAAATATTCAACAGATGGCTATGTTGTTTGCCATAGATAGCCTGTTTATGTCATTGTGTGTATTTGAGTATGTTGAGGAGAAAGAGAGACAAAGGCTGTGTATTTGACTTCCTATGCAACATCAACATTGCCAGTGAATAACCTGTTCTCCAACTCACCAATTTCAGCAGCCATTAACCCGACACAGACCTTAACACTTGTTTATCAGCAATATTTCTTTACAGATATGCCAACATATATGTTTTTAGAAAAAACTAACAAACAAAGCTCTCTGTTGCTGCCAGGACATTAAGTAAGGTGGGCAATACTGAGTAGGAAGCAGGTCTTATTAATCTTTACGTTGTATGGATACAACATATACATGTTCAAGACTATTCAAGGCTTGAAAAAAAAACATGATTTTAAGAAATATTTTAGTCTGGAGATTGTTCTCAGCTGAAAAAACTGCTCTTAAAAGAATAACAAGGAAAAATAAATAAATAAAATAAACATATTTTCATAAAATGTATCTTGTAACATCTCGCAACAGTAAAGAATACTTGCAAATATTCCTGGATCCAGATCCAGATAACTTGTAATTTTTTAGCAATTTTGCAAACAGATAGATGAGATGTGGTGGTGTAAAGTGGTGTTCGCACCAAACGTCGTAGAGACAAGAGTAAAACAAACTGCAAAACATTACTGTAATTTATTTTTCATTAGTTATTTGCACTGTTGTATTAAAAATGCCTTGTTTAGATTTCAGACAGTAGGTCAGTTTCCTTATTTCAGTTTAGTTTTTGATTTTTAATCATTTTTTTGTTTTTGTATAGCTTATTAGTTTCTATCATAACATGGACGTGAACAGGATCCAATGAAAAGAGTCTTTATTGTGGTTGATTTGGGGGAGTTCAAAATCCCCCAAAAAGAACATCGCCATGAGCCAGGCAAAACAGAAGGGTAGATAACAGACCCTTTGACAAAGGAAGAGTCCGAGCTGATTAGGCTAAGATGTAAAATAATACTCAAACATAAACTAAAACACCCAAAACATAAATTTAAAGTAAAATTGGGTGACTCAATAAAAGGACAAGGATCCAAAACTGAAAAAGAAAAAAAATATCCTTAAAGATTTGATCTGTTTAGAGAACAGCTATTAAAATAGAAAAATATTATGTGCTGGCAATTAACTCACACTCATGTCAACAACCCCATCTCAAAGAATTATACGCACCAGTGCCCCCTGTTGTTTGTGATGTCGATTCATTTGACCTACTTGACTACAAGATTACAGCTGAAGACATTTCCTGTATAATTTTAGCTTCTGCGCGGTCAAGTCTAATCTAGCCATTCATCAATCTTTTTAGTTTCTAAGTGAAAGTAAGTGTTTTCTCACGTTTAGGTTTTAGTTGAAAATATCTAATGTTATTCCTATTTCATTTCAAGATAAAAATGCAGATATATAGCAAGAGACGTGCCACCTAACCTCTAGGCCAAGGGTGGGCAACTCCAGGCCCCGAGGGCCGGTGTCCTGCAGGTTTTAGATCTCACCCTGGGTCAGCACACCTGAATCAAATGATTAGTTCATTACCAGGCCTCTGGAGAACTTCAAGACATGTTGAGGAGGTCATTTAGCCATTTGAATCAGCCGTGTTGGATCAAGGACACATCTAAAATCTGCAGGACAGCTGCACTCGAGGCCTGGAGTTGCCCACCCCTGCTCTAGGCTAAGAGACTGTGTGTAAATCATATCCACCTCAACCTAAAATCTTGTTTTTGAGTGTTTGAATTGATTGAATATGGCTTATCTGTTAGACCTATTGCGTTTTTATCACTTGCTTAGGTCAGTGGAGAAGCAGCTCTTAGTAGGTCTTCAATCCAAACTAGCTTTCAAACTTTCTCTAAAGGCCATCTCAGACATTTCAGCTTCACTACTGATTTTCATATCTCAGGTGAAATCATATTTATTCCCACAGGCATTTCCAGACTGCACTAAAATTCAAGAGTATCTGCAAATAATGGAATGTTGTTTTAATACACCTTAAATGTCGTTTTAAAGTGTAATTGTTTAATTTGCTTTCATTTAGTGTGATGTTTTAATCTCTAAAGCAGATTGAATGACTAAAATTCTTGTAAATGTTTTGAAAATTCACATAAAAAAAACATGCTGTAGCAAAGAGAATAAGTACAGGCCAAAAAGCACACACTCGCTTTAAACACAAGTAGGCCAAATCTATGACTATTCTAGTCTTTGGTGCTCTGATGTGTTTGTTACCATCATGGCTGCAGCTCTGTTTTTTTCCAGCTCCCACTCATTGCTTTTTCCCTCACTTTTAAATGTCAGCGACTCTGCAGTCCAGCTGCTGCTGTGTGTGTGTGTGTGTGTGTGTGTGTGTGTGTGTGTGTGTGTGTGTGTGTGTGTGTGTGTGTGTGGGAGAAAGAGAGAGAGGTAGAGAGAGATGACTCACTATCACTGTGCCCAAAGCGGTGAGACAGCTGTGAGACCTAAGTGCCACTACCCATAATTCAACACTGTCTGATGGGGTCACTGGGCTACAGGGCAGGAGTGACCCTTTATGTCTGACAGATCTGACTCTGCAGGAATGGACAGACCACAAACACGTCCTGCTTCCTCAAATCTCAGATAAGAGTCAATATCTTTGCTTATACATATTTGAAGTGAGGTTTAACCATCAACACATTGAACTGGCTGTTAACATGTTTATGAAAAAGTCTGTATGCTCATTAAAAACATCTAAAAAATAAACATGTGCTTTTACACATTTTCACTTTTGCCAGGAAGAACCTAAAAGATTTATCAAATCTTATAATTTCGCCCTGTAATGAACCTGTCTGCTCATTTCTCAACATAATAAATGCTCCATAGTCACACGTTATAAAAACTCTATATCCAGCTCAATAGTCTCTCTTCCATCCATGTCAGCCTCCTCAGCTCTACTGTGCTCGAACAGGCATGTATTATTCAACAAATTCTTAAGAAGTAGTCCTCTTACTCCCTTTGGATGGAGGAGAGCTAAGAAGAGGGAGGATTCAAGAAAAAAAACTTAAAGAGTGAAAAAGTGAAGTGAAAATTAGAGGAACGGAATGTGATGAGTTGAGAAAGCTAAAACAGAAGGAATACGAGATATAAAGGAGAGGATACACCATGAAGAGAGCAACACAGACAGAGCGGGGGAGCTGAAAAGGAGGAAAAGACTAAACAGATATGTTTTTATATATTTTTGAACACTTTGGCTTTGAAGAAGCTTTGAGGACACTGCAGTCCTGTCTTTTTTGGAGTGTTTCTTATCCTCTTCAGTCTGCAGCCAGCCAAGTTTGCCTCATTAAATTTCAATACATGGAGATAAATTTAGTCTTTCATTCTACAATGAAACACAACAAAGCTGATAATATGATAAAAAATCGACCTTCCTAATCTGATGCTGAATAAACATTACTTGAGATCTTTGACAGAAAACAGCAGGCCAAACCAACAATAGGTTGTTGGTGTAAGCTATATGATAAAATTGAGCTTTATGATATTCTAAACTTACATTAATTAAGTTTAGAACTAGGAGGAGTAAACGCTAAATGGTCCTCTTCCTCCAGCTCTATATTTAACATGCAGGCATTTTTTTAAACTAGCTCTTTGAAGAAGGCAAAAGTTTCCAAAGCACAGTGGCCAAAAGTTTAACACTCCATTAAGGGCACTTTCAGTGGCACTTTAAAACAAATGTATTTTTAAGTAGTACCATATGCAGATGGTATTATAGACAAACTGATGAACTCCCCATATTAGTCAGCTTGGTTTTTGATCAGAATATGATAGTAAAAAAGTTTTGCTGCAGAAGTCATTACCAAAAATCTTAACATACCTTTTCCATGACTTCTTAAAGAGTGTGCTTTTCATTGTGTTGTGCCGCATGGTCACCTCCTCTAAACCAACATTTAAACAAAACTTGTTATCTCTGTGCAAATGCAATTTTACACAGACTTGGTCTGCAAAAGGCAAAACCCAGAGGGTTCACACCACTAATTGGCAGCGCTGTCAGTTAATGCCATGGTTTCTGGAGTCTCTTTGAGGCATGGCGGCTCCTGTGCCATGATCCTTTACAGCGCTTTTGAGGTTGGCTGTTCCCACAGGTGTGAGCTCCACACATGGGGTCATTATCGATGGCCTCCCCCGGCTGCTTCGACCCAGCAGCCATGCACTCACAATGCACATGCACCCACAAAAAAGAACACACACTTAATAAACAGCTTCGGCAGCTCAGCAGGAATAGACAAACAACTCTGTGTAGCTGGACTCGAACCAGCCTAATTGTGCAGTGCACCAAGTTTAGATTTATAACTGTGGATGTGTATCGATTGGTGTCTGTGCGCTGTATGCCTATTTGGCTGTGCACGTATTACTTATTTCAGCGATGATTAACAGCATATTGTGGTTTCATTCAGTTGGCTTCAACAGTGCAATTTATTGTGACAAATGTCTCCCAATACAAACAGGAAACTGCTGACCTGTTCACAATTTTCAAGAACACTAGCAAGCATTAAAGTGTAAGGGACAATCTTTTTTGTCCTGATGCATGGATAGCAAGAAAATATAAGGATCCCAGCTAGTGTCCTCTTTTAAAAGAAGCACGCACAGGACATACCTAAAATGCTATCGAATATTTGAAATGGATGATAATTTTATCCCATTGTTTCACTGTATGAAATTCTTCTCAATTCCCTTCCCCTGTCTCCTCATCTTCCACATATCACAGTGTCACTCACACACACATTCACATTATCAATGTGCTTTGTACATCTCCCAGGTGAAGATATCTCACATCTCTTGTCACAGAGGTAGCTCGTGAGTTGCATGTTTCTAAAATGAGCTCAGAGCTGCTGGATTAAAAAAACCTTGTATCTCCATGAAGCCCATGGCCTCATTTTCTAATGCTGATGAGTTCTTGACATTTCGGTTTGGGTGTTATTATCGAGGCAATTATACTAATGTATGCTTGTGTGGTGTTTGGTAACCACGGCAACCGTGTGTGTGTGTGTTTAGCACGAGAAGCTTCTAAACATATGTTAGAAGCAAACATTACTCATTAATCAACTTTAATCATGAAAATGAAGATGACAATTATTACTTGTAATTACTTTAATGCATTTGAATCACCGTCATCTCAAAAATCGATACAAAGATGTTTCGGTTATGTATAATGGGCTGTTTCTACAGCGGTGTTTACTTTTCTGCTTTCCACACAGAAAGGCTGGTCCTCCTACTTCCTTTCATCATTGTTTCCTTAGGTTGCAATCAATGAATGAGCATACAGATAGCAGCTCTCCATGCAGGCTCAGGAAATATAACATTTCAGGATTCAATAAATGATTCAATTACATTCCAGCTTATGAGTGTCCATGGGAGATTGACTGTGAGAGCAATTGTTGCAAGCATATGGGTAAGTATGACTCGCATGTGGAGCATGTCCTGTCACATGTAATCTCACGGAGACCAAGATGTAATTAAGTTGTAAACTGAGCCTTGTAAACGCAGCCAAGTGCGAAAAAACAGAGATGGCTCAGAGGAATATCATTTTTAATATCAGGGTGGGTGAAGCATTCCAACATTTCTCTAGAACTTGTTGTAATTAAATAAAAATGCAGATGATAAGCTATCTCCAGGGTGTGTATGTCTTTGTGTATGGGGTAGACAATATTCAGTGTATCTACTACTGCTATTGTTATAAGTGCTCTGTCAGAGAGGGGAAAAAATAATTTACCACCCCTACCTTGGGGAATTGACCAGTCTGCTCTTCTGCACTCTCTTTATTTCCTTCCGTTAATGGTTTTCCTCAGCTTTGCCCTCTCTCTCCTCAGTGTCTGCCCACACACATAAACACGTCACCATGGGGATGAAAGATGGAAGGAGGGGGTGTTCTGTTTTATGAAAATCTGGACAAAACACCCCTGATGCCAGCTTTTCATTATCTCTTGGATCTTTCCCTTTATCACTTTTTTCATAATGTCTTCATTATGGCGTCTGCACAATTTTCAGTTGCCACGTTGCCGTATTTGATATCATCAGTAAGCCTTGCTTCATTCATCCTTCTTCTTCCTTGTCTCTGCATCTTGTTTTAGAAATTGTTAAGATAAAGATAGATGCTATTCACCCGTTAATGAAATCCACCTGAGGCAAGGCATGACTCATTCAGTGTTTACCCTGGGTGACGACACAATGTCCTCTACATCTATCATGTGCGTATACACATACACCATTGTATAGTAATTAGATGTGTGTGGTAATAAGAAAATTGGGGCTATTTTAGGTGCCTATAGGTTGACACCCTGATCAAACACTGGATTAATCTTATATCTACGTTTACCCTGAAGTGAAAGTCACAAATGCATATATCCCTCGATCAAAACATCCCAGACACATACTTGAGCTCATCTGAGAGCAGTAGACTAAAACACTGCACACATATTCTATGTTTATTCATAAGGTCCACAGTGTTAATAGAAGCAATAGATATTGTTAGACTACACAGCTGCTGTCGCAATTAACCTAAAGCACAGCTGTTTGGTAATATTTATTATAAAACTAAATCCTGCGTTCTGAGAGGCACTGCTCATTGTGACAAATCCACAGAGAATTATCAGTCAACAACAGGCACTATAGAGCTTTTTAGTCTCTGTTAGCTCATAGTTTTGGTGCCGCAGTGTGCAAATCTTGCTAAAATAAGCTCCCAGCTAAGAGCAGATGTTTTCTGTAAATAATAAAGCTCTAAATTATTTAACCATTAAACACTTTAAAGCCAAATAGTAAAATCTGACAACAACCTCATAAGTAAATGTTTTTTATTGGTCTATACCAATAACTTTTGGTAGCTAGATGCAGGTAGCTAGGACTGATGATGCCATTAAAATTTCCCTGTGTAACAACTAATATAGAAATTATATTTGTGATTTAATATTTGTTGATGAACCATATGCTTACTTTTGTCATTAGCCAGAGGGACAGTACCACCTTATCTGTTAAGTCTGCTTATATCAGTTGGTTTCATATCCTGTGTGGAAGCTCTACAATGTGTGCAGGTTGTGTGTCTGTGTCTGAAATCCTATATGACTCATAACCAATGGATTTAAGTGCTTATAATCCATAAATGTGCACTTCTTTGTAGTTTTATTGTAGTAAGAGTACGTCTCTCTTCAGTAATCTCAACACAATGGTGGTATGGGACCTTGATGACAAACTGGCACAGCAAAATAAATGTCTAAGATTTTTTGTCTTTTTTCATTCCGTCCTTCTGTTCGATTAGTGCACAGTAAAGGGCTTCTGCCCTTGATAAGGTTCATTCTTTTCATATTTATTTCTTTGTATAAAAAGTTGTTTCAGCCATCAGAGAGGAATTCATTCTTTTCAGTGTAGCAAATTGTGACATATGTGAAAGACTTTTATTCAGTTCCACAGCAATAACAGAAAAAAATGTAAATATGAGTTTGTTTGTGCATTATGCAATGACCCTGGTGACCATAAGATGAGGATATGCAGATCTCTACAAATATGTTTGCTTCACAAAGCACCTCTAGCTACTTTAAATATATCAGAAACTGTGCATAACCTGTTTTAAGCTACAGTAAAATGTAAAATGCAAATAAAAGCGGAGTGCAATGTTTTGCAGGTCACATAAATCCAGATTTGCTTCACAATAGAATAGAAAAGATACATTTTACTATTTTATGAAAATTATTAGCTCATTTTGAATTTGAGCTGCACATGTATAAAAAAAGACAGTTGCTATGGGGGCAACAAAAGAAATGAAACAGCTGGAGGGACATTTTGCAGCTAATTAGGTTAATTGGCAACAGGCCAGTAGCATGACTGACTATAAAAAAAGAACATCTGTGGGAGGAAGAATTTCTCAGAAATTAGGACTGTCAGAGGTTCGTCATTCTGCAAAATCGGCATCTACAAACTGTGAAGACTTTGAATATCTTATTATCTTCAATCCAAAAATCATCAAAGGATTCTTGGATTCTGGAGAAACCTCTTTTGACTAGTGAGGTCAGTTCTGCATGTCTATGGTCTTTGGTTCCTCAGGCAGCACTACATTCACCATTTGAAAATATCTGATGCATGGTGACATGAAAAATACAGCAAAGGACTGTTAAGCAACTAAACTCCTATGTCATACAAGAAGAGGACAAGATTCCTCTTCAGTTCCCAGATATTTTTGGACTTTTGTTAAAAGAAAAGGGGACAGTACGCTGTGGTAAACATGGTCCTCTTCTCAACTTTTTTGAGATGTACTCCAGTCATCAAATTCAAACATGTCCTTATTTTTCTTAAAATTGTATATTTTTTTCACTCTAATCTTTTTATATCTTCTTTGTTCTTTTGTGACTAAAGTATAGGTTTATAAGACAAACGGTCATTTAAGTGATTGCTGTTGGTGCCACACAGGTTCTTCTGAGAATGGTCCAAAAAAGAGAAAATATCCAGTTTTTGGACTAACAATTTTTTGGACAAAAATGCCTTTTGATGCCAGAGGTCAGAGGAGTATAGAAAGGCATCAGTGATTTAAATAACCACTTATTAAAACCAGTATATGCAGAAGAGCATAAGACAGCATATCAAAGCTTGAAGCAGATGGCCTGTAGCAACAGAAAACCACACTGGGTGTCATTCCTGTCAGCTAAGAACAGAAACTGAGGCTCCAATTTGCAAGGGCTCATCAAAGTTGAATAATGGAAGACTGGAAAAATATTGTCTGGCATAATGAGTTAGAATCTCTGCTGTGACATTTAGATAGTAGGGTTAGAATTTTGTCTAAATGATATTAAGGCAAGGCTTCATCCTACATCATATTAGGTTTAGGCTGCTGGTGGTGTAATATTATGAATATTGTTTTCTTGGCACAGATTGGACCCCTTAGTACCAATTGAGTGTCTTTTAAATGTCACAGTGTACCTGATTATTGTTGCTTGCCACAGCCATCCCTCCAACCTGGTACTAAAAAAGTGTCCATAATAAAGTGGCTGGCGAGTGTATAATTGTTAGTTTTCCCAACTCTGTATATAAAAGAGCTTCTATGAGGGACTATGTATTCAGTTTGAAGAAATGTGCAGGTGTCATGGGGTTTAGGTTGGGTCAGTGGCCTTTCGTTACCTTCCTATTTTAAATGAGCATTTTAATTTTAAAACGCCTGATTTTAAAAGACCTCTGTTTTCCTAAGAATAACAGTAGAAAATGTTGACCTACTCGCTGCTGTGTGATTTTCATCTGTTCATGTTGCTTATATTTGTTTTTCAAAGCACACAATGGGGAGCTAATGAGAGGTCTAAGACTTGAGCAAACATGCACATCTGCCCTAACACATACTCACTTGCTTTATTAACCCCTGACCTACAATATCAGTATCAGTGTCATTATCATAGGTTTTAAAATACATCACAAGCTTGAAGCATCATTTTCAAAGCACTGCTCAATGATTAAACACACACAGACATGTAATAACACAAAGGGATGGACTCATTCAACACATGTCTCTCCGGCCTACTTATAGCCCCCAGCATTAGAACAAAGAGAGCTGTTAGGATCTGATTACAAAGAGAAAGAGCTATATAGCAATCCCCATTTCTCTAGTTCTGTTTTATTTAAGTCCTAGCTTTGGCCATTTCTGATTGATTTTTTTTTTCTTTTATTTGCTTTAACTCTGTTTGTTCATAACCAAAATACACAGATACATCACTCCAAAAAGACGTGCACTCAAAGTACAGTAAAGATAGAAAAGAAATGCAGCCCTAGGAAAGAGCTTTAACCACCAGACCCCCAAAATGACAGCAAGCCAATCACCTCCCAGTGCTTCAAGCGGGTCATGAATAAATGATGCCATGAAGTATTTTAACTGGAGCTGGAATGAAGTTAAAGTAAGTCACACACCATAAGTCAGAGAAAAAAGGAAAGGGAAATGAAAGCAGGCATTTACTGCCTAGAAAACGGGAGGTGTCTGTATTTTCTTCTCCAGTATAACAATTTAAAGAAACATGAAGGATAACTGCATTTAACAACAGCTGTGCCATGCAATGTTAAACTATGGCCACATGTCCATGAAGTAGCCTTGAGAGAGGGGTCACCAGAACTACAGGCCTCTACTGTTTGGACAAAGCGAACAGGAGGAAGACATTTAGGGCTGCTCCTGTGGATAAAGGAAGGCGCTTTGGGGGTCAAAAGTTAAATTAGAAGCATCTGAACTTTGATATGAAGGTTTTCATTACTCTGCTGACGTTGGACTCTTTACTCCCCCCATAGCATTTTGCATTGAATTTTGTACTATCAGTATTTTCTTGTTTTTCAGTATTTTGATTGTCTTGTGGGTTACATTCCTTATAAATCCCCAACATTTTTGTCTAGTTTTAGTCTCAATGTTGCTATAAAAAATCATTTTATGCATTCATTTCCTATGACTAGGGTTTTTCTTTCACTATGACTATACACTTCACTGGGACCATTACCGTTATCTTATATTAATCATGTTGTAATAGAAACACCACCACACCAATAACACCACTTTGGAAAGATTTGAAAACAGTACATCAGAATGCTTAAAGCCAGCAGAAAGAATGCTTTATGTTTTATGAATCATACAAAAAGTCTTTGTAATAAAATCACACTCAGGTGAGTCCAGATCCAGTTATGCTGCTGCTTCTCCAATGTAGAAACCAGTTTGACTAATCTAATAAGTCAGTGGATTCAACCGTTTCATTGGATTATACAGCAGGAAATGATTAACATATTGGAACACAGGGTCAAGTGAGAAGACTGTGCAGGAAATATCGTTTTCTCTCACTACCGGTGCAAGCAATGTGTGTATGGGTGCTTGTGCGTGTGCATGTGTGTGATGTACAGCTAGAAAAGCAATGACTGAATGAGTCACTTGGAAGAACAGAAACACCAGAGGGTGAACTTAGATCAAATCAGTCTCGAAATGGGGTCTATCTAAACCAGAACCAGATGACAAGGATCAGCTTACATTGATTGAGACATGACTTGCAGCCCAGTGTGAATGTGTCCACGTATGAGTGTCTCTCTCTTTGCCCTGTTTGCAAAATATTGCTTTTTCTGGATAAAATTCACAGTATGTGTTTATTTCCCTAAAGAAATAAAGGAGAAAAAAGGGTTCTCCACTGATTTGAATTTATCTCTAAAAGCAAACAGGCGGACCTAGGTCACAGGACTTCATATAACTAATTCTAAATTTTCATGAATATAAGGTATGTTTATTCCTCCTTTAGAAAGCCTGAGGCAGTGAATAAATCCAAAATATGGGGAAGTAAAATCCCCCCCAAGCCTCAAAGCCAGAAATATCTGTGGTGAATACCTTTCCCTGAAATGCCTCCATGAAGTTCAATTCAAACCAATTACTGTTGCTAAGTCAACAATTCAGCCGGTAGAGTACATCTCCTGAGATGTTATCTGACCTCCCAGTTTAAAGGTCAACACAGGCTTAGGAATGCCAGGAAAAGGGGTTGAAAACAGAAGCGACCGCTGGTGTGTACTTGTATGTACACACACACATTTATGTGGGTGTCCGATTGTGAAATAGTATCTCACAGTTGCCATTTTTCTAGACTAACAGCTTTTATTTTTGATCTTGTAGATGCTAGACCAAGCAGTTGCCTGATATACATCGTAAAACCACTGAGCCCAGACTAGCACAGCACACATCCTGCCAACATAACCACACACACTTGATATGCACATACACTCACATGCCAAGGGGGGGGGCATGAATTATTTATATGCTGTCTCCTGAAGCAAAATGCACACTTAGACTAATATATAAATGGATAAAAATCATTAAACTACACTTGCATGGCAATGACACCAAGAAAGACACTGCCAAGTTTAGATGCTATCACAGCTACTGAGTGCTAGATTCTTCACACACATGCTTCAGACAAAAGGAGCTTTATTAAACTGCAGCAAAGGACTTGATCTCATGATTGCTTATCAGGATCATGGCATCATTTACTGTGTTAAGTTCAAATTGCTCGCTTCGCTATTCCTGAGTCCTAAGACCTTGGCCGCGAATCAAGCTGTCTCAACTTTCAGCACGTTTCACCAGAAGTTTCCCTAAAGAAAGCTTATGAAACCACCCAAAAACATTTACTACGTGATAGTGGAACAAGGAGCTGTAGTCCTTTATTTTAGTTTTGTCGTTGGGTTTAGAGCTAGTAAAGCACAGTTGTGTTTAGGGAACATGCAGAGAACACAAGCACAAGTTAAAGCAGGTACATGTGAACATGGGTGTCTTGCTTTTTTCTTAATTTTTTCATCTGCAGTGAGTGCGTTAACCATATGAAAATGATACGCAGTAGTTATGGGAGAATACGCTTTTACATGTCTTCTCAGATTCACTGCTGTGTTAGCACATACCTGTCTGCCTCAGCGCTATGATTGCTCAGTCTGATTAGAATGTGGTTGGTTTATTTAAACTCGGGTACGAAGTGTAGTATTTATCTGATTAAGAAGAAAAGACATTTCTGCAGCTGCACATGCTGAACTGTGGAGAGGTGCTGGTTATGGAAACTCATATACTGTGTCTCATAGACAAAGTGCACATCCAAGCAAGACAATCTGGTAGCACGTAAGTAAGAATCTGAGCTGCTTTTTGTTGAAAAACACTGCTTTAAAACTATGTACCCATTCTCATAACTTGATTTTATTTGCAATCTTTTGGTTTATATAAAGTATATATCCTCTTTTCATGGTTTTTACATTATACAAATATAGCTTTTAAAATATTTATTTCAGTAGTTATGAGACTAGAATTTTGACTTTTCAGATTTCTGTGCTAAGCCTCACAATGGGAAAACTGGACAAAACATTTCCTGTACAGCACCTTTTGTGCAGTTCAGTGGAATTTAAAGTGGTTCACACATGGATGACATGCTAATAATAAGACAGCACAAATAATAAGAAAATAATAATTTAAGAAAAGCAGGGCTAGATATCAATCTCCTGCTCTGCTATTCACCCTGACTGCACCAGAAGTACCCTGGCTTATGACCTGTAGCAACTTAAAATATTACACTAAATTAGATTAATAGGGCTCAACTAATTTTAGTATTTTAATGTTCCTCCTTTCACATCTATCTATCTATCTATCTATCTATCTATCTATCTATCTATCTATCTATCTATCTATCTATCTATCTATCTATCTATCTACTCAATAAAACATAACATTTGATCAGTTTTTATGGTGTTTTTCCAAGAAATTCAGCCCCTGTTTCATGTTGCTGCTCACACATTCAGAGCAGTGGATAGCATGTACTTGATGAATGACCACTGAGTAGGTGGGATTTTGTTCTGTGTTAAAACTAAGCTATATAGATCTGCAATGGATTCACTTTCCTGCATACTGCCTGCTCAGGGCAGCAGGTTTTTAATCCTTTCATTGAATCAAGGTGGCTAAGAGCATTTAAACTGAAACTAATTAAATGGACAAAACGACTCCAAAGTATCAGCTTAAATAGCTTATATTGATTAGAACATTTTAATGCATATATGCATTTAGTGTATATGCAAGGCCTTGTGGACACACTGGAACACAGACTAAGTGTCAGTGTGAACAAAATCCAATGATACATTTTATGCTTTAACTTTGAAGTCTGAATTTTGTGTGTTGTGTGTCAGCCGCTTGGATTAAAAATTATAGCTGCACCAGCAATGTGAGGAACTAAATCATCTTTATATTTCGTCACAGGCCTGCACTGCAGAAAGGACATCCTTAGTTATTGTGCAAGTGTGGTACACTACTTTCATCAAATTACCAGGGATAGTGAAACATGGCAAGGTTGGAAATTTTGAAGGGATTGCAGAACAGATGGTGAGGATTTGACTAGCCAAAAGGTTTTGGTTTCATAGAGTGAGTCGGACATAGGTCTAAGCTCAAGGCTGGCTACTTGGAAAAAAAGACGGACAAAGTACAAAAATTATCATTTGAAGACAACTTTTTACTCTCCAGGGAATCATTACTCTGTCTGCTGATTGAAGCTGTAGAGCTAGACGGTACATTACAAAACATACTCAAAATAAAGGATTGAGTGTTCTATGACTAATTGACTGCAAATGTTTGGTGACAAAATGGTGTGAGAAAATGAGTGTTCTTAGGAAGGAGGTCTGTCTTTGATCATGCAGCAAGACATTGGGTAAAGAGAGAAGATGGACCAAGTGAAGGAATGGAGAGAGAAAAAGACATGGGGGCCAAAGTAAGCAGGACTATTGGTTTATTATCTAACCGACATCCATAGTGTGTGGGTGTGTGTGGGAGTGTGCAAAAGTGTGTGCTTTCTGTCCCTGTCCCTATTGTGTGTCCTGTGCACAGTAGTGGGAAACATGTTTTGGATTGTTACAGTATGTTCATAGTGAGAATGTTAAGATAAGCACACATGCGCATGCACGTACATGCTGTTCCACTAACATACACACACAGCGATAGCTCTGATCCACAAATAAAATCCCTGAAATGGATGCTGTAAGCAGGGCTCCAAATCCTGGTGCAGTGCACTGTTCTTCAAACAAAAACATTTTTTATATTAGTGATGGTCTACAGCCAAATTGCTTTGTTTTGTCCACAGTTTTTATAGTTCTTCTACGTGTCCATTTAAACTTAAAAATCTAATCAGTCTAACATATCTTCTGCTTTTCTGTTAAAGTGTTGATATATTTGACTCTGTGCCTGGCAATGCAAATACTTTGAAAAGAAAAAGTATGTATCCCTGCTCAAAATTCTATCATTTAGCATTTAATTGCTACACCTAGTGAAAAATACAACCCCAATTCCAAAAAAGCTGGGATGCACCGTAAAATGAAAAAAGCAACAGAATGCAGTCATTTTCAAATCTCATTAACCCATCATTTATTCATAATATAACATAGAAAACATATCAGATGTTTAAATGTAGATAATAATACCATTCTGAAGTTTAAAAAAAAAGAAAAAGCTTTGATGGGAGAAACACACCACAAAAAAGGGCCATCTTTAAACTTTGTAGCAGTCTGTAATCATCTATGAACTGAGGAGGCCAGTTGTTGGACTTTTGGAAAAGGAAAGGAAGTTATGTTGTTGTATGTTTGGTTTAGCATCAAATCATGCTGAAATATGCAAACCCTTCCCTGAAAAATATCATCTGGATGAGACATATGCTGCTCTTAAACCTGTGTGTAGTACCTTTGACCATTGATGGTGCCATTGAAGATGCACAAGCTATGTTTCCCCTACGATCGAAGATGAAACCTTTTTATCTAAGCCCTCTCCTCTTTAGTCTCAACGATGTAGCTTTTCCCAAAAAAATTGTAAAATATCAATTTTTCTCATCAGAGAAGATTTTTCCACTTTGCCATTTTAAATGCGCTTTGGCTCAGAGAAGAATGCAGTGTTTCTGAATCATGTGATCAAATAAGGTTTATTCTTTGAATGATAGAGCTTTAAACTGCATTTGTGGATGGCATCATACACTGTGCTCACAATTCTGAGTTCCTGAGTCCATGCAGGGATTTTATGGAAGAATTAGTTTTTTAATGTGTCTTGAGGGCCTGAAGCTCACTGGTATACAGTCTTGATTTTTGACCTTGTCATTTGCACATTTGCGTTTCTCCAGATTCTCAGATTATTTTGATCATATTATGTACTGCAGATGAAGAGATATTAATGCTCATTACACGGAAATTCCTGCTTGTCTAAGATGTTCTTTCTGTGAGCGATCATGTTACTGACCTTTCGCCAGTTAACCCAATTAGCTGCAAAATGTTCTTCGAGCTGTTTCTTTTTAGTACCATTTACTTTTTCAGCCTTTCGTTGCCCTTGCCCAACTTTCTTCTTAGACATGTTACTGCTATCAAATTCAAAATGAGGTTTTGAATTTTACATTTTACTATTATGGACTTGTGAGATTTGTAAGTCATCAGATTCTTTCTTTATTTACATTTTGAAGAGTATACTTTGTAAGTACCATCTTTCAAAAGTAGAGCAGTCTCGTAACAGAAAGTGAGTGGTGTATTGTCTCTTGCATTTCTACTTCTTATATGTCTGATGTCTATTAACTCAATTAGGTTTCTCACACACCACGAGTCAAGCCCTTTGACATTCTTTCATCCTTCAGACTCCCACTCTCACGTCTCAGCGCTCTCTTTCACCGCCCTACCCATTTTATCTTGGTCATACTAAATCCCTCACATTGTTTGGGATATGGTCTTCTCTCACGCCTCATCTCCAAGTAAAATTCAGTGAGCACTTTGATGATCCAACATTAGAACAGTAGGAGAAAATGCCTCCAAAGCAGAAGATAAAAAAAATTAACTGCAGCCATGAGAGGATCAAGCTCATGAAAGAGCTGTTATAATTCATCCAGTTTCTTCTAGCTGCATTGCATATCTTTCCCACTTTCTATATAAGAAGGAAATGTAAGAGTGAATCTCTGGGCAAAATGTTTTATGATGCAAATTATATTAAAAGCAATATCAACACCAATGATTGGTGCTATTTGATGCTGTTATTTGTGGCCCATGTGGACAAATCGAAAGCCTTGTGGTGAAAAAAGACAAAACTAGAATTTGTTGGTCACATTTATAAGACGTATGTTTTGAGGAGTAAAGTTGCAGCCAGTTGACAGTGGAATTGCACAAAATAGTTGAAATATTGACTGGAGGATGTCTACCTCCGATTCTCAAATCGTGTGGTATGAAATGAATGAATCAGGCCAACATTGTGCTTCTAGAATTGCCTTCCCAAACCCTCGACTAAAATTGAAAATCTGTTGCTTACACTTGCAACTGGCTCCATGCCAGGAAACCAACCCATTTAAATGAAATCTACCAAGTGTGGCAAGACGAATGGTCAAATATCCAGACAGGATTATGTCAGAAGCTTGTTGATTGCTGCCAAAACTGTCTGGTCGAGGCGCAACTTGCTAAGGGACGTTTAACCCAAGTATGTATATATTTACGGCTGTATATACACTTTTATCCCTGTGTGGATTAGAAAAAAATCCAGAATAAACTTGTTTAAGTTGCCAAGGATCATGAACTGATATTTAAGGCCTTATGTGCAGCTGTCCCTCTTTGCAGACAGCATTTCAACCCATATACCTTACTATGAAAAGACTGATTTGGTCTTTTATACATTGTTTGAAAAACTATGGACTAAATAACTGTTTTTCAGTCAGAGAAAAAAAAAACCACGGCCTTTGTTCTCATCTGTATTTTTACGAGGTTTTTTAAATCTGTCCCTTGTGAGCATCCCAGTTTTATGGAACTACAATATTAAATTAGTTTGGCATCATTGTAACACAGTTCCTGTTTCCCCCTTTGAGCCTTTCCACATCATCGTCTAATGACATCTTGAGGATTGTGAAGATTCATTCAGCATGTCCCATTTTAAGCTTGACACATGGTCAACAAGAGAGCAGAAATCCAGCTCTATACTTTATGTATGCTGTCGGGCCAAAGTTGTTCATAAACGACATCATTTATCCTGAAGGACAAGATACAGTATGAAACTGTTGACATTAGTCATGATGATGTAAGCATGTTTATCCAGTTTGTTCAGTGAGTTCAACCCTGTCCCACACTCAGAAAAATAAAGGTGCCAACTGGAACCAAAAGTGGTTCTTTAGACTGATGCCATAGAAGAACCTTTTTTGGTGCCACAAAGAACCTTTAAACAATGGTTCTTTGAAGAACCATTTCTTTCAGTGGTTCATTAAAGAACCATTAAAGGTTCCCCAAAGAACCATCAAGAAATGGTTCTTTGGGGCACCTTTAATGGTTTTTCAAAGAACCTTTTAAAAAATGGTTCTTTAAAGAACCATTTTTAAAAAGGTCCTTCAAATGGTTCTTTAAAAGAACCATTTTAAAGAACCTTTTTTCAGTGGTTCTTTAAAAAACCATTTTAAATCTTTCAAAATAAAATGCATCATAAATTGAATTTGAGTAGGGCAAAATAAATACTAGCACAGCATAGACATATATTAATGGTTTATTGTCATTTTGTAGTTACCAAAAGACAAAAAGGCATTTTAACCCTCAGCACAACATCACTACTAATACATGTCACATATTAGTGTTTTAAACAGTAATAATTAAATATATTTGCTATACTATAAATAAATATATATAAATACTATAGCTACAGATAACACAACAAATAATACATGTATTGTTTAATTAATAAAACATCAGAAAGTGATAAAACACAATAGAAATAGCAATGGCTTCATAACAGACCAATAAATCAAAACTGGAAAACTGGAACTGCAGTTCCAGTTTTCCAGCACTGCGAGTGGTGGGAAAATGGCAAAATGGCACAGAACGCTGAACTTTGAACATGTGTCATGTCTTTGTGTCTTGAATTGTTAGAGCACATTCTTTAATGTTTATTATTGAACACTGAGGAGGAGAAGCTGCTTAATGACCTCCAGTTCACCCAGAGACACACACTCTGGTGTTTATTATTAAATGCAGACTGATTGGCAGTTAGACAATAGAGAGGGCAGAGAGCAAATTTTCAATCAATGTGTAACTTCCACCTTTTCCATTGTGATCACAGAGTATTGCTTTTTTTTTTTAAATTAGGACACAGGTGAATGCAAGCACATGCACAAAAACACATGCCCTTACAAACAAACACACACACACACACACAAAGAAAAAATGGACATGGGAGAGTTTGCTCATCAATATGGCATCTTGTGTTGGATCTTTCCTTTCAGAGAACAACGGTCCAATCCTGACTTAATAGAAACAAGTTGTTGCACCTGCCCCTCCCCATTTGACCCACTCTGTTTTCATTGTTCTCAGATTTACAGCATGTTCTGAAGCTATATGCCATGAAATTATTTGAGATGAAAAGAAGTTTGAACTGATAAAGAACACAAACGGTTCTTTATCAGTTCACTGGCACCACTCACACAGTGTAGACATCGTATTTAAGGCTGGTTTCTGAACACATATACGCGCGCGCACACACACACACAATTACATAGAAAGAGGAGCCATGGGACAGCTTCCTTTTAAGTGCAGATTTATGTGATCTTGTGTTGGTCAGATCCCTAAGTCTTCTTGCTGCCACGGCAACAGGTTTTGGAAACAATGATTCTGAGCCGCTCTAAGAATGATCCAGCCTAACACACAGAAAGCAGCCAAGTCTCCCATGCACATGCGCTGGAATACATTATAAACACTCACTGCACACCGTGTATCATTTTACCTGATACACAGAAAAAAATACAAAGCCGATAGTAATGATAATGCCATACGGAGGGAAGCATAACGCACACATGCTTGCTAACAATTTCCTAGTTCCCAGTGTTGTTCACATCTCTTCTCACTTCAACTTGAAGACCACAAGTCTGTGCTGACGGATGTGGGTTACTGACCTGGTAGCCTGTCTGCCCCTGGGTGGGTGTGAGGTTCTAGGGCGCTCCGTCTCTGGGCTGGGGCCCTGTGTTGCTGGGGTTGTGGGCGGGTGGGTGCATCGGGGCCCATCCCTGGCGCAGGGTGCCGCCGGTGCGTCGAGCCACCTGGGGGGTTCTTCAACTGGTGGGGGAGATTGTCACACCTAGCAGGAGCTTTCCTCTCCCCAGGAACTCTCTGCAGGAGGGGGAGATACAGGAGAGGTGGAGGAAGATCTCAGCCTGGGCGTCTATTGTCTCATGTAGTCTGGAAGATGAGTGGATGGTGGGGTGGGTGCAGTTTTCTCTGTGGTGGGGTTGGGTGGACTGTCCCGGGCTCTGTGGGGCCGGGGGGCGCTGCTGCGCTGGGCCCCGGTCTGGATGGGCCTGGGCCCCCTTTCCTTGGCGGGTCGTGGAGTATGGGGGTGCCTACTGGGGTCAGCGGGGGAGCTGGCCCCAGGGAGGGGTTACCTGCCCCTCCCTTCCTTCCCTCCCCATCTCCAGCTGCCTCCCTCCTCCCGCTCCACCACAACCACCCACACATGCAGGGCCTTGGAGTAGGGGTATGTCACCAGGGTGCAGAGGAGGCTACCCCCCCCCCCCCCCCCCCCCGTCCCCTTCTGGCTGCCTCTGCCTCAATTTTATCCCACAACTTAGACATTCACATTACTCACACTCTCATTACACATACATATAGGATCTTGGGGGTGGGCACGATACACGGAGTCCAAATTACCATCAGGGTGTACACCTCACCCCTGGCGTCGTTGCCCACCTCTCAATTTTGAATACACGTAGACATTGAGGGCTAGCAGGAGGGCCTATGCGCTTACCTGCTGCTCTCTGGCAGGTAGCTCCATGCCCTCCTGGGTTTTAATTGCACCTTAGAACACACATGCATCAACACTACAATGAGCGGGTGGAGGGAGGTTTGGAGTCTTCTCTCACCCCCGTTCTCTGCGGCCTGCTGGAGCGGGGGAGGCTAGGAGGAGTTGGCCGTCCGACTGCGGTCTGGAGTGTGGGGCCTCCCTGCTGCTGCGGAGTCGGGGCGGTCTGCCTCTCCCCACCGCAGGGAAAAGGGTAACACCACCTGGGTCTGGGTGCAGTTCCCCCCTCCAGGGGCAAGGGTACCTAGACCCGGTTCGTAGAGTACGCTTGGGGAGTGTGATCGTGTGTACAGCGTCTCTTTATGTCTGTCTCCACGTTGGTTGAGTGTGGAGTAAGTGCATATGAGAGCATGAGGGTGGGAATGGATGTTTGTATCTGTGTGTGCCTGTATGTCTGTGTCTATATGTCAGGTTGGGTATCAGACGCCACCTCTCTGGGGACATCTCAGGCCCTCCAAGGTTTGGAGGCCTATCTCCACCCACCACCACTTCCCCTGCCAGTGGCGGACTCCCTCAGGTGTCGGTGCGTTGGTGGTTCTTTGTGTCTGGGGGTGGGCGTCCGGGTACACACCGGCTCACTCCTTGGCGGCCGCTTATCAGGGCCTGGAGCCTGGGGCTCGCTCGGGCCACTTCGGAGGTGGGGTGCCCCCGGCCTCTCGGCCTGGGGCTCGGTCACTCAGGCACAGCTGGCTGCCGGCGGAGCTCACGGGCGCGTCACTGCAACTCCCCCTGGCTTCTGCTCTGCGGCTGCTGAGTGAGCCCTCATCTGGGACTCTCCTCAGCTCTTACTGGGACAGTGGCGCGGCTGCCCCTCTGTTGGTCTTCCTTGGTCTCTTGTGTTTTGGGGGCCTCTGGATGTCTGGAGTTTTGATCTCCTCCATACCTGCTTCATACCCTGGAGGACGGGGCTGTGGCTCCCCACACTCCCTAGCAGATCGTTACATGGAGAAACCTTTGGAATGCAAGCATGCTGATTCACACAGGTATGCACACAGGTGTACACACGGGTATTCACAGACGCGGACTACAGCTTTCTTGGCTGCTGCCTCAAAGCACATTGTGCGCTGTCTATCTTGCGTGCTGCACAATATCGTTTATTACTTAGTATCTACTGATATTTACTGCTAGCTAGTTTATTGTGATGGTGCTGTTTTTTTTATTATGTTGCTCTTTGTTGTTTGCTTTCTCTTCTGTTTTTTTTCTCCATACAGGTGACCCAGGTGTTTTGTTTTTTTTGTTTGTTTGTTTTTCTTTCTTCCCCCCCCTTCTCACCGTCTCTTCTCCCCTTTGATTTTCTTTCTCTCCCTCTCTTTCTTTCATTCTTTCTCCCTGTCCTATCCCCCAGTCATGTCTGTCCCGTTTGTAGCAACTGAAAATAAAATAAATTCATAATTATAATAAAGGTCAATCAAATGGACCAATATGGCAAGGCCATGATGATCCACTTGGTAAAATAAATCTGCTTGGCATCTTTCTTGGCCTTAAGACAACAATTCTGATGGCTAAAGATCCAAACGGGACACAAAAAAAAAAAAGAAGAAGAAGACCACAAGCTGGTGCCAACCATAAAGTAGCCAGCTGTTTACAGTCACAAATGCAGAAAAGGTCATGCAGTAGGGAGCATGGCTTTGCAAGCCATTGGGCTCTCTTAAATAAGAAGCCCTTAATTCATGGGTGTCAATCATAAGGCCAGATTTGGCGCAACAAGAGAAATGCGAAGGAGGATGAAAACCTTGGACTTTTAACTGTATTTTGCAGCTTCTCTTACACATAAAGACCTCCCCATGCCCATTCATACTACGTCAAAGTAAATAAGTAGTAGATAAACAATTTAATGATTCCTATAGAAATGACTGTTTTATATTGGAGATTATGCATCAGAATTTCAGGAGCGGGACCACGCCTCCAAACACGCTCCTTCCGGTTGTCATCTATATAGGTTCCCCCCAGTTCTGCAAGCTGTTCATTCTCGTTTACGCGCCCCACCCTCCCTCCCTCCCCTTTTCAATTCTTTAACTTCTTCACTTCTATTTAGTACATGGGGATCTGCCAGGCCCGGGAGCCATCGCCAGTCCCATTCGAGGCCTTCCCCAAACCGCAGCTCAGTTCATGTCCAAGCATTCACCTTCACCTACTAAAATGCTGTCTAACCTAAAAAGAGGATGTGGGCCCAGCAAGTGAAAAGTTATTTCTTACAGTTGTGCTGACTGGCATCTTTTGTTTACTACAGCAGCATTTCTTTATCATGGAGAAAAAACGGAGGCATATTGTTTAAATTTTACTTCTTTTTTTTACTTCTTTTTTATTAAACTTGTAGTTAAAGTTCTTTATAAACACAAAAGGGAAAGTTTTACTGGTCTGGCTTCCTTAAGATCAAAGTAGCCTGTATGTGGCCTGCAGTATAAAATGAGCTTGACATCCCTGCCTTAACCGATCTCATCTTACAAATGTTTTATATAGCAGCAGTTGGACTTCTGACAACAGACGCAAAAAAATAAAAAAGCACCACCAATTGGAATTGTGAAGCTTTATATATTTCTGAGACTTACATACTGAATATTTACATTCATGTATCAAAGCCACAAATTCTGCTGAGGGATGGGATAGTAGGGGTTATAGTTTTATTCTTTTGTGCGAAAGGGTTTATTTTTCTTTTTATATCCTTTTAGCAAAATAAAATGTGTCCACACTGTTCTACACCAATTTTTCTCTTCTGGGATAATAAAAACCTAAGACTGAAATGAAACCACAGCTCTAGACCCTAAACATTATAAGTCATCCAAGTAGGCTTGGTAGAATTTTTAACTTCACAAGAACTGGATTCTCATGGGAAAACGGACTTCTCACCGTGACAGGTGCATCCCAGATGTGAGGAACTGTGATACTACTAGAGGTCTTGGAGAAAAAAGAAAAAAAAAACAGAAGACAGGGGAAACAATGAGGCAGAGTACAGTGGATTTATGAAAATAAGGACAAAACGTTTTGTATGGTGAAGAAAAAGAAAAGGGAAACTGCAGGTGGAAGCTCAGTCATAAAGGTCAGTTTGGGGGCATATTGTGGATTTTCTGAGTGAATCACGAACTAAGTAAATTCCACAAAAGTGCAGGGAAAATACATTTCTGTATTGTATTGCAAAGTGTACTTATGACAAAAAATGACCTATTTTTCCTGGTGTTTTCCTATTATTTTCCAATTATGCAGCTTGTTGCATGAATCGGCATATACAGATTGACATTCATAGTTGTTGTGGTGCTTTTTGTGTTTCTTCATGCCGTTAGTATTTCAGAATTTCCCCTTTTAACTTTAAAACAATAACAGATGGGTGGTGTTGTGCTACGTCTTCGCCGGTTTCTTAGACACTTTGGCACCACCTGGTGTATGAAAACAAGACTGCATATCTACCATTTTATAACATTGTAGTTGTATCTACTTGGATAGGACTACTATTCTAAAATTTACAATAGGTGACTTTCACATGCACCTTCTAGGCTTATAGTGTCAACAGAACATTTTTATTATATTTTATTGTGACCTCATGTTGAAAAGCTGTTAAATAAAATGGGACATTTATGGGATACTTAAGATTCTTAAAACTACTACTAATTCTAAATGACATATTTCCAACTACAGCTTTGCCTAGGTATGCATTTCAGTTACATATGGTTTGGTTTGGACACACCACGCTCACTCACGTACCTGCACGTACACATACGACTGTCAGTGGTGAATATAACGTTAAGCTGAAAACAGCTTGTTCTGTTTTAGCATGATGTCACTTACATCAGTCTCCTCGTCCCGCTTTTTGGGGGTTTGAAAAACGCACGGACTCACACACACTGACTCTCTGAGAGGTTTATCCGCTCCCTACAGTGTCCCAGCCTATCCCACAACCCCCTGGGGCTGTAACCTGTGATCCAGGAGAACTGTACTCTGGGTAACACTGTTTTCATAACCACTCCCAGTCAGTCCACAAACACACAGAACCACAGAACATATGTAGCACATTACATACTCATGCACACACACTCACATTGACAGGGTCTACAAACATACAAATGTGGAAAGCTTCACAGACTTTCCTGCTACGTTAGTGTTTTGGGGTCAACCGCTATTAATTCCAGGAAATTTAAGCTAATAAGCCAGACATTTAATAGTGCACTGTATAACAGACCCATGTGCATGTGTGTGTCTGTATAGCATTATCAAGTTTCTTCATCAGTATCAAGTCGGTTCAGCAACAGTGCAATGCACAGCTGCTGTGGATGTGTGCATATGTGGATCACTATATAGTGCTAGTCACTTCAATGAAAAGAGATAGGACATCTGCACCGGCAGCATGCCTTTTTCTCATGCCTTTCTCCTCAGAGGCGAGACAAAATATGACTGAGCTGTTTCACAAACAGCCTGCGGGAACAGGGAACACAACATACTGGCAAAGTGGCTCTGTCTGCATGTCCTTGAGATTGTTTCCAGGGCACTGTGAACAGATAACGTTCATACATTCAGACAGAAGTTGGAGCAATTTAAGGACACAAAGTTCACTTTATTTTTGGTTCAAACAAATATTACACACATCTTAAGCCCCTTATCTCTCCACATGAGAGCTTTGAAGCACATAGCTGACAATGCACTTTAAATATCAATCTTTGCTTTCTTTGGATCATTATTTTTTCTTTTTTTCTAGATACCAGTATAATGGTACCCCTCTCAAAATCTCAACCTTGGCATTTTTATGCCAAACATAAGCCTCGTTGGTCACTTGACAATCTCTGAAACCACTTTATAGCCAGACATCCACTCCAATTGATGTCACCATGGTGCTGTGTTAGTTTCATCTTATATAACATACTCAATGAGCAGCTGTGTGGTGGCTCTAGCTATGGCCTGGGGATTGATAAGAGTTTGAGGAGAGTGAATGGACATCTGTTTATTAGTATGATAGCATTGCCTAATTTCTTTTCCGCCTCCCATAATATCCCTTTACTCCATCTCCCTTAGTAATTGAGAATGAGTAATAGCACAAACAGAAACATTTAAGACAGAAGTTGCTGACAGTCAGTATTATTTTCACCTAGACACGTGTTGTGTACCAGCTTTTATTTTCCATAAATTCAGCTGATTCCAGTAATCTGAAACCAGAACCTTTAAAGGGGAAAATAAATCAGAGATTTTGCAGGAAAGAACAGCCGGTGTGTCTTTGGTGCTATGTTATGTAACCCTGTTAGTGGTAGGACAAATAAAACTAGAAGACAAACATCTTGTTCTTTAACAAAAATACATTATACATACAGTAACAAATCAGCAACTTTGAATAATGTAATATCAATACATTGCTGCTGTTTTTTATCTAAAAAAACAGTCACAGACAGATTATGAGACTTCCGTCCCTGGACACAGACACAGATGTCCCCTACCCTAAAACTTTTCATACTAGGTTATGAAAAAACAAGACGTAAGTTTTGATATTGAAAAGGTGGTTTAATGCTCTTACTGATTTACATTTCTGTGTGTTAGACTCTTCAAAGTATATAATTGAGTAAAATGATCCCTGGATACAAAGTACTGCAAGGTAAAGATGCAAACTTATGTAAAAACAATCTTGAAAATGAATTATCTGGTAATAAAGTAAATGGTGTCAAAATGAAAATAAATATACTTAAAATAAATTCAACCTAATGTACAGAAAGGCAGTGTTTTTATTCTTCGGCTATGAAAAGCTACTCTCATCTGGTTTGAATAATGACGCACCCAACCCACATACTCTTCTTTGCTGCAGGAGTCAACCTCCAGATGTTGGACGAAACCTTTCAACATTCCTACTACTAGTCTGCTAACTGCCCTTACAAATATACACACATACTTTGTAGGTTGCACACACACAAGGAAGTTCAAAGCTGTGCCAGAGGGGAGCAGGTGGCCAGAAACAACACACTGCATCTAAACAGTTCTAAAGCCTGCAGTCTGAATATTCAAAGTCTAATCGTCCATAGAAAGGAATTGCAGAAAACAGAAATTCTATTGTTATTTTGAAGTAACCCCATGTAATTGTAAAATTATTGCACATAAATCCATATATGCTTTTATTTTGTTATTGTTGTTATTGATGGATACAGGGTCAGGTTTGCAGAAGCAATTATTGGTACGAACTTGTCCATCATTCATGACTAGCGCAAAGACAATCAGGAAACAAGAAGAGAAAATCATTGCAGACCACCACACACACACACACACACACACATACACACACACACACCAAAACACCAAAGGAAATCTGTTTTTCCTCTCACAGCTACCCTAACAGCAAACTTTCCTGTCACTTTCAAATGCATGTCAATGCCAAATATCTGTTCATGCAGGCAAGCATGTATATATACTAAAACTACTGACTATATGTACTGTACATTAGGTTAGTTATTTTGTACATAATAAATATTTATTTCAGTGCTCACAGACATCTTCGCACTGCTTGTATAAATTCTCAAAACTTAAAAAGTTAAAAGCATTAAAAGCATTTATTTAGCAATTTAACATAGTATGTGTATATCTGTTTCCATATGGATACTGTGTCTCTCCTAATAAATGTAGAAACATTGTAAACACACTGAGAGACACCAGACCTGAATATACTTTGCCAAAAGTTGAAGGCCAGAGGCTCTTTTTTGTTAGCATTTACTATACTTATGCATTTCCTAATGTTAAGATGTGCCAATGTAATGAAAGTAATGCTATTTAGTGTAATTTCATTTTCTATCTTGAAATTGTTGGATGCATGTTTGTTTTTACACTTGTGAATATGTGCGAGTTTTGTCAGGTGAGAGTTGTGTTATAGTTGAGAAACAGCTTGTGAGCTGCCTACTAAGTCCTGGAAGTTCAATCACAGTTTGAGCATAAGAAGAACAATAAAATAGTTTGTGTTTAGTCATTTATTTGTTTTGGTGGTTTGTGGTTTGTGAACAGCATGTGCTTGTAGTCCATTGATGAGAAGAAAGATTCAATCTTTCATTCCATAAAAACAAGACTACTGTGAATATTTTGCCTGTGAAGTCACTGACTAATTCTTCCATGGAAGTTGTTCTTTTTCAAAAACAGATGGGTCTTCTCAGCAGTATGAGTGTACAGAAGGGTGTCAGCTAAAATAGAAGGTACATGCTGTGAGCTTGATTCTCAGATGAACACATCTGTTAGCATAACTATTCCTGAAGAAAAAACACTCCCTTGCCCTTCTGGTATTAATCGCAGCTCCTTACAAATGTGGAAAGGCTCACTGCAGAGCTCAAAATCACAGATTTTCCCCCACAAACATCTAACACCAAATAGCACATAAGAGATGAAGTCTCGAATTGAAAGTTGACGCCTCTAGCTGTCCAGTCTCTGTTCTAGTCTCATTATCTGCTTCAATAAATACAAAGAAAAATAAATCCATCTTTAAATACCACAAATGTTCAGCCTCAGAGCCAGACTAGAAAAAGTCAGGGAATTAACAAAGTCATTAGGACTTATCCTTTGTGGTTCAGGAACATGTGTCCAAAATGATATTGCAATCCATCCAAGACTTGCTGAGAAATATGGGAGGCCAACGGATGTACATTACCATCTCCGCAGTCACTGCTTTTCCTAACAAAAGAAAATACTCTATTAATTTAAGAAGAGATGGTCACTTCATTATATTGCAGTACTTTTAACTGTATTTTTGCAAAGATGGCTGCACACACAAACTCAGACACCACAGCTGTACAGAAACCTTACCTGGTGTTTCTCACGTTTTAGGACTGAGGAACTAAAAGGAGAACAAATACCTTCTTATGGACTTCAGATCCTTAGATAAAGCGTTCCTTCACTCAGTTCTTTCCTTACTTCATAATCTGGAGCCTGCAGTAAAACTTTCCTTATTTTCAAAAACACTTCACCACTACCACATGCTAAAAACATAAAAAGTAATATATAACACACTTTAAAACAAGTCACATTATCTGTAAATGAATAAATACAAAATATAAAGTTATTAATACTAATTAATTATGCTAAACCTTTACTGTTTTTACATGTTTAAGTTGGAGAAGTCATATTTATCTGCAGTAGTTTAAAAAACTTCAGGTGTTATTTCTTTTCCAGATACGAAGATGAGATGGTGTTTGGGAAGTGATTTTCAACTTATTAATGTTGCGTAGCACTTTTTCACCTCCTAGATTATTTATTGATACATTTTAATAAAGAGATTTTTGCTCTTTGATCTTTTCATGCCTGCCTGCCTCCGTGCCATGTTTAATATTCCTGTAAGGACTTCCAGCAGTGTTTATGTGATCTTCTATGAATAAAAGAACCAGTGCAACGTAACTTCAACTTGACTTTTCAGCTTTAATGGATGAAACACACTTTAAAATCTAAGGTAAGCATCTCACCTGACACTACCATGTGTCTCTGTGATTTTGATTTATTCATTTATTCATTGGTTAGATGCAAATCTGTGTCGGCTCAACTGAAATGGTCTGTTGCATAGACTAGGTAGTTTTTTGAACTTGAAAGCCTGTTTCAGCATAGTGATGGCCTTGTATGATAAGATTAGTGGTAACTGGGTAGTTTTTAATCTAACATGAACATTTACACCCACTAGTGCTCCTTTAGACTTTGTTTTGTACCAGGGTGATGCAGCTCTGATTCACTTTTATAAACATTTTTGTGTTTTTACAGTGTGATATCGCTCTTACCCTATGTGTGGCACTAAAAGCTGAAGATAGCTCTATATTTTTACTCAGCTTTTTCGCACACAGGCACAGTTAATCCCATGCAGTTTCAATAAAAGCACATGGTTCGCACTAATGCTTTGATCTCTTCTCTCCCCATCTCATGCTGTTTTGAGAAATGGGTCCCAAAGTTACATAAACGTACTTTCTGTGTTTGACCATACCCCACTGCTGATGTATGTACCCTATGTGTGTGTGAGTACTGTTTACCCTGACTTACAAGGCAAGCCCTCTATCCCAGAACTCTATCAAATCTCTAATAATTTGAAACTGGTTCATCTCCACTCAAAGTCAACCAGGAATCCAGCTGCTTCACTGTCTGGATAAACAGGTTCGGAGCACTGTGGAATGGCTCATAAAACCTTTGCCAATCCCCTCTACAATCCCTGCTTTGCTCCCCACATGAGTTTTGAAAGAGTTTGGCATTTCCCTGTAAAGAATTCTTGAAGATCACAGAAGACTTCTCTGTGTCGATTTTTGTTTTTGTATAAAACAGTATAAAATCTGCACAGTGATACGGATGTAGTTTCTACAAAATCTATTTACCAAGGCTACTGCATTTTTCAAGAATAGGGCTGAGACACGTTGGGGTGACTTCGATTGAATAGGTTCAGTTTGGCTATTCACACTGTTCATCCTGAATTAAAGAACTTAGACATCAGAGAATACGTAAAACACAGAGTGAATTCTTCATCTGTGGGGGAAAAGGTATAATTTCTGGATAACTTGAATAAACTTGAAAAAAAAAGTACTTTCCCTTGTTGTCCCTGTGCTATCATGCACACAGTTCAAAAGCAATACGAACATCTCTGATGTTGGACTGCCATCTGCTGAGCAGTTTAGGTAAAAACCTTTAACCCCATTGTTTCTGTCTGACTTTTTAAATGTTCGTTGATCTTTTACAATGAAAAACAAACATTACTGGAACTAGCCGTTGAATATGAAGATTTTAACTGCCGTGAATTTAAATTTACTTACAACTAAACACTTTAGATTCATAACTCTGAGCTTTCAAATTTACATGTAACGTTACATGATGAAAGGATTACAGCGCCATCTCATACATCCCCATCAACACACTGCTGTCTTGAAAATTAGCCTCTGTACACCACCACACTGGATTTTAAAGGAAACAATCAAGATAGGATTAAAGTGCAGACATGAAACCACTTCAGCTGCATTCAGTAATCTTTTAGGCTCTTTGGTATTTACTGGCCAGTGCATTTCTTCTTTGTAAGAATGCACGTATCTTAGATATGACTGTTCCTGAAGTTTAGGGGTTTTTTTCTGTCTTTGTGACAAGTTTATTTTAGTTTTTCCTTCATGTGCGCCAACATATCTTTGGACCCTATAGAGAGTTCCAGTGAACTCCTACCAAATAAATGTTCAGCATTTAGAATCAACTCCATATCCTTCATCTGCTTAATTCATCAAGCGAACAGGTTTCATCTGGCTATGAAACATGTCAATGACATTTTATTCTGAATTTCAGTCACATCTGGAATAGTGAAATTGTGACATTGCCCAAATGAACACTGCTCCCACCTCCAATTCAAAAACATATAAGATATTAGAGATTGCAATACATGTTCAAACTTAGCCACACCTCTGAGATGTCAATCATGAATATTTAAATAGCCAAAATAATACTGTACATTAAGGATATAAATTATGGTTATAGTAATGAGTTTTTATAGCCAGTAACATCTTAATGAGCTGTTATTTCAGAAACAAAACAGTAGCCAGACATTAGCAAGTACATGCATCTCATTTCCAGTTTTAAGATGCTACAATGTACCTTTGGTCCATATACAAATGAAGATACACCAGAAGAGTCAAAATTATATAGTAAAGTGCATACTTTTGATGGAGAAAAAGATAGATTCCCCCAGAATAATACATGATGAAGAAAGATTATTCGCAATAGAAGACATGCTAATTAAAGTCATTTATTATCCTCACTGATGACACAGTCTTATCAGTGCTCATTTACAAGCACAGCACAGGGCCATCTCATATACAGCGTAAACATTTCCTTGAACAGAATCGGATTAATACTGCTACCTAAGTCTCTGTGAGAGACACATCCAAGACTGCTAAACAGAGGATAAATGGCATGATGTGAAATACCAATTTGTGTAGCTCATCAGCTGTAGGATGTTTGGAGTCCATTATCCTGGGTTCAACTTTAGAAACAAATGTAACAGAGGGGCTTAAGGAATGCACATCTTCTGTTTGGGCCATGATGGTAGTGTAGCCATCTCTTCATAGGTGCAATGACAATTTAACCCACCAAAAAAATGAAAAGAAAAAAGAAGCAGCACAATACTACGGTGTATTCTAGTTTAACATTTATAGTTTTATTTCTGCAAAAGAATGTTTACTGTGGTTTGTAATGGACAGGTTACATTTTCACCACATTTTTTCAGTTTATTGCTTTTAAAGTAGAGTAAAAATCAGGTTAAGGTTCTGCAGGCTTTAGCTGTGAGCAGATTTGTGTGCTTGAGAAGGCAAGCAGGGGCTTCAAGCTGTCGAGCATGGGCCCTTGTTTGTCAAAGTCTGCCTAATAACTTCATTACACAGGCTCCTCCTGCTTTTTGAGCTTTCATCTGCTAGTTCTTCCACCTCCATGAAGAAGTTACTTCTCACTTTGAAATGTAGCATTAGTCTATTTAGTAAGGTCTTAAGGCAGTAGCCTTTGCTTTTTGCATTCCAGGGTACTGCTGTTACGGTGTTTCAGATCACACACACACACCAAAGAAAAAAAAAAAAAAAAAAAAAAAAAAAAAAAGGGGGGGGGGGGGGGAGGGGTAGTTGGAAGCCACTGTTATAATGCCAAAGCTCCACGAGGAGAGACAAATCCCTTTGGGGTTGTGTCAGGAAGGAAATCTGGCATGAAACTGCCAAAGCATCACACAATATGGTTTTGGCTCCTGAAATTATGTTCCCATACAAGTAAAATTAATTTGCAATTGCATTTTGTAAAGCCTTTGAAAACATCTTTTCATTTTCAGACCATCAATCAAAATCAGTTGTAAAGCAAAACATCTCTTTTTTGTAAACAAAACCAAGTAGTATTTGCACCTACAACCAACCACTGAATAACAACAAATCTTAATAGGTAACTAAGTGGAAAGACCCTGCTTTCACTGACTAACTCCTGGATATAATTTTCCCACTTGCCAGCCTGCCTCCTTATGCCAACTTTGAACATCTTGCAAAACTGCACAGTGTCTTGTTGGAGAAATTTTAAGTTGTCCATTCCAGTTTAGCTGTAAGGGAACAAAGGTTTTTAGAAGACCAGGTTGCACACTGAATAGGTACAGTATGAATACAATTATTACAAAACACACAATTTGCTGACAGATGTAATGGAATATTAAGCTTAGATTCAAGTCCAAGCAACAAAAACACAAAACAATAATAAAATAATAACATTACAGAGCAGCTGTTGTTGTGCAAAGGAAAAAGAATATCTTCCAATGTTTATTACAACCTGTGTTCACATAAATGTAAGAAGTCTGGTTGTTGTAGATTTTTAGCAATGACCTAACGTCATAACCATCATGTAAACATTTTCTCTACATGGTGTAAGGGACTGGGGGACTTCGGCTACAGAAAGCTACAGTTTTAAATGCATTTGCTTAACTGAGGTTTGAACAGGGTTTGTACAACAACAAAGATTCATGACTAAAAATGAATAGCTAGTGTTAGAATGTATACACACATGGACACTTGTAACCAAAAACCAAAAGGCAGACTAAAACCTCTAACCAGTCTGATTAATTCATCTACACAAGCTAAACAGGAGGGTTTTTGTACACTCTTGAAACAGTATCCAAATGCTCAGCTCAAAAAACAAAACAAGAAAAAAGAAAAAACTGACTGCAATGCTTTAAATTTAGTTAGCAATGCTAATACTCTCAAAACACTACATTCAGTTTTTATTTTCCATTAGGAGGTAGGGGAGAAAACCAACAATACCAGCATATAAATGCAGGTTCTCCAGCAACATTGATGCAGTGCATGTAAACACATTCTGATTTCCTGCCATTACCTGATGTCTCCGAGGAACAGTTTGTGAATGGAGAAGTAATTAACCTAAGCAATATGTAATAAAACTCCTTGTGAGGCATTTTAGACTAGAAAATAGACCTGCTTACTCAACTACTCTGTAACTACCATTTTCCCACTTTTCTAATTTCTGCTCGTCATGAATGTCACAACAAGAATTGGATAACTCAAAGTATAACTTCCACAGATTTTGCTACATCATACAATATTTTGACAATTTCTGCCAAAAAAAAAAAAAAAAAAAAAAAAAAAGAAAAATGATATCAGTAGCATTCTGAGAATGCGAAATGTACTTGTCAATAGAGACAAAACTGTTGGAATTAAAATAAAGAGTTTAAGACTAAATAGCACATGTTTTTAAGTGTTTTGTTCTTTTAAAATCAGTTTCTATACATCTGACAGCTTGTAAAGGCCTCAAGTGAAAGGAAAGTTTTATAGCATAGAGGAGAATATGGCCCCACCCAATCACCCCATTATGGCCTGTTCAGCTTCATAACAGCTGAGACTGCAAAAAAAAAAAAAATTTAAAAAAAAAAAAAAGGCCCATCTTGAGTCCTGGCTATGAGCTATAGAAATCCTGCCATGAGTAAGTAAAATTCTCATTTACATAAATTCATAGCTGCTAAGGCATGAGTATACTAGTCATGAATGTGCATGCAGATGACTGTGCGTCACTTGTAAAGGCAGGCAGATATAGTCAAGCTACTAATAACGTTAATGCTTTAGGGTCTCTTAACTGTGCAATGATTATAGCTGGAGCAAATATCAGCCAGCTGAATTTGAATTATTTTACGGGAAACATTAAAGAGAATAAATCAGGTACAGCATCTAACCCTGTAAACATAAGCCATGTTTACAGGCATCTGAAAATGTTTAACTTTTTTAAAAATAAAACGTAATTTAAAAGCAAATACACGTAACGAGTACTCAAACAGGAATGTTATGGAGTGCTGAAATATTTGTAGGAAATACTGGAATAATATCAGCACCCACTGCAAAGTTATGCTGTGATGGCAAGGGGAAGATGACTGTTTAGAGAGAATGCCAGTCACGTCTGAGCTTTAGATAGAGAAGAAGCTGACCACGTCCAGTTTCTGGATTTTAGCTGACAGCAGCAAATCTGGTGGCGGTGTGGGGCAAAGGCCAGTAGCTTTGGTGAGGCTCCAAAACCATAATGGAGGATAGGATTGTGAGGTCTCCAGCGTTGTCCTTGACTTATTAGGAAGTCATGGTCTTCGTGCCCACTACATGCTCTTCATCTATAGCTTTTAACACAGAGACCTGAAAATGGAAAGGAATTAAGATCTGGGTCCAGTATTCTCACATCACCTTGATTTTTATGTATATATTTTATGCAAATATGTTTGATCCAGTATGGCATGATGACTTCTCAAATTGATAGGCCAGGACATTTCTACCACTAAAACATGTTAAAGTACACTAGTACACTTTAAAATAGCACATAAGAATACAAGTGTTCTAGACTAACGTAAGGAATTTTTCTTAATTATTACATTATTAAAATGGACACTAAGTAAATATAGTGAAGACAGCAGAGTTCATTTATGACTAAATGAAATGCAATATATCAGAAAATATCCAAATAAATTTGCTTCTAAAATTTATTTGGATTTTAGAACTTTTTTTTTTTCAGGACACAGGAACTCACCATAAACTGGTCCCCGTTAGTGAACCTCCTCTCAATCTCTTTTCCCAGGTCATTGTCTGGCAATTTAAGGTCCTCTCTGGTTTCTCCGTTGTCATCCATCAGAGCCAAGAAACCATCAGCCACATCAATTACCTAAATTTGCCATTGTAAACAGAATGGAAGAGGTTAATAGTTTAGGAAATCATAAGAGTGATTCAAGTACTTTTTCCTATTGCAATTGCTGTAAACATTAATTTTAATGCTTTCTTCATAACACTGTGGTGATTCACACCAACAGAAAGCATTTACTGTGAAGCAGCAATACACAGAACATTGTGGTTTAGATCAATAACAAAATTCAAAAAAATATCCATTATACAAATATACAAATTAGGGCTGTGCAATATGTCCCAAAATCTCATATCCCGATATAAGACATTTCTCATCCCGATAGCGACATACCACAAAATAGTGCATTTTCTGTAAATTCTGCGAATCTCGGGGAATTCTATTTGTGTGAAGTGTTTTCAGTTGGCCGTCGTGTACCTGGAGTCGAGTGTTTTGACTGATCCATGAAACTGCTGCGGGGAAAAGCCTTTTCTCAAGTTTGAGTCTAAGGTTTATTTTGAGCACCTAATGACTCTTTTTTTTTTTTTGCTTCTCATCTGTAAACTCTCCACACTCTTACACATGAGTCTTGCGTAGCTAGTAGAAGTGGTTTGTCGTGTTTGAGTCTGTGGTGGGGACTGGTTTGCGGCATAATTTGCATAGTACAGTTTTCTGGTTCGTGTCAGACTTTTCATAACCAAACTATATCCATGCTACAGAGGTAGCCCCTCGTTTAGGAATAAGATCCGTGATTTGTTTTGACTGGTTTTTCTGTTTGGACCTACCTGGTTCTCCCTCATCTCCACTGGCTATGTTGGTATTCTCTGTGGTGACCATCCAAACAAGGAAAAGATCTTGCCGTAAACATTGTACTTTGCAACATCACGAAACTAACGACAGCGTATAATATGAAACGATAGACATTTTAATTTCAACATCTGATATATTTCGTCATATCGCACAGCCCTAATACAAATATTGGGAAAAAATAACACTTCATTTCTAATTTTTATGCATTTACCGTGTGGGTTATATATTGCACAGTGGTATTCTGGGCTAGAGGAAAAACCCTATTATTTTATACATACTACAACCAGAAGGAACTAGTACCTGATGCCAATTACATGGAATTTACGAGATTATTAAGTTAGTGACACCAAATTAAGGTAGAGCTGGGCGATAGAACGATAACGATATGTATTGCGAAATAACTTTTTCTCGATAGAAAAATTAAACTATTGCGATAGGCCTCGCCGCTCTTGTCCTCTTTAAAACAAAAAAAAAACAAAAAAAAAAAAAAAACAGCCAATCCAAATTAAGTAGCGCAGAACCGAACCAATCACAGCCTCAGCATCACGTCGCGTGACTTGTTACGTATAGCACAAGTGCCAAGCCGCACATGTGTATTTGTTTGGGAAGCAGCCAGCCGCTTTGCCGCCCGGGTAATGGAGGAAATGAGTGTGCCGACTAGAGAAAAATCAACCGAGAGCGTGACCGAAGGTTACTGAAGAGAACACAGATGATGGTTCCAATGCCGGAGAGATTGTCGAACGGAGGAGCCATAGAAGTTCCGTAGTGTGAAGGTATTTCGGCCATTTCAAGTCTGAGAAAAAAAACAGTAGATTGTGCCGAAAGCAAGTCTGGAAATACAATAAACTCATGCTCATGCTCAATCTCTGACTGGAAGCGCTAATTCGTCATTCGGCTTTTGTCAGACTAAAGTAACTGTTAAAACTGTTTGAAAAGCTAAGCTATACAACAAGGAGAGCTTGAGAATTTCCTTTTAGTTCTCAGTTTATTTGATATTGACAAAAGTTAGTCAATTTTGTCTGTTCTTCTGTAAAACAAACTAAGATTTATTTTTAGAATTAATATTTTGTTTCTAAGTGGAATTGACAATTTAGTAGTCTGTTTTGTTTGTTCTATTTTGAAACTTAAACGCTTTAGCAGCTGCCTTTTGTGTAGTTTGCAAGATTTGCCTTTATTTATCTGAAAAAGTCTCATGTTCCTTAAGTACATCTACCCTGTTGAACTTATTATGGGAAATAAATATTTAAATCAAAACAAGCTGCTGATTATTTCACATTTTACTTGTGAGCAACGGCACATTTAAATCTTACAAATATAGTTATTTGGCTTATATCGTGATAGATATCGTTATCGCCTGAAATGAAAAAACATATCGTGATATGAAAAAATCGTATATCGCCCAGCTCTAATTTAAGGTAACAGTAGTATAATTTTTACATCTGTGTATCATTTGATGTTGCTACAAGATCCAGATGATGCAATTCCCAAACAGTGCAAGATGGCTGATTACTCACTTTGAACTCAGTATAGATCAAGCCCCCGTCTTAGGTTTTGGGTTTCACATAACTATTGTTTAACATCCCCAGTATCTGCTGCATTTGCAGTTACAGCAATTATCATTTCTCATTCAAATTTAAACTTAGCAGTCTAGCAATGTGCTCTGTCATTCTTTGTTGTGCATGTGCCTATCAGGGACAGTGTCATGTACAGTCTTTAATTCTAAACCATTACCAAAAAAAAAAAAAGTGCACACTACGTGGAAAAGCACCTAGACAACCGCAGACACCAAAGAAGTTGTGAAGTGTATGGTCTGGGTGGCACATCTATACAAAACCTGAAATCTGTCACGTGGGCCTCTATACATCCATAGGTAGAACGTAACATAATAAACCACCACCAGGAAAATGCAAATTATAAGACTCATTTGCTACATAGAAGATTTCATTATACGAAGAAAAAGATGCATTTTCTGAAAACTACGGCCTCTAAATAGCCCAACAGTTAGAGAAGACTGCTTATTGGTCAATCCAAAACCTGACCGACCAGTCTGATGCCTGTATATATTTTTTTAAACATACTGAAGCAACACTTCAGCTCTGATAAATGAGACACACCCCTTCAGCAGTCAAACCATTCATTCCTTTCACACTTTAAACAAATTTCCAAACAGTTACTACCCTTTAGTACTAAATTGTTTAACCTGCACAGCAAGCAATATTGCAAGATATGTCCAAAAGAAACATTCACCTGATAGTCTTTCCTTGTTATATTTGGAACATCCATGTTGTGGGTAGATGGGCAGATATCTTCATACTTTTTCTGTGTAAAGATGTCAAGTCCAGTAAGGTGAACCTGGGAACAATGAACTGATTAGAGCTTACCTTGTGCCAAAGAAGCATTCTGTATTACTTGTACAACTGAGACCCATCAGGCTAAAGTTCCTTAAGCGCTGAATTCTAAAGTATAGACAAAGTGGTTTTACCTTTGCATGTCCATGCTTGCCAGTCTTGGAGGTAGACATGTCAACTATCTTACAGGGACGTCCTTTCAGCATGACATAGCCATTCTTCCTCAGTGCAGAGCACTGCATTGGGTATGTTGTAGAGGCCCCAGCATCAGCAGTGGAGAAATCATCATCTGCCATAGTGGATCCACAGGTTGTACTGTATCACCAGGATACATTTTTTTAAATTAAAAAAATATATACAATAAAAAATAACAATGATAATAAGATGATGATTTAACAAAGAATTTGGTTAATATGATTTGTATAGTGTCAAAAACCAATGGCCCATTGCAAGTTTACAAGAGGAATTATATAAGTGACATTAAAAAGTGAGTAATCAGCACAGATTTCCAGATTATAAACATGACAACTTAGCTCAATCTATCACAATTCAATACTTGATCTAATGTCAGCCATCCCTTTCGAATTACTTTGAGTTTGTTTACTTTGCATTTGTTTTAAAATAATTATTGCATTATTCTAAAAGTTCAATAAAGCTATAATTTTAACATGCATTCCCCAAACTAGTGTAAACATTTCTAGGCGTTGCACCCATACACGGTATCCAAGCTGCCTGCTATCCACCCGAAAAGCTAACGGCTAACGTCATATGTGAATGTGCTAAATCTATTTGGACACCAAGCTGTTGGGTTCCCAAATGTTCCCATAAACACTACTAAGTGGAAAAAAATAATACTCCAACACGGTAACTTGTCAGCCACCCTTTTCGTTCACTGGGTCAAAACAAAAGGTCGCGTTTTTCTCACACTGGCTAGGCTGCTAAGGTTAGACAAGCCCCATTAACGACCTAGCAGGTTACGTGGCAGCTGGGCCAGATGATCATCCGCCACTACAGCTTTAAAACAGTACGCTAACCGCACCTTCATCCTGTCCCTTTTCTGTCATAGTTAGCCACGTTAGCTCGCTAACCCAACCTACATCCACTGACACTGGATAACGATACTGCTGCTAATGTTAGCTTGACAACAGTGCTAAATAAAAACCTCAACGAGCGCCCACTAATTCCAAGTTACCGACAAACTGTCGAGATAACGAATGCATCACAGTGTTAGAGATGAGGTGAGTTTTCATTACACCGCAAACAAGCGCTGCACATAACGTCAGCGCTACTGTCAAAAATATTAAACTTGAGCCTGAACATTTAGCTTACCTTATATCTTAAAGAGAAAAGGGAGAGTCACTTCGCATGCGTGGAGCTTTTGTACCGCATGAGAAGCGGAGAGGGCAGGTACGGGCTCCGGTGGCATGTGTGACGTGTTAGTAGGAGGAGGGTGGGGGCGCTCATATAAACGTTGCAACGTTATGCGCTGGAGCGCAGTGGCTTCCTGGAGGTAACTTCCGCCCTGCCTTGCACACCTGTACAGACCTATCCAAAAAAGCCTTTTTTTTTTTTTTAAAGTCCCCCTGCATCAACAGTAGGCTATATGAAAACTAGTGAAGTGTTTTAAAGCATTTATGAGCTCATTTAATTCGAATCTTCAAATCAAATCATGTAAAACAGGGACCCCTACATAATAAGTACACCCAGGTCCACATTTTTGGGCAAAGCACAGTTTTTGTAGTTTTGATTCTGTACACCATCAGAATGGTTTTTAAATCAAACAGTCAAGACATGATGTGCTTGAAGTTCAGACCTTCAGGTTTAATTCACTGGGTTTAATGAAAATAGTGCATTACTGTTTAGAAATTACAGCTATTTTTATGCATGGTCCACTAGAGGCTCAAAATTAATTTGATAAACTTTTTTAAAATAAATATTTTTAAATATACTTTGCATGCAGTGTATGAAGTCTAGAGGGCATGGACATCACTAAATGTTGCATTTCCTCCTTTGAAATGCTCTGATAGGCCTTTATTGCAGCCACCTTACTGCTTGTTTATGGGTATCTCTGTCTTTAATTTTCTTTTCCCTAATTGAAAAGCATGCTCTACTGGAGAGATTAGGAAAAGAGATTGATAAGAGATTGCTTTTTCAGAGCTGTTCAGGCTTTTTGAGATGTTTTCTGTCTAATCTGGCCTTCTTGTTTTGTGTTTTGTACACCCTCTGTATTTCTGTTCATGAAGACATCTCTTGAATGTAGACCTTGACAATTATATACCTCCTTGAGAGTGTTCTTGACATGGTTAGATGTTGTGAAGTTGTTTTTTTTTATTCCAAAGATAGAATTTATGATGATCCATGTTATTTGACCCCTTTTCGGGTCTTTTGGTGTTGCTGAGCTAATCAGTGCAGGCAGATAAATTCAGTCCAGAGTTTCCATGATGTCTTCATTTGCCGTTTGTCCATCAGTGAAATGTAATAAAACAGCGAAATGAAAATTGTGATTTAAAATACTTCTTTTATTTTTTCTTGTACAAAGAAAATCAGACAATATATTTTCTTAAAAGCATAACATATATGGCCTGTTAACTTGTAATGTGAACATTAAAATTTATATATATTTCTCTAGGGCAAAGGTTGTTATTGTTGTGGTTAAAGATAAACATAGATAGAGAAAGCACCATCCTGTGTTTCCATGTGTGCATTAACCCATGATGATTTTAATTTACAACACAACAGTGGTGCTTATACAGTGAAGTGATGACACTGACAACTGCAAATTGGTCTTGAATTATTCCCTGGGTGTTGCTGGGGGCTGCGTAAAACAGATTGTGTTTCAGGGTAAGCAGATGTGTCTGAAAGCAAAGTAAATTTCTTCTATTATCAGTTAAACACCCATCTCCAACCATCTGTTCTCTGAACTCCTTGACTCTTTGCATGGAATTTCCAAAGTGAATGGTCTTTTTTGTGTGTTGCTACATACTGTAAACACACAAAGTTCCTCCATTTTTCCGTTTTTCTTTTTTTTTTTTTTTACAGGTGCACTTTGTAAGATGATGCAGAAATTAATAATAATAATTATAATATAAATCTTTATCAGTCTTTAAAATCACATCTAATACGTCACTTCAATCTAAACTGAGTATAAATAAATGTTCTTTCAAATTCACGTAATTTAACATCACAACAGGGACTACACCATGATTAGCTTTCAAAGCACTGATCAGTTTTACAAAGTAAACAAAGGCTTGCACTCACTATTAATATAATCACTGGGTAACTTCATTTGTGTAAGACACATACATGGATATACATACATTATTCTGCAGATTAAAGGTGACATGCTCCTGTAAGTCAATAATATCCGGTGGTGGCAGCTAAACATTCATACAGCATAGTCATACACTTTAATAGTTTGTTGTCTCTTGTGTTTCAAGTTTTAACTTCAGTGCTGTTTCATTAGCTCATTCATTAAGTTTTAAGTTTTTTCATGCTTTAATGCCAATAGCCAGCACTATTTTTTATAACCACTTGGGGGCAGAAGATTAAAGCTGATAAGCTGAGTATTTTACACACTAGCACAAAGAGCAAAATTAGTATTAATTTGAAACCCAGGATGAATTCAAATCCAATATTCATTCTCCTTTTTGCTCTATTTTTTGCTCTCCCCTTGTTCATATGCCGACATCTAGCTCTTTAGCTCCTAAATATGTCAGTATTCATAAGCCAGTCTCTATTCAGTTTTGGTCTTGAGTAGGTAGTTTACATTTAGTTTATATACTTAAAAATAATAATGTGCAGTGGCTGTAAATATCACTATGAGGATGATAAAAGAGAACCAAAACAGTAGTAAGTATCCTGGAAACTAACGATGCTACACATATAAACTAAGTTTCGTAGAGCTGAGGTGAACTGCAGAGTTGGGTTGTAATTTTCTGTAGTCAGTCATGTCATGTTATTTGTTGTCAGTGTAAAATGATTGTAGCTTCTTTGAAAGTTTCCCTCATATTTTGATAAAATGTAAACCTTTCTCCATGCATAATGGAAACATGACACTTTCCAACATTTCAGCGTTGGTTTTTGTGTAGTTCACAAGCCTTAAAAAATTTCTCTTTAACAAATCAGGTGGTCGTTATAACGCTAAATTGATAAGTGTGTGATAAACGAGCATCTAGGAAATAATATCGAATATACACTTGTATATCATAGAATAAGACTTCAAAAGCAAACAGCTTTTGTTTTAGGCATTTGTGGATGATTTAAGCTCTTGCAGTTCACTATTATCTGTAGGGATCCAACGTCCCTTGTGGAAGATAGCAGCAATCTCTTCAAAGGATTTGCCCTTGGTTTCCGGCACCCGAAAATAAATAAATAGTACGAAGCCAAGAAGCAGCACGGCAAACAGGATGAACACGTAAGAACCCAACCAATCCTGATGAGAAATATTAAAAACACAAATCAGGAATTATTAGTGAAGCTGAGATATGTCAACCTATTTGGGTTCACGAGAAGCACAAGTTTACATTGCCTATGTGTGTCTTTTCCCCCTCACCTGTATATACTGAAAGGTCATGCCTATGATGAAGTTGCAGGTCCAGTTACAGCAGCCAGCTAGAGCAATAGCAGCAGGTCGAGGTCCCTGGCTGAACAGTTCAGCCACTATGAACCACGGAATGGGACCAGGCCCAATCTCAAAGAAACTTACAAAGAGGAAGATAGCTGACATGCTGACGTAGCTCATCCATGAATATTCATTCTGGAGGAAAGAGCACATCAATCAAGAAAAACATTTTTATTCAAATTTATGGACATTAAAAAGGAAAAAATGCGCTTTGAGCACTTTTTGTTACTTTCTGTTCATAGGCGTGTCTCACTGAGTATGCACAAGAAATATAGGAGCTCTCTCTGCAGAACCCAACCTTCCAGCTATTTTTTCTGGCTTTATTCCCGACTCAAAATGACATCTGAACTTAACACATAATAATATTCTATAATTATCTTTAAATGTAATTATGCAATTGCCTGTTTTATACAGTCTTTTTGTTTGCTTTACTTTTAAAATACAGACTGATAAACAAGTTGATCAAGATATCAACAGTGATGTAACTTTTCTGCACTACATAATATGATCAAAGCATTGCAAAAAGACTGAGGGTGTGAATCTGAAGTGACAAACCTGCAATTTGAGGCCCACTGTCATGGCAACAGCACAGCAACACATTCCCCCAAGACCAACCAGAGTTAGGGTGCGTCTGCCAGCCCTGTCCACCAGTGCCACCTGGAACACATATATACATATAAATGTGTGTGTGTGTGTGTGTGTGTGTGTGTGTGTGTGTGTGTGTGTGTGTGTGTGTGTGTGTGTGTGTGTGTGTGTTTACATGTATGTAACAGTGTGTAGATTGAAGAAACAATACTATGCCAGTACATGGTTCCTGTTTTACATTTTTTGCAAGTTTATGTGTGTTTTGTATTCATATTGCTACTCACAGACACCATAGTGAAGATCATGTTGATGACCCCGACTCCTATAGTGGCATAAACTGGATGACTGACACCAGCTCGAGAGAAGATAGCCGTAGAGTAGTAAAAGATCTTAAAGAGAAAACAAGCAAAGGTTTTCTTGACACTCTGAGTGGTTGCATACTTAGGAAAAGTCACAGGTCTGTAGTCAGTTAACTCAGACAGAGTTAAAACTGCTTTTTCCACTCACAGCATTGATGCCAGACAACTGCTGGGAGAGGTGCATCATGAGGGCAACAACCAGCTGTTTTCTGTATACAGAAGAGCAGATCTGGGAGAGAACAGACAAAAGTGAAATATTGTTTTAAAAAAAAACAACTTTTTTTTTTGTTGATAAATTTGTGTGAATGGTGTTTTTTTTCTTTGGGGAATTCAGTGGAAATACCAGAATGCTGTATTATACACTCAGAAATATTCTGGTTGCAATATTATTTCTAGTGGCTCAGGCTATTTGAAATACAAAAATAACTGTTTTAAAGCCATAAAACCTGAACTTTTCTTTTGAGGTGCTGCTGAAATATTGACATTTTGTGAAAATGAATGGTAAACGGTGTATAAACAATAAAACTGCACAGACACCTACCAAAGAAAAGATAGAGACTCTGGCCTCTTTGTTTGCCTCTTCTTTTTCCCTTCTCATCTCTTCCAGATCCATAGTTGGATCATACGGCCCCTTTAGACGACACAGACCTGAAACAAATCATAAAATTTTCCAATTCCTTACTTAAATAACTGTTGTAGGACTATAATTTAAAATGTCCTGTACAGTTAAAAACATGCTTTTAAAAATGGCTTTAATATGGGAGGCAAAATGCTGGCGTTAATTGTTTGAGTGTTCCTGGAGAGCAGAAAAGCACTATAAAAGAATCAGTAAATGTGCCAAAAAGTATTGCCAGAGAAAAGTAAAAGCTATTTAGGAATCTTGGAAATTCAGTTATTCGCCATATTGCCAGGAGTTGCCAGTTGGAGACCTATCAAGGTCTCCAAAAATAATAAAAACACTTCCCCGGTGTCCTGTTTTTTGGTCTTTTTGTTTTTGTTATCCTCTATTTTTACTCTTTGTTCTAAGCTAAACAAACCAGCTGCCAACAGTGTGTCTAATACCTCTCATGTGCAATAATTTACCCAAGCGTACTGCCAAAATATACATTTGAAAGTTCCACGATGAGGAGTAAGTTTCTGTACTTACTTTGTCGAGCCTCTTGCTCCTTGCCCAATAGGATGTAAAGGTATCGTGGACTCTCAGGACAAAGAGGCAGCAGAAGGGATTGTAATATTGCTGGAGCTCCAGACAGACCAAGCAACAGGGGCCACATTTTATCATTACCAAGCACAAAATCCAAACCTATTACCTGCATCAACATATACATTTCAGATTATATCCTCCATGTGCTCTTGAGCAAAGATGATGTGCATGTACATGTGCGTGGATGACTGTAGCTCACCTGGCTGATTAGAATGCCAATGACAACAGCGAGCTGGTGTAATGCTCCCAGAGCCCCTCTGTAAGCTTTTGGTGCAATCTCCCCAATGTACATAGGGACTAGCCCAGATGCCAGACCTTAAATATGCATTATAAGTGAAACCATTTAAATTAATACATTTGCAGTTACAGATACGACAGTATAACAAGACTGTTGTTTAATGTCCATGTGCAATTTAGGAACTCTTGTTCATTTAGAAATCCCAGCGCAGTGTTTCCATAAAACCCTTAAACACTGTGATTTCATTATGTGAGTGTTGATTGAAGACTGTAAGATGTTCGTTAATGTACCACAATAGAAACCCATAACAGCGCGGCCTGAGATGACCATGATGTGTGGCTTCCACATCTTACAAAGACCCATCAGCAGTCCAGCTGCTACAGCCAGAACATTGACCATTAACATCCCTTTTACCCTGCAAAACAAGAGAAAGTAAACTGACAGTTTAATACAAAAAATGTTCCTCCCTAAACTTGCTACATCACTCCTGTCGTTAGTCTAATCATTTTCCATACTCTAGCTTTTAGTTTTTTAACCAAATTTGTTTCACTTGTGCCATTTTAATTCATTTTTCTTTTCTTACCTCCCTTTCCGATCACCCACAAATCCAACCAAGAAGGAGGATACCATGCCACCGATGGAGAAGATTGCCACTGACAATGACCAATACATGATCACAGAAGGGTGGTGACCTGGGTCTTCTTCTGTGATGTTTTCTGATGAACCAGCAGCCCTTTCTGTCCACACACCCAGGGACTGGCCATAACTCTTTTCAATGATCTACAATACAGACACAGACATGTTATGAAACAGTACGAGGAAGGCTGCAAACATAGAGATAGACTTGACTCAAAATTTGCTTGCACAAATAAATACAAATATGTTGCATCCAAACGTGAAGTCCTATAGGGAGAAAATCCACCATGAACATCCCTCAGTATACACAGTTTATACAAATGTATAGACAGATTTTGTTTTTTCACCACATTTCATAACAGTGTACAAAGAAGTTTCATCAAAGCACAGACAGTACATTAGTTAATTTTTTCTTCATTCATTTAATCATTTTCTTAACTTTTTGATGTTCATTACAAAGTTGCAATATTGATGATATACTGATAAATATAAAAGTTTTTAAATTTCAAATCTTCTGTAGTGAGGTGGTAGTGGAACCTGGCAGATTCTGGTTCACTATTCGGTGATGTTTTACCTGCTAAAACTATTCAGTTAGATTTAGGAAAAGATTATTGTTCGGTTTCAAATACGCCCACTCAAGCACTAACACTACACTGAAAGTTAAATGTACTGAGCGTGTAGAGGATCTTCCCAAGTGTGTATATGTGTGCTATAGTAATCAGAAGGTCATTTTTATCATCTCTTACAGTCCATGACTAAATTGGACAGAATGTAAACTTGCAACAATGGACAATAAGATTATTTTCAAACTTCACTGTCATTTCATTATTTAAAAATCCTATATCAGTCAATCTCTACTTCCCAGTCATCCAGTCTAGTGCTAAATATAAAGCTTACCTTACCTAACAATGTAATCAAAAAGCATCAAATTGCTACAGAATTTTACATCCCTCTTGTTCACCCTGGCTGGCAGGGACAATTGGGTAGCTTAGTAAGGGTGAAGTAGTCTACCTTTTGGGGTGCGTTGATGACTCCAAGACTGTATCCAAACTGTAGGGATCCCAGAGTGGCTGTGAACACAGCCAGAGCTAGAGTGCCTGTTAGCTGCTGCAGAAGTGAACAGTAATGATGAGTCCACAGAAATTAATAGACGAACAAACACAAGCTGCTTTATTTATAATAAACTCAGTGTTATTTCACAGTAGAAATAAAAATACAGTGCTGTGCGAAGGTCTGGAGCCACCTCTCAGTTCTTTATACAACACTATGGCTAACCCAATAACAGCCAGTTATTGAAACATGCAAATATACATGGAAATACAATCTATAAAGCAAAAATAAAGTTTATACAACTCCAATAAACTTGAAAGTGAATATTTGGTATGACCACCCTTATATAACCCATGTCATAAGCTGTGGTGGACCTCCCCGGAAATGTAATTACGTGTCACACTGACAACTACTGTGATTAGCCTATTACGTAGCATCTCAACAGGAGTAACTATCAAGATATAAATTCCCTGATGTCAGGAAATTGCTGAAGGAGATTGTAGAAACTACTGGAATGGATTCAAGAAGAAGGGGGTGGGGGACAAGTGGGGACCCAGGAGGGAAAATGCCCCACCCTTTTATATATTTTTTTATTGTGGCTGGCACCAAGACACAACCACAGGTCAATTAATATACAGATAAGCATGAATGCCAGTGAGAGCACTGGCCACTTACATTGGTTACATAGCAGTCTTTACAGAGATTCACTGCAATCTCAGTCAGCCAAAATATATAATCTCTCCAGCATGTCCTGAGCTTGTAGGTCATACCCAAAAAAGAGGCATTTGGGAGGCATCCTGGTCTGATGCCAATGCCACCTCAGCAGCCGCCTTTCAGTGAAGAGGAATAGCAACTCTACTCTGAGCCTCTCCCACATGACCAAGCTCGACACCCTATGGCTAAGGCTAAGCAAAGACACCCTTCAGAGAAGAGAAAACTCATTCCTGCTGCTTGTATCCACAATTTTATTTTGTTGGTCACTGGCCACAGCTCATGGCCACAGGTGGGAGTAGGACCCTAGATCAACCTATAAAGCTTGAGATTTGCTTTTAAGCTCAGCTCCTTTAACTCAGCTCTCTGTCGAACTCCTGCTCCATTCTCCCCTCACTTGTGAACAAGACTCAGAGATCTTTAAACTACTCAATTTGGGGCAGGAACTCATCTCTGACCCAAAGTGGGCAGTCTACCATTAACCGAGAGCCATGGCTTTGCACTTGGAGGTGCTAATTCCCATTTCCTGCCAGTCACTTCACATTCAGCTCCAAACTGCTCTAACACAAGCTGGATGTAACTTCCTGAATGTTCAAGTTCAAGTTCAATTCAGATTGATGTATATAGCACCACAACACAACAGCAGGCACTTCAAGGCCCTTTGCATTGTAAGGTAAAGAGTGTACAGTAGCAGAGAAAATCTCAAAAACAAATGACCTCCTGTGAAAAAGATGGCAACAGTGGGAATGGAAAATTCAAATTTAAAAGGAAGAAAACTCTGGCAGAACCAGGCTTAGGAAGGGGCAGTCATCTGCCATGACTGGCCAAGGGTGAGGGGAGGAAGACAGCACAAAAGACACATTGTGAAAGAGACCCAGAGAATAATAATTACTAATCTCAGACAGAGTGGTGTTTGAACACCCAGTGATTAAAAAAGGGGAGCGAATGAGAAACATTCAGGCCCCAGCAGCTCAGGCTTTTTGCAGCATAACTAATAAATGCTTTCACACAAAAGTAATTAAACAAGTTTAAGGTCTCTTTGAAGCAGACACATAATTTTAATCACGAGAGTGTCTTAAGCAAGGTAATAATGCAAGCAGGACGCCCTGATGATTAAAAGCCAGTGTCCTCTCATTTAACAGTCTCTAAGCTTTAAGCATCTTTACGCCAACGACACCTGCTTTCAAACACTGCTTTCCATGAACCAGTAAAAGGAGATAGATATGTAGCCATTTATAAAGCGCAAAGAATGTAAAGAATGTACATGTCCAAATACGCTTACCTTTCCCGTCTTCATGCTGGGTCCAAAGTGTCAGGAGTTTAGCAATGATCAAGCAGCATGCCTGATTACACTGTGTCCACTGACTAAAGACAAACACACACATGGCACATGCACATAGATGCACACACATCCCAGGAAGACCTTTTACAAATAAATGAAGCAATAATATTCCTGATTTCAATGCACAAACCTACATACTACTATAGTATATCATATTTATGGCAAGTATAATGAGACAACGAAGAATTTACGTTGAAAAGTTCTGATCTAAAGATCTTCTGTGTGGTGCTTCCACTTGATTATTATGAAACATGACGTTTATATTGCAATTAAATATGGAATCCAAAGTTAGCATATTGTTGCTAAAAAATGCTTTTCTTGATAGGAGCAATGACATTATCTTTCTCTTCCTCTCACTCTTACACACACACACACACACACACACACACACACACACACACACACATTTGCTGTTAATGATATACTTGAGTGCTGGACTGGACAAAGTCTGAGGATCAGACGTGATACGAATGTGCAAACTTGCAAAAAACAACTGACTCTCTCATAAACATGTTTAGAAAGCACACAACTCGAGAAGAGTAATGCTAGTTTCATTTATTTCTCTCTTACAGCATCTCTTTTACAAAACAAATAAATCCCAAAACAGGACATTAGTAATGCTCTTTTAAAATAAAGAAAACAAGAATTAAATTGAATAAAGAATAAAGTGGTTTCGTCTTTGAAAGGAGAAACCTCAGTGTAATGACAGTCAGCATTTTCCAATGAGGGGAGCGAATTAAATGATTAACAAACACCTCAATAATGCCCCATTCCCACATGATCATTAATCAGACACAGAAATGCATGTGTGCACACATACACACACACACACGGAAGACAGTGGTTTCTGCAGCTAAGCTCTTTATTGCTATAATGTTAGAGCCTGCTCCCCCTAACAGAGATCGGTAACCCTAAGTTACAGGTGCACAGTAACAGCTACTACTGTATATGGATGTGTAAAAAATCCTTGAAAATACAACAGAAAACATTCAACAATTTAACAGAAAATAAGAACTTCAATCAGAGGATCATTACTTTGAGAAACATGTCCATTTTTTGTGAACCAGAGAACCAATTTACTGAGAAATCTAAGAGCAAAGTTATTACAAAACAGGAGTCCATCTTTTTAAGCTCTGACTTTAAATTTAAACCATCACCAGGACTATTATATGTGGCAGGTGTGCCAGCTGGTTGCATTTCTGTTAAAGGTGTGAGTTTTAGGTCTTTAGTGGTTTTAATTTACTGCTCATGCAAAGTCTTCATATTTTCATAGTTACAGTAACTGAGTTCTACATGAGCTTCCCGAAGCTTGTCTCCAGGTGGTGGGATGATGACGGTTTTAATGTAAAGCCAAAATCGCCTCAATTTTGACAAGTAAAATCGATTTCATAATTTTGATGATTGAGCTGTGCAAAGTATTTGGACATATATGGCAAAGTTTCGTCATAATTAGTTGCTCCTTTCAAAGAATAATCAAACTCTTAAATTTGTTAATGTACATCTCCATAAGTGGAGAAAAATAACATCGCCAGTCAGTTACGTTAGATAATAACCTTCACAGAGATTAAAAAAAGAACAACCAAAAACAAACCTGTAATGTAACCATATCGGCCAAAAAAAAAGCAGTAATCTTTTGGCCTCTGATTAAGTTTTGCTTACATCATGCTAGGCACTGTACAAACAGTTAGGAGCCAAAAATCAGAAGAACCAACCAAGGAGGAGCATGATTCAAGACGACCCCACAGTTGTTAACAACGAGTGCTTTCACATGCACACAGTATTTGGGATAGTAGCTCATATCCTGTTGAGGCTATGAGCTCTTTATATGCATTGTCATATTTCTGCAGCTAAGCGGCTGTAAGAGTGAACAGCCAAGACACTACTGTGTTCATGGAAACACACAAAACACCCCCCTCCCACCCCAAAATCAGCCATTAATATTGCCTATTTTAAACGTATGGTGTTCAGACACCAACTCATAAACTTCATACTACGAAGATAAAATTATAAATCTGCATGTAAACACACTCAGTGTTGCTTTGATCAGATTAAGGTAAGTTTACACACAAAGACATGAATTACTTTATTCTCGCCGGACATTGATTTCAATGTCCAACTTTGATTGAGATACACAAATTCACACGCACGCATACGTACACACTAAAATACACTCCTGATTTCAGAGACACAGATGTGCTGTACATTTCATCAAACTTCAAAGACTGTCTGACTCAAAACTGTCCCACAGAAAAATAAAAGAACAGAAATAAACAAAAAAAAAAAAAACCCACTCCCATTGCTCGTTTAATATTACAGTATATCTGATGCAGCACCTTCAGAGTTTAAAGACGTAAAAGTGAAGAGATCATCATCACGATGTTGGCGGAAAGGGGTGAGGTGAGGAATGAAAGGAAAACAAAGAAGGGAAGAGGACAGGATGGACCAGTGATTTTCATTTTAAAGGGACACAGATATCATCTTTGCATACTGTTAAGACCCACCTGACGGCAGAATGTCTCACCGCATCTCTATCGGTGGCATGCGATCGAACGTTAAATCACAACTCGGTTTTCTCAGAAACCAAAAGATAGTGAGGGGAGGAAGTGGAGGAGGAAGGGAGTGTCAAAGGAGAAAGAAAATCAATCAGGCTGTCTGCTTTCATCGCTGACATTCAAAGAGGATTTGTCATCTCTCAGCTGCTCTCCCTGCACCGTTCTATTAGAAGTATATTTAAATTTAGATTAAATTGTATTCATATATTGCTTCTCCAATCTCTGAGGTGTAGTAGTATTCCACACACAGTGGGTAGGAAGTAAAGAAATTGATGAATATGGGTCTCAAAGGACTGAAAATGAGTTTGAGCTACCAAGATGGACAGGAGTGAAGGGAGGGGGGTTAAGAAAGGTCAAAAGTGTATTTCTACATTTGTCAAACACTTGGATGCACTGGTCAGTTTTGAGGGAATAAAGAGAAAAATTGAGCTACATAAAAAGAAGAGTTGCAGAGAAACAGGGAAGAAGAGATTGTTTGGAAAGTCGGTGGCACCAGTTTGCCAGTCAGCTGGATGGCTTCTGAATGACCCGGTTTAATCTAGAATAACTTCTGTCTTTATTTAGAATTTTTTTTTTTCCACTAAAATAACTTCTTTTTCTCTCTCTCTACACTTTGTTAGCCTCTCCAGTGTTGCAACAGTTCATTTGTGGCATCTCGGTGAGTCGGGTTCACTTGTGAGATGTGTGGTGGGTCAAGGTCGGCTGCCACCAGTGGGAGAGTGAGGCAGAGTGAGTAAGGGGAGACATCACCAGTTCATCATAGAGTTTCTGTTGAGCGTCATGAAGAAAACTTGGCTGCTACCTCCTGAGCGCACGGATGCAAAGAATACCTGGATAAAAAAAAACATGAAAAGCATGTGTTCTCAAAAAGCACAATTATTATTAGCAATGATGCAATTGAATTTACTTTTATCAAATAATATGTTAAGTGTACTCGAGACATCACCACCTACAAACTGTGACATATGTATAGGTATGTCCAACCTGCATCTAAAACTCTTTTTCACTAGAAGGGACCACATCCGGAGTTAGGCTAGGCGACATTTATTGAAAGATAAGCATATATCCATATAGCCTGAAGAAGGCATTAATGAGGACTGGCAGCAGCTCCTGGGCTGAGCAGATCCACAGTACTAATGAGAAGTGTGGGAAATTAGAAAGGAGAAGGAGATAATAAACTGCCTGGAGTGCAGGGAGGCATATATAAACCATGGGACTGAAAGGGGAGTGTATGAGATATGGTCCCACTCTTGAAATACAGCAGTATTATTCCCAAAACGCTAAAATTATGCGTGGCAGTTCATTCAAACTTTGTTGTTTGGTTATGTTTCGGGTGCACCGTATAATAAACTTAGTTCTTAGAATTCATGTTTTAAAAGCTTCCATATGCAAATGTGGGCTCTGCTCTATCCATACAGAAAAGCACTGCAACCGCAAAACACTCGAGATGGGTCAAAACTAGAGCAAGCAATGTTAGGTAATTTTACAGTATGTGACTAGTGCCACACTAGTCCAAAGCAGTAAGTCAGCATATTACCTTGTCATTCCGCTCACACAGGAATTTTAGTCTCTGGGCTCTCTTGTGCATAAAAACTCCATCCAGGTGACCCGTTTCTACAGAACGGATCTCTATGGCTTTCTCACCCCAGCCCATAATCTGATTAGAATGAATATAGGCTGAAAAATAGAAAAACATTAAAAAAATATGTAAAACAGTGTATAATCAGATTTACATACAGTTCATTTCCTTGTATATATAAAAACTCAACAGACCACAGTGTAGAAAGACTTTATAACTTTATTACTCGCATATTTTCTTTTCTTGAAAACTTAACTAGCAAGTTATGCAGTGATGCAATGTTTTACATGTGCTGACCTATTCTTTGTACTTTTTCCACACTGCACAGAAGTAAGAGGTCAGAGGCGACTATTGAGCAGTTCAACTGAAATAAAATATATTTCATGAACAATTCCTCGCCAACATGGCAGTTCTTAAACCTTGCCAGTTGAGCTCACGGGACAGATTTTAATAATCCAGGTAGAACTAGCATTATTGTACTAATGTAACACTACTAGCCACCCCATGATAATACTTTCTACAACACAAGAAAGAAACAGTATTTTTAGAGTCTTTTCTGGAGTTCTCAAACATACAGATGCATGGCAAACACAGCAAGCAACATTAAGTGTCTTATTAGGGTTCTGGGACACCACATACTGTCACAACAGTTTCAATGGGCCTTGACATCAATTCTCCAAGTGGGAAGGAGCATCATGTGGAATATAGGGATGGAACAACTAGCTTGCAAAAATATATATCAACCTTTTGTGTTCAGATGATGGTGGTTAAGAGCTATGTTAAACTGCATAGGTCTACTCAAAACTCAGAACAAGTTTGCATTGGTTTACAGTGGACCTGCCTACTATTACAATTTAACGCAAACCATATCAGTGAACTGCTTCACTATAAGAGCTAGTGGTTCCTATTTATGATTCCTCATTTTTGACAGCCTCTTTCATGGTTGTACTAATGAGTTTTTATGTTTTTAGCACAGTTCTGAGAGACCTCATATCACAACACACACGCATGCACACACATGTAGGAGCTGAAATGCATATTAATATTTCTTTATTTCATATTTTGCTAATTTAATTTAGATCTTTGATCTGGCTATTTCTCTGTGCTGCTTTAAGGTCTGGACTGAATTACTCTATAATTACATCAATTTTAACAGAAATCTATTTTAATCAAAAGCATTAATAAATCCATATGTAGGTGGGGCTTACCAACAGAGGTAGGCATCTCTCCCCACTGTAGCACCACGTCCTTGGTGATTCGACCATAGGTATTGACATAGACACCCTCGTCCTCGTAACACAGCAGCATCTCCATTCCATCAGTCTTTGGCAGCACCACGATGGCATGGGGTGTCACCTGGCTCTGGATCTAATACAGATAAACACACGCAAGCATTTCAGAGGGTTTAATCAAATCTGTCAACTTTAATCATAATCTACATTAGATTAAAATATTATAGAGCTTTCATCACTAGAATTTAAGCTGTGGACTGGCGTGGGTTCATTTTTTTATTTTTTTTTATTTTTTTATTTTTTTTGGGGGGGGGGGGGGGGGGGGGGGGTTGGACTATATTCTATAATCCTCAAACAACCTGCTCAAGTATCTGGAGCCTCAGACCATGAAAGTCTTTGGGTTGCTTGAACCTGTATACTTTCCATTTGTGGTGCCTCAGAATACAGTAAGTGTTGTTACTTGTGTCAGCATGCTATTTCATGGTAGTTACCTGAAAGCAGTTTGTGGCAGCCAGATGAACTCTAAGACAACAATTCAGGAGAAAGGCAAGCAGTGAAAAAACTCATCTTACCCCCACAGGAATATGCACATACATTTACAAAGGCACTCAAAACACAAACTAGCTTTCATGTATTAATGAATTCAATTACTGTACACAAGCTATCAAATTGTGGTGGTACTGATCTGTGAAAGTCAAGTGCATACCATCAGGTATGCCCAAAACCTGACTGCAATACAGTCAATGGAAACGCTGTTTGACTGTAATACAAATAATTTTCTTGCATGTCAGCTTTTTTATTTTTTAAGTTTAAATTGTGTGTTCTTGTTCTTGTTGGAAGTAAGTACATGTTTCGAGAGCCTTGTGCTGTCTGCTGTGGGTAAGACAAATTTGTTCACCAGTTTCTGGTTATCTAATATCTACACTAGTGAACTGCATATAGGCACATGTAGCTGCTGTGTATCCACTACAGGGGTTTTACTAAAGAACTATTGATCTAATCTAAAAGGTGGATAGCAGGATGTCACCTTCATCTGTTTGGCACACTGGAGGAGGAAGTTGTCAGGGAAGGAGAGAAAAAAGAAGCATGGGTGAAAGGTTGAAACAGCAAAACATGCCAGTGATTAAGAATATTCGGGTATTTATCCCCATGTACAGTATGCATTACTGCACGGTACAACAGCTCAAGAATAACATGTCTCATCTGTGGTTCATCATGTCTACTAAAATATTGCCAAGAAGTTAAGATTTGGGCTGAACTGTCTTTGACCTGGATTTGCATTAAAGCCTGAGATTTGCATCCACTATGGAACAAACTAATCTGCATGCAAGAACCAGATTTAATTTTTCACTCAAGCATACAAGAGGAAAATTAGTGACTGTCTCCCAACCTTGAAAGAGTGGAGTGGTTAAAATGAACAAGCTGATTTTTGATAGCAATTCTAAAGTCACATTTGGAAGTAGGTGTTCCTTCTTTATGCTCTGTGATAAAAGCAAGCAGTTTACATGAACAACCTGATTTCTTAACAAAGATAATCCAAGTACTATACACCAAGTGAAGCAAACTACAAAAAATGACATTCAATCATCCAAGTAAATTGTATTGCCAGAACCAACATGAGTCAATCCTCATGAAACAACAGATGAGTCAGCGTTGTCTCAAGCGGCAATAAGCAGGTAACGGTTGAAAAAACTTAGGAGTGAGATGTGGATGGTTACAGAAAGAGTCCCATTGATAAAACATGTTTAGACATATTTAGAAAGTAGTCTTGTACTTACATGTGAGGGAATGTATATGTCGTAAGGGTTGCCTGAGTCCACATCAATGACATGGAAGCCCACGCTGGAGCCATAGATGACCTTTAACCTCTGACCTTCTTCTACCGTCAGGTCAACCAGCTGGGGACGATGCTGTAGGTCTGTAAATGACTGAAAGAGAATGACACATAGTCAAGGGAGGCGCGATCAAAGAAACAGAAATAAAATCATAAAGTCAATCCATGAAACTGTAATTTACAAGGCCAGCAGTCATATATAGTATATAAACTTCATATAAATTTATACACATGCTGTGCACGCAGTAGACATGCATTCTACTTATGCGTGTGTCCAGTATGTTTTTGAGCACTGATGTCATTTCAGTTTTTACTTCTTTACCTTAAAGGCCATGAACTTGTGGTAGGGTTTTGGAGCCCAGGCATAGATTTCCACGGAATTTTTCAGAGCAATCACCAGGAACTTGATCCTCTCATATTTGACTGCAAACATGACAAAGACACATTTAAGACAACAAGAAATTAGAAGTGGCCTTACATTGGCCCAGTGTATATAATGAACACTCAGTTTTATTTATTTAGTATCAAGGAACTCTTTATTTAGGTTCGTGCTCCCACAGCATTTGCTGGTTGGGATTTCTTAAGAGACTTATGTTGTTAGATTTTACCTTCTAAGTATTGCTTAATCCTTGTCCCAGCTATTTGCATGGCAGATCTCCCAAATATCTCCTATGCACACCTTTTCTTGGCCATCTGATATGATTCCTGCCAGGTTTCTTGAGAAGATTCTGGCTAAGATCGCACCCTTTGCTTTGGTCTGTTATCAAATTGACTCTTTCATGTGGTTCATAACTTCTTAAAACTCTCACCATAGATACAATGGATTCATTTCCAAGCACTGACTAATTTCTAAAATTCTCAAGAAAGCTCTTGCACATCAGCTCCTTCACCAAGTTGGGGTTTGAGAAAATTCCAAGGTATTCGTCAAAATCAGCAGCAAATTATATTACCCATTTTAATTTTGGTTTATAAATTTCACAACAGGTTAGATAATACCACTTTAACTACAATGGCCCTTCAAATTAAACTTTATTTTTATTCATACAAACAGACACTTACCAACTTTATAATGCACACAGCCTTCCAGTTCTCCTACGGTAATCCAACCCTGCTTTTTCTCTACTTCTGGGTCATTATGTAATATTCTGTTCCTCAGCCAGGATAAATAGTAGACACGCAACTTATTCTTTTTCCCTGTGAAGGTAGGGGCAAACAGGAAAATAAAATCGATCAAATTAGTATTAAAATGATAATAATCAAATTTTTTGTAAAACAAAAAATAAATTAATGAAAGAATCAAAAACAAATGACCTCTTTCTGTAAAAAATGAGATAAAAAGCTACTTACGAAACAGATTTTGTCAACATGTCTTTTACTACCTTAATGTCTGTTACAGAAAGTGTAACTTAAGGTACAGGTATGAGCGAGTTGTGCATACTGTATGCATATTAAACCTACCAGATATGGTGACCAACACATTGAGGCCCTCTAGTACATCCATCTGTAGGAAACGCCTTCTGGTGATCAGGTTATAAACTTTTCCCTGTCCACTTCGGTCGAGCAGCATGAGACCATTTTCTGTCCCCACTAGTAGATTCACACCTAAACGTGTACGGATAAGAGTTGGAGTCAGAGAAAAGCAAACAAAAGCACACAAATAGAATATTTTGCTTTCTGTAGTGGGTAAGATAAAGGCTACACCGTCCTACCCCAGAGTGCAGCACAAAGGATCTCGGAGTTAAAGCGTTTCTTGTATTTGCGGATCTCTGGCGTGTCACTGTGGGGTCTGATGTTGGTGGGGTTGACATTTACCACAGAGATCTTCCTGGCTTCATTTAGTCGTGCCTGCTCCTGCCTCAGCAGCTCATTGGCAAACATGGCTGCCAAGACAAAGACGAACAAAGACAGAAGGGAATATGTGATTTTGGCAACAATGATGACAGATAAGAAATGCCTTTTTCCACTAACAGCTGATTTCAAAGATGGAGTTCACTGACTGACATTTAACTAAAACTCTACACTATCCAACTACCTGCTGCTGAGTTCTCATTGTCATCACTTGGGGAGGTCTGATAGACCCGTGGATCAACGAATGGAGTAAATGATGCTTTGGACCCACCAACACCAAACTGTAAGACACAAAACAATCAGTAAGTCCAACAACAGTCTACCTAGTGTGACATAAACACACAGGAATCATTGTTAAAGTGTGCAATTTGTGCCCGTGTCTCACCTCAGCCATGTCGCTGAGCTCCTGCAGGGCTGTGGTGGGTGTCGCTGACGGGGAGTTGCTCTGTTGCACCAGGTCAGGGAGGTTACCATGGTTACCATGATTTCCAAACCCATTGCTCTCACTATGACCTCCTCTCCTCCTCTCCTCTGCCTGTGTGACAAATAAAGACATATAAATATCAAGAGAAGTTAGGAGAACAGAAAGATGAGCACAAAAGAATATATTGCTCTACAGCAATAACAGTTTTGTAAGTGTGTAAGCATGTTTGAGTGTGTGCATGCATATTCGTCACCTCTCTCATTACTAGAGTACTGTCCTTCGAGCTGTTATAGGCATCTCCCAGAGAGTCTTCTGTCAACCCTCCATATGACTCTCCACTACTCTGCACTGCTGGCCTGCAAGAAAAATACAGAGACTTAAATATTTACATTTAAAATTAAACCAACTACTATGCTACTGGCATTGTGCTAATCCCAAACCTACGAACACTAGCATGTCAAAGCAAAAGAGAGGAAACATGAAGGCGAAAACGTACATTATGCGGGGAATATCGCTCACAGCAACAGTTCCATCTGTCTCCCCATCTTCATCGCTGCTCTCTGATTCTTCACTGGAAGACGAGTAGTCTGTCACCTGTGTCAATGAACAAGACGTAGAGAGAAAAATTTACTTTCGAACCACTGAGAAGAAACACTGATGAGAGAAGATTTACGGTTGTATCTGATTCCCTCTAGAAGTCATTTAGACTGCACCAGATATATACGGTTTGGTTTATATTGTGCGATCAGTGAAGAATGTGGGAAAGAGAACACAGATCTTTCATGCTGTTCTGCTAATGTGCAGTTGGTGGCACTATTGCACAAATGCATCATCAATTTTGGCAACAACAGCAAAAATGAAATAGACTGCAAAATAGCAGATATGGATGCAAGTGTGGTAGTGGGGTATGGTTTCTGCTCAGCCGTGTAAAGAGAAGTGGGGCAGAGTGGTGCAGTCAGCAGTGTCAGTGAAGGCTGAAGAAAGTCATTATAGGTCAGTTATTATTATAAGTTGTTTTGCCTAGCAAGATCTTTTTTCCCCTTTTTTAATAGAAACAAATTAAGGATTTTTGTGAAGAAGAAATTGCACTGCAAACACAATTGTTAGATCTCATAGATACACATATTCTGTTCTTTTTAATATATATAAAAACATTTTTAACACAAAATAACAGTCACTTTTAAGTTAGGTGGAACCTAAAAAAAATGTTAAGCAATTCAAACAACTTGTAGCTTTACGATTAACCTGAGATTACTATAAATAAGCAAAAATATATTTAAAGCAATGTTTCTTTTAGACTGAATCCCATCGGCTAATTACAATTTAAAATTGTATTGTAGCAGTGGTCAGAGATATCTAACATGACAGAGTCTAATTTAAATTTGCACTGTTTAATAACGAACGAGAACTTTGTTTTGCCCATTATCTCTACATGAAGATTTGTCACTACCATTCTACCTGATTAACGTCACAACATAAACAGGCTTTTAGCTTTGTCTATTTTCCATCCTCAACTTTTTATTTATGTTTGAATTTAGAGAATTTACAGTTGTCATTTTACCTTCACTGGAGGTCTGCTTCCCTCCTCTACCCTTAGTTCTCTGAGTTCCTTAGCTAATGCACTTAAGTCCTGTGAACAAAGGCAAAAGAGGAGAGAAAAGGTGATTTCATTCAGTCTCAGAACCTCAAGACTGAGAGACCAAATCACACACAACGGGCAAAGGAAACGGAGAGGGTCAAAGATTCAGACAAATAATGACCATCAAGACTAAAGGCCAACTTAATTGTTGTCACATAGCAATCCGAGCCTGTACACAAGAGCCGTGGAACAAGAGTGCTGATCTGGCAGTACACTTTAAAAAAATCTTAACAGTTAAATTCTAACTTTCAACATGAGGATTGATCAAAATCAGCACTTTCATTCACTCACAAGCAAGTACGACCCTTGAGAACACAAGTCATAAGAACAGAGAAAGACATATAATCAAGCTTTATAAACTACTGGAGTGCAGAATTACTCCACTCTACCAATCGCCCCCATGCCAACTGGCCCATGGTTCCTCCCCTCCCTCGCCTCCCCATCACCCAAGCAGATGGATCAGACCAAATCATGCAGACAGGGGGAGGATTATTACACACGGTGCGCTTACCAGCTCCTCCTGACCAGTAACCGTGATAATGGAGAAACAGGAAAAGAAATTCAAAGACTGTTCAGGTGCTTTGCAGTACACACATATTCACACACGCCCCCACCCAACACATGCAAACCCACACAGGCACGCATCCAAATATACACTCTCTCAGGTATGTGTGTAGAAGCACACATGCACTGCTATTGCCATTACACCCTGATATGTCAGCGTAAAAAGGAAACATCATCTTCTTGTGAAACCCACTAACTCCATCATGCCAGGGGAAGAAAAGGGCCTCTGAAGATCAAAGGAAAACCAGAATAAAGGAAACGGGAGGGGGGGCGCAATATTCACTAACCTCATCTATGGCTTTCTTATAGCTCTGAAGAATAGAAGAAGAAAGAGATGGGAAGAGAAAGAAAGATCAAGTGAATAGTAGAAAAAGAGAGGAGGAGGCCTGTAAAAGATTCCCAGAGAGGAGATGCCTGTGACAGAAAGAGGTTCTTTGTGTGTCTGTGTTGTTTGACTCACGGCAGGTCTGCTGGGTCTTGTTGACTCACGTCCCTCCTCCTGCTTGAGCTTTGCTTCTTGATTGGCTCCTAGAGGGGATCCCTCCTGCTTGCTTTGACCTACCAAAACAAAAAATGGCGATTAAAAGAAAATTAGCAGTTTAACTCAAATCTAGATATTAATTCACTGCGAAACTCGTTCATTAGAATTTTTTTTATTTTTCTCCATCTGTATTTATTCCATCTTTAAGACTGTTTTCTGTCAACAGAGTTGAAAAATAAATCCAACTAATATCAAGGTACTTCAACCTTTCTATGTGTTTGTCAGAGGGAAATCCATGCATATCTTAGATATCCCTCTGGCCTGTTGTTTGACACCTCGCTCTGCGCTTCTCTCTATCTCCCTCTCTCATTTCCTCTCTTCAACCTCTCCAGAGGCCCAGAGTAACAGGGCACATCAGACAGGTTGATCGGTGCAGAACTGCAATGTCCTGCTGATAGACTCGAAATCCATGTCAATGTATGTGGAGGTACGCATACACAGTATGTGTGATCCTCTGCCTACACATTGGTTTTTTTCTGGTTTACTTACAAGCATTCACTTGATGTTGATGTTTGCCAGATTAGGTTTTGTATGTGTCTTATGAGCCTGTATTATGTGTTTAAGAGCTTGAGGTTTTATACCTCTCCTCTCAGCTGAACCCCCCTGAGATGAAGGGGACGAGGAAGATGATGAGTTGGAAGAGGTTCTTTGCAGCATAGCGTCCAAAGAGAGTTCAGAGCGCCGCAGGTCAGGGTTGCTGAAAAAGGATGAAAGCAGACCTTTTAAATACGCAGTATCCTCATACAAAAGTACAAATAAATACAAGTTTTTATTTCTGTTTAAACACACTAAGGAATAACACATGGGAAATGTTACAGAAAGTAATTCAAAATCAGTTTGCTACTTTGCCCTTTACCTTGCCCTTATAAGCTGAGAACCTGTCCGAGGACCCAGACCTACTCCTCCATTAGGAGAGTTTTTCCTGACCAAGGCTGGGGAGATGGAAGTGGTCCGTTGGGGTACCTGGACAAACACAGAAACAAGATAAAACTTTGCTTTTTCTCCTGGAAAAATGTTCAAAACATGTATCCTCGTCTTTGTAAAGTACACTACCGATCCATGGCAAAGAGGGAAATGGTAAAACACCATGATGTACAGTATAGCATGAATTTTGTCAAGCAGCTGGAGAGGCCAACATTCATTTAAAACAGGATTATTAATAAAATTGCAAGTATACTACACTATGCAATATTTAAACACAGAGTTCAAAAAATGCTGAAACAATAAATAAAAAGCATAAACACAGGTTAATAAAAGATACCAAATATTCTTAGCCTTCATTTCTGATTATGAATCTCAACCTTGGGTGGGATGTCCTCCTCTCTCAGCCAAGCGGTTCTGTCCCGATCCCGATCTCGATCCCTGTCACGGTCCCGTTCCTCCCTGCCAGCATTGCGTTGTGGAGGTCCCGGGGTGTCAGAAGTGGGGTCTGAGTTCTGACGAGGCATCTCAGGCCTGGGGGAGCCCACACTCACACTCTCACTGAGAGCTGAGTCTTTCTGGTCCTGCAGAGACTGAGAGCCAGACATGGAGCTAGTGTGGGTTTTCACAGGAACCAGGTGAGCCATCTGTGGGGATAAACACATTGATGAAGTCAGAGTTTAACAGTGTGAGTGAAATGGACAAAGGATGGTTAAGGGTGAGGTGGACAACAATATGTGAGAGAAGGCACGAAAGGTGAAAGTGCCTCTTTTTGCGCGCGCGCACACACACACACCTGTGGTTCGTTGGAACGGTGGATGGGTGGGGTGCGGGCAGGCTGCATGCCCCCACTGCTGAAGGACTCGGAGCGGGGTGGGAGGGAGGGGTCAGAGATGCGGTTGGACACTTTGTGCTGCAGTGCTGGAGAGCTCTGCCTGTTCAGCTTAGATCGCTCCTCCACCTGAGGCAGGTCACATACGACTGTTACTCACAGTGAAGCACACAACACAGCCAGTCACCATGTATGATCCACAATGGGCACCACCCACACACCCATGCACCTCTACAAGCCACTAGACAATCTTAAACATCACTCTTCTCTGCGGTGACAACAACCGCAATGTAGAAGTGTGCGACTGATGGATTGATGGATATTACATAAGAAATTTACGAGAGCCTCTCTTTATATTGCACATTGTTTTAATGACATGATAGGACTCTGCGTGACTAAGTGAAGTCTTGTTTTTCGAGTTAAAACCAGTCTTAACCGTCTCTTCTATGCAATAATAACACAGGTGAGCCATGCCAGACTTCCACAGAAGCCCTTATCAGGGTAAACCAGCAGGCCAACAATAACACAAAGATTTTGTTTTGCACAAAGAATAGGTTTTTTATTCACAAACAGATTGGGCGTCTGACTAATTTATGTCTCAATTAAGTTGTTTGTGGTGTCGTTTCTCCATGTTGAGGAGTAAGAGTGTCTGATGGCTGTAGTGAAAGTTTAAGTATAGCTTCTAATCTGCTTTATCAGATGCCACATTCAAAACAGAATAAAAGAACCACGTAAGCACAACGCAATGTTGAAGTGTTTGTGTAATTCCAGTCCGTTTCCACTGAACTGTGCTCACGTGTGTCAAAGTAAATACATCTGTGTGTGAAAGGGGCAGGAAGCTCCTCTTGCCAGTGTAATCTGATTATCAGATTATCTGCTGTGCAATAGGAGAATGTTCCAAGGGATACGCCCAGCTGCCAAAATCACACTTTTCCACTCTAAACACTCTACCCATCTGTAGTTTCAGGGTTGAGTGATGGCTCAGCGGGTTCTAGTTTCAACAGCCCCAAGGTAAACAAGAGTGCCTTTCTCTTTAAAAGCTTTCTCTAAATCCACAGGAGCTCACATAATCTAGCAGGATTATTTCAGATTATGACCTGGTTCAAAACAACTATGCGATACCGAGCCATTCCTCAAATCTGTTAGGTGCCTGCTACAAGGTCAACTACAACGTTGCAACTTTGACATCTACAGCATCAAACAGCTTTTGTTAGTTCCTTGAATGAAATGCAACTACGGATGATGGAATCAGATTTAGACAAACAGTCTGCAAATAACTGAAAGAAAAACATTCAGTGGTTTAGGCGAAGTACTGCTGAGATCGAAGTTTGATCTGTGGAGTGTAATCAAGGTTAGTATATTGACTAAACAACAAGAAAAGAGAGATTAGAAAAAGATGAAGAAAAACCTTTTGGGTAGTGCATATTTCATTTTTTTGTGTTTGTCATAAGTTTACCACCCAAAAACTCTTTCTATTACAGAGAGAAGAGAATATTGGAGGTTAGCTGTTGGCAATGTTGCATCTACATACAGAAAAAAATACTGTATGAGATGAGGAAGAAGAATAGGTCGCCAGAAAGGCATCTCGGGTTTATTAAAAGGATCCCACCACCACTTGGCCAGCACCCATCACCAGGCTAGGATATGATTTACTGGTTGACTGACCTAACTGGAAGATGAGATGGGTGGGTTTTCCCTGATGCCATCAAATCCAAGATATCTAGAAGTAGGCTCATCACGGTGCCCTCTGGGAAACTGGGTGGCAGGGGCATTGAGGGGGCAGGCAGGGGGGAATGAGTGGTCTAGCTAACTAGGCTACTGTATCTACAAAGTGGTATTAAACTATAACTGAACACAGGCACCTCTCCCCTTGATCTTAAGCCCATAAATAATACGAGCTATATAAAATGAATAATTAAATGTGTTACTAACAGTAAGAAGAATATATATATAAGCTTTATAGGGACAAAAGTGGAAATGTACCTTTTACTGTCTGTATGCTTGAGTATGAACATTCTGCATGTATCCAATTGTACCTCTGTCTTTGTGGGAAATTTGGTACTTTTGACTGTTATGTCAAGCAGTGTTTTAGAAATTTATCAAGGTTATATCTGAGCCATAGAAGTAATACAAAAACTTGATATGCTCCAGTAGTTAAAATGAGTAGAGTGGAGCATTTATGTAATCACAAATATAGAAGTACAAGTGCGCGTGCGTGTGTGTGCGTGTGTGTGTGTGTGTGGTCTTATATACATGTGCTGGAGCAGAGTCTAGCACTCTGTTGCTCCAACAGACCTGGCGATCTGGGATTGGGATCCAAAGGGAGAGCCTTGTGGGGAGCAGTGAGGTGAACTGTTAGGAAATGACGTTTGGTTAGGCAAGACTAAGGTGGGGTAATAAGGAGATTCTGTGTTGAACCCAGGGCTCTCAGGGGAGAATGGAGGAGAGAAGAAACTGCTGGATGGCGATACTGGGGATGTGGACGGCGACACTAAGGATGTGGAGGACTGTGTGCGGAAAATTTGAGAAGAGCTGCGAGGAGAAAGGCACAACCAAGGGGATGGAGAGTTTGAACTCATTGAAATAATATTATTCATGCTTCTTTTTAGTAACCCTGCAGGGGCAGAAGCACTAAGATCACACATAGAGGAACTACCTCTAATTGCATGTTCCCTCCATGTCTCAGAGGTCATGCCCCTATCGGAAAGAGGGGAAAGTAAGTGATTGTTATCAGGGACTTGGAGAAGATTGCTACTGCTGGGAGCAGGTGAGTAGGAGTTCCTGTGTTTAGATAGGGCAGAACAGAGAGCATTTGCAGGGAAGGACTGAGAGAGTAGGTCAGTTTGGTCAACTGCCTTTGAGTCCAAGTGCATTGTAAGGCTGTCATGGCTCACGCTTTGCCTCAACGATTTGTGCCATCCTCCCGGATTATAAAGCTCTATGTCTACATCTATTCTATTGCAGGGTGAGTGTGACCTGCCACGTCGATGGGCACTAACCATTAAGGACACGGGTTTGGAAGGCGTGGGATTCTGGGTCTGTCCTGGAGATATCGGATGAGGTCGAGCCTTAAGCTGTGACTCTTGAGACATTAGCTCCTTAATGGTTGGCTGACTTGTGACAGATAGACATCTATCTCTATGCTTCCCATTTTGACTGCTAGGCTCTGGTAGATAACACAAGCCTTGTTTGGGGCTCTTGACAGGACCTTTATTGAGCCCTTGGTCAACAGACTTACTGTGCTCTAGGACATACCCTGGGCTACGCCCCCTTCGATTGTGTTTCTGAGCTCTAAGTTCTTTGACCTGCTGGCTTATCTCCAGCTTCAACTCTGGATCTAGGGGTTCACCAGGGTCTACTGAAATACATATATGGGGAAGCTGGCTGGAGAGAAGCTGGGGAGAATGAGACAGAGTACGCTTAGGCGCCTGAGGTCTAGATTGGCCGTGAGAGCTAGAAGTTTGAGGCTGGTTGAATGACTGATGATGTCGAAGGCGGGAACGAGGTGGGTTACCATGAGCATGCTGCTGCTGCTTCGGGACCTAGGGGTCACAGTCAGAGGACATTAAGCAACACAGACACACACAAAGCACACTTCACAGCGTAATTATTAAAGAAACAGAATTCATTTTAAAAGGGTGTTTCGATTCAAAAAGCAAAGTTTCTCCACTACTCTCCTCACAAAGTTCCTGCTTCTAGTACAACCTGCTAAATAAGATAACCACAATGCAAGAAGGCAACTGGTTGAGGTTCACTTTAAATACATTATTGACATCAGCATAAAAACATTTAGTACACAGACCTGGTGCTCAGAACCTTTCTTCATGGAAGACAAGCAAGTTCAAAAGACCATGCATAGCTTTGCATGCCATGTATATTACCTCTTTAGCCCAGGCAGGCTTGTCGTTAGGATTAACGACATCCTTATAGTGGTAAAGCGGTTTCTTCTCTGCTTGTCTTCCCTCCTGCTGCTGCTGCTGCTGTTGTTGCTGCTGCTGCTGTAAAGACACCAGGTAGGCTCTCTCCTGCTGGAGCTGCCTCTGTAGCCGCTCTGCCTGCCGCTGCTCCTCAATCTGCTTGCGCTTGTACTCCTGAAGAAAGAAAGGTAGAGGGTGAATGGCAAGAAGGAAAGAGATGAGAAACAAAAAAGAGGAAACTATTTTATATGGGAGCAAAGACACAAAGACAAATTAGCACAAGGGAAAACGGCTGAGGCAGATGAGGTACCAGTAGATATCGACACAAAATTTAGGTCAATAGGTATTACGGAACTTTCAGTGCATTTATAAAGTCAGGTAGAAAAACAGTGGATGCGTATTCTAATGATCATTATCCCTCCCTACATGTGCAGAATTTAAGGGTTCAGAATGGCTTGAATAAATGGGAGGAAAGTCCATACACAATATTTCCCTTTTGATTGTATTTGAAAATACTTTTTGTGTGACACAGTCTTCCACATAGTGTCAGATTTGAGTCATGCATTCACATAACAGACCTGACAAACATACAAACTGACCATTGGATTAACCCAATATGGAACACAAACAGACTTTCTACATATAGCTCTGGCAAAAAACCAAACAAAATCTGCAGGAAAAACAGGGAAGAGGAATGTAAGTATTGGAGCGATGGGCACAAGAATAATGACATAGCACAGCACTGGATTTTGGCACTAGGGTCATTTTTGTGGCCTTTGGATCTCAAAAGGTTTCCTTTCAAACTTGTCAGTCTTCAATTTTTAGCTCTAAAGTGCATGAGTGATGCAGTATACAAATACTAAAAGGAAATACTCTTAAAAAAAGAGCAGGGCACTGAGGAAAACAACAGTGTCCTACATTTTCTTTGCATGACATAACAGGGCAGTCAAAACAGAAGTCTTTTTTTCTGTAAAATCCTTTGAGATCCAGCCAACTAAATGATACTGCACATGCGTTCAGTGATCCGAATCAATTTCAGAGGAAAATGTTTTTGCTCAAATCCGTAGCTAATAGGCCAAAGAATATATATTCCATTCAGGTGCATGCAGTGGGGACAGGGATCACACAGCACAGTTGGGGAGCAGTTGTAGCACGTGGGAGGGCTGTGGTTACCAGCAGTAATGCCTGTTCCTGCAGTAGCTGCTGCTGGAGAATCTCTAACTGCCTCTGTTCCTCTTCCAGCTGTCTACGGATATACTCCTGAGCAGCACGACGGCACAAGGAGATAGAAATAGATTGAGAGAAAAATCTGGAGATCTGAACATTTATATACAGGCAGAGAAGAAAGCTAAAGACAGAAAGGGGGGAACAGAATAGAATAGAGAATATAATCTCCTGTGGTTCTTTTCAATGAGGAGAAAAGATAATAATAAAAGATATTATATCCTCAAACAATTTTAATGTGTTACAAAGGGAAAATGAGAAAAAAAAGAGATTGAAGTTATCTTTTCAAAAGACTTGAGAAGCGTGGCGGGAGAGCAGCAGAACGATAAACATTGAGTAGGATAGACAAAAAATACAAGGCTGAACTGCAGTTCAGGTTCACAGAGAGGACAAGAGAAAAAGATGTTAAAAGAGAGAAAGAGACAAGTAAGAGGAAAGATACAGAACAATCAAACTGCATGCATCTATAAAAAACTCTAAAATTGTCCATCCCCATAACGCTGCAAAAATTTCTATGCTGAAAATGCCGCAACAGCTTTCTTTGCATTCTAAAAAAAGGTGCAAAGTAATATCTCATGGGAGGGGCTCTACAATTTTGTTATGCAATATTTATATTTTTGCCACACAAACAAGCCGTGGATTTAGAGTTTCCACGAAGGTTTTTGGCACCTCTATCCAATGTAACAACTTTTAGTGCTTTTATGTTCTATACTTTTACTTTTTGAGGTTTTTTATCAAAACAATGGCATGCGGCTGATGAAGCTAGAAAAAAATAAATATTAATTTTGACATAACAAATACTGAAGAAAAACAAAACACTGAGGGACAAGCTGTGGATTTAGAGAAAGAAACTCCGGGGATGAGTTTCCACCAAGGCTTTAAGCAACCTCTGTGTAATGTAACAGTGCTTTTAGTTCTGCACTTTTAATTTTGATTCATGACTCAAACATTGAGCTTCTATATATAATTATATAATTTTATATTAGCAAGTGATGAAGCCAGATTAAAAATAAAGATTAATTTAAAACAGCATTACAAATGTACAAATAAAGAAAGAAATGTCCTTTCCTATTATGTAACTGTATTATACCAATGTGTAATTAGTTTGAGGAATTCTAGGCTAACTCCCAACATCGTGGTTCACATATCTGTTGCATTACATTGTCGCACGACAAATACATGTTTTGCAGTACAAGTATGGACCTGTTCTCTTTCTGCATGCCTCCTCTCCTCTTCTCTACGGAGCTGCTCCATTTCCTCATAACGTCTTCTCTGTTCCCTCTCTTGCTGTTTCCTCAGCTCACGCTCACGCTGCTGTTGCTGTTGTCAGGAAAGCAGGAACGCACAAAGATTAAGGATCATCACAGTGAACACAAATCAGGAAATCATGTTTGTTTGGCACACTTTTTTTGGGTACGTGTTACAACTTCTAGGATAATAACACAGGAAATGAGTATACAAACATATGCGGGCTCAAATTCTAACTAATGTGTGTATTTGGTCACGCGTACAAAGACACAGACACCATTGAAGTGGTGGGTTCATGTAAGTTAAGTCTAGTCATGGTGCTTAGAGGTGCATTGGAAGGCAAATCCTTGGGGAAACCCACAGAGAGCACACAGATTATGGGCTAAGGATTTCCTTCTGTAAGCCTGCTCTCTGGAACTAAGAAAGGGACATTGGGGAACAAGCTCTGACTGTGTCTGTGTAAGTGTGTGTATAAATGTCATTCTTTCTCTACCAAAATTGTGTTTTGCAAATTTAAATATGTGGAACCAAATATTCTTTCCTATAGATAATAAACTATTTGACAGAGGACACAAACATTATTGAAAATGGTTCAATTAGAAACATTATTTACATAGTAGTGATGTTAATTTGTGGTGACTGTTAATTTAGAAAAAAATACCTGAATTTGTCAGATGTATTGCTAATAAGTAAACTAGGTTATTGATGGTAACATGCTTACATATTTTCTGTAGATAAATGTAATTCAGCTGAGGTGGGGCCCAAAGGTTGTAATTAAACCAACTACTCTATTTGCACCACTTCCAAGTAGTTCTATATTCACGTTTGATTTAATGAATAGCATTTTTGCCATTTTTGTGTACTCATTCAGTTTGTAGCATATCTTCAAAATTTCAATATTTGCACGCATGCCCCAGCAATACATTCATAAAACCGCTCCAAGTGGCACACCCAGAGCCACACTATTTAAACCTGTCACGACTGATTTCATAAAGCTCGCTCCCAGTGTTGGTAAGAAATATTGTCTTATTATGGCTGAGACGTTATATCTGGGTGGAGGCCTTCGCAACATGAAACAAAGATGTCATAGCAAAAGCACTGTTGATAGAGGTCGTTCCCAGATGGGTAACTCCCACAAAAGTTGATAATTGTTCACAATTTGTAAGTATAGCTGTCAGACAGCTAGGCTTGGACTTAACACATCATTGTTCTTTCATCCAGCTAGTGGAGGAGCCATGAAACAAGAGAAGCATCCATTGAAACAGAAGCCATTAAATATTACGAAGAGACTGGCCTTCAATCATTTTCAGTCCCTTTGAAATCCTGTTTTGGAAAACTTCAGTGATGGTGATGGGTATTGATAAGCATTGATTATTACCATTTATATGCAAATATCCAAACAAGTTTTTGCATTCTGTTTGTAATTAAACTGGACACTGACTAACAGTGTCTGATTAACAGATGCTGCAAAACAAGAACAATTAAAAGCTGACATTCCTTAGACTTTCCAATGAATTTTGGATCGTTTTTTTTCTTCTTCTCCTTCTTTTTTTGTTGGTTTATGACCTACTATATTTTGTAGTTTAAAATTTTTATGCATGTGTATCTTTGTAGCTTTTGTTGTTTGAAAAGCTACAGTATACTTTCAAAGCTTTGCCTTCACTTCATTCTCTCTTACTTCTTCCAGTCGCCTCCTCTGCTCCTTTTGCTCTTCGATGCGTTTCTGTCTCTCAGCCAACAGTAAGCGCTTGTGCTCCTCATTCTGCTGTTGCTCCAGCTGTTGCCGCCGTTGGGCCTCTGAACGCTCCTTATTGGCGAGCTGTAGGCGCAGGAAGTCTCGCCTCAGGGTTGACTCCCCGGGGATGTTGATGATGGAGCTGGAAAGGTGGACAGTGAAAAAGACCAAGTCTATGTTGGGTGAAGTTGGGCAGAACATGTTAATGTTCATATCTGCGCATTTGTAAAAACACTGACCTCGGGTCACAACTGTCTCTGTCTTCATCCTCCTCTTCACTGCCACTATACTCATATTCTGTTTCATCTGGTAGGCAGGGAGATAGAGTGAGGCAAGTAAGAATGAATAAAAAAGAAGCAGCAAAGAGTAAAAACAATAAAACCTTAGTAAGGTAATAAGCAGCACAGAGCAAAGGCACTTCACGTTCTGAATTTTTCACTTTAACTACCTCTGTTCGTAACAAATTGCTCACGTTTTTGCCATTCCCAGATCATCGTCACTTCAAGGCACATTCTCTTAGCCACTGAATAAGAGTATAAATTGTCATTTTACTGTGTGCGGTGGGGTGGAGAACATTAGCTCAGAGCTCCTTCAGTCAAAAAGGGCCTTAAAAAACAGCAGTCATATAAAAGGCCCAGCTCTTCCTCAGACGCATGCACATGGACTGGTCCTCTGAATGTGACAAAGTGACAGCTGGAGAAGTCACAGCCTCTACAATGGCAAGATATTTCGATACATCATCCCGACGTCCGCTCTGCAGTGTGTTGTTTCCTGAAGCGGTTAATGTCGTTCTTTCTGGTGCAGTACTTTATGCGAGTGCCAGTCTATCACTCCGACACTCGCCAGTGTGTGTTTGTGTCATAATGGAGTTTAATGGAAGTCTGTCACTTTTATTTTCTGCCTTGTTGAAAACCATGAAATCAACGGCATAAGTGAGAATTTGTGCATTTGTCTGAAAGTGTTTAACAGCTCATCCTTAAAGTGAAACATTATTCATAATGTGACTGCGTATCTCTGAGAAAGTATCTCAGTCATACACTAAATCTGTGTGCTTGCTGTTTTTCAGCTGGAAAGATTTAATATGCTTAAATCTTGCTGTTACTGGTCTATATTAGTGGCGGTGTTCATTGTGCTGCAGTCAAATGAGCCTGATTTCTTTTTACTTACTAGGCATAATAGACATGTAATAAGTCCATGTGAACGCACTATACTGCTGCTTCACATTTCACTTACAACAACTTTGGTCAAAGAAAGATTGCTATTTACATCTCTAGTAGTTTATTTTTGATACTAATAACTTGAAGCCACCCCACCCTTCCCACATATATGGAAACCAGTAGTGAGACTCGCTTAAGCAGGGCTGTCAGTTTCAACCAACATGTGGTTCACTGCATTTATTAAAATGTAGAATCAGAGGGAGGCCAGGCTGAAAAGCAGCTTGTAGTGGCAAACATGACTGTATCCAGGCTAAAACAAGTTAAATAGTGTGTTATTTAAAAGATTTGCCAATAGGATGATAGGATGTATCAGCTAACCTATCAGCGTATGTGTGCTGGCACTGACATGTTGTCATCAGCTAAGGAACCAAGATGGCAGGTTAAGTCTGACGTTTAGTTACGCCTGAAGTAATGCTCAATTAAAAATAAAGCAAGATAACCAAATCTTTATTGATCTTAACTACTTGTGCCAAAATATATTTGGAGCATGTGCCAAGAATTACACTTTGAAAATACTAGAAAGCACAGGTGTGTCCAAATGAATAGAAACTACAGCTTGGAGGGATGAGTCACAGTGGGGCATAATTCAGAGAAAACATTTTAATATCCTAGTATGTCACTCCAATTAGTGTAAGCATAACTTTCACTTTGTTGTCTGCATGCAGAATCCAAACATGCACACATCTACAACACAGTTTGTCGCTCACCCCTCTCTCCTCTCTTCTTCTTGGTGCGGTCGATGTGATCCTTCAGCTGGATGCGAATTTGCCTCTCATTGGGCAGGTCCTTGATGAATGGGTGTTTGAGGAGCTGCTCTGTGCTGGGTCTCTGGCTGTGGCTCTTTACTAGACAGCTCTCTATGAATGACTGGAACTTCTTTGACCTGAACACACGTACACACACGTCTCAGCAAAAATGAAAAAAAAAAAACCTTTCGCTGTTTCTCTGCTACTGGCACTGCTGCTCTGAAGTATCTGCAAACACGAACTGCAATTATGTGATACACACTCACCACTTCTTTGACTTGAGTCTGGGGGCAGGGTTGCGTGGAATGAGGAAGAGGGCTCTCATTGGATGCATGTCACAGAGTGCTAAAGGTTCAAAATAAGAGAGATGCGAATGCTTTTAGGTATTTGTATTAAACATTATCATGGCATATAGTCAGAGCCAGCATGCTAATAATCGCTCAACTATATCAAAACAAAATTAGGTCCTTTCTGCAGATTGTGATCAGTTATAAACTGTAGCTTGAAAATAAGTTATTTTTTACTGAACCAAAATTAACTGAAGGGTGGATACAAGGCCTGTCACCTTAATGATGACAACTGTGTTCAAATACCTCAAAGAGGAAAATAACGCATAACAGACCAAACTCTGGGCAGCGGCCCAACAATGTGACACATGATTTTATATCCACTCCTTTGCCTTCGTTAAAATTATGACTTAAAATGGGTTGGAGTATCCTGGACTGAATAATGATCTGACTCCTGATTACAGTGATCTACTGTGGAAGCACTAAGAAATGATGTGTAACAGAGACATAGGTTATTCTTTGGGTACGTACGTGGTGCTCCCTCAGCCATCTCTATTGCGGTGATTCCCAGTGACCATAAATCACTCTGCAAAAGAAACACAAATAGCACAAGTCATCGAAATCCTTAGTGGGTTTACGAATCTTTAGAGGAAAGGTGATTGAAAAATCACCTTGAAGTCATATGTGGCCTCAGGGTTCTCGTCACAGGCAATAACCTCTGGCGCCATCCAATATGGTGTCCCAATAAATGTGTTTCTCCTTCCTACTGTTCTGTCCAACTGGGCTGAAACCCCAAAGTCCACTAGAAAGTCATGACACAAATACACACACAGACAAAACCAGTGAGCTTTACTGAATTCCATGAGAGAGAACATACCCTACAATAGATAGCCCAGTTTACAAATGCACACATACAGATCCCATCTTGGTTTTAATAAGAGAGAGAGCAAGTCATGTCTTCAGCAGTTTGCATCATGGACAGTGGCAGAGCTACAAACGGTTTTGTAATTTGGCATCCAGCATAAAAGAAGCAGGAAAGACAAAGACACACACACACACACACACACACACACATCTGAACCATCTGAAACTTTATACTCCATACTGCCCTCCCAATCCTGAAGCAGTTTTGTGAAGTGGAGTTAGATGACAGACTGACCTAGCTTGACCTCTGCATTCTCAGTCAGCAGGACGTTCTGTCCCTTGATGTCTCTGTGGATGACCTTGTGCTGATGGAGATGAGTCAGACCCTGCAGACAATGACAGAGACACAAAGTGAAGGAAAGCTCTGTAACAATGAGCCAAATCGTGACAATTATTACATAAAACACTCATTTCCAAAAGGAAGTGTCCTTGAGCAAGACTATCAGCTCTTGGGTTAGAGCTATGGAACTAAACGTGATCTGTACTTCTAAAAAGTTGCATTGTTGCATTGATTTGAAATCAAGCTGTAAGATGGAGAAATTGGTAGAAACTGCGGGGAAAAAATGTTAAAAGCACTGAGGGATGAAAGAAGAAGAAAGAAAAAAATGTGACGGGGCAGAGGCAGCAGAAAGAGCGAAAACAGAAAACACAACATGAGGCGAGAAATGAGGGTTGGGAAAAAAAAGAAAGAAAAAAAGTGAATAAAAAGAAATCATTGTTCAGAGCAGCACTGTGCTTAACTGACAAGATGCAGTGATACTGCTGTTTTCTGTTGGAGACATCAGCCCTCGGCAGCTAAAACGTACCATAACAGATAGCAGAGACAAGATGTGGTAGAATGGGTACAATTTCCCAAGAAGAACAGTTCATAACAGAGACATCATAGAAACCAATCAGCGTCTGATTGCTCTCAAATAACAGGCTGGGCATCGATAATTTAACACACAGTCATTTAAAAGAAGTATAAAGGTTTTGAACCAAGAATTGTCGCATATAACTATCCCCGTGCGTACTTTATGAGTTTAAGACAATGTGGGGTTTTTTCAGTTTGGATTATGCCCTTTCAAGAATCAGCCCTTTTGAAATTACTCTCTGATTTTCCACTATAGTGACAGATTGATGCGGTTTTCAATGACTGTCGGCAGGCTCACTTGCTCTTGCATCAGTCTTTGAGAACAAAGAAAACAAACAAAATCAGAGAATCCAGAAAAAAAATATTTCATTTCTCTGAAAGAGAAAGCTGCCAACAAGGTTACTTACCCTGAGAATCTCTCTGCAGATGTAAGCAGTCCATTCCTCTTTCAGAGAGTTGCCCTTGGTGTTCTTGATCAAGTCTGTCACTGAGCCAGCTCCACAGAACTCCATGACCAGCTACATGCACACATGCACACATATGCAGATACAAGGTCAATTACTGACTGGAAGCAAGCGACCTTGTCTTTATCTTTTCTAACCCAGTAACTCTCATAAAGCAACCTCCAATACCAATTGTTTACTTATGAATGTAATCTTTTCTTCTGTATTCTGCTTAACTGACCAATAACACTTTTCTTTTTTCCTTATTATCAAAGTACGAGAGAGCCAATATTATACAGTCAGGTCATTAATAAATGTGCATCAATAGTTCCAAGCCTGTTGGGAGGAAACTGTAGCAAAGCCAAGTAATTCTGTGCATGTGGAGATTAAGGAATCACATTTTTGGCTGGAAAGTAAGAAAACCTTGGCGACACTCTCTTTGATGTGTTCATATAACATTTATAGTCCAGTACTAACACATGTGCATACAATCAAAGAGCCATGTCCCACTTTACCAGCTCTAGTAATAGAGCAGTACACGTGTAGCTCACACACACTGACACAAACAGCCAACAGTGTTGCAGACTTTCTGTCTCTGTCACTCCTTACAAACACACACCCCACACAGACTGCAGAAACTACAGGCATAAACTGACTCGATGGGGTCATGAGATCACAGGAATGAATCAAGTCCATCTCTTGACCCAAACACAATGTGTCTATTCTCTCCTCTCCTCTCTACATCTGTGGAGAGTAGCAGGCAAAAGTTCAGTTGGTCAGTTCTGGCTGCGCTTCAAGCCTCATCGTCATCATCATCATGCTGGACTGAACAGACAACAGAACTCCTCTCTTCATGGCTGTCCCCATGTATTCAGACACACAAAGGAACACACTCAGGAATGCATGAGGATGACACATGTGAAAGCCCACTAAGATACTGTTATGATCACTAACATACTCGAGGAAAAACGGGCCGATGTTGAGTCAGGGAGAATTATGGAGGCAATACATTTGGCTGCTTTGTGTATCTACATATGTTTGTGTGTGTCTGCTCCAACTGTTGTGTGATGAATGCTGAGGGATTAGAGATGAGAGAGCTCCCTTAGATGGCGTTAACAGATGATTTATCGCAGCAGCAGCCAGCCAGCCTCACATTGATTTAGCTACTTATAGCTTATAGCTTTCACTGATACATTAAGTATATATACCATATATGCATTTCCAATTCACACAAACCCACGTTCACTGCACGCATGAGTGCATGCATTCATATAGCAGAAAAGCAAGAAATGGACCGCGACTTTTTCCAGACCTGTCATCCTCTCCTCCTGTGATGCACACATGAATGACCATCCAAACACACAGAAAAAACAAAACACACTCAAATAATGCCGTACCCATAGCTGGTCATCTATGCCAGGGGGATTTTTCTTGATGAAAGCTCCGTAGTAGGTAGCGATGTTCCGATGGTGACTGTACTTCTTCAGCATGTTAATTTCTGCCTTAATCTCCTCTTCCTCATCCTTTTACCACACAGAAAAATTAAAAGCAATTAGACCACAGTCTCCATTTGCGACCCATCAAATAGCTCAATGTGATATGGACAGAGAGTGAAGCTGCTGATGGATTTTCATTTTGAATCCATTAAAAGTCTGAAAAGTGTTGTTGCAAAGCACACAGCTGGGCCCTAAATTATCCACGATAACAGCATTAACTTTTAATTACTTTCATTTCAGGGAGCTACTGCCACAAAGCCAGTTGTTTATAAGAATGTGTCACTTATTGACTTGCTTATTTACAACGTCAGAAAATTGTGCCTTGATTAATTCCTTTTAGTGCTCACTGGTGAAAAAACAAAGACATTTGTTTCACCAAGCGGATTTTTTTCTACAACAGCAGATCATTAAGTTATCAATTTGGTTTTTGCTTCCATTTAATTGTCATTAGTAATTAACACGGTCATTCATTTATTGCCACAGATTTACACATATGCAGCCATTCATATAGTTTTAGTCATGTCTTCATGCTTTATTTTTAACATCTGTTCTTTTCCCCTTTTTACTCTTTTGTTCATCCTTCATATACCTTGCACCCTTTTCCCTTAATCATTCATTCAGGATTTTATTGACTGATTCATTCATTTATCACTTCCATTGTTGCTTAATTCCTGCAGTGCTTTATTGTTTTGCTGGCAGCTAAGTGCTGACAGGGAGGCTCTCTAAATATAGCTGAGATTCCCTCCTGCTTTACAGACACGCCTGAGACCACACTGCTGTCCTAATACTTCCAGCTAATATTACCATGGCAATAGGCCTGTCCTCATTTCCTCTCTGCCACATCAGACAAACACACGTGCACGTACACACACACACACTAGCACTGACTCATCGCTCATAATTAGATGACATGCCCAACACTGGTATAATCACTTGAGATGATATTCTGTGTGTGGGTACGTGTGGGTGTGTGAGCAAATGCCAAAGTGCATGTATGTGTGTCTTACCCCTGTGACATCCATGACCTTGATTGCTGCCAACTGCCCCGTCTTAACATGGCAGCCCTGGTGGAAGAAGCAAAGGAAGTAAGTACAAGAAAAAAGGCAGAAATGTGAATGTTCATTTAATGCAACTTTTTCCAAGAACGCAGCACATTAGCACATTTGCTTCCTCCTTTGCTTTCAGTCATCACACTGAACTTAAAACATTTAGATTAAACAAGAAATAGCATTGTTTAAAAGGAAAATCTGTAATTTCTGTAAAGATACAATCCGCGCGTTATCTTGATGAAATCTGTGACAAACAATTCCATATAATAGGAAGAAATTTGCTCGTTATAATTTGCAGGTCTAGCATATTTATTATCTTTTAACAGTGGAGTCTGGGAAGTTGAAGCGACAGAAATGGAAAGACATATCAGAAATCATCCTTGCTGTCACTCTAGCCAAGGGAATTGCAAATAATGGTCAACAACACAAATCTGTTTCTGAGAGAAATAAAGACTGCCAATCAGCAGACCTTGAATGTTGCCGAATATCAAGGCTAGGCAGAAGCCTGGGGGAGCTACGAGGCATGAAAACAGGAGATTGGAAGCTGAGGGGCAAATGAAAGGCCCAAGTGGTTTGTTTGCAACAGAGCATCTGTGGCTGTGATTAACTAATGAAGCTAACAGGGCTAAAGATGCTAAAACCACTGATGGCTATTACTTTCACCTATCTTAACTCAGCTGATTAGAATGTTATTGTCTGCCCAAATGCCTAGCAGCGCTAGCCCAAACACACACACACACACACACACACACACACACACACACACACACATACACACACACACACAAAACAAGGGCAGGACTGTTCTGCTGGTAGAATTGTTATAAACCAGATGGCATTCAGGGCCTGGCTCTAAAGCACCTCCTGAGGGCTTTAATCCAAGGGTCATTCTGATAACAAGCTGTAGCAAATACACAGGCTAGCAATGCTTTGGTAAGAGTAGTGCCAAATTATAGCTTAAAGTTGGTGCTTGCATTGCTTTGCAGTTCATTTGCAGGAGTGATTTTACAGTCTCTGCACCCTGTTATTGGTCATTAGTCACTCTCACTGCCTCACATTGTATTTTCGTGTTGTTTTAGCAGATCAGTTGCATCCACTGGCTCGCCAAAACTCACTTTACCTGATTAAAATCTTGAGAGCTTTCACTGTTTGAATGAGATTTGGATGTTATTCAACAGTGAAATAATGTTGATGGTCAACAAAAGGCGTATAAATAAAGTTGTGTTACTCAATAGGTCAACTGATGTTTAGGTGGATTCCAAATAAACTTCTGCTAAAGACTGATCTAAGGATGAAAGTATGATATCAGTGTTATATAATATAATATATAATCATTCACAGATCATTTCTGTCACCACTTCAAAGGGCACCGCAGTATGTTTCCATTTGAGAAAGTGATATTAAGAGCTATATGTGGCAACAAAACGCTGGTACATTTTATGGGATCCCACAAGATGACAGCCAATATTGTTAACATTATTATATGCTATCAGCTGAGGTCCCTGAACGAGGGAATATTAATTCCAGGAGTTGAATTTTTTATTACACAACTATTCTGGGACTGGAAAAAACTCTTTTAAACTTGCTGATTTATTGCTGAAAAGAAAGTTGGGATTTGAATATGATAATTCATTGTGTCACAATTCAGCACCACACAATGCAAACTAAGCACCACTGGATGGTTGAACACTGTGATCGGCCTCTTTTTCTCGCTTTCTCACACACACACACACACACACACACACACACACACACACACACACACACACACACACACACACACACACACTCATACATAAATATGCAGTTCAGATTCTGTGAGAGTAAAAGAGCTGGAAAGATTGACCAGGGATTTCTCATTAGGATCAGACTGCCCCAATTCCACAAGCACAAGGACTGGCTTTGTTGAAGACCAACAAAGGAATTACAGCCACTTACAAACCAGAAACCCTCTCTCACACGCTCACACACGCGCACTTCGACACACACAGAAAGCATAATAAGAGCTCCCTTTTTTCTACTACTCACACTGACAGAAAAACTCTTGCAAACACCCACACATGTGCACACAAAGACATGGTGAGTGCGGGAGAGAGAATGATTGAGGGAGTTACGAAGTGGCTGAGAGGGCAAGAGAGAGAACGTGTCAAATACATAGTGGACATGGATATCATCAGAGCTGGATAAAGATTCATTACTCCGAGCCACCTTGACAGCCTCCCTCCCTCCACTTCTCCTTTTTCCTGCAGCAGTAATGCCATCCAGCCTTATTAAATGACCTAGTGTGAAAGGAGCAACAGAAAAGAATTAGCACGGCCTGTTCATCTTCATCTCCTGCTCTGTCTTTGTCCTCTCCCGTTCATTTATTTGCCAATTCAGAAATAGGCTGGGGCTGGGCTATAATAATATTACCAAATTAGGTAACATGACGATGTGTGAATAACATTATCTAAAGAATAAGGAAAGACAAAGGTAAAGTAATAAAACCATTAGTTAATTGGCTGTTTCATCAACAACATGCCAGGCATATAAATAGTTGCCGATTCCTTTTTTTCTCCTCTTTTCTGTTTTATATAATTTGGGTTTTGAACTGCTAGTTGCACCACGTGCAATTAAAGTATCTTAAGTTCTGGGAACTTCCGAGAGAGACGGGTTAAAGCAGTATTTGAACATTATGATATATTACTTATTTGCTTTCTTGCCAAGAATTTGATGAGAAGATGTGTGCCATTCTCATGCCTGTACATTAAATTTAGAATCAAAGCTAGGAGCCAGGCTAACTTAATTTAACAACTTGAAATGGAGGGAACAGTTAGCTTGGCTATTAGACCTAAAATATATTTATAAGCTGTGTAAAAATTAATAATCAGTCCAACATGTCTGTGCGTTAATTACTTAGTAGAATATTAGCGACATATTAGCCAGTACAATGTAAAACCACAGATTATTGGTTTCGCATTTCTGGTTGCGTGCATAAAACACAGAAGACACAAAAATTTAATTATCGAGTATTTGATGTGTTGTTCTCGAAGCTGTCATGTGAATGTTGGTTATGCAAGATATCCTTTCATTATGTACTGTGAAGCATAGCATTCATTTAAGCAGGCCACTACTTCAAGCTCAAATGTAATTCCAGGGCATCAGTTGATCTTGATGCAAGCCCGCCTCAGTTGATGTTTCAGATGATACCAACATATCCACCTAGCAAATCTCTTAAATGGCACGCATACATGCTTTAGTCTGCCTACGGTTGCTGCACATCTGCAAACCATTATGCAACCCACCTCCACCCCAGCTCCTCTTTTTTATGTGGTGTCTGACTTCACTGTCACTGATGTCGTCGGAGCAACATTCTGTTTACAATGCTTGGTTTGGGGTGCTGGTGCATCCAATGGATGTCACATTGGAGATTAAGCTTTTTTGAGCTTTGATAATCAGCAGCTGCAGCCCTTACGATGATAAATATTGGAAAAAGAATTTCACACAGTATTAAAATGATGTTTTTATCCTTCTTCCTCTTTCTTTCTCAGAGGGATGGCCCACTCTCTCTCTGATCTGTCCCATTCAGAAAGACAAGCGCTGAGCCCGAGAGGCTTGTTCATCCCTTCCTCCACTCATGTGTTGACTGCTTTTCTTTTCTGACCTAGATCTACAGTTTCTCGCTCTATCTACCTCACTCTGTTTTATCCCTGTGGCTCTCTCTCTCTCATTATCTTACCCGCTTAACTTCTCACAATCTCCTCTTTATGCCTTTCATTATTTTTCACTTCCTTCCTGTAAATTTGTCGCTTATTTTTCCTTTGTATGTTTCTTGGATTTTGTTCTCTTTCATGCCTCACAGCTCAGCCTAGTGACCTATGAAAAGCAGGTTGAACATGAGCATGACTGAGCTGAACGGTAATGGGAACAAAATACCATTCAGTTTTGAATCTGACAGGCAAATATGACAAGAGCAGAACCTTGCTAATGCATATAGAACCTTCTTCAAACCACAGGAGGTAGTTCACTGAGGTGGGCCTGGGTGTGCATGTAAAATGAGGATATACCGCTGCTTCTGCACACAAACACTTTCATCTAGTTGATCTATTCAGTCATAATACAGAGAATACTGGATAATGAACTTAAACTGAATACATTATTCATCTAAATTAGATAGGAAAGTATCTTTACTTTGCTCAGTATGTCCATAACACATTTTTCTTCCTTTTTCAATCCTGTGGAGCTATTTTGACCACATATGAAAGCAAAACATCTGTCACTCACACACAAATCCACATGGAGCTGTGATGCCGCTAGGCCAGGTGTGTTTGAGCGATAACAGCCTAAATCGACTACGTTTATTCCGCTTGGATGACCGCGCTGTGATGGAGACAGCAAACTGATACCAAACTGATCTCCAATTAGCCTTTAGGTGGTCACATGATGAAGGACTTGGCATCATCCCTCCAGGTCAGGAGTTGATGAACTATTGTATAAGCTGGAAATTCAAAATGGGGTGACTGTTCTTTTTGACGGATCGACCAAACAAACTGAGGGAATAATTTTAAAAATCAAAGCCTCTTACTCTTAATTTGTGTCAATTTGTAAAACTGTTTGTCATCTCCTATGACAGCAGCACAGATCATGATTCATTTTGGCGAAAAAGTTGGAAAATGCCTCTAGAACAACTGAGAGACGAGGTAAATTTAAGTAAATTGTGCTGCAAACAATAATGATTTTTCAAATGATTGATTTGGCTTTTTTTTTTTTAAATGCCAACCACAACAACTGCAGCCCAAGACTAAACTAAACTGCATGCTTACTCAGACTAGGAAAATTCTTTGTTAACCCATCCATCCCTCCATCCATCCCTCCCCTCAACCATCTTCTTCCATTCGTAGTGGAAAATGCACCTCATAAGGAAAAGCTTCTTGTTTTTCAGCAACTTGGTTTTCAATATCAGGACTAGTATAATCCGGTGTACATAAAAGCATCTTATCCTTATATGTTTTAGCATCTTTACTTAACAACACTGTTATTTTCTTTAATGTGAATTTTTCAAATTTAATCTGTTGTCCCAAATAGACAAGATGCAACCACATAACTAAAAAACTCATAAAACATAAAACAGTGCAGTACTTAAAATTCCATCAGCATGACATTATGAACCACATCAATATGTCAAATACAATACATACAAGACAATTACTGGTGGTAAACGGTGATGCTGACTTAGCCCAGGCAGGTTTAAGCACTCCAAAAGATCCTCCCATGTTTCTGGGAATGAAATTCCACTTCCACTACTTTACCTGAGAACACTCTTTGTCTGTGTCCTAATTTTTTGTAGCTGCTGAGAATTATAATGGACTGATTTGGCTAACCATTCACCATGCTGTCTTTAAGTTCATACTGTCACAAAAAAGGAAAAAACTCCCAACCAATCATACGTCTGATAACTCATCGCTTTCTCATCTCTTGGGCTTTATTTTCCATGTTCATGTGCAGCACCGGGGAGGTGTCAGCCTGACAGAGCACACCAATTCCAGTAATTATCATCAACACATAATTATAATTACTTACTGCTGCCAAGTAATGGTAAAACATAGTGAAGGACTTGCAGCGTATGGAGAAAGATCTTATGTGTATGTTTGTGTGTTAGGATTCTCTTTATATTTTTTTGCTGTTATAAGTAGCTGAATGTTGACAAGCACAAATGCAGATACTGCAAAAGGAAGTATTTCTTCACCGGTTTTAGTTTGCAGCCTCAGCGAGGGGACACAAACCTGCTAGCTAATGCCAAAACACAGCCCGATACTGAATCTTGTGATGCCCAAGACATGTGTGTTTGAGACTGTGTGTGCACGTGTATATTTTATTTCTTTGTGTGTGCATCTCTGCCCTTGCCAAGTCAATCACACAGACGAGACTCACACACACACACACACACACACACACACACACACACACATACACAAACACCTCTACAACTCAGGACACATTTACTATGCAGGACACTTCCTGTCGTAGCCTAGCAACGGTCTAAGTTGGCACAAATAAAGTGAACACGATACTAAAATATACGGAGACACTCGCATGCTCAAATACAAAGACAGTCCTGTTCCGGGAGATTGTTTTTTTAGAAGAAGAGTTCAGGTGGGATAAAGCGTGAGGGAGAGAGAGTGGAAGAGGACGTGCTGAAGACACGTTCGGTGAGAGAGCGACATTTCATGCTGCCTCTGTCCCTGTGGCCAAGCTGCAAGGTCAGGAGAAGGCATCCAGATTTTCTTTTTGATGACAAAATGAGCTATGTGATATTTTTAAAAAATAAGGCTATATTTTTCCAAATGATTATTATTTAACATTTATATTAATACTTTCAATGCAGTTGCAAACTTTCATTTATTTCAGAAAAAATAAAAATCAACTTGGACACTTGACAGCTACTTAAGGAGGCTGTTGGCACGTTTAATATTGTGACTATAGAGTGTAGCCTTTGGATGTGAAAAGTGAAGCCAATATTCCTTAAAGCTCCATTCCTTCTGGTTGCAAAAAGAAATCCACTTGTGCAGATGTTTTCTGAATGAGAGCATGAAAAAACAACCGTCCTGTTCACGCCATCTATGACCCGAGAAAACAGTTTTCTAATGAGCTTACAGTACGGACCAAACTGCTAGTTCTAATTTTTAATGAATACAAAACTGTTTATTTTGTATACTTTGGTCCTGTGTACACTAAAACCACATAGGAACAGACAGTTAGTGACCATCCAGCAACCACGGGTCAGAGGGAAAAATGTGTATTTTCTGAGTGGTTGCTGGAGGTTGCTGTCTGTCGCTGGGTGAAATTGGTAAAAGAAAAAAGGTGCTAGATGAAAAAGTTTGCTTGAAAGACATTAACTTCTCTGCAAACATTCATCATCTGAGTCTTCACTTCCTCTTTAACTTGAAAAATGCAACGCAAATGAGAAATGGAGAATGTTCACCTTCAAAGTAAAAGTTATGCCTTACCACTGCATTGCCCACATTTCAAAAACCTTTACTTGGAAGACAAACTGTCTCTGTTTTTGTTCTGCATTACACTTTTCACAGTTTCACTACAGGTTGGTGGGTAGTTTGTGAGCGTTGACATTACAGATAACCGCAGCAACCTTCCAGGAACCAAAGATTTCCCAAAGAAGTTTTATGTGCAGCACCATGTACCTCTTTGTGATCAATTCCACAACAGCGAATGCAATCAACCTCCAAAACCCCCCAGCCAACCACTCACAGAATATACATATTTCAACAAGTGGTTACCAGATGGATATTAACCAATCTTTATGCCTGTTTTGTTTGTTTTTTACTTTGCTCACTGATATTTCACACAACTTAACACATTTTTTGAAAGACTGAGTAATGAAAGGTGAGGCCGCCATGGTTCTACAACCTGGATCTGTCATTTTCTTCCAAGGTATATAAATAAGTAAACATTCTGCATATGCTAAAGCATTCGAATGCATGCACACTAAACAGGAAACAGACTGCCAGATTGAGTTGCCGTCTCTTTGTAACAAGGAAATGGGTCAGGCCATAATCCTAATCTGTGCCATTATAGTAATCCACACAAATAAACACAGACTTTAGGAATTGCTTCAGCTTCAGCAATGCATTGTGTCATAGCGCAGGGCCTGTTTGCATAGTAACAGCATCTTAGGGGAGAAGGTCTGAATGGTGTGCACCAGGACTATCACCGTGTGCATGTTTTTTTGTGCTTGTTTTGTCTGACGTAGAGGTGCCCCCCACTTCACACGCACACACACACATATCAAAGTGAGGCAGTCTCAGGGTTGAAGGATTTCAGATAACCAGTGTTTCAGTCTGTACCTCTATATCAACGCCCACCGGTTTTATTACAAACCCATCCTGTTCAGCAGAAGGTGCTGGAGCTATGAGGCAGACTAAAAGCCACTTTTGGCTAACGAACACTACAAACACAGTTCTGCTGGAAGGCTCCCAAAGAAATAAAGGGGCAATACTCCCAGACACACCTCATTGCAGTTCAAACACCTGCAATCATTCCGCATTCACACGTGATCACACAGAAACACACACACAGAAGCATCTCGCATACACACAACGCGCAGAAGACGGTGTCGTGAAATCAGTGAGGCAGTAAATAAAAGTGACAAAGGCCTCCATTCCAATCTACTCCTGCACTAGCCAGGAAATACAGAAGCACCCCGAGGCTGTGCTCACGCTCAGGCATGAGAAAGAAAAAGAGGAAGACAGACTGAGATGAAAGAAGATTTAAAGAGAAGCCATAACAAGAGCCAGCAAATGTGAGGAAAACATACACCAGCACAGATTTTGTAGAGAACAATTATTAAAGGAACTAAGGTGAAGGTGATGAGGGAAAAGAAAGATGAGCGCAACGATCTGTAGAATAGTTTAGAAGCTATTATTGATGGGTGGTGGAATACAGCTAATTTGAATTTTGCGTTAGAAATCCTGCAAGTGTTGATTTCATTCTGAATGAACCACTGTTAACATCTAAAGCCTACTGAAGCAATAATTTATCAGTAGTCTGAAATATAGCCGCTTATTAACCTGCCTGCTCACAGTACAGCCAGCTAATTAACAAGCTAGTAGAAACAAACACACAAAAAACAACCTAATCTGGGTTCAGGGAAAGGATTCATACTGCCTCATAATGACAAATACAATCACACTAAATAGTTTAAAATGATCGCAAACATATCTGACACTGCCTATGACCTGTGAGTGTGTATATTTATTTTGGTATCTGTGCATACATGTCAGAAAATAGTCAAAGCTTAGCCTTATCATAATACCTGCTTTGTGACGAACTAGGTAAACACTAACAGAATAATCTGTTACTGGAGCTTGTTTATGGTAGACAGACTCAAATTGACTGAAACACAATCTCCCACATACACAAATGTAATGTACACAAATGCTTTATTTAGCTTTCTGTTGTTAAAATCCAACCAAATAACTGCTTGACCTTGTCTCTGAAACGGATCTAAAACGATCTGATCTTAATCAAACATGAATTCATTGATCCATTTGCTCATTACTTTGACCTTATCTCTCATTTCAAATAAAACTGCTGAAATTTTTTTAAATTTGGAAGGAAACACTTCTCCCTCTAAATGCAACTGCTGTCAAACAGGCAAGAAAAGAGAGAGTAAGTGATTCGCAATGTGCCCAAGCGAGGGAGAAGGGCTGCTGTGAAGAGGAAAAGCGGCAGGTTCAGCACTTCGGCATCACGCTCCAGCAGCTCTGGAGGTCAAACGAACAGCCAAGCTGATTTACTGTGCAGGATGAAGGTGAAAGAGAGATAGGAAGAAACAGATGAGCGAGGGTATGGAGGACAGAACACATGAAGAGAAAAAGCATTTTAGATGAAAAGCAGTTAGAGTGGAAAAACAAAGAAAATGCAGCTAAAGGCCATAAAAAAGGAGAAGACACAGCAAATGAAGGATAATAGAGAGTGAGGGCTGGTATAGCTTATTGAATTACCTATTGATGAACATTTCAAGTGGCGAAAAAGTTGTTTTAAGCTCAATGACAGTATCAGTGAAAAAGAGGCTGCTCTATAACTGGGAAATATACAGTAGAAAGAGACAGACTGGGAAAGAAAAGCAAAGACAGAAGGAGAGATTGTTATTGACATCAGCTATGGCTAATTGACTCTGGTCTGGGCGGCAGGAGTGCATTGTGGGTAAGTGGGACGTGTGGCCTTGGGGAAGATAGAGAGAGGATGTAGGCTAATGAAAACACTGCCAGGTGTGAGTTTGTGTGTGCGTGAGTGTATCTCTGTATATGGTAAAAACAAGCACATCTGCTGGCCCCACAGTAACATCCACCTCAGTCACGGTTCACAGTTCATTCATAATGACTCCAGAGACTGAAGCACGTGTGTGTGTGTGTGTGAGAGAGTGTGTGTGTGTGTGTGTGTGTGTGGAAAAACAGCAGAAATTACAGTAGAACAGTTATATTGAAACAGAGTGACAATGGAAACCACAACAACACCACCACCAGGGACATGTGTTATATATGGCAACAGGCAGACACAAACACACACATATTCAAGTAGTGTACACAAAAAAAAAAACAAATTACACCTGAGCTGCATGTGCTTCCAGCTGCGACCCTCTGCGAGCAGTATGGACACTAATCCTGCCATTCAGCACGACATTCTTTTACATTTACATGTCACTCTGTAGTTGCACATGTCAGCCTGCTATCACACTACCAGCAGCTTATAAAACATGACTGTAGCCTATACATCTTTTAGGGGAGTCAGAGAATGATTATAATTTCTCATTACCACTGTGCTTATGGTGGATGCTAAATCTATGAACATCTACAGTGTGATTTGCAAAAGAATTACATTTATACCCAAATAAAACACTCACATTACAAAAATATTGTATTATACTAAGCTGCCTGGCATCTAGTCAAACTAGAACATGTCACGGTAAAGTGTAATTATTGATCAATCATTCAGTTTTTACATATTCCTTTAGATAAAATAAAATGAATTTAAATCTTGTAAGAATACACTGTCACAATGGTGAAAACAAACATGGAAATAGGTTTTCCTGATTCAGCAACAAGGCTGGTTCCAGCTTCTTAAAGGGGATTTGTGCTTTTTCTTTGTTTTTATGATTTGGGCTTGGCAAAACAAGCTCTAGACATTATCTTGAGCTCTCTGACGTTACTTACCATTATACCCCAAAACCAAAAAAAAATCACCATTTGCAGAATGTGCAAAATAAAAAAAAATTTAAAAAAAGGGCCATATATTTTAGACTTCATTCTATCTCCAACCGTGCCAGTGAAAGTGTTTTCGATGTGACTAGTATTAGAAGGAAATCCATAAATCTTCAATTAACCCAAATATTTGGCATTCAAATTACAAACCTGTTAACTTCACAATCAATACTTGATAGTTAACCTTTGTTAAAAATCAACTGAAATGGAGCGGAAGGCACATTCCTCACAACACGTAATGCCAACCACTCATATGTCGTGTTGCCAATTTTAGCACGATCCAAGAATGACTAGTTTCAAAGAGATACAAACTGTATATGTGTATATGCTTGCTTTTGCTTGATCTTCTTTCCTGCTGTGAAACACTAGCTGGCGGAGTTTAGAACATCAAACAAGAGGAGTAAATGAAGTCCCTCTATCTATCATACTGTTTTGAAGTCTTTTATGCCAGACTTTCTTACTTCATGCTGCTTCTCTGAGATATGTGTGTTCGTGTGTTCCGTGTCTGCGTGTGTGTGTGTTAAAAAGGAGTCTGTGGCAAGCGTGCAGAGGGAAAAATCTCCCATGGTCCTTTGCTGCGTGACTTCCAGCAGATAAGGAAGATAAAAAAGAAACACCTTTGAAGTTTTATTCAGTTCCTTAAGAGGGCAGGGAGGGAGGAGGAGGAGGAGAAGAACCGGGGAGGGGAGCAAGACAGGCAGAGCACTGCAGGTAAAAAAACAACAACAACAAAAAAACACAACAAAAACATCATTTTCAGGATAAGTGAAACCCATGACATTTTCAGAAGAATACACACGACCTTGACTGCTGAACACATGAAAGGAGCATACACAGTGACAAGAGGAAATGTCAGACACTGCACGATCCTTGTATACACATTGATTTAGACACACGTACACCAGTGCAATAACCGGAAACCATGCAGGTGCTCTCTTTACAGCATCACTGTCACAGTGGGTGAGCATACACTAGAAAAGCCCACACGGCCCAGGTCCTCAACTGTCACGTCTTCTTCACTGTGTGTGTGTGTGTGTGTGTGTGTGTGTGTGTGTGTGTGTGTGTGTGTGTGTGTGTGTGTGTGTGTGTCTTTCAGACTGACTAGTGAATATTTAAAGAGGGTGCAGTAAGCAGCAGCAGCAGCAGCAGCAGCAGCAGAGTGGATGTGTTCTGCCACCAGAGAGAAAAAGACTGGTCGCCTTCTTTCCACTTATTTTTACTGCTTCCTCACTGTGTGAAGACAGCAAAGTCACAGAGAGGGGAGGGGCCGATATGTGCAAACAACACACACACAAACACACGCAAAAGTATAAAATGGTTTATTGCTGTGAAGGCCAAGGAGACAGTTGATGAGATGATGTATATGGGTGTCACACATCCATCCATGTGTGTGAATGCGTGTATCAGTTTGCACTCCTGTGACCATGATATGATTAGTTGCCATCTCTAGTTGTCTTTTTGCCCATCAAGCTGAAAAATCACTTCTCCCACGGGAATGGCAAGAAACTGTGATTAATCAATTAGCAGATCAATAACCCTGTCAGTCAATAAGGCAACCTGTCAGTTTCTTCCTATATCCTATAGTGCCAAAAGAGGTGAGGAGTCTTTCCTCATTTGGAGAAGTACAGCTGACATAAAATATTCACAGGCATCAGGAAGAAAGAAAGGAAGACGGACATAACAGAAGTATTATAAGTATAACAAGAGAGTGAGTGGAGGTGATGGCTAAATAAAGGGAATAAAAGTGGGGAATACAGATGAGGCACAGGGACAACAGTGAAATCTAAAGGAGGAAGCCGAGAGAGTGGAAGATGACGAGAGAGGGAAGTGGAGAGAGAAGGTATTTAATTATTCAGCATTACCCATGTTCTCTATTTATGGCCCTTTTAAACCTGGCAGTAGAAGCTATATATATATATGCACATACTGTAGGCACACTGTCCCCCCTTAAGTAGAGTTCACTGGGGATGTTTCAATACAGAAAACAGAGGAAACAAAAGAATGAACGTGATTATATATTGATAAGAGAAATCCACAAAAGCAAAAGGATGAAAAGTAAGAGGATGTGCAGGCAGAGGAGGAAGAACTAGCAACATAACCACCATGGATCTCTCATGTGAGAGGAGTGAAGGCAGGGTAAAAATATTTTCTATCATTGGCTACGTCTCTGAACTATTTCTGCTGTCAAAGAAACTACAACAAAAATGATAATGTGGATAGATAGTTTTTTATTGTGATAAGATTTTAGGCATATATAAGAAGGAAAGGAGTGAAAGAGAGATGGTGGAAAGAGAACTGAGAGCCAGATCTGTATCATTTAACTAGATGGAGTAATGGAATTGCTGATAAACCTGTTATCTCTTGCTCACAGGCACACAAACGTGGAACTATGTGGCACATTAGTGCCCTTCTTTAACCAATAATATAAAACAATGCTGCTATCACACACAAATGGATGCACAAAACCATGCATGCATAGTAAACCTATAGCTTCACTATACACATAGTTCACCGAGTGCAATTTACTACAGCAGAATAAGGCAAACTCATTTTGTGTTTTTCCTGCTGTAGGAATAGAATTGAGAAAACACTTTTTTTTTTTACTTTTTCTTATAATCTTTCTATTCAGTTAAAGTGTAGATGTAAAAATGCCTTAAAACTTATTAAAAATTAAAACTTATTAAAGTTTTAATAACCTCAAAGCTAGCTTTAATTTTTTTTTTCATCCATATGATTTTTTTTACTTGTTATTTATGGTTTATTTGAAACTGTAGCACACCACAAATCAAGGCATAACTTGTTAACTTGTACTCTGTGATCACATAAACATCAGAAAAACTGGCCCCTGAGCAACTTGAATATATTTTGGGAATCAAAACAAAGAGTCAAATCATTTTTGCAGTCTGTCTGACTCTTATCTCCTTCTGCTCTTTTCATCTGAGCGAAAAAAGGCAAACTGCACAGCACGCTGACAAGGATTCACTGATGCAGAACAGAGATACCACAGCTCTAAAGAATGATATTGTCCTGTGTTATTTTTCTCATATAACAAGTGTTTAAAATGATTCAGAACGAGCCAGAGCAATTCCACTTCACTAATACCCGCCAGGCTGAAGGTCAGTTTATCATCTCAGTGAGTCAGAGGTTCACCTGCTCAAAAAACGTTGATCCTCTTCAGGCAGCCTGCCTGAAAGAGGAACCTCAGCTGTGTGAGAAATTTAAAATAGATGACATTTTTGCTCAAGTGACTCTGCTGCTTATCTCTGTGTCTGAGACTGATCTTTCCTAGTTTAAGCTGTATTTATAGAGCACTGAACAGGATGATATTTGAAGTTTAATCTTTTTTTCTGCTATGTTTGTCCCTTTCATACAGCTATTATGACAGATAGGCCTTCATTTTTTTCATTAAAATTAAACTGGCAGTCCAAAATCTAAATATATGAGGATTCATATCACATATGAAAAAAGAAACCGGAAAACCCAACAGCCAATTACCATTCTGAGAAGAGAAACAACACTTCAAACCTCATTATCATCCTAAATTTGATCCCATTGTTACAGTTTTCAACACGCAGCACAGTTTGCTTTGTAAGCATTTCCAGGCACATACTTGTACCACCAAGAGTAACCATTATTCTCAAGCCATTTGTCATTAAATTTGCATTCCCCCACTTCCATACAGTAACAAAGAGGAATGACTAGCAAGCCCTTTTTCCTAATCATCATATTCCAGTCTGGCACTGAGCCTATGATTCTTTTTTTAGCCACAAAAATAAGCTAATTTATCAAATCAGCTTAATTGTTAAATAAATACGGGTGAGTGGGACTGTAAAGTATAGCCTTAACAAAGCACTCACATTGTGTGAGGTAAATGTGTATCAGAGGGGAGAAAGCGGCATGTATGTGTGTGTGTGTGTCATGGAAAATTTCTTGGTCAAGTGACTGAAAAAGTTTAAGACCAACCTGGGCCTGAAGTTTCAAACAATATTTTTTATTATTATTATTTATTTATTTGTAGACTAAAAAAATAAAGATTCTACTATTATTTCTGTTTTTCGTCCTTTCTGGATCTTACAAACAACCACACACACACATATTTTTAGAAGTGTGGATAAGTATGTCTGACCTTTGTCTGACCTTTCATTTGGTTAAATAGGCTCCTCTCCATCACCACCTGACCGTAAGTCTCTGGTTCATTAGACACATCCTCAAGCATGCAAAATACATGCACTGAAGGCTTTCAGAGTCAGAGGCTGTCCACATATTTTATCGGTCCATATATTTAAACATATTTATTCCAACTAGGGGTCATTAAACAGAGTGACACAGGCTGCTTCCCTATCCTGCAGAGAGGCAAAATAAAGCAGCAGAATCAGGAAAAGGAAGCAAGGAACAGAGAACGACAGGCTGTCATGAAGAGAAGAGGAAGCTCAGACAGTGACATGGACTGAGAGATTCTGTTTCAATAACTGTGGGAAACAGCTGAGCCCATCTGACAACAAAAAGCACAAACCACAGTGATGTCACAAATGCAGACCGACTTAGCACGAGTACTTCCTGTGTCCCAGAAAAACCTCAAAAGGTTAAAGCATTGCTGAGATAAGAGAGGTCTAAAAACAGTAAAGAGAGTAAAGTGTTATTTAAAGGGACAAGAAAAATTAGCAGGTTATCGTACTTTTACACATCTACAGTTTCACCACAGCTGTGGGGTTTCTTTTATCTCCTGTATTATTTCCTATGCTCCTTCATTTACATTGTCTTTCTTTGTTTCACGCGGGCTACTTGCAGAGGCTAAATAAAAAACTGATAAGAATGAGGAGCATGCTATCAGAACGACATTCTTAGTGTATATAAGTCTCACCTTGTACACCTGCCCATATGTGCCATTTCCCACCAGCTCAACCAGCTCAAAGATGCCGACGGGATCCTGTAAATTCAAAGAAAAGACAGTGGAATGGTTAGAATACAGACACTCAGCTCTACATAACCTTAAAACAAACTCAGATTGTTTGAATGCAATAAGGTATGGCATATGTTTGCACAGAAAAGCCTTCAGCTGGTCTAAGTCTTAGGTACAGGAAGAGACAGCTTCACAGCTGCCAGATGAATTGTCTAGAAATTTTAATCAGATGGTGATCAGAGATGAGTCTAAAGAGAAGCAAATGAGCGGTGATATGGGGGTTTAAGTAACTTTACATCCAGCGCCATCATCAAAAAAAGGATTACATTCCCTCCAGCCTTAGCTTCATCTTATGTTTATTGCTCAGTGATAAATGTTAGCATGTTAACAGACAAATTATATCTACTTAACATCAACACACTGTAATTCTGAGCATGCTAGCATGTTGATGTTGCATGCAGCGTTGAGTCTTTTAATCCATATTACAACAGTGGGCATGTATTCTATTTTTTTTTTTTTTTTTTTTTTTTTTTTCTAAATGGGCATGTATTCTAAACAGTGCAGGTAGTTTAAATGAGCAGTAATGTCTCAGTAAAGCTCCCAGAGTGTTGATACACTATTCTGAAATGCAGTGCTGGATTGCTTTAGGCATGCATCCAGACTAGCTAATAATTTAAGCCCACGGTCGCTAGGTTGCCAACACAACTCAACGCATCTTTGAAAAGGAGCAGCTTGAACTGAGCATAAAACCCACTGACCCTGTGCACACACACACACACACACACACACACACACACACACACACACACCTCCCCCTTCCTTTCTGCTGCACGTTGCTACGGCATTCCAACAATAGCTGGCATTTACCCTCTCCTTCCTTCTCTCTCTCTTTCTTTCTCCCTGTCTCTTTCACACTCTCTCTGCTCCTCCAGCTTCTGTTTTCCAACCAGCTGAAGTCCATCTATGTCTGTCTCACTCTTTTATCTGCACTTTGCTCTCATTCCAACAGTGAATGAGGTTCAGAGTTCCAGAAACACTGAGGTCCTTTTACCAGCTTTACCAGCTTTTCTCCCCGCCGCTGTCATTCACAAGTTTGATAAATGTGGCCATCATTCATCAATACATCAACTGTCCTCAACCAGAACGCTGGAGCTATTCTTGAGGTTTTATTCACTCGACATGTTCATGATGACAACACAATAAAGCATGTAATCTTACAATGATAGTTCAGACTTTTGAAAATGTCATTACCAGCTCACTGGAATGTGGATTACAGTATGTTACAGCCAACTCTACTGGGTATTCAAATAAATCTTTGATCCGTTTTTTATATTCCATTCTTCTTTTAGAGCAAAAGAAGATGTTTAAAAATGTGATTCTTCAACTGGGGGCAAAGCTAAAGGCTTATTTCATTGCTGATTCACCAAAAATAAACTGCACTATTATGTAGATCTACACTGGGACTCATACAAACCTAAAGAACAGAGAGTTTTACACAATACTCCTTTCTCACAGACAATTCCCCTCTCAATAATACATCTTTTTTTTAATTTCTATTCTGAACAGCCACACATGTATTCTATTTGCATCCTTGTCCCTCTTTTCTAACCTTATCACTTTCCTCCCGTCTTGCATTCGCAGTTCATCTATTTTTTTTTTTTATCACGTACTTTCTCTTTCTCACTGTTTGCACTTCACATTCATATCATGTCTGTGAATTTTCAATTGAACTTGCAGCTAACTTTGCTGGCATGACACGTGCGCTACCACAGTGCTAGTGAACCACATACCACAGATGAAAAAAGATTTTCCTCTGATGTTAAACAGGTAACGCTATAGCCTATTTTAAGGGGTTTGCATAAATGTTAAGACTTCTAAAATGCATTTTCTCCTTCTTCTGTTCTTCTGTCTCAACTTCCCCCTCTTCCTTCTCAGTGTCTCTGCCTTTCCCCATCCCTCCCTTTGTCTCTCTCACTCTGTCTCCATATGTTTGTTTCTGTTGGTCTCAGCAGACCTGTCAACCTGTCAGCTGTTTCTGAAGACAGGGCCTTGCGCTTTTCTTGTTCCCTTCTTCCTGTTTTCTGTCGTTTTTCACCCCTCCGTTGTGTTCTGCAGACGCCAGCACACACATGCGCTTTTCCTCGTACACAAACGCACGCGCACACATCGCAAAACTCATTCTCTCACTTTCTGTCTCAAGTACATCCTCCCGCTGTCTAGCTCTCTCACACTCTCAAAACTACATGCACACAAAAACACACACACTGTGCCAATAACACACTCCTACACAGGGATAGTGTTCAAATGTTCTAACAAGTATGAGTGGGCACAAAATGATGAGTGTATGTCTAAGTAAATGCTTGTGCACGTGAAAGAGAGAAAGTTAGAGAGAGACTGCTAGTTGCTTTTAACAGTGCTAACATGGGCATTCTGAGTGTGCATGTGACCGGTGTTGCCAGCTTATAGAGGTAGATTATTTCACCGTTTACTTTCTTTATCTCTCACTACTTCTGTGTGTGCATCTCCATGTGTGTGCTTGACAGCTGTGTGAATCAACTCTCAGAGCCGCAAACAAAGTTCTGACAGTCTGTCTCGAGATTCATCGAAGGATGCCTTCTCGTTTCCTTTTTTGTTTACACACAACAGAAACGTTCACGTGCAAAAAAAAGAAAAGAAAATACATATAGGTACAAAGGCAATGCTTCAGTTCATACATATCTTTAGGCTTACCCACAAAAATATAGTACAATATCATTCATATTTTAGAGGCCACTTGCAGAATCAGCTCTCGGCACGTGGCCACCTCTAAGACTGCATCTGCGTCTGTGCGTCTGTGGGTTGGAGTTCCCTGTAACTGAAACAATTCGGCCTACTTCCTTGTTTTGTTTTGGGGTTTTTTTTTTTCATTTTGTTTTCCTGCTGAGTCTTTGCCAGGGTCACATGACAGCCATATGACCCCATTGGTGGCCAATTAATCATGCTGTGCGTCTCTATAAAGCTGCTGAATAACAGTACATTAAAAATAGCTTATGATACATTAAAAAAAGTGCTCAGAGAAAGAAGAATGAGGATCCACCAACAGATGTAAAGACACCCACAGACAACTTTTGAGCAGAGGCTTCTGTCTGATGACGGTGCAGTTTTTTTTCTTACTTAGCTTTATTCCAGTTCAGACGCTTCTCTAAGAATTTTTCAAAGCCACAAAAGAACACGACTTCCTTTATTTTCTATAAGCCGTTGCAACATGATAGAAGCATGACACTGACTGGTCACCGATAACCTTTATTGTACTTCATACAGCTTTTCTAATAAGTTAATGTAGGTAACAGCTAATTGACCAATTGTCAGCGATGATTTTATTGGCCAATAGCTATCTGCAAATCTATCACTATCAGTATTTATAACAGCTGACAAATTAAAATGTAAAAAGTAATGAGCAATTCAATAACTACACATAACAAAAGTTACAGAAAAAAAACATATCGGTCGTTATATGTAATAGCAGATTTTTAAAGCACCAAATATCGGTAGCAGTATCAGTCTTAAAAATCCTATATCAGTCAGGCTCTAGTCACAAGTACATTGTATTAACTTTTGGTACATGAGATGAATACAGTAATGGCTTGTCTCTTTTGCTCCAGACAGAGAATATTGGCCCATGAGCAGCAGAGTCCATTAATAATGGATTTTTAAGAGCAGGCCTGCAGCCCTTGTGAAAGCCACTTTACGACATGTGTGAGGACTTTTACTGACTGCATTCATTCTTTCATTCTACAGCCTAACCTTAATTCTCTCCACTACATTCCTAACTTTAACTCCTATCTAACCAAAAGCTAATCCTAGCTTTAACCTTAAAACTAATGTTAAAACCAGAGCAAATTACTCACATAAAATCGCTATCAGGTGATCTAAGCATGGCTGAATACACATGGAAACATAATCAATCTGATCAGAACAAGTTGCATGCAAAGGCCATAAGAAATGCAGCTGACTCTTAAATATATATTGCTTGCTCCAGCGGATTACAAGGCTGAGAGGGCCATGTGTAAACAAGGTAATTAAAGATTTTCAGTAGAGCTATTAACAACGAATCAACTGTTACTTACAAAGTAGACTCACCCTTCTTGAGAAGTAATGTATGACTCAATGCTTTGTTGCCTGACACATTTTGATGCATTCGAGGTATGTGAATTCCTTTGACAAAACCACACCTCGATGCCATTGTGTAAAGTCTAACCAAAGCCACTTTTACTCTCTAATGCTGTGTCTGTTTGTTCATTGTATCAGCCATATATCAGCTGTGTTATGAATTAAACCAATACTAAATCTAAAGATCACATTGCACTAGAGAGTAGTCACTAAGGTCTTTGTATGAGATTTTACTTAGTTCTGATTTCTCTTATGAGTTCAGCTCCAAACATTAGTATTCATATCAATCACACAACACAGTTACATACTTTAAAAATATGCTCAAGTGACATGTGACTTCAAATTAAAAGTGGAGAGGAAAAATGAAAAATAAAATTAAGACAGAGGCAACACATTTAACACACAAAAACAGCAGTACAATAAGTGAACATTAGAGTCCCGATGAAATTGAAAATAATCACTGCAGATGCTGGAAATCTAATCTATGACAGTACATTTACATGGTGACACAAACAATTATTCTTCCGGTTTAGTGAATCAGTTTGCAGCTACATCCCAATCACGCTACATTTTACCAGCTATCTTTATCTTTGTGAATGACAGACCAACAGCAGATAGCTTATTCAATGCAAAGTTTAGAGTCATATATTTATAATATAGCAGAGAAAGACAGAAGGTCTATTAAGGTTAAATCATCACATCTGAGAAGATAAGCTATGAGTATTCTGATTAAGATGACGATTTACAAAACCACTTCTCAAATTATTTGTTTAAAAAAAAATTGGCTTATCAGAAAATAACAAATTCTTTCAGGTCTTTTAGCGTATTTTTATTGTACATTCCTGCTGCTAAAAAGTAAGACTTTGAAGTGTCTTTATAGTCATAACAGTCATGATTATTTCAACCAGACCCAGCAGTGAGTTGTGCAAGCTTTGCAACGAAAGCTGAGGAAATAAAATTAAAATTGCACAAATCTCTATTTTCACATAGACAATTGCTAAACTTGTATAACGTTACGCGTAATGTGATGTGGGTCAAACTAACAAACCACATGACTAAGACAACTGGCAGTTGATGTGAATACTATTGATCATCCTGTTGCAATGCTGTGTTTTGAACTTTTGGATTCTGGCAATTATTTGAATCTTTCATGATACAACTGTAAACTAAAAAAAAAAAACCCACATGGCAATACTACTGGCCCAATATACAGCCCACACCCCTATACCGCAAAATTGCTCTAGAAAGTCTTAAGGATTGCGACAAAGAGCTCAAGAGGTTGACTCCAGATGGCCAAAATGTGTATACCATATAAGCTGACAGTACATCCATATTGTGCTTAAAACTTATCAAATAATCCCAATGCACCCTGAGTTACTATAACATGGCTTATGTATAGTTTTGTATCGCACAACAGTACTTTAGCATTATATCACCAGCCTTTATGCAGTAAAAGTTAAACTCAAAATGTTACTTTTTACACTCACCAAGATCAAGATTTTTGCCAAGCTCATATTTACCTATTGTATATCTGTAGTATATCTTTCTGTGCATTAGCCAGTGACCAGGTGAGTGCAGTTAATTTTTGTAGAAAGTGATTTTCAGAGATGTGAGGTGGATTGAATTAGGGACTCTAAGAGGATGATAGGAGTCATGCTGGGACCAGCTTTGCCTCTTATAAAACCACTTACACTTAACAACACAGCTCAACACTGCTTGTTTTTACAAGGAGATGTCGTTGTAGCCCAATTCCCAGTACATCTCACCCAGACATGTACAGTACATTAGCAGGAGTCCACTTCTAATCACAGATTAACAGGCCACTGAAGAGGGTACACGCTGCAGGGTTTGTTCTGCAATGCAACAGAACCTCTCGCCACCCGATTCTGCCAACTTGCAATCTCACACCTTTCCCTATCCCCATTTGCCCATCACTCCTCCCCTTCTGCATGAATTGCTTTTCTACATCCCTCTGTCATTTCAATACATTTTTCTTTCCTTGCTGCCCTGCACAATGTGAGTGTGACACAATGGAGGGATCACTCCTATTATGGACTTGTCTGCATGCACATGATTCCTTCAAACACTTCAGATCAAGTGTAAGTGTGCACTTGTGCGTCACTGAATGAGAGGGGTGAAAAAGGAAGCTAGTATGTGGTGCAGTGCATACTTTCAAACATGCTGGAATAGAACGCATTCGATATGTTGCACTTTGACTGTTTTAAGTCATGGAACTGGAGCTCTTGATGTTTTTCATGATGTTTGCCATGCATAATGCAAACCAGGAGTTTACAAACTCACGGAGGACATCAAGGTGGCTACGTGCATCTTTTTTATACAGTCTACATTTGGTTTTTGTCAAGCACTTCTAAGAAGTCGTTTAGAAAGCAGACAGTGCGGTCAGTGCTTACACACAACCAACTACTCACGTGAGGTTTGCCAAGGAATCCTTTCCTACATCTTTTCTTGGCTCACTTACTTTTTTCCTGAAATGAGCTAGCAAGTTGCAAGAAGCAAAATACCAGCATTTATTAATTTGATATCATAGTTTTATATACTGATTATTACATTTTTAAAGGATTTTAATCATTCATAAACACACACAAAATGTGTAATACATAGTTTACAACACTAAAATAGTTAAAGGCACATAACTGTTTACAACAACTCTTTCAGGTACCATATCAAGTGATGGTTTTTATAGATCTAATAAAGTACAATAATTAAAATGTGCCCATCAATCCTTATAGATGCTTACAAATATATTATGGTATGTTATAAATAATTAATTAACTATAATAATAATAAAAGCTACACTGGAGGGCTTAAATAAGTAAAACATGCATGCAGACCACAACTACTTATACATTTTAATACTTATGGCAGGGAATTAAAGCTTTAATCTAACTCCATTAGTGACTTGAGGGGGAAAAAATAGGTCAACTAGAAGCAGGCAGGCACAGTGGAAGGGAGGGTGGGAGGGAGAGGGGCATTTCTCAGCGACAGTCTGCCATACAGTATATAGACTATTCATGAATAAGCTCTGTGTAAGCCTTGGGCACTGCTGTGGCCCCGTTACTATGGAGTCCATAGTGAGGGGCAGAGGAATGTGGCCTTACTGGGCAACAGGGATTGAGAGGGAGAGGCTCTAGAGATGGGTCTTTGCCTTGAACTACTTTAGTCACTGGTCACATCTCCACCTTTACCCCGAGCTCAGCCCTCTTGTCATTTTCTTCTTCCCTTCTTGGGTTCTCTCACTGTCTCTCAATGTTCCTGTAAATCTCTCTAAGCTGCCTTCATCTTCAATCCAGCTTTCTCCCTCTGCGTTTTCTCTTAGTCTTTCTCTGACCATGTCACTATCCCTTCATCCTTTCACCTTTTCTCGCTTTCATCTCAGCTTTCACACCTGACTCCCAGCACAGCACATTAGTCTACTGCCAGTATTAGTGTGTGGTGTGTGTGTCTGTGTGTGTATTACTCTGGCTGGACTTCCTGCTGGTTTGCCATCTGTTGCTCTAGTCAGCTGACTAGATGAGCTTGTGCTCCTGACGCCTCTGACCTGTGTGTGTTCGCATCACTTTGCATAAAAACCACTGTCTGTATTTAAAGAATTTTTAAAGTATTCAACCTTGTATGATATTTTTTTTATGGTTATTGCGGGTCATGGTAGGATGGGCCAGAGCAGCAACATTTCTGTGAATGCCTCTAGTAAGTCTGGCCTTCCCCACTAAAATAAAACATGATGCATCTATGCAGGTGCCGCAGGGTTGATGTGTCACACCAGCAGATGTTGCAGAGACCTGACAAGGCATATGAAAACAAAGCAAGAGAGGAAAAAATGCAGAGGCAGCAAACATGAAAAACCACTTCTTTTTCCACTTTACTTCCCACTCAATTCTGTCTGTCTCTTGTAAGTGTGTGTGTCTGTGTGATGCTCATTGTGCCTATAAGGAAGCTCTAGCCCTGGAACAGCCCCCCACCCCCCCCAACCATACACTCATATAGACTAAAACACAATGCCCCACCATCTTCACCAAGCCCAGTATTTATAAGCCCCCACTCAACCCTCCCCACCTCGTCAGAGCCAGCTGACCTACTTCCTGTCTAGCCAGTCCAGCAGTGGATGACTGTAACTTCATCTTAGACCATGTGTGTGTCTGTCTATGTGTGTGTGCGCGCACGTATGTATTGCTTGGGAAGATAGGTATTGTTCGTACATGTTGAATGGACAAACCTTGGTTTGTTTAAGACTTCTCTGGAAATCATTGTTTATTTCAGCTTGTAAAACATGTTGTTCAGGTTGTGTAACTTGGTTACAGAGGAAATCACATAAGACATTCACAACATAATATTACAAGGAAATAGCTGGAGTATAGTGTTGGGGAAAAATATTAAAATAAAAGTTTTGGCTTCCCTTAATGTAGCATTATGGTGGTAGGAAATCTCTATTCTATTTTTTCTGTTCTATTTTGTCCACTTCCATCTTTTGACTCAAGTACTATTTTTATGAAAAATATGAAAACTTTTTTTAGAGCTGCACCACTTCATCAAATGAAATATGTAACATAGGATTCTGCTCTTGCCAAAAACCTTTAAGCCTCTTAGTGTTTTGAAATCATCACTACTTTTAAGATAGTAGTAATCATTTGACATAATTACATATTCCGATACTCCTAAATGCACTTCTATGTAAAGGCAAACATGCGCATCTGCACATCAATGTAAGCTGCCTCTAAGTCACAGTGACAGACACTTGAAATCCTGCCTCCTAAAGAATAAGGCATCCATGGCTGAACTCCCACTCGCCTCCTCATTCCTCTTTCAGTGTTTCTCTGTCTGTTTTGTTCTACTCCTCTTCTTCTTTCAGATTTCTCTTTCCATTCTGTCTTTAATAGAGCTTGTCCCGCTGATGAAATTTTGCTAGGCGTAAACCTGAAAAGTAGCACTTATTTTCCTAAACACTTGATTCACAATTCCTTGGAAATGTTATTCTTCTTTCAAGCAGTGCAAGGAGGTGGGCGCAGAGACATAATGCTAGGAGACAGAGCGACTGGCAGAGAGACAGGGAGGTACATTCACTCAGTCAGATAGTCAAGGTGATAGAAAAACAGGTGATGAAATTGATAGAAAAGAAATGGAATGGAGGTAGATGGATGAGTTGGTGTTAGTGGAGCAGAAACAAGTAGGCGAGAAACCATGAAGCAAGCAAGAGACCAGCAAAGACAGAACCGGAGACAAAAATGGCATGTGGGCACAAACAGACGACAACTGCGCTGTGTGAGAGAGACAAAGCAAGAGGGATGTGGTTTTGTTTCTCAAAGCGGCAAACGGGTCTTTAGCTGAAGCATCCCTTACTGCTTTATGCAGTTGACTATGAGCTTGGCAGACACCTACACATTAGAAACACACGTACTGCCCAATGAAGTGAAAATACGGGTCTGCACACATAAACACAGGCTGTTTGTGTATGCCTGTCTGTTTGTGTGCACATGTGTGTGTGCGTGTTTGTGTGTATTATGGCTTACAGCACATACTGGATGAACAAAAGAACTGGCTATTGCAGCATGCAAGGCTTCAGTTGTGACTTTGAGTAGGTTACAGTGACTACAGGTAGGTTGGCACACTTCCCTCTCTCTCTTGCACACACACGCGCACACATACACTGAGTAAATACCATGATGAACAGCAAAAGAGAGGAAATCTGGATGAATATGAGTTTGACTTAAAAGCAGTTTCTGTCGTGTTCTTACAATACACAAGCCAAGAGAATCAGCAGCGTGTGGTTGAAATAGGTTAAATTCCACTCTGAATCAATTCTGATGAGGCTATAATAGGCTGGCCCACTGAAAGAAGATACACAACACCCCCTATCCAGGTCAGCAAAATCACAGCCTCAACCTCAATTCAGCATCACACACAACACCGACCTTCCTGTAACTGACTTGAATGAAGATAAGCCTTCAGATGTGCGAGCCAGCTGTAATGTTAGTTAATGTCTATATATAATTTGATCTATAATTTGACACACTGTGGCGGCCCGTCTCCCGCACATCCGCCTTTTGCAGCCTCCTCTGCTCTGTGCCGGTTGTTATTCAGGGAGCACTGTCAGGTGCAAGAGAAGGAGGAACGCGCGAGTGCACACATCAATTTTCTTACACACAGACACGCACACACACACTTTTTCTTTTTTTTCTTTAACAGAAATTAAACGTAAATTAATCTTACTCTCAAAGTAGATAGGTCGATTTCGTCCAGGCTCCGTGCTGGAGAGTCACTCGCCATGATGGAGGACACAAAAAAGCGACTGTCTGTTGTCCGATATCCAGAAACGGTCTTAGCTGTCACGACTGTGTGGTCTCCTCTGCTGCTAGGTCTCTACTATTCCCCCTCTCTCTTGCACAGTGATGTGTCAATGGATGAGAAAATAATATCAGTCCCTTTCTCGTCAGCAGCTGGACGCTCCTCGGGCCTGGAGCGCACAGCTAGAGCGCAAACGCGTGGATGATAGAAAGCGATAGCACCGTGTACATCAACACTTGGAAGTCCATGTCTGCGGGATGTAGACCATACAGAGTAAGGTGAAGCAATACGGAGACTGATTTGTTTCTGGTACAGAAGCTGCTGTGACAGCCAGCCAGTAAATATAGAGAAGGAGGGAGGTGGGAGCCGCTTTCCCTCAGCAAACCACGCCTGTTACCGGGCGGGGTTTACTGAGGCAGCGAGGACTTCCAAACTTTTTTCTTCCTCATGTTTAATAGCAATGTCCTTGTACAAAAGAAAAGAAAAGAAAGGAAAAGAAAAGAAACTGAGTGAAGATATACTTTCTGATTTTTGCTTATATTTCCCTGTGTACTTTTGATTAAATAGAACAACTATGTATATTTTCTTTCTTTATTTATTTTTTTCAAAAAATCGGTATATTTTAATCACAAGGTATAAGAAGACTAAATGTAACCCGGCACAACACACACACAAACACAGATAATTATTGAATCCACACACACAGCAAGTGAACTGCTGTCTGTTTATCAGGTTTCCTGTTACCTTGCAACCGCTTTCCCGAAATGCCTGAAGCGTTTTCATAAATCTGTGGAAACATGATAAACAACGAATAACATTCTCATTCCACCAAAGACAATACGAAACCTCTCTGGTCTCTGTATCCAACTCTAGGTTCCCCTGAATTTGCCTGAGGGCAAGCAAGAGACAAGAAAAACACAGTAAATGATTTATTTATTAATCAATTATTTAAAAAACAACGACAACAACAACGATGCTACTACTACTACTGATAATAATAATAATAATAATAATAATAATAATTCTTATTCTTATTATTATTATTATTATTATTATTATTATTATTATTATTTTATTTGTCTAGTACTTTTCTACAAAGTGCTTCACAGTGTCAATAGAAGCCACAGATTAAAGTTAAGTATGCCTGTTCAAACATACAGACACATTAATGGACACTAAATCAACAGTACGGTCAGACATTCATTCCAACATACACACTTCCATACACGCAAATAGTTGTAAAGTATAGCCCAAAGCAAAGAGGGAAATTAAGGGAAAGCTTATAAAAATGTGTATTCAGCAGTTGTTTTAAACAAATATCAGAATAGGTCACCTGATAGAGGCTAAGCGAGGCTGTCCCAAAGTGGACTCTGCTGATTCTGTCAAACAAGAACCTTGGATTTTGTTTATCATTATTAACCAAACCAGCAACATAAGATGTGCCAAGATATTTTATGAGTTAGTTTAGTGTGGAGGAAGTAAAAAAGTTTCCAAGTATTTACGTTACAGAACATCGTAAAAATAGCATTGACTTCCATCCAAGTTCAGTCAGTGTAGAGTTTAATATTATTAGCACTAGGCGAGGCAAGCAAAGCCATGCCAGTAGAAAACAGATGGAAACATCAAGACATCAAAACACAAAATTCCACACTGACATACCTGTGAAAGGAACTTCCTTTTCAGGGGTTTTCATCATGCCCTTAACTGAAGAGATTTCTAAGGAAGAAAGTTTATTTGGGTTTGACATGTTTTTTGTTTTTTTTTCCATAAAGTGCCAAACAAAAATAAGAACAAGGAAGGAGGGCTGTTTTCAGGAAGAAAAAATGGAAAATTAATTATTTCCCAGCTGTGTGTTTTTGGCTTTACACAATTAATTTCAAACAGATTTTATTTTAGAGAATTTAGACACTCAAGCAGATCAGAGGTAGCTTTATATCCTTATGTTTCTAAACCAGCAAGCAACTAGGCCATCTCACATGCCATAACATGCAGCCAACGACATTCTACTGAATAAGGCCTCCTGAGTTTTATGGAGTGTCATTTTCCAGAGAAGGGAGGAGCGTTATGTAATCAACTGCCTTCAAATGGAAGGACAAAAAAAAAAAAACTAAGCCTTTAGCATTTATGCTCTTTATGTTTTGCTGTTTCTTTTATGCTCCTTATGTGCTTCCTATGAAATCCCCTCGTTTGGGTTTGTTAGTACTTCTTTTGCTATAGCAGAGCTGATTGCACACATGTACAAGTGGCCAACGCCCCGGTGATTTTTCACAATAAAAAAAACCCATTCGTTTAGCATATTATTCTCCACTTTCCACTATATATGTTTGCAATTTGTAATTCTCCATATAAATTTTAATGTTTGGTTCATAAACACAGTGGGTCTTTTATACAACAGTATAGTCTTTCCTACCAGATTCCCAAATAATATAAGATGTCCTTCAGCCTAGCTTTTGCACCCAACTTTTATTCACAAAGTTAATTAAACATATTGATTATTGCAAATGCTGCTGATTTCACTGCTTCATGAGAAAAGAAATACAAGTTTGCTGTTTTCTGGGAGTTAACAGGTTCAACAGTTCTTATTTCTTATGCAAGAACCTACCTGTTTGTTCATAGTTGGAGCGAAAAGCCGTTGTTTTACTCATATTGATGTGTACTAGAGATGGGAATGTAGTCACACAGAAATTATAAAAACGTATTATGCAGGAGCCTGTTATTAAAGCTGGTCTGTCAAGCCATATATCTTAGAAATGATCAAGTTTCACAGCTGTGTCTACTTTCATGTGAAAAGGAAACAAAAAGTCCAAAGATATGCGTATTTGTTAGTCATTTTAATTACATAGTTTCAAATGAACAAATAGATATCGGAAATCTTTAACTGTACAAAAAGGTTATTGTGCATAAACTGAATGAAGGCAAGAGGTCCAGAGAGTTTACAGAAACAACAGCTTCAAGGTGGGTATGAAAAAGAAAAAAGTCCAAAATCATCAGTGTGAACGTGACATACATTTAAAAATAAATCTTAAAGAATGCTCGATTCTTTAAAATCCATAAATAATAAACAGGGCAGACGATAATGTCAAATTCAAAACAGTTAAAAAAGTAAAAGTGTTTTAAGCACTTTATTTTACATCTGCCAATTTTGTGGTCCCAGTCATTTTCTCTTACATAAATGGCAATGATTCACACATTGGGTAGACAAAGGGTTCTGCCTTTTCATGACAAAACTGGAGCTCTATGCCAGGTCAAAGTAATTATGTGCTTGATTTGTAAAATACATTGCGACTCCAATGTGTCATAATTACCGGCTGTGCGATTCGTTTCTAAAGAAGTGTTTTTTTATCTTCACATTTAGGGGATGGTGATGCTCAAACAAGACAATGTGGAAAATATTAAAAATTAAAACAAACTGGGTAACACGAGTCCATACTTTCACATTTACAAAATATATAAACTGCTCGTGGATCACCTATCGCAAGTATCTCGATAAAAGGTAATTTTACTCTGAACTGTTACATTACAATAAAAACAAAACAAAAAAATAAAGACTTTGAAATGCTGTTTTCAATCTGGAACTACACAGAAGCTGGAACGAAGCAATTTCAAAGCCTGACTTCATACGAAAGCTTTACATCCAGCTTCATCTGCATGCTTAATGACAAACATAATTGCTGTAGTTTTGCTGGGTTTCTTTTGTTACAATGTTCAAAATCCATTTTCACTCACCAAGAGGACCTTAAAGATCCTGGAGATCTTATTTTCTAATTTTGCAACTGATTTTTAGGAAGCTAGCACCATCTGCTGAACAAAGAAGAAATTTCTCTTCTCAATGGGTTCGCCGATTGTCTTAAAAAGCCACTGAATCATTTTAACAGGTCACAAAACATCTTCAACAACAAATAAAATGTCAGTGATGAAGTTTTGTTTTTTTTCTCAGAGGTGCGATTGGTACAAGCATCACGGCAATCAGATTTCAGCATAGTTAGTAAACTGTGCACTGCTCTCGAAACGGTAACATTGTCTCTGTGCAGTTGGCAACAAAGTAAAGACCAAGCATAACTTCAATTTCTTACACAAACAAAATCTTCAAAACACCTCTGAGATTACATGCTTGTAAATTTAAATAATTTATCAAAAGCAGCACATACTTAACAGACAACTCTTCCGTGAGCTCATAAACAGCATACATGGCACTAATGCATGTTACGGGCATACATAACGAACTCAGTTAATCACATTTTACCATCTAATGTTTAGATTTTGTGATTTCTAAACAGAGCTGAATATCTGTTAGTGTCATAAATTGGTTATAGACTTCATCATCATGGTCCCATACAAGCTTCTGCCATCTTATGAGCCTTTTGCACAGTTCAAAGGTCTAAGCATCTAGAATTCAAGATAAAGTGATTCCCAAAACCCAGTCTTCATGTTGTCTTTCCACATATTGAATGCAGTCACACTGCTATCATAGGTGCCCATCTTCTTCACATAATACATCCAAACACTAACATGCTATAACTACTGTCTAGTGTTTTCCAGTAGCAATAGATCTCAGAGATTTGTCATTGCTCAGCAATCATATCAAGCAAAAAGAGAAAGTTTTAATCTGACTTTCATCTCAGAAATCTATTATTCAGAAGTGATCTCTTGCAACTCCAGTACTGAATATTTATCATCATTAAACTGTAAAAAACCACCCAGAGGCTTCCCACAAGAGGCCTTCTCAAGGAACAGTCCATTTCATTTTGTGAGTAATGGGCTGAAACCCTTCATGTCCAGATCTCAGTTGGAACCATGGCTTCCTTTGTCCCAACAGAGGGCATGAGATTTTGCTCAGACAGGAAGTCCAGAGGAAATTGCACTAGGAAGCCACGGATTTTGCGCAGCTCCTCCTGAGCTCGGGCAAGATCAGTCTGGGCCAAACCTGGCTTGGACTGGTACTGCTCCAACTCCGACATATTTCTAACAAGGGATGAAGGAAGGCAGCGAAACACCTGCAACCAAACATATGCCTCATTAACTTAAGTCCAGGTTTGTGGCAGTCTATCTGAGTGGACCGTGAGATTTTAGTTAACTGTTCTGTCCACGAGTTTCTCTGAGAGTGAAAGACAAACTCGTGGGCAGTTACAAAATGGGCCAAGGTAGTGCTGTGTTCAGATAAAACTTTAGCTAAAATATGGTCTGTGCTGAGTTTAAAACATGGTTTATCTCTGAATTATCTCTTTCTTAAAGGCACAAACTCAAAATGATTACCTGCCATTCACTAAACTGAATGTTTTCTTTCCACATGTGAAATGTTAATGTTCACTCTACCTTCTCGTAAATGGTGGCGTTGCGGCCAGCTGTTGTCATCCACACCTCCTTGTAGAAACGGTCACTGATGGGGTCAGAAAGGTCAATGCTGGTGTCAGAGTGTCCTCCAAGAATAGTTCTGTTCAGAAGGGAAAGACAGATAGAGAAAATGTTTTAGTGATTACAGAAATCACTGCTTATTATTGCAACTATCTAACTAGGCAGTCACAGGGCAGCAACACTTTGTATTTAGGCATGTAAGCCTGCTGAAGCTCAAAATGAACATCAGAAAGGGAAGAAAGGTCATTTATGTGACTTTAAAAGTGGGATGGTTGTTGGCACCAGCCAGGCTGTTCTGAGTATTTCAGATGTTGCTAATCTACTGGGATTATTCCATAAAACCGCATCTAGGGCTTACAGAGAATGGTCCACAAAAGGGAAGATATACAGCTGACTGGCAGTTCTCTGAGGCTGTACATGCCAGAGGTCAGAGGAGTAAGGCAAGACTATTTCAAGCTGATAGCAAGGCAACCATCTCTCAGGCAACTCAAATAACCACTAGTGATAACCAAGGTATCTAGAAGAGCATCTCTGAACACACACAACACATCAAACCTTGAAACAGATGGGCTACAGCAGCAGAAGACCACACCAGGTGCCTGTCCTGTCAGCTAGGAACAAGAAACTGAGGCTACAGTTCACACAGGCTCACCAAAATTGATTCATCTTGCCTTCTATCAACAACTCAAACAACTACTGGTAGTGTAGTTATCTGTGTGATATTTTCTTGCCCCTCTTTGTGCCCCGTAGTATAAACTGGGCAGTGTTTCACTGAGCCTGACGGCTTCCATGAAGACCGTTCCCCATGTCACAAAGCTGAAATCATCTAATACTGTCTTAATTATATTCAAATGGCTTCCACGGTTACCAGATCTCAATCCTATGGGATTGGAATAGGATTAAAAAACAATTCTGGAAAAACTGTGTGATGTGATCATATTAATAGACCAAAATCCATGATTAATACACCCAGCACCTTGTTAAATCTATGTCAGCTCTAAAGCGAAATTGAGTCCATCCCAGTACTAGCAATGTGTTCCTAACAAGGCAGCTGGTGAGTGTATTTCTTTTGCATTCTTTCTTTCTTTATTGTTTCAAAGCCACATGTACATTAGCTGTTATTTACATGTAGGCATGTAGTGGGATTTTCGGCATGATAAACAAAAATTTCAATATATAAAATGTCAAGCACTTAAAAAATAACAACATATCACAAAATAGCAATGTGCTTTTAACGTTGTCATCTCATACACACATAGAAACAGACAAGCACCTGAAGCATTCGAGGCGCAGTTGAAGAGCGTAATGCCCAGCTTCATACTCCTCTCCATCCATTACTGAGGGAACCTTTTCGGAGTCTTCAACGATCACTGCCACCTCGCTGTCACGTTTACCCAGCATACTTCTGTCATTGATGTTCGCAGAGCCTGCAACAGACACACAGAGCTGGTTAAATGTAGTCTATGACTTGAGTTAACTTCTGCTGTTGGTATGTAACCCTGTTTTTTTATTATTTTGACAGATTCAAAGTGGCGGTATCCTGCTAGGGACTGATTTACATATACTGTCATAAACAATAACTTTTCACCTTATTTACATTGATTTGTATTTACAAGAGAACAGATTTAATGAGCGAAAAGAAGAGGAATATTAATAAGAAGACATGGAGTGCTTTTCCTTTTGTCGAAAGGGTGAGCTGCACTTTATACACCAGCAGGTGGCACAACAGAGCAACGTACCACTCCACACACATTGACACAACAGCATTATTATGCAAATGTTTTAGCCATTCACATGGTGATAAAACGAGGAAATAGAACCAGATTTTTAGCATTATCACATTTTGATGGTGTCGAGCCAGAGAAGCCAGTTTCTTCCAATAGTAGCTGGTGAAAACAGCATAAGAAGAGAAAGTGGCAGAAGGTGAGATGAGAGAAAGACTAACCAATGATGACTGTATTGTCGTCAGCGATGAGCATCTTGCTGTGGACGTAGATGAGCTCTGTGACGAGGCGTCCTGCTAGCTCAGCATGAGTCCGAAGTCCAGCAAAGGAGATGTAGTTCATCCACTGATCGCCCACTGGGAAATAGAAGAGATCAAAACTAGAATTTAGATAACATTATGGCGGCGGGTGAATCTGAAAGAATATCTGAAGTTTTTTGGGTCTCAGAATACTTAATTTTATAGCTTATCTCTCAACTTACTCTCCTTTTTCAACTGGGAGATGATAGAGTACTCTCCTCTGATCATGGTTCTGAGGGGACAAGAGATTAAATCTCACCACAGCGCATGTAAACGTCACATGAGAAAATCCTAGTTTTGTGATGTGCTTTCTCATTTCCCTTCCCCCTTCCTCTTTCAATACGTTCAATACAACATTCAATTCTTCTGAAAAAGTCATGTGATCTACCTGTAGTTAAAGTGCATGACAGCCTGGATGGCATTCCCTCCACCAGTGGTGATGTCTCCCTCAAACCCAGGCAGCAGTGGGGTGACCACATACACACGGTATTTCTTACGCTCTCTGTACACAAACATACATGATTTTTAGACTTAGGCCCAGAAGCATATGCATTACATTTTACATCTTCATTACAGTAAATGGACTGGTTCTTATATAGCGCTTTTCTACTCATCTGAGCACTCAAAGCACTTTACACAACTTGTGCATTCACCCATTCACACAAGCACATTTTTCTAAGTCCTTTATAGCTAACATTCACACACATTCATACTCCGATGGATGCATCACCACCAACCTTCCGATTAGTAGATGACCTGCTCTACCACCTGAGCTACAGCCACCCTAGTACAATCAAAACCACTTCTTAAGCAAACAAGCTGCTTCAATAAAGGGAAGTACTTGTCTGCCCTGATGATCCTTTCAATGATGGCGTCTCCAATCTTGTTGTAGACCGTCCTGTTGTCAGCACAACTAATGAAAAACTGATTCTGAGTGAGACAGAGAAAAGAAAGGGAGGAATGACACAAACCCAAAGTGCAAAAGCAACAACAGTTATGGCTCCCAGGTTTTGATTCCCCCTAAAATAATTATAGTTTTATGTTTCTGACTTTAATTTCACGATGTGAGAAAGCATTTTGGCTGACATATAATAAAAGGAGTCATCTCTGTACTGGGAATATTAACACATTTCAGAAGAGACATGTGTTGTTTTGCATCAAAGTCAAACATCAGTGCTTTGATAATAAAGTTTGAATATCAGCTTCAAAATGCAGTATTTCTCTTTTATTTTTATATCTGACTCTCTCTGTTGTTTTACCTCTATGTAGATGTAGTGCTTGCTCTTGGCGATGACTTGGATGTAGGCATTGTGGATGGACTCCTCGTGGTATTTTATGCCTGCCGACCAGTCTGCAGATGACCGTAACACCTTTTACACACAGACAGAGTACAAATGTGTGTGTTGATTCATTTAATGTTTCACACATACAGTTGTGTTTAGAAGTTTACACACACTAATCATAGCTGTGGATGTCATGGGCTTGTAAAAATTGCAGATTTACAGAAGTTTGGAAGCTCTCTAAGAGCCATTTCTAAACAAAGATTCTTAGAACATCATTTCAAACAATTGCACATGTTATTCTGATGTGTCTCCACTTTGTCATTTGGAAGAACGCCCAATCTGTCACCCTTAGATGAGAGAAAATTTGTTAGGATGTTGAGGAACCACCAAGACTGCCATGAACTGGAGAATGGTGGCAAGTTTTGCATCGCTATATATTGAGAGGCTGCCAACCAAGAAAGAAACTCCTGCTTTAAAATCAAAACCTTCAAGCTTAATTGAAATTTGCAGCTACCCTCATGGACAAGCCAAATGCCTTCTAGAGAAAAGTTTTTTGGTTTTATGGACATGGCAGACAAAGACTGAGCTGTTTGACTACAATGGCAAGAGATCTGTTTGGGGGACTGCACCAATTCTGCCAAAAAGACCACTTAAATATCCAATCAGAATTATGTTAGAAGTTTATTGACAGCTATCAAGTGTCTGGTAGAGGTGCAACTTGCTGAAGTGTCAGTGGGGATATATGCATATGTTTGAGTCTGTTTGTATATAGGGCTGTGCGATATTACCAAAATCTCATATCCCGATATTAAGACATCTATCATCCGATAACGATATAAATCACAAAAATGTAACATTTTCTATAAATTCTGCGAATCTCGGTCAGCTCGACTTGCGTGAAGTGTTTTCAGCTGGGCGTCGCGTACCTGGAGTCGAGTGTTTTAACTGATGCGTGAAACATTTTTAGACAGTTGTAACGGCGCAGTTTTCTTTGTGCGTATTCATTACACGGCATGCTGCGGGGAAAAGTATGTTCTAACGTTTGAGTCTAAGGTTTATTTTTTAGCACCTGGCGGCTCTTTTTTGCTTCTCATCCGTAAACACTCTGCATCTTTCACGTGATTCAGTTTATTTTGAAAAGTCTCAACAGGATCTTGAGCTTTATTGTGAAAGGTTTATGCGGAACAAGCGGACACGCGGTGGTTTTACGTCGTTGTTGCTAAAGACAAGGCATAAAAACAAACGCTTGTCTGTCTGTAGTGTGGTTATATTAAATATAAGAGAAAGTGAGAACTTTAAGAAATTAATATAGCCACTACAGTGAAATAATGAAAAAATATTGCCGTAAACAGTTTATTTTGCGACACCACGAAACAAACGATAGCGTAAAATGAAACGATAGACGTTTTTATATCGTTATATCGAACAGCCCTATTTGTATACTTTTAACCCTGTGGGAATTACAAAAATCCTAAATAAATTCAAACGTGTGCAACCAAATTTTTTAAAGTCATTGAAGATGTATGTTGTACAGTAATTCCACCCGGAAAAGGAACTGTTCAAAGAAATCATTAAAAGCCATGATGATGGACAATGATGTATTTGTAAACTTCTGACTGCAAATGAGAACTACATGCAAGAAAAATAATGGGATTTCCAACTGTGGTTCTCACAATATTCCTGATCAAGTACAGTTTACATATTTTGTCAATGGTTAAAATATATAGTTAAAGTTAACTAATTAAGCATATGAGTAAGTTAAATGTATATTAATAGACACAAATGGAAAGCTTGCACATTATGTTCTTAGAGACGTCCCTTCAGAAAAGTGGCTAACAAAATAAACGACATAAACAAACACAAGTAATGGAGTCATGATGGTTTGTTTGTCCACTTCTTATGTTAGGCAACAATTTCTCTCAGAGGTCGGTTCCTTTTGGGTAAAAACCCTTGAGTATCAACGCAAGACAAGCTTTGTGGTTATATAACTTTCTGGCCCATAGACAGTTGATTTTTTTTTATCATTTGTTTGCATTATGTACATGTTTTGGCTTGTTTTTGTTTCAGTTTGTACTTCATATAAATATGACATTCACAATATGCTTTCTTTTATGCCTAAAATGTTGCCTTACCTGAACTTTAGCATTAACACATTCAGGAACTTGGTATCTGAGCTCATTGGTAGTGGAGTGAGATTTAGGCAGCAGGAATGGATAAGACAGGGAGCGATACTTTGGCTTCATGATCTGCAGAAAAGACATGTGGAGAATTTAGGCGGGAGACGGTAAATACAGTCTCTATAGAGGAAGCATTCTTTTTTGAATAAACAGGGGAAAAAAGTTGGTGGCATGGAAAGCCTGAGCACCACGATGAGGATTACATTATATTTTCCATGTCTCCTATTATCCTGCTTTTTATGAAAGTGAGTCATGATTTGAAGTTAACACCATCTTTCCACAACTTATAATAATAATTAAAGTATTTAATTATTAACTAACAAACCACTAAAAAGTGGCTATAAATTCCCAGTTAAAGAAGTTAAATTTTAAGCTTTGCTCCTGCTCTACAACTCTTTGTGTTTTTGCCCAAAGTACACTGCATGCCTTAGTGAAGTTCCAACGCTGAATAAAGTGTCTTGCCACATCCCGGGCAGCTCTACCATGAACCACTGAGGCAATGTCATGCCAGGGCATTCTGGAAGTGGTGTACCTGTCGATGAAGTCTGCAAAAAGAGGAACAGATCCAAAAAGGATTTTTTAGATGAAGAACTTAAAAATGTAAAAGAAAAGAATGGCTGCAAAAATATGGAGAAATATACAGTGATAAAAAATAAATAGTGAGACCAGCTGAAACAGTAAGAAGACATAACGTACAGTGAGGTCAGATATTTTAGTGGAGAGGGTTTGAGTGAAAAAAGTGGAACAAATGTTGCCAATGTGACTCAGATCGACTCTATTTAGTTTTCCAGATGATTATATGTTTCCATCAAACTGCTGGGTGTGTCCATGTGTGTGACCGACCATCAAAAGGTTTCTCCAGCTGGATCCAGTCCTTGTACACAAAGTTGCAGTAGTCCTTTCCATGCCAAAAGCGAGTGTTTCCTTGTAATTCTCCCACACCTGTCTTCAGGCTTCGTACCGAACCGCTCCCTACACATGTGCACATATACAGAACAAATGAATCTACAGCCTTTAAAATATCGACTGCATTTGAAAGTACAACCTTTTACAACGCGCCTCTCATTCACTCACATTCACATTCTCACCCACACAAACACCCCCGCTGTCGTGAGAGGTGGCGTAACAGAGCATCTCACTGCCAAAATAGCAAAGCACGATTTTTTTTCCTCTGCCTTAACATACCTGCGCTATCAACACTGCTGACACTGTCCACATGCTGCAGAGTGTGTTTGTGCCTCAGTGTGCGCAGACTGAAGCGAGCCATCCTGTTGCGACCGATTCCCTTCAGCTTAGGTAAATCCGCTGGATCACTGGGCGGTGTCCCTCGTCCATTGCTCTGAGAGACGCCATCAACAGAGGACAAGCCCTTACTGGATGGAGTGTTGGTGGAGCCAGTCTAGGAACATGAAAACGATCTATAACTGCAGTTTTTTACCTTAAACTATAAGGTTATAATGGACACAGCAGTTTTAATAGGTGCTGTTGATTCATGCTCCATTACATTGCCTAGGGGTGTTGCTAATATTTAATAGAGCCAAATAAGGTTTATAAGAAAAGGTTGAAGTCACAAGCTAGAGAGACATTTGCTTTTATGTGGATATTTGCGATCTGTTTTTTTTTTGTTTTTTTTTTTTTGTCCAGCCAAAAGTAGAACAATTCAAAAGGTTTCATTTGCTTTCTGGTCTGAATGGCGTTCTCCAAATTGGAAACTGTCATCACGGGTATTAACAACACATAAAGACTTGTTCTCAATGATGTAAATCATGTGAGGAGTCCAAAGTGTCAATGCAGTTGGAAAGGTGATTAAAAAAAATAGATACTTGATATTATGAAACTTCTTGCTGGTAGCAGCTCTGTAGCTGTAATGCTGTATGAGAGTTACAGAGAATAAATATTTTATGGTCAGCAGAGCATAATGCGATTGAGTACTTGTGTATAGGAATTCAGTTCAATAAAATTAAGAGGTTGCCAGCTTGCATTTTTATACTTCATTCCCCACATGCAGCTGTGTGTAAATGGAGTACTTTTCTCAGTCTGCTCTCATCTGAACGTGTCACACTTCCCACATCCGTCAGCCGATGCTCTCTGTCGTCCCAGCGCCCGTACGCCAGGTCAATACCGCCCACAAAGGCCACTGATTGGTCAATAACTACGATCTTCTCATGATGTGCCCACAGATAGACAGAGGAGGAGACGTGATCCGGATGGCGCATCACCTGGAGCATAAACACACAGCACATATGCAGTACACTTGTATACATTGTAATATGAACAAAAATCTATTATTTTATTTATTCTCACGGTTAATCTGGTCCTGGATATGACATTGAATAATTTGGGAAATGTGGCACTGCATTGTTTATCAAACCTTAATATCATGTCACTTACCTTAATGTTCGGGTTCAGGTGCAAAAGGGTTCTTTTGCTGTAGCCTGAGTTGATGCCCAGAGCGAGCTCCACCTCTTTATACAACATTACAAAAATTCGGACTCCCTGTTGCTGTTTCAAAGGGCAAATAAATTCGGTTATTCTCCAAAAGTCTGTATCTAATTCAGCTATAAAAGCAATGGGAACAGATAAGGATGTGGAATATGTGCACTTAAAGTCACAAATTCCAGTATCACTAATTTCTTTGGCTACGATAAAAAGGCCTTTGATTTATACCATCTACAGATATAGACAGGATGTACTCTTATGTTCAGTTCATTATGAGAAGTTTAGTAAACATAAACCTTGTGAATACTGGGAGAAGAGCTTTATCCAACTAAAAACAGCAACTTTTCACTACAAATGGTTACATTAAAAAAAATAATTAAAAGGAAAGTACAGGGAAACATTTACACTGAGTGCTCAGTACTTGGTCTGATGTGTATTTCTTAATGAATAATGCTGGCAGTCTAATGTGTACATACTGCTTTGCGCTTGAGGATGCAGTCAAGCCTCCACCTGTTTCCTTCTACAACAGGTCTTTTAAGGAAGATCTCTGGACTCAGCCTGACAAAACAAGAGCGACAGAGAGGAATAAAATTCAACACTAAAGAAGGACAATAAGACAATAAGACGGGAGAACAGATGAATAAATGATGCATTCTCACTCATTAAGACAGATTAAAAGTAATGTTTGCCTTCACCAGTCAGAGCTCGCGGCACATTTCCTCATAGAGTGTGACAGACATGACATAATGATATAGTCTCATGAGTCATTCACATTGGCATCCTGAGCTTACATGTCTACAATACCATTGGCTCATATTGCACAGGGTGACACCTCATTGGTTAAGACCATAAGCCTAGTGATTACTGCTTTAGAACACAGGGATTTCAGCCACGTCCAGACAGTGGTGCATTTGGCTCTGTGGGATCATAAACTATTATATTTTAAATTACAATGTCAAGAATATTACACCTCTGTTAGCAGAGACAAATAAGTTGGAAAACTTATTTGATTTGGAAAAATGTAACAGGTCATGGGCAATTTTCTTTACCATGCAAACTAACCAAGCTAGTTGTATCTGAGATAAGATTTCCATCTTTGTAGCATACGTTTCCAGGATACTGTAACCCCCCCCGGGATATAATGCAATGTAGGATGTCATACTGACTAAGGTATCACAAGAGAAAGAAAGAAACATTTCAGTTTTATTTTCATATATTAATTTCCATATATTTTCATCTAATTATTTATCTATCTTTTTATAGAGTGCTGGGACAGACTGGCAATCTGTCCTGGATGTTCCATGTACCAGGGTGCCTCTCACGCCATGACATGGTTTATCTACACATATATTTCATAGCCGATAATAACAACATAATACTTAATAATTTCTCAGGTGATGATAGACAAGACAGGGATAAAAGGGGTGGGGCAGAAGGATAAACTGATATGGAGATTGTATCTTTGTGTCACTGTATTTCTTTGCCTGAAGCAAGGAGATAATAATTAAAGTTAACAACATGTCATGGCTCTATAGTACAGAGTTGTTGGTTATAATGTAATGTTTAACTGCATTTATTACTCTCACAGGTACCAAAATATCAATCTGTTGTTTCGTTCCTTGGAAGCAGCTCAAAAAAGCCATTACTATTAATCTGTATATTATCTTTATCTAGTTCAGAGCCATCAATTGCTATGGAAACATCACCGAGAACGGAGTTTCTTCATGTTCAGGAGACGTGGATATGCACTTTAAAATATATAGGTACTATTATTTTAGAGATGTATTAACTGTGTTTCCAAGCAGCTAGGCAGCTGCTGAGGGCCTCAGTGAGGGCAAAACAAAGGATGTTGAGTAGTTGGTGTCAATATGGTGCAAAATTTTCCACTGGGCCTGACCTTTAAAGTTCGCAAAACAAGAAGACTTCAGCATATAGTGGGAGTGGAAAATCTATGACATTACTCTGGTACTGATGCAAAAAAAATATGTTCTTTCCTCCAAAAATGTACCAGTTCTTAACCAAAATAACAACTTCAAAAAACAATTCTCTAGCATGTTAGTAGGCTAATACAGAGAATGAAACATGAAGCTGTGGACTGACCTGTTTCTTGTGGCTTTTGTTATAACAATGTCTTTTAAGCAAGGTGGATGCCACAAACTATGCTAATCCAAGGTTTACTGCAGAGGGTCAAATCAGAATGTGTCAACGGCTTAATTACTAAGCAACAAACAAACCAATCAAATCAGGTCAATTAGGATTTTTCAGTAAAGGAACACGAAACACCAAGAAACAGCTTTTTCCCTTCAGCTATGGCCTCCATCAACCTCATCCAGCCTCACCACATACTAAAAAACTTGTACTGATAACAACTTTCAAGGCTCTCATTCCACCCTATATAATATTATATATTATTATATTTATATTATCGTCTATTTGATAGTTTTTAGCATTTGTGTTGGGTTTTTGTTTTTTTCTTATCGAGATACTAGAGAAGAAATTATTTCTTTTCTGCAAGAATTTAAAATAGTTTCGCTGTCCTTACTTTTCCTCCATAGTTTGCATACATCACACATTTTAACTGCTTGCATAAAAAAATCACTGCATGCAGTGCATCATGTGCATTCTTTAGAAGTACTGTTTACTCAGCTGTTTACTAACTTCATTTAAACAGTTTCCACAGTACTTCTCATAAAGTGCACCCATAATGAATACCTTTTTCTCCCTCACTGAATATCATTGATTGCTTTTCTGCATATTCATGGTTTTGTTGTTTCTCCTTCTAGCCATAAACCTCGTCTCTCTCGCATGAACAGGCTCTTACTTGAATCAGAAATCTAGAGCCCCTTAAGCCAGTTTACATCTTTGTATTTCATTACCTAACAATACCCGAGTTAAGCTCAGATTACTCACGGAGGGCTAGACTGAGATAAATATGGTTTGCAATAAACGGCGTCAGTAAAGGCCGTTTATAGCACTGGCACATTTTTCTCTGTTATTTTATGTCTGCAGGATTATTATTCTATCAGGTTTGGATGTTACGGTTGTAAAGTGTATGCAAACGGGGCACATGTATAAGACCTTTATTGTTAACTTGTTTACTCTGGGCTTTCACACTTCAGTGCTGACAGCAAACACTACTTAACCACATCATTTGGCATCCTGTATGTTTACACAAAGGACACTAGAACTCACCACCAGTCAGTGATGAAGATTTCCTCTTTAGCCTCCTCCAAAGCATCGGCCACATCCTCCATGTAGGTCTTTCCATTCACATACCTGCAAAGATATATTGCAGTCACACTTGGGAGAACATTTTGTCACTTGAGCTTGGGATGATACAAACATACATATGAAAAAATAAAATAGTTCACGTTGTGTGGTATTTAAAACAAACAAACAAACACACACACAAGCTGAATGATGGCGCCTTTCAGTTCATTGGCCCGACTGTCATTGCACTTTAACAGCCTTACAAACTTAAGTCTACACCCATAGACATGTCACCATGACGTAACCGTCTTTAAACATTCTCAGCTTTCACCTCCCAACACGTCTTATCCTTCCGACTCCATGCTGAGTACATAGACAATGTAACGACTTTATTACACTGATGATTCAGTCTCGCAGAAAGTGCCAGCTGAGGGGGAGAGAATGCAGATAAAGAACAGCACAGCCAGAAGAGAGAGAGTCCAATACATTTCCATAGTTACCAGTGAAACACTAACAAATAGAATATGTCCTGAAGATTTGCCCAATTTGAGTTTTTCTTTTTGATTTACTGCATCTTTCCCCAGAATGTGTAGGTTTCTTGTAATAAGAAGCCATAAATCATTTTTCTAAATAACACATTTGGTTACAGTTGTATTTTTCCAAATCCAATAAGTATAATAGATACAACACATCTTAAATGTATAACATTGCATTTGTCCGTTCCACAGAAACAAATGTTTCAGTCTGAAACTGATGCAAACATTGTTGGAATTAAGCATTTCTAATCCCACACAAACTTCCCGACAAAACAAGCGCAGCCAGCTGTGTTCTCTCCCAGTGTAGTTACCATTTGGCAGGGATGTTTTCCTGTTCTTGTGCAAAAGATCCAAAGCGGTGATCTCGGAGGAAAGCCTTCCCATGATTCCTCACGAAGCTTTCAATGCTCTGACCCCACCAGCGTGCGTGTCTGTAACTGCTGCACTTAAACACGAGGGTCCTGCCGGTGGGATATTTATAGATACAAACATAACCAGAGGAAAACAAGATTATACATATAGTCTAAAGCCTACGTGAGAGCGAGGTAGTCATATCGTTTCATATGTATATATATGCACATTAGCTGATCAAGGCAGAGGTATCTGTTGTCTTTCTGAGATATATGAGACCTAGTCAGTAATTCCTAAAATAAAAGCAGCACTGATTAAGAGTCTTGGATTTGTGGTTTTTGGGCCCACCCATGATTGTTTTGGTTAATATTTTTCTTTTTGCTAAGATCTGATGAAGAGTTCATCTTCTGGTCCAGGTATTATTCATCACACTGATTTTATCTTGAGAACGTCTCAGAGGGGATTCACTGTTTAACTTGTATCTAGATAGTTAAGCACTAGTATATGATCACTCTCTGGGTAATCTGCTGCAAAGATCAACTGTTCAACCATGACAAACACAAATACACACACACACACCTGGAGAGGCTATCAATCCGGACTCCGTGTTTGGTCTCCGTGTCTTTGGAGTCCATCTTGATGGTGAACTCTTTATCCACCAGCAAGACGAAGGAGATGGCTCCCGTGTCTGGCTTCATGTACAGCAAGAATGAGTCTTTCACCACAAGCCAGCTACAACACACACAAAGTGGTCGTCGCAACATTAATGACGTCTGTGTAGATGTAAAGTTTTGCAGCTTTCTGCTGACTGCTGTGGACCATTTCTTATGTTTCTCGTTTGGAGGAAAGGGTGTAGGAAGAAAATCATCATGAGGATGTAGGTGGACGGGCTGAGCGTTTCAAACGTGTGGGATTATTTTTTGTGTTGTGTTTAAAGAAATAATAACAACATAAACTGATCACATCATAATTTGGATGATGTAAAGTGGAAGAGAAAGACAAAGTCAGATGTGAGTGAATACCACTGCCGTCAGACTGAGACTTTCTTATAAATATAGAAAAAATGAAAAATGTTGCATGACGGCAAAAATGACCGCCTATTAAGATGTCACAATTATTATGTTTGTAAATGTGTAATGCACAATTGTGTAATAGATGTTCACTATTCTTTGACACCCACACTCTGACAGCTCCCTGCCAGAAATTTGAGAATGAATGTTCAAGAAATCCTCCTTCTTGTGTTTACCATAAGACATTCAGGAGTTGATCAACAGCCTGAGCAACTCCTACATGTCACCATGTTTCTCGCCTTCCAAAATAAACTGCACAGTATATTTAAACTGCTGGCTTAGACAGCTTAATTACAAGAAAAAAAACAACTAGTTAACACGGCAGCTAAAGCAGTGGGATTGACTAGAAGATGCACAGAGAGAAATAAATTGGACAGACAGTGATAGCTGGAGAAAAACTGCAACATTCACACACCGTTTGGACCAGCGATAGCAGGCCTGGCTCTGACCACAGCAGTTCATTCCAGGGATACGATGTCCGCCTGAGCGTTTATAAATCATCCCTTCCCTGGAGGAGGGAGAATAACTGGTGAATATTTTCCAAAAACTGTATCATGGGGCTTAAGAAGAGTGTAAAAGAAGATTGCAAGTTTAAAATAAATACACCTAAGGAAAGAACAACTTTGACATGGGATATTTGACCCTGATCCCCAGAGATATAGGCACTAAGAAAATGCTCACAGTCCTTTGGGCCCTAAGTCATGAATGAAACTCATCTGGCTGACGTCAATGAACTCCATCTGTGTAAAGAGGGCAAGCACAAACAAGAGACTTCACATAATGATTCTTGTATAGACAGACACACCACTCATTGTGTAATATATCATCATGGGAACTAGAAAGTGTTAGTCCACATACGTAGAGTTAATATGACTCATCTTAAATTGTGTGTTGTCATCTCTCATAATAACTTTAAATGCATAACAGCAAGTTTTCTGCCTAAAATATGTTTTAAGTGTGAAGGAGTTATTTAAGAAGAGGCACAGCATAAAGACAATTTCCCTTCACTTTATAAGAAAAAAGCAAAACAGAACAACTTGAGGCTTTGCCAAATTCCACAATAAAGGTAGTGAATTAAAACATGTAGAAAAAGACTAATAATTATTTGCTTTTATTGTACATTATCTATAGTGGCTAATAGAAATGAGGCATAAACACAAGTGGTATAACATTATGTTTAAGTGTGACCCTTTGGAGTGTTTTGTATTTACTCACAGTATGGTGATATTTTCGGTACATGGCCATCCTCAGCAGCTTGTTCAAATAGTCTTCTAGCTGTCTCTGTGGGAACACAAACACTATATTTGGACACTGACAAAGCCCATGCATATAAACACCGAGATGTGCAAAACAATGTGAAACAGTAGTTCAGAGGATAGATTTGCTGGCAAGGAGTTAAGTGCCATGGCAACAAGTGAGTGCCAGGAGAGCTCCCTGCAATAAAGTTGAAATATCACAAGAATCAATTTCATGGCCCTGAAAACAAGGCCAAAGAGGACAAAGACAGCGCTCCAACATACCTTCCTGCTGGAGACCTGCTCATCTCGCACTAGCTCCTCTCCTCCTCCCCTTGGCAGGGAGGGCATCTCTCTCACTTCACTCTTCCTCACCGTCTTTCTCCTCACTGTGTGGCTGAAAAACAGAATGTGGGAAATGTAATACTTTAAAGACAGAATATCCTTGGTCCTTAAAGTATAAGATAGAAGAAAGAACAAAGGTCCAGAGCTTTAAAAACACTGTTTAAGTGGCGGATCAGAAATAAAAAATCTGTATATTTCACAGGTGTGTCAGACTTCAGAGAATGCCAAAGGGAGTAAAAGTGTTCACTGAATTTTAAGCCTATTGTTTACTTCAAAAAATAATCTATGATTATAATAGACTGCACCAAAAACGTGAATGTGAAAAGTTCATAAATTTCAGTTGCACTGAAGGACAGTATGTCAACACTTAGCATTCAAGCTAAAAAAAAAAAAAAAACATCTCCCTGCTGGCAATAAATTTGTTGTTTTTACATCTGTGCTTATGAGAAGAAAAGTGCTGATTATATCATCTACATAAAGTAAATACAATACTCTCTTGATCTATTAAATATACTAGTATGACAATTGTGTCTATGCATTTGGGTAAGTATACTTTTGTCACATCATGGACATATATCTCCCATTTAAGGACAAAAAGCTTAAGGTAAAACAAGCACTTAGGTCCATGTGAGACTGCAAATTTATCTTTTACTGTATAGATTGCGTGCCAACCTGCGTGATGGCAGTGGTATCCTCATGAAGGTTTTGTACGTCCTCAGCTCTCTGTGCAGCTCCATGAAATGCTTCTCCTTCCTCTTAACCACCCAGGTAAATTCCCCATGTTTCAGCTCAATCTTAAAAACTGCTGGCAGAGACTACAGAAACATGCACATGCTTAACACCTGTAATCATGGTAATGTCATCAATAACATTAAAAATGTTCAACATTTAATAAAAAAGAAAAACAATCGATACAATAGAAAATGGAAAAATCTGTGGCATAAGTAAACAGCAAGCGCAACAATCAGGACCATATAGTTTATAGAGAGGTGTGTGCAGTACCTTGTTGACACTCCTTTGGTGTGACGCATTGAAGCGGTCCTGTGCAGTGGTGAACCTCTCCACCTCCAGGATTCGGGCAGTAATGGGTACAGTGGGGAGGTACACTTTTGCATTGGCTTCTTTAAAGCCCACTGTGGCATACACTGCTGAAAATGGGATACGACAGTCCCCTGGGACAGAGACGAGGCGGGTGTTTAGTGTGATCTTTCTGCTTGTACATGTAGGAGTTGCTCAGGCTGTAGGAGCGAGTAGGATGCATCAGTGAAAACTCAGCCTTTGTTCAAGACCGTTGTAGTTCGCGAGTTTGCAGTGTTAGGGCAAATGTTACCGTATATTTTCTGGTAAAGTTTGCAAGACTTCAAAAGTGCAACCATCCACCCTCATGTGCTGGCACCGTTAGATAGTGGTTTGGAGCCTCCATGTAGTAAGTTGCTTTTTTGACTAATTGAATTATGTTAATACACTGTGATCCCACTTTGAATTAGTTTGACGGTCATTAAATTAGTAGAGGTCTTGAGAACAGGATCGTTACAGACTTTTTTTTTGCATGTGTATATTTAAGCTCATATTCTGTTAAGTTAAGACTAATAACATTTAATAGTGAGGTAACTGACTTGACCACTTGCTTTTGAACTCTGCTACTTTGCTAGGTCTTCCTCCTCTTCAGCTCACTTAAGGGTTATCACAGCTTCTTCTGTCATACCAGTCAGCTCCATATCCTCCTTCACTACAACCATGATTGTTCACTTCAGCAGCTCCATATTCAACATCCATCATCCATTATAGCCACTATCCTTCTACTCCACATCTCAACCCTGCCGCTCTGACTTTCTTCCTTCATGTCACTGTTACACCTGTCTCCTTCTCGTTCACACACGTTTTGCTTGACTGACTTTATTTCTCTTCTCTCCAGAGCATACTTCCACCTCTCCAGGCTCTCTTCCACCTGCTTGCTACAGATCACATTATTGTCTGCAAACATCACCTGCCTGACCTGGCTGTCAACCTTTTCACCCCCCCTGCAAAGAATCAGAATCTGAATAATTTATTAAGGAAATTATGAATAATGTAGGAAGAAATGTCTCAGAACTGTCTCCTTGTGTAATCGCACCTCCACCATCTATCACTCATACCGCACATCTGACCTCGGTGTCCCCATACAGATCCTGCATCACCCTCAAATACTTCTCTTCCTCTCCCGACTCCTACAGTATCTGCTATTTGCCACAGTTCTTCTCTTGGCACCCTATCATATATTTTCTGTGGATCCACAAAGACACAGAGCAACTCCTTTGACCCTTCTCTGTACCTCTCCATCAACTCGCCATATAAAATAAATATTGCATATGTAGTGGTCTCTTTGCATGAACCCATAATCCTCTATTCTTAACCTAGCTTCATCAACTTTATCCCTCTGTAGTTGCCACAGCTCAGCACGGCACCCTTGTTTTTGAAAATCTGTATCAGTACACTTCTTCTCTGTTCTTCAGGCATCCTCTCACTCTGTGGTAAACAATCTGGCTAAAAAGTCCAGTGCCCTCTCTCCTATACCTTTCCATACCTCCATACCTCTTCTCAACACACTCTTCACTCATTAGTGACCTTAATCATCCTAACCTGCTGCACATCCTTTCCAATCTCTTTGACACAGCCAATCGATACAAACATTTGTGCTTCCTTATTTTTCTTAGTACTTCAAATACAAGTAATATCAACCAGCCTCTGCCACCTCTCTCTCTCTCTGTTGTACTGCCAGTATCTGTGTCTACGTTCTTTATCTCCCTGACCCACTTTTTCTTAGCATACTTTGAACTTTTTCCTGTACTTCCTCATTCCACCACCAAGTCTCCTGGTTTTCTGAGGATACAACAAACACCTTCTTTTGAGTTTCCCTCAACACTTTAGCTAGCACTTCATTCGCTTCCTCTACTTGATTTCCAGAGTCATCCTACAGACTACCATTCTATGCTGCCTAGCTACATTCTCATCTAACACCACCTACCCCACATTTGCTGAGTGTCCATCAGACTGAGCCCACAATTAGTAGGTTATGTCAATATTTGTGTGGATGCTTTAAGCATCCACACTATTGTTTTCCTGTTTCTCTTTATTCTTTATTATTATTATTATTATTCCGGGTGTTTCCGTACACTTTTCGCCGTTTAACTACTTCCACAATTTTTGTGCTATTTTCACCGTTCAAACTTTAAACTATTCAGCTATTTTTGCTAATTCCTGCTACGATTTTTGCTATTTTTAACTATTATACTTTTTAAAATATTAAGCTTTTTTCCTTTAATTTGTCCCATTGAAATGAATGGGAAACTTCTGCAATTCTGCTAAATTTTGCCTGTTTTTGAAACTTAACTACTTCCTCATATTTTCACCTAGAACAACCATTCAAATTTTAAAATGTTCACAAATTATTTGGCTATTCAGGTATGATTCAGCTTTTTCAAATCTTCTACTGTTTTACTTTTATGCCTCTTAAAGTTTTGAGTTGCAAAATTGTGATTTTTCACAAAATACATGTGTTGTTATGGTTGCTATGCTCTTGGCTTCCAGTGTGCCACTGAAGGTTTTGCAATTTTCACTTCATGTCCGAACAACTTCCTGCTACTTGCTCAATTTTCACTCAACTTCCACAAATTATACATCAAAACGTAGGTATTTTTGCTGGCTTTCAGAAAATGTCACCATCATTGTTGTGGGATTTATAGAATTTTTGCAAATCTCCTCAGACTAACACAAGGTCAGAAAACTCTCCATATAAAGTGAATGGAGAGCTTGTTCAAAATCACCGCTGGATTTCTGTAATGAGAGGCATATTCGAATCGTCATATCTCCTTAACGAAGCAAAGTTAAGACATGAGGCTTGTCCCCGAATATCTTCAGACACCCCTGACGCTCACAATTCAAGAATTTCTTTCTCACCTATTACCGTTCTGAAATGAGTTGGACTTGTTTGAGGGTAGGAAATTCGTCCTTCGCTCAGATTTCTTCAGATTTCAAACTGTGGAAATGAACCACTTTTTTCTCTCGTCATAACTTTTTGTTGGATTTCCACAGAGACCTGAAAATTTCCATGATTGTTCACCAAAGCCTGCTGTCTCTTACGGTGAAAGAATGATATCGATACTCCAAATAGATTTCGAGTTAGAAAGCGTTGTTTGAGGGCAAGTCAAGGCAGTTTTTGCTTCGCTCTACTCAGTTATGGTGCATTACAAGTCAAATATCTTTAATAATTCATATTTTAATGATAAATTGTAAACACTGGAAGATTCCCCCATCTCTTCTGAACAAAACGGTGTAAGAATGACCGCTCTAGCCCCTACGGTTTGGAAATTATGGTCATTTGTTTGAGGGGAGTCCTCACTATGAGAAATAGGCTGCAATAATCCTGTGCCTCTCTGTGCTGCGTGTGTAAAAAGAGGCACATGTTTTGGCGGGAAAAAGTACACAGGCTCTCTGATTGGTGGATTCAAATTCAGCAGCTCCCAGGCTGACCTAGAAACTTACTTCTCTCTCCCTGTGCATTTTTTTGCTGATTTTTTCATTTAACAAGTATATTTGAGGGACCCTCAGCATGTTCAGCATTTTTTCAGCTGTCCATTTTGCTTTTCCAATTTTTCTGTTTAACTTATTACTATTGTGCTAAATAATACTATTTCTGCTATTTTATAAGATTTGTGCCTAATATAGTATTTCTGCTAAATTACAATATTTCTGCTTTTTATACTATTTGTGCTAAAACATAGTATTTCTACTAAATGTAGTATTTATGCTTAATCATACTATTTCTGCTTTTTATGGGATTTGTGCCTAATATAGTATTTCTGCTTTTTATAGGATTTTTGCTCAAACATAGTATTTCTACTAAATGTAGTGTTTATGCTTAATCATCCTATTTCTGCTTTTTATAGGATTTGTGCTTAATATAGTATTTCTGCTAAATTATAGTATTTCTGCTTTTTATAGTATTTGTGCTAAAACATAGTATTTCTACTAAATGTAGTATTTATGCTTAATCATAGTATTTCTATATATTTCTGCCAGGTCCCCAGGCAGCCAATCCTCTGTGAGGACTGAGAAATTCAAATTTTCAAATCAGGGCCTGCACGGCTTCCCAGCCAATCATATATGTGTCCTGAGGCATTCAAATTTGCATATTGGGGCCTTCATGGCTTCTAAGCCAGCCAATCATATCTGAGGGCTGAGGAATTCAAATCCACAAATCAGGGCCTGCACGGCTTCCCAGCCAGCCAATCATATATGTGGTCTCAGGCATTCATATTTGCATATTGGGGAATTCGTGGCTTCTAAGTCAACAAGTCATCCATGTCATATATCTCTAAAAATTCACATTTTAATGATAAATTGTTAACACTGGAAGATTCCCCCATCTCTTCTGAACAAAACAGTGTAAGAATGACCGCTCTAGCCCCTACGGTTAGGAAATTATGGTCATTTGTTTGAGGGGAGTCCTCACTATGAGAAATAGGCTGCAATAATCCTGTGCCTCTCTGTGCTGCGTGTGTAAAAAGATGCACCTGTTTTGGCGGGAAAACATAAACAGCCACTCTGATTGGTGGATTTAAATTCGGCAGCTCTCTCCCTCTGTTTGTGTGTGTGTGTGTGTGTGTGTGTGTGTGTGTGTTTAGTGGGAGAGAGAGGACCCTGCCCTTATTTGGCAGCATGTCATTGTAGGATTTAAATTGAATATAGTTAGACTGGTTGACTGGATTAGAGCCTGTGTTTGTGTGTCCCTCTGTGCATTTGTGTTTCAATATGCCTCCATATTTGTAATTTTGTAAGTTATTACTATTCTGCTAAATCATAGTATTTCTGGTACTTTTCGGTACTTGTGCTAAATACAGTATTTCTGCTAAATCATACTATTTCTGCTTTTCATAAGATTTGTGCCTAATATAGTATTTCTGCTAAATTATAGTATTTATTATTTTTATAGGATTTGTGCCAAACATAGTATTTCTGCTAAATTATAGTATTTCTGCTTTTTATACTATTTGTGCCTAATATAGTATTTCTGCTTTTTATAGGATTTGTGCCTAATATAGTATTTCTGCTTTTTATAGGATTTGTACCTAATATAGTATTTCTGCTTTTTATAGGATTTGTGCTTAATATAGTATTTCTGCTAAATTATAGTATTTCTGCTTTTTATAGTATTTGTGCTAAAACATAGTATTTCTACTAAATGTAGTATTTATGCTTAATCATAGTATTTCTATATATTTCTGCCAGGTCCCCAGGCAGCCAATCCTCTGTGAGGACTGAGAAATTCAAATTTTCAAATCAGGGCCTGCACGGCTTCCCAGCCAATCATATATGTGTCCTGAGGCATTCAAATTTGCATATTGGGGCCTTCATGGCTTCTAAGCCAGCCAATCATATCTGAGGGCTGAGGAATTCAAATCCACAAATCAGGGCCTGCACAGCTTCCCAGCCAGCCAATCATGTATGTGGGCTCCAGGTATTCAAATTTGCATATTGGGGAATTCGTGGCTTCTAAGTCAACAAGTCATCCATGTCATATATCTCTAAAAATTCATATTTTAATGATAAATTGTTAACACTGGAAGATTCCCCCATCTCTTCTGAACAAAACGGTGTAAGAATGACCGCTCTAGCCCCTATGGTTAGGAAATTATGGTCATTTGTTTGAGGGGAATCCTCACTAAGTGAAATAAACTGAAAGAAGCAGGTCTATGTCTCTGTGCTGCGTGTGTAAAAAGATGCACCTGTTTTGGCAGGAAAACGTAAACAGCCTCTCTGATTGGTGGATTCAAATTCAGCAGCTCCCAGGCTGACCTAGAAACTTAGTCCTCTCTCCCTGTGTGTGTGTGTGTGTGTGTGTGTGTGTGTGTGTGTGTGTGTGTGTGTGTGTGTGTGTGTGTGTGTTTAGTGGGAGAGAGAGGACCCTGCCCTTATTTGACAGCATGTCATTGTAGGATTTAAATTGAACATAGTTAGACTGGTTGACTGGATTAGAGCCTGTGTTTGTGTGTCCCTCTGTGCATTTGTGTTTCAATAAGTTATTACTATTCTGCTAAATCATAGTATTTCTGGTACTTTTCGGTACTTGTGCTAAATACAGTATTTCTGCTAAATCATACTATTTCTGCTTTTCATAGGATTTATGCCTAATATAGTATTTCTGCTAAATTATAGTATTTCTGCTTTTTATAGGATTTGTGCTTAATATAGTATTTCTGCTAAATGTAGTATTTATGCTTAATCATACTATTTCTGCTTTTCATAGTATTTGTGCTTAATATAGTATTTCTGCTAAATTTAGTATTTCTGATTAATTATAGTTTTTCTACTAAATCATAGTACAGTATTTCTGCTTTTTATGGGATTTGTGCTAAAACAAAGTATTTCTACTAAATGTAGTATTTGTGCTTAATCATACCATTTCTGCTTTTTATAGGATTTGTGCTTAATATAGTATTTCTGCTAAATTATAGTATTTCTGCCAAATTATAATATTTGTGCTAAAACATAGACTCAATTTAAAATTACAATATTCATAGTTCATCACAGTGTCTCTGGTAAATCACAATATTTCTGCTCTGTTGTACTATTTTTCTAAATCATAGTGTTTCTGTAATGTTTAAGTATTTTTGGCTAAATATATTCTTTCTGTTATCTTATACTATTTCTCCTAAATTCTTGTATTTTTGAGAAGTTATCATGTTTCTGGTAAGTTACAATATTTCTGCTAAATTCTGCTATGCTATTGTATTTCTGCCAAGTATTATGTTTCCTCTAAGATATTGCAGTTCTGCTAAGTTATTCCATTTTAGCAAACTTCTTTTGCTTCTGCAAAGTTTTTACAATTTCTACAACTTTTCAGCTTTTTCAGCTACTTTTTGCATACAGCTTCAGCTTTAAGCATCCACACTGCATTTTCGCAGGAAATGCAAATTTTTCTAGTTTCTTCTTGCTTTTGAGATTTCTTTACAAGAAATTATTGTAATACTGTAAATTTTGAGAGCAACAGGTACATAATAAGTAATTACAGTAGGTAAGCACATATATTTCCTCATTTCCATAAACTTACCTATGTTGTTTCCATCATAATCCACATCTTCTCCCTCCCCTATGTCCAGCTCTCGGGTATCCAGGCTTTCCACCAGATCTGCCATCTTAATACCGTCGTGTATGTCTTGAGCCGCTCTGCTGTCAGAATCTACAGAGTTCACCAGGTTGAGGTTACTGGTAGCAGTCTGAGCCTTACTCCTCATGCTTAGCAGTCAGACCCTGGAGCAGGGCACACCTAGAAGAGAGATCAGATGTATGACCATTTCCTGAGAGTATATGTACTCCCACAGAGCAGGACAATCTTGTGACATTTAATCTTCCAGTGACCTTACTGTGACTTTCCTTTTTATCATGTGAATCAGATAAGAACTGCAAAGAATACAAACCCCAAAACAGACACATATAATGTAAATGTGTATTTCAGCTTGTGCTGAAAATCAACAGAAAGGTAAATAAATGTATTCTTATTTACCAACAGCTAAGCTTTAGAAGAAGCGTAAATCATGTCCAAGCGAACACCAATGTATCTTAGTGTCTTAGCAGCTTTTGAGCACCGCAGGTAGACATTTACTGTTCACTTCTCTCCTGAACTCCTCTAAATAAAATAATGATAATAAATCATTATTTAGACTCACTCTATAAGACCTGTGTCCACTAATTTTCAGTGCAGTTCTTGTGTTATTTGGCATACACCAGCCTCTTCTAAGCCCTTCATACCTAACCCTTTCCAATGAGCTTTCAGTGAACAACTGAGGGGTCAGAGGTTCCTTTTTCTTAAAGACATGATTTTCACATACTCTTAATCTGCTAGAGAATTTTTTTATTGTCTGTCACTTCATTTGTCCTCCACCCGTCCAGTTTCCTAGATATTTTAAGAACACATCACACATGCAGTGTTATATGACTGACATGGCTTATATCTCTTTGGGAATCACATTTTTGCTGCAGAAATACTCTTCTATTCTATATAAAGTGCCAAACGATACAATTAAAAATATATAAATATAAAGAAACACAAAGAAATGAGAGGCAGACTTCTGCACAATACCATATCTATACTTTTACTGTATGTGCAGTCCTACTCACAGCACTATTTAGTCACCTCTAATGACCTTTTTGGAAGAGTCAACATTTGCGATGTTTCTCCATCTGTTTATTATACAACCTGCTGGTCACCTGCTGGTCACTACTCCTGGAGACTATAAAAAAATTTAGTTTTTATATTTTAATGAAACATGTGCACAACAAATGACCTAATTTTTCAGCAATACAGTAATAAGATTGTGTATTTTGAATGTTTGTTTTTTTTTCAGGACGGGGTATAGCACTTAAACTACTATTGTTTTTTTCTTTAACCTCCTAAGACCAGAACTCTTCCACAGCATGCATTTAATTTCTCTTTGATATTTGGGCATATTGGGGCCCGATGAATGTTATAACAAAGAATTACCAGACTTTTTTTTTTACCTTATTTTTGTTTTTAAGAAAAATAAGAGCCACATATGAGGATATTCGTTTAAAAATTTGATAGAACAGTAGCAGTATAGTGATATAAGTGGATATCAGGCCCTTGTAGAGCAAAATTTTGTATTTTGATCTAAATAACCCAAAATGTGATGTCCACATATGTGGACGCCAGGTCCTATTAAGGAAATCACTTGTAAATTTCTGCCTGAATTAGTTCAATGGGACCAATAAGTTAATGTAGAAAAAAACAAAAAAAACACCCTTCCACTCCCTAAACTACTCCTTTAAAAGATTCATGCGAAATAAAACATGTGTAGTCATGTTGTGGTTTGTGACTTCAGAGACCTTGTGAGTAGAAATCAACTTTGAATCAGACACAATCATCAAATGAAAAAAAAATCAGCTGATGCCTTTCATTCTATCAAAATCAGAAAATATGCTCATATTTCTAAATTATTGGTCACTTATCATATATTGGTCATATAGGATACACTTGCACACTACTCTGCACAGAAAAAAAATATTTAATTCACTGAATGGGCTACAAACAAATATTTTCTAATAAAATGTTTCTGAAATAAAGCAAAACAAAATACACTGAATTATCAAAAGCAGGCAAACCAGATTTTTATGTAAAAATTTGTGGAAATTGATGTTTTTTGTGATAAATATACAAAAGCTCAGAATCTGCTGAAGTCAAAGGCAGTGCAGTTCAAAAACAGGTAGGTTTTGGTAGACTATAAAAATATAGTATAGAATAGTATTAAAGACTAATAATTAGTTTAGACTAATAATTATGTAGATATTGTGCTCAGGTCTCTCTTTTACTTTCAACTTTACCTCAACACAGAGAGTTCTGACACAGTTTTGTGTACCAAACAATTATTGAGACACCAAAACCTGCTAAACCCGTCACAAACATTATTTCTCACTTTTGCTACACTTTGCTTCACTGTAAATCCAATATTTGCTCTTAAGGTATAAAATATCTTCCTTTATATTTCTAGATAGAAACAAAAGTATTTGGTTCTTTTTAAAAAATGATCTTCACTAGAATGTGATACAGTTTGCTCAAGAGCTTTGTAAGAAGGCCTGTTAGTTTCAGACAACAGATGCCCCTGCCATAAAAAAGACAAGAAAATGTGTTGACATTTTGATTTTTTTCATTAAGGGCAGGTAAAAAGTCATCATTAATCTGAAAAACATCCAGACAGAAAACCTGATTTGGTTTTACAGAAACAAAGTTTCGAGAGACAGCAGTTAAACAACAATGACTGAAAAACAATAAAAATAAAAGTTCAAACAGAAGAAAATAGGACAGAATCTGTTTTGCCTATGGCTTTTCATGATTCAGCAGTGTTGGTAACAACACTCAAAACACACACGCCCAGAGAAACAGAATAACGTCAACTGGTTCTTTAGAGCATGTGAGAAAAAATGAAACCACTTCCTGCATTTCATTAAAAAAAAGAAAAGATAGAAACTGTGTATGAGTCTTTTTAATCTCCCACAATTAACTGCAGTTTAGCATTAGGCTGACACCTATGTGGTCAAGTTTGAAAGAGGAAATGATCTTCTGACTTTCTTCTGACTAGCACCAAATTCTTCCAGAGCAAAAACTACTTAAAATGCCACTAGCACGTACGCTAAGAGATAAAGAGATGACAGTAAACATTCCCACTCTAGAGAACAAGATCCAACATGCTCGAAGCATCAAAAGAGTCACCAACTGCCTCAAGTGACTGTTTGTCTGCTTGGCTTCTGTTGTCCTTGTGAACTTTTATTCGCTCCATTTATTCATAAAAGTGAATGAATGAGTTTTGATTAGTTTCCTATTTAAAATAAAGCTATTCCTATTAAAAATAATTTCTTTGATATTTGGGCTTGATTTGGTTCAGTTTGGTTACTATTATAGCTACTTAAATTTTCATTGACTGTCACATTGTCACGTCTGCTGTGACAGATGTGTGGAGTGGAGAGAGAGTGTGGACCCAAATGCTGACGCAGAAAGTGATGGACTTAAAGTGAGCCTTTATTACAGCCAAGCAAAATACAAACAAAAGCAAAGGAGAGAATGACTAAGCTAAAAAAAACTACAAACAAGTATAAAGAAACTAAAGACCTGAGAACCTGGGGCTTGGAGAAGTGGAACATGGAGAACTGCGGTGAATGACACACAGACGATCCAGCAACAAAAAGAGGAAGATAAAGGGCTTAAATACACAGAGAGATAATGAAGGAATGAGACACAGGAGGAGAGCACAGCTGGGAGTAATCCCATATGAGGCCGGGAGAAGGCAAAACTGAAAACACATAGGACGCAAGATTGTCAAAGTCAAACAGGAAACAAGAGACATTCACAAAGACACAGACTTGACACTGAGGCCTGGAGATACGAATGACTGGAGAGACACAGGAGATGCACAAACATAGATGACATTAAACGTGGAACACGGGAAGGCTTCGTAACAGAAACCTAAAGACTAGAAACTAAGGATATAACACACACAGAGAACAATAAGAAGAACCAAACCCATGAATAACACTAACTCAAAGAATACAGACTAATCAAAAAACACAGCACTGAATCACAGACCCAGTATCTTGACACACATAGCCCCAATATTCATTTGAACTCACATTACTACGCAAAGCATGTTAACTGAGTCAGCACTGGCTATAAAAAGCTCACTTTGCATGGCTTCATTCTGCACAAAGCAACAGTGTGGAATGAGAAATAGCCCACCGACATGAATGGTTTTACATCTACAAAGCATCGACTATAGATAAGTGTATAGTGTAAACTGTGCCCACTGTTTCACGATTATTATAAACACAATAAAATTCCTTGTTAAAAAGTAATTGCTCCCTGTGTTAAATCATGAATTAACCACATTTTTTGGAAAGCTAGGTTCAGTTTCACTAACCACATCCAGCTATAGTTACTGTCAGTCCTGTTGAATTAAGAAATTACTTATATACAACTTGTCTGACCAAATGTAGTATGCTAAAAGATCAACACCAACAAATGGACAAAACTATGAACAATAATGAACCTTCCCAGGAAAGGCTGGCCAACCAAAATTATTCCAAGAGTGCATCAATGACTCATCTTGTATGTCACGAATTGCCATAATTGACTAACCACGAATTCTGCTCTCTATCAGAAAATCCTGAAGGAGAATGTCCGGCCGTCGGTTCATGCCCCGAAGCTATAGCATACTTGGGTTATACTGCAGAATAATAGTCCTAAATACACCAGGAAGGAGAAAGAAAATAAAGGTTTTGGAATGGCCTAGTCAAAAACCAGACTTAAATCTGATTACACAGCACATTCACACTCATAAACCAGCGGGGATAAATTAAAGCATTTCTGTCAAGAAGAGAGGCCAAAATTCCTCAACTGTGAGGTGGAGGAGTCATTGCCAGTCACAAAAATTTATGACCGTACTTCTTGCTACCAGGAATAGCACAACCAGCTATTCAATTTGAGAGACAAACTACATTTACTGGGTTATCTTTGTTTAACATTAAAATTTGTTTCATCACAAAACTTTAAGTGTGGGAAATGTACAAAACAAATGAATCAGGAAGGGGCAAATACCTTTTTCACGGCACTGTATATCTGTTAGAAAGTAGTACTTTTTTATGATTAAATATTTTATGCTGCCTATAGCTGTATTTCCTGCTCTGAGAATGTCCATGACCTCCCAAAAACCTTGACCCACAGAGAGGTTAACAAGAATGTCAAAAAGTGTGTGTGTAGACTGAGATGTAAAAAGCACAGTCTGTGTTATCTGTGTCTACAATATGCAACCTGAGAGTTATCTCTCTACTCCATTGTAATAAAAAAATGCCAACTTCCTGCTTCCTGTCCTGTTGTCATGGTGATAGCTTGAGCAGCTAGAGCTGCTTATATATAAATATCAACAGAAGTGCACCCGCCTCTCCCATCGTGTGCTAGCATCCCTCTTAAATGTCAATTAGTAGGAGTGTGTTAGAGAGTCAGAAAAAAAAGAGGAATTACAAGTAAAGTTGCCGCTCATCAATCTTTTCAATGAGACACATGGGAAATTTGATCTCTCACCATGTGACACAAAGTCATTAAATACATATCGCTTTACTTGCCATGCAGGAATCAGCTGTCTTGCATTCTAAAAAGGGCTAAATCCATTACTGGGGATGTGAAATTTAAAGTAATTTTTAACTAAAGATTTTGTGATATACGTGTATATCCCACATAGCAAAATTGGTATGGCCTGGATCTGTCAGAAGTGCCAACTTCATGCCAGATCCGGGCCAGACTTGTTTTCAATTAGCCTGGGCCACAAAAACCAAACCACAATCGGGCCAGATGTGGCATGCCATCACATAAACAGTGCCATCATTGCGAGACCTGGCCATATCTGGATGACATACCACTTACCATGACACCAGTCAGAACAGCAGTGCCGGCTTGACATCAGATCCAGGCCAGACCCGTCTGCTATGTGGGATTGTCAGCTACAGCTTGCTTGGTCTGTAATACTTTGTTCGTCAGATAAAGTTCTCCAATGAAAAATTTTTCTCACCTTCTGGAAAAGGGCTGCAGAGCATCTGAACCAACATATAGCAAAATTCTTCCCAGTTGTGTGAAATAAATAATTGGACATTTTTGGGGGAAAATACACTTGTTATTAGAGATATGATGCCACACTCGAGTCAGTCGTAATGATCCGCAGAGGTGTTACATGCATGACAGTTTGCCTTTTTATAAGTGCCTCTATCCAACACTACCAACGCCGCCACGTCTAATGACCAATTTCAAGCTGAGACTTGGAGAGGTTACTACTCTAGCTAAAAGGCAGCCAAGACAACGCATGGTTCTGATAATCCAAGCTAAATGGCCAGCGGCAAAAGATTCCTGTTCAATAAGTACCGTAATAGTTAGATTAATAATTTATTAAAATTAATAAATCGATAAGCTACAAACTGAAAGAGTGTTATGAGAAAGTGGTACTAATAGTTAACTATTTAATCCATTATCAATACTGTACTATTGATTCATTCACAGAGCAACAATGGTTCATTTTTCTCTACTGTGTGCACACGTTGCATTTACAATCCCTAATTTGGTCCCATAAAGTTTGCTCAAATATACAAACCTATGACTTACTTCTCTCTGTGGTTTTATAACAAGCAAAAATGAGATATTTATGAGCGTCTTTGCACCAGAGCCTCTAGCAGCCCTGTTCCTGTAACAGTGCAACGACCCACGAGAGACACATGGGAAAGAAGACAAGGTCACAGCGGACGTGTATCTGCAACCAGAAAAAAAATATATATATCTGCATCCCATATCAGTTCTGTGGCTGCTGGTGTCCCAAATCAAGTTCAGCCAAGAAGTATATATTTTGTATATTTTGCAGCTAAAAGTTTGGCTCACTCCTAATATTTTGCAGAAAGACAAATCAACATAGATACTTGCCTTTTACATATAACTACAAATAAGATACTTTCGAGCAAATCGTGTTGAGTGCCCTTTTCAGATTACAGTTTTGAGGTCTATACAGTGCATAAGTTCTTATAAAAGAAACAGAAAGCAGCGAGACCTTATTTTCTAAGGTGTCTCACATCTGGAAACATGATTCTAATTTACACAGCAACGTGCTGTTTTGGGTGGGAGCTCACACTGCAGTGGTTACTTCTGGGAAATGGGTTGTGTTCTCGGCATGAAGCTTAAACCAAAACCTAAATATTTTGAACAGAGCCGTCTGTTCAAATATGCTAAAAGGAAAATATTCTGCTGCTTCAGGGCATCCTGTTGGCAAAAGGGACTTAGATATGCAACACAAACATTTTTTAAACCATCAAAGGAGATTTCATGCACCAGTTCTAAAATCTTGTGTTTTCACTTCTCCATTGTATCTCTAAGTCATCACCTTTTAAGGTGTCTAACAGCTTTGAAGAAGCAAAAAGATGCTTTAATAATAGCTCATTAAACTTTAAATCTTCAACAGCGAACGGTACTTGCATTAGTGACTCTTAACTGCACTTTTGTTTACATTATAGGTCAAGCAAAGACAATATAAAGCCATTACACTGTGTTTTCAGGGCAGCCACATACACGGTTCATACCAGAAACTGCTAAACACATCAAAAGACAAAAATACAGCGCCCCACTTCTCTCTGATACATTCACTAATTACGCTCAGTGCAATCGATGCATCCTGTCTTTTTGCACAAAAAACAAAAATGTCATGCAAAAACAAGTTCATCTAATGTCTACCAAATTATAAAAGAAGATTAATATCATCATGATATAATTTTTTGCACATTTTTGTTGTATTTATGAAGATTTCTGAGCAACATGGAATTAAAAATGAATAAAAGTTGCTATTCAACCTTTTGTTTAGACAGATTTCCCGTTTATGGTCTGTGCCATTGCATTGTGGTAGAAAACAGATTATTGTTTTGTAGATTACGATAAAGAAATAAAGTAATCAGTATAAAAACATCAGTATATTATCTATCCCTCAAACAGATTGGAGATTGTGGGAAATCACCTTCTCAGGCAGACTAAGATATGACATATGACACACGCTGATTATATGTTTTTGACACAATAACAAACTCTATGACTACGATCATCACTGCTTATTTACAATTTTACTGTAAAAACTTTTCTTAATCACCTCTAAAACGGACTCTGATGTCTGCATATATGTGTTGATAAAAAAAAATCATTTTCAGAGCTGCTTCTTGAATCCAGAAGCACTACTTAAAAATGCATTTCTACCAGTTGACCTCAGCATATTTGTCCACCTTACATTGGCATCCAGTACTTCTACTTTTCTCCCTCTATAATAAATCCGCTTGCAATACATGTTTTAAAGTGTCAAATCATTGAAAGGAACACTGGAGGCGGACTGAACATGTCAACCTCAGCAGAGGTGCTGTCACGGATTATCCATTAAGTGTGAGGAAAAATAGGTAGTTTGTGAAATGTACCATCTATCCTAGATTCCTGTGCGATAGCCAGTCTGACATTTATGAAGTGCTGTGGCAAACACAGTGATTGACTGAAACTTTTTAAATATACAATGCATGTAAACGGCATTTTTGCATTAGAGACTACAAGTCACACGCCATGGTACGTATATAGCAGCGCAACAAAGGTAACATAAATGTAGCTTGGCATTTATAGACTGAACAGTGCCAAGCTCCTCGTGGCACAGATGGTACAAAGATAGAGAGAAGAAGGGAGGGAGGGAAGCAATGAGAGAGGTCTGTGACACCTCTTTTTCTCTGCCCACACTAAAGCTGCCTATTATCTAATCCTTAACACCATGGATAGGGGGATTGGGATGGTCAGAGCGGCAGAGAAAGCAAGACATACAGTAGATGCCAGAAAAAGAGAGCGAGCAATCGTCATCATTGCCAGAGTGTCGTTCGGCTGATGGTAACACAAGGCATCATTGTACTGAGGGAGTGAGAGAACTGCTCTCTCTCTCTGTTTCAGCCAAGCCTGATTCGGCTCGACCAGTGTGGCCAAGTCCGAGGCTGGAAACTACTAAAGTTTAACTTGCGCCAGACCACTGAAGTGACTCATGATTACAGTGGTAGGAAAAAAGTATAGAGGATCTCTAAGTTCTTGAATTGAAGGGTTGGTGCATGCAAAATATAATTTAGTGCTTTAGAAAGGAAGCACTATGTTCAAAAATAGACACAATATGAATGCAAACATCTTAGGTGCAGATGTGTTGTACTGTATGATGTAGTATGAGTGTCAAATGGCCCAGTGAACGCGGGGAAATGTACATCGTGGAGAACAGCAGCAACAGGTTGGTCTCCTGGTTCATTTCAAATACATTGAAATAGCTCGTCTACAGACTTGCTCTTGAAAAGTCAATGAAAACTGTGAGAATTTGGAAAAGAATATATATTTATATAATATATATATATATAAGAATATATATATCTATAATGCTTTAATTATAGAGATATATTTTAAATCGTAGTTGGAAAGCCCAAAATAATATTTGATGGTGGCACATTGTCTGGTATTACACAAGCCAGAAGTTCACATCTGGATTTAATTTGTAGTACTAAATCTGAGAACCTTGCTAACAACACTGATCCCCCCTGTCTCTTCTAAGCAGCAAACTGCAATGATGCAAAACTTATTATGCTACTTTTTTACTTTAAAAGAATGGTGGGTGGTTATAGCAAAGATCGTACCCAAGAAATCGTCAGCTCAGTATTTTTCTTACTGTCCAACAAATATTTAATAACAAATACATCACACAGCAAGCACAGCAAGAAAACACATAGACTTAGGTCGATAAACTTAAACGCATGCATTTAAAGCCTCAGGCAGGAATAACAGTAATAAAGTTTACTGTTTAATAATGCTGGCACCACAACAAAAAGTATTGAGGTCATTGAATGCCAGAGGTCAGTATCCAGTATATCTGTTGCAAAGACAACAGAAGAACTGCAGAGGGGAGGGGGCTGGTTTTCTATGGGCGAACAGCAGGAAAAAAAATATCTGCAGTCTTCCCATGACATTCCAGCTGCAGCAACCAGTTTTCCCACAAGGCATGAGAAAGGGGACATCAGGCCAACACACAAACAGACATGCACACACGCACACCTGTGAAGTCTTATGCAACAGGTAAAACATTATTTGTCACAGCATTACACTGGTACAAAGTAACCAACAAAAAGATCAGGAGATTCATCTTCACACCTCACTATAGCAGCCACTCTTTACATTTTACACTTTACTTGTGACTAAATCTTAGTACAGCATATATCATTTTGTGACAAGGAACAGAAACAGTGATGCACATTAACCACGTATTTGCTCTGCTGCAGCTCAAAAAGAACTAATCCAACTTGTTCAGCAGTACTCCAGTATAATCCACTGTACATTTCTTGTCCATGATTCCAGTGATAACCCAAAGCCAAAGAGTGTCACAGACACATATCTCCCAAAGCCCCTGGACGCAAATAGAACAGAGCAGACACAAAAACAAACAGAGAGTCAGAGGGACACATTACCAACCTGCTCTTTCTGTGGACGTGCAGTCCACATGTTGCTTAGTCTGATCCACCTGGCTTTACTCAATGTTGGGCAAAACTAAAGCAACTAAGACGCCTAAGCAGACAAAGAATTGCACAGCAGCAGCAGCGGCGACAGCAGACAGCTCCTTCTAGTCTGCACTTCTGTAAGTGTGGCTGGGAAAAAAAACTAACAGTGAACTCTCTCCAACTCCTCAGGAAGGGAGGGGTCACACAAACTCTAGGCCAATCACAAAAAGAGACTCTTCCCATAGCCTTTTCTCATTGGATAAAAAATAGTGCTGGACTTGTGCTGAAGTAGGAGGAGTACACTTGGGAAATTCTTTGACACTGACTCTGCCTATTATCTCATCACTTCTCACTTTTACTCATTCTCTGTTATTTGTTTATTTTTCTTGCTTTCCATTATTTATAGCTCATCTCTCTGTGTATCATTGCACATGTCACTTGGGTGTTATACTAAATATTTAAAAATAAGAAGAAAAAAAAAGAAAAATAGTTAGGCATTTGATTTGGCTGTGTCTTCACTTAAACTTGGTGTATAAATACAACTTATACTCCGTATGTTTTGCCTTCAAACTAAAAGGAAAGCGATCTCTTCTTCCATCTAGTGGAATAATTGATGTACTGCACCTCTGTGCAGGCCGAGTAAAGCCAGTAGTTCTCGAGAGTGTATATTATGGGTTTGATAGGGACTTTAACCTGAAATCGACCACACCCTGGAAACACTTTCTCGGTTAACATTGCAGATAAAAATGTAACCACAAACCTTTACCACATTTACCACGTGCACTTGACACATGAAGGATGCTAAATGTGCTTCATTTTCAAATAAAAATAGATGAGAACTGTCTTTTTCTAAATAAATAACACACATTTTCAACTCTACTAAAAAGAAACGCATCTGAGAAATTAAATCGATCCCGACACTAAAATAAAAACATGACATAACAGGTAATACAACCAGTTTTGCTGTTAACTCGTGTTGTCTTAGAAACAATCCAATTTTGTCCATGTAAATAGTGAGTCAGTCTGTTATTTGGCATTACTTCAGTTGTTATGGGCACACCAAACCACGACGTTTGACTGTGCAGTACAAATGTCTAAAGTTGTGCTTTAGACCATTGTACAAATACGCACTTGCATGTGTAAACACACGCATCCAATGGTCTGTACACACATCTATATCAAATGATGACAGATACATACCGGAAACCTTCAAAGCACGGCTGTCCCGAAAGCTAACGACAGCAAGATCAGTCTTTCTCAAGTCATTTCTAACTAACCGGCTTCGTCTCCTCGCTTAAACACACACACATCATAATTCAGTGGTCATAAACGGTGTCAGCTGGTAAGCACTGAGCAAAGGGCAGAGAGATAACACCAATTGAAACATGAGAATCTCATCCGTGCAGGAAAAACAGAACTATGCTGCCAGTCAAAGGTGTGATTTTTGCTATTTTATTTTTGTTTTTGCTTAAGACAAAAGGAAAATAATCTGATATATCTTAATTATATGTCATTAAAAATGGTGATAAGCCTCTCACTCTTATCGAGGCAATCCTAACCTACCCTAGAGTAATTATGTAATTAGTTTAGACCAACCAGTTCAGTGGGGCCGGGGCCGGAAAAACTGCATTGTGGTGATTGGTCTGCCTTCCATCCACCTTTTTGGGCGTTTGCACACATACATTCACTCACTGCATTTCTTATACTGCTGACTTACACTCTCCATTGTTAGTTAGTAGAGCAGAGATGCCAGAACGTGCCCAGAAATTATGGTGAAGGCTAAGTTATGTTGTTGGGCTTTTTGTGACAAGCCCCACAAGTTTGGAGGTCATTTTGGTTCCAATAGGCAACTTATACAAATGTGATTTGGCAACTTGAAGTCCATTTTGGGTTGATCTACAACCCAAAATTCTAAGTTACTTCTGTAAATAAAGACAGAATGCAATGGTTTGCAAATTACTTGTTTCCTATATTTAACTGAATATAGTAAACTGAGAAATATTATTTATCTATCCATCTATTTTCTTAACCATTTAAGAAGTAGCAATTAAGTATAAGCTTTAAATTGTTTTTGCAAAGTAGGTTTGTAGGTGAGATTGTTGTAAAGTAACACATGTTTATTCAAATTCATGTATTCTTAGATTCTGAACATTTCAGTGAAGAAATAGATGTTATTTCGTTGTGGGAAATGGTATAATGTACATTGTTGTCCAAACTAGAGAATGTTTATACAGCACTGAACATATCAGGGGGTAAATTTTTAATGGCAATCTGAAAATGCACAAGATCGTTATCAATTATTCTGTTAGTGTTACCTGCGTTTTTGTTTTGTTTATTGTATTTTAATATAAGGCAGAATGGCCAGTTATCGTGCCAGTTCTTAGGGCAACATATAATATATTGTGAAAGTTAAATAGGTAATGGGCAACCAGAAAAGAAAGTGTCTTTTTCTGCTTTGTGCAAAGGGGTCATTCATTATAATCCATATTTCTAGGGCGCATGACAATTTGGCTACGTTCACACTGCAGGTGTTAATGCTCAATTCCGATTTTTTGATCAAATCCGATTTTTGTGTCTGCTTGTTCACACTACAAATAAAATGCGACAGCAAACGCGCTCTAGTGTGAACGCTCAAAGCGGCTCGCATGCGCAAAAGAAGACGTCACACACAACACGCTCTGTACACCCAGAGCAAACCATATTGTTTGACTGATGGGCCTTAATATAAAGACTTCGGACTTTAGAATTAAACTAATCAGATTATACAGTACATAAAATATACGTGAAAGTAAAATGTTCACGTTTCCCCAACGTTGTCTTCCCAACAGTTTCACTAACATCTACACTTATTGGCCAGGAAGCGTTCGCGATGTCTTCTCCAGAACTGATAATTGGCGTCTGTCTTGTGTCAGTGACGTAAAAGACGGATTTAATGCGACATGACCGTTCAAACAACAGTCGCTTTCTAAAACATCGGATATGTATCGGAATCAGTACCACATACGAAAGTGACCCAGATCGGATTTGAAAATATCGAATTTGTGCCGTTCACACTGTCATACCATGATCGGATATGGGTCGCATAGGGTCCAAAAAATCGGATTTGATGCGCTTTCGCCTGCAGTGTGAACGTAGACCTCAGCAGCAGCTGCTTCCAGGCCCTTGGTTGATGAGCTAAGAGGTGGAAAACGGGCGGAGAAAGCCTATGTGAAGACTTGAAAATTGGATCACACGACAACTCTGGATCATGGGTGGGAAATGGAATTTATTATGTTAGTTTCAGTTAGGTTTTGGCGCGTTCTAACCCTTTTTGTGTCTTTGTGGGCTGATCAGCCACTTTTTAAGTTTCCCTTTTGTCTCATTTAGGTAGGTTAGTGTTTGTTGCCAGCTTTTGAGTAGAGTTCTGTTACTTTGACCTCTTTTATGGGCTCAATATTTATTGTATTTTTATTTATTTTATTTTATTTTTTGTATAATTTAACCAAGTTTGTTTTATGGACTTTAACCCTTGCCTGACTTTCCTTGTCTTCTTGGTCCATCACATCATAAAACAGAGAGAGACGACTTATTCTCCAAATGCTAATGAGGAATACTCTTTCTCATTGGCTGGTGGTAAACACAAAAGGCATAATTGCTTAAAATGCTGAAACCGCTACCAATCACTGCAACAGTACCGGTAGGTGGTGTTGCAGCATCACACTCAGAGCAGACCCCCACAACACAACCACTTCACTTGGGTAAGATGTTTTGCGCACCGGGAATCATGATCCACACACTGGATATGCACCATAACTACAGGAGCAGAACAGAAGTCTGGTGTTAAGGTGGATTTTTTTCATCGGTCTTGACTGATATTTCTTCTTTAACCATTTGGACTCTTAGATTTTTTATTCCATTGACAATGCATCGTTCTTTCGTGGTGTTTGTGAGTTTTATTAAACTGTCTCCCTTCCGTCAGACAGTGATTGTTTTCACGCTAGTTGTTATTTGCCCGTTTGTGTTTGGCTGAGTTTGAGCGCCACTGTCATTTGCAGGACAGATGTTTTTTTGCTGCTGCCGCATCATTATGACCCTGAGTCTGACTCACCATCACATGCTGCCAGATGCAACTCGTCAACCGATCCAATATTTTGCTTTTTATTTTGTGCAAACGCGGGGACTTGCTGCCGCTGATGGGGACTCTTTGGGGCTTCTTAGCGCATGAAGGACCTCAGGCTTCTGGTGGGTTTCACAAATATTTTTTTTAAAGATGGAGAAGATAAGATGCGCTTAAATGTTAGATTTTTAAATACTAGATCTGTTTTTATTTTCTGTCATATCCGTTTTTATTGGAGTATACATCCCCAAAAATTTCGGCTGGCGATTTATAGCTTGCGAATATCCGGATGTAATGCATTTTGTAACCATCACTCCTACTCTTCAGGTACTTTTGGAACACTTTAGTGTGCGTTATGAAGATGGGGTGGATAATTCGGATCGATCTGAGATGGCCTCATATTTCTGTTATAGTCTGTTCAACACCGTCTATGTCGTGTTTGATCTTCAAAGTAAAGAAGTGTTAGGCTACACAGGATTGCTTGCACCACTAAGGATATTACTTGTGTTCACGCCTGATCTCCTCCGTTACACGTTTTTCTTAACTCCGGAAATCAAACAATGAATAACGCAGGTGAGTGCGGCATCGAGGGGCATGAGGAGTCCCAGATCCAGGGTGACATCAGCAGTCAGGGTCAGGTGCGGCCGGGAGAATAACCCAGAGGCAACAATGCCCTCCTGGCCCAGCCAACTGGAGTGCCTCCACCATAACTGCACCTGGGAGGAGACCAACAATACCATAAGCAAAGCTGACCCTTCCCCGCCCCCTCTCAATTATTATTCAATTCCTCTCCTAACGGCCATCACCGTCGCCTGCACACTGCTGTTTCTGATAGGGGTGGCCGGGAATGTTATGACCATTTTGGTGGTCAGCAAGTACCGGGACATGCGCACGACCACCAATCTGTACCTGTGCAGCATGGCGGTATCCGATCTACTCATTTTCCTTTGCATGCCACTTGACCTCTACCGCATGTGGAGATACAGGCCCTGGCGCTTTGGAGACGCGCTCTGCAAACTCTTTCAGTTTGTGTCAGAATCAAGCACTTACTCCACCATCCTCAGCATCACCGCCCTGTCAGTAGAGCGCTACCTGGCGATCTGTTTCCCATTGCGCGCCAAGGCTCTGGTAACCAAAAGGCGCGTAAGAGCCTTGATTTGTCTGTTATGGACAGTGTCCCTTTTGAGCGCAGGCCCTGTGTTTGTCATGGTGGGAGTAGAGCAGGACACCATGGGGCCACTAAACTTCAGTTCGTGGATGAATGAGTCTAACTTATTCCTGGAGGCTGAGGACACCCGAGAGTGTAAGATGACGCACTATGCTGTGCAATCCGGTCTGATGGGGGCCATGGTGTGGCTGAGCTCCGTTTTCTTCTTCATGCCCGTGTTCTGTCTGACAGTGCTCTACGGCCTGATAGGCCGTCGGCTGTGGCAAAGGCACCGGGAGACGAACATGAGCAACCGCGTGTCTCACAGGGATAAGAGCAACAGGCAGACCATAAAGATGCTGGGTAAGTTTCCAGAACGCGCAAATTATGCAAAAATTCTAAAGTTCTTACATGATTCGAGTTTGAGTTGTCGACACATGAAAGACACCTTAGGGCTTTAAACTGTGTTCATATTAAAGTGATATCAGTTCAAATGTCCAAATAAAGATATATATGTTTAGGTAGAAAATGTTAATCAGCATCTCCTTTGACTAACCCCTGCTCCTTTTTATGTTTTTTTTTTCCAAAAGTGGTTGTTGTGCTGGCCTTTGTCCTGTGTTGGTTGCCTTTCCATGTGGGTCGCTACTTGCAGTTCCGCTCTCTGGATGCTCCTTCCCCGTTGCTGTCGTTGTTATCCGAGTACTGTAGCTTGGTGTCAGTGGTTCTCTTTTACTTGAGTGCTGCCATCAATCCCATCCTCTATAACACCATGTCGTGGAAATACCGGGGTGCAGCGGCGCGCCTCTTCGGCCTGACCGACAGCCTGCCGCCACGGGGTCGCACAGCGAGCACTGTGAAGGGAGATGGCTCAAACGGCTGGACAGAGTCTACAATCAGCTTTTGAATGCATGGCCTAAATGGCTGGCGTAATGAATAAAGCTATTAGTCGTGGATCTACATTACTCACGTAAAGGCCCTAATTTCTGTCAGGGCGATGCAAAATTGTGGTGAGCACTTGCCTTTATTTGACTGGAATCAAAAAGGATGATTAAAAAAGCACGAGCCATAAACGCTCCATATGCATAAAACGCTTTCTTTTAAATACAATTTGCTCAGTTACTTGTCTTGTTCGGTTATTTCAGCAAGTGCCACACACTATTCATAGAAAACAATTGAAAAGCAAAACTGGTGAAGTGCAAAAGTCACTGGCCTGAAATGCTTACAGGATATCAATCAAAAACAGACACGCACGCCTGTGTGCTCACGTATAAATGTCACGCACATCTACAAATGCCTTATACTGCATTTATATTCTGGATGACAAAGAAAGCACTGTAGAATTTGCGGCACAGCTCTGTACTCATTAAGACAGAGGCAGAGGTGCAGTGTGTATGTGCATGTGTGTGGAAGAGATTTTTGCATGTGCTATGCAGGCCAAGTGTCATGCTTTTGGGTATGCTTTTAGTCACGTTACATGAAGATGTCGTGGGTTACTGTTATAAGTTGTCAAAATTCCCAGTGGGCACTTTTATATTCAAATCAATGCTGTGTTTGGGATCAATGGGGTGAGTCAACAGTCCCTGTGAGTATTCTTGTGAATCTTTGTGGTGCACAGCCTTTGCTTTTTTTTGTGATTGTGAGACAATTTATATTTCCAAAATATGTATCAGTCTCTGATCTTGTTGAATGTATTTCACTGTTAAATGATCAGCACTGTTTAATCTGTAGGACCATCAGAAATGTGTATTAGGGGGTGTGGGGGGGTCCTATAAGGTAGCAACGCAAAAGGTTTTTACAGGTCTTATGACTCTGCAAGTTTAGGTCTGGTGCATACACAAAGAAAGCTGCCTGTTAATGTATAAATAAACATGTTAGCAGTCACTTTCTGGGCCATGTGAACTGTGCACCATTTTCCAGCAGTGTTATCCACATGTTTTCAGTCACCAGCTATAGTTACATATGTTGCACTGATTAAGCATACAATGCTATTTTTTGCTGTGGCTGTAAACACAAAACGTTATTATAAATTTGTCTAATTTACCAATAGCAATCATGCTTTTTGCAGCCATATTTATGGCAACAAAAACATTCATTTTCACTAGTCCTGCTTCTATACAAGTAGCTTCCACTGTAAGCTAGCCCAAGGCTTCACACTTATCTTTAGGAGACATGGTTTTCCACTGACAAACGAGAGAAGTGAGTTCTCACACGATGTAAACTGTATAATATGTGTCTTCTTTTTCTCATTTAACAATTTACTAAAGCCTGGAAGATGAAAAGTCTTCATGGGTGATTAAACAGCAGATCATGGCATGTAAAGTGATTTTAAATGTTTTCCAGTCTGATGAAGTGCTACAACAATGTATAAGAAAGTTTTAAAATAGATTTTCCTTTGAGCTTGTGTAAGATAACACAACAGGTGGAAATGTAAAAGTGGTACATTTTGTAAAGTGATTTGTAAAGAGCCTTGTCGAAAAGATCTTTGCTATAATTTGTATATAGATGCTTTGTAATGCAGTACACTCAGGTGGTTTACGCAGTCCAAATCACCACAGCAGCTTCCTTGATTTAAAACATGGCCTCATGACTTTGAAGAATGTATCTGTTAAATGAATGTTTATGACCATATACTGATAACATGACATGCTTTTATCAATCCATACTTATTAACAGTCAAAATTTATTGCTTTTTTTTTATTTTATTAATCTATGTGACTATCTTCACTTAGTTAATGTGTATGTCTATGATAATGTCTTGTAAAAGAAACAAAAAGTTTCCTCCTCTTTTGTACACAGTATTCATATTCTTTGTGTAACCGACTCGACAGTCAGAAAGTTGCCCTCAGCAGATATGAGATGCAAACTGCAATCAGGGTTATTAAACCAACAAACACCAGTAAACACCTTCTCAGTCACATTAAAAAATAACAAAAGATAACAATAGGGTATGCAGTCATTTCTCCATGTGGCCCAGCAGTACCCCACTATATAATGTTGGCCTCAAAGGGGTTTAACACTGGCCGAAGGGACACTGCAATGTGCCTCTCCCATCTCAGCTGACAGGATTTTCTTGGTGCCACCAGGCTCCATTCTATCACATTAGATAGCTTATAAGACAGCAGGTGCTGCCAATATGAAGCAGACCTCAAAAGAGCACTCATTCATCACTAAATTCCCCTCAGGTACTTGATCAAAACACTTACAGGGGAGTCAGCAAAAGCCTTTGAGTGCAAAAATGTTCAGCAGATTGAAAATTAGAATGACTATGAAAGGTAATGAAGGATTCACAGGGAATTAAAGCTCAAAGTTGAGTTGGTAACTCACAGGAGAAGTGGGTGGATGAAAGGTGGAGAGAAGAAGAGATCTGAAACACAAAAGTCCACATGAAATACCTCAGTGGAAATGGACAATAAAACACAAGGTGAAAGAGAAGAGGCTCAAACAGTGAATCAGAAATCACAAGAGCTTGTTTAAATGAAGGTTGTGAGTGTGGATAAATGAACATTACACAATTAGGATGAGAGTGGAATTAAATAAGTATTTTTAAAAATGCAGCACCTTTTTTTTATCATTTTGATACCAGTTCAGACAAGCTAATGTTTGCTGGTATACCAACACACTGACTGTTTACAAGTACACTCACAGGGGTGGACCAAAAATGAAGTCATCTGCAAATGGGATAGTGCAGATGGTTCAGACCAGGACAAACGCAGCTATATTTTTTCATCAGTCTCCTGATGATGACGACAAAAAGAATCCTCCAAGAAGCTTTCGTTCAAATAAGATTAGGCATCTGTGTCCACACTAGTGGCACCTAAAGTTATTGTCAATCTCCTTCATCCTGGTTGGGACAAGCACCCTGTGTCTGTGCTAAATTTTACATTTAATTCGATAGTCAAGTGAAAACATTAAAGGCATCATTATAAACATCAGTCTGTACAAAAGAACCCCAGCCTGCAGTTTTTTGTTAATACAAAAACAATTGCTTAAAAATTTAAGTCTAAATAGTTCAGTATAGACTTTTGAACATGAAATGAATATGAAATGTTGATTTTCCCCATGAGGAATACGTACATAACCCTATCAGTGTATTAGCAGTCTGGACTGTTAATTATTAAGCTATCAATTTTGACCCAAACATTTGAAAGCCACAAAGTGACACTTTTTGTTTTGTTTCTCGGGAATCTTTGGAAAAAGGTTCCTGCATTAAAAATGTGAAAACTGGAACACCCGACAGTGAAATCCTACCACTTCCAGTCACTAGACTTATACCATATTAACCTATAGAATGGTATTGTTCAACAAAAGCTACTGCAGTGCACTTAAAAAAAGGATTTGTAGTTTGACTAGGAAAATAAATGTTTGATTTTCTTTCATAAATGTAATCTATGGTCTTTTTGTTAAGACAAAAAGACTAATGTTCCTCTGATGCCCTTGGATTGCCTGTGATTGAGGAATATTGACCTTGCAGTGCTGCAGTTTCTGTCCGGCTGCTTTCAGGGCCAGCAGGGCATAAAGTCTGTGATTTAGTCTTGTCACAGCTTTCTGGTTAAACAGTATTAAGGCCACCAGAGAGTAAATCTCAACATGACAAACCTTCACAGACACACATTTACACTCACCTCAAATCCTTGAACCCTAAGTGACAAATTAAAGGCAAAAACTATTATATTAATGATTTGCGGTGAAATTTCAAATGAATTACAGTGCTCGTAAGATGAGCTCTCCAGCTGAGTAATTCTAATTTAAACCCTAATATTATAAATATTGATTATCAGTCCTCTATGTTTACAACAGTACACAAAGATGATGCAGATGAAATGACAATAATGACCCTCTTATTAAATCTGAAAGATACAAATCAATACTGCCACAGAGAATGTCAGAAGTGTGTTTATACTTGTTTCTCCACCCTATATTGATGTATTCAGCTGGTTTGGGAAGTCCTATCCAAAAAAAGAACAAACCAACAAACTGCAGAGCATCATTGTGTTGAAGCGTAATGTTGATATTCAATAAACAGTGCAATTAAAGACAGAAAAAAATTAAAACATTTATTGGGCATAAATATATTATATATACGCTACCGATACAGTTACGTCTTACATACATAGGGTAGTATTTGCAAAAATCTATACATTAAAATTGATATGGCAGTTTCTTTTATATAATGCATATGAAATTGTCTAACATTTACAATACAAGAAGAAATGCATGAATTTCTTTTTTTCCTCAATTCGTAGACCATGACAACGTTGGAATGTTTATTTTTTAATTGTGAGGTAAAAATATGTTTCTGTTTTTGTCTTACTTAAAAAATAGTTAAATACCTGTGAGTCTCTGTATGTTTGTCAAATCGCCAATCTCTCAGTCAAAATCTCTACATGTACAAAACATTCAAAAAAAAAAATGATCAGAAGGCACAGACGTGGGGTTGCTGGGCAAAACATTGTCTCTCACTCTTGACATACCCGCCAAATGTACAGGACCTGCAGGGTGGTGAGTAGGGAGGCTGGGGTTCTATAAAATCACCTGTATTTGAGGGGAAAAAACGCAAAAAAAACCCCCAACAATGCACATCAAGGGAGTACCCTGCCCACAAACACAGTGCCTTTTTGTTAACACTGTGCTAACCTTGGACTATTTAACACTAGCATAACTGGCCTGACAATGACCATACACCAAGCAAACCTCTGCTCTTCCACTGGGGAATTAAGGCTTAAAAGGGGGTAGTGTTGGGCAACATAACATCAGGAGTTTAAGGAAAGGACACCTCACAAGTCACCTGTCAATTACAATGCAACAGGCAGACACAAGATGAACACATCAGACAAAGGCACCATACTCCCTATAAACTTTCCTTTCTTTGTGGCTGCACTGTGCATTCTGCAGAGAGCGCCCCAGTAATGCCAATGTCACAGTGATGCCAATAACAGAATAATGCCAATAAAAGTAACAGACAGTGTTGGCAGTAGAGTTTGGAATAGAGCAAAGGATCGCGTTCCCTATCGCTCATATTTACCTCATCAAGCCTAATGCTTGGCATAAAAAAGTGCTTCAACTCTGTTAGTCATAATGAATTTACCGTCTTCTTCTATAGCTCTATAGATATCTCTGTATATCATCTCTTAGCAATGTACGGACACAAAAAAGCTCACTACTGTTATACCAGCACAAGCCTGAAAAAGGATTTATCAATATTATTATTTTCATCATCTGCCGGAAACCATCGTATGATTGTTTTTGCTTTCTTTACCTTTCAGTGTGAAATCAGGTTGTGTAAAAATTAAAAAACGGGAAAAAAACTCCACCGAAAGGGGCTACACATTTCATAATGGCACATTTTGCTTTACAAAACAAAACAATAAAAGATAATATGAAAAGAAGAAATATCACAGATCAAGTTAATGTTTTTTTTTCCTTTAGAAAGAATAATGATAATAGTCGTAATGCTGTGTCGCTGCAGAAGAACATCTCAGAACCCTTTAGACGATTCAAAACGCAACAACTAGTGGACATAAAAAGTTTGCACTTTGGCATTAAAACAGTAAAAATAGATATCAGAAGCTTCATTATAACACTAATCAGAACAAAAGCCAAAGGCAGCAACGTTTATCCCAAAACAGATGACTTGAATTGACCATAAGACCTGGCTTGCTACATGTTTCTCTAAGCGTTTCAAGAACTGCTTGCCTGTGCACAGCCAAAACAGGAAATGTAAAAAATAAAATAAAATAAAATAAAAATACATAGGCAATTTGGTTAAATGTTTGAAACGGCAATGATAACTGCAATTCATGGACTGATGAGCTACAGGTTCCCAACAGCTGTAAGAAAAATACTTAAAGGGTTACTGAGATAAGGAATGCTGGCCTTAATCATACAATCTAACATACATCCATTAAAACAAAAGAAAAAAAAACATGCTACAAGAAAAAATTAGTATATAACTACACTTGTCTCTTAATCTTTTAACAATAAATAAATGAAGATTGCACTGTAATTGGCATGTAAAGTACTGTATGCAAATATATAGTATAAATAAAACCTAGAAAAGAACTCTACCTTTACTTTCCCACCAACTTTGGCAAAGGTTTTTTAAGCTAGTAAACCACTTTACTTACTGACACAAACAGGAGCAAGGCACAGCACAGACAGAGCACAAGATACAGCATCAAAAATGAGAGAACAAAGGGAAGGAAGAGAGAAAAAAAGAAGAAAAGAAGCTAAAATGATAAATTATCATGATGACAGCAATAGGGATGACAAGATTAGATCTCCCCTCTGTGAGGCCTTATCCCTGAGGTACATTACAGGCTGCCAATCAGAGCTAATCATTACCTCCGTCTCCCATCCAATCCCTTTTACTCCCTGCACCCCATCCGACAAACATGTCACACATTAATTACGCAGGTCAGGGTGACTTCTTTGGATTATCGGGGCATGTATTGGGTTGTACCTTGGCTTTGTTGCTTCGGGTTGGGGTTAAAAAGGGTTTTGGGGACTTGGGTGGGAGGTGAGGGGCTGTTATGTGTGTTAGAATGCCCTGTTCTGATGAGTTGTGTCCTGTCAAAGGCTTGTTTGGTTAGTGAACATTAGTTCAAGTCCTCAGAGAACATGTCCGTCTGAGGAGAGACCACAGACTTGCTACTGCTCTGATTACATATCAATAAAGCACCTTTTAATAGAGAGAGCGAGAGAGAAGAGAGGGAAAGTGAGAGTAGTGCATGGGCAGACAGATGGGATGGATCGAAAGCAAGAGAAAAGTGGCCAGAGCAAAAAGGGTAATTACAGATAATCACGGGTGGGAAATGAGAAAAGAGGAGAATAGACTTTAAATGCATCAATTGACAGGCTAGCCGGAAGGAGAAACAGCTTTAGCATTGCTCTGGCTGGCTAATTCTTAGTGGGGGCTAAAGCACAAGCTAACTCCTAATGGCTTTCCTAGTTAACACCCATACAGCTCTGAGAAGGCCGGTTAGCTGGCAGACTGTTAGCACCTCTGGGTCAGTGGAGCTACGTACATATCGCTAGTAAAGCTACAGATAAATAGGCTGGAGCAATGGTATTTGAGATGGTAGATTAAAGAAGAACTGACCAATGGCCCAAAATATGCTCAGCCCAGCCCTTTCCTTGTCTGCTGCAGCCGATCACAACCACAGCCCGGCTCCCCAAAGCCAGTTTAAGCCTCACAAACCAATACCTTCAAGGGCTCATATTCTGAACCAAGACAAGTGTTTAAGGGCTCCTTCAACTAAATGTGCAAGCTGCTGAGCTGACCTCAGAGCTGCCGTCTATGAGCACCTAGAGTCCACTATTCCCCCTTTTACACTGTACTTCAGACCTTACATTGCCATCACTTATATTACATCAATTTATAGCATCATAGTATTTGCTATAATATACATATCTATATATAGAGTTCATATATTAGATTACTGGTTTTCCATTCTTTTGTAGATATAATAAAATCAAAGGATAGCAGCATCTTAAACCATACATGGATTGCATCACTTTGGTAGCGGAAAGAGTGAATGAGTGAATGTAAAAAGCTAAGCAGATATGTGATTTACTTCTTAGGATGAAATGTCTTTCTCATTGTCATTGCATTAGTGTAATTGGATATGTGTGCAAGGTTATGCATGTAAGTCTGCACCTTTGTCTGTGCACTGGGTATTTGTCAGTCTGCATGTGAGAATGGGTGCAGATTGCGTGAAATGTCTGACAGCCTGTAGAGTTGTAACAAACTGGGTAAGTAAGAACAACTAAAGCTTTGAAGGCCTACACTGGAATATGGCTGAATGAATAAAGACTACAGCAAAGAAAATGCAAATTAAACACTGAAAAATAAACCAAAAAAGTAAGGCAATGACCATCAAGAAATATATGTTCTCTAAGTGAATATGTTTTAAAAAGATACAAAATAAAAACATGCAAGTCAGTCTGGAGAGCAACTGTTTTGCTCACAGCTATTTTAAGGCTTGATTATCAGCTTTCTTTCCCAAACGAGGTACAACTCAGACAAGGCTTCCCTCGACAGAAATCCTTAACAAATGAGACGGACAATGGTATGAAGACAACAGAGACGGAGAGGGAAAAAGTCCAAGGTGAGTGAAGGCAAAAGACAACAGGAACAAGGTGGGAAAAGCCTGAATCAAAAAATAACCAAAAAAAATCATAGATAGCGTTGAATGTACATCTCAAGTGTTTGTTTTGATTTCATTCGGTTCTTTCATAGATGTTTTTTAAAGTTTTTTTTTCTGCGATTTTGCTTTCTCTTTCTATCCTATAATTAAAAATTCCCTCACTTCATGAAGAAGTACTGTAGCAAGCAGGCCATGAGGATGGAGAAGCCTGCAAACACACACACAATCAGCGCCGCAAAGCGCTCGTCGCTCGAGATCAGGCCCGCTCCTTTGCTTGCTTCCACGGCACACTGCTCTCCTGATGATGCTGCCTCCTGGCGACGCAGCGTGAACAAAGAGGAAGGGCTCAGTGGTCCACACAGCTCCTGGCACGTATCCTGGCAACGGCGGCAGGCACCCACACGGAAACGGTAGTCTGTGTTGCTCTGGAGACCGGAGATTTGAAACACACCCTCCTCTCCCTTGAAAACCTTTGAAGGCAGGAAAGAGGTGAAAAAAGTTTTACAGCTGACTTGGATAAGAAAGACATTTTAAGAAAGAAATAAGATAAGCGCAAAGGACGCAGATTTTCATCCAACTAAAAAGCATAACATGCTCCTGAGTGAAATCATTTTAGCTAGAAAACAGACATGCATGCTCACGTAAACTCATATTTTATTCAAAGAACACAGAAAAACAAAACAAATTAGATGTTTAAACTGTGAAAATTTTAAGAAATTTGGAATTTAATGGTAGCAACATTTAATCCTCTTTTACCAACTTAGTAGATTTGTTGCTCAATTTTTGGGAGAGGAATGTTCTTCCTATCATTCTTATTTGATGGGTTTCTAGGTGTGCAACAGTCCTCATTAAGGTCTTCTTTGGTGTATTTTGTTTCTCATGATGTGCCAGACGTTTTCAGCTGGTGAAAGGTCTGGTGAAGAGGCAGGCCAGTTCAGCACCCGGACTCTTCTACAAGAAGCTGTCCAGGAGACATCTTTTTAATGACCACCCTTAAAAAGATGTCTCCTGGATGGGAGCATATGTTGCTCTAAAACCTATATATACACCTTTCAGCATTAATGTTGTCTTTCCAGATGAGCAAAGTGCCAGTTTCCCTAGGCATTATTGGGCTCCCATACCCTCAGGCATACAGGATTTTGAACTAAGCGCTGATAACAAGCCAAATGGTCCCTCGCTTCTGTAGTGTGGAGGACGTATCATAGTATCATTCAAGTTTCCTGAAAAGAATTTCAAATTTGTCCTCCCACAGAACAGTTTTCTACTTTCATGTTAACAACATTTTTACATTTTGCTTTTTCTTTGCACGATAGAGTTTTAATCTGCATTGGAACTGTGTTCACAATGATTTCTGGAAGAGTTCCTGAGTCCTTACAGTGTAATTGATGTTACTGCAGTGCTGCTTGAGAGCCGAAAGATCACAGGCGAGGATCACACCGAGATTCTCCAGATTCTCAGAATCATTTCAAGATATTATGTACTGTAGATGATTGGATACTAAAAGTTTTCACCATTTTATATTGAAGAACATTATTATGAAACTGTTCCACGATTTGATGATGCGTTTTTTTTGTTTTGTTTTTTTTGGGGGGGAGGGGGTGTATTCGCAGACTGGTGAATTCTCCTTCTAGCTTTGCTTCTGAGAAACTCTGCCCCTCTAAGATGTCATGTTACTGACATTTTGCCAATAAACCTAACTAGTTGCAAAATGTTCCTCCGGCTGTTTCTTTTTAGCACCACTTAGTTTTTTCGGTCTTTTGTTATCTCCACCCAACTCTTTTGAGACCTGTTGCTGCCGTCAACTTCAAAATGAACTAATATTTTTTGATGAAATAGTAAAATGTCTCCGTTTAAAATTTCATGTCTCCTATGTTCTATTGTGATTAAAAAACATGTTTAAGACATTTAAATGACCGCCTTGTGTTTTTCTTTGCATTTTACAGGGTAGAGTTTCTTTGGAATTGAACTTGTAGAAAGGTAAGTGGTGTTTGTGTCAAAGGAGAATGTGTGTAGACAAAAAACACCATTTAATTTTTAGTGCTGCAGTAGAAGAAATGGTTTGATAAAGGTGCACTGAACTTTAGCTGTTAGACTCTCAAACTGACGAGAGGTAAATATAACTGAGTGCATTTACTGGTCTTCTCATAAAGAAATAAAAAAACCCAACAAAAATAAGGAAAAACAACCCCCCCAAAAAAGAACACAAAATGTTAAAAGCAGCATCTGATAACATATGTCTGCACAGGTTTTATCTACTTATGAGAGTGCAGTTCTTCCCACCAACCATTCTGTAATTCAATAACAGAAGTTGAAATGGCCCTGAAGACAAATAACTTTTTGTCTACCTGCCTGCCCACCGCTGCAGCTGTGAGCAATCAAATCCTATATTTCCAGGTGCAGCAGACTCTTCCTGAGATACTTCTGTTTTGTAATTTTCATTAAAAGTATTTAATACCTCTCAGCAGGGGGGATGTATATGAGGGAAGTGTTCACACATGGGTATTTTACTCTTCTATCAAATGTCAAAAGAAAATTGAATTAATTAATTCCAGCAGCTTCCTAGTGTTTAGATGAACTGGACAGCTCTCATGTAAGACCCGTTTACATGTGTGTGTTACAAACCTGTTTGTATTCTGACTCACGTCCCACCAGCACCTGGAGCACATAGCTCACAGGGTCCCCCCTCATTGGTGGAATAGTTTCCCATGTTATCTCACACATGTTCCCCTCCAGCTGGTGCACTCTGGGAGCTGTTGGAATTAATAATAACAAATCATTATCTCATATACATGACTGCATATCGTTAAAAGACGCTTGCAAACAGATGAAGAGTATAATTAGAACACCATCTCTTGTGAAGTCAAGAAATGGTGTTTATCATTTTACAACATTTAAAATGTTGTAAATGGCCTGCATTTGTATAGCGCTTTTCTAGTCCCTAAGGACCCCAAAGCGCTTCACACTACATTCAGTCATTCACCCATTCACACACTGGCGATGGCAAGCTACATTGTAGCCACAGCTGCCCTGGGACGCACTGACAGAGGTTGTAAACAGTAAAGTGTAGATAAACTCACAGTTCAGTGATTTGCCAAACACTTAAAGCCTATATTTAACTGAAAACATTAAGAAGATAACTTATCCAGAGCTAAAACTTGATTCAGCATATAGAAAAAGTGGTATAAAACTGGGTATAAAAAGAGCATACCCAAGAAGGTTCATTCTTCCGTGAAACAGTGCAGCAAAACACTTATGATTGAAGAACAACATTTTTCAATATGGAACTGCAACGACTTTGGGGATATTATAATGTATAATAGAAAAAATACATCATATAAATGTAAGGCTTATCTTAGGGCCAATGTTCATTTAGGATGAACTAAAACAAAGCAGAAGAAACAACTGAAATCTATCAATCAAAAATAGGAAACTGAGAAACATATATATGAATATAAATAGTGAACATCAGCTACAACAAAGTGAGTCATGAAATTCATTTTGTTTTTCAGTTGTAACATTTGTTATGCACTGCAATCAAATCCTTGGGGATTAATGTCATTTTACACTGTAAATTACAATGTTAACAACAACGATGTCATTTTGACTGCAATAAACTGCTGCATTAAATACAAAACACATTTTACTAACTGCTTTGATAACCAAGTATCTATATGTTGATTCATCTCAACATCACCTGCTCTTTATAGTTTCAAATGAATGCCTGACCCTTTTAGATGGCGTACACTGCTATGAGCTTTACAGAAGCTATTCGGTCCCTCGAGTGGGTTTATGGATATATCAATGCTATGCGGCACAGCTACCATCATACTTTGTAGATATATCCAGAGAGGTTACCCCTTACTGCAATTATTGGAGCTGTAATAAGCCACCCCCTCTCTTACAGTAACAATCAGATGCTGGAGGCAATAATCAGGCAGGCGACAGTAAAATTCATCACTAAAAGCCAAAAACAGATGCATTTGTTGCATGCGTAAAGCTTGATTTAATCCACGTAGAAGTGGCAAACATTACTGTATGCATGGATACTCGTGCACTGGTGTGTTTGCGTTGCTCTGCCATCATATGTGAAATTGAGCTGACACTGGTGGACTGGTAGGACATCTTCACATGATCTGACCCCTGAAGATATTTAAAGTTAGATTTACCTAAATAGAGGACTGTGCGTTTTAATATGTCTGATAATTCCCCACTAATATCCCTACGGCACAACTGTACGATCTGAAAAGGCAGCTGGTGTATAGCTAGTGATGAAGACAGGACTTCTTTGTGTGAAATGTGTTTGTGCACAAAGACATTTTTTCGGTTTACCTTTCAGGGCAGGGGGTATAGACTTGGTGGTGCAGAACGTATGCGTGTCAGAAAAAGGACCCTCCCCAGCATCACTGATGGCCTGTATTCTGAAGCTGTAGCTGCTGGACTCGGTCAATCGCTGAACCTTGTAGGTGTGGCTGGGACCACGGTAGATTGTCACAAACCTAAACAGGGAACATAATGAAGAAGGAGAAATAAACAATAAGATGTAAATCTAAAAAAATTTTTTAAAAAGGAAGGACGGTTCAATGTGAGGGAGCACTGACAGGCCTAGGCATGAAGGATCACTCCATCAGAGATAAAGGAGAAATGGTGAAGGGAAGTGAAGGTGATGGTGTTATGAATGGGTATAAGAAGGGAAGAGTTATGATAATAGAGAAAAACATGGTTAAACATCCATCCATCTATCCATCTAATTCAAGGTTGTTGGGGGCTGGAGCCGATCCCAGCTGTCAATACGGCTGAGGCAGGTTACAGCCTGATCATGTTGCCATCTTATTGCAGAGCACGGTCAAACAAGAACAGTAAAAAGTAAGGCACAAACACTTAGATACCCACTAATCACTAACTTAGTTATAAGGACTGATAGACCATGTTTGTGACTTGATATAGTTTAACTCAGCACAGCAGGCGTCACAAGAAAAATGATGAGCAGCTCAGCGGTGAATGTGAATATTTTAACACAATTATAAGTTAACCTGAGGTAAGATTAACTTCAGAAATAAAATGTGGGGACCTTGAAAAGCAAGAGGAGCAGCAGAAGAAAAGAAAGCACCTTAAAAAAAAAGATAGAGATGATTGATGAACACGCAGGACAAACAGTGGCAGGCTATAGTCACAAATCTGATGAAAATGAGCACCAAAAGCATTCCTGGCTGGCTCGATGGACAGATTCATGGAGTGGGAGAGATAAAAGCAGGAAAAGTCTGGGAGATAAGTGAATGTGAGCCGAAGAGGGGTTATTTATCTCAGCAATCAGCTTTGCAGCAAAATAAGGTAAATGTCTAGGTGGCAAAGGAAGCCATGAAGCAGAGGAATGAGAAAAGAAAGACAAAGGGAAATGGTTAATGAACAAGAGAAGAGGCAGTAATAGAAGAGTAAAGTCGCAGGAGGATGCAAGGGAGAGAGAAGTTAAAGCAGAAGGATAGGTGATTGAGAATTAAAGGAGATGATGATAATGTTGAAGAGAGAAAAGAGAGTGCGAGACAAAGAGGAGAGGAGAGAGGTCACGGTTTAGTGGAAAGCTATAACTCCAGATGAGCTCTTTATGTAGCTGCACTACAGAAGTGATGTGTTTCTCTGGCTGATATATGATGTTATTAAACCTTGGCCTTACTGGTGGGCCATACAGTTAACACGTGCAGCGATCAACTGCATGGCTTAAAAAAAACAAACAACTAATGCATTAACTTTTCCATCATCAGGAGCTATGACCTCTTCGCAGTCGACCAGACATAAATGGTAAGATATCAAAATAATTAACATTTAGCACAGCACAAACAAACAATAAATACCCTTGCACAAAAAAATCACTAGGACATAGTTAATGAGATGAATTGCCCTGGTGCTGACCAAAAGCTGACCAATTAACTACAACATGGCAGAGCAGAGGGCAGGATGAGAGAGGTCAGAATGTAATGAAACAATCTGTTATTGTTCTACTGCAGACGTCATCGTGTAAGAAGAATAAAGCCCTTGAACTACACTGCCCTGTGTTGTCATGACATTCTTGCAACTCTCAGATTTGACACAAGGCATGTCAGTGGGTAACATGGATGAGAAGAGGGAGAAATGAATGGAGCACAGGAAACAAGTGAAAATAAAAAGCCCTGACTCAGGGAGGACAGCGCATGAGCAACAAGTCTGCAAACAGGGAGATAAGAAAAAGAAAAATTAGTCTGAGCAAGCAAGGGAAAGGAGGATGGGAAGGTACAAGGATGAGAAATAAATAATGGCAACAATAATGGGAACCGGAGAACACTTTCTTTATCATCATAAAATAGAGGAATGCTTGGGTTTACTGAAAAATAAAGGAAGGGTAAAAAATGCCAATGCAGGGGAAATAATTCCTGAAAGGAAGCACACATTCATTGTCAGAATCTCCACATTCGCAGTCACCTGTCTAACAATAAACCCCGATTAATAAACATGAATTAAATCAGAGGACAGCAAGAGACAGAGGAGGGGAGGAGTCAAGGTCAAAAACATAAGTGTAATATCAGAAATGATATTTGCACAGATTATTGCTGGCTATTCAATATGTTTGTTTACAAAGCTAAATACTTCAAGATTTCATTAGTTCCCTGCTTTCAATGTGCCCTTCCAATCTCGCTTATTATGTCAGCAGTGAAGCTTCTGGTTGCCATGGCTAACTCATACTAAAAAATAAAAACCCTTCTAATTCATTTTAACAGAGCGTGATGAGAAAGAAAAGGGGAAAGCAGAGCAGCGTAGGAGGAGTGCCCTGTAAATCTTCTACGTCCATTCTTAATTTTATATGCCTTTGCACACAAATACACAGTGTACAAGAAACTGTGATGCACCACTAACCACTTATACCACCTTTTTTTAAAAACACATTTAAAATATAGATGCCAGTGATCGCAAGGTACCCTCCCCACACACTGCTCCCCGAGAGCTGCACTGGTGGCTGCCCACTGCCTCACTGGGTGAATGGGTTAAATGCAGAAAAGTATTTTCCCTATGGGGACTAACACATACACATTCTTTCATTTAAATGAGCCACTCCTCATCCCTAAGTCTACAGCATAAACACTTGGGGAAAAAAAAGACAAATTAACCTTGAGTTTAGTTGCCAACTATGTTTAATACTCCAACTCCTATAACTTCATCGGGTGCATACAGACACATGCATAATATACCTAACTGCATCCAAGTGTGATTACAAAGAAAGAAAAATGTACATAAATATGCACAAACATTACTGTGGCAGTTAGAAAAGGATAAACAAAACTGTGAAAGCTGTTTGCATTTGGTATGGCAGAGAGCGATCGCATACCTCTATGTTTGTTTATGTGTATGTGTGTCACAGAAGCTAACAGACCACAGCCTGCCAGTTAGGGACCCATCTGTCAGTTATGGTACCCATTCCAAGGGTGTCAAGGTGCCAGCTTGATACAGCCAACCCTTAATTCAAACACTGATAAGGGCCAACCAGAAGGATAAAGGAGGGAGCTAAACAAACTGACAGTTGGGCAGACGGGCTGGTGCGATGCATTACAGATACTCTTAGCTCTAGCTACTTGCAAAAATTCCCTCCTCCTGAACTTTTTTTGCCCCCAGATGTGTATTTGACTCCCTGTCCATGATTATTTTCCATCCTCTCCTCCTCAGTCTGCTAACACTATCTTTCCATTTCTCTTTTTATCGCTGCTGTCTGACCAGTCAATTCAATGAAGGCTTGATTGTTGGGGGCTGCATCCCTGCTGTGTCCAGCTCCACTCAACATGACTACTCCCAGGTACATCTAGTTACTGCACACAGAGGAAAAGGCACAGATCCCCACAAGTACCTTTAATGTTAAATGCACACACTCCCTCGGCTCCCCTCAGCTGCTCTGGTTTTGTCCTCCTAGTATTTGTGTGTTCTTCTCAATGATGTGCATATTTTTAACCTGGGTTCTAATTTGATCAATTGACTAGTTATAGGGTGAGAAGTCCTCTGAGGGCAACATCATAGTTTCAATCCCTTGTTACACATGAGGTTCCATAGATAAATGCAGACTATCGTTCTGTCTATTGCTGTCATAGAGACAGGATTAGTAGGTTAATTCGGTGTTCCACTTTTTGTTTATAAATGGGTAAATATAAGCTTCAAGTCCAAGATTTTAATGTGTTGTTTAAATAAGCTGGACTCAGCCCATTCCCTCAAGTAAACAATGATGATGGAGCAGTATAAACTGGTCCATGTATACTCCACCTGTGGTTCTTGTCCTCCATCTGTAGTGTGTAGACCATGTCATCAGCAAGCAGAGCACGTGTGTGGCTGGTGTTTTCGCCCCACTTGAGCTTCAGGCTTTGAGGGCCAGCCGCTGAGCATTCGAGTGGGGGCGGCGGTGGCGGGAGAGGGCGTGTCCTCGCGATCAGTGGTAAACTGTTGGGACTGGAGCCAATGGCATTCACTGCCTGGATCTGCACACTAAAAATCATGGGAGAGAGCGAGAAAGAGATAGAATTTATTTGTTGAATATTGCACTGTAAAAATGTTTATTATTTTTTTATTATTTATCATCTTATATTGATTGGATTTTTGTGGAAATGCCTCTAGAGATGAGAGCCAAACAAGCCAGCATTTAAATTTTACTTGAGCATGTGTGCACTGATTTAAGATCACAAGCCAAAGTACGTGACCGTGAAAGTGCTGTACCATGCAACCTTGAATACTCTCCATGTATTTGCAGACCTATCTGTCCAATGCTGGACACTAATGTGGTATATTAGCTTTGACCTTGGATGTTTGTGGATCCTTTTGCCTGTTACCATTCTCCTACGTACTCTGCATGATAAGCCTTAAATTTGTCAGACTTCCTGGTCCACATTTTCCCTAAATGTGTACCAAGTTAGGTAACTGCTATCACTGCTACAGGGTGTTTTAGACTATTTGTGCTAAAGAGAGAACTTAAATACTACAATGTATTCCCTAAAACATAATTATAAAGATTATAAATGACAGAGAAACATCATTTTAAGCACATGCATTTGAACTCGTATGCCAAAAATATATGGACTCAACTGGACACAAAGACACACACAGCTGCTAATTAAAGAGAATTGGGAGAAATGGATTTCTGTTTTTCAAACTCCCCTGCCGCCTTTCTTCCAGGAAGCCCCCCCTCTGTTCTTCGCGGTTTTTCTGTCAGTGTCTGATCAGCTTATTAGCATCAATATCAGAGGTCCTCAGCTAGTTGGTATCCTTCTTCTGACATTTAACCACTGATTCTTTGTAACTGCAACCTTTCATTATAATTCATGCAGCTTAGGTAAACATTTTTGTGTTTGTGTCTGTGAGGTAAAGGGCAACATGTATCTATCCAGTGGATAATTAAGGATATGGATAAAAGATAATAAGAGATTGTGAACAACGTAAAGATAAGGCTTAGCTTTTGATGATAGGTGGGGCTACATTTAGATATGATGAGAGTGAACGTGAATGTTTATTTGTTAGCCCTGTGATGGACAGGCAACCTCTTCGTGTTGTACCTTAACAAACTTGCATCTTAGGCTCAGAACAGATGCAGTTTATTTATTTATTTTTAATTTATGATTTATTTTTTTTACACTGTCAAGAGAAAAAAACTAGGGGACAAGTAATTGAATAATCTTGAGACTATAATTTCACCAGTGCAAGAACCTCTGACTGGTAAATTATTTAAATCTCACCTCAATGACTCCAAGAAAATCACTAAAGTGAAAATACACATCTAATTTTAGAGGACAAATTGAACTCTCTCCTTTACTTGAAGTTAAGGTTGACATTGTTGATAATACAGAATGCACCTTCTTTGCACTGCAGCTTTACTTAATGTGTATTCTGTCATTGATGACTAGACCACAAGTATACACTTAAGGGTTTTCTTTGGGGTTTTCTTTTTACTTTAATATGGTTTTGTTATTTATTTGGGGCAAAGATGCAGGAAAGATTTTCAAATCTTGTATTTTGAAGGAAATATTTTAAACTCCATTGACAGAAAATGCAAGTCATCTTAAATCTATATAGATATTTAATTTACAAATATTTAATGTAACTATATTTAATGTTTTATAATTTAGCGTATTGTATTGTTGGCGGGAAAAAACTAAAAACGAATTTCTTTGTTTTAAAAAACAAACATATGTTTCCTTTTTCATCGGTTTAGAACAAAAACTGAAGTCTAAATACTAATACATAACAATAGTGTGTTTAACCTCCAAGCTGCAAAAAAAATTGTACAAATGTGGGTGCGCACACACACAAACAGCCACAAAAACACACAAATGTTTACTGTGGTCCTTTACAAGGCCACACAGTCAAAGAATATCTGAAGTACAATTCCTGTCGTAAATAACAACCAGAGTTATAGCTATTTGGACACACAAAAACTCCCACAGATTCTCTCAAATGCACACAAACACACGCACGGGCTCACACATGTTCTGTCTCACTGGCAGCCATTATGCAACAGAGCACAGTGACACCGGGTCAAAAACAACCTCAGAATGAAAACAATGGTGCGAGATCACCCTGCCTCTGCACATGTCACCTTACCTTGGATAACCTCTCCCTGTTTGTCTTTTTTAATTAGAATTCAAAGAACTTGCTGCACAATCATATGCATGCTCACAAACACAATTACAAGCAATCACAGACAAGCGGGATCACAACAACGCTGTGCATAAAGATGATTAAGGGGCTGTTTACTGCTACTTGAGTACATGTTTGAGATCCAAGCTCATGCAATCATCAAACATTTTACCCCTATTTAAATACAGAATGTGTATAAAAAAATAGATGTAGCCTGCTTGTCTGTATGAAAAGAAGCCAATGCAGAAGCTGTAAAACCTGCATTCTCCAAATGGCCAAAGGAGACAGATTGTGTAAAATGAGCTAATGAACCCGCTTCTTACACCCAATTTATGCTTCAGTGGGAAATTTACATCATAGCCTAAGACATAACTGTAAACCCCTCTGAACCCAATGCCGTAATCTCCAACATAACTTGATGTTGACCTCCCGACAAATCTAACTGTCCTCTATTCTCACTACTTTTCTGCTGTGATTTTTGAATTCATCAGTGATAAAATAGCAATCATCCCCCCAGTATAATAGATAATTATAGGATCACTATAACGAATTATAAATATTAGCAAATTCGTAGAAGGATATCAATGAAACTATTGGAACTGATGTGAGGGAAGGTACAAAGAAGTGGAAAAATTAGAGCGCCAAATATGTTTGCACCAGCATTTTATTTCTTTCTATGGGCTGGCACCGCATATGAAAAAATGGGACACAACCACACGGTAATTAACATGTAATGCACCACACACAAGCATAAATGCTTTGGTTTAGCTATCATTACCTGTATTCACTGTCTGGCTGCAGGCCTGTGACAAGGTGAGTTGTCCGTGAATCCACAGTGATGGTTTGGTCGTCCAGGGTGATGACGTAGGAGGTAATCTCGGCCCCGTTACAGTTTGGCTCCTCCCACTTCAGGTGGAGGCAGGTAGACGGGGAGTGGCCTGTCTCTGAGGAGGTCGGGAGATCCAGGGGGGTAAGGGATGATACCTGGTCAGGATTTGTAGCTGGGGTCTGGAAACTGCTCTGCTCACTATATGGACCAGCACCTGCCTGATTGACCGCCTGAGTGGGAGACACAGAAACACAGAGGGGGTGAGAGAGATTGAAGAGGGGGGGAAACTGCTGTGATTGATAGTGCTGAGATAGAGGATCCCGGTGATAGAACAGAGGTGAGGAGAGGGATAAAAAGAAAGGGATAAGTGAAGACTAAAACCAAGGCAGACAGATGATGGTTAACAATAAGAAGGGAAGAAGATAAATATGAAGGGATTTATTAATAAGCACAGGACAAAGAGCAAGACAACGTTAAATGGGAGGGACTGATATAGAAAACTGAATAGACAAGAAAACTAGCAGAAAGACATGAATTCAAATTAGTTTGAAAGAGCATTAATCCTTTACTTGTGCTGTCAAACACATTAATATTCAGCTCAAGTATCCACTATTAAATGCCTTTCAATCGCTCGTTGTAATAGTCACCTTCATTGCCTCTTACAGACTTCGAGAGGAGGAAGGAAGGACAAAATTGGTATTTTATATACATCTTGTCCATTCGGAAAGCTTGAACTAAAAATAAAAAATGTAGATAAATTGCTTCCTTCCATCCATTTTTGAGCCTTGTAATAGTTACATGTAAAAAGCAACATTCATGGATTAAATGTACTTAGCAAATCCAAGCAGATGAGCAGTGTTTGTTTTCTTGTAAAAATGCACTGTAGCCACTTTCCAAAAACAGCCAAGCACCATTCACGAGTAGATACCAAGGAGAAGGAATCTACAATGTGCACTTATATATAAATCCTTGACGGTTTATCTCAGCATTAAACTATCTAGATAACTCTGGGTCCAGCAAGAAAAGTTATACTTCAGTAGTTTCTCGGATTTATCCTCAGCTGTCAAATTCATTTTGCAGAGGCTAGAAAAACACATAGAAACTGATTTAACTTATCCTTACGTTGGCGTCCCCCCATTCAAAGCATTCTCATAAAACAAGTGCGTGTCAGGTTGTGCAGATTTGAAACACTGCTACAGAAGATGAACCAGTACAAGTTCATTCAGGTATAGAACGTATGGAGTCACACAGACTTCAACCAAGTCAGCGCCTCTGGTGTGATCCATTCCTGCAATCTTCTTAAGGTGTACAGATATGAACACACAGGCGTACACTTCTAGTGCACAGAGACAAAGAGAAATCACATACATGTAGAAAAGCAATTATTAGGATGGTAGGTTGACCTTGGATTGTCAACCTATTAACTATTAACCGATTATAAATAGTCCTATAGAGATGTGAGCCATAAAGCATGTTGTTATTGGATTCATAGCTTCAGAGGGTACAAGACAGAAAGGGAGTAAGGGAGAGAGTTAGACAAACAGAAGGAGAAGGAGAAAGACGGCACTTATTTATGCACCACATTGAGGGTCAGAATACAAACTGAATCAATGACCATTAATCTTTCCCTGGAGTCTGAGTGTTTGTGTTGCAGCATCTTGGTTTCATGTTTCCAGGCTGAATTTTTGTCGCGCTCACAATTCAGTTATTTCTTTTGTTTCTGGAAGTGCTTATGTTCCATAAACTAGTACGTTCTTCTTTTCTCATTGTCAGTTTAACTATGCATGGCTTCAACAAAAGTGAATGTTGTATGCCTGTCTATGTTCATCTAAATCCACTGTAGGGATATCTAGTAGTGTGTGCACTACCTGTAGCCTGCAGCAGTAATTTGTGGCAGGTGTCAAATCTGACAGTTCACACTGCGTGGCAGATCCGCAGTAGATGAGCTCCATGGGTTCATCTTCCCTCGCCCACTCCAAACGATATTCAGAGATGTCTGTACCCGAACCCTCAGGGCTCTGCAATAGAAACACAAAATCAGCTCAATGGAATTAACAGATACCTGAAAGTTAATGGATTCAGGTCTTGTTTTGCAAACCCAAAATGAAAAACAAGATTTTTTTTTTTTCCATCTAAACTTAAGTCTATTGAGGTAGGTAAGTATTTGGACCCACATTTATTGTCATTTAACCTTGGTAAATCACCACAGCAGATTTGAAATCAAATGATCAAGATCTGATTAAAGTGCAGACTAAATTCAAAGGTTTTAACAAAAGTACAGCATTAACTGTTTAGAAATTAAAGCCATTATAACCATGCATAGTCTGATAGTTATACCATGGTTGCATAGTTACTGGCCAGGTGAGGCCTGTTCCTTAATTTTCCAATGACAAATTAGGTATATAAATCAAAAGTGTGCAACCTTCATTTGGTATATTTTCAGTGGAATATGTGGAGTATGGGGACCAAAAAATGATGAATGTGACTATTAGTCTGAAAAACAAAAAAAGATACCCTTTAAAGTGATAGGAAAAAAACTTTAGGAGTGGCCAAATCAGCAAGCTGGTATATTCTTAAGAAGGAATGAGCCTGCTAAGCAACACCAAAAGGCCCAAAAGATGACTTTACTACTTTTTTTTATTTTAAACAGTAAAAGGGAGCTAGAGCTCTTTAGCAGTGTTAAAAAATGTGGCCTGTCTTTTTATATTTGCTTGTCTGTTTTTTGTTCCTTCCATACACTGTTTATTTCCTTTGATAAATGCAGCTGTGTTTTTGGTTTGCCTCACCTCCCAGTTGAGTGTTACACAGGTGTTACTGGTGAGTGTGATTATGGGAACTCCACACTGCGCAGGAGGACCCGCTGCAGTCGTCACCTCTGTAGGCTCAGAGTATGGTCCGTACTAAGGGAGACACAGATCGATTGACACAAAATAAATGAGAAAGTTGAATCATTTAGACAGTAAAAAGTTTACAAAAGCTGAAAATCAAATTCTAATCCCAAACTGAAAAGCTGTGAAATATAGACACAGTCATCTTGTTCAATAAGCAACAGTGCTGAGGTTTTGGCGCCATCTAATTCACTTTCAGGTGACCGGATAATCAAAACAATCAAATCTTATAATATTAAGTTAATTTTCTAGGGGACACTGATCCAACTACTCAGTGTCTGTGTCTACACCTACGGTTTTAAGTTGAATTTTCTGCTTGTTGCTTAATATTGGATGTGTATTAAGAGCTCCCAAGTTTGTGTGCTCAATATGCAGAGCAAATTTCAAAGCCATAAGTAAACAAATGCTATTTAATTCAATATTTCATGCTTAGCTGTTATAAAACATCCCTTCTTTTATAGGCTGACCTATTAAAGTGGCTGGATCAAGCTTCAAAAGGTTTCAGCTACGCTTTTCTGTTGTTCTTTAATAAGTTTTATGGTCTAGCCTGGTGAATTACCAGATCGTCATGGCTTTCATTTATTTATTTTCATTTTTATTATTGATCACACTCTTGCTTTGAAAAGCCAGACAGTTTCTTACCCCAGCCTCATTGGCAGCCCTCAGTCTGAAGCTATATGTTGCACCAGGAAGCAAACTAGCGACAGTGCACTGTAGCTCCGAGCCATGATACACCTCCGTTGGCTTGGCGTCTCCCTCACTCATCTCCAGACTGTACACACACTCCTCACACACTCCCTCAGGGGAGTCTAAGAAGATCAAATAAGAGAGAGCGATAAGAAGAAACATTTACAGTGAAACTAACCACAATACATGAATTGTGATGAAAATACACAATACATATGTCACGATATCTTGTTACACATAAATTCTTAATGATGTATTCAGTATTTCACAAGCTTTTTATACTGCTTACAGATTAATACACAGGGTATATTTTGAATACTTTCTAGGGGTTTTTCCCCATAAACCTGGTGCTATTCTCTGCTTGCAGAAAGACAAAAGTAATAAATAATGGTGACAGTGGGGAAAACCCTCCAATACTTTATGTTTGACCTTCAGCTCGAGCCAGTAATTGCAGCTGCAGCAGTGCCTGAATGTGAGCTGATTAGAGACATGACCAGCTGTATTAAACTGGTAAAAGAAAGAACTTCCTCAGCATGGCAGGCTGGAAGACCTTTTCCTGCCAAGAGATAACAGTACTAATCTACAATAATAGGCTGACATTAGGAGAGTTAAGTCAAATATGAGGCTAGGTTAGGCATTTAATGAGCTAAATTAGGGCTCAATTAGGCTGAAACGTGGTTGACTCGGCTTACATTAGAATTGGCCAGGGAAACATATTAAACGGCCAGAAGGTGATTTAGCTGCCTTATACGAAAATAATTCGAATATATTCTAGTAAATAAAAGTAAACAGGGTGCGTGTATGCCTGAACTCACCCCATTCTAACTGCACCTCCTTGTGTTTGGCTTTACCGACAATCCTTGGCGGCTGGCAGGGCCCTGGTGGGACACTTAATGTATGGACTGGAACACTACCAGTGCACTTAAAGAGCAAAAAATAAAAGGTACAAAAGACAATTACAGATAGGCTTAATTATTGGTGTACATGTATAATTTTAGGAAAGATTACTGAAAAGATTGTTTGACAACAACAACTATATTTTTCAGTGCAAAATATCTTTTGAAATTCCCATCATATTTAGTGAGCGGGTACTTCATGTCCCTTGGTACCTATGGAGTTGAATGAACAAAAAGTTTGTGGAGTTCCTCAGGGCTTTATTCTTGGACCTCTCCTATCAAACAGACTTTTTTTTTTTAACTTAGATTATAGAATATTGCTATTTTTGTATTATTGTTATGCAGATGACATACAACTGTACATATTAGTGTAACCTCAGACTGACAGTTTACAACACTCACTCAAAAAAATTGACTACAATTTATTATTGGACGTGCAAAAACACACAACTGAACTTAGATGGGCCTGAAACTGCCCCCATTGCCTTAAAGAAAAAAGAAACATATGTATGTATATATATGTATATCTATGTGTGTGTGTGTATTGCTGAAATTTGTGTATGCATGCATGTATGTGAATCTTACTGGGCTGTGTCCTCCGGTGGTGATACTACACACACGTAGGTGATAAACGGTCCCTGGTCTCAGTCGCTCACACACACACTGTGTTGCCGGACCACTGTACGCTACTTCCCATTGGTTTGCTGCACACACACACACACACAAAACAAGGAATTACACTAAAGCACATACACATAATCAGCTGCTGTTTTGTACGTATTTCTGCAGTTTCCAGAAACAGAATCCCACTGACAACGCTTTGTTTCTGTTCTGCTGTTGATGGATTGCGTATGCCTGTGAAATATAATACTCTCCCTGTGAAGCAGCACTATGCCGTGCAAATATAGGCCTTGTTTACATCACAGCGTAAATTTCCTAGCAGAAGTGTATTGTGTTTCTGTAATGCATAATACTATGTTATCTCTACAGACTGAATGTACCTAAAAGTGAAGTTTGAATAAACCTAATATGGCAGAGTCATTCGTTTCAATGACCACATCTTTTTAAGAAGAAAAAGGTTTTAAAAAGCCTGTCTTGATATCACAGGACAGTGTAAATACAAGCTAGATAAAATCATCCAGATGACTTTTTAGGTCGATTCTATTGACAAAAGAACAAAGGCTTTTGATATTCTCTTCTTCTGTACACTGACACTCAACAGCAATCTTTTACTATAGATTGAAAGGAACTAGACAAGATTAGGTTTCCTGTAGGGCAGGTGTGAGCAACGCTGTGTGCTTCAATATCTTAATTTGATGCTAAGAAAGACTCAATTATGGCTTCTATTTTTTTTAGGCTGGTAGTTGAGAAAAGTTAAACAGCACACGAAGAGAAAAAGGTCTGTCCTAAGATGCTGGAAAATCTTTCATGGTATGTTTGAATAGATACAGTGACAGACAGATATAACACAGGTACCTTCAGAACATCCCTCTGAGATGATCTCAAGCAGGTACGTAAGAGCTTCAGATCCCCCATTGTCCATTGGAGGATCTGTCAAAACAATTGATGAACTGATTTTAGTTTGGAATATTATTGCACATAAACAATATTCCAATTCGCAGGAGACAACATGTAGAAAATAATTGTTATTATTTTAGTTACTTTAGTTAGCTAAATTATTTTCTCTGGGACATTAATATCAATACCAAAAAAATCTATCTGTTGCAGTCTTATGTATTTTTGCAATTCTTCTGAAAGTGTGAAACACACTAACAGCAAACAGTGTCAGGATTCAGTTTGATCTGGATCAAGTCAACTTGCACACATGTAGTCTTGGCTTGGATAATGCTGAAAAGTCTGTACCAAATCAATTTTGTATGAAAGCATCTCAATGAGTATCTGTATGTATATGATATGATATATGCGCATGGATGTGTGCCTCTTTACCCCATGTGACAGTAAATCCATAGGGTGTTGCCTCTGTGACACAGGGTGCAGATGGAGGGCCCGGTTTGTCTGGATTGGTGGTGCAAACCAAAACTTCACTTGGACTGCTCTTTCCCTCCATGTTTGATGCTATGAGCTGCAGGAAGAGAGGTGGACAGAAGGGACAATTAGAGACACAGAGCACGTAACAAAGGTAAAAAGACAAAGAGTGTAGTGGGAGATCAGAAATCGAGAATAGGTTGATAGAAAGGCCTAAATTAGGCTCAGTGATTGAACAGGCGACTGCATGCTGCAAGGCCAAACTGTACTAGCCTGGGTTCAATTCCAACCCAAGGCCCTTTGCTGCACATCATCACTGCTCCCATTCTCCCTGCTTTCCTTTCTCTTTTTACTTAAATTTGTCTAATACTAGTCAGAAAAATCCAAAAAGTAGATAAAGGATGAAACGAAGGGGAAGAGAAAAAGAGGAAAGAAGAAAAGGCGAAAAGAATATAGACAGAGTGGAAAACTGAGAAAAGAGCCACAGCAAGCCAAGCAGAGACACACAAAAGAATTTCTGAAAACTTAAATCAATTGTCGTGATAAATAGGAGCCATTAGTCTCTGCCCCTTCACGTGTTGTTGTTTTGGCTTCTCTGCCTTCTTCTCTTTTCTATTATCTAATTCTGTCGCTACATCCAATAGATAATTTTGCTTTGTTACATTATGTCTACACCAGATGGATAGCACAGGGACAGCAGAAAGACTTGATTCTTTGTGTGTATTCATGTGTTTTGTGTTTTCGAAGATGCAGAGCTTTATCAAACAATGTGCATGAGGCAAGGTAGAAAAACCCAAAATAAACACAAACTCACCTGGTGAGGTACGCGCAAGAGGATTTTGATAGATTTGTACAATGTCCTCGAATTATGAACAGGCACAAAAACCACAGCTGAATGTTGTGTACTTGACAAATGGTTAGTGATTTGCAGTGTTAGACAACTCGTTAAACTATAGCCAAAATGACATATTTTGCATATTCTCTCTTAGTAAAAAAGCTTCTGATTTTCAACAAGTGGGACACAAGTGCAGAAACCAAAACACAAATGCTTACCCTGAATTTATACTGTGTACTCCTCTTCAGGCCTTGTACAGTACAGCTCAAGTTTTCTCCAGTGTACTTTGGATGAAAGTCTGTTCCCTGTGGGAGGTACAGTGTTTGATTCTCTCAGGGTGCATTAGGATCGGCATAAATTATTGAGTTTATGGATGCAATAAATGCTGACTTTTAGCTCACATTTTATTGTATATAGATATATATATGGATACAGTAGAAAGAGAGCAGAGAACCTGTGGGAACATATAGTGTGGTTTATATGTACAGTACTGTGCAAAGGTTTTAGGCAGGTGTGGAAAAATGTTGTAGAAAATGCTGTAAACAAAGAATGCTGTACATCGGGGGTCCCCAATCCCAGTCCACGAGGGCCGGTGTCCCTGCAGGTTTTAGATCTCACCCTGGGTCAACACACCTGAATCACATGATTAGTTCATTACCAGGCCTCTGGAGAACTTCAAGACATGTTGAGAAGGTAATTTATCCATTTAAATCAGCTGTGATGGCTCAAGGACACATCTAAAACCTGCAGGGATACCGGCCCTCGTGGACTGGGATCGGGGGCCCCTGCTGTACATGCTCAGAGTTTATGTCTGTATTGCATATTTGGATTTACGGCTGTGCATCAGTGGCACTTACCCTAAATCTTTTTCATGAGATTATGAATATAAGCTTCGATATTCCTTTATACTGTCTTTTTCATTTGTTATTTTCATGTGTATATCCATAACTTTCAAACTGAGATCTTTTAGTCTTCGGTTGACTGACTGCTGTAGTACAACACACCCTGATGCTGATTTATAAAACTCGTAAACTGGACACAAACTAACAAACAGACAAAAGATGTTCTAGAGTCTTTGAGGTCTATTTTTAATGTAAAGAAAAATAAAAGTTACAAATGTTTTTGTACATGGACGGTACTCACGCTGTTGTCCTCCTGGATCTCAAGTGTGTATTTGAGCTGCTCCACATTGGGACTGCCCTCAGGACGCCCCCACTCCAGGGTCACCCAGGACACCCCTGCCCTGACAAGCCGTGGTGCCAGAGGCAGAGCAGGCAGGGTGCCCATGGTGATATACACCACCTCTGAACTGAAGCCACTGCCGAAAAAGAAATTTCCATTTTAAGCTTTCCTTCAAAACGCTGAAGAAATGATTGCCATGGGTTTCAATTTCAGCTGAGATGGAGACATGAATATTTTTCAAAGTGAAAGGTGGAGAAAAATCAGCGAAAATGAAAAGGAAAAGGACACTGACAGAAGTGCATTGGTGAATAATCACAGAGGTGCGTGGAGTTGGGAGTGAAGACGTTATATGAGTTCCGAAGAGGATGTTAAACAGAGAAAAAAGGAGCGCATAGGGAGGATGGATGATTTGTAGTGGGGGGAAAAATATTCAAGTTAGAATAAAAGCAAGTAACCCAGCTTCAAATCTGCCAAACTGAAGGATGCATTAAAGCTGTTTTGAGTTCGTTCACAGAGCTAATATCTCCTCCCTCACTCTCAGTCCCCTCTATGACCTCTCTGCTCCCTTTCACCCTAATAACTGCAGGCGAGATGGTCCACGCTATGATGACAAGAGGAGGCAAGAGAAGAGTGGAAATAGAGGGAAATGGGAAAAGAGGAAGTCTATTCTTCTGTATGTAACTGATGTTACATGGAGAATAGCAGTTCGGTGCTTGCCTGCTGCCATAGTGGTATACAATGAAGAACAACAACAAAAAAACATGCAATATGCCTCCCATGACACTGTATTCATGCAGGTGTGCGTATATAAAACGTATATATACACATTCAATAACAGAACTTTACCTTCTGCCTATGTCGTTGTGTGCAGCCAACCTGAATGTGTAGTCACAGGCGGGGTAGAGTCGTGTGACCTTATGGTGCCTCTGGTTCCCAAAGTAACATTGTCTGAAAACGCTGTTCTTCTTTCCCTGCAGAGAAGACGTATACAGAAAAGACATAAAGACAAGAACGGACATTAGGATTGATAAGCTCACCTACAACAAAATGTTAAATGTGAAGAAAAAAATAGCACGACAAAGTAAAGAAGTATAAATAGAAGATGGGAAGAAAAGCCAGACATTCATTGCAAGAGCATAATTCACAGTTTTATTCCATCTTGTCTGAAGAGCCCAATGTTGACATGTGTTTAGGGACACTGGTGATAGGTGTAAGTGCTGCTTTGAGGTAAGGGTAGAGCATGACAGATGACAGACTTACCTCATCCCACTCGAGCAGGTAGTTTGTAATTTTGGATCCGTTGTCACCTGGGGGCTATGGGTGACAGTGAAATGGACCGAGGGAAGCAGAGAAGAGAGAAGAGAGAGATTGAGAGATTAGCTAAGGATAAAAGACTCTGACAATGAGACAGACAGAATACCGGCTGTGTTTTTATGATTGGCCTTATATCCTGTCTGGGTGACTGATGTTACTCTTTATGAATGACAGTGTGCAAGGATATAAAAAAATACTAAAATAACAGGTCAGAGAGGACACAGGGGTGCATTCTAACAGAGTTGTGCAACTACTTGTCGGTGCTGCACGGCTGATGCACTCAAACTATTAACGCATCGGAGTTGTAATATATTTAATTTAAAATATCATTAAATGTGTCACAATGACAAATCACTGTGATGTTTCTTGGGAGTGAAAATACTTCATGGAGGAGTATCTGGACAAGAAGATGTCAGTAGCTGTACCTTCCACTGTAGGGTGAGGCTGGTCTTGGCACGATTTGTGAGTTTTGGTGGTGACGGGACATCAGGGACCGTGGATTCTGTGGTAAACGAGCCGGCCTCTGAACACGAGCCTCGAACCAAATTGTACATTGCCGACACCCTGATACAGAAAGACAAACGAAACAAACAGTTAAAGGATGTTTTTATCCAACATTTCAGGGATTCCTGGACCCCCATACGCTGCAACACACAAGTAGTTAATATTAAAAGGATTGAGGCCTTACCGTACGTGGTAGTCTGTAGCTGGCCTGAGATCTTTCAGATGATACTCCAATTCTTCACCACTGAAACACAGACAAGACATACAAAGTCACCAGTGTCCTTTGGATGACCTTAAGGATTAAATTTGGACGCTGTATTTTTTCCCCCCAACTTCTAAGTTTCCTACCTGTATATGAGGCGATATTTCCCATCTCTTCCCTTATCTGAGAGAGATACCTCATAGGAGCAAGACACAGGTATCCCGTTACTATGCCTGTTCACCAGCCCTGCTGGGGGGGCCCAGGACAGCCGTGCAGTCCGTGCCTGAATATTGGAAACCTTCAGGACACAAAGGAATACACATAGTTATAGCCGCATTGCTAGTGAAGTCAATAACAGGTAGTTAAAAGCCACTGTACAAATGACTGTTGGATTTGCATACAATGTTACCAATAGTAGTCATTTTTAAATATTTTAAACCACAACATCTTGTGGTTTAAATGCCTGTTTGAAAAAAAGCTGAATCCATCCATCCAGGTGAATTTATGCTGTTTATATAACTCTATGTGTACATTTGCAACAGACTACTGCATTCATCATAAACGCTTTAAGTTATAGGACATCGAACATGCATCATGCATCGGCACTGAAAAAATAGACAGTGTCACAAGGAAACCTCCGAATTGTATTACTTCTCATTCTCAACTATAATAAACTTGATCAGTTTATAAGTTATCTGAGGTTTTAAGCATAGATAAATCACTACTACTGGACATCAATCAAAAATCTATTTCATGTATTTCTCAGCATCTCCATCTGTAGTTATACTAAATATCCTCTTTGTATCATCACTCAGTTGTCACAGTCTCAAGCCGCGGCGTAAACTCAAAGATGTTAAATGGGCACAGCATGCTGACCAAACTGTTTTAACTTGGAATGAGCAGTTCCTCTCTAGTAAACCATGTCTGCACGGAAGCAGCTCATTCATTCAATCACATTCCCCTCGGGGAAGGAAAAAAGCTATTACAGAGTGTGCAGCTTGGGTGAGCAGATGCTGCCCTCAGGTGGCCAGCATTAGCACAGCGTAAATTATAATTACTCTCCCTGCTGCTCAAGCCCCCCAAAAAACATTGAAAATGAGGAATGTGCTGCATATACAAGTCAGTATAGATATTATTCTAAACGTAAGCATTTCATTTTCATGTGACTCAAAGAGACCAAATAAACATACGGAAAAGTCATCACTGCTTAAGCCAGCTGTGACTGCATCGGACAGGGAAGTGATTGATGAGAGCGGTTTGAATGTGTGTGTGCGTGCAGTTGTGGGAAGAGGTATGCCAACCTGTGGTTTTTCGATTGCAGACAGCATGTCTTGAACACGCTTCCCCTCTGAATCATGATCTGAGGAGAAAGACAGACAAAAAAAGACAGTAATTATCAAGAATGACATAATAAATATTCCATCATAAAAGAGAGGCTCTGTGTATAAACTGGGGTGAGAATTCCCAAGGGCATTTTCCCCCACATGTCAGGCCATAATTACAATCTATGAAAACTGTTTCTACCTTTCTTAATGTGAGTTTGATTGCCAGTGAAAATTCTAACTTTCAAATCACATCCACATTGGCTGCATGGCTGAAAATGAGACAATGAGAACATTTTCAGCTCCCAGATGTTACCGGTACTGTCAAATGTAGTAATCGAGGGCTCATTATTACACAAGGTCGGCCAAGGTTTGCGTTTAAAAGGGGGAATTAAGGTTGAAAATGTCACCAAAAAGCATTTACATTCCCTAATCAACTGTAATGTTTTCTGTGGCATTTTCAGTCCAGCAAATAATTCAACCATCTGTGGAAAAATGAAACAAAAATAGCCCAAAATAAAATAAAAAACCCCCATCAATTCTTTAGAAATTCTGTTGCCAAATGGTGTGTGATGCAACACTTGTTTTCTTCAGTAAGTGCCTATTTCATCTCATCAAGTCGTTACACAGCTGTTGGGGAGGAGGAGAGGAAAAACCTAAATGCATTCCACAGAAAGGATTACTCATAAATTTCTGACCTATGAAACAATATGGGGATCACCAAAACAAACAAATAAATAAATAAATAAACATGACTCATATTCCACAATGGCTACTCTGCTTTGTACATAAAAACTGATGATGGTTTTCAGATTAAACAGTTCATAGAAATAATAATTCTAATCATTATGATGCACCATTTTCACATCAACTATATCTACATCTGTGAGTAATTGTTCCCAGGAAGGTCTGACATCAGTTTGGCTGTTGTTGCAGCCCAGTTTGTTGACTTTATTGCGCGACTTCTACTGAATACATGTGTATATGATGACTGTGTTTCGTGCATTCTTTAAAACGCAGTTAAGCAGATTTAGCTTGGAAGTGACATGTGATATTCATATGAAAAGTAATTCTGAAGCTTAGAATTAGACATTTCACATGTAGCTATTTTGACAATCAATTATTCATTCAATCGTTTATTAAGCAAAAATCACAAAAGCACATTTCCCATTTATTAGAACTGAGATTTTGCAGTTTTTCATCTATTACAAATCAAAGTTTCGATTTTGACCTAGAATATGAAGCTGTCTCTAACAGATAGCGGGAAACATTTTTCAATGACTTCTTTCATTTCTCAAATATAATCTGTTCAAAATAATTATAATGAGAATATTTGTAACCCACATGAAGATAAAGGCTACTTAGAAAGCATTTCAGGGTGTGAGTGGAGCTGTTGTTTTTACTGTCCCTTCTGAGTGTGTCACTGGTTCTGCACAGCCTCTTTGAAAGTGAGCAGCATAAACACATGCATATAAAAACTGGTCCACCGACACATGTAAAGGTGATTTAGTAGACGCTCGAGGTTGTTATGAGGGTGAGCGCAAGTGAATGTGTGCGCACACGTGTGGGAACTTCCCACTCCCCCACCGCTGCCGCCCACCCCCACCCCGTGTGATCCCCGAAGTTGAGGTTTTTCCTGATTGAAGGGAATCTGTTTTCTCCATTTCAGTGTGACCACTCGAGATCACACAGGATGTCTCTATGAATCTTTGCGTGAAGGTAAGCAACAGCTAGACCTGCATGAAACCAAGATTGATTGATGCTCGTGCTACAGGAGCGAGGAAACTGTCAAACATGCAAGCATGCGTGCATGCACGTGAATGGAGACCTTACACACAAGCGCAGTATATTTGTGTAAAACGCAGTTTGGGTTTCAAAGATCGATGTATATTTGGCACAAATGATGGAGTGTGCATGTGTGTGTGTGCATGTATGTCGGTTCCTCTGACGGGTTATGGAGGAGAGCGCCTTAATGTGCCTGGGGTACACTTATGAGTCATGGCAACAGTGATGTCATGGAAGCACAACCTCTACTTGCCCTCCCTGTGTGTGAGAAAAAAAGGGCAAGAGCAAAAGAGAGACTGTGTGTGTGCGTCTCAGTATTAGGTCACAGGAGATTGCTGATGGGCAGTGGGGGGGAAGTTTAAGCTACTGTTTGTACATGTGTGTGTTGGGGCTGGCAGCACGGACAGAGTTCAACAGATGCACTGCTAGACACATTAGCTCATTAGTGCTCTTTTCTCTCCTTTTTTTATACATACACTTATCTTTCCATTCTTCCATTGGGACAAAACCGAACTTTTTCTCTTTTATGGAATTACAGCACAGCTCCAGACATGAAGAGCTCCATCAAACAGGCTGACCCAGCTTATCGGATCAGCCGTTGAGTGAAAAAAAGACAGGAGTATGGCCTGCTCAGTGATTTTGCCCCACATTTACAGTACTGGTCTCATGTAACCAAGAGCATAAAGTTAAGAGGTGGTCTCAACAAATTCAACTTCTGACATAAGAAGAGAACTTATTTAATATTTCAGAAGACGTGTAATAACGTTTGAAAAACACTACTTCTTTACCTCACCACTGAGTGTTATGACTGGCGGTCGTTGGCGAGTCCATCTGGTTAAGTGTTTAATACCGAGATGAACCAGGAGATGATGCTGACAGCTGAAATCTGAAACGGAACCTCTACTCGGTGTTACTCCACACCCTCCTGTGTCCTTACTGTTCCTCTCTCTTCTGTTTTTGGCGCTGCCCACGCACCATAACTTCCTATTCTCGTCTGACCTCACATCCCGTCTGTGTCTGACCGACTGTGTTTGATTACCGAGAACAGTCAGACGGAGCACAACGGACAGCAGGAAGAAGAGGAATAAGGGAAAATGATGGGGGGAGGGGACCAGGCGACGGGCAGATTTTATAGGAAGAAAGAGAGACACTAAAAGACAGAGTGCAAAGAGAGGGGAAAGGATGGGAAAGATGAGTCTGGGTAAGAGATTAGGTATAAAAACACAAGGAAATTGAGAGACAAAGAGCAAGCCAGGGATCAACGGAGAGGAGGACAAAGGGGGGATGAAAGTGGAAAGAGGGAAAAAGGATTAGGATGATGTCAGGAAAGGATTACAGAAACTTTACTGACATCATCAGTAGGTGCAGAGCAGATGCACACCATTGATCTCAACAGCCGGATAAATAAAGTAATGACTCACTTACAAATCCAGGTTGGCTTTTCCTAAAAGTTACAAAAATACAGCAGAAGTATATAGTGTATGTACATATTTTTATTTTGTTATAACAGCGCTCTGTAGTGGTATGAGACATTCTACAGAAGCAATGATAATGTAGGTATGTTATTAAAATAACTAACTGTGATCATCGCTTGGATTTCTTTTGTTTGTTTGTTTGTTTGTTTGTTTTTGGTCCAATCTGAATATTTTTCCCCTTTATTAATAAGAATAGTAAAAAACAAAGAAACAGTTGAATCATTAATAGCATCATTTTTGCCTGTGAAGCAGACAAAAGGCATTGACAGTTTCTTCCAGATGCTAGCAATATGCCTCCTAGGGAGATTAATAACCACTCGCATACCTTCTTCTCATGGTGCAACATGCCTTTCTGGCACAACAGCAACTGCAAACTACTAGGACCGATGGAGACCTGGAGTAAATTGATGTAATAAACAGGGAACTATTTTAGCTTAAAACTTCCGTTAAGTCATAAACGTAGGAGAGAAGACAGTCATGCTAAGAAAGTGACCACCAAAATTCCCACCTGGTGGTAATGGCCTTGGTTAGTCTCATCATTTTATTCTGACTAACAAAACCTCAGATTAGTCTAAGCACTTCCCACTATATAATTTGAAGCTTCATGACTGGATGTTTCTTTCTTAAATATATTGAAGTCGACTTAAAAGCAAAGAGTAAGCTTGACTCTCTTCATTCCTGTCTTTGCGCTGTAAATTGTACCGCTTTCTCCCTCCCTGTTTACAGCATTTTCCTAAATGTTTAAATGTTACACATCCAGAGACTTCAAAATTAGTTATGTCACTTGCAAAGAGCGTTTCAGTAAAATGTGAGTCACTTTGACATTCAGGAGACTGCATTCCTCCTGCATGATGGCCTATGGCTCGTAGACACAGTCTGTCTGCACTGGGACAGAAAAAGACCTTTAAGGCCTGGAGAAAAAAAATGTGAAAAATGTGCCAACGGCCGCTCACTCAGCCCCCGCTCCACACACGTACTGGGCCACAGGGTGCGTGTGGTGTGTCGCTCAAAAGGAACAAAGTGAGCTATGATACCCATCTTTAGAAGCCTCTAATCAGAGAGAACAAAGCAAAGTGATGGACGCTCAATCTGTAGCAGGGAGAGGTGTGGAGATCAGAGAAAGACCAGAAGGGAAGGAGTGGGTTCAGAAGTGAGAGCGGAGAGGAAAGAGGCAAATAGAGGTAGAGAGGGGCATAGACCTCAGATTCCACACTATTATCATCTACTGCATAGCAAGCATTCCATCTGTTCAACAGCTGGGCTACACACACTAGCGCACAAACACACACACAAAGTGAAGAAGTTGTTGGGACATGCCTGAATTTATGGTTGTCATGGTGAAGGTTTGGTTCTCATGGCCAGAGCCGTTATGGTTTATAAAAGGGATTAGAAAAGGACAGACGGACAGAGGGACTGGTCCAGAGTAACGTGGAAAAGTTGGAGAGTAAAAAAGAAAAAGGCAGCAAATAAGGTGAGTGGAAAGTAAAGAAGCAAGAAGTATATTCAAGAATCAAATATCAAAACACAGATGAAGTGACACTTGCAAATAAGAATCTTGATTATGACTCACTTTCTCTTGTAACCTGCTTAATGGACTTCACAAAAATAAGAATAGGGTAAGGGGTCATCCTGGGGAAGAATTTGGTTACTACTGCTGGATGTCTGCATACGCAACCTAATCTCTTGGTCATTAATAACCGTTTAGAAAGAGTGCATGTAAATGATAAAGACTATGCAAAATGAAGGGTAAGCTACCAGACCATAAAAATAATATATAAAAGCTCATGTGTTGCAAATATTGGAATACAAAGGCCTTCTTATACTCTTATACTCAAAATCACATTTTTTGACTCCCTTTCCTAACCTGTTATCTCTTAATATGCATGCATGCATGCCAATGTAGACACAGAGACCTTTTCCACTGCAACCCTCTCACTAAGGAAGAAAATGAACACTTCAACTGCCAGCTGACACAAAAAAGTCTATCCACGTTTTCATACCATTTGCACATGCATGCACATGTGTTTATAAAAGAATGTACGTGCTGTGAGTGACAAAGCAACCTGGCTAAGCAGTGAGGGATTATGGGGGATGCGTTTCTCAGAACCCTGACCCCATTTGACCCTGCTCAGCCAAAAAAAAAAAAAGTTTGAGGGAGTGAGTGCAGACTGGCAGACAGCGGGAGGGAATTATACAATCCACAGATAGCAGGGCTGGTTAAAAACAGGAACAGCGACAAAAAGGCAAACAACAAAGTGGTAGATAGTTGGAGACTAATCAATGCAATGTCTCCTTTACTGCAAAGGCAAATTAAAAATAAATACCTCAATTTAAATTTAAATGCCTTAGGCTGTTGTTAAGCTGTTTTTAGTAATGACAGAAATTGTCTTTACCCACTGTGCATACTGTGCATGCATTTGATGGCACCAATAAGTACATTAATAAGCAAGGTGATAGCTGTCCATGCTCCAATATCAGTCATTTGTATAGTTTTACTTAAATCTGATGGTTTTTTGTGACTCATTTCCCAAAAGCAATTTGTGTAAACAAACTGGCAACATCCATTAAAAAAACAAAAACAACAACAACTCACTAAATCCCAGTTTATTTGTGAGTTACTGGAGGTTTCATGTGTGTGAATTTCAAAAATGAAATTTTAGGTTTTGATGAAACGTTAAAATTATCCCAAGATTCCCAAATGACCTTTTTCATGTGTTTCATGTTGGTTTGTTAAATCATGCCTCTTCTCACATATTTTTTAAAGAAGCCCTTTTAGATTTATTATTTCGTAAGACATGGTCGAAGAAATTCAAAACCTACCAAGCAAAACTACAGGTAGCCACACTGGCCTGCAGTTCCTCAACTGGCCACTTGAGGTCAAACACAAATCAATCCCCTAAGACCAGGGGTCAATCAAAGTTTACACAATTACAGACATGTCTGCTCTAACAGAGAGATGGAAGCCAACACAGGTGACTGTAATTGCCACGTGTCTTCTAACTGTGCTCATTTCAGAGCTTTTGAAAGTGTTTGTAGCGTTGGGACTTTTTGAAACAATTTTAAATGCATTTGTCTTATGAGTGGCTGCTTGTACAAACACCTACAGTCTGGTCTTCAGTTTTGGTGGGTGAGATGCAGAGTTTGTATATTATTTAGCACTTAACAGCAGGTTTCTGTGTTTAACTAGTGCTGCCAGACAGTGTGTTTGCTTGCTAACCAACCTTGCTTTCATCTTATATGGATCGCTGCTTTATACTCTGCATTTTTAGCTTTAATTATTACGTTTAAGTTTCCTGGGTAAGTGGTATAAAGGCCACCTGAGTGACATAAAATGGAAAAAAATATCTAAAGGGAAGCAGCGTCAGGTCTTTCCCTTTCCTAAAACTGACGACCAAGGACACTAAATTACTTAGCAAGTTTAAATCAACTATAATTTTGTTTTTCTAAGCAAGACTTGCACAAGTCTGGTCAGTGTAGAATGACTAGGTGCTATAGTTTATCACTTGTATCACAAGATTCATTCAACTGAATGGTGAAATATCTGGTGTACCCATTGTGACTAACAAGAATACCCTCCCCTTCTAATCCCATTAGTCCTGTTACACGATATTAGCGGGAAAGACATTCCTCTGCTGATAAAGCCATCCCACACTCGCTTTCTGTTTTCTGTACATGTCTCCTTTTGACTCTTATTTCCAACTCTCATTTTTTTTCTTGTGCATTTTCTGTTTTTATTATCTCAACTTTCACCTTCTAGTCTCTTTCTTCCACCTCTCTGGCCTCCAGGTTGCCCTACAAACATGGCCATATTTGGGTTTGTGGGAAGGGGTAGGAGTTTTTCTGTGTGTCTGTGGGAGGGTGGGGGCCTGAGATTATTGCCATGGCAACTCACAAAAACAATCCAGTAAGGAAAGGCTGGGTGTGTATTCACACAATTTCAGGCCCGCTTCTGCAATCACAGCAGGAGAAGCTGGAAGGAGCTGGATGGTTAACATACATAATTGATGAGTCACGACTGGACTCGGTCAAAGGACACACGAGCTTATAAAACCTTACAAAAAACTGCAGTACATGCCTCATTTTACCAGTACTAGTGCTATGAATTTCTCACTAATTGGCATTTTAACTTAATTAGATAGGATGGCTACTTAGTGCAGTGGTTTATATTTGTCTAACAAGAGAAAGAGTCCTGGGACTTGCATCAGGGGTAAAATTCTGCTTTATGTAAACTTAATGATTATTTTGCAAAGGACATTGCTAATACTTTGCCTTATTAACTCTCTCTACTAGTGTTTCTTGTAATAAATGTTTTAGCATTTAAATTATGCTATAATTCTAACTTCTCGTACAGTTTACTTAAAAAATAGCCATGCTTTGACTTCGCAGAGACAGTAATATCTGAAGGTCAAGTGAAAATGCTTACTTGAGTGAATTTTCCATGCAAAGTGAAGTGGCCATGATAAAGCTCAGTCGCTACTGTTGATACTTTTATAACCTGAAAAATGCATGGCGAAAGTCTGAAAAAGGAGGCCACTGTAGAACATGTAAGGAGAATATTTTTCAAGTAAATATTTTAGAAATGTTCTTCAGTTATGAAGCAAAGAAATGGTTAAACGCTGAATTACACTCATGCTTTTTTTGCTTTTAAAACGTCTTTCTTGGAACACTGTCGTGATTGGTAGCCTATAAAAATCTCTTCACATAACAGAGAAGGTGGGTTTCCATACCTCTCATACCTTAAGATAACAGACATACCTTAAGATAACAGACCACTTCCATATCTATGACTGTGAACCCTTCTTATTTTCCACACCTCATTCACAGAGACGACATAGTGGACAAAGCAGCCACTGCACACATCTGGTTTCTCCTGCTTTCACAGTGCTTAGCAGTGACGTAGAAGAAAAAGATGGAGGAGCTGAGGGAACTGGTCCATCTGTTTCTGCTGAAATCCCAGGTTTTTTTGAGTGAGAGACAGGATCTGTGGTGGTGATGATGCAGAAGCAAGATGGAGGAACAGAAGGGACGGAGCCCACATCTGTTTCTGCTCAGCAAGCAGCTCAGTTCTGAGGAACAGGGCCTGTAGAGCTGGCTTTACTAGAGAATGGACGCTCTGCTGGCCAAGTAAGCCTGCTGCCTTGCTGGCACTGGGGCAACAGCCACACACACACACACACACACACACACACACACACACACATATAAAGCAAGGGCATCAAGGGCAAAGCGTAGGCGGCTATGTGTGGTGTGTGTGTGTGTGGTATTCTGGATTGGACTTGACTTGGATGCATCGGGCCAAGGAGCAACTTTGTTGGAATGTTTGTACTCTGCTCTTTAACTTTGCGCCTCTCTGTCTTTCCATCTCTGCCTTCTCTGCGATAAAGAAAACTTTGCATCCATCTCTGTCCTCTCGCATCTGTCCTTCAAATCCAGCATTCCACCCCCTTTCTCACCGTTTGCCCCCCTATCCTCTGGAGCCTCATGGTCTGATTGTTTTACAGGAAGCTCAGTCACGGGGTGTTTGAGCATATGTGTGGTTGTGTGTTGGTGTGCAAGTGTGTTGTGTGATATATCCAGCTGACTCAGCCTGATCTCCAGCCCTGTACTGAGACCCTGGTAGACCAAACAACAAATGACACGCTGACATGCTCCTATCTGTCAAGAGTGTTATGGTTGTTTGAGTTGTACAGTATGTGGCACATGAAACTATGAATCCCATAAGCTGAGATGTTGATCTCACTTCCCTTTTCATCCTGTGGCTGATTTTAGCTAATTCCCTCTAGTGTGTGCGCGCGCACGTGTGTGTGTACTGTAAGCTGTGCAATCTCCCTTTTGTTGCAGTGCAATAAGATGTTTGGTTTTGGTTTGCATTTGCAGATGTCAACTTGCATGTGTACAGATGTGTTAGCTCTTTACTTTAGTGTGTACGTTTTTTTTACTTTTTTCACTTTTCTTAATTATTATAATGACTATTATTGTGAAAAAATGTAAAAAGGAAGTAGTTTCCATACTGATTAAGTCCAGTGTACACATTTGATTGCGTTATGTGGACATTTTCCTGGATGGAGTTGGTGGTGCTGTTACATTTTTTTAAAGATCATTTTTCAGAGCTGTGAGCAACAAAAACAAAATTCTAGTCACCAACATTGCATGGATGTGGAAAACTAACTCAATATTCAATGCAATATTCTGACAGTAAATTTATATTCCTAACATGGTTCTTTGAAACACAGCACCTGCCTAAGCAATGCTGCAGATCTGTGTTTATTAAATGAACTAACCAATGGTAGTGGTCATCTCAGCAGACAACGTCTTCCCCCCAAAAATTGGCTCAGAAACACAAACAAGGATTCAAGTTGTTGACCCAGCCTCTAAACTCCCCAATTCCCAATTGGATCGAGCATGAGTAGGATGCAACTGATCTATCTAAAACAGGAGTGTCAAACATAAGGGCCTGCAGCCAAAATCATCCCCAGCAAAGACATCCAGTGTGGCCTGGTGGACGACTTTGGAAAAGCATAAATTTTTGGACTCTATTTTTAGAATTTGTACAGCTTTTTGCACTGATAAAGACCTATCCAAAGCCATTCATACTACATACCAAAGGAGCTAAGTAATAGATAAAAAATTAAATGAGAGCAACGTTCCTGTTTTTCATTGTCTACAATAGAAATTTGGCTTTAAAAAAAATAAATAAAGTCATCAATAAACAAAAACTTTTTTATAAATATGTGAAACTCTGGGCAGTGAGCTACCGGAACTTTCTCTGCAATTTCACACATGCAAATTGTAAAACTACACATTTAATTACAATACATGTGTAAAAAAAAACACACTTGCAATAACAAATTTTAATTTACTTGTGTAGAAAAACTGAGATGTGCTGCTGAAATTGCACTTTCTCATTTTATGTTAAGATATCTCAAGGATTAAATGAGTATATAAATATCTTTACACTGACAGAAAGTGGAGTTTTGCTCATCTAGCCCACTTAAAATCACAATGGATTACATGTGGCACAAAATGTAAAAATAAATCTGACATCCCAGATCTGTTCTGAAGGCACCCCCTCCCTTTCCTTAAGTGATCCAGTGTTCACTCCCTGACAAGCCAGAGCTGTTTTGCCATGACAAAAGAAGCCCACATAATATTGGACAAGTGGTTTTAATGTTGTGCCTGATCAGCATCTCCACACCAAACCTAGCTGGAAGATCCCTGTGATCCTGCACCATGCTGTGAGTGACTAAGCCAAAGTTTTATGGGGAGGGTAAATTTAAAAGAGCCTGACAAGTACAGTCAATCAATTTACGTCTCACTTTGTTTCTGTCATCACCTTCAAAAACATCACTTTGTGTGTGTGTGTGTGTGTGTGTGTGTGTGTGTGTGTGTGTGTGTGTGTGTGTGTGTGTATAATGAAATATTCTGTCATTTTTAACAGCTCAGACATTCATCTTATGCGTCAAAAGACCTGCCATTAAAGAAGAACCGCACGTGTGTGTGTGCCTTAATGTCTTTGCACATGTGCTGATGTTCATGTGTGTCTGAGCGATAAGGCTAAGCTGCGGTATCTAAATCTCAGCGCTCAAAGGTTTCCTTCATCTCAAGCAGGGCTCTACAGGTATGTGACTCCACCCTCCCCCATCTCTCTCACCCCTCTCTCAACCATCCCCCCCACGGCTAAGCCTTCACCAACAAGGCCGGTATTGTAGCAAGGGTAAAATGATAGTGCTCAGGGACAGATTCAGCTATGTGCTTACCCAGACAACCCTTACCCCCTTTCTCCACCTCCCTGCCCACACCCCCCTATCCCTTCAACTCAGTGAGGCTGCATTCATCCATTCATTTCTTTCTGTGTGACAAAAAAAGGACAGTGATAGAAAGAGAGGAGCAAAGGTTGTTTTATTTGATTTAATTGAATGCAGAGGGGCACTGAGGTTAAAGAGGACAAAGTAAGTCACACAGAGCAAGACAGAAATGTCACAGAGAACACAAATTATTCACATATAAAAGATGATCTTGTTGCATGGTGACATGTCTATTATTTGGAAAATAAAGAGACTGTAGTGACATTTTCTGTTGAGCAGATATTTAAACTTTAAAACGCTCACATTGAGACTGTCTCCTTTCTTTTGATTTGGTGTCTCGGATCTTGCGATAAGCGGATACACTGAAATATGATATTTTGATTTAACTCTTTTATACTTGTCTGTATGTCTGTGATGCAGGTTTGTGTCAGGACTCATTCATGTCAACATCCGTGTTTAATGTTACTTATTGAGTGTCATTTTTTTTCTATTTGAAACTATTTGAACTATATCGACGTATACATTTAAGACAGAAAAATATTCATTGACAGTGGGTACTAGTCTCTCTCATGCCCTTGTGTTTGTGCAAGTCCTACCTTGTGTGTGTGTGTCTGGTTCACTGTTTCGCGGACTGCTGCGGAGCCGTCTCTCTGGCTTCTTCCCTCCTGGACTGCCAACTCCACCACCAGACCCCGCTGACCCGAGCGTTGGGCCGTGTGATTTGTTGCTGCATCCCGAAGAAAATCACAACAGAATTCATTGTATTTACATAAAAGACATAAAACAAGAAGTATATAAATCATACACCCTTTGCTCAGTTGCAACCAAAAGCTGCAGTGACCAAATGAGCTGTTCACCTTTCTCTTCAATAAAAATACTAACTAAATAAGGTGTGGAAAATAGATCAAAAGAAAGAAAAAAATTCCTAGCAAAAGATTCCTTCACATGAGCTGTTTTCACACATGGGCAAAATCGACAGAACAACATTTAGCAAGGTTGTGTTTGTGTTTATGGATTTTCACACTAATATTGGGTGTACTTTTTGCAGCTGAGGTTAACACATGATGCCTATGTAATCCCTGTGAATGCTTCAAATAACTGTGTGCTCTAACTTTGTGTTAGGAAAGGTGTGGGTAGAGTTCACTTATTTGGACATTTGCAGCTGCAGCATGTAATTACTAGCACTCAGGCATACATGTGAAAACAGGTCCATTCTTATTCCAAATGAACAGCTAATACATTAAAATTTTACACAGCTTAGTTAACTGATTTTTATATTACCTCCATATAATGACATAAAAAATGAAATGAATATATAAATCATCAACATCGTGCCTTCAGAAGTCTAACCATTAATGAGTTGGCTAATCTTAAAGTGCATCTCATAAATGATGATCACCTGTATCCATTGTGTGCTGGCCCAAGGCTGCCCTTATAGGGAGTAGAGGGAGGAGAATTGACTCGATTCTGTCTCGGTTCCTTTAACTTTTTAGGTTGTGGCTTACTGTATGTATCCTCCCTCCCTATGAAGTTTGACATCCCATAAACTGGGATGATTTCTGCAAGGAAGAAGAGCATAGAAAATATTTCATGTTAAATTTCGTACCGTGCAGGTTGCGTGACGCATATTCGTAACTGAATTTTAACTCAATGTCAAAATCTGATTTGGTTTTGTTTTTTTGCTTTCTTTTTTGTTTTTGCAGATGGCCTGTGTTCAGTCAGCACGAGTACCTGGATCGCCGTACATGGGGGGAAGGTGGTGTTGGTAGTACTGATGGGGAGGCAGCTCCCCGGGGCTGACGGGAGGATAGAAAGAGTGAGAGTTGGGGATGAAGTGAGGGTGAGGCAGGTATGGCGGCAGGTGATGTGTGGGGGAGAGAGCTGGAGAGTAGGAGGGAGGGTAGCACTCCGGAGACTGGGGGGTCACAACCACTCGGCGGACCCCTGTGGTATCTTCCAGCACCTGTGGGAGAGAGGAGAAAAGCTAAGTATGGGTTCACAGAACATGAAAATAACATTTTTAAAAAGCCTAAAAGACTAAGAAATGTGCATCTGTGCGCCTGAATTTTAGTACCTACAAATCACGCAAGACTTGAAAAGTGCACACTGCCTTTGACTGCTTTATATACTGTTGAGTAAAGGTTCCTCAGATAGTGCTGGCTTTAATTTAAGTCAAGTGATTCAGAGAACTGAGTGAATTGCCCATCATGCCAAGAGTACTTCACTGCCCATTATTTTACAAGAGCAGGTGCTCTGTCTGTTAAATGGTGGATATTTAATAAAAGAATTAACTGCATGATTTATCTGACAGCTGAGCGTGTACCAACAGGATGTGCGGTCCCTTAAAGCAATGAAAAACAAATGTGTCCTTAGATGGCCTGCACATTTTTCTGGCAACAAGCTTCAGAGAACTGCCTGAAATTAGCATAGATCCCATACTTGTATTCATTTTCACTCGGACACAGATACAGACACACACATTCCAACTATTCAGATACTTTCACAGGCCTGCATTCCGAGAAGAGCGCAAACACACACTCCCTGCAGAGAGGGGGAAGTCATCTGCTGGTGCCTAACAACAACAACACCGCACACTGTCTCTCACACACACACATACACTAAATAACACCACCGTGAAATCCCCACACAAACTGAGAAGCAACAGACACCACACAAAGAAAGATGGTGGGGAATGAAAGAGGGTCAGGAGGGGAGGAAGAGAGTTACAAAACTAATCTGATGTGAGAAAAACCTTGAGAGGGAGCAAATAGATGCAGAGGAGGAGGCCCGCTCTCTGCCCTTTCATCCCCTCTGCTGCACATGAAAAAACGATGTGTTTACAGAAAAACAAGGGCAAAGTCTCTGCAGGAGTATGTGCAGACCAGGCCTACAAGCGCACACATTTATTGGCAAGGACACGCACATTCCAAATATGAAGCACCCACAAACACACATGGCATCACATTGCAGGCATTAGTGAAAACTCCCAGAGGACACACATACACATGAGCACTTTAGACACATAAGACACAACTACTTCAACACACTACTGTCCACCACAGCAGTGCTCTTTCTCCTTTCACCCCTTCGTGCAACCCTAATCCCCCCCTTCCAAAAAAAATTTTGCCCAATGAATGCCTGTCTCCCGTATCATGCTTGTTTATCTAACAGTGACAGTGTTTCCCGCTCAGGCTTGGCTCAGTCCCCACTCACACACACACAAACACACACCCACGGTGAGCCAATGACCCAACCTCCGTTGGGTAAGAGCACAATCTCGCCAACAGACAAACCACAGGATTTTTTTGAAATCTTGTGAGGATAGTTTATTGACTTCTTTTTCTCATTGTCCTGGTGTTGTTATCTAATAGAGAAAGCGCATACACATTTCCTGTAGAGGACTCAAATATTAATTGAACCTAATACTCCAAATTCTTGGTGCTCTGTTGGGTCAAGAAGACCAGCGTGGTTGCTTCTCTATGACAGACAGAATAAGTGACTTTTGTGGGAGTCAAGCACAGGCTAAAAAAAAAAAACCTATCATCTGCATCCTTTAATAATGACTACTAGACCCACTTCTGATAGCTGTTCAATAAAACATTATACAAGTACAAATTGCTTAGTCTATCAACCAGCCAGTGCATAGAAATATGCTATGCTGCTATATTCTCCAGTTTTGGACACTAACGCAACTACTTTTTACTGTTAACGCATGAGTTTGATTTATGGATTTATTTCCATTTACAGCATCATAACAATTTTCCAGTGACAAGAACCAACATGCTGAAACAGTCTTCAGACAGACTAATTGAGTGAACTGAAAAAATAAATGAACACTGGGTAAATTTACCTTGAAATATATTAAATTAAGAAATATCTGCATTTTTATTACTTAAAAGAAGCCTCTTTTTGGTGGAGAAATGAGAAGCACTAGCTAATTTAGTGTAGTCGTGCATGCACAAATCTCCCCCTGAGTCCATTTTTTTTTTCTTTACTCAAACGCTCCCACACAACCCAAACACGATAAACATAAAAAATAAGTCAAAGAGTATTAAACTGAGGAAAAATACACACAAAAATAAACTAACCTGTGAGATGTAGCCTGGGGGGACGTGGATGGGAGGGATCGACCCATTTGGGGACATCATGGGAACCTCAGCAGGACCTGTGAGGAAGGAGAAGAATTATTTACTCAACCAGGCAACTAATGCTTAGATAAATTCTCATTTACATTCATCAGTTGGCAGTTCACATGCGGGGACATAAAGTAGACAGATACGCTGAAGGTTGGGCTGTGTTATTTTATATAGTTACTTAGTCCCACAGTATGAAGATACTAGGAAATAAAGGTAATTAACCACTTAAAAATAAGAGTCTCTTCCCTTCAAATCTGCTTGTATAATCTCAAACAGCTCACACATAAATATAAGCAAGCCTTTTCGTTGTTACTGGCTATTCAGCAGTACTATTATGATAATTATAGGTGTAAAAAATAAGGGTACATGGCTGCTTACTGAGAAATGAGGTTTCTACACTGAAGGAGAAGTATGCGAATCTAAATAGAATTAGCAGACTGAAAATGATGTTGACTTTTCCACTGTCTAAATACCCCCCTCCAAAAAAAATCTCCCGTCTCCCTCTTCCTCTGTCTTTCTGTGATGGAGGTCTGCGCCTGTTAAAGTCATTGGGACCCCGTCGGGACAGCTGGAAGCAGACCTAGCCTCAGAATAAATCACACTGCACAGAGGCCTTCACTACCTCCAAGCACACATGCTACTATGAAGACACATTAACATTTTTTTCCCAAGTTGACAACACTTACATACTTGTTGACTATTCTAAAATCTAGTCTCCGTTAAAGGGCTATTTTTCATCTTTTCAGCTGCTTTACCCTCTAACTCCATACTTCACAGACTGTTTTCAGGGATTTCTCCTCTTTCCCCAGCTTCTGTTATTACTCACATCCTTTCTTCCCTCCAATATTACTCATCTGATCCTTGCCTTCCTTACTAAGTTTATCCTTTCCATACTTCATCAATGATCTTTATCATCTTTTCTCCGTCCTTCACATCAGCCCTCCATTACTCACCCACTTTACTGACCTCTCATCAGCCAAGCAAACAGGTAACAGTACAGTAAACACACACCCACCTACACACAGAAAAACAACCTGAGCAAAGTCTGCAATGTGGATTAATGTGTATGTGTGTCTGTTTGTGTGTGCGGTGAGTAGGTCACAGGTATGAAGAGACAGGCCTCTTTCAGTCTAGTCTGCTCCCCTACCATGGAGACTAGAACTGCATATGAAAGTCTCCATTGAATAGAAGGTCATAGCATGGGGAAACACACACAGAGCTGCTCTACACCTCTTTCCACCACTGCTCATAGCACACTTTCCCCTCTTACTCACACACTGCCCCAATCACACACACACACACACACACACACACACACACACACACACACACACACACACACACTATCTCAGGCATCGTCACTCAGACACGCACACACACTTGGCAAACAGACGTGTGTTTGGACAGTCTCTGCTGCCTCTGTGCTCTTCACTCAGCAAACAGCAACATTCTTCCAGTCACACACACACTGAACATTCCCATCCCTGGCCCCCAGGACTGGACCCAACAAGCCTAACTACCTCCCAAACCATTGCCAAAATACAAGACACTCTTTGTCCTGCTATTCAACACACACACACACACACACACACACACACACACACACACACACACACAGAGCTGTCAAGTCATACAATATTAGACTGACTTTCATTCACAAAAGCCCGAGATAATCACACGTTTGTATGTGTCCATCAAAAAGCTTTCAATCGTGTTTGTTTGTGCGCAAATGTACAAATAAGTCACTGTGGTCCTTGATTCACACTGTGGTAACGTCACTCTCTGGTCTCACCCCCAGCTCTCACCCCCAGCTCTACCCTTTAAGCACCACGAATAGAGTCACAACTTCCTCTACCTAATCCTACTGGAATCCTAGACAACACAGCTAACCAACCCCGCTCCCCTTTGCTTTTCCGCTTCTCATCTTCCATCTGTTGCTTCTTCCGCCTCTGAGTTAAAAAGAGGTCAGGGCAGAGATGAGATATCAAGTCATATCCTAGATAGCATGCATATGACTCTGCCTGCACCACAGCAAGGAATCAGCACGTGTAATGAACCACAACAAGAGACAATCAGAGCTGCAAAGACTAGTTTAATTCCTCTGAGGAAATATTGCTCTGTTGGGCAAAGCTTAACATTTTTGATGTATACAAGGCAATCAGGAATGTGATATGTAACATTTCTGGCTCATTGACATAAATGTTACTATGCCCAACCTAGTCAGACTGCAGTTGCCACTTTGTGACAATGGTCGTCATTCTGACATGAAGCCAACAAGTTCAGAAGCCATCACATAATGGAAAGCAGTGTCTGAGGGTAGGTTTATATCTTACTTATGTTTGCTGATAAAGAACACTGCACACAAGTTGCTTCCACAGCAGGAACTAAGCAGTCCTGACTGGAAGGGTTAATGAAATAAATCTGAGGTCTGTGGTCTAATGTGGGGGTTCATCTGGTGGTCAATGACATATTCTAGTTTGACAGACTCTGCTTCAAGAAATCAAAGAGGACCACAGGAATTAATACAAAGTATGTTTTGTATTGCACAGAACAGAGATAGAAATAGCACAACCATGACACACTCGGGGCAATACAGAGGAATGGTTAGGAAAAAAACCCAAAACACAATGTCATCATGAGCAACAAGTGTAGTGAAGTGAAACACAAAATAATTACATTTAATGACACAGAAAAAAGCAATGAAAATAAAAAATTCATAGCGAAAAAAACTCAAGCTTACTGAAAAAGCAGAACATATTCAGATCACTAAATTAATTCTGTCTAAAACACATTTAGAGACTTTATTTTTAAAGTGCCACCTTCAAAAGTCTAGTATTTGTCACTGAAGAATTACACATGAAAATATATACACATGCCCATAATAAGCATCCTGTCTCATCCACACACACACAACAAACAGTCTCATTCACAAAGACACATGTAGACAAACAAACACACACACACACACACACACACACACACACACACACACACTTGTGTTTTTGCGCAGCTCCTCATACATACATTCATATACATACACAGACTGAGGCTACGTCCACACGTACCCGGGTATTTTTGAAAACGCAGATTTTTCTATGCGTTTGCACCTTTCGTCCACACGTAAACGGCGTTTTTGGTCACTGAAAACGGAGATTTTTAAAAACTCCGGCCAGGGTGGATATTTTCTAAAACTCCGTTTTTGCATTTATGTGTGGACAAGAAAAACGGAGAAAACGCAGCTACAAAGATGTGCGCATTTTTTGACGTCACAGTGTGCGCCACGTTATTGTTTCGGTGAAATGAATTTCTACAATACTGTTACTGTTAATTGTACTCTCTGCAGTGTTTAAATGCTTACATATACACACACAGTTACTGTCCCTCCACACAGACGACTTGGTTCTGCTTCTATGCCCCAGCTTTGTTTACTTTTTCCCACCGAGGCTTCTAGACTTCTGATTGGCCAACATTTCTACACGGTTAGGAATATCCGGTTGTTCAGTGATGACGCGACGAATCCTACTTCCGGGTCTAAAGTAGTCTGCGTTTAATATGGCTTTTGTGTTGTTAACATGTTTAATGTTGTGTATTTTCTTCTATTTGATCTCAAAAAGCTCCTAAAACAGCCAGTGATCACTGTTAAATTCCGTTTTCATGGATGCCTGGATGTTAAACTCAATTGTTACACCTGGTAGAGCAGAACGCTGATCATTTTATTAAAGATGAAAGACTTTAGACAGTTTTTCAACTCTCAGTAATGCCATAGTGATCGTTTGATATATGGACCTGCAGCGGAGTTTAGACCCACACACGGCTAGTGACGTCAGACTGAACAACCGGATAGCGCCACCTGTTGCTTTGGCATGTTCATAGCAGCGTTTTCCTTCATTTTTGCCTTTACGTGTGGACGGGATTATTTTTTAAAACGAAAACGGAAAATCTCCATTTTCAAAAATACCCGTGTACGTGTGGACGTAGCCACAGACTAAGAAGATGATGCAACACTTCAGATGTTTACCATGTTACAGCTGTCTTTAACAGCTGTGGCAGGGCCCCCTAAACACAACAAAAATGCTGCAAGACAAAAATGTGGCCTGACACACGATCAATTACTTATCTCTGTAGTAACGAAATAACTTATACACACTGAATAAACACACATTTGTTGATGGGCCAACACTGCTGACAGTTAGTGTAACCCAACAGTGTGTATTAGCATCTTGCTTATTCCAGCAGAATGAAGCAATAATCAGCTTCTAGAAATAAGCGAACCACTTTCTCTCTTTCCCTTCATCACTAAACATGTGGTTACCACATTGGAAGGAAACACAGACCCTCATGGGAAAGCATATGTGCACGAGTGTGTGTGTGTGTGTGTCTGTGATACTGGTATTATACTGGTATTAAACCGATGGAGCTTGTTTGCAACATGACCTACATAGAGAACAACTAGCCACAAATGGATTTCCCGATAACAGAGACACACACACACACACACACACACACACACACACACACAAATCATTTCTAGAAAGATTTCTAGAATGCTTTTCCTTTATCTTAAAAGTACATCACAGTCACAGACACACAACCTTTGTATCACAATCAGAGCCTCATGGAGGCAGCTGTTTTATCTACATGGGTACAAATGTACCAGTTTGTGTGTATGTTTATGTGGGAGCAACTGTGTATGTGTGTCTGGGTCACTTGTGACGTGGCATTGCCTGGAAGTTATGTAAGCATCAGCGGGGTAATGTTATCTGTCCTAGGAGCTGCAAAAGACACTCCCACGACAGCTTCCTCTACTGCCTGGCCAATCCATGCGCACACAAAATACACACATGCATGAACACTAAAGAGCCAATTGTCATGTCAACGCTGAATGCTAATTTATGCATTAAAAAGAAAAAACACACAAAAGCAAGCAGCAGCTGCCCAAAGATGTTTTGTAGTCAGCTGATATGGGTACTAGAAGCTTCCACAGTGGAAAGGACTCTGAGAAAGATGGATCGAAACCTGGACCGTGATGGGAAGTGTAATAAAAAATATAAGACAATAAGAAGAGTAAGAGAGAGATTGCTTAAGGTGGAAACATGGGAGAAAGATTCAGAACTACACAGTGTACTACATATACACTGTGTACAAAGATACACACTAATACACAAGTTACAGCCCTAAAATAAATCTCCGGTGAGTCAACTCCACCGGACATCTTTGCCATGGGGAGGGTTTCTCAGTGATGGAGGAGGAAGTCAGAACTTCCTGTGCTGCTCTGCCCCAAGTCCTCTGCCCTCATGACACTTACACACTAAAGTGTGACAGAAAAACTAGCTTTGCATGTCAAACCCCTCCCCAAAAAGTCCTCTACAAACGAGTATAAAGAAGCACATATTCACACTTCTGATCCTGAGCCCATGTTCTGTGTTTGCAGCACAGACTGTAATTTAAGCAAGCTGCTGATTTGCTGTGGAATGTAAATCAAAAGTTGGGCAGTTTCTACATTTGAACACTGGGTCATATCTTAAGTACATACTGTAGTGTGTATGCAGGTACGTGTAAGCACATTCCTTATTATGACTGAGCTTCTTTGAACTTCTAAACTCAAAGTTGCATAATGGCATCATAAGAAAACAAGCAGAAAGTATTATCGCTTATGCCAGCTGATGAATATCAGTGCCATGATGACTTCATTAGGATCTGACATCAGCACATTATGAGCTAAAGTAGAAGCAATAAGGCTTGTAAAACCAGCACTATATTTTATTAGTCCATTGGCTCAAGCTCATGTTTCTCCTGTCCGTACATAGGAAAAATAAAATAATAAACCAATAAGTTTCCACCCCACACACACAAAAAAAAAATCCTATCAAAGCTTTCATTTAAATGGTTTTGGAATCTGATGGCTTGAACATTTCCTGCGAAACAAAAGAGCCAGACTTGTGCACTGAGCTCTTCAGCTCCACCTGTGGTTGCCTGCCCATAGGCACTAGCTGAGGTTGTCATCCTTGTCTCTATTTGTGATAATATTGAAGTCCAAGTATAACCTTCTGCTTTTTCAGTTTTGTCTCTCCAGTTAACCCTATGGCTGTGCTCATATCCAGCTTCAATTCTTTGATTTTTTTAAGATTAATGCTGCATCCGACTCAATAGATAAACGCTAATCTGACAGTAATAAGAATAACATACATGTCAAAAATATATTCACATTAGGGCTGCCACGATTTGTCGACTAGTCACGATTACGTCGACTATCAAAATCGTCGACGACAAATTTAATAGTCGACACGTCGTTTGAAGGTTTGTAAGATCGCAAAACACGCAGGAATAAAGTAGCAGGATTTAAGAGTGTAATAACGGACTGAAACAGAAGATGGCAGCACTGCATGTACAAGGATGCCAGCTGCCGTTAAACCCCGAAGAAGAAGAAGAAGAGAAGCAGCTGTGTCCCAGAATTCATAGCGCGGCCCAGCTTAGTTTCCAACAATGGCGGTAGCTAGTTAGTTTTAATATTACTCTTATTATTCTTTCTGGGTCACAAAATAAACGTTTAACATATTTTCAGGCGAGAATGTAGCTGTGTAAACCTCAAATATCGGCTCAGTTTATCAGGACACCACATATTTTCAAAAGCGCTCCGACGTTTTCGGAGACGTCTGTTACCCACTAGCTCGATAGCTAGCCGGGGGCTAGGTCACTAGCGTTGTGAGAACACCGGACTCCCGGCAAATTGTTTTCAAACCCACCGCCGTCTTTCGCTACTCAGGTTAAATATATATGAGTCACTTAGATAAATTAAAAATGTTGTTGTTTGGCTTTTTTTTTTTAGTATTTTATTTGTTCCTGAGTAAATCGGTTTGTCTGAGATTAAAGTTATAGTTTTTACACAGCTGAATAAACGTCAAGCAGACAGCTGATTATCAGAAGTGTGAGATGCTGGAGAATTTACTCCGGTGTCCTGTTATATTTTAGATAGCAAGGAGTTTATTAAACTTCACCGAAACAATCTGCAAATTTCATTAAAATTTAATAAACTATCATCTTGTCTTTATTTTTAGTTAGCACCTTAAAAGCTTAAAGCTGTAAGCTAATGATAGTTATATAAGCGCAGATGCTGCTGGTGCAATAAGCTGTAGTTTTACGTCCAGTGGATGATGATCTGATTAGTCGACTAATCGCATAAATAATCGGTGACTAGTCGACTATCAAAATAATCGTTTGTGGCAGCCCTAATTCACATATATCCACAGCTATATCTAAATAGTAATCTATGTATAATTTGTAAAAAAAAACATATATATATATATCATGTAGGGGTGCAACGATATTTGTATCATTATTGAACCGTTCGATACAGTGCTTTCGGTTCGGTACGCATCGAACAATACAAAATTTGTAATTTATTTTATCAACTTTCCTTCTGACGATGCTGCCTGTGTTGAGCGCTCAGTGAATCTGTGTTCGACTACTCCGCCTAGGCTGCACTGTCGAGCGCAGATCCACTGAGCTTCAACACAGACAGCATCGTCAGAAGGAAGAGCGCAGGGCAAGCTAGCGAGACAGAAGTTAAGCTCTCCTTGCAACATGGCAAATTGAACCTCTCCCACCCTCATTCAGATCTGGCGTTTGGAATTATTTTGGTTTTCATGTGACGTATGACCCTGAAGGTAAGCGCGTCATGGACTAAAGTAAAACAGTATGTTGGATGTGCCACGCAATGCTCAATTACATGGGTGGGAGCTAGTGTATTAGCGCAGTTAGCTCGTTAACGTGTTGGCCGTCTAGCCCCATGCACGGGGCGATCAGGGGTCGCTCGTAGAGCTGGGCGATATATCGAGTTTTTTAAAAATATCGATATATTTTCATACGAGATATAAGATGTGACAATATCGTTTATATCGATATAGTCTATGTTACGTTATAATTATACTTGTGGAGCCGCAGGTTTGCCTCTCTTTCGTCCACTTTTGTCTCTACGCAACGTTACTCGGCCTCGCCTCTCCTTCACTGAACACAACTCCGCCTCCCCCATAGCTTCACCTGCAGGCAATGACAAGATGAAAGCGGAAAATCTCCGTTAGCGAGTTACCGTGCGTGGGGCTGGACGGCGTCAACGTGTTAGCGAGCTAACCGCGCTAACGAGCTAACCGCGCTAACGACATGCAGCCCGGAGGAGCTGCACGGCCTAAAATCCTTTCATTTTCTCAAAACTCGACAGTGCGCCTTATGTATGAATTCTGGTTGTGCTTACTGACCGCAAACCGATTTTATGTGGTACACAGCGCTCGGCAATCTGTCAAAAAATGTTTTAATATGACTTTGCTAAGCTACGGAGCTGCACCGCTTGATGGATTGTCGGAGGATTACGGCTACCGAGGAGGAGCCTCGCGGAGTGATACGTACTGTGTGTGTATAAGGACCACAAATGGCACCTGTTCAGAGACGTGGTGCAGCTGTGAAATCTGTCTCTTTGTTATTATGCTCAGCGTCTATTAGTTTACATTTTGACTGCACAATTGTGAGCTTTTTGTTATGCACAAAAACAACATTGTTTTCTTTTATTTATGGACCATGATTATTTAATAAATGCTGATAATTTATTTTTGAGTAATTTCTTCATGTACATCTACGCTGTATGTAAAGAAAATGCCCGTGTGACATCTGGGACACAGTGTGACTAAGAACTCTCTTTTTGTTCTTAACTTATGGCTTTAAAAAAAAAAAATCGAGATATATATCTTATATCGCCATCCAGCTAAAAAATATCGAGATATGAATTTTGGGTCATATCGCCCAGCCCTAGTAGCTCGTTAACGGAGATTTGCCGTGTTGTGGCGTTAAGGTCATTTCAACGAGATTAACCTGAAAGCACTAGTGGGAACACAACGAATATGACTGCACATTTACATCATCCTAGTGCAAAGACAACTGGAAGCAGACAAAAACGACAAGCATGCATGCTACAAACTTTACCCGAGTCATTTAGACAGCCGTTGGCACATGATTCTCCTTATGGGGACCTGATATGTTTAATATGCTGCTGAGAATATAGCCCCCAATTTATCCCATGGGTTACATTTTTCAAAATAATGTTAACATCTACGTCTTATCCTGTCCTGATAACTGTGTAAACAGCCTCTAAGCATACAAGCCTAAATCTGTGTAGTGTTGAGTATGTAGCCTGTGTGCCAGCCCATACCTCCACCCAACCCAGATCTCTTGCCAGTTCTCCCCCACCTAGAGGAGGAGCGCCGTCGGCCGACCTACTTCTGCTGCTGGGTCTGCTCCAAAGGAGAGCAACGTAATGTCTGGAGGGACACTGAGCCCAGCCACGCTTTGTTCTCAAGATCTTAACATGTGCAAACACACACCCTTGCAGCTGTGCACACACTCACAGTCACCCAAATGTGCACAAACACGCAAAAGCCCTCATAAACTATGGCAAACACATCTTAACAACAGCACGCAAGTGGCCAGATACCCACCTGGGCACTGCGCATAAAGACATGATTGCTCATACGCAACTAATTTGTAGAACACACTGACATTTGGATAGTGCACACTGACAAAACCACGGTCACCTTGGCACACGCAACAAACAACAAAATAAGACATACATGCATTAATTCAAAGCCAGACATAATAACAAACAAACACGCACACCAATCTTGCTTTTTCCAGTTTTATCACGAGACTATTCGCATGCCTTTAGATACAATTGTTTTGGGACTGGTAACCATGCAACACACTGCATGGGTCCAGCATACTTCACTTATCACTTGTCCGGTCGTGCACGGAAGTATACATGCTTGTAGACACGCACAAACACTTCTGATGTGCATAAGCAATAATACATGTGCACACACAAATATACACAATCCAGACACTGATGACTCATTATATCCATTCTCTAATCAACTCTACATGTCTGCTCTCTCCAAGGAGAGAGCGAGTGAGAGAGAGAAAAGAGAAATGCAACAGCTGCTTGTGTGTAAACAGCGTCAAATAATCATTTCCTGCTCTGGTTCCCTGCTTCTTTCTTATTCTCACTCACTTGAATACTCATGATGCATCAAAGCCTTAAACCTTGACCCACTAAGAGTCATATTTTTTTCCATTTTTTCTCCTGCTGTACACAACCTGCTACGTTTGTACCCGGCTGTACTCCTCTCCCATCCTCCCCTCACTTTCCTCCTCCTATCTCTCCACATGTTAATGTCGGGCATTCCTACTGTATGAGTCACAGTCTGAACAGCACCAAGTTTGTGTCCACCACAGAGAGCAGAGAAAGTGTGGAAGAGAAGAGAAGAGAAGAGAAGAGAAGAGAAGAGAAGAGAAGAGAAGAGAAGTTGTGTGAATGTCAATGGAAAGAAAGAAGCCGAGACTGGAAGGCCTAGATTAGCAGGGACTTTCCCCTGCTCTCCATCGCTGAATTCCACTGTTTCTGTGTTTGTGGTGCAAGGGTGGGTATGTCCCCTGGCTGTTAGTTGATCAAACAACCAAAGAGGTGAAGATATGGTTGGTACTTTGTTTATAACCTGTACATAGGAAAGAAAAATACTGAAAAGCATCTTTTAAAAAAAGTTATTACTTAACTGGTTATTCCTTATATTCCTAAATGGAAGTCCCACTAACTAACATGTACTTTTGCCCAATAACACCAGATCAAGGAGGGGAAAAAAGAGGGGTTTCCCTACAAAATTAAAAAAAAACCATGATGTAAACATTCACATGTGGAATTTCCGCAGCTGTGCAGTGCTTTTCACACTAACTGAATCCAATCTGAAAAGCAGCATGTGCAACCCGTGGAGAAGATGCAATATCTTTAATGTTCCTAATAGTGTTATGATTGGTTTTATTTACATAAAAAACATGCAAATCAGCAAACTTGTGTCATTGTTGTGAAGATGAGACTAAAATTAAAAAGAAAATATAGAAACACAGCAAGAATCAGAGAGAGAGAAGGGAGGAAGTGACCGAGCCTGAAAAGAGAGGGAAGAGGAGGAGAAGGAGGGAATAAGGTTGGAGAGTGGGAGAAGTGCTCCAGCTGTACCCTGAGCTTCAAGAGAGCCAAGAATTTCATCCCTGGAAAAGATATTTCTTTTTCTCCATTTCTCCGGAAAAAATCTGTGAGTACTCAGCTGCTGTTTGCCCACGCATCAGCTTTCACAGTGTCTTACATATAAAGACAAACCAGTATTCTCAAGAGTTTTCGTCACCCTTCTCTTTCCCCTAATGCAGCCTTCTCCAGAGCTGGCAGACCAGACCAAGTCAGCAGCAGCACAGGGGTGGCTGGGGTCATAGAGGAAGTGGCCTCACCCAGAATGGATGGTAGCAGGCACGACCAAACATGCAGCATGTGATTCTCTCGGTCTCCCTCTGCGCCTCGTTTTCATTCTGCCTGTCTTCCTTTATTTACTTTGCTTCATTCTATTTTATTTCAGCTGTATCTCTCCCTCCCTCCTTTCCTCTGCCTTTTCATGCCCTACTGTATGAGGGCATTGAGTTTATAAGTGAGGACTGGGCAGGGCATACACAATTAAGTCTCTTTTTCTCTCTCCCTCTCTGCCTCTATCTAAACCACGCACAGAAAAGTCAAGCTTTTAGCCACCGTGTATCAAAGGAACCAAACCAATTATCTCTGTCCTTTTGATACTTACAAAGTACTTTGCAGTGCAAAATGCTGAAAAAAAGCAGGTATCCCCCCCCCCCCCCCCCCCCCCCCCCCCACACACACACACACACAAATGTGATCTCTCTAGGCACAAAGAGATCGCATTCCATTACACACCACCTGGAGGGAGAGTCCGTTCCCATGGCGACCAGTTTCCCAAAACCAGGAGGAATTAACACCAAGTTAAGACATACATACACTAAACATACCTCTAGAATTAGTTTTACACCTTGCCTAAGGGCATACAGTCTTGGAGGTAAAAAGGTCTTCCTTTGCCCAGCTGTCAAGGTAAAAATAATAAAATGAAATGCATACAAAGGCATGCACACACCCAAACACACAAGAGCTCTCTATTATTAGATCCCTCTGCACCATGGGGCCTTATGACCAAACCCATTATCCTTATTCTTTTCAGTGAAATATGAAGCATACTACAACAATACAGATTTAGTCGTTATTTAGTAAAAACATCTTTAAACAGAAGAGGAAGAAGAAGAATTAATTAGTGAAGCATATATTTGATTCCATTAAACATTTTTAAACCACTGGATTTTCCAGAAAAAGCATTCTTGCAATGTTGAACAGAAGCCATATCGCTCTACCCTGTGAGAAGCTGTGATCTTATATATAGATATTGTTTTCTTGGGACAGATTAACAACTCAAAAAAGTACATTAGGAAATTTAAAGCTGTGGATGCAAGTGTCTCGAAAGGCTGCACAGGCAGAGAAAATGGGAATTTAGGGCATTAATATACTGTACAGGAAATTGGCTATTGGATTAATTATACTTTGGGCAAAATGCAAATGCAATATTAATTAAAAAATGCATTCATTTGTCAAATCACACACAGACAAAAAGGCAAACAGATTGAGAAACACTTGCATGAACACTTTCCATTTGATCAGATTTACAAAAATAAGGCATAAAAACACAATAAATCCTTTTAGCTGACAGTTCAGCTAGATAACAGACATCAGTCAAACCTATCATTGCACAGCAATTTTCATTCAGTCTACTGTCACAAAATTGAGTATTCCGATTTCAAGGAAGGCTTGTTAAAAGTTCCTCGAACAACCACACCTGCTTACAAGCAGCACCAGGATGGTCCGAAACAGTACCGTAAATTAAGGATTTCAGTGAAAAATGTATTTGTGTGTTCTCCACCAGCTTGTTTAGAACCATCTGGCAAGGTGTAAACACAGACTGAGACTTTCCACCGTATTTCTCTCAACCAGCTATTTCCATTTACATCAAAGGGTTTGCAGTGTAGAAGTGTGCACTCTGTGCAGAAGGCCGGTCAAAGAAAACCTTGATAACCCCATGTAGCGACACAGTGAAGCCAGTAAGAGACTGAGCAAAAAGCTGAAGTTGAAACTGAGGAAAATGGAGAGATAAATGAAGAGAGTAGTCAGACAAAGAACAAACACAGAGGAGGTACACCTAAATTTCCTCCATCAACCCTTTTTTTCCATATCAGTTTAGGTTTGTTAAATTTGAGGACAAAACCATGTTTAAAATAACAATATGATCAATCGACATTTTTTCCACAAATATAATCATCGAATTTTACAAAACTGGATCCAAGACAACAGACAAAAGCAAGGAACAGGGGAAGAGAGTAACAATCGGGGGGATCCAAAAAGATTAGGTATGAGCAGAGCGCACACCTCTAATGGCAAAAGACAGCAGATCTTGCCATGATTCATACAGTACCCTGCTGTGTCCAGATGCAGAGAAACACTGGCAGGGTCCACCATAACCATTGTTTCTCAGAGAAGAAAAAATGCCTGGGCTAACAAGGCCTCAGCTGAGACCAGAACCACATTTTCCATTATGCCACTGCAATATAACAGCAATGAGAGTGGACTGCATGCAATTCATCCATTCCAAATTCAGAAATCAGCGTAAAAGGAGAAACATCAACCAATTCTTTTGGCTTAATATGAAGTCCCAACAGCCTGCATTTATATTTGATTATATTTCTTATATGAAGAATTGTTTCATTAATCTTTTTGTGGCCCATTAAAATTGGAAGAAAAAGCAATAAAGAAAAGAACAAAATGTGTGATTTGAGCTTTCTCTACTCTCAAGGGACAAGACAAAATAAGAGCATGTGGAATCGCAGGATAATCTTTGGGTTCTATACCTTCAAGATAAAAAAATTCCACAAACCAAAAGTTGGAAGTGAAATATACTTTGCACATAGACCTCTCCGAATTGCATTATGTAACACAGACAGAAAAGAAATGTAATTGAAAACACAGAGAATGTTCTAAACCAGGGATGTCAAACTCACTTTACATCACGGGCCACATGCAGCCCAGTTTGTTCTTAAGTGGGTTGGACCAGTGAAACTCCACTTTCCTTCACTGTAAGAACACTTAACTGAACATTTGATCCCTGAGATGTCTTAATATCAGAAAACGAAGTGCAATTTCAGCAGTACGTCCCAGTTTTTTACATCAGGGGTGTCAAACTCAAATACACAGTGGGCCAAAATTCAAAACTGGAACAAAGTCGCGGGCTAACATTAATATTTATTGAAAAAAAAACTTCCTTCAGATATAAGAATGAATCTTTTCTTATGGACTCAAATAAGTTTTGCTGGAAAACTGAATATGGAACAAGCAAAGCTTAATACTAAACAATATATATATTAGCTGTATAATACCAGTAGGCCAGATCTAATAGTAATTTGGTATGGCTTCGCGGGCCAAATGTAATTAGGCTGCGGGCCAAATTTGGCCCGCGGGCCAGAGTTTGACACCTATGTTCTACATGATCTGTGTGTAAATTACAGAAAAGATTTTGGCAGCTCATTGTCCAGACTGTCCAGTATTTATAAAACAGAAAGTTTTGGTTAATTCCTTTTATCTAACCAACATTTTTATAGTAGATTCTAAAAACAAGAACATTTCTGTCATTTAATTGTCATCCTATTGCTTAACTATTTTACTACTACTTAACTACTCATGTAGTATGAATGCCAATAGGGAAGTACTACTGCTACTACTGTAAAACACCGCCGAAAGTCCAAAATCTTTGTACACCTTCACATTTTCCAAATCTTTAAACTACACCAGATTCAAGTCTTCATCAGGCTGATTCTGGCCCACAGGCCTTTTATTTCTCTAAACCAACCATTCTTGTTGCTCTAAACCAACCATTCTTGTGTTAAAGAAAGAATTTACCGATTGAAATCCCGTTGCAGTACCAATGTGCCAAAAAAAAGTTTCTGTGGAAACAAGACATCCTGGTTGTAGGGCTATTAGACTTTTTTTCACAGATATTCCACTTTAAAGGCTTTCTTTATGATACATTTGCTTGTTTGTACTGCCACCAACCTGGTGAAATGGATCTTGAGTGTCTCATTCTGCAAAGCATGCTCAATCAGAGGAGCGGTGTTCCATGGTGCTGGCCACTGTTCCCCCGTGTCAGCAGTGCGCGATTGCTCACGTGCTCAGCTTAGAGGGAACATTGGTGATGGCTCTGGCTTTTTAACATGTTCGGTTTGGTTCTTTGGTAGCGGGTCATGCAGCAACACAACAAGCCTTAGCACACATGCTCCACCAAGCACAGTCAATTAAAAAACAAAACAAAATCATAGCGTTAAGCAATACAAGAGGTGAAAGTTCTCCATTCACTGTGAAGGACACACTAACAGTTACTACTCATACTTCTCAGCCTCACATATACATTTATTATATTACAACAGAGAATAATTCCAAATGTCCACAGAAGACCAAGGCAAACAAACCCCATGTATTATACTGAAATGCATTTTAAAAACACTGCAGCCAGTAAACTGAGGACTTACAGGATTACTGCTCATTAACTAGAAAACTAATCAACTAAACCTTGTGGTTATTATCAACTACGCCCTAAATTTCAGAAGAAATTAAGCTGGTGCCACCCAAACTTCATGATGTCATATTCTCCCAGGCAGGGCACAGCTTCCTGCTCTTCACCCTCTGGCCTCATCATCCCTCGTAAAAGTCCAACAAAGACCAAACAACACAGTAAACCAACACAGCCTTGTAAAACACACACAGACACACACGCGCACACAACGCATATTAACACACTCACATTCCAGAGCAGGGTGCTCTAACACACCCTCGAGTCTTGTCCTTTGATGTGAGTGTGGGAAAGCTCAGGGGAATTGTCTTAGTGGGGGAGGGGGACAGACAGGGGGACGGACGGGGGTGGGGGGCAAAAGGGAGGAGGGGGAAGGTGGGAACAGTGAGAGGGTAGGAGTGTGTGTGGGGGGTCAGATGAATCTGGCCCCTGGATCACTGAAGGGTCATGCTGCTTCAACAAGGGATGGAGACATGCAGTCATACACATGCAGAAATGATGCTAATAAGTTGCTGGAAAGGATTTCAGGTCAAGATACAGTCTTTCACTGGATCAATGAAGGAAAGGGACACAAAAAAAGAGACGGTAAAGACAGATCTCTAACATATCTGAAAAGTGGTAAAAAAATGGCTTTAAATATATATTTTAGAGCATTGTGAATTATTTCAATATGCACAAAAAAAGCTCTGAAAGGATTTCATACGCCCTGAGGTTATGGGATTCGTGGACCTTAGTAAGATTTTATGTACACTTTCAGCTAAAATAAAAGAACATAATTGAGCCTGTAGCAGTTAGCAGGGGTGTGGTTAATGAGCAGTACTTAACATCAATCCGGCAAATACAATAGCCTCTTCTCTGCTCCAGGTTTGCCTTAAGGTCAAGACAGATGAACGAGAGGAATAAAAAGGAAAAGGGAGGGAGGTAGCAGGAAAAGATGATGAGAGGAAGGAAGGGAAGAGAAGTGAGGAGAGGAGAAGGAAGGTCTTGTGGTTCATATGAAAGAATCTTTTCTGGCTGCTGCGTTGACGTCTTCAGGCTGGTCCTGCCTTGGCAGAGCATCCATGTCTGCGTGTGTACGTATATGCATGTTTGCATGCATGCACGTACCACACTGCAGCAGCTAAACAGAGGTTACTTTATATAAAAGCTGGTTCCTGGCTGTGCCCTGAGGTCTCTGTAATCTTGCTCTGTCGCACACACTTGCACACAAGTACACTGCAATGCAAACACACAAGCAGGGCCACAAATACACAAGCATGCGCGAACACGAACCTCTGAGGTCTCACTAATCACACTGAGTCTCTCTAAAGTGCAACTCAGTTATCCTTCGGAACACACTGCCACACTCCAGCTTTCATTAAACTCAGTGACCTCTTGCCGACTAAGATAGAGAGAAAGTTTGTGCGTATGTGTGTTTGTGCGTGTGTGGTCCTTCACATTAATAATATCTGCATTCAAAGAGGGCTCAAAGTCTGTAATGTTCCACCTAATTTGCTGTCTGCGACTGTAGTAAAAGGCACCAAAAAGGTGCACAAAGACACACATTGTGCCTTCGATGCCAAATTTTCAAGTACAAACACGCAACCACACAAACAAACAGAAAGCTGGCAGATCCCAGCTACATCAGTACTGTGTCTTTTTGCAAATCACTGTCTGGTATCCCTCTCATATATCCACTTTCTACATTAAACCATTCTTTCGTCTGTCGTTTAGCTGTTTTTCTACAAGTCACTAATTCACTTATCTTATCTGGCAACTGTATCTTCCCATCTTTGCATACATCCATTAAATCATGCACCGTTTCTATCTGGCTTTATCTGTGCCCATAGCTCTGCCTGGAGCAGTCTCTCTGATTTGAGGGGAAAATTGAATTACAAGGCGGGTGGAGGAAAAGGTGGTGGGATGCCATTTGTTACAACACAGTGTTGTGGTAATGCGTCTTTTTTGTTTTGTTTTTTTAATAAATGGGCGACAGTGACTGAGTCGAGACTGCTGTCTGTCTTTCTTTCTTACAGAAAAAAAATTCAAAGGCTGAAAAAAAAAAAAAAGAAGGAGCGAGTGAAGAAGATGCAGATTGAAAAAGACTGAGAAGAAAACAAAGATGTCCTTTCAAAGTTACATTTCTGACATCATCAAAGTGAGACACAATTTCAGCAGAGTTGTGTTACTGCCACCTCCTTCCGTCTTTGAGCGATCCTAAGTGGCTTGTATTTCCAGTCTTTTCATGCACTGCTATCAGATGCAACCACAGTGAAGCCATGGCTGCCCACTCTGTCTAAATCTGTCATTGTGTAGACTATGCTTTCAATTAGCTGTACTTCATTTGGAGATAACACCCTTAGATCCCATTCCACTTGCTTTCCGTTTCCTCTTCCAAAGTTCTTCCTGCATTATTGACCAGTCTACTAAAAGGTCTCACCGTTTCTGGAGTTTCTGCATTTTCTGCATTTGTAGTCTTATATATACACTCGGAATTTCAAAAGGGTTGAAATCCAGCTGAAAACACTTCATTTCCAGGCTTTCTGGTTAGAAAAATAAACCATTAAACCATTAGCCATTGTGGTGGTTAATGATACAGTCACACTAATACGGACTGTTTAAAAATAAGTAACTTACTGGTCTGCATGTGCAAACACATGAGAACTGAAATGTCTGTCTCTCTGTGTTGGCTCTACCATGTACTGGCAGACTGTCTGGGATTTAAGTCTGACCAGGTAGAAAGGAAGACTTTTGAAAACTCTCTGAGACTTTATTGGACAGCTACTCCTTTGACATTGCTATGGTTTTCTCTGGTAATGGATAATACTCAAAGTAAAAGTCGATTATTTGCTTTCACATTTACCAATCAAAGATTTCTAAGCATAGACTGCATTAACATTATTTGTTTTTCCGTAAATGTTTTTAACTTTTAGGAGTCAGCCCAAAGATCTCATTTAAATCTTGTTCAGCCAGGATATAATTAAAATGATGGGTAATACTCTGTCTCACAGTGACAAACATCAGAGCGGCCACCAGGCTACATGTTAATATGATAACGTAATAATATCGTAGAGGACTGACCCTGGATGCATTGCAGTGAGCCGTCCTCTGCCCGGATAGTAAACGTCTCCCCCGGGTTCACCTGCACCAGGATTACCTGCACAAACACATAAAAAAAACAACAACAAAAAAAGAATCGATCAAACTTTGTGACAAAAATATCTATAATTTAAGGGGAAAAACATGTATTAAACATTTTTCTTTAGCAATCACAGAACAGGACAGATACTCAGCTAGGCAGAGCTTGCAGCAGTGACATAACACAATAACCATCGGCTCTCATAGTTCGGCAGAGAGTTCACACATATGAATGAGGTGTTAGAAAAGCTAATGGTGACACTATTGCTGCCATCTCACAGACTCTTATTTAAGAAAAGCCTTCATCTTTTAACCACTCTTACAAGAATAAAACAAGTATGCACAAATACATCTAACAGACAGATGGACGCACACACAGACAGGTGAGCGCACACAAATGAATTCAAAACACATGACATCGTTTCGATTTCTCAGCGCTTCTACCTAATGTGCCTGAGGGGAGAACGCATGCACCTTACCGTCATATTTTCCGCATACAGATTGTTCAGAGTGTACACGTGGCTGTACACATGAAACAGGTGCCCCTCCATTGCACACAAACACACACACACATACACGTATTCAGGCACACACGCATGCACACACAGGCACAGCCCTGTCTATGCTCTACAGGTGTGCCGCTGTAAAATCCTCATATCCTACGTTCCTTCTGTAGTGACTGCATCTTCTCCCATCTCAGCGCTAACCTGCTCCTCTCCCTCAGTCACACACACTCACACACTTCCTGCTCTGTCTGCTGCAGCGGCTGCTGTTGCTATGGGAACCCCCAGCACAGGGTGACCCATGTTTCCCAAGGATTGAGAAAACCCCTGCATTAGACCATGTAGGTGTGTATGTGTGTGTGTCTGTGTACTGTTATACCATCACATGTCAAGATCACTCAATGCGCAAAATAATCATGTAGCACATTTGTTTTGATATTATGACTGATTAATGAGACTATAATGACTCAGTCAGTAGTGATTAAGTCAAAGTGACCCAATTCTTCTACCTTTAGTTAGGATTATAGAAAACAAGCATATTTTTTAAGATTAAAACCAGAAAAGGCTTCTAAGTGTAACCACTTGTGATTTATGATTTAAAAGCTCCTTTTAAAAGGCATCAATTACAAATTACAAAAGTGCAAGAGCAGGGCTCTTTATTAAACACGGGAAGTTAAATTAGCAAACCCATACTGACATTATTCAACATTTTACATAAAAAGTGGCATATTGAAAACATTTCACTCAATGTTTCTATGGGCACTTTTGGACCACAGGATATCATTCACAGTTCTAGGTTTTAGGGTCTATTTTCACTTCCATAGACTTTCTCTGCAAAAGAGTAACTGAAACAGGATTACAACTAGTGCAATTACATCACCTTATAGTTTTGAATGCAAATGGCACTCTTTGGTGTGAAAGTGGTAGTGTGATGTTGTTGAGCTATATCATTAACTGCATGGGTTACCATCTTTGCTCTCATGTTCCTTAAGGTCTGAAGTGATTCTGAGCTGTTGTGAATATGTTCATTAAGATCTTGTACAGTACACTGGTTTCACACCAACATGGTTGTCACTAAAGCTTTTATGTTTTGAACTGTCTTCGGTCCACTTTTAGTGTTTCTTTCTCTCTTTAGATATTTATCTGGAAAGGCACCTATAACAAGTACAGCGGAGAAGCTTTGCACCATTTCCTCACTACTATCACTGCCATAGGTTAACAAGAAAATTCCTCAGAAATATTGAAGGGAAGCGTGTCCTTCCCTTTTACTCACTAGTCTCTGACCCATAATTCTGATGCACTGATCATAAACTAAAGAAGTAGACAGCCTAAACACAAATACATTTGTGTTTAGGCTTTCAGGTTTAAACAGACCCCTTCCACTATGGCTTACAAGTCTCATGCACAACAGTGGCCAGATATGGAAATGGATATGAATGTCTGAATATTGCAAATGTTTTGGACAGTGCTTTACAGATAATAACTAAAATAAATGTCTTTAATCAGATTGCAGATGGATTTCATAGCTTAAGCAATAATAGTCAATAATAAATTAGCGTGCCTAAGTCCATTATGTGGTTACAAACTCTCAGAAGGACCGGCACTCCAATTGAAACTGAATAAAATGATTTATAGGCATTTCTTCGGCATGTAAAACTAACTGACCGTCCTACAACAAAGAAATGTGACCAATACTGTAGATCCCAATAATATAGCTAATAGAAGGTTGTAACTGGAGCCTCTCATTGACTACATTGATGCACATTATTATTCAGCTACTTCAGGTTTCTATATATTTAAATACTATTACAGTAGGACAATTAAAAGTATTTTGATATTTGTTTTAATCACAATAGATAATTAGATAGTAACTAATTTTTCTAAAATATAACTAAGAATTTGAACACACTGTTGGATTTGATGTGATGAGAGAGCCTCCATAGTGAATTTTGTTTTTACAGACAAATTATGACAGAACGCGCTTATACAAAAACAGGCATGTATGTATACATGATCTCGTTGCATGTACCAAAGCCACTGACTGATAAACACAATCATAAACAGGTGAAGGTAGGTGGATAAAGAAACAAGGAAGCTGAAACTGAAGCAAGCCGACAAACACGTAAGTATGTATTCAGACTCAACACAGACACTTGCGTGCCCACACAGAAACGAATACACACACGTACACGCAGACAGACCAAGAAACAAACAAATAGACACACACACACGCAGAGTCAAATCTATATAATCATCGGTCTAGATCACTGATTCCATACTGGGAACCAAGTTTTAAACTGCAGGGTGTTAGAATAAAAAGAGAGCCCTAACTGCTGTGTGCCGCAGCCAAAACCCCCCCATAACTGTTATGTGTTGCAGCCAAAACACTCCCACGATGCTTCCTCTGGACTGTGAGGGAACAGGCTGGGGATGGTGCATAAACATCATCATCCTTCATATACCAAAAACACACAGTGTGGGGGAAAAAAAGAAAAAAAAAGTGTGTGTGTGACAACAAGATTAGACCGAGGTGAATTAACTGTGATGCTTTTCATTACGCCGATCGCTTCCTTTTGCCTGTGCAAAGCCCGGGTGCGGTTTTGTACTCTGAAGGTGATCCAGTTGGCTCTACAGCACCTGATAAGATCGGTCTGTCACAGAGAAGCAGATGTCCGTGTGCAAACTATTGCAAGTTTGCACACGTAAAGGTTTGAAATCTATCAATAAAGCCATTCAGTGTTTTAAATATTGCCTTTAAAGCTGCGCCAAAGGAATAAGTAATGCATTTGAATATACCTGTATGTATTTAGTAGTTTATCTTCTGTGACACACGAGGGCTTTTCTCTAGCAATTTTTATGGCAACAATCCGTGTGGTAGGTGCTCAACTGACAACAGAGAAGTGTGCGCTGTACTGTTTGATGTACAGGAAATGCACATTGCAGACATGCGTGTGCGTTTGTTCGTGTCAGCGTGAGCGAGTATTTACCTGCTGTGTCGCATCGCCGTTAACCATGTGAGGCATGAGAGGGACCTCCCCGTTCAGGAGGGGGGGCGGAGCCAAGTCCAGCGGAATCTGGTCTGTCATCATCATTGTGACGTACATTCATGGAGAAATTGACTGAACTGCCCTACCTGGGAAAGTACAGAAATAAGAAATACATTAGTTACGAGCATTCATTCATTTAAAAGTCTGAAACTTCCTTGTGCTGAATGATTTCCTTTGAAGCTACTGTTGGCTATATTTCAAACACATTTCTTGTCTGACCAGATTTTTAGTTTCAGACCATCAAACCTACTTTTTGGAAGGAATTGTTGGACATTTTTGGGAAATATGCTTATGTCCATCTTGGCAAAATGTCTTTCCTTTTTATATTGACCTGGACCAAGAGGACAGCTAGCCTGACTTAGCCACAATGACTGGGAGCGGGTTGAAGCAGCTAGATAGGCTCCATTTTAATGTAACACAATCCACCGACAAAGCTCCCCAAGTCACAAATTAAGTCTAGTTTGTTTAATTTTCACATAAACTGAGTTATAAAAAAAGGCTTTGAGTTTTTTATGTTAAAGTAAACTTATGAGCTGCTGGATGTAGCTTCATTCTGAATGGGCAGACACTAAAAAGACATTGACTTTCTACTAAACTCTCGGTAACAAATATTTAACCATTTTGCAATTAAAATTAAATCTAGACTGTGCCCCACCTGTATTTTGCCAGCCTCCCAGTGTGTTTGCATTAGTGTTTACTGTGCAGATTCCTGATTAACAAAGCAATTTTCCACTTCATGTGAGCGTGAAAACCTTCTTGAGGCACTTTTATTAAATTTGTCTGCTTTGTTTAACTGTAGCCAAAACAGTTTTCATTCCTATGTGGATAAGATCTTGGATTTTTTTTTTAAGTGTTATATTTCTAATAACAGAGGTAGAGGTGAAAAATGATACAACGACATATACTCAAAAGAATAAAACTAGAATGAGCTACAGCAAAGAATTTAAAAAGTTTGCAGACAAACGCAGAGATAAAGCAAGATTGATTTTAGCAAGTATAACAAAAAAATACAGTTTTGCATAAGAGAAAACACATAGAAAAGGGGCATTATTCCACTGTTTCAGCTCACAATGAATTTGCACAGGCATATCAGCTTTCATAAAATACAACAAGTCATATCATGTCAATATAAAGGTAAAAGATTAAAGAGGCAAAGGAAAATGGAGATTAGAGTGAGAGACTAATTCAAAGCTCTTCCCACCAGCAATAGTCTGGTAAAATAGAGGAGAGATTATATCCTGTTTGGAGGATTAATTTTTATGAAAGAAACACTAAATGAATATGGTCTGGCTCTTATAGGTGAATAAGGATAACTGCACCTGCTCGTAGCTTTGAAAATATAACACAGAAGACGAGCATTACATGTAAACATGCAAAGAGGCTGCAGGAATGGGAAGTCTTTTCAGGTCTTCTGAGGTCAGCTGTGCTGGCACTCTTTGCAGAGTAACTGGGAGCTAAATCTGGAGATGGTTTCTTTGCTTGCATAATAAAGCGGTAGCAGTAAAACCAAAAAGCATAACTATGAAAAAAATAAAAACAACAACCAGTGCCATTCATCTTAAGTGGAAAATAACATGGCATCACCTAAATGGCTACAGGGGGAGAATTTAAAGGAAGCCAAGCGACATGTGTCAGCCGCGCACGTGGTCTTCATTAGGGCTGAAAACCAAGTGGCAAACCCTAACCTTAACAGTCAAAATGTATGTACTTCTACGTACACACAGCGAAAACCACGTAGATAAACACGCAAGTGTACCACTGAGGTACAGTTACATCACCCATGTAACTCATGCAGATGGGGGAAATATATACACACCCACGCATATACAACAGGTAAATCCAGGAACCCCGGCCAAAATATTCTGCAAGAGCAACCGAAGCTCACACATAAACACATACATAAGCACACACATACAGACGTGCACAGGTTCATTGCCAGAGGTGGATTTCTCAGTGACGTACAGGTTTAAATTTAAGGCTGCTGAGTGAAATCGCAGCTAAGGAGCTACTGACTAATGGCTCTAAGCTGCTATTAGCACACATATGATACACATACAGGATCAAATACTTTAAGTGAAGGAAACTTATGAGATATCCATTGCACTCACTCACAAGCTCGCTAAAAGGACTGTAGAGAAAACAGCTGCATGTTAGTGTGCGACTTCTCTTTCAGCTGGTCGTCTTCTAGCACAGACAAGGTCACAAGAAGGGTTAGTGGATCATACAGCTGTGGCTCATACTGTCGCATCATTAAAAACACACTCACACCACTCTTTGAACACAGTTTTAACAGTTTTCAATCTTTCTCTTCTTATTATTCTTATTTTTTTTCTTTGTCTGTCTTTAACTGTCTTTCTGACTCCATCTGAGCCCCGTTCCCAGCTCAGCCTGGCCATCCTGCGTTGAAAACACACACACACACACACACACACACACACACACACACACACACACACACACACACACACACACACACACACAGAGTTTTGTCCAGGACACATCACAGACAGATGGCAACACCACTGTCGGCTCTGCCAGGAAAAAGAAGAGCGAGACACAGAAGCTAGCAGAGAGGAAGAGAGGGGATAAGCAACTGTAAGATCAGCACAGATAATAAATAGAGAGCAAACTAGGTGAAGTACATTCCAGTACATGACCTTGTGTTCCTAAAACAAACTCAAAGTTCCCAAGGAAATTCATCGCATGCAGAAATGAGATTCTAATGTGCATTATGTGAACGATGCAAATAGAAACCTGGCGTTGGGTATCACTTGCAGGAAGTGTTTTCTGCATAATAGTAGAATTTTCAGCTGGAAAATCCACATTGTTTAAAAAAAAAAAAAAATACAAACACAAAGAGTGTTTGAGAACTTTTTAAAAAAAATCTTCCTGAGATTAAGATGAGAAGGTGAATACCAATTTCACGTTTCTGTCTCGATCTGGGGCCATAAGACTTATTAGCTTAGCATAAAAAACCGAAAGAAGGTGGAAACACAGAAACCAAATGTAACAAAAATTGAGTAACAAAATTCAAAACTGACATATTTATTCCTTATAGACTGTAAAACTAAAAAAAAAAAGATCTTGTTATGGTTTATGATCAGCAATAACAGGATCCCTACATTAAGTCCATGTGAGGGTCATTTTTTAGACACCTTTGGAGGTAGAAATACGATATCAAAGGTATTAAATTCCTCCTCTTGTTGAAAAAGATGCCGTTAGTTTATTTTCCAAAATGTCAAATTATTACCTTTCGTTCACAGAGCAGCCTGGAAACAAATACAATGGTGTTTTATCCAGCTTACAGATGTCTTATATCATTTCTTGGCATTGACGTTCTCCAAATTTAAACACAACCTTTTTGCTGCAATTTGGAGGAAGTGATGTGTAAAATTACATAGTGTAGAAGCAACTTTATGAAAAAAATAAAAAACTCAAAACTATTTCCACTGTGATGCAGGCTTCATTGTTGATTCTGTAAAAATCGCCTCAGACACACAAGAGAGGGAATACGCACTTTGTTTTGCAACTGTTGCATGTTGTCGAACAAATCCCATGTACATATTTGGAAATCTAATGCAATGATGAATGAATAATACCCTTTGTTATACAGTGGAATCATTACCAGGCGCATTTAGCTGCTGACAGCTTCAGACATCACTGTGCTCACACTCATGCACAGTTATACAAACACAGTCGGTGGTTTCTGTTCCCCAAAGGAATGCAGGAGGAATAAGGTGTTGATTCCCAGCGGGGATAAAATGTTAAATTGAAAAATTCCATCTTGAATCCAGAAAACAATCAACCACTTGTCCGTGTGTATGCGTGTTTGTGTGTATGTATGTGTGCGCGTGTGTCAGTATGGCAGAAAGCCTTGTGTAAGCATGGAAACTGCCTCTCCAACATAAAGATGCATAGAGTAAAACATACTCTGAGCTGAGATATATACACACTCACACAGTAAAACCCCAGATATTCAGGGGCAGCACTGACCTCATAACTTCAGTCGTTACTCATACAGTCATTCATCATTCACACACACGCCCAATGACTCCAGTTTGTCCATCCTGATGAAGCATAATGGATATTCACAACCACCTAACAGACTGTCTGATTTACTTCCAGTCGTCTGCTTCACACCTCATTCTCCCTACCATCACTTACACAGCCAAGGAAATATAAACACACATACACACACATTTGTGTAACAGACGCAGGTAAAATCTCCAGAGCCTGGCATTAAATCTTGTCTTGAAAACAGCTACTGAAGTCATCACATTAAGCAAAAAATAAACCCCATTCAAAGAGTCCAACGGAGAACTTTTCCTGTCAGCAGAAAGTAGACCACCAACTTCCACTTCTCTTTTTCCTTCTATGAATGAATTGCCTATAAACAAGAATTTAAAAAGACATGATGAAACTGATCAGCTCTACTTCTCCATCTTCCCGAACCGCATTTGTTTGTGATGCAAAGAAAATAAAGCAGCGGGACTAAAAGGGGTTTCTCCAGGAAAGTAAAAGAAGCCACAGGACCTACATTCACTTCCTGACTGTAAATATCTACTACTTCTGCTGCACAAACTGACACTTTTATTCCTCCAGCTGGGGGAAGAGAATCAATGTCATCCTTGTCCCGGTAGTCATCTTGCACAGCAACGCTAAATGAGTGTGCCTGACTCATCAGCTGTTAATGAAACTTACCAGACACATCCCCAGCCTTATATAGTAAAAGAGGTTAATGTTGTAAAAACCTTTAGTCTTAATAAAAGTTGAGCTTTGTGTAACCAAAGAAATGAATATTTTGACTAACTGTAAGTAAATTTGCACATTACATTGAGCAAAACAACCTTGCTCTATACTCTTTTACACACTAAGATATAATCAGTTGGAAGTTCCGGCTTGTTATCTTTTTATTTGCCTTCAACTCAGTTCTGTCCCAAACATCCAGATTAATTTATCAAAAGTATAATCAGAAATTTGGCATTGGCCTCAATGTAAGTCACAGCATACTGATAGATGTAATGCACTACAAATGGGTTTCTTCTAAAATTAACTAAAGGTTCAGCTTTTAGTCAGTCTTTTTAAAAGCACATGACGCGCAGTGACACATGACTGACACCACAAGTCTTTTTTAGACGTGAATGACAAAAAGAGATAAGTAGTGATTTCAGATGCAATCCCACAGTTCCCCAAACTACTATCATCATGGGACAGGCAGTGGAGGAGAAGGCAATCTACAAGTCAAGACACTTGGGCAGGAAGCAGGTTGACTTTTAAGAGACGTTTCGCATGAACAGTTACAACATGGCCAGAAAGAGATTTTCTATCATTCTTACGACTGATCACAGTTTGTGCTGGTTACAAAACTTGTTACACCCCTACTTATTTTTAGATTATCTCAGTTTAAACAATCATGGCCCAACAGCTATGATAAGAACACTAAAAGTAACCAGCATTTGTGCTGACCTGGATAACGGTTTGTCACACAAACTAGTTTTGCACAGTATTCCCCAAAAGAAAGAAAAATGGAATCTCAGCACTATTATCCAGAACAACTCTTTCAGGGTCTCAGACAGTTCAAGCTGATTCAGGATTTTGGTGTTTTGATTATTTGTGCAAAAAGTGTCCTCCAGCCAAAGTGGCAGTTCTCACCAAACTGCAAAATACTGAGCAGGAATCTGAACTATGAAACTGTCTGACACACTTATCAAAAATACCAAATAACGAGAAAATGTACTGAACTGTCTGGGGTTTTTTTTTTTTTTTTTGAGATTTTGTTTTGTAATAATAGTAATAACTATGTTATTTATTTAAAATAGGGTCTTACAATATTCAACAGTACATTTATCATGTTCTAGTTTTGACAGAAAATAATATTTAAACCAAAATTCACCTTTTATATTCACATCTCATTTATATTGTGGTATATCTCAATATCAACCGATATTGAAAAAAATAATGTGTTAGGCTTTTTTTCTCTCCATATCACCCTGCCCTACTATTGCGCACTTCATTCTTTAAGTCCTCCTTGTGTGTAGAGGCAAAACAAACATAAACCAGGTTTTACAAATTTCCACTGATTTTCATGTTGCTGAAGTTTAAAAACCTCATCAAATCTTTTTTTGATTTTTCTTCCTCGTGACAAAGGTGTTAAAATGTGGCGTGCATATTGACTGTACATTCACAACAACAGTTCCGTTAACAACCAATGTCAGGTTTGTCCTTGCTGTGTGTGTCTAAATATATAAATAGACATCATGTGACCTAACTTTCTAAACATCAGCTGCTGCCTCACTTCTGTGTTTCTATTAGGGATGGGAATTTTATTTAAGGTGGAGAGGACAACAACAAAAAAAAAAAAAAGTTGAACATGAAATATCGAGAGGAAGAACTGAAACTTAGCTGTGCTTGTTACATTTGGAAATGTTACATTTGCAGAAAGGTATCAGTGATGACCCAGAAATCAACCTGTGACAATAGTTTCATAGGTGGGTGTAATATGTGAGCTCTAAACGTCTTGTATATGCTTTTTTCACAAGTTTCCTATATAAACAAAACATAGATTGTGCTATTCATTTGCTTAGTACAGCACAAGCATATCTACATCTAGATGTGTATGTAAATGTGATAATGAAGAGTAGATAAGAAAGAAAAAGAGACGCACAGACCTGGTATCTTATTTCTCATGCTGGGTGTGTTAAACTGAGGAATGCACTCAGGTGTCAGTACTTAGAAACTAAATGAATGAGTGTTCACCGCAGTGCACACACAGGATCACACATGCACACAAAACAGCCACCACAACTGGGATTGGTCCAAGCCTTTTAAAACCAATCTTATCAGTTGAATCTGTGCTGGTTTTTAATACACACACACAGATGCATTGATACACGTTTGTGCGTTTGGGCAAGGGGGGGGAGACTTCTACATATGGTGGGAAACTGCCACAAACACCACTCCCATTCAACCCCAGCTCATTTTACAAAAGGTATTCAGTCTAGGAGAAACCTGCTCTCTCTCTCTTTCACCCTCTTTCTAATACACACACACACACACACACACACACACACACACACAGTGAAGGGGGGTGCAGGGAAGGAGAGAAGCAGAGGGCAGAAAGAAAGAAAATGTGGAGAGGACGGCAAAAAGGAATGCTGTGATTGTGCTTACACACACAAACACACACACAGGAACACACACTTGGGAAGGACAGAGAGGGGATTTATAAAAGATGAAACCTCTTTTGGGTCCCACATTGGCCGACAGCTTGCTGCACATATGCAGACAGTGTGCTTATGTGAGGGAGGGAGTAGCAGACAAACAAAATTCAGAGTTTCAGCTTGTTCTTCAATCTGACTGCATGCATTTGGCTTGCATGTGTGCGTGTGTGTGTGTGTGTGCGTGTGCGTGTGTGTGTGCGTGTGTGCTCTTATAGCTGAAGTCCTCTTGCCCTATAATTGCAGTAATGACATGTCATCCACGCAGAAGAACTCTGAACGGGTGGATTGGAATGCAATGGACACATACAAGCGCACACACGTGCTGCACTTCATACCGTGTATGAACAAGCTCCTCTCCAAACTACCTAAACTTAAACCTTTAGGGCACCCTTTTTCCTTCAGAACAGATGAGATCCGGCACCTAGAGAAACCACATCTAATGGCAAGCTAAACCAGCCAGATGCTGCATTTCACTTTTAACGAGTCTCTTTTAAAACCCTAAATCAGGCAAAATTTACCTCAATGCCACAACATACGTAGACATTGCTATAAACAGTGTTGGCTTTAGAAATCATGACAAATAACAACGTTTTAGGTGAAAAAATGTGTCTGCTACACAACGCAACCCAATGAAAGTAGAGAGAAAGTAGCCATTTCCAAAATGTGTGCATTTAGCAGCTGTCTTCCTCAACTACAAGAAATAAAATAAAACTAGGACTAACTGTAGAGAAGAACTTGAATTTTAATGCTGACCTGAAAGCTTTCTTCAGCTTCACCAGTACAGGCTTTTACTGTCTCTACTGCAACACTTTTTCTTTGCAATTTCTGCAATTTTTCTTGCCACATCCCCAAAAGGATGTGCATTTAAGCAGTCCTAGAGAATACCAAAAAAGTGTCCAAGGTTATACTGCGGTCACTGGCTTCAGATTGCTCATAACAAGAGGCAGATGAGAAACTATTAACAGTTTGCAGTTATTCATGTGAAATGCAGGAATGCTGCTCCTCTTAATGTCAGTGTCTGAGGAAATCTTGGACTTTATTACTATGTTGCATAAAAACATCACATGCTTGTCACCGTTTCAAACCTTGAATAAAATCATTCTTTCTCTTTCATTTTCTGTCTGCCTGTATTTATTTCTGTTTCCTCTGAATGCCAGGCATACTGCAGATCACCGTGCAGCCAGAGTGTAGGCAAGTCAAGACTTGGAGCCTGGTAAATGATGGCCTCAGCACTTCTTTCCCCATTCCCTCACTCGCACTCACACTCTCTCTCTCTCTCTCTCACACACACACACACACACTGAGCATCCTGAGCGAAGCCTTTCTCTTGTGTCATCCTCTCATCCATGTACCCACATACCCAATGCACATATAAGGCCAGTAAAATAGGCAGCAAACTAATGACTCAGTGACTTTAGGTTAGTCTTCACTCTCCTCCCATGTGCCCTCATAAACTGAGGCTTTTTAACTCTTAATAAATTGCCAACTCTAACACAAGATTTTTTAAACTTTTTTCATGGTCTTATGTTACAAACCAAGCAGCCATATATGGTTCCTCAATAAAAGGGTTAATGGAAGGAGTTCTTACATGGTCACTCAAGTTGACAGTGTGCATGCTGACCAACTTCAGATAACTTGAATTGCAAGATATGTAATGTTTTTGCCTAAACTCATCTACTTCTTTTAAGAGCTAATGCACCACAAACTAAATCCTTACACCTTTAATCTGCATGTTGCCACACAGACTACTTGGGTTCCTAAGAAGTAGCTCAGCCCAGGAGTCCAGGATTTGACTCTTTTGCTAGGCGCTTCCTGGAAAGACCCCGCCTTCCTCGCATTCCACGACCCTGTCAAAATACGACCGATGTTTCCAACTGGCTGATGGGAAGCTATTAGCTCTCCTTATAGGCTGTTGCCGGAGCACTGGGCGGGGAAGTAAAAGCTGATCTCCAAGAAGCGGCAGCCCATTCCCAAGGAGAGAATTCAGTTACATAACTGTGCACATTAGCACACACAATGTCAGGAGAGCACCCTCAACACACAGTGGAACACAAAAAAGTGTCTAAGAGAAAGAGAGGTGAAGAAGCATAGGAGGTAGTGCCGAAAAAGACAGACAGGAGAGAAGCTGAGAATGACAAGAAGGGGGGAGAGGGAGGGAGGGTGTAGGTGAGGCATCATTTTTCCTTGGGAACAAAATCAAGAGGAAACGGCTATTTTACACTCAGGTCAGGAGCTGTGGGAGAGGACTTCCAGCCAGGGTGTGTGTGCGTGTGTGTTTGTGTGTCTCTGAGCAAGACAGAGAAAGGTTAATTGGTGGATGGTGGAACATCACTTGCATCAAGCCGTAAGTGGCAAAGCAGTGGAATGAAGAAAACTATGCCAAGAATAGAGCACACCGACAAACACACACACAAACAGCTGAGACAGGCCTGGAGTTTAATGAAAAAAATAGCAATTTTGGTGTTATTAAATACATATAATCTGTTGCTTGTTTACAAAGGGAGGTATTGATAGTAATCTGTTAAAGTAGAGAAGGGCAGCACAGGCGGTGTTAAAGAAGAAGGGGTGGGGGTAGTGATAAGACCAGAGAGGGGAGAGACGAGGAGACTGAATGGGGATGGGTAAAAACAAGGAGAGACGAGGGTTGAGTGTGTGGTGAGAGAAATGTGTGGAATTCTAATTGTGTTATTGCTGCAGAACAAACATTAGTCCTGCCTGTCATTCCGCAGACAGCAGGCTGTGAGAGACTGTGTGAGTGAAAGAGATGGAGAGGGAGAGAAAATTGAATGAATCCGGTAAATTAAGGGTCAAGCCAAGAGTTTCAGACAGGCTCTCCCCTTTTTCCCCGGCTATTTATGAAGGCAGAGTGTTTACAATCAGCTCTGTGTTGCTCTGGGAGTTATGTGTTTGCTGCTAGCTTTAGCACAGCACAGCCCGCTCCAGCAGATGTGTGCATCTGCCTGCAAGCCCTCCCTCTTGCAGCTGTACGGCTGTGAGTTGGCCTTGTGTGTGTGATTTTGTGTGTGTGTTTGTGTGCTTGGCCAGTAGGCAGTAAACCCACAGTAGAGGCCTGACAGTCCAACGCCTGCCACGTAGCACCGACGTAACTTCAGAGGAGAGAAGATCTATATCCAAAAACTCTCCTGTGTGTGAGAAAAAAGGTGTATGCGTAAGAAAGGAACTAATAAATGAAATAATGTGGGTCATTGTCTGAGAGTCTGAGTATAAACAGAGGCATTGCAGATAGCCATACACAGAAAGACAAAGTGACTCTGTGATACCATTCATCCCAGTCAGATGTTTCCATCAATTACATCACCCAAGACCGCCAATCTCTCGCTCTTGTCTTCCTGCTGAGAGCTCCTTTAACTTAAAGATGTTAGTGGCCTGAAACTGAAACTAAGAATTTTGAAACCCAGTGACAAGATTTTTTTGAGAGCGCAGAAATGTAATTGGCCAGTGTTACATATGATCCATTTTCATAGCTGTATCCAAGCAGCCCTGCAGCCCTGGACTTGCTCAGGCATCCCTCGACAAATGAGAGCACAACAGTTAAATGCAAAAGTGACAGGACATTAGCTTGTACATATAGCCCATCGACTTATTAGTACAAAATAAAAGGGTGATGTTGTAATATATCACTGTGCAAATAGTGCATCTAATAAGTCTGATACACCCACCGCTATGGAGTGGGCATGAATGTATACCACCTCCTTCACGCTCCCTGCAAACCCATTCGAAGCAAACTGTTTCAAGGAAAAGTGTGGAATATTTTCCAACCTGATTATCCCAAAATTGGCCAAAGTTCATGTGCCAAATTGTCATATGATGTCAAAAACAACCAGTTTCCCACTTATACTAAAAATACGTAATTAGCAGTTTCCTTTTTGCCTCAATATAAAATAAACACAATGAAATAATATGCTGACATATATAATAATTTACCAATAACATAATTAAACCAGAGCATTTGAAAAAAGTTTTTTTTGTCCTAAATAATGACATTGAGACATTTAAAAACTGTAAACGTAGATCAGTTTAAAATACATCAGTCTCCTTGATTACAAATAATCATCATGAGCCCTGGAAAAATAAAACATATTGGCGGACGTCTTATAAGAACATTCTGTATTTTGTTGGTGTTTTTGTGTGTTACAGAGGAAGTGGCTATTCTCCCACAAGCACATGAACATGACTCACTCTTCTTCATGCAAGCGCTTCCAGATTTTTCTTCTCCATTTGTCCTTTTCTCCCCTTACTCCTCATCTCTCTTTCCCTCTATCATCCCTCCCTCTCTGCCGTCTTCCTCCCATCCCACAACAGTTAAGACTTTTCCCCATCAGATCCAAAGAAGCTGAGGATTGAGAACTCAGCTCAAGGACAGCTCACAGCAATCTCTTTCCTAACACCTTGGATCTCCAAGGCTCAGTCTGGCCACGCCGGGGAAGGCCAACCTACAGGCCAGGAGACTAAAGGCTGAATTGGTCTGACTGGTGGGCATGACAGGCGTCATACACACAGAGGCCGTCTGGGCGCTGGCTTAACATGGCTAACCTGCTAATGCCCAAGTTAAATGGAAATCAGCAGATTAAAGTCCATCTACTCCTAAAACCCAAAGATTATTAAAGGTTAAGAAATTCTTGTATGTCTTAAGTCTCAAGTCCAGGTTTTGCAAGCAAGTAATCACTAAACCTTATTGATCTTTACCTTTAGGTAAGACTGCATGCCATTTTCAGAAGTGTTTTACTTTGTCAAACAGTTCTAAACGCAAAGACTACAAAAGAAAGACAAAGTCGAAAAAGTGACAGAATAATGAAACAAAGCAAGATAGCGCTGGAGTCAATAACCGACATGCGTTTTATAAAATTATCCACATTGCAGACTTTCAGCAAAACTGATAAACACACTATTTGCATTTCATTTACATCTCAGATCGGCCAAATATTATGCTAGCATGCCATTATAGGACACTAGCTCCACATTCTCATTCATCTCTCATCCACTACCTCCTCTCATTTTTCCAGGTTATTGCCATGTAATGCAGTTGGATCCATGTAATACAGTGCTTTAGCATAAATCAGATTCTTTGCCTGCAGAGCTGGATCTTCTTCAAGTTGACGGATTAGATAGGGCTGGGTGTGTGTTGTATACAACTTTTGCGGTTGCATGCTTTTTGAGGCTCAGCTGCTGATTCGCACGAAAGAATCAGCAGCTAATGAACAGTTAAACTTTGATTTCCGTGCACCATGTACTCCCTCCCTCATCTTCTCATCTCATCCTGGGCCCTACTTTCAGCTTTAACCTATTGCAGCTCTCCCCTGCCCCTGTTCCTCCCCCTCCATTCTTACCTCCCCACACTATTGGCTCAACTTCTCAAACAACCCCTCAGCCTTCAAAAGACAGCCGCCCATTCAGAAGGTTTTGGGTTAGAATGGGGGAGGAGAGCAGCACAGACTTGTGGAAGTTTGAATGGTGGGTGGGAGGGAGGTGTGGGGGGCGGGGTATAGGTCTCTGATTCCCGCTAAATTGTCCCACATGGCTGAGCGTGCTTAGTTTAAACAAACACAGCCACTTCCTCCTCACTGCACACATCGAGCACACAGACAAGCGAGCATGTACATACACACACACGCACAATACACACCAACAGGGTGCACAGGCATGCTTAAACTCCAGTATACACAGCATGGGCACACATGAACATAATACATTGTATACCCTAGCAAGCAGCAGACAATACTCTTATTCTAAAACTCCAGCCAGAAAAGACAAAAAAAAAATTACATTAAAACCAGCACATTTGGGAATGTGTTAAAAACTGCTTTTAGAGCGCCTGTGCATATTTATACCTTATGACCAATATTACTAACTAAATATTACTTACTTGGCTACTTTGGCAATCAATTATTCAAAAGATTTTTCCATTTTATTTCAATTCATATTTCATTCATATAGCAGGAGTTCACCATAACACTTGCCTCAAGGCTAAAGCACAGCAAAAATGTATTGATTTCTCAATTTTTCTTTCCCATGTTTTTCATATTTAGTGAGTTTGGTCTGGATGTCTGATGATGTCAATGGCAAAATACCTCAATTTAAAAAAAAAAAATGAGTTAGTTGTGATATTTAAACACGCTGAGTGTTTAAACATGAGTATTAACATAATTGTATTTAGACAAGTAAAAATCACTTTTTCTTCTTTTACCAAAGACCTAACTTCTCTGTCTTAAAGACTATGTATTTCAATGAAGTGACCTACAATCATTGTAATTAGCTCTGCATTACAAACGGCCTATGAAGAGAGGTGAAGGAGGACAACCGCAGAGTCCAGACAAAGAGCGCACATTCAATGCCAGTGGACCTGCTGCCATCCAGACCTGCACACACAGCATGTCTTAGCCACTAATGCTGATCTCCATCGCGGCTGGATGCCATGAGTCTTAATTAAGACAGCCATGCAAAGTCAAGAAGTGAATAATTCTACTCCCCAACCAACCACCACCATCCCCCTATCACACACACACACACACACACACACACACACACACACACACACACAGAGAGAGAAGCCCAAACTCTCATTTGCAGATGGATGAGTGTGTAGATGCAGACAAACCACCAAGAGAGACTCGGATTTTATGGGTCAGGAAAAGCTTGCTCAGTGAGTAGTGTGTAGATGCCTGTGTGGGCGCTGAGATAGAAAAATCATTTAGTCACACCTACACGAGAAACCTGTTGTGTACTTGTGTTTATGAATGTGCATGTGTGTGAGTGTGTGAAAGAGAGAGAGGAGGGAGCGAGTGCACGCATCAGTGTTAAATCCATTAGAGGAAAACTGAATTGGGCTGAAAAATGAGAGAAGACACTTCTGGGAATCGCAAGCCAGTTGAAGGTGTACATACAATCACTTGCTCCCTACGATCAAACACACACACACTTATAACACCCCTCCCTACAGCTTGGGGTCACAGGGTCACATTCCTTCTCTTCAATCAGCCTCAGGATTTCACACACTACTTTGGGGAGGGGAGAGAGGGGATGGAGGGGAGGGGGTGCTGTGTCTGTGGATTTCAGTATGGAATATTTTATTGATTTGTGTGTGATCCTGCTTGCAGGTAAGGGGAAGAAAAGTTCAAGAAAACAGAGGTCTGAGGCCATGTGTGCACAAAGCTTAAATAATTTGAAGATACACTTTTCAATCTTTTTTTAAAAACACCCTCTTAATTACTTATAAGTTATTAAGGTAACTAGGCCAAGCAGTTAAGGATTTCTCATTGTTACAATTTACAGGTGCCATTTGTAACACATAATGAAAACTAGAGTTGTTTTCACGGATATGTCAATGGCCAATATGCTCTCCTCTGATCAGTTTCTCACTGGTCAGGCAGTAGCAGGTCTTACTGCTGCATCATCAGTAGCTTTCGAGGATTAATCTTTCACATTTGAAAGCAAGAGGAAGAGGCCTGCTATGAAAAATGGAAAGAGACATTCCCCTTCTCGTCCCCGTTCACTAAACATTTAGTCAGATCGAGCTTCAAAATAACTGGTGCCATGTCAAATAAGTTGTCACGGTTATTTTAATTTATTAAAACAAACGGTCAAAAAGTCAAGTGTGCACCTTGGAGCAGGAAATATCACAGCTCAGCATTCAACATGACAGATCGTGTTAAAAAGACAGGCTAACCTGTGGGTGTTAGCAGGCTACGTTAGCATCCGTAGCTTGAGGCTTTGAGATTCATCATTTTTACATTTCGCTGATAAATCTAATATTTTTTACTGAGCATTTATTTCCTCCTTTTGCTGAGCCCCAAACTAATGGTGAGCAACATGGCCAAAAGATCACAATGATAACATCAGTGTTTTACAAGCAGTGTGACCATTTAAGCTTACGTCGAGCTCAGGTGTTGATGAGCGCCAGGATTTTCTTTTCCTTTAAGGAGAATAGCTGCAACTCTCAAGGTAGCCACTGTAAGTTATTAGCCTTCTGCTCGTGTTAGGCATTTTTACACATATAAATCGGCTTGAGAAAAAAAACTATAAAGAAGTTCAAAAACAGGGAATAAGGAGCCAGGAAAGTGTTATTAACTAATACTGATTTACGAGTTCAGCTTAAAATCGTTCATCGCCGTCTCTTTCCTTTTGCTGTTGTTGCACATATGCAGCTCCACTGTTCTGTCTGAAGTTTAAGGAACCGCCCGATCGAAAACTTTCTTGGCAGAAACCTTGCACACGATGACCTTTTGGGGTAAGATCACTCTTTAAGGTCACAATCTACAGTGTGCATATGGCTATTTGGATTCAAAGCCTGGCATTTCTAGTCGCACAAATCCCTGCTTCATGGTTTTGCTATGATTTCATTCTGCTGACTAAACATGTTATTTCACGATGCTTTCCACTTTCCATTACTCCAACCACAATGTTTTCTTCCGTTTAAAAAATAACTTCTGACACTTCCGATATAAATAATTCATCCAATGTGTCACAACCAATCAGTTTGCTTAGTTCATGTGATAGTTTGGACGGGGCTGTTTCTTTGTTAGTTTTAATGACAGGATCCTCTAAGAAACGGATCGGAAGTCAAATTAAGATTCCTCCCCTTCACCCTTAAATCTGGCCCAAATATATCCTCCATGTGAAGTGACAACATGTGAAGCACTGCCACACACACATGCACAGTTGCATTAATCATACATACAAATAATGATGGTCACATACAGAGAGACAGGCATACTAAGAAGTCTTATATGAGTTCTAATTTTGGTTCACAACATAAAAGAAACTGAAAATAACTAGTTACAGATTCAGTTCCCCACTTCAGTGCACACACACACACACACACACACACACACACACACACACACACACACACAAGAGAGACTTAGCCAACTGCAGATTTAAGACACTTGAGATAAACACTCAAAATGCTCACAGCCAGGCATAAAAACAGCCATTAACGACTGGCGGAACTTTCCATGGGCCTGCCAACCAGCAACACCAACACGCCTGGCATGCTAATACAAGCACATAAAGTTAACTGAGTGTGTACATTTCATGCATATGTGTTAAATCAAGGCTGTGTCTGTGTCTTTGTGTGCATATATATATTATATATATATGCACAATTAATGTCTTTGGCCAGCTGACTGTGCATGCTCACACAGAGGCATCTCTTCAACAAGCCATTTCTATGGATGATACCGCCTAGGGCCTGTGAAAGGGCAAAAGGAGGGCAGGGTGACCGAGAGATACACACCTCATTTGAATCATTCAAACCTTTTTTTTTTTTTTACCTTAGATACTAAGTTGATGATAAATTTGGCAGCCGGCCTTCTTGTTGTGAAACTTTTACCTCTTTGTCAAAATTCTTTGACTCTATCACGTTAACTATTAGTCTGTGTCTCAGCAGGTGAGATGTTTCAATAGCACCAGTTGGTAAAATCAAAGATTTAAGCGAGGGCACAAGTTGAATCATGTGCCAGTATTGCTGTGCATTGAAATGCACGTAAGGTATTCGAATATACGTGGCTCAAATTTCTGCTTGTGGCTCGACTTTAAGTACTGTTCCAGCTTATGCGTCATCTACCCTCATATAGAAATATGGCTGCAACTAATGATTATATTCATTAGCTCTGCTTAAACAAAGAGAGAAGTGAATCATGTTTAACATTGTTCATGTGCAGTGATGCTTGGATATCAACAGAACAGGTCAAATTTTGCTAAGTTACTAAAATGGTACAAAAGCTTAATTAACCATTATAACTTTCTTTAAGTGACTGGTGTAAGGGTCAAGCTAGAGTGTATTCCATGCAGCACATTGGCAGACACCAACACACAACATTCAGTGTGTAAAACATCAAAACAAAGGGGAAATTACTTGTATAGTTTCCAGGTATATGCCTTGAAATAGCTTTTGCCTAACCAGGAGTCTAAAGGGGTTCTGAAAATGACCCAGGGTAACCTATTATTTAAATTACTGACAAGAAAATAACCATCAATCATTTAATTCATTAACGAGCTCCTCGTTTCTTTTAACTGTCAAAATGTAATAAATCTGCTGCATAAGAACAGCAGTTTGTTTTCATTTTTTAAATGCCCTATTAGGTTGTTTAGTTTAGTCATTATAAAGATGTTTACTTAAAAGTGAATGAACACTGTTACTATTTTCTTTGCAAAAAAGCATTAAGAGGAAGTTCAATGACCTTTCATGACAGTCTTTGTAAATATTTATTTCCAAAAATATTCATTCAGTTGCATCACATTTGAGAAATCCTGTCTGTCTTATTTTAGACTGAAACTCTGAGACTGAGATTGTTTGAATTATTTTATCAAACACTACGATTAGCAAAAGAAGAAGCCAAGAGAAGAGGAAAGAAAAATGCAATGGAAAAGGGGATGGGAGGGAGGAGATGGGGGAAGAGAAGTTGAAAGGCTTCTTTCATCTACATCTGAATCAACTGTCAACAATACAGGAAATTATCGAGGGAGACAAAAAAAAAAAAAGAAGGGAGACGGGATTCTGGAGAGCAAGAGGGGCAGGGAGGAAGGCAAGGAGGACGAAAGAAAGGGCCGAGAAGGGTAAACATTACAGTTCTATGCCAAGCAAACATTAGATGCTGGGATACTTCAACAAAAAGCCACCGTTCATTTGGGAGAGAAGAAGATGGAGCAAGAGAGAAAGAGTGGGCGAAGATGCGAGTGTGTGGCAACAAGCAGAGACACCCAGTCAAAAGCTGGGAAATGGAAAGTGAAAGCATGGAGCGTCAGACAAACAGCTGCTGTTGTTAAATAGGACAAAAGTTTTTTTCTCATAACACATCCATGCATCTCTTTCTCAGTGTCTGTTTGCACAATATCCTGCAGCAAACACAGGGTTTGACCTCATGAATCAGATGAGTCATTTGTAACTTAATGTAACTGTATATTTGCATACACACTTCATGAAACAAATCAAGAGATGCAGCACACTAAACCTGCACTACAAATTCATCCTGTAGGACATCATTACTCCACACTCGTACGTTATCTTGAACAAAAAGACAGTGTTACTTACAGTAATTAAAAAACCAGAGAGGCAGCAAGGAGATAATCTACAGAAATCCTGCTTTTGCACTTTAAGTGTTGACCTTTTGACCTCACAGTAGAGGAACTCCTAATCACATCCAACTTACAAATAAGATAACCTCTCATCACTGTCAAGGAAATGCACCTCCGAAACAGTAACAGTGAAGGTAGCAATTTTTCTGGGAAGCACACCTGTTGCATTCGGAGAACCAGATGGCAGAAGAGACAGCAGGATACATAGAAACTGCAGACATACAGTAGAGCGGTGAAGCACAGTGCACAGCAAACACACACCAGTTACTAGAAGGAAATATTCAGAGCAAACTGAAGTATTTAAATGGTTGGAATCAGTACTATAAATAATAATTACTACTGATTATATGCAGACATGACAAGAACTGCAGATCATAAATGTAACAAATTTAAATTTGCACAGACTGTGCATGTTTTTCTTCTTTTCTAAAGCCTTTGAAGCTGACACACTTGTCTCTTGAACTAAATCACCACTGTGCTGCAACGACTAATTCAGCAAAGCAACAATTATTTTCAAATCTAATCTTGCTTATTTGGTCGATAAAATGTCTACAACTATATAAAAACTATAAAAAAAAAAAGTCTAATGCCTGAAAAACTACAGTAACAGGAATTCATGAGGAGTTTTATCATAAGTTTCTTCATGTTTGCCTCTGTTTCACATGCTCACACACACACACACATTCCAGGGCAGCATTGTTTTGTCTATGTAACTCTATAGCTGCATCTGCCTGTGTTCCTGAAAAACAAGAGCTACTTGGTAACACTACCCATTTGATAGCGTGTTCTAGGTTACCAGTCAGACACATAAGTACACACATACAATGGCTAGCATCATCCAGGCTGCCCATTCCCTGACCCCATTTCAACCAGGCATACCAAAGAGTTTTATTAGGCCAGTAGCGAACCAGAGTACTAAGACAAAGAGAATCCTCCTGGCATCCTGAAATCACATGTAACATGAAAGTAACTTCCTTATTGTTCTTAGAATAACCACATTCTGAATATTGGACCCAAAGCTTCTTGTTTTAATATCATGTATGCTTTCTGTGTAGATGCTGGAGAAGTAGAGAAGAAAAATGTATGCCATATAAAAAGAACTTACCAGTGAATTGACATATAAGATATTTTAGCCTCCCTTTTCCTCATTATTTTGGTTGTCACTCATGCAAAAACTAATTAATTGGATCACAGAAGCTGCAATGTTAAAAATCACCCCATGTGTAGGCAGTGACGCACCATCACAGTTAGTGGCACAAAGGTGTGGGCTGCACCTGTGTGACAAATTTAAAACTTACATAAAGTGTTATTCAACCTCTGTTCTTTCTCTGTTTGTGCAAAATACATGGAAAGCTAAAGCAACAATGGTTACCCTCCATCAATGTGACTCCAGTATAACCCCAACCTGACTGTGTCTGCTTAAAGACACACAGAGAAAATGTGAAAATGAGAAGATAAGGATCATTTGATATAAAGTTGCATCAGTTTTAAGGCAAATCCTTGCTACATATATCCTAGGAGTTTCAGCTGTGTACAATGTTGCACATTTAATACAAGCTTCAGGCAACAAGCTGTGCTGAATCTGACACCAATGAAACACAAAGAATAATGCTGGAGCTGTAAAGCAGGATGGTCCCAAATCTGAAAGCCTATCTTACCTTTTAACCTGATTCCTCTTGGGATCTAAGTTAGAGCCAACAGATGCTACTTTCAGCAGAAAAGGCTTTTAATCATGTTAGAGTGCCACACTTTGATTAAAGCTTTACCTGCATCCAGCTGTCCACCTCTCAGCTTACTGTCCACAACTTAACTGTCTGATGCTAAAAGTTTTTGATGCTCTCATGGAAGCAAGATAAATTGCTCATTCAAGCAGCACAGGGAGAATTCCTTCACACTCTAAACCCAAATACACCTTTTCAGCTGGAAGCCGACCTCATTCATCCCCCTCAAAGAAAAGTCAGATATCTTTTTCTTTTTTTTCCGGGGGGGTAAAGAAAGGGAAAAAAATCATGGCCACATCAGCCTTTCACCAAAGGAATGTCACGTGACGTCATCTATTTGGGATCGGATTTCTCCGTCTCCCTTTCCTTCACTTTCTCCCATGAAAAAGTAGAAGAAGCGTACATGTGTGTGATGCGTTGGGTAATCCCCCCAAGCCCGTAACCAATATCATCCGACGTGGACCTGAAGCGCACAACAAGGGGAGATATGCAACCCCCAAATCAATGCTCCAATTACACCTCACCAATACTGCCACCACCAGTAATGACATTTTAATGACAACTATTGAGTCCCGTTATTAAACAAGGGGAGAAAAAAAAGAAAAACCTGACAAGCTACCAACGATCCTGCAGCCCAACTCATCTGAAGTTTTCTCCTAATGCGGTGGGACAAGGGCCTATAGTCTTTCTGTAACTACGTGGACGTCAGATAATCGATCGTGTCGAGCAGAAGACCAATGTTTGATTTCCACGTCTGCATCAGAGAGGCTGAGAGAAAAATTTGTCTCCTGCATAAACAGACACGTAGTCGTTTCTGGGGGAGAGAGAGGGTGAGAGAGAGAGACTGGCTGGCTGGAAGGAATGCTAGGATATGCTGGAGTTGGGATTTTTTTTTCCTCCTCCAAAGCTTTTCACTGCATTCTGCAAACGCACACAAAGTCAACGGAAAGTCGATCTTAAACGGCCCCTTCAACGCTTCTCGACAGTTATCCAACACAACAGAATCCCCTATAGTGTCAATTCAATGATTTCGCAACCCCCTCTGTCAAATCTGGCTGCCTCAGCATCTTCCTTTCCAAGTTATTTTCCAGCTATAAAAGTGCTCATTTCCTGATTTTAAGCAGCAACAACAAAAACGACGATTTCCACAATGCAAGTCACAGCGCACCAACAGTTGATTATTAGAAACAAGCCACGGAGACAACGGTTTTCTTCTGTTGCGCACTCACTCCATCTGAAGTCCTCGGAGACAAAAACACATTCTTTGGTGAAAGCTGAGAAATCGGGACCACAAAGAGCAGACTCCAAAACGCACAGTCCGACACATTCACGCGACTAGTGTGATGAATTAGCACGACTATCCCCTCTGCTTTGCTTTTCCTTATTGTTTCAAAATAAAAGGAATTTTTGAGCAACAAAAAAAAGTTTCGTTTCACCCTCCTCCGCAGTGGCAAAGCAATTTTCCTTTTTCCTTTGCGTTGGCCAAGTGGCCCAGACTGCCGGCGTCAGCGCTCAGCTCTCCAAACTCACACACAGACACACGCACTTCTAAAACTTTTTCAACATCCACTCCAGTTGCCTCGATTCCCCCACTTTGTGGGGAATGCTGCTTAAAAACTGTAAAACGACTCACCTCGCTGCAATAAAATAATCTTCAAACAGACGTGGCTGCGCGATTTTTAATTCCCTGGGCCGGGTCTTGCCTGTCTGCTGGCTCGACGCTACGAGTACTGGGAGACTCCGCCATGTCAATCATAGCCGACCCACATGGAGCGAGATCCCGCCTCTACCGTAATGCACAGTGCGCAGTGAGAAAGCCAAAACAGAACGCTATAGCGCGCTTCTCTCACAGCATAGAATAAATGAGGGCGGACAGCGGTTTACAGTCATGAAGAAAAAGAAAAGAAAAACAAAAAAAAAACTAGGGCACGATCATTTTTTAAAGAAATAAAAGTTTTAAAGGAATATTTTAGTTACTTTAAAGCTATTAAATGCCAAATTTGCCTATCAAGTAGACTACAATTTTGAAGTGCCTTTAATGAATTATTTATTCCGATAGAGCTCAGTAATCAGAACATTTTGTATACAAAATTCACAAATACTGAGTTATAGTTTATTCTCTTTGTGATTCAACGAAAAAGATTCAAACTAAACACAGAACATGAAAAAATATTCTACGCATAAAATATAAGATCCTTTTATGCTTTTTATTGGTTGTTGACTCCTAAGACATCTGCGTTAATAGATTATGTAAGCCCAAACAGGTGGGTGAACTCTAAGGCAAACAAACCCAAGGCTGAATTGATTTTATGTGTCATAATGCTACAGAATATATTAATTCCAGTACCCAGTACCTGTGTCATGTTTCTTGTCATTTCACATTTTTTAAGTTAAAAATAAATTTTAAAAAACTACAATTAAATTTAAAAAAAATCACCAAGAACTCAACAATAAATGTAAATAAATAAAATAAACTTCTCAAGTAATATACAATAATTTCTTATACCATACATTCAAACTAATTCACCCATAGCAGATTTTTGAGAGTGTCAAGTGGGTCAAAGCTCTGTTCCAGCGCCTCTAAAACATCTTTAACCACAGACCAAAGTCCCTCTGGTGGCTGAACTCGGCATCATTTAGCCCACCAAGAGCCCACAGTTTCAAGGGTTTTAGGTTCAGCATTGATACCTGACATCGATTAATGGTCTGATTTATTTTCTAAAACATATGTGGTGAATTTGCTACAGGTTTTAAAAAGAATAAGACTTTTCCAATACTGATCGGTGTATGATATGCTACACAATACCATATTGCATCTGTGCATGCATTCACCTTCTTCCCCCGGGGTTCATTATAGCAGACTTCCACACATATACAAATGTGCATGTTCGCGCTTGAAATTAAGACATCATTGCCAACAAGTGCATGTCACAATTAGAACACAAAACGTGTCTCAGGGCCAAAAACATAATTTGTATAGATTCAATACAAACCTATAAATCCATCATTTGATGAAAACAGTAACTTTACTCTGACAATAAAAAAATGGGAGTAAAATCACAGATCAAAAATTGTTGTTAAATTGAAATCCACAACAAATTTTTACTGCACTTTGAGCCACTCATTGGCTTCGATCACAGAAAATTCAACACTGCAGAAAACCAGAATGACATTGTTTCATTTAACCCTGGCACATGCAACAACAAAAAACAGGCCGTTCAATTCGTTACGTCTGTGTTTTGTATATCTTTGTCCACATTGATAATTCTTACTGTATTTTCAAACCGGCACTCAGAGCCAAATACACTCGTTGCCCCTGAGCTCTTCATTTCTCTCAGCTGGCACAGACAAACACATTCCAGCAACGACACTTAGAAAATAGTCACCGGTGTAATTCGAATCCAGCAAAAGAAATATGGTCCTTTACCAGGACAATGTGCCTGTGAGGAATTAAATGGAATTTGATTCAATTCAGTGAACACAAATCAACCCAAGGGGGCAACTGATATGGCAAAAAAGACAAATCATACTTGCCCACCAAAAATACGACTGATGATCAATGTGAGAGAACTCCTCTCCTTATAAGATGTCGGCTCAGCTTTTTCTGCTTTCATGTAGGTTATTTCCACAAAAACACTTTAGATTTCACAGTGTTCCCTAAAAACTTGACACCCTTTTGACTATTGTGCCTTGTACACACAAAATTCTTTGCCTCATATACCTTATTAGATGTTTTGATACAAATATTGTTATGTAGCTCCTATAGTAAATCCCCCACAAAAAATAATGTCCTAAATGTACAAGCCATAATGCAATATAAAATAATACTTAAACTGTGTAAAGCCATATCAAAATAAATATTTGTGTGTTCTTTTAGGTATTGAATCCTTCCCAGAAACCATCAAGAACACATTAAATGGTCTTCTTGACATTTTGATCACATCAGGTTCTTTTTCAAAGCAGACCAAGTTGGCACAGTTGTCATGGAAATATGGATGCTGCTTTCTGAGCCCATTAAGCATATCTCGTTCTCGCTTCTCTTGTACCTTTTAAATATAATAGCAAATACAAATACAATTTTATGAACACCAATGACTTGTGAGTTTACGTCCTTACACCACACTAAGCTCCTCTGTCTTAAATGCATCCTCACAAGGGGGGATGTAGATAAAGAGAAGCAGATGAGTTAGGGAAGGGCTTAGCTTTAAAACAAGAGAGAAATGAATTGTGCAACAGGGGCTGTAACTCAGAATCAAGAAGCTGTTCCCACAATTTTGAGCTGTGGAAACAATGTATAGTAGTCGGAGACAATCAGTCTGTGAATTTTAAAAAAATACCTTCTTGATTTAAATAATTCTGCTAACAAAGCCAAAGTAGGCCAACCTCCAGTGACGTGTTGGACCATTACAGGCATTTAGTCACATTAGATTAGATCTGTGGAGGAGAGCGGATGAGGAAAGACTGGAGGGAGCAGATCTTGGAACAGCAATGCAACTATTTCCCCTGTATGTCAGGGCCAGGCCTCCACAACTGCCAGATGTTTACCACCAACCCAGCTGCTTTCTCTCTTGCCTTCTTTCTCCTCATCTCTCCTCCTCAGATTTTTTCTCTCTCTGATTCTCTTTAAACCAAGCCCACCCTGTAATCATGCACACTCACCAAAGGGCTTTGAAGTAAGTGGAATGTGTCCAGCCATATGATAATATGCACTCTATATTCTTATAACAGATAGAAAGTAAAGAAGGGAAAGCAGGAAATGAGATTATTGGACAGCAGCCAGCTCTTTAGTGTGGTTTTCTAGATGTTAATTATGCCCTCACTCCACTCTTAGATCTTGCACGTGTGTGTGTTTATGTATGCATTTATGGGTGTATGTTGCGTGTACATATGTAGTGTTTGTGTACACATTATCAGAAATGCTGGTCTAAGAGCGGGTAATGGGCTGATAATCGGCGCCTTGGAACAGAGAGGTGCAATATGATGGCGCGTGCATGTGTGTGTGCATGTGAGGTACTTCTTTCCAAAGATGTGAGGATGGAATTTACCTCATCATGAGTTCAAAAGAGTCAACCCAAGGCTCTCAGCAAACCAGCAAGTGCAGACATGTCTCCCACCTCTCTCTGCCCCCTCCAAACCTTTTTTTCCTCCTTTTTCAGTATGCAGGGCAGCTGGTTGGACCGTTATATACTAAAATGATTTCTCTGACATGTGTTTGTACCTCCATGACCTAAATTGTGCATTTAATTGGAATATAGTACTGTGCAAAAATCTTGAACTACCTCTGAGCTCTTCATATTTTGCAAGGCGAATGAGTAATAGTTGCAGTGATTTATTAAAAGATGTGCAAAAATACATGGAAATATAGTATACAAGGCAAAAACAGACTTTTTAGACTTCTAATGACCTTTTAAATCAATATTTGATATTGCCACCTTTATTCTTCAGCCAATCGTGTTCCATTGTGTATGCTTTTGCTGCATTGGCCTTTTTGTTTGCGATCATTCTTTTCAGATGGTATTCCACGATCAATCAAAAGCCTCCTGACTTCGTCCATACACACAGATGACAATTTTATGATACTGATTATCATTGCAGTTCTTGTGTAACTTAGCATACCTCAGTCTTTCCCTCCTGCTTCCCGTCCTTAAGAATGACTTCCTGACAGGCAGCCTTCCACTGAGACCATTCCTGATGAGGTTTGAGTGAAGAGTGTGTGGATAAATGGAATGGTGAGATGCATCTCCCAGGTCACGTGTTAGGTGTTTGCTGGATGTTTTTGTCCTGTTTTTTTAAGGACATGACGTTCATCTCCTTTTGTTTTTCACTTGTCCAGTTTCCTCAATGTTTTAAGGAAACAATGCATGCCATGGTGAGATATAACATTTTTTGGCTAATACCTGTGTGTCAAACTGCGTAATCTTTGGGATTATTTATAATTTCAACTAAAGAAATGCAGCTGGTTCTACAATTGGTTCTTTGCTAACTTCTTATTTGTACACATGACACTGTTTAATCTATGGTTTTTAATTCACTGCATTACATCAGGATATATATGTAATGCAGTGAGAATTTAAATACAAATTTACCAACATGACATGCTAGAAAGAGAAACTAATGGGGTGTGTACTGAGCCCTCTCCTGTACTCACTCTACACCTACGACTGCACGGCCACTAACAACTTCAACATCATTGTGAAGTTTGCGGACGACACTACAGTGGTGGGTCTTATCACCAACAGTGATGAGACAGCTTACAGGGAGGAGGTCAGCGCCCTGACCCACTGGTGTCAAGACAACCATCTCACCCTCAACGTCGCAAAGACAAAGGAGTTGATAGTGGACTTCCGGAGGTGCAGAGAAGTACACACCCCCATCACCATCAACGGCGCTGCTGTGGAGAGAGTGAGCAGCTTCCGGTTCCTTGGTGTACATCTGGCTGAGGATCTTACGTGGTCAGTACACACAAACAAAACAGTGAAGAAGGCGCAGCAGCGCCTCTTCTTTCTCAGGAGACTGAAAAGATTCGGCATGAGCCCCCGCATCCTCAGGACCTTCTATCACTGTGCCATTGAGAGCATCCTCACTGGATGCATCACCACCTGGTATGGCAACAGCACCGCCTACAACTGCAAAGCTCTCCAGCGAGTAGTGCGGTGCTCTGAACGGATAATTGGAGGTGAGCTTCCCTCCCTCCAAGACATCTACAGGAAGCGGTGCCTGAGGAAAGCGGGGAGGATCATCAAGGACTCCAGTCACCCCAGCCATAAACTGTTCAGACTGCTTCCATCAGGAAGGAGGTTCTGCAGCATCCGGTCCCGTACCAGCAGACTGAGAGACAGCTTCTTCCATCAGGCCATCAGACTGCTGAACACGTCATAGACACCTCAACTTCACTACTGGAACTTTAACATTATGCACTCCATACTGTACAGTAATGCCACTGTTTTGCACATGTCTCACTCTGTATATTTTATTTATTGTTTACTCTATTTAATTTGTAAAATATGTGTACACACACACACACACACACACGTAGAAAAATATTTAGTATACACATCCAGAAATGCATATACTATTATATATTGTACATATATTTATTAGTTTCAGATGTAGCCATTCTTGTATTTTTTGTTTACATTATTGTATTTTGCACAACTCTGTTGCTTGTGAAGCTCGCACACAAGAATTTCACTCACATGTGCTGTACCAATGTACCTGCACATGTGATGTGACAATAAAAGTGATTTGATTTGATAATGTTAAAACAAATTATATCTTTTCTCTTATTTGGACTCTTTTACCATTTTAGGCTTGTTTTGGGGGTCTTTTGGCTTGAAATAGATAGTATTAATATTCTATTTAGTATCTCTGGAGCATCTGGAACAAGAAGCGATTTCAAAGGCTTTCTTTGCCCAAGCTCATCTCTTTGTCTCGCTTTGATAAGATGAATTGCTTCCAGTTGTTTCCTTCCTCTTTTCAGGACTTTCTCAGACAGCTTTATCCAAAGCTTATGTTTCTGGCATCACTGGTATGCATGGAACAAGTACCGCACTCTACATTAATCAAGGCCTTACAGTGCCCATGCACTTCTCGTTGATGAGATCAATTGGTTCCAGTTGTCGCCTCACCATTTTGTGGGTTTCCCAGTCAGCTTTATCCCCACACAGTGTTTAGATGAGATTTGTATTTGTTCCATCTTTGCCAATCATGTCATATGTTCCATCTTAAAGAATACCTTCCAGTCATGACATCACGGTGGGGATTTCACACTGGCTGGGTCACCCCACCATAGGGTGGTGGGCGTTGGCAATCACAGCCATGGAATGTCTGTGACTCAAGAAGGTGGGCCAGCGATCTGGTTGGCTAATTTCTTTGTCCCTGACATTTGTGGAAAACAAGCAGAGTGCCATTTTAAACAATGACCAGTCCACTCTGACCTTCGCTGGGAGGCCAATTGCTCGTGAGCAAATCACAATGTGACACCGTGCCAGCTATTACACCATTGTTCGAACAATCAGTGCATTCAGAACAATAAACCCCCAGAAGAAACGGTGCCTGCAATCACCCTCATTTTGCCAAGAATTACATCCCCACAGAAATATATAACATACGTTTTCTTAAGTGCTATTTACACAAATCAGTTTTATCAAGATGGGTGAAAACAGAGGGGTGGAACTAAAACACTGTAAAAACAGTTTCATCTAAAAGCACAGTTAGCTGAAGCAATTAATTTGTGTGATCACAACTTGTGAATTAAAACAATATTATAATTAAAAGTTATGGTCCCCACAAGATGAAGCCTCCTGACATTTTCACAAACTTTTAAAAACATTAGAAGAATTGGGTACATGGAATAGTCCAAAAATGTCTTTTCTCGTGTGTTTTAGGCCAGCGGTCTCCAACCTTTTTTGCGCCACGGACCGGTTTATGCCCGACAATATTTTCATGGACTGACCTTTAAGGTGTCGCGGATAAATACAACGAAATAAAACTAGTACCGGTACCAAAAAAAAAAGAAGATTTATTCATAACACACGTGAAAAGACCCAGGAAAACAGAGTTAACGATAAAAACGATAACAAAATAACGCTGAAAACCGATAAAAACCCTGAAAACCATACATTTCACACCTGAGCCTCAACTCTCACGGCCCGGTACCAAACTCCTCACGGACCGGTACCGGTCCGAGGCCCGGGGGTTGTGGACCGCTGTTTTAGGCAACCTAACTGGGTAGGTAGGATGTCCAGGAGATACAACTCCATCTTTTTCACACAAGGTTGCAATCAGAGATCAGTCTGTGTAGTAGGAAGTTGGCAGGGTAAAGACCCTTCAATGTTCAGTGGGATGCATGAAATACTTGCATTCTCAAATGCATCTTCATCTTCAGTCACTTTGCTGATTTGTCCAATATCATGACAACTTGAGAGCCATGGTACAGACCTATATAGCACAAAGGATGACAAAATAACCTTGCTGACCTCATTTTTCAACAGTGCCATCAAACATGCTAAGGAGCTGGTTACCATTGTAACTCAAACACTGCGATTGGCATCACTGTAGAAACTTTAGTTTATTAAATTTTTAATTGATGAAAATATAACTGTCAAAATGGCATTCAAGGGGTTCAAAGCCTATGTCATTTATATATGTCATTTTCCATCCATCTTTTTAACCACTTATCCAGTTCAGTGTTGCTGGGGGCCACCATAGCGCCAACATAGAGAGAGAGAGACCCATATTCTTTTCATACTCATTTGCACACCCTTATTCATCTAATACACTGTAAACAATGCAATACCTACACATGCGCTACTGTAAAATAGCAAATGAGAAAGTTCACAGGTTAGAGTCAAATGTCAATCATATATATTCCACCCTGCATATTCTTTATATTTTTAGTTGAGCGATTTGTATATATTAATGCCATTTATTAAATTTGTAAACTCTGTAACATATTGTATTATTTAAATAGTTTAATCTGTTACTGTCTTGGAGTAACTGTAAGTCACATAATTTCCTAAGGAATTAATAAAGTATTCTAATTTTGATTCATGGAATGCATTTCTTACCATTGTTCTATTGTATAAAATTAGGTATTGCTTACAGTATTTTAGACACATTTGAGCCAATGCAACACTCGCTGAGAGCAGAAACAATGACACTGTAAGCTCAATGGAGATTGTCTTTGCTACTACAGATTAAAAAAAGGTTGTGTAGCTCATTGGCTTACTTGTCACCTGTATAATCATGCCTCTAAGCTGGGGCAGCAAAAACAGTATGCTTGGAAAACAGCTCAGCTGATGTAATCTACAATCACAATAAACCCTAGATTTTTGGTTGTTGCCAATTTGGGAATCTCATAAATATCCAAAAAGAAAAAAACAAAACAAAAAAAAACCTCAACAATGTGACTCATTGACCACAGACTTCCTGTTTAGCTCCTGCTCTTGTCATGGAGGCTCCGATGCTAGCATATTGATTCACTGCAGCGTCATACAAGCCATATAGGGTCAAATGTTATTTGTTAAAAATAACTACAACAGATGAAATTAAACAACAACATGAAAAATCTTAAGCTTTAAGAATGAAAATAGCCAGTATCCAAGACGGGCTATTGAGCACCAGTGCATGCAAACACGTTAAGAGCACAAAGTGTGTGTACACAGGAGGGAATAACGATGTCTGAATGTGACACGTGTGTCATGGAATAAGACCATAAAGAGCAAAGAGGAAATATTTTTTTAAACATCTTTATTTAAACTTTTAAACTTAAAATGAAAGCAACAAATAACAGGAGACAGGACAGAAAAAAGAAAGAAAGATTGAAAGACTAAAAGAAAGAATTGATGGATGTAAAGAGGGAAAACCATGCCAATACAATAACCACCAGACTTTGCATCACATCTCAGCCTACTCAAGTTTTCTGTGCACAGATCAAAAATAAACTCTTTTCTCTACCTCTAAAAGTAAAGTAAAACTCCTGCATGGCTTTGCTCCTTGCCTGATGCTTGGAGCGTGAGCACCAGGATACTTTGCATAGAACCAAAAAGTCGTCGTCCAGACTTGATGTCTCATCACCATAATTAGTTCTTTCTTGTATACCGTATAGGTGAAGAAATCTCTTTAAGAGTGAATGAATGTGATCACAGCAGTGAAAAATCTGTCTCAACAGTTTCTATATTAGATGATATCTTGTATCTACAAATTTTGTGATTGTCAGGTTGGGTAGAAAAGAGGATTTCACCCACTTCTGCTGATAAAATCCACTGCACGTCTAACACAAGCATACACACAGCTAACATAATTTACCCCCCATCCCAAAGCCACACAGTGGCACAGTAATACAAACCATCATATTACAGTTGTTATGTCCATAATGGCTCATTATTACTGTTAATAATATTATAATATTGCTTCTTACAAAGCTAGAGAGATTTACAACAAATATAAAGCAGAAGTGGGGTGATCAAGGTCCTTAAAACCTTGCAGCATCCGCAAGCTGTCTTTTTTACCCTTCAACTGCAACTATACTATGGTGAGTCTGTACAGCAAATGCCAGAAAAGGATGTATATATATCGGTGAATTTAAAGCCACTGAGGACTACTACTAATTACAGAGTTATACAAGGGCACACACATCCACCGATCCTGGAGCACAATCCCCATGGCAACAAAACGGCTTGAAACAGAGCTACACAACACAGGCTCCTAAAGCACACTCTTCTATCAGTGCAAACACACTCCTAGCTATTACAGTAAATAAAGGAGTTAAAGGGTTCACAGACCAAACTCACATAGTGGCATCTAACCATAAACATTGATTGGGTTGTACTATAACAACTGGTTTTAAGAGATTTTAAGAAAAATGTGCCTGAAAAAAAAAAAAAAAAAGGCTTCATATCAGTACAGAATGGACATTTCTGAATATCTATACAGCAATTGAGCAGTGACACATCTATGCATCTTAGTCTCTATAAAGCACAAACTGTAGTGTCAGGACAATGTACACTACAGAGAGTTCTACTGGAAACTCTTCAGCATGTCTTCTGTTGTTTGAATAACACGGACACGTGCTCAGAGAATCATTTTTTCTAAAAGCCACAAACACTGTAGTGAAGTGCTGTTTGAAATCTCAAACGTATCTACGTAATGGTTTGCCGGCATGATACCACTACATATGTGAGTTTAAAATTTGCTTTAGGCAACCTATTTATTAAAAGGCATCTTTAGTGGTGTGTTTTTGTGTGTTATAGGTAGAGTGGACTTCAGAAACGCTGATAAACAAATGATCAATAGTGATGAGATGTAAACAGGTATGTAAAAAGGGGATACTTTTGCAGAGACTAAACGACAGTAACAGTTCACATGAATTAAAAGGCAGTGCACAAATTCAAAAAAGGATGTGAGAGAATAAACGGAGAAGATAACTCTGATGATGAAAAGACAGAATGACTTTTCCCAGTTCTCTCTTTTTAACTTAAAACAATAAAGCTCAGCTTTCTGTGTAATGTACTGTATCGGTGCGTCTGTCTTGGATGTGCGCTGAGCTTACTCAAGCCCAATGTTTTTGTTCTACACTTCTGCTTGTCAAATTGAAAATTCCATAAAAAAATAAAGGTTTAACAAAGAAAAGAAAAGAAAAGAAAAGAAGGATGTGGGAAAACATACAGTGAGATGTTGCATGAGACTGGCAGGAACAACTTACAAATCGTAGGCACATCTATTGTTTCATTAAAAATGTTACAGGTGGAAATGTTTGGGCAACTCTACCGGAGAGTTTGATATGACTGGCATTGTGCATCACTTGATGTGCATATCCCATATCTTTCACCATTATCTGATTGAGAATTAATACATTGAAATTGTAGAGCTTGAAAATAACTGTCCATGACTCCAGAGAGCGTCCAGAGGTGGAGCGCTGATAGTGCTGCAACAATAAAGAACAGCTCAGGCTGTGCGGTGAACTAAACTCCTTCACAGAAATGACAGCCAGCCATCAAGCACTGTGCAGGCCACGGATGGCATGCAGTACCACATACTGGCCACTAAGTGGAGGTGCTGATATAACCGCTCAAGCTGTTCTATGACCTCTAATTAAAGGGACTAACAGCTTCCTTTACGAGAAACATGGTGACAAGATGCTCACACAGCAGGTTTCTCAAGGCAGTGTGTGTCATATTTTTAAGCAGTGGACTGTTGCTCTTCAATGGCAGTGTCTATCATTGTCATTATTTTTTCTACCTGCCAGTTTCTCCCACTAGATGCCTACTTGTGTGCATGGCAGGCTTCCCGTCAGTCTAACTTGAGCTTAGCAAAATTCTTAAAAAGATTGTCCTTTGGCAGGATTGTCAGTAGAGAATTCACAATAATTACATTATTTTACAGTTAAGTGTTTTTCTTTGAGTCCTTCTTGAGCTTACCAAACTTCTGTCTTTGGCTTCTGTGGAGCAAAAAGCTGGAGGCAGGGACATTCTTTTTTTTGTGAATACAGATGCATTATTGCACCAGACACCAGAACAATACTGGTTTATGGCCATACTCACACACACATACAATACAATAACTCCACAGAGAAATCATGAGACAGGAGCCAGAATTCCTTTCTCTGTCTGTCTTTCGATCCATGTATGGATGCATATATCCAGAGTGGCTCTCCATCACCTTGCTGCTTTCTGTTTACCAGAAAGAGAAGCCCAAGAATTCCAAGTTTTATGCAGACAGGTCTGATATGACCAGTTTTTCCATTTTCCCAATTTCTCCAGGAACTTGAAGCTCCTCAGATTCATAGTCATCATCAAATGACCTGGGAACACAACAGAGAGAACCAATATACACCTTTATTCTTAATAAAAATGATAAACTTTTAGTTAATAACGTGAATGAGTGTGAACGTGTCTACGCCTTACCCCTCGTGCAGCTGTTCATTTGCAGTCTCCTCTGCCACTAGTATCTCATACTCCTCTGAGGCATATTTATCCCAGTCAGATGGTTCTGGACCTTCACTATCAATGTCCTGGAGCGCCACAAACACAATACATATTGGTGTTTTATAGCTTTAGATAAAATACATAAAACTAAAAAAAATAATAATAATAAGAAGAAGAAGCGAAGAAGCTATATGGCACTAGAAAAAAATCCAGCCAGATTATACACTGTGGGGAGTCACAATTTCGAATCACTAATAACCTAACAAGCATGCCTTCGAGTGGATCATCACAATATCAAGAAGATCCACAGTTATAGTTGAATATTATAAATACATTTTGAAGATTTGCACCTTTTGCACAGCAAATGGGTCTCTCTGTTCATGGTCCAGGTACTTCTCCAGGTTGAAGAAAGTGTCAAAGAATATGTGAGCCATCCGGCAGCGTTTCAAGTCACTCAGAGTTATCTTACCTAAAGGAAATAAAACAAACACACATGCAGGTGTAATGTCTCAAAAGCACAATGGGTTGTGTTTGGCCGTCTACTGATTAAAACGTAATTGTGAAATAAGAAAAAAAAAAAAGACTAAGGGCAAGAAAGTTTGAGCACTAACCTGGGTTCTCAGGTTTGACCAGGTCGAGCATCTGGCAGAGCAAATCCTGAAAGGGTAGAGGCTCGATGCCCATTCTTTCCATCCTCTCACACTGTTCTTCATAAAAATACTCCAACTCAAACATGGAAAGGACACCATCACCATCCACGTCCATGCAGCGGAACCAGTACTCTATACTGGAAAGACAGGTAACAAATGTGTTACGCACAGACTCAGATTACTTGTTGCATACCTGCAGTGTACTAATCTAAACAATCACACACATATCGGAACAACTTTTGAAATACCTGGTGGGATTTTTTTTGTCTTCCTCAGATATCAGAAACCAGACAAACTCAGCGTAGCTCATCCTGCCTTCTCTCTGCACAGCGTTACCCCTGGAAAGAAAAGAGGCAGAACCATTTAGATGCTCTACAGTTATTACAGTAAAGTAATTGGCTACGTATGCTTGTTCACGTGTGGGTTTTACTCACCGAGTAACAGCCCCTGAAAATAATCTCTCAATGATTCTGTTTGAGGATGCTGTTAAAATGGGAGAATAAAAAGACGAAGTAAATACACAGAAACAAGATGACACTATTTGTAAATCAGTGAAAGCACATTAAAATCAAACACTTAAGTACTGATTCAGACAATTAGATTTTTGGCTCAGTGCTCATATAAAGGATTAGAAAAACCCCAATTGAACTGCTATGGAGCTCTTTCAGCTGGGGGAAGTAAATCCTTAACTGAGATTTGTTTTCTTACCGTGGTTGTTGTATCTCCCCAGATCTTTGGGGTCAATGTACAGATCATGATCAGTGTCCAGCTCCCAAAACTTGCAGTAGATGACGTAAAAGTGTTCGTAGGAGAAGTAGTCAGTGATCTGGTTGATGTCGTCCTCTTCTTCCAGCAGGGCCAGAGTTTGAAGGAAATTACTCCGGCGTAGCTCCATCATTGTGATACGACCTTTCCATGACCGGTTCACTACATAGTATATCCGCTGGATCACCTGTGATGACATTATAGTAGAATAGCGACAAAGACAATTCTATTATATAATAGTTTTCATAAAATGCGCTAATAAAACGAAAGTAAAGCCTCATGATTAATGTGAAAACTTTTCATGATTAATCCTATAATTCAATATCTTCCAAATAACAAGACCTCACTATATTTCTAAAGGAGGTGAGTTTATTAAATTATGAGAGACATCTTTCATAATTTCTGAAATTTTTACATTAACTTTTAACCAAAGAATGATTAATATATCCTTAACAGTGGAGTAGAGAATTATTAATTCTTGATAAGGCTTTTAACAGAATTATTAATAAACCTATTTAGTAATTACAATCGCCTTTGCTGTCTTCAATTAATCATAGAAACTTAATTTGTCCAATTTAATTTATGTATTTGACATCTGGTGGTTTTTGTATTGGTGATTCTAAAAAGTTAAAATCAAGGCAAGGTCTAAAACTGAAACTGTCAAACTAAAAATAAAACTGATGACATTTTCACGAGGTCTGTACAAGCCCCGTCATCCAGATATATTAAAAATATTCCCCATCTAGCCAAGAGGAAGACCCACAACACTGGATTATCATCCATTTTCTGGTACATGGACCTCCATGGGTTACTAGCGTCTCATACAGTAGCACGTCAGCTGGTCTAAACTGAATAGGAAGTGTCATAAAATGGGAATGCAGGGGGTGTCTCTATGGAAAGGGATGGTAGGGAATGCATCAGTGTTTCCGTGAAGTCACCGTAGGCTGACGCATCGGTGCAGTGAAATCTCAGTACTTTTAAAAAGCAAACCCTCAGCTTGCACAGCTGTCCCCGTCTACATTCAAAGACTCACATGCTCTACTGTTAATATTCCACAGCTGAGGCACACAGAAGCTGTTTTGCTGACAACTTAAGAGGAGATTATGGATACTGTTCTATAGTGAGAGTAGGAAGCAGGTGGAAGAGAGTGTGGAGAGGTGGAGGTATGTTCTAGAGATAAGAGAAATGAAAGCCAGTAGAAGCAAGACAGAAGAGGGTGGCAGGTGGAACAGTGAACCTGCAAGGAGCAGAGATAGTGAAGACAGATGAGTTCAAATACCAGGGCTCAAATACCTAAGATTTTGGCTGAGAGTCACCAGAATGGATAAGACTATAATGCTAATCAGATTGAGTGGTTAAGAGACAAAGTTAGACAGACAAGGCTGATATGGTCGGGACATGTACAGAGGAGGGTGAGTGGATATATTAGTCAAAGGATGTTGAAGATGAGACAAAAACCACAGAAAAGATCAAGGTCATGCAGAGGGTTGACATAATGGAGGAAGATGCTAAGGCTAGTGTGAGTTGGAGGCAAATGTCCACTGTGGCAACCCCTATATGGGCTGCTCAGAGGCATAAGAATAAGGAAAAGGAGCAGGTGAAGGAAGAATATATGATTTGTTGGGGTTTTTTTGTATTTTATAACCTCATCAAGCGATTTCTTTTGGATAATTGGATCATTTTTAGACCAAATGGTAGTTATGGAAAAATATTATTTTATTTGGGGCATGTTTTAGCTTTTATTTGGCATGAAAGAGGAGGCTAGATAGTAAGGTGGGAAGAATAGTATTCACAGCAGAGTCTGGCACAGACGTGAATTCAGGCTGCTGCAGGAAGGACTTTAGCCTTCAGTATAAGGGTCATTATAACTCAATCAGGTGAACTATAATGGCACCCCTAGGACAGAATATTAAAGTGTCATTAAACAGAAAAGATCTTGAGAGAGTTAATTGCTGTTCACTGTTACAGTCACGTTTTAAATGTTTCTGTTATTCACTGGTAATGTGCTTGTACTTTTGAAGTTTTCTCATCTTGAAGCCAGTTAATCTAGTTTCCATTACTTGCCTTTGGTCATGAGCTTTGGACATTTATTGAACAAACAAGGTCATTGATACATGTGGCCATAAAGAGCTTCCTCATTACTGTGGCGCTTAGTCTAGAACTGCTATTCCTTTTCAGTTAACAGAGCTTGTGAGATTCGCTAAAACACAATCTTACAAATAAATATATTTTTTTAAAAACACAGCTGATCTCATTGGTTTTTGCCATTTACCGTTGTTATGTAGCGTGAATGGAATTCAGGTGCATCCTTCAGAAACGTGAGCCCAGGATGTGTATCTACAATGTCCTAATAAGGCAAACAGGAAAAAATTAGTATATAGAGTTGTCATAACAATATAGTGTAGCACAGAAATAACAGAGTTGCTTATTTCATTTATATTGGTACGATATTTACCTGCAGTAGAGGAATAAAGTCTTCCTGCTCCAAGTAGTTACAGCCAGGTTTAGCCAGCAAGTAAACAAACTTTGAGGCATCGTCATGGCAACTGTGCAACAACCTGCAAGAAAGGAGAGGAGAGACATATGATATCAAAGCCCAGTTGCATCTGTTTTATTCTATTTGTAAGGCTTTAAAGAATATGCACGTGTCTTACTTCCTCCAAGTTGCAATGAACGAGTGAACAGACACAAAGCCTGTCCTCTCACCACCTGCTGCGTAGAACATGGGTGCTTTCCAGTAAAGTGGACACCCGCATGCCTGAATGGAAACACAACAACTGCCTGTATGACCTTACTCTGAACAACACGTTTGCTTCCTAGAGTTGCATTGCTTAGAAAGAGCACTGTTTTAACAAGGCCACTACATACAGTGATTTCTCAGGAAAAACAAAAGCCTTCTGGGAAATGTAAAGAAGTCTCAAGTCTCAATATGGACGTTGGCATTTCAACTGCCTTACTGGAATTAAATGTAGATTGTTCTATTCTGAAAAACAGGTTGGGGGAAAGGTGTGATTTTACCTTCGCGACCTTGCCCATTTCATAAATATCAGCCTTCTCCTCCTCAAACTCGGTGAAGACTGTCTCAATGGCAGCAATTTCTGCATCGTGGTTGGCAGCCGGGCCCAGGGCAGGAAGCCCACGAGGGTAGTAGAACCTGGGAATGTTAATGGCAGGAGGAGGAGGGGTGACTATCACCGGAGCTGGAGGAGGGCTGGGTGAGCGTGGCGTGGGGGCTGGTGTGGCTGTGGTTGCAACTGGAGCGGGAGGAGGCGTTCCGGGTTTCTTTTCTGGTTTCGACTGGATCTGAAAAGAGAGAAGGGAGATCATGTGTGGGAAAGGACAAGCATGGATGGGTGTTAATTAGCTGTTTGTGGTCCTAACTTTAAACATCATATTTCAGCTTTTTTTGAGACAATGTTCCAATGACTGAAACACTGCAGTCTTGGTGGCTTACTGATTCAAACTACCTGTCTTAGTCTAGATGTAAAACGTACCTTGCTTCCTTAACTTTGTATGCATTTTAATGAAAAGCACAAATAAGAATGAAGAATTTAATCACTGTCATAGATAACTTTCCCCAGAGCTGTAGATAAGATACAACTTCACTGTAGTATGATAGAGAACCTACGTAAAAGGTTGAACTGGAAACTCAAAGTGACTCATAAACAACACACAAGAGACTATTTTTTCCTGCCATTCTGTTAGTCATAGATGAGTAAAAAGCGGTCACAAGTGCACTTTTATTTTAACCTTTGGCAAGAAAAGTTCCAGGTGGCAGAAGACACATCCATACAGTCAGTCCTCAGAAAAAAATTTATTACCAAATAACTTACATGGTCAAATTTACCCCAAGACCCCAATATTAGACTACATCCTAAATGTGATACGCAACCAATTTTCCAGAGCTACTTATTAAAATATGAAGACCAAAACTGGAGCTTAATCAACACTGCATCTTAAATCAAAAGTCATTGTGTTCCCATAGGGACTTCCTGGTCTCTTCTCTTGGGCCTTCATACTCTGTGTATTGAGCAGGACAGCTGTAGCAGTCTTCTCCTTCACACCGTTCATTCTGTCACTCTATTCCTGCACCTCCTGGCCTATTAATACCCAGCTGGTATCTGCCTCAGAATAGTTTGTCGTCTCTGGCATGTCACTCTGTGTGTGTTAGAGAACCAGATGCATCTAATATATGTGTGTGTACACAGATATACATTTGCATCTGCACATCTTTATGCGCTTATAATTATTATTTATTATTATTGCATGCACACTTGTACCCTGCCTGTCTTGCTTGTTGAACTGACTGACCTGTTGTTGCTGGAAAGACTTGATTCTTTTCTTGAACCGTGAGGGGAGGACAAAGTCACACCCCTTGGCCAGAAAGGCCAGCTCCCCCCTGAGGTCAGGGTCCCTCCGTAACGATGCCTCCTTGATCATCATGGTGGAGGCTGAGGCTCACAACACCCCACCAGACACGGACACTGATGTGGCTAACGACAGGGCGACTACAGATTCACCAGCTTGCCCAGCAAGTGATAAGAAAAGGGATTGACTATGATAGGTTTACCCAACAGCTCAGATATCCAGGAGCCAAAACTGGAAAACCACTTCAGGAAAACAAAGAATATCCAGCACGTGTGGCATTTCATGCAAAGTGTCCCTTAGGAATTATTTGCACTCAAAATCGGTCTCCTTCAAACTTCACATTTATACTCATGCTCCCAACACTTTGTCCTGTGGGGCAGTAATCCAGCAGTGTTTCTATGTAAAAAGATGATCCTTAGACGTCCTGTGCTACAGTGCAGGACGGGAGGCAAAAACATGGTACCGGGCTGTTTTATGGCCCAATGCAATCCCAAATCGTAGCTTCTTTCTGGGGAAGAAACATTGTGGTGTCCCCCTGTCAGCTCTGAATGTATGTATTTGATGTAGCCTCACTGGTGCCTGCTGTTCCAAGCTGGGCTCTGACAAACTGCACTGAGAAACATGAGCCATGCCTGGCAAAGCACACACATATAACAAACCGGCTGTCCTGAGCATTAGGGTGGTGGGAGGCGGGGAAGTGCAACCATGTCGCATATCTTGGCGTAGTGCTTTGCAGGATATGAGCCCTCCTCTGTTCCTGCCTCCTCCTGCCGACTAAAGTTAGCCAGTGGGAAGTTACAACTCAAAGTGACTGTGATTGAAATAATTTCACTGCAGACAGGAAGCTTAAGTTGGTGCTTCAGGGTGAGTGGGTTGGACAAGCAAGCTGAAATATTTTCATAGCGGTAATTTGGGAGGCAGTGTTGAATCAGCGGGCGAGACACCTGTCGTTATATCTGTTGACAGAATTTCCACTGGGCTAGCTCAAAGACTCAAAGCAGCATTCCCTTTTGAACATAATGAAAATCCACAAGTGTCACCCTGCTTCAGAGCCAGTCGGTGTGTTTTTTTTTTTAAATAAAAAGAGTTTATCATCATCATCATCATCATCAACTTTATTTATAAAGCACTTTAAAACAACCACAGCTGACACAAAGTGCTGTACATTGGAACTGTAAAATAAAATTACATGAGATATAAATAAAAACCAAATAAAAGAAGAGTGAAATCATTAATTAAATAACTACTTCAATTAAAAGAGAAACTAAGTCTCACTGAGGTTAAAAGCCAAGGAATAAAAGTGGGTTTTAAGACGTGATTTAAAAGTGGACAGTGAAGGGGCCTCTCTAACATGCATGGGCAAATTATTCCATAATTTTGGAGCCACAATAGAGAAGGCCCTGTCCCCTCTGAGCTTCCTCCTGGATCTCGGTACCTCCAGGAGCAGCTGGTCAGCTGACCTGAGAGACCGACAGGGTGTGTGGGGATGAAGAAGCTCAGAGAGGTAAGGCGGGGCAAGACTGTGAAGGCATTTAAAAACAAACATAAGAATTTTAAAATTAACTCTAAAAGACACAGGCAGCCAGTGCAGAGAGGCTAGCACGGGGGTTATATGCTCTCTTTTTCGAGTTCCTGTTAGGAGTCGTGCAGCCACATTTTGAACCAGCTGCAGACGTGAGAGCAATGACTGACTGACCCCCACATAAAGTGAGTTACAGTAGTCCAGGCGGGAAGAAATAAAAGCATGGATCACTGTTTCAAGGTGCTGCCTCGAAAGAAAAGATTTTACTCTTGCTAGTCGCCTTAAATGATAAAAACTGGACTTCACCACTGCTCTGATTTGGTTGTCCAATTTAAAATCACTGTCCAACTTAAAACCAAGGTCAGTAACAACAGATTTAAAATAGAATTCCAGGGATCCTAAAACAACAGAGGAGGACTCAGAGGTACCACTGGGTCCAAACACCAACACTTCTGTTTACTTTTCATTAAAATTTAAAAAGTTTAGAGCCAACCAAGCTTTAATGTCATCTAGACATGTCAAGAGAGGTTTTATGGAGATGCAATCCTTGTGTTTTAGTGGCAAATAAATTTGGCAGTCATTGGCATAACAATGAAATGAGATCCCATGCCTTCTAAGGATAGAACCCAGAGGCAATAGATACAGTGAAAAGAGCAGTGGCCCTAAAATTGAGCCCTGTGGGACGCCGCATGACAGAGGAGCAGAAGACGATTCGTAACCGAGAAGGCTGACAGAGAAAGTTCTATCTGACAAATAAGACCTAAACCAATTAAGTGCAGTGCCACCAATACCCACTACATCATGTAATCGAGAAATTAGAATATTGTGGTCTACAGTGTCAAAGGCAGCAGTTAGGTCAAGCAAGACAAGAACAACATGGTTACCAGAATCACATGCCAGAAGGATGTCATTAAAAACCCTTAATAATGCAGATTCTGTGCTGTGAAGGGTTTTAAAACCTGATTGAAAAACCTCAAAGATTCCATTTTCATCTAGAAAATCTTTCAGTTAACTAAAAACAATTTTCTCTAAAACCATGGAGACTAAAGGCAGCTTGGAAATAGGCCTATAGTTCGCTAAAACTGTGATCAAGGCCAGGTTTCTTAAGCAGTGGCTGTACTACTGCATGTTTGAAATTTGCAGGAACCATACCAGAAGACAGACTGCTGTTAATAATGTCAAGGACATACTGTTGTATACTAGAAAAAATTTCTTTAAAGAATTGTGGAGGGACAGGATCCCGTGGGGAACCTGTGGGCTTAATATGGTGAACCACATCCTCTAAAGTGGAGAGCGTCACAAGCTCAAACTGAGTGAAAACAGCAGCGCAAGGGACAGAGACAGAGGGGTCAGAGTCAGGAGCTGTGATAAGAGCCCTGGTGGTGACAACCTTTTCAATAAAAAAAGTTCAGAAAATCATTGCAAATCTCAGGAGAAACTTCCAAACAGGCATTCAAAAGAGTATTAAGAACAGTGTCAATGGTCCTAAATAACACACGTGGGTTATGACAGTTGGAAGAAATAATATTTGCAAAATATTCCCTTTTTGCCTCTTTAACAGTGTTCTGGTAGCGATGCCAGCAGTCTTTTAGAATTTGAAATGATACATGCAGTTTATCCTTTTTCCACCTCCGACATTCCCTCTTAACAGCACAACTGCTCTGAGTTTAAATCATTCATCCAGCCCTTTGTCAGTAAAACAAAATCACAAATCCAAAGCAACTACTGACAATCTTCCATAATACAAGGTGATGTGGTTATCCCGCTAAGTTTCTCAAACAAAATCATCAGCTTACTGTCACATGAAAGAAAGAACAAACAGCAGCTCCTCTTAAGAACTGAGAGGATGAAAAAGGAACCGTTCGGCATTTTTACTCGACTTACAGATTCTCAGAATAGATGAATTATTAATATAAAAAAAACAAAACAGTAAATCCTTACATTTGAGAAGTAGTAAAAACTAGAGATGGACCGATCCGATATTACGTATCGGTATCGGTCCGATACTGACCTAAATGACTGGATCGGATATCGGAGAAAAATAAAAAATGTAATCCGATCCATTAAATATCACGAAAGCACCTCACAAAACTTGCAACACGCTGTAACTCACCTCAGAACGTTAGCACGTCAGAGCAGTATGCATCACGTGATAGAGCAGCTGTGGCATGCGGGACCTGTCAGTGGTCTGGATAGCATTTGGAGCTTCGCTAGCAACCTGGCATTTCATCTCCGACAAAGTTATCCCCGAGAGAAGTAAAGCAAGTGTGTAAGTCCATCTCTGAATGTTTGTAAAGCATTCCTGCGTTAAGCTTAACGAGCGACTGCCTCTCGCTCTCCGGCTGCTACTTCAATCGTGAAACTGCTTAAATGATCAGCTGATCGGCTTTTCTGTCGCGAGTCCGTCTCTCTTGTTTGTTTTTGCCCCACTTTGCACCAGAAAGAGGAAACCAGCGGCTGAACAACAGCAGCACGTTTAAGCTTGATAAGCTGTTGTTAGAATTTATTTAATATTACTTTCTACTCGAGGATCTTTTTCTACGTAGCTGACGCTGGTAACTGTGCAGGGGCGGATCTAGCAAAGTTTAACCAGGGGGGCCGATAGAGCATTAACTGGGAAAAGGGGGCACAAAGACATACTTTTCTTTCTTATTCTCATTTAAAATGTCTAGCTTTTAATAAATAATTATCTGACACACAAAGTTTTAATTTGATGTAAAATGAATAGAAGTCAATTACTGTATATAGTGACTATTAAGTCTAATATATATACCCTAGTAAGCTATAGTACTTTTTCCTTTGGGAAGGTACCATCTGTGCAGTCTGCAATTTTGTTGAAGAAAGATGTTGAATCTATTTAATATTTCTTGAAAAATAATTGATTTCTGTGCATTTTTTTTCACACTGCATCAAATTAAGGTTGATTACGTCAATTAAGCATCATGAGGTGGCGCGTGAGGGGTGGTTCCCTATTTTTTATTTATTTATTTTTGTTGTTGCTGGGAGTTGGAACCCTATTAGTTAGGTTGCTTAATATTTACGCTAAGTACTCTTTAAAATACCAGAATAGGGAGGATGGTGTAGGTCTAAGTTTTTTAGATTGATCAGTATTGCTGAACTATGAAATATTTTTTTTGTATACAGGTATAACAGAATAGCTTTAGTGTAGTTGTTGTTTTAAACTTGAGTATGAACTTGCAGACTTGCAAAATGCAGCAAGATATTTTAAAAAACAGTTTTGTTGATTAAAAAACACTATATCGGATTCATATCGGTATCGGCAGATATCCAAATTTATGATATCGGTATCGGTATCGGACATAAAAAAGTGGTATCGTGCCATCTCTAGTAAAAACAAGGAACCAAGATTTCAGTTATCAAATTGTATTAAAGTAATCACCTCTGCATCTAGTTTTCTGCAATCAATAATGCAGAAGTAGCAGTTGAATTTTTGGAAGTAATAGATTTACTGCTGTCTGTTTCTATGCTCTTTAATGTATGGACACCAACGGTTAGTAGCAATATCCAAATGTGAAATATCAAACCACATTACTGCTCCTGAATGGCGATTGAATAGATACATGGACAGTACAGACAAATTTCCTCGGATGGTAATAGCTAATTAACAGTGAGAATAAATAGAGCATAAACTGTCAGCAGTGTGTCCTCGAATGCTCCCTGAAAGGCTTCCCTTAAATTTACCAAGGCTGAGCTAAAACCCTTTCGATGCCAAGCAACACCAATCTGAAGCCGAACACAGAGGGGATCCCTCAGGATGTACAGGGTGACCCATTTTAAATCTGTCCAGCTCAAATACCTAGAAGTCTAGGACAGTACACAAGATATCTGCACATACTGTACTTGATGCATCATGACTGCCACTAACCGTTTTTCTACTATTGTATTTGTTCCATTTGTGACACTATTGTTTCTTCCAGTTTGAGCCATACTGCATACAGAAAGGTTCAGTGTGCATGCATGTGTGTGAGTAGCTTTCCAGAAAAATAAATGAGTCACCTTGTATTTTAGGGTAACTCCTCTCAGATCCCTGTGTGCCCTGCTGAATTCTTTGGAACAGCTGGGATCCATACTGAAGCCAGGGTTGCATACCGATCCCACACACAGATACAGATACTGTCACATGCACACATTGTCTAATGCTAGCTACCTATTACCTCCATGCTTCAGAGGGAAACATTATACAGCAAATATATTGTATCACTCAACAAATGTGCACTAGAGTCTCACCAGCCTATTATCTCATGTGAAATCCCACCCTGCTTTTTGACCCTTTCTTCTTTTTTTTTTCTACTTTCTTTCATCCTGGTCAATGAAAGGGAGTTCATTCTCTCCACTTCCTCTGCACAACCTCTTCAGCTGTAGCAATGAGCTTGTGTTATCATAAATCTCTGTATAAAGAGTTACAGTACTTGTGTGAGAGTGTAATGGGAGCCAGAAAGGAATGCCACCAGGCAGCTGTGTGCTCTTTTCCTGTGACTGACAGTCAGTGTAACCCTGCCCTGTCAAAATTGCTCCGTTTGGTCCTAAAACCCTTGTTCTTAAATCTTCAATTTTCCTCCTGGAATCTTGAATGTTCTGTGATGATTAGCCTGCTATTAAAGATTAAAAAAAAATAACAGAAAAAATGAATAAAAACAACCAATTTACTAAGCTATACAAACTGTAAAACTCCAGTGACGGTCCATGGCAGTACGTATGAAGTTAGTGAGCTCAGGTGACATGAAAACACTCACTGGGACAAACTGTTCCTACAAGAAGGGACACATGAGGCCAACAGAAATGCAACGTCAAGGCAGAATTTTGACTAGTTAATTACTCAACTTAAATTAAATAATTAAATAGCGTAGAATTTCATATTCAAGCTGTACTTATAATCAGCTTGAATATGAAAATCTATATGAAATGGATCTGATAACTGAGCATAGACAAGACAATGTGCTTGTGTAGTTTCTCTTTCCAAGCATGTCAACATCTTTTAATTTAGTTGTTTTAATTAAAAAAGGAACAGCTAAATTGTATTCATTACACCACAATATTCTAAACAAATAGCTGGTGAACTTAATTGAGTATTAAGGAGCTAAACAAGCAAATGTTTCCCTCATGTTGGACCAAAACATCTGATACCGACTATATATCAGATGTATCCTTCTGACACTGACTCAATATCAGATGAATGCAATAATAGAGAATGTATCCACCTGGTTCTGAACTCAAACAGTGGAACCAGTTAGATCAGACAGACTGCTCTGACAACAGGATGATCCATTGGGAAAGACTATTTGGTCATCTTATCAAGTATGTTGCACATCAGCAATCTACTCATAGCCCCTTACATGTCACTTTGAATATGTTCTAAGTTGTAAAAAAAGGATTTGTTGTTGTTGAGCATCCTGCATCCTTCCTGAATATATTTGGTTCGAACCTACTTTTTCTTACACAGACAGGAGAAAAAGAAGCATAACAGTGAAGAAACTCTGGCGGCTGATGGAAGTTTAACAGGAACAAAAGGCAACGTAACAGGTGTGTGTGTGTGTGTGTGTGTGTGTGTGTTATGTCTGCAAGCTTTTCTCTGCCCACCCCTCAGATCTAATCCAGCCACACAGCCACAGAAACAGGTGAGTCAGCAGCCTTCACAACACTGATCAAATAAATGCACGATGGGAAGCACAGCAGGTCAGCTGTCGAACAACAACTGCTGCCTTCATCCGACTGTTGGCACACTTGACACGCACACGTGTGCTCCTGCAGTCTTTACTAGTGCATTGATACATGTCTCTAATTTGTCAGGGCATATTACACATGTGGTTGTGTGCGGGTGTGGACGTGCGCCTTGATGTGTTCACTTAACAGGAACCAAGTCTTTCAGAGCAGCTTAATAGTGTGAACATGACAACTTCCTAAACACACACACACCTGCTCTATGAAACTGCCTGTCCGCTGTGTAAAATTATCTGTGTAAATATAGCCACCGATTTCACGTTTATTTCTGCTTCAGGCACCAGGCAGACTTAACACACACACACACACGACAACAAACATTGAGAAAGACATGTTTGTCAAGTCAAAATTAAATTTACTTGTAAAGCTATAGCCAACCATTTACTGTTTAACTGGACTGCTTAGATATTCTAATATGGAAATGTTCTGACACAATTTACTACTATCATAATAATAATGTGATAATGACCTTATAGTTCTTTATACAGCATTTAAAAAAAGGCTTAAATTACTGAAATATCCATGCACACTTTTAAGTACATAGGAGAATTAAAGCAATTATTTTATCATTGGCAAGTGTGCACAGTTATGCATACCAGTCTCATAATTTTATGTAATGTTATTTCTAATTCTTGCAATGAAACCAACTAGGACAAATAAAGTTTCAACTTGAACCCGATACACATGGAACAGGCTACTATCGCCTCTCCATCCATCTGATTATACACACACACACTCACTTTAGACCAGGCCTGCCAAATGCCATCTCCATGGTGACAACCCTTTCCCTGGATCGAGTGTAGGGAGGAATGCTCCCAGGGTTCCCGTGCCAACAGTGGAAAGCAGAGTTCACATCGCTGCTCTATTCTTTACACCCATTCTCTCTTCCTCTCAAGAAGAACACACACGCATGCATACAAACACACTGATACATGCGCGCCCACACATACAGTTACCTTGGGAACCTCCTCTCTAAACTTGGAAGAATGAACCGAGTTAAACTCCCGCTTCTGTGATAGACAAAGTTAATCAGTGCTGGCTACGGTCTAACTCACATCCCAATCACAGGAAGGCAACATGGGAGCAGTTAAAAACACAGCTGCTCTAATTGTCTGACTGGAATCAGACACTGACACTGATATTACACAGCTAAAAGTCCAGTTATTTTTTGTCAACAAAAAAAATAATAAATCCTAATACGTACATAACAGGGACTTGTATTTATAAGATTTGGATATGTCTGAGATTACCTATAAACTAAATAGAGCCCTATATTTTCTATTCTGAGTGTCTACAAATCTTCATAAACAGATATTAAAGAAGATACAAAGAGATAATTTTCCACGTGTTAGATCTGTGATGCTTATATGCACTTTCTCGCTAAATGGTTACATGGCATGGAAATGTAAAACATTAGCATGCAATTTTAACTCAATATAAACTGCCCGAGTGGTCACAGAAGGGGACTCCTAATGTTACGAAAATATTTATAGAGGTTTAGTGTCAATTTTTTACTTATTTCTGGGAAACTTGCCAGACAAGCTACATCTGAAAAATTACACAGTGAACCATTTCCCTTATCTGGGAAAACCGCCTGTCAACAACTAATGCTTAATAACAACAAACTCCAGTCCTTCACTGGCATTTATTTTTATACATATGGCTAACAGGGCAGGTTTTGCATTACATTTCCCATGGCTATCTTAGGATTTAGAGCAAGTGAGCTAATCCTACATCAGCAATAGTTTTGGTCCTCAGCATGGAGCTACAGTGAGGGAGCTGTCACTAGAGTGCAGCAAGAGACCTCAAACCACCAATACCAGAGAAGATCAGTCCTGCTTCCTCTATAATTATTTAAATATATAATATTTTGGAATATTAAAAACAAAACTCTGTACATGACACTCAGATAGCACTATAGCATGCACACAACGGATATAATCCTAAATTGCAGCTCATTTAAAAACCAACAAAGAAACATTAGCGAAAAGGAAACTGCTTTCTTCTAACATGCAACATAAGAAAATATATATATCAGTCTGTGTCGACATAATATCAGACAAAAGGTAACATTTCTCTCATACCAAGTATATTGCACCACTGTCCTTCCAACTGTATAACTGTGAAAATGTCGCAATCAGTGGAGATTATGTTTAAACATGGAGCAGTTTTCTCTAAAAAAGAAGCAATATTGCAACAAAAATAGTTAAGTATAGCAGTTTCATTGGTAAATTAATTTTCTAGTTGTATATATCAGTTAGTTCACAGATCCTCCTGTAGATGATGCTATAGGCCTTATTAATTTCAACAAACCAGGGTGAAATCAGACTGCAAGCTTACAAAGTACTTTATGGTATGGTTGGGCCTTACAGTCACTAGGGGGTAGCAGCTGTCTAACGGTTATCACTTGTGAGCAGTTTGTCACTTAAATTAGACTGTGACCATGCACCTGACAGAAGATGCTTGTTTCTGCTGCCATTGACCTTCTTGGCTCTGCTTCAAAATGTGTGAAATGACCCGATGGAGTTAGAGGTCAGGATGAAGAAAAAGGAGTCCAATAACTCAGTTATACTACACATCTCTGGGTTGCATTCCACTCTTTTTGAATTCCTTCTGTGCCTCCTGACTTAACAAGCACACATACATTTTCAGTGAAGACATCCAAACATGTTTGTTTTGGCCAAGCGGTGAGAGTATTTTAGCGCTGAGGGAGTTTTCTGGAGAAATCCCACAGGACATTCTGGGTGGAATTGGGTGAAGGGTGAGTTCAAAGGAAAATGAGGGAGGGGAAGAGTGGGGGCTAAATAGGTAGACTGGAAGTAGATGGGTGGGGGTAGGTGACACCCAAGCTCCCACCGAGTCATGGTGTTCTGGAACATTGGCAAACTCTTTCAAGAGGAAAGAAACACACACACACACACACACACACACACACACACACACACACGGTCACACCCACATCAACACAGTCACATAAACCTAAATCTCCCCCTGGTGCCATGATTCTAAGAGGGAGTCCCCATTAGCCAATCGCACTGCAGAACTGATATTCTGGGGTAGGGGAATCCCACCGCCTACCTAATACTAATAAACATGTTGTGCTGGTTTTCATGGTGACCCGGCAGGAGGCCCAAAAACTTGCACACTGGTGACTCTTGCTGAGATTAAAACCTTTCAGATGAATAAGTACAGTTCCTTAAAAAAGTCAGGCGTGTGGATTGGTGCGTATGTGTGCAAATGAACACGCACACTGCAGCTGAGGACATCACACTGACAAAAGCACTTGGATCACAGCCAACCTTGCACTAGGGAGTGGTGAATTATGATGTCAGATGCTTAAAAGTGCTCTCTGTGCAAGTGTGTGTATGCCTGTGCATATGTGCGCACTAAAAAAAAGGATCATCCAGCCAAATGAGCTCCACCAAGTTGATAGTATGAACATGATCTGATTCCATTGTCTATACCTTGGTGGTATGAACTGTATTGGGAAAACTCTTCCTACACATAGCAACCTATTATCCTGTCTTTCAAGAGCACTGTATGCGTGCTTAAATGAAAGCATTCAACTGTGTGCTTGTGCACCTTGGCCAAGGTCCCCGCTGTGACCTTATTTCCTGTGGAAGGAGCTGAGGAATGATGTCACTCTCTGCTGACCCAGAGTCAACAACTGGGAGCTGCAGATCCCCCCCCTCCCCCCCACTTTAGATGCACTTTGCATTTCTCCTTCCCAAAGCCAACTGCTCAGGAAACCAAAAAATAATTTACTTTATATCTCCATGCTTCTCCTTATCGTTCCTTCCATACTCTTTCAAAACTGTCTGAACCAAAAGAAGTTGCCGATTTCTGTTTTAAAAGGTCAACAGTGCACTTTCCTCTTCTGGCTAAAAAGTCAGATAGGAACACTCAGCCATCTCTTTATAATAAGCTGATATATGGTGAATCACCATTGAGCGGTACTCTGATGAATACTTTCACAAAGGCTCTGAATAGCAGGCAATATTGCATTTTTTACTTCCCATCTGCATACACTGAGCTGAGTACTCATAACACCAGTCTAATCACAAGCCTATTTTAAGTATGTTAACTGTGCTGTCAGCGAATGAGTTTATATACAACCCCCAATTCCAAAAACACATTTTACATTCCTCTCCATGAATCGCTGCCTTATTGTGGTGGAGGGGTTTGTGTGTCCCAGGGATCCCAGGGGCTATGTTGTCTGGGGGCTTTTGCCCCCTGGTAGGGTCTCCCATGGTAAATTGGTCCTGGGTGAGGGACCAGACAAAGAGCGATTCAGAAGACCCTTATGAAGAAAACATCGAGGGAACAGTTTACCCTGCCCAGGATAGGGTTACTGGGGCCTCACCCTGGAGCCAGGCCCGGGGAGGGTGCCCGAGGGCGAGCGTCTGGCACAGCCCGAAAAGGGGACATGGGCCCATCCTCCCGCAGGCCCACCACCCGCAGGAGGTGCCATAGGGGTCGGATGCATTGTGTGCCGGGCGGCGGCCAGGAGCGGAGGCCCTGGCGGACTGATCCCCGGGTGCCAAGACTGGCAATTGGGACATGGAATGTCACCTCTCTGGTGGGGAAGGAGCCTGAGTTAGTGCGTGAGGTTGAGAGGTACCGGCTAGATATAGTCGGGCTCACCTCTACGCATGGCTTGGGCAATGAAACGAGTCTACTGGAGAGGGGCTGGACTCTGTCTTAGTCTGTAGTTGCCCCTGGTGAGAGGCGGCGGGCTGGGGTGGGTATTCTAATATCCCCTCGGCTTGCTGCCGGTACGTTGGGGTTTTTCCCGGTGGATGAGAGGGTTTGTTCCCTGCGCCTTAGGGTCGGGGAACGGGTCTTGACTGTCATCTGCGCTTATGCGCCGAGTGGCAGTTCAGAGTACCCAGCCTTCTTAGAGTCCCTGGGTGGGGTGCTGGAAGGTGCTCCACCTTGAGACTCTGTTGTCCTGCTGGGTGACTTCAATGCTCACGTGGGTAATGACAGCGAGACCTGGAGGGGCGGGATTGGGAAGAACGGCCTCCCTGATCTGAACCCGAGTGGTGTTTTGTTATTGGACTTCTGTGCAAATCACAGTTTGGCCATAACAAACACCTTGTTCGAACATAAGAGTGTCCATAAATGCACGTGGCACCAGGACGCTCTAGGCCGCAGGTCGATGTTCGATTTTGTAATCGTATCACCAGACATGCGACCATATGTTCTGGACATTCGGGTAAAGAGAGGGGCTGAGCTGTCAACTGATCACCACCTGGTGGTGAGTTGGATCAGGTGGCGGGGGAGGTCGCTGGACAGACCTGGTACACCTAAACGCGTAGTGAGGGTGTGCTGAGAATGTCTAGCAGAGGCCCCAGTCCGCGAGATCTTCAACGCACACCTCCGGCAGAGCTTCAACAGCATTCCGAGGGAGACTGGGGACATTGAGTCCGAGTGGACCATGTTCAGCGTCTCCATTGCCGAAGCTGCTGCATTGAGCTGTGGCTGCAAGGTGGTTGGTGCCTGCCATGGTGGTAAGCCACCAGACTGAAGAAGGAGTCCTATCGGGCTTGGTTAGCCTGTGGGACTCCGGAGGCAGCCGACAGGTATCGACAGGCCAAGCGGAATGCGGCTCGGGCAGTGGCTGAAGCAAAAACTCGGGTGTGGGAGGAGTTCAGAGAGGCCATGGAAAAAGACTTTCAGACTGCCGCGAAGAGATTCTGGCAAACCGTCAGGCGTCTCAGGCGGGGAAAGCGGTGCTCTACCTGCACTGTGTATAGTGCTGGCGGAGCGCTGCTGACTTCGACTGAGAAAATTGTCAGGCGGTGGAAGGAATACTTCGAGGACTTCCTTAATCCCACTGACACGTCTTCCGAGGAGGAAGCAGAGTCTGGGGATGAGGGGAATGACCCGCCAATTTCCAGAGGCGAGGTCACTGAGGCAGTTAAACAACTCCTTGTTGGCAGAGCCCCTGGTGTTGATGAGGTCCGCCCCGAGTTCCTGAAGGCTCTGGACGTTGTAGGGCTGTCCTGGTTGACACGCCTCTACAATGTTGCGTGGCAGTACCCCTGGACTGGCAGACCGGGGTGGTGGTCCCCATCTTTAAGAAGGGGGACCGGAGGGTGTGTTCCAACTACAGGGGGATCACACTCCTCAGCCTCCCTGGGAAAGTCTATGCCAGGGTGCTGGAAAGGAGAGTTGGGAGTTTGCCCAACCAGTCTACATGTGTTTTGTGGACTTGGAAAAGGCATTCGACTGTGTCCCTTGGGGTGACCTGTGGGAGGTGCTGCGGGAGTATGGGGTGTCTGGCCCATTGCTACGGGCCATTCGATCCCTATACAACCGTTGCAAGAGCTTGGTTCGCATTGCCGGCAATAAGTCGGACTCGTTCCCGGTGGGTGATGGGCTCCGCCAGGGCTGCCCTTTGTCACCGATTCTTTTCATAATTTTTATGGACAGGATTTCTAGGCGCAGCCAAGTGGCGGAGGGCTTTCACTTCAGTGGTCTCAGAATCTCATCTCTGCTTTTCGCGGATGATGTGGTTCTGTTGGCTTCATCGGGTGGGGGCCTCCAGCTCGCACTGGAATGGTTCGCAGCCGAGTGTGAAGCAGCGGGAATGAGGATCAGCACCTCCAAATCTGAGGCCATGGTTCTCAGCTGGAAAAGGGTGGAGTGCCCACTCCAGGTCGGGGATGAGTTCCTGCCCCAAGTGGAGGAGTTCAAGTATCTCGGGGTCTTGTTCGTGAGTGATGGGAGAAGGGAGCCGGAGATCGACAGACGGATTGGGGCTGCAGCTGCAGTAATGCGGACGCTGCACCGGTCCGTCGTGGTGAAGAGGGAGCTGAGTGTAAAAGCGAAGCTCTCAATTTACCGGTCGATCTACGTCCCTACCCTCACCTATGGCCACGAGCTGTGGGTAGTGACCGAAAGAACGAGATCGCGGATACAAGCGGCGGAAATGAGCTTCCTCCGAATGGTGGCTGGCCTCTCCCTTAGATATAGGGTGAGAAGTCTGGCCATCCGGGAGGGGCTCAGAGTAGAGCTGCTGCTCCTCCACATCGAAAGGAGCCAGCTGAGGTGATTCGGGCATCTGACAAGGATGCCTCCTGGGTGCCTCCTGGGGTTGGTGTTCCGGGCATGTTCCGCCGGGAGGAGGCCCCCCGGGGCAGACCCAGGACACGCTGGAGAGATTATATCTCTCAGCTGGCCTGGGAACACTTTGGTGTTCCCACGGATAAGCTGGAGGAGGTGGCTGGGGAGAGGGAGGTCTGGGCTTCTCTGCTTAGGCTGCTGCCCCCGCGACCCGGCCCCGGATAAAGCGGATGAAGATGGATGGATGGACATTTTACATTTTATGTATAATGTAAATTAAAACAGAATGCAAGGATTCACAAGTGTCATAAAGCCATATTTTATCCACAATACTCTTCCATTAAAAATGTTAGCTCATTTTGACAGGAGTGAGACAACTCAAAAAGTTGGGATGGAGGCAACTATTGTCTGGAAATTTAAGTGATACTAAAAAGAAACAGCTGGAGGAACATTGTGCGACTATTAGCTTAATTGGCAACAGATTAGTAACATGACTGGGTATGAAACGAGCATCTTAGAGAGTTAAGCACAAGTTCACAAATCTGCAAAATCTGCATTTATAAATTGTGAAATGGATTCATTCAGATAAGACGTTTTACAATTCAAGTCATAAAGAAAGTCAGTAAATGGTCAGTAAAAATCACAAAGAATATAGATTATAAATGAAACCATGCAAAACATGGCAAATATTAAGGGAAAATGACTAAATTCTACAAAGTATGGGAAGAGGTGTGTACAATCTGGCATAGAGAAAGTAATAGTCTACTATGGAAAGAATTTGACTTTAAACTAAAAATGTGGTATTTAAATACACCTCTCATAATCTCATCATATGTGAAAGAAATTAAAGTGGAACTGTGTTGGAGGAAATGTGGGAAAACCAGACCACTCACATATTTTTTGAGACTGTCCAGTAATCAAAGGACTCTCGAAAAGGGTCAAGAAGAAACCGATCAAATCTTACCCCATTAGACCCACTGATTTTTCTTTTGGGAACTACTGTATACATAGGGAGACATATAGCTCAGACCAAAGGTGCATTAAAAAAATTAAAAACCTGTGAAGACTTTGAATATTTCTACCGTATGTAATATTTTCAAAAGATACCAAGTATTGAAAGAAAACTCTGTGCACATGCCTGGGATGTTCAGGCCCTCACACAATACTGCACGGAAAAACAAGAATGATTCTGTCATGGAAATTACTGCATGGGCTCAGGAGCACTTCCAGAATTCACTGTCTGTGAACACAGTTCACTGTGCCATAAGGAAATCCAGGTTAAAGCTCCATTAGCAAAGAAATGTCCAGTCTTTTCCTGCAAACTATATTTAAAATGAACTGAGGAAAAGTGGAAAACTGTTCTGTGGTCAGACTAATCGAAATTTAATATTCCTTTTGGATCTAGCATCCTCCATACTCAGGAAAGGAACCACCCAGCTTGTTATCAGTGCCTAGTTCAAAAGCCTGGATCTGTGATGATATGTGGATGTATTAATGGCTATGGAATTGGCAGCATGCCAATCCTGAAATACTGGAATTCCATCCAGATGATGCCTTTCTCGGGGAAGGCCTTGCAAATTTCAGCAAGACAATACTAAACCACATAATGCACTATTACAACAATAAGGCTTCATGGTAGAAGAGTCCAGGTGCTGTCCAGACCATGTTGAAAAATTCTGCACATCATGAAACAAAAAATAGGACAAAGAAGATCTAGGACTGTTGAGCAGCCAAAATCCTATAGCAGAGTGGGACAATGGGACAATATTCCTATTTAAAAAGTCTAGCAGCTGATCTCAGTTCCCAGAAGTCTGAACTGAATGGGGAAGCTACACAGTGGTAAATTGCTCTGTCCCAACTCTTTTGAGACATACTGTTGCCATCAAATTTAAAATGAGCTAAAGACCAATGTTAATCTTGTTAATCTGTGACACATCTGCAGAAGTTGGTAAAACTACTTAAACCAGCAGTGTGTTAATTAAACTATCAGAGTGGCAGCTATAGATCCAGTCAGTGTCTGCAAGCAATTCCACCATTAACTGTACTGAAGCAATGCCACTAGAACAAAAATTAGGTTACATTTACCCACCAGTGAATGTTGTCTCATTTTAAAATACATCTTACCATGTTACCTAAAATTTGGCTCCATACTGTAGTGGTTTACTTATATGCCTAACAAGCAAAAGACCTCTGGTTTAAATATGGGAGGAGAAACAAAGGGCTTCCAGTGTAAAAATCTGCCAAATCAAACGTTCACTGTGGCCAACCCATTGTGAACAAGGGAGGAGCCGAAAGCAGCTTTTATTATATTACCTAAAAACAGAGAGACAGGAATAGAAAGAAAGCCCATTCAAAGCCCATTGCCCTTAAAGTTAATTGACTCTCACCATCACATCTCCCCACTATGAGTGTTACGGCTTTGCCTCTGATTTATATCAGTCAGCTTTCCTGTCATGATGGAGATTAATGGGTGTGTTCTGACAGGTGCAGAAAGCCCTGTATTAGTCTGTCAGCAGCAGAATCAACAATAAACATGCGTAAAGCAGAGATGAAGATACTACTGCCTGGGGCCTGCGTCACCATAGAGGGCTTAGCAGAACTTCCCAGTGAAGCTATGGCAGTGCCAAGCGAAACAAAGCTACAAATGTTCAACGTGGAGTGTGTGGTTCATTGCAGTTGTGTGAGTGCATTTTCTCACTTGTGCATGAGGGGGCTTGTCTTGTTTACAGTTTGATTGGCAGTTTAATGCATTGCAGGGCAGGGTTGGCGCTGAGGAATATTAACATAATTCCCAGAGTGCCAGAATTGGTATTGGGTGTCGAAGAGCTATTCCAAACTCAGCTGTGACCCACAGTAGCACCGGGTCATCTTACCCATGGGCCAACAAACAGACAGCCAGACAGATGCACACACGCACAGTTGATCAGACTCCGATATTCATCACGTTTAACTCAAACAAATTTAATGCATGCATGAACACACATGTAAATGCACACATGTATGAACATCTGGACATGTAATAAAGCCTAGGTGTGCATAACACATGCTCACATGCTTACACGCACACAAACATGCACACACATGCACGTATGCCGGTCCATTTACACTGTGGCGACAGTGAGTCTGTTAACGGGATGCCATAGTACAGAGGGGTGGACAGATTTAGGTCTCCCTCACACCTAGCTGTGCCAGGGGTGGAGGGGGTTGTAGGGTAATGATACCATTAACGCTTGCTGTGCCAACAACCCAACCCTCCCCCCACTTCCTCCAGTGCTCCAATGAGCACCTCCCATTGGGTTTCTCTGCTCTCCACGCAGCAACAACAGTTATTCACCTCTCCCAAAATAAAACAACAGCCAATCACAGGGTTGGAAGACAAGAAGTGATCAGTACGGACATAATCCTTGACCGCAGGTGAAAGAAGGACACTGAGAAGAGAAACAAAAGTAGACCTATAAGCCAGAAAAATGAAAAACGGAGAGAGTTTAACTGCAAGAAATGTGGGAGCAGATAAGCAGAAAAAACAAAAACAAAAAAGGGATGGATAGGGACACAGAAGATGGAGGAGGAAGGAGATTGTGTAATGATGTGTTCGGGTGCTGGCTGTTCCGTTCTTACTGTGGCAGCTACCATGGTAACCTCATAAATAGGTGCCCTACATATCAGCAGGGCATAAGGTTACACAGCTCAGTAAATAAACACACATAAACAGCAGAGGAAGCGTGATGAGGAGAAGGATGGTTGGAGCGAGAGAGGAAAAATAAATTAGTAAGAGAAAAATGTCAAATATAGAGGGGAATAAATGACAACAATGATTTGATTCCTCTGTGTTGATGATAATGTGCGTTTGTCTGGCATGCATAATTACCTAAATCTACAATTTGCAGTAGAACATCCACATTAGGGACTGGCTGAGGTAACACTGCCTTTTTATCATCATTAACTCCAGCTTACGCGCAGACACAGACAAAAAAATTATCAAGTTCTAGTTCCCTTCTCTTTTCCTCTGTAGCACAACTGCAATTTACCGTTACATTTTCCACAGTAAGAAAAACAAAGTCTACACACATGCATACGCCTGCACACACATACAATTACAGAACAAAACAAGTTCAAAACCAGGAAAAGCCAACAAAGAGCCACTCCACAACAAGGAGCTATTCTGTTCTGTGATCCAAAGCCTCAACTTTTTTGATTCAAGCCAAGATAGAGTAACTGTAACAGCATGTTAATTAGAGCTAATTAATACCACCAATTACAGCAGCATCAGTCCGGTTGTGCCACAGCAATGAAATCCTCAGTTTATTTTCAGTCTAATGCTAATCAGCCTGTGTGGTCCCTCTATGTCTATCCCTCAGTCAGGCGCCCTCATACTGCACCTAAATGGATCAACAGTAACATTTAAAAGCACAGATGGCACATTTTTATATACATCAATGAACATAAATTAACCCAGAGTTGCACTGCATGTAGCAATCTTTCCAACATGACAAATTCCCAATCAGTGGACTGCACCCGTAATGGCACCGTCTTGGAATAAGTACTTCATATTACTCAAGCCCTTGAAACACCCATTTCTTTATTTCCTAGCAGCAGCTTGAAATGCAATAATAATAAAACAAATCTCACAGCACCAATAAACTATTTTCTGAAATGTTCATGTCTTTGATTGTCTGTTAGATTATGCATTTGTGAGTGTGACTTTGGAACACTTACTTTAATGACCTCTGGAGTCTGCTGGATAAGAAGGGTTGAGCCAGCATCTCTCAAAGCAGTATGTTCACCAACAGCAACGGTAGCACTTGCTGTGGTTGGCGTAGCAACAGGAGCTGGAGCTTCAGGTGCGGCCACAGGTATGGTTTCATCGGAAAGCGTAGAGGAATGCAAGTTTGCAGGTGCAGAGGATATCGGGGCAGAGACTGGTTTTGAGTCATCCTCATCTGTAGACGCTTCTGGAATTTTATCCACAGACTCGACTGGAGGGTCAGGTGTAGGTGTAGGCAAAGGTTCGGGAGCACTTTCAGGTGTAGATTTAGGTGCTTGTTCAGCTGAAGCACTGCTTTCAGAATCAGATACTGCAGGTGTTGGGGCAGGTGAAACTTCAGGTGTATTTGCCAAGGTGTGTTTTATCAGTGTATCTGAGATTGCATCTGTATGTACAGTTGGAGCGGTGGGAGCAGCTGGTGGGTTTGTGCTCTCCAGAGGAGTATCAGCCCTGCCAGCGGTGGCCAGTGTATCCTGCAGGAGCCTCATCACCTCCCGCTCCTTTCCACTGTTCCTCTCAGCACTCCCTGTGCTCCCTGCTCCGGAATCCACCAGTTCTTGGGCAAAACTCTCAATGCTCTCAAGGATTCTCAGCAACAATGCCCCATCCTCCTCCTCTCCTGCCACATTTTCACTCCTCTCTTCTTTAGGAGGAGTGAAACTCTGGGGAGTTCTGGAGCTAATGCCGTTCATGGTTAAGTGGCTGTCTGGCTTTGAGACTTGGAACAGAGCCATTTTGGGTTGAGTGAAGGACTCACTGGAGGTGATCCCCTGGCTCCCATCTCTCTTCCTGGTTTTGGCTGGAAGTGGAGGCTCTGTCTTTCTGGGATGAGTCATACTTTGAGAGAGATTCTCCAAGTCCATGAGCAGCTTGTCAATGTCATCATTCCTGTGTGCAGCAGCTTTGGGTGCAGAGACTGTTAGTGACGCAGAGGAAGGCCAATTTGAGCCATAGCCAGAGCTGACTGGCAAATTATTTGAAGAGTTATAGAGCGTGTGTGTTTGGGACAGGTGCATGTGTTGCCCCATCATAGTCCCACTTTTGCTCTGGCTGCTGTTCATCCCTCTAGATGGAGTGTGTGTCTGCTGTGAGATTTGTTCTGGTGTCTTTCCCATATCTGCTTCCTCCTCCTCAATATAAAGAGCCTCCATGGGAGATGCTGGGGGAGTGTGTGTATAAGCTGGGGTCGGGGAGTTACGAAGAGGGGAGGAGGAGTGTGTTGGAGAGGAGCTGGATGAAGAGGATATAATGGTTGGAGGAGAGAGAGTATGTTGTGTATAAGAAGAAGTATGTGGATGTTGGATAACTCCATTAGTAAGTGGGGTAGCTCTAAGCTGGGCTGAGCTCTGAACTGGTTTGGTATGGATGGAATCTGATTTTAGAGATAAAGAAGTAGATGAGACAGAGGATGGAGCAGAAACAGAATGTGGAACAGTCTTTGGGATTGGAGGAGAGAGCACCACATCTTCATAGCGAGGAGGTTGTTCATTGCCAAATATCGGCGAATAAGGTCCCTGCTGGATGGAGTGAAGAGTGTTAACCAGTTCAGCCAAATCACTGTGCCCGCTTCCAGGTGCACCCTGTCCACAGCCTCCAAAACCTCCAATTCCTTCCAGCTCCAGAGGCAATCTCTTAAGATAGGAACTGAGACGAGTCATCACAGCCCGATACACACTGTCAGGGCTTGCTTCCCCATCCTCTGGGCCTCCACCAGCTTTGTGTTTGATGCACTGTTTGATTATGTCAGTGCATTTCTTAAGGTCTTCAGAACATTTAAGCAGAATATCAAGGCAGGCACGTATGTCTTCGCCACCTGCTCCGCCAGTAGCTGCCTCCGCTCGCGTCTTCTCCAGCAGACGGGCAATTAAGTTCTCTTCTCCTAGGGTGTTGCGGTACAGGGAGGCCACTGTGTTCAGACTTTGGTCTAATGACCCAATACTCGTGAGGCTGTTTGTTGAGCCACCAGCAACTTTGGTGATGGACGACATGGTGCCTGGGTTGCCCTTAATCTTCGTTTCCTCTAGCACCGTTCCTTTCCCTTGCACAAATGGTGGCAGGTTCTCGTCATTAGAAGAAGCCGTGCCATTTGTCATACCGTTAGTAGTTGCATTTGTGGTAAGGTTGGAGCTGAAGTGGCCATAAATAATCTCCAGGTCGGTGGAGCGACGACTAAAAGAGTCAGGACGGACTTTACGGCCTTTCCGGAAGGTGATGTGGCTGGAGGATGAGAGGCGGAGCTTATCAAATGAAAACTCCTTGAGTTTACCACTGGCCAGGTTGATGGCTTCTTCAGTAATATCCTTCAGACTGCCAGAGGAGGTCATACTCCCAGTCGATGCTCCACCACCAGAGGTCTTCTTACCACGCCATGTTGGGCTCTCTTCTCCTAAAGATAAATTGCCACTGCTGCCTGCCCTCTCTAGGCTCCCATTATGAGTACTATCCATGGCAAGACAAACTTTAGCATGGTTAGGAAGCTGCTGAGCAATAATGTTGCGGGAGTGTATGGGCGAGCTGTTAAGGTCATTGTATTGAGGGTCAGGTGCAACAAGGAGCTCAGAACAGGTGCCACGGTGTGCAACAGTGCAGTCCAAGCCCTGGGACAGTGCTCCACATGGCCCTGAGCAGTAGTGTACTGCATGGGAGTGAGTGCGTCGGTCTACTACCACACTGTTGTAACAGCTCACGCTGCTCACAACAACACGATAGGCTGCTGCCATGGTGACCAATGATCTTCAGGGAATAGGAAGGTCAAAATTATCGGGAAGAGTAAAACAAAAACAATCTACCAAAATTCCTCCTGAATAAAAATATATTTTTGAAACTGCTTCATGAGAAAAATAATTTATGTCCAAACACTGAATCATCTTCCTGGAAAAAAAAAAAAAAAAAAGTCTTTCAACTTCTAGGTGCCATTTTTATGCTGTAACAAAAAAGGCTATCAAAATATATAAAGAAATGCCTACAATAATAAATGGCAAAGTCATGCTAGTCAAAGCTTTAAATAGGCAAAGAATTCTCTGTGGGCCTCTTAATAAGAGCTGTAATGTTTCACCTCTCTCCGCAGGCACCTTCCCCGTTTCCTCTCTAGCAGCAGCTCATTAGCCACTAATGATAGCTGTGGAGAATCGTGACAGCAGAGGATCCAGCTGGGGTATCACCCATCCCTACACAAAATAGCCCAAGGGGCTTAATCCAAGGCCAGCGAGGCTTTAACATTGCCCTAGCCTGGGCTCATCCCCTGGGCAACGTTGGAGAAAAAACTCTTTTTCCTATCAGAGCTCAGGACCATTCGCTGACTCCAACGCAGCTGCAAAATAGCAGGGGACTGACCACAGATGGCCAATGGCCCCTTTCTCTTTATGAGTGTGCGTCTGGGAGATCTCTCTTTCCCGTACTCCCTTACCCCGTCCGTCTTGTTCTGTCAGCAATTTGTTAGGATGAGCATGTGTTTTGGATAGGAGGACACCACCTGTGAGTAAACAAAGAGAAGAGGGGGAAGAGGGAGGAGAAAGGAGTCAGGGTGAGAAAGGGAAAACATGAGAAAAAGTAAATTATTACGACAATAATCAGGAAGTAGACAACTGTGTATTTGAGTGTTTCCATACATGTGCACATATTAGGTGTTTTGTGTGTGCAAGATGCTACAATTTCCAGTTAGTATCCAGCTGTAAGCATCTTTGCTTTAAAATAAGGTAATATAATAATTCTTGTCGTGAATTGGCTATATCAGTAAAATCTGAACTGAAGCGCCATTCTAAAATAACGGTGCAGAAAGGTACCAGACATACCCAAGTTAAAAGTAGGGCAGAATGTTAAAGCAGACAGTCGTGACTCCCTGTTTCGTCAGAGAAGATCAACAAAGACTTTACTATGACCCTGCTGAGAAATCACAACTCAGCTAAAGAGAAGCAGGTGTTGTACGGGGGAGAAAACACCTGGCGCTTTCATGTTTCCATTGCTGTTTTTCTCCATTCTTGGGCACAAATTGCATGTTTGTCAAGGAAATAAAGACGCACCACTGCATTTCCAGAGGATATTTACAATTAATAAGGAGTTTAAAATGAAAAAAATAAAACAGGACAGACTGATTTATTTTAGTGAATATAACTGTTTATTTAAACCTTACAGTGAAATATTAAATATGAAATAATAATAAAGGTTGAACTCTTTAAACTAAGATATACATCTTGGTAATCTTAATTATGCATGTATATATCCACACATATATCTGTATGCACCATTTCTTCTCCTTAAATAATGAGCAAAAGTTTGCATGGTCACACATACAGAAACTATTAACACATATGTTTTTAAAAACATTTATTTTATAGACAGATATCTCTACAGATAGCTAGATAGATAGCTAGATATAGATAGATATAGATATATATACACCATTTTTTTTAATTTTCACATATATTTTATGTGATATGCTCATTTCATCATCTTCCTGAAAATGGGATGTTATGTTCTCCGTTTCCCTGCTTCATATTCAACATATTTGCTTGGGAACATTTCTTAAAAAAACCCCAAAACAAAACAAAAAAAACCCAACTCAGCTCATCTCTGCATTTGAGAGCTACTGGAGACATTGATCTGTACAGTAAAGGAAGTCAAGCAATAAATACCAGTCTCAGAAAGCAAACATACTGTGTAGTAGGATGGCAAACAAGGCTGATTGTTAAAATCATTTGAAGATTATGCACAAGAGTGAAAATAACTTGGCATGTGAAGACCCAGCTCAGTATTATTTCTGTCTCTCCACTCCATTTTCTACATTCCGCTTTTCTAGTTTTAGATGTCTTAGTTTCTGTATTTAATGCACAAATTTCTATTTCTCCATTTTCTTTCCCGTGCTAGAAGAACATCGCTTAGAGGCATTACATCTTACACATATGTACTCATACATATTGTATGGTCCGGACATAAAATTTAATAGTAGTATAGTGCTACTGCAGTCACAACCACAAGCATTCGTAGCATACATGAAAACAGTGTCTCAAAACCCCACGTTTGTGAATTCAGGACTGCATACTTGTGGGATTCAAGATTTTCAGAATGACCACAGGAGGGGAAAAGCACAGAAAGGTTAGAATAACTTAGACTGAGTGTGCAGACACATGATATTTAATGGGTTCTTAAGGAGATGGAGTTTCCTACTTAAATCTGTCAAAAACAAAAAACAAAAACAACAACAACAACAACAACAACTGAAAGAGAAGGAGGTGGGCTTCTGCGTAGGGGAGAGTGGGGGAGGGGGTGTTCGGTGTCTGGATAAACAACAATTAAGAAACTGTATGGGAAAAACAAAAAACAAAAACAGGCAATCCCCTTCCACCCCTTTCCACACACACACACACACACACACACACACACACACACACACACACACACACCTCTGTCTTACTTTTTCCTCTCCTGTGTTTCTAACCAAACACATGCAACAGCTGGATGCTGCTGAATCAGTCTCTTGGGCAGGAAGTTACATTTCCTGGCAAGCTGCTCTTGAAATGTGGACAGTCAGTTAGAAAAACATGATTACAGGATGACAATCACACACACACACACACACACATCCACACAAACATGTCCACTCACACTCCTTACTGTGCACACTGTGTTAAATATCTGTGTGTATAGCTTGGTAAATGACAGCTTCCCAAACTGATACTGAGCATGTAAACAAACTCCGCTGGTGTTTATAACACTGACCAGCCTACGCGCACACATACATGGATGTGAATACACCCACCCACAAGTGTCCTCACATGCCTCACTGACACATATTTCAGAAAAAGAGGATTCTCACACACACACACACACACACACACACACACACACACACACACACACACACACTCTGTGTTAGTTTTTTTCGAGGCCTGCTCTGATTTATCACTAGCTAAATATTTTTTTTCTGTTGCACATATTTTAGAGGCAAGGTAGCAGAGGATGCACAGAGGTACACTGCCAGCTTCCAGCTCAAAATCAACAAGCCAAAGCTCCGAGTCAAAATCTGTACAGGAAAAGTGTGGGTTTGTTTTTAAAGTGTCTTGAACATCTTGAGGGGGAAAAAAACAAGATTACAAAATATTAACCAAATGCAAGTAGGTGCTTTATTTTTCCATGCTAAATCTATAAATAGAGAAATATCTTAGTCCGGATGATGTTTTCAGTTGAGGGTAAGAACAACCCTCAAGTTTAAGTTTTCTGAGATTAGATTGTTGTGTTTGTTTGGCCTATGCATTAAAAAGCACAACAAGTAGAAAGTAATGAACTTGAGTCCTTATGTTTGTGGCAACCTGTTGCCTTTTTCCACTTTTCTCTCTCCCATCCTCTCTGACTTTCTTTGGCTCTTCCTCCCATCTCCTTCTTCCACCTAACATAGTTATTTTTTCAACTTGACCTTCACCAGGAAGCATTAAATCTCTTGTCACACTCTCTAATCCTCATTTGTTATCCCATGTGTAATATACCACTGTTTTCTGTCTGTGTGGGTGCATGTGCTGTCATTGGCTGTCACAGCAATAGGCCCGAGGGGCCTCCTGGGGGAGCGGGTCTTACACAGACACACATACACATCCTGAGGCACAATTTCAGTGTTGTTATTGAGATCACACAGCGAGAACAGACCTCTGGTATGCCACACTCATACTAAACACAAGAGAGAGAGACAGATTAGTGTGGGTACTGACTTCTGCCCCATGAGGAACAACAGTTGCCTAATAAAGAGGAGTTACTGGAATTTTTTAAAATATAACTTCCCTATGAGATACACAGAAACATAAACACACAAAGATGCAAAGATGACAAACACATGCATAAATACATGTGATTAATTGTTCAAAGTGTCAGTTTTAAACACCCCCTGCTCCACTCCCTGTTTTGTAATTTCTGTCTCCATCTATTTCACTCACTGTTTGATCTTTGCAAATGTCTAATAAACTAAATGCAGTTCTGACCCACTTCTTTGCCTCCCTCTGTAATCCTCACATAAATTATTTACTCTAACTCTTTGAATCCACACACACAAGTTACAGAGTCATGTCTTTGAAAAGAGAATCAAACTTATTCTGTATCCACATTTGTTCATCAGCTCTGCGTCAGTCAACTGTTGAACTGTAATGTTCTGGCAAGAGCACAAAGGTGGAGACAAATAGATACTCTGGCAGACAGCAGTGCCCATGTAAAGTCTTGGCTACATTTTCAGTTATCATTTTCTGTGTCAGCTGCAAAGAATGGGACATCATGTATTAATTAAAGCTGAAATAAACTTTAAACTCTTTTCTCTAATAAGAAAATCTACAGTAACTTATACTGCATGTTTTAAATGTGACATATAGATATGTAAAACACAGCAGGAGATTTCTGCTGATTGTGCCAGAAGCATAAGACCATTAGCTTGAGAAAAGCTGGTGTTTTGATGGTCTAGAGCATGGAGAAAAAAAATGATCCAGTTCGTTGCTGTAAAAAAGATATACTATGTAAACCAGATGTCTGTAAACAAGCCAAAACACAGGGGAAGAATCCGAGGATATCTGAGACAATAAATGATTAAGGGACAGTTAAGGTATTTGCGTCCAAAGCCCTCAAGTTAGAAAGAATATATCTGCTTGTTTAAATAAAAGATAGTGTTTTCATACATTTATGTATAAGGAATAACTCAGACAAACACAGAGATGCTTTTTAATTTGTGGAGAAAGTTTGTGAAATTTTCCAACGCTCCTACACAACACAGTTGAGGCTCTTAAAGGAGAAAATGGAAAAGGAACCACGTAAAGAGCATGTGTTCATTTTCAACATTGTATATAATTAATTTGAAGGAGTAAAGTGGTATGTGCTATCTGGCAGAGACTTGATGGTTCTCTTGTTATGTCTGCCGAAATTATTGTCTGGATGAGAACCAGGCTTACAGCACAAATCACTGCACTCTAGACAAACAAAAACGCACATACAGCTGTCAATACGAAACCGCATCTGCAGGCTTGATACAGCATGTCCCAGAATAACAGCATTGGTTTTTACAGGTCAAAACAGCAGCTAGAGCTGAAAAGAAGTAAGCTGCATGCAAGAAGATCCTGCTCAGGTTCAGGTAGGGGGAGTTTCCATTGTGAAGGCGTATTTTTTCCTCAACGGGGAGCGGAAATGGAGCACAAAGAAAGGCTTATAGTTTGGTTATACTTTGGTTTATAGTTACATAATGCCATTCATCTTAATAATATGACAAAAGTTGATCAATTTGCTTTCGATTACTTTGACCTACTAGGTAACAAATTCTAAGGACCAAATATTTACCAAGATAACTTTTTCCAACACTTGGTAGTGTATCTAGTATATATATATATATAATGTTTGATTGTGTAGACAAGGAGCAAGACTAAGAAAAAAAGTAGATCGTTCCAGAGTATACTACTGTGCAAAACTTGAGCCACCCCTCATTTCTTTACTTTTTCCAAGTAATTGCTTCACATAGTTTTCAGAAATAGTTCTCCAGGCATCTTGAAGAAAATTTCTTCTATGGATGTTGGCTGTCTTTTGTTCTTTTCTATATTAAGATTACAGTCGATTCCTTCAGTAATGTTGAGTTCGGGGCTCTGGGGAGGCCGATCGATGACTTTTTGTTCTCCACTGTTTTCTATCAAGGTATGCTTTTACCTCATTAGCAGTGTGTTTGCGATAACTCATGCTGAAAAATGAATCCACTGCCAATCAGATGCTTTCCAGATGGTTTTGCATGCTGGATTAAAATCTGTGTTTCTGCATTTACAATTCCACCAACTTTGACAAGATCTTCCACACCATTGGCGTGCAGACGTGACAGAGCCTCCACAGTGTTTTACAGATGGCTGCATGCACTCGCTGTTTTACCTCTCTCCTGACCTCCTCTGTAAATATTAATGATTCAAACAAAAGAATTTCTCACTCTCTTCCACTCCATAAGACCTGTTGCCACTTATTTTCAGTCAGTTCTTGCGTAATTCCACCTTTTCTCCCCATTTCCCTTTCTTTTTGGTAGCCACCCCTACACTGAGACCATTTCTGGTTAAGTTTCAGTGAACAGTAGATGGATCAACTGAAGGGATGTCTGGATTTGTTGGATGCCAACAGCTGCCTAAAGTCACTTTATATTGTAAGGTAAAGGCACAGAATAAACCCACACTCAATAAGAGCTGGGATAGGCTCCAGCCACCCCTTACCACCCTGAATGGGATAAGCAGGTAAGAGTATGGACGGCTGCGAGAGGGTCTTACTTGGTGTTCTTACCATAGACACACAGCTTTAAGTCCTGGCATGAGCTTGAAATAGTAAATATTAGTTGTTCAATAACCAGCTGACTCATAGGTTTGAATAATATCATGGCAGTATGTACTCCAACATCTTTCTTTTGTGAAGCATGTTTGTATAGTTAATGCAGATTAAATAAGATTTAATGAACATGTAAGGGTTGGATAGTTTTCTCTGCAGAGTCATTGCTGATTGTCTGAGACCACTAAAGACAAGATTTTGGCCAGTTCCTTATAGAAGCACGCACATAGGTACACAGAGTCATACAATCTGATTTTACTTAAGACATTAGTTATTCTAATATTCATAATAAATAAATTATCTGAATAACATTATTTGAAACGTAACTATTTTTTTTCTGATCAATCCACCATATACAACTAAGGAGATAAATACTCAATCAAGTCCAATAGTACTGCAAGGTTCACTCCACTCCAGTCTTCCACCGACTCTTCCAGTGCTGCACCGGCTGTTGCCAGCTGCATCTCTCATGAAAGGGGGATATGTGAATAGCTTGACGCCTCATTAGGAACAAAACAGAAACGACTAGGACCCCAGGACACGCGGACACACACACACACACATGCACTGTATAGCCCCTTAGGGAAGGTGTTGAGGGCAGAGGAGAGGATGTTTTTGTGCTTCTGAGCAGATGAAGGAAAACGGTGACTCACATCTTCTCTTATCCTTACATGTTTCCTGGTTAAAACAGCTTGACCTTATAAGGCTAAGACACACAGTCTTGATCTCTCTCTCACACAAACACACACAAGAACACCTTACTGTTCCACTGCAGAGGGCAGAAAAAACAAGCTGTAAATATTCAACACTGTAGCCCACATGAGAAGATGATGAAAGCTGGCATCAGCTTCAAAACACCAAAAACTGCAGATACCAACAAACACAGTCAAATATACCTGTGTAAAATAGATGCAAACAAACAAATACATCCATGCATAGATGCACATAGACCACCACACACACACACACGCACGCACCTGTCCATTATGCCTTGCCTGCAACCCATAATGACCCAGTCCTTGTATAGCCACTTATTTAACAAACACATTTGTAGTGATGTCACACTTTTGGCTGGATTTTGCTAATGCACAAGGAGTCACATAAATCAGACATTAGGCGCGCACACACACACACACACACACACACACACAGGATAAAAAGACAAAGGACACATAAATAAATGTAATGTAATGTGCCAAGACAGCTGACCTGGATTTCACTAGTCGTCAGTTTATTCCTGCTACCACCTGCAGCCCAAGACCCAACGGCAACTAGCTTACACCACCTACTTCCAACAAGAAATCTGGCAGCTGAACACAAACATCAATCACACACAAACCAAAGGAAATAATATGAAAAGGAAAATGTTTTGCATTTGGAGCAACAGGACTTAAAATCACTTACTTAAAACATGAATATATCCTAACCAAACTGCACATTTTACCCTTATTACTAATAATAATACAGTAATACACAACACACTGTAATGTATCTCTGGCTTATTCCTTACACATGAAGCGACTTCTCAAACCAAATTCATTCCATCTGTGTAGGAGTGTCGGTGTAAAGTGGGAAAACAGCATCCAAGTGAAGTAGTTTGTTTATTACAATCTCACACACAGCTGGATCACTGTTTTTGCTTTTTTCTCCTTTTTCCTTTTGTCTCTGCGTCCCTTTTTTCCTTCTTTCTTTTGTAAAGCTTTGAAACGTTGCCAGTGAACGTAACGCCAGAATCGCCCAGGTTCCTCTTGTCATTGATTATTGATATACTCCCCAATAATACCAAAAAGTAAGCTTAATGTAAAATTAGAAAACCCAATGCATTTGCACTGCAGTTTTTCAGGTTATTATGTGTCATTAAAATTTGTTAAGCAACACTTAGTGAACATATTTAGTTATTTCAGTTTGCAACTTTTTAACTTTTTAGAGCCCAAATGGTCCAAAGAATAGGCTTATATATACCAAATATATCAAGTTTACAAATTCAGTATCAATGTTTAAATGTTTTGTAGTTAAACTCAGTACTCTTGTACTAGCTCAAGGATATCCAGCATGAATATTCTGTGTTCAGGAAGTTGTTATGAACAGTTAACTGGCCTCAAACAATCTTTATTTGCTTACAGAGGCTTTAGCCGACCTTGATGGAGACTGTGTTACTATGCAGTAAAGCATTATCAAAGCTAGACCACTACAAAAATAGCCAGTCATTAAGAGGAGCTGAGTGTTCATATATATTTGGAGCAGTCCAAAACTACACATCATGGAGCCAGTCCCAAGCCCATTCCCAGACCCAACGCTGGTTGGATATAAATTTCTTGTTCAAGAAACATCTGAACTCAGACATTCCCCAAATACCAGAGTGTTTCTACAATAACAAATATCATTCAACAACGACACAATGACCAAATCTCTCCAAATAAGCCACAGCAGGCACACACAGCTCAAAACCATCATATGAGAGTCCAAAGCTTAAACTGCAAACTGGCTAATTGTGACGAGGTCAGCATGACCCATTGCTGAGTATAGACTTACGGTGATAGGTGTTGTGGAGAGGTGTGCCTTTAGCGCTTCTGAAATGACATGTTTGTACATTAGCACACACATTAGTGAGTGTGAATCAGACTTGAGAGAGGAGAAAGTGAGGGAGAGGCAAAAGCAGACTTTCAAATCCTGCCAGGTATTTGATTTCCAATCATTTTCGCCATTATTCAGTGAACAAAAGGCAAAAGCTACAAACCACATAAAACCACCTTTCATTTTTTATTTATTTTTCCCCCTTTACATAAGTGTCTTCTCTTTTATATTCACCTAAAACTTAGTAGTAACATACTATCAATAGTGTTAGATGTTCTAATTCACTGAAATCAGTTGGCTTTTAAAAAATGTGGATTTATTAGAGAATGAAATAAAAATTTTATGTTTTCACTAAATACGTTCTTAGAATTCATTTTAAAGCTCACCCCACGGCTTTTTAAAAATCACAAAATATTAAATCTTAATTGCAAATCTCTTTAAAAAGCCTTCAAAAGAGTTCACATCTGTCATTATGACTTTCATGGAAATATAGTATAGACTCAAAAAAAGGATCTTAAAGGCATAAAATCAGTGGTGTAAAGTATATATATATATATATATATATATATATATATATATATAATTATATATATAATTTCACAGGCAGACATAAAAAATAATTTAAAAAAACAAAACAAAACAATATATTCTCACTTTCCTCAAGACATCTTCTGGATGTCCAAACATAATGTCTTTGAGACATTTGTGCGCTCATCTAGGTCGATACATGCAGGCAGCACGACTGTGTTTATAATGAGAGAAAGAGTAGAGATCTCCAGATTTTAACAGAAATCCATATAAGTGCATGTTTAGACTGAAGAGCCAGAGTTAGACTAACTAGTCTGAGGGTTGTCTATGTGTGTAGGTATGTGCGCTTATGTGTGTGTATGTGTGTGTTGACTGCTGTCCCTGTCCATCAGAGGGTCATATGAGGAGCAGATTAGGGTTTCTAACCGCAAATCCCTGTCGCCACAACCCCGACGTCACGAGTCAGCGAGGAGTCATCGTGTTCCGAACCACCGGTGACTCACCCCTCCTCATCTCGCTACATGCACACCAATACGCACACACAGAAAACCCCACATCTAAATCAGGACTTAGTGGTACAACCCATGTTCGTCAACCATTCGGCAAGACCAACATTTCAACAAGTCGATTTGAGCCAGAACTGATGACTGCCATTAGTTAAAGTATGACTACAACTAAAACTGTTTTCATGCATGCATTGCAACCCTTTGCTATGTCCGCTCTAGAGCAAAAAGCCTGTACAATGCCCGATTGTGCTCATGGGAACTGTCTAGTGAATTCACATCGAGCGAGTGGCCAATATGTCTCCTGTGTTAGCCAGCTAATACCCTCTCTTAAATCAAACAGAGTATTCCCAATGGTGAGATCGCATTGGATGTGGACTTTCTCCCGCACTGCGCTACATGTGAGAAAGGAGCACCTCGAACAGCATCCTGGCCCGATTCTCCCATTTTTATTATTCTGTATAGGCATTGTTTCATTTGTTTAAAGTTATTCACCATTTAGTAAGTGACCAACTCTGTAGAAAGAACCATCAGACACATTAATAATTAAATACACAAATAAAAAATTATGATGTAGTCTAATTTTCTAAAAATGTATAATTTTATGTCTGAAGGGAATTTGGTATCTTACTGTGAAGCCTTCCAAATACTATGAGCCCAAGATGAAAACTCAAATGAGTCTTTGGCTTGGACAGGATGGCTAAGGTTTCCTTTTTAAACACACCTCACAATACTTTACCAAACCTATAATCAAGATTTCCATGATGCATACTTGGAAGGCAAATGTGGTATAAATTATATAAATGATCCTCTAATTTATCATTTAGTGGATTATGTCAGCCGGTAGGACCCTGACTAACCGCTCTACATAAGAGTCATTAATAAACTGACCTATTAGCTAAAGGGATTGCTGTTCTTTGGATTAATAAAAAAAATCTTCAGACTTACAGTAAATCCTCCACAAAGATGTAACGTCCAGCTGTTTTTCCACATCTATGGTGTGCCAAAAAGTGTTTAGCTGCACATTTTCAGCACAACCAGAATCTAGCACCAAGTGGCAAGCTGTCACTTTAAGCCTGTTAGGAGGGAGGGGGGTATTTACAACCCGACACACAAGCGAGACTATAAAACTGGACTCTCTTCACCTCTCTCTCAACCCTTCTCCCTCCTTTCTATTAAACCAGCGGTTGTGCAAAACCTCAACAGACAGAAAAAAGAAATTAGTGCATGTAGTGGGAGCAATAAAGACACTACATGAGGAAGTAACAGATATTAAACAGCTTACAGGATTCATTACAGCTGGAGATGAAAGTAGGACCAAAGCAACTGAACTGCTCTTTTATAAGGAATTAACCCTAAAAATAAATGTTTTGGCACAAACACACATAAAAAAAAATTCCAAATCTGCCTCCGTCTCACACACAGACACACAGCCACACACACACATGCACGCCACATCCGCTGTTACCAGGTTATTTTGTTCCCTAGTGTTTAGAGTCTATTCTTGGAGTCGTGTTTGTGTATGTGACCCCTCCGAATGCCTTTTCATCTCAAGAGCGCATGTTTGTGAGTTTTTCTGTACGTAAGTGCATCAAGCAAAAACAAGGCCATGTTTATGCATTTAAATCCATATAAATTTTCAAAATCGTCATTCACAGCTACATAAAAATGTTCCCTTTTTCTTCCCAGCTCCTGCTTACTACCTCCACTTCCTTCTCGCTCCTTCTCCTTTACTTGTCATATAAACCTCTCTTTAGTGTTATCTAGCCTTTAAAGTCCTTAAAGACAACTTAAAAATCTAAAGTATCTTTCCATTTCTGTCCACTCTTCCTTCATGTTTTTCTGGGGCCTTACTTGATATTTTATTTCATCTGCTTGGAAGCCGCACACCAGCAGCAGGGCTTTTCATTCACTTACCCCTGAACCCTCAGTGGCTGCCAAGTGGAACACATGCTGGCTGGAATATGGCTTTATCTGAGCATGTGGTTGAGCTGCTGAGGCAAAGCTCAGGGTTTAGGTCTAGACTTCAGAAGCAGCTCCTCCTTTATTGTACATTGCATTTGCCACGGTATAAATATACAACTCAGTTTGAATCATGCTGGGCATAGACGCCACCACAGTGGGTTTTACATTAAACAATCAAGATGTGATTGAAATGCAGACTTTAAGCTGTAATTCAGGGGGTTTTACAAAAACTGTTTACAAATAGCTTCCATTTTTATACATAGATCCCCATTTTCGACGGTGAAAACTGACTGGACATATTAACTGTACTTTCATTTATGCAGAGAGAAACACAGAGGGACGTATACTGCACATTCATTCAAAATGAAGATTAAAAAATAATTTTTGCCACTTTTATTTGCAATCTTTGGCAATTATCAGCAGAAATTGCAAAATATAAGCACGTATCACGTTTTTGCTTTTCATTAGATCATTTCCTCAACGTTACATAAACATTTCTTTACTTTCAAGGAAAATTAATGTTATAAGTACTGTGATTTTTCTTACAGGTGAGTAAACAAATAAGTAAAAGAGGCAAAACTGTGCCTCAAAGCAAGAAGGTTGAAGCAGAATAGAAACAGAGAATAAAACCCCAACACCCACCCACCCACCCACACAAAGAAAACACACAAAGATAATATAATAACACACAATGAGCTTGTTTGTCCAACCAGTTTAGAAAACTGGGTTGGTCACACCAAAGATTCAGAGTAAACATAAGAAAAGGAGAGGCTGAGAGCGCTATTTTTCCTGTCTTCCTAATATAGCTGCAGACTGCATTTATATGTATCACTAGTGTATGTGCGTGTGTGTGTGTGTGTGTGTGTGTGTGTGTGTGTGTGTGTGCGAGCGCACGCATGTGTGCGTAGGTTTGTGCATGTGTGTGCATGCAAGTGCATATCTAGTTGTAATATGGCTGCACAATAAGCAAAGATTTACTACATGAGCTGACTTGACTATGGCTTATTACACCTCAACAATGTCAAACCAGGACTTAAAATAGAGCTAAGGAGGGACGCTACCTGCCTCTGCTGTCCTCAGGCACACATACACACACGCACGGACATACAAGTGTTCACAAACACAATTTTTTGACAGGCTACCCAGTCCTGCAGGCAAAGGCTCACAAAGTTGAGGTCATTTCATGTGAGACTACTCTGTACATGAGAAAAGTTCAGCATCAAGGGCAACTCACACACACTCACACACACTTCCTGTTTCTTACTGTCACCTGGAGGCTGAAGAAAACAACAAAGCCTCTGGTTATGGGCCAGCAAGACATAAAGACAATGGCTACAGCATGTGTGACTCACATGCACACACACAGACAACCTCCCTTGGGTTAGGCTCCGAAAAGAAAATTCCCTCATTATAGCAGCATAGCAGTAGTTCAAAGGCAAAGTGGGAACGCTGTCCTGTTACTATGGCTCTAACTGGCTTAAAGCCTGTATCATCACAGTGACTACTGTCACAATTCATCATACTTACACGCTGACCAACAGCCCAGCAACACAGTCATGCACACAGTCACATTGCCTGCCAACAGTGATGTCAATTATAGAATAGCCTCGGTGGATCATCAGCAAGCGACTGTGTCAAGTCATGAGCTTAGTGAGCTCAGATAAAAAGTTGATTTGCAGATCTTTTTAGACAAAAAAAAACCCATAAGAGATGAAAATAACATTAAACTGCAGACAGAAAGCTAATGCAAAAAATATATACATACATGTAAATTAGCTTCTCTTGAGCAGATTCTTTTAAGTGAAGTAGGAGTGAGTTACCGACCTCAAAAGCTCACCAACTCTATTTTCAAGTCTATAAAGTTAAACCCCCTGCAAACCTTTCTCAGAGCACTGTACCACAATAGAGCTGTAGTAACTAGGTAACATGCAGTAAAATGTAGCACCAGCATGTACAGCTCTGAAAGTGACAGACAGGATTTTTAATTGAATTTAGAATTAGACTGGGTATGGAGAAAGGTGTGAGCTTACCAGACCTCTGTAGCCCCTCACTTGAGGGAGCAGCTAGAGGCTACATTAGCATTTACTGGCGTAACACACTTGAATCCCCGGCTGAACTGTCAGTGCTGGTCCATCCTATCCATCCAAGAGTCTTTCAGCAGGGCTGTGGATAATCATAGGCAACGGATGAATCCTAATCATTTTAATGATCTCCTTGACCGATCTTCCAGCAACTAGGACACTAAGATTAAATTATATATAGAGACCTCACATTCCCCAAAGGAAGAAGCCTTCCAGTCTCTGTGAAACTTAAAACTCTGATGATTAACCAACCACAGACTAAAATGTGAATATGTACGAGGTTGCACGTGCAGTACTTTATTGCACTACTGTACCAATTATTTATGAATTAAATCAATAGATTTTACCATTAAATTCTTAACATTATTTGACGACTCTACTGCTTTTAATTGGCAATAAAATCTACAAAAAGAAGGACTGAAATATAAACCTCAAAGAGTATGAAGTAAGTGTCACTATTTGGAATCACTATGAGGAATGACGTGCTCTGCAGTGTGCAGCTACTGCGTAAGGTAGGTCAGAGAACGACTAACCACACTGAAGACTTGTTAACTCTCCCTTATCCGGAGTAGTGCAGCACACACAAGTAGCAAATGTTTCTAACAGCTAAGTCAAGTCCTCTCCTTGTGCACTACTACAAAGACGTGTTGTTGGTTTATGCCTCAATGCTTCAACATGTGCAAGTGTGTGCGCATGTTCCCATAAAAGTTGAGAAGGCAGTAAATGCAATATGTCAAGTAGGCGTATCCCTGTCTTTCCCAAAATATTAGCTGCCAGTAAATGCTATAAATGTAAATGAGTCCGTGTTACCTTTCCATATAACATGAACAGGCAGTGAGAACTATGATTCTGAAATTTCCAGTCAGTGTTCCTAAGCTCCAGACAGACACTGGAGGCAGACACACAGTCATCCTGTGAGTATACTGCCAAGTCTTCCAAGTGCATGCTTCACATCTGTTTGCTGTTACACGTATGCAAGCACACGCAGACAAAGCAGCGGACCGTACGAAAGGCACAAGCACACACTGACACCTACACTTGCACAGTTTGTTGCAAGAGAGGTCTGCAAACCCCACATAAACCGCCCGCACAAGTTCATGGACCAAAGCTGCAAGTAAGAAAAGAGCGTGAATATTTACAAATAAATATAATAAGGAGTTTGAAAATGAATTTTGAACACTTGAAATCGAGGAGAAGTCTCAATCTCCCAGCTGAAGTTGTGTCTACTTCTGAGTTTTAGAAGTATAAAAAAGCAAATTAATCAGGCAGAATGACAAGTTTTATATATATTTCTTTGTATTCAAATTCATGTAAACAGGAAACAAAGGTATACACTCTACACATTTTCCCTTATACATTAACAGTCTTGAGGTGTAATTTCTCACTACTGGAAATGTATAGTCACAAACGCACACTTCTGGTCCCTCAGGATTTGGCTCTTTGAGCAACAGTTACAGTGTGACTGTTTTAGCCTTTGAAGTCAGGAGTCAGTAAACCTCTGGGAAACTGGCTTCGATTCTCGCTCAGTCTCCACCCCTCACTTTGCAACTACAGAGAAGCTTTCCAAAAAGCCTCATTATAAAGTCAAGAGGGGAACTTCTAGTTAAAGTGATCTATTCAAAAAGGCCTTGGGCCTTTGTGTCAAGTTAAGTCCAAAGATTTCATCTTCTTTTAGGAAATACTGGCTCACTTCAAAAGCATCAGTCATTCGTTTCAGTCTATAAAAGCTTCCCATCATTTCAGCTCTTTCTCCCTATGACACACTGCACTGTTTGGGATTAAGACTGGGTTTTAGCAAAAAGAGATATTCCGACTGCGAAATAGAGGAAGTCCATCATGCTTAGAGAAACAGAAAGGAAAGGAGAGGTACTCTGACATTTTGAGGGGGAAAAAAACGACACATGCAGTTCTTTTTGTCATAGCTACTCAGTTCCTAATGTATTCATATATCCCTTCAGAAACAGCTGCAAACGCAAGAAAGAAAGAAAGAAAGCAATGCAGTTTATTTTTCTTTACCTCTAAAGATTGCAAAATTAGAAGGGATGAAAAGAGAACCCACTGGCTAAACAGAGGCAATCTATAATCATTCATCTTGACTAAAAAGGGAAGGTTTTGGATTCCCGGAGACAGACAACAACAAAGACAGAAGACTTTGTGTGCAAGCCACTATAACATGACTTATGAGAAAAGAGTCTGACAGTGCGCTAGGGTGTGATTAATATGCTCTAAGTTTATGTCACATCCATTGGAGGCTGAGGAAAAGGAGGGCATCCAGAGGGCAGCGTCGGCATCCTCAAGTGCTCAATATATATATATATATGATGCAGCTTAAATGATGGATATCTTAGATACCTACACTCAGTGTCATGGTCTCTAGTTCTTAACAGCTTGCCTTGCCAGAGGGGGAATCTTAACACTCAACTTCTATCCTCACCTCCTTTGCCCCTTCAAACCCATGCAAGCCAGAAAATATACAGTTCGATTCCCATTCTTCTAGACATGCAACAGAAACAAAGAGATACAATGGATTTTCCCCATTGCACAGACTGTCAATTCTTTTCTTCAATTATTTAAAAAACAAAGGAAAAATAAGAATATTTTCTTGTTCATCTTGTTTATTTTCTACTTTAGGTCATATTCACGACGTGTTACACAGCTGGGTACACAAATCAGGATTGAAACTAATAACTGCTCTTGTTGTAAGTTTATCCGTCGATGATTTTCTCGACCAGCAACAATGACTACGGCAAGTTTTAGCTGCTCTGTGTCCTCAGCACTGCATGCAAAATTGATCTCTAGCTGGTAGGTTTTTTTTCACCATTAAAATCCACTCTGATGATTTCACAGCATCAAAGACACGCACATTAAATATAAAAACAGTCTGCCTCTGCAGTTATTGTCCACCTGTCTTTTGAAAATTGGATGTGGGGTTGAAGTGTATTGCTGTGAATCGAGGACTATGTATTGGCATGCAAGGTAGCAGCTAGCAAGTCTGCCAAAGGCATTAACCTGGCCTCAAGGCTCCACAGATCCCAATCTGATCGAGGATCCTGGATGTGCTGGAGAAAGTCTGATGAAAGATATGCTACATCCTAGTGCCAGACACCGCTGGGCCCCCCAGACAACTTGTGTACAGACTCCAGTGGGTTTGACTAGTTAGGCTGCAGTTTTAATGTTGCCTCTGGGCTTTGTAAATAGTAATAATGCATAAAAATGCTGAGTGCTTAATTAATTTTCCTTGTAAGTGGTAAATGCACTGGTTCTTATATAGCTCTTTTCTACTCTGAGTACTCAAAGCACTTTGGCAACTTGCCTCATTCACCCATTCACACACATTTATACTCCTAAGGATTAGAAACACATACAAATTCACCCAGATAGTTTTGAGTGATCTTACAAAAATTCAACATGCAACACTGAGAAAACACCTTCAACCTGCAGAGCAAAAGAAATTCCCTTTTCAACTGAAATGATGATCTGAAAGTTGATGGAGACGAGCCGGAAAATGAGAAGGCTCTATCTTCTGTTTCGACTGTTTCTTCGCTCCGACCCCTAACAATAAAGTTCAGCTTTCATTTGTTTGGCTGTATTCATATATGCATGCGTGTGCTTAAACATGCACTGTCTGAACTCCAGGGCATGTGAACACAAACTGTACGAATTATGTGAAGGAGCCTGAATTTTAAACGCCGAAACAATTTTTAAGCATCTTTACAGTTTACATTATGATGAGTCATCTTGTATGAGTACAGTGCACGCGAGGGAAAGTAGGAACTTTCTTTCTTTGTGTATTTGTGTGTTTTGGCCTTGAACTATGGGAATGAGTTTATCAACAACAACAACAACGACGAGGCAATCCAAGCCCTCCCTGAGGAAATGAATGTTAAAAGCCACTCTGGTTCCCATGAGCACTCTGCCCACGCATACTGTCACTAGATTGTGTTGGTTTCTATTGTGAAACTCTATACAATGTTGCTACAAATAAACCCATATATCACTGCTTAATCACAACGTTACCATGACGAAATTGCAGAGTAATTACACACACGGGCCACATCAATGTAGTCAACATGCACTTCAGTGTTTCTGAGATGAACGCTTCAGAACTCAGTCTTTAATCAGGTTGCAATGAGAAAGTAGAGACTGGCAAAGCCAGTACATGGGGTTGTATTATTATTCTAATTGTAGGTCATTTTAATGTTTAGTATGTATGCATGCCACACTCTCTGTGACTTATAAACATACTTTTGCAATCTAGCTTTACAAATTACCGCAGTGGGTCTGTGCACTAAACTAAAAGGCACTAAACATGACTGATCAAAAACAGAGCCATTTTATGTGCACACTATTGCATAAAACAAGTACGGCTAAAACTAAATCTAGATGTTTTCAATCAAGAAGCTGTTGCTAATTAACCACAAACACAAAACCTTTGCTAGCCTTAAAGAACTATTTCGCTGCAGCCATGCTGGCATGAAAAATTGGTAAACGCAGGTGTTACTAATGACATTAATGTAGGATCTGTTCCATTTAGGTACAAAACCCTGCTAATGTGATTAGCCACATCTGTCTTTACCTATAATTTCATGCTGTGAAATAGGTCTATTGTTCCTAAAGGATCAGTGCGCACATTTGTCCAACATTAAAAGCCTCTGTAAATGCCACTAATTCCCTTTATTAATGGCTACAAACAGCTGCGAGGGACAGCAAGCTTTTAGTGTCACAAAATGTGGCAGAAGTATTTAAATTAGGGTAAATTAGAGCCCTCACTTTGGATTAGTATTTAATACCAGGTGATATACTGAAGGGTTGATAACAACAGAGAAAATACTTAGTGTATATTACTGCTGTAACCTTCATGCTCCATGAATATTGTGAGCACATATAAATTAATTATCAACATGTGAAAAAGAAAGTTTTCATATGCTTCTCTACACCTCTGCTGCCTCTACAGGAATTAAAAGGGTAAGTGGGATCCAGAAAAACGTCATCAGCAATACAGATTTGGCGTTTTGCTGGTCTGAAGCATTCAGGTGTGTGTTAACACAATGTCACAATCTTCCCAGGAGTCACAGGAAGTTTACGCCAAGGTCAGTCTGCGCAATGCTCAAAGAAACTGATCAAGAACTACATCTTAGACTCTACAGGCCTGAGTTCACATGTTAAATGTAAAAGCTGATGACAGTGCATACAGAAAAAGATTGAATAATTATGGTTTGATTGGAAGGAACAGATGACCACTAAAATAGAGATGCACAGTGCCATGTTTGGTGAAAACCAAACGCCGCATATCGGCATAAAAACCTCATACCAATCAACAACTGACTGTTTGTTTTGCAGCCACGGTACTCGAGCATCTTGTAGTCATTGAGTCAATCATGAATTTCTCTGTAAACCAAAGTATTCTAGAATAAAATGTGAAGGCATCTGTCTGACAGCTTAAAAGCTTTGTCCCAACCGGGTCATAACAGGCCAGGAAATCTACAAAAGATTGGCTGAAAAAGAAAATAATTAAGGTGTTGCAACAGCCCAGTCAAAGTCCAGACCTCAGCCTGACTGAAATGTAAAGGGACCTTAAGAGAGCCGTGCATAAACGAATGCCCACTGTAAGGAATGAAGCAGTGCTGTAAAGATGAGTGGGCCAAAATTCCTTGACAATGATGTGAGAAACTGATAAAGTCAGGTCTTGTGTGGAAAAAGCTCAGTTAGACAGCTCCAGTGGTTATCTTCCAAATAACAGATGTGTATACAAAATCTTCCCTTTGTGTTAATATGCCTCCCCTATGAGTCAGCAAGCAAACACTAAGCAAAGAGGGAGTTTGCAAAACTCTCTGTTGCACATTGCAGCTGGGACTGGATATATTACAAGCTGTACTGTTAACTGTGCAAAGAGTGACAATGGCTGACTACAGATAAAAGGGTGATCTGCTTGAATTTGGCTTCCACATCATGCGTCCTAAAAAGAAAAAAAAAACAAAGAACAAAGCCAATGAAGCTACAAAGAAATCAAAAAAAATGAAAGAAAGATGGGCAGCAAAGAAAGATTGCACAGGCTGTACAGTGAGTGTGCAGGTGATACAGCCACAGCTGCAGATGTACAACAAGCTTTGATTCACTGCAGTTCAAACACATAGCAGGAGAATCACCTCACTGATGAAAGAGCGCCAGTGATATCAAACTACCACATCTTGGCTCTCCCAGGTGTGGTACACACACACACACACACACACACACACACACACACACACACACAATAAACTGAGAGTTCTTAGAGAAAAAAAAAGTGAAAGCATGGAGATATTTACACCAGCATTAAGAGAATGGGTGCAGGTATGTGCAGCAGTTCTTACATCCCCTACTGTACATGGACAGATATTGTAACATACACACATACCATTATTCAGCTTGGATCAAAGACAGTGACTGTAAGGTCTCTGCTGTTTATCTCCCTAAGGGGATTGTGCCTAGACAGATGAGAAGTCAAAAGGAAGAAGATATGGGGTGAATTTTTTTTTTTTTTTAAATGGACTAACAGTGTTCAGTCAGAAAACAGATGATGGAGATGTGGGAGACAGAATAAAAAAGCAGGAGGAAGCACAGAAAGGGGGGGAAACAGACAGAATGAGAGCGAAAGAGTGAGAGAGCAAAGGGCATAGCAGACATGGTTACTCATATAAAATGAGTCGAAATCAGTTAAACTTGTGTGTCCTCTTTCCTTTTATCTGTTAAGTCTGCTTCAAGACCAGTAAACCAACTAGAAAAATGGGAGTGACAAGCTATCATCCAGCTGCCAAGAGAATTTTAAGTAGACCGTAAGGCTAAAATGCCTCATTCCCAACAGATGGACTCCAGCGAATAAACAGGCTTCCTGAATGTAAAAAGGACAGAAAAAAGCTGAGATTGTGTTTTATTGTCAGTAAATGTCACTCATTATTTCAGGCAAAAAGGTTTAAGAATCAAAGAAACTCCAGGGCACATTTCCAGGCACACTTACAGAAGCAAGCAACGACAGGTGTGACCCATCTCAGAGTTTTTTTTTTTTTAATAGTGTGAAAGGCAAAAATCACAAGAAATTTCAGGGCTTTTGCAAAACGGAGCCTTACCGCGCTACCCATCACACCAAACCCATCTAATTTTTAAAATGAATCCACTTAAAGTCTGAAAAATATTTTCCACCACTGGTAAGATTTTATCCAAATTGTAGCTCTGCTTAACAGAGTCGGGGAAGCGCTTCTGATGGCTTTCCAATACATTAGAAAGAAAGAGGAAGACGGAAAACAAAAAAAGGATTTGAGGATTTTGTGGGTCTCAGCTCTCAGCACGACACAGCTCTAACTATCAGTTGAAGTTGCTCTCATCTGTCTGGTGTCTGTGCAAGTCTGTCTCACAGTGGGGATCCAGCACTGTCTGTAGCCATGGAAACCACAAGGATGTAGCACTGACAGTCATAGCACTATTATACAGATGCCCCCCTCCCTCCAACCACGTACGCACACTCACAAGGAAAATCCAATGATCAAAGTAACAGCGAAGTCACATTTTGTGTCCTCGAGAGTCTGCTGCGACTTTGCCGCTTTACTTGTTGTATTAAAAGAAACTTTAGAACCATATTTGTTTTGGATGGCAGGATGATCTCTCGTGCTTCTCCTGCAGCTCTGCTTCACATTGATGCAAGTGCTGAGTCCTCCGCTGCTGGCAAAGAAGCAACTCCACAAGGGTTGTTCAAGTTCAACGAGTAGCTCAAGGGCATCTTGACCTGTTTACTTTATGGCTGTTTACTCTGCTCACCCAGTCTTCCCCTGCTTTTCTAAAACCAGCTCACTTGTAGTTATGTACCCACAGCAACAGCTACAGCCACCCAACCTTAAAAACTTCCCCCCCGGGAACCCCAGCCAAGAAAAATGAGCCACAGAGGTAATAACCTTCTACCTCACGGAGCAGAAATGCTGTGACAACACAGTTCTGTTAGTAGCAAACAAACCATTTTGTACAACATACTGTATAAGAGTCAATCAGTCAAATTAAAATAGCTACAGGGTTTTATGAAGGTGGGAAAATGATTTGGTTAAGGACAATAAGAGCAGTGAAAACAACAGGGAAGACAGAAGTGTGAGAAGTGAGACAGAAAGGAAGAAAAGGAGGCACCAAATTAAGTGCTGAAGTTGCAAAGAGGTGGTCAGAGTATATAGCGGGCATAGAAAGGCCAGGAAATGAGTGGTACACTTTAAGCAACAAATGTGACGTATGGCTTACATAAATGAGGATTTTGGAGCCTTAGTCACTAGTAGCTTTTTTGTATTGTGAAATAAGACGGAAAACATGATGCTATAGTTGAATTGTATATACGCAAAAATTCCAGCAGATGGAAATTATGCAAGCGCTGTCTAGAAATGAAGGCTTACCCTTTCCTCACAGAAACGCAGCTGCTGCAAATCAAGTCACGTAAAATATTTTCTAAATGCCATAAAATCAGCAGATCTACATGAGTTTATCTAATGTTTGCTAAAGATTACTTTGTTATGAAGCTGTTTCACTCTCTCTCTCTCTCACACACACACACACACACACACACACACACACTTAAAGCCACTAGTGGTCAGACTGGCAGGCAGGAAAGAAGCTTGAATGTGCTGAGATTTGACCAGTTTACCGTATACAGGCTGCCAAAAATCCACCACACACACACGTACACTAAAACACATACCCCTGCTTCATCCAACCACGACCTCAAAGTGTGTGTGCCTGTACATGTCTATCTATGCGCTCCTACTGTATATGCGACCTCGTATTTGTGTGTGTACGCAGGCCTGGATATCTATATTTACTGTGTGTGTCTCTGACTGAGTCACTGTGCTGGCGTCCTAAGTGTCTATGTACGGGAGTGGAGAGTTAGAGACACACTATAAACAATATAGGGACTCCCTTGGCTTGTGTTTACTGACCGGGATAAAGGCTGTCATTCCTCTCTCAGCACCAACCTACTTCCGCCTCCGTACAACTAGAAAGAGGGAGAGGTGCACTTAAGCCTTGGCAATGTCAGAGCGATCTTATCTTGCCAATAAAGCTTCTTGAATGGATTTAGATTAAACTGAGGGGAAAAAACAAGAGCGGGCACTGGTGCATTTGAGTTGTCTCTTCCTCAGAAAGACTGCCGCCCTTCTCCTCCTCCCCTTCTTCTCTTCCAAACTTGCATGTTAATGTACTTACAGCTTGCAGGACCTTAACTCTGTCCCAAGACACAGGCTGGCATAATAAACAAGAGCCTGAAATAATCTCTCCCCCTAGTTCCCTGGTGGTATTTTAGTGGGGAAGCAAATTCACAATGGTGGATCGAATTATTTACCCACATTTCTGTCTTTCCAATTCCCTCACCCTGTGAGTTTTTCTGGCAGCCTTTCCTTAACGTCTCTGTGCTTCTCTTTCTAACTCGCCATTTCTCCATTTTTTCCCCTCTTGTCTTTGTCCATCTGTGGTAGCCAGTGAGACGCATGGTCTACCCACACTGACCAGTTAAACACCCCTTTGCCTCTGTCACTTAGTCAGCCTGTCTGCTATACAGCTCAGGGTATCGCAGGCCAAGCCATCGCACTGAATGAAGGGGCAAAGGTGCACAAAGTCTCCTCATGATGTCACGGACGCGGATGTGCCTCATGACATTTTGACAGTCTTTTCCTGCTCTGTCTTGTTTACCTTCCAAGACTGTCATTTCAACAAATTTACACCTTGAATGAGTGCAACCACTCTATAAACTCAAAACAATTCTCATAAATGCACCTTAATGCAGCACAGGCTTCAATTGTTTCCACTGTGAGAGAACCTAAAAGAGGAGAGGTAATGAAAAGAGCAGGAGAATCAAAACAAGCATAAAAAGCTGCAATAAAATATTTTTAGCCTCAAACCCATTCATGTCTGGAACTAGGGCCAAGAAGAACCACACCACCATGACTATGAATGGTCCCGTTAGTCTCTCTTTTACTTTCTCGCTTGGCAAGTGCCCTGCCACTGGAGGAATGCCTGGTTTGTATTCAGATGTGCGTGTAAATGCACATATGTGTGACAGTGCATAGAGTCTGGACAAAGAGCTCCAGTGTGGACAACAGGACACAATCAACCACTCAATGGATAGCCATTAACTCATCACACACAAACGCACACACAAATTCCAGAGTTCACAGATGAGAAGCAGCGACATTCAGAACCAACCAGCCAATGAGCACGAGCGTGCTTTACTGCGGCTACAATGGAGCCAGTCAATGGGGCTGTAGAGTGATTGTGGGAGATCTCTGAATTACCGTGTCAGGATCTTCATCACTTTCTCACTAATCTTCATCCTCTCTCCCTCAACCTCTTTTTATTTTGTCCTACTTCCTTTTTCCCAGGGTGGATCTCTCAGTGGTTAAAGGTAGCTAGGAGAGGCCACTGGGCACAGTCCACCTCCCACTCGCTTGTGTATGAATCACTCCATTGTGGCTGTGCTCTATTCCTAACGCTGTTTTCAATTTTAGAACTCTTCTGTTTGGCCTTATTTTGACAACCACATGCTAATTATGTTTTTGTTTTTATTGTTGTTCCCCGTTTGAACAGTCATAAGAAACAGGTAAATAATGCATATCACCATGTGTATCGCAAGATTGACCAAGTTAAAATCTAGTTGCATGCATATAGGACTTTTTTTTTAAGTCACACAAAGGTTTACCGAGTATTGTTATCAACTTTGTAATTATACTGTTGTCTAATTATAACGACCACTGTCATGGAAACACTACACCATAACACAAACCTGCCGGTAGCTGGTATAACCCTACCTTTACCCCTTTGATTGCAATCTCCTCAGTTGCTTCTATCTGGATTTCTCTTTCCTCATTTCTCTGAGTTGCTAGCTTTCAGAAATCAAGCCATAAAATAATTGTATGCCTTCCAAAAAAACCCCCAAAAAACAATTAACTATTTGGGCGGCACTTGAGCACCTGAAGGCAAAAGGCTGTGGTTACTAAACTGAGTAACTTCAGCTTATTGACATGCAGCTTCCCCAAAACACCCACACCCACTTCTCACTATCACACTCACACTTTCCCTGTCATGTCTTAATTTTTAGCAGCCGGCAGTGTTACACGGAATATGAGACGACCACCCACCTACCCACACACACACTAGACACATGTTTCTGGGAAATGTGAATGAATGTGTCACAAAAAAGGCCATGAAGACACTCAATACAATACGGCCTTGTGCTACAATGATGAGTTACACAGCTTTGTGTGTTAGTGTGTGTGCACGTGGGTGTGTGTGCTTGCACAACCAAGGGCAGGCAAGCGCATGTGGGTGCAGAGAGCTACATAAATCACACTCAGAATCAATTAGAAAGCATAAATGTGAGAAGGCCAACAGCAGTCGGTGTCCTGGTACTCGGTTTAATGTTGGCTTGACTACAGACACACCACACCCTCACCATCCCACCACGTGCGCGCACACACTCACACACATCTAGACTTAAAGCCAGACACAAACACTCAGAGAGTTTGGGTGTGGATGTGATGCAACTGATAATTTTGCATGAAAGTAATCCAAAAATGAAATGTGATTAACATTTTCATGCCACTGGATTCTTTCTTCTCTTTATATGGCTTAAAAACTGTGATTCGCACACAGCAGCTGTCTGACAGAGAGCCGAACACTGGATGAGGATCTCGTTTTTAAAAAAGTTTTTGCGTGCCTATGTTAGTTCAAACACAGTTTTCTTTTGTATTTCTTTCCTGTTACATAACCAACTAGACTCCTATTATATGCCATCTTGCATGTTTGTGAGGATTTAGCATTCACAGAGTCACCAAACAAATGCATTTACTGAGTGCATGTTGTTAAGAGAACAGTGTCTACTATTGGAGGTAATTTCACTATTTAACAATACAAAACACTAATTAAAAAGAGATGTAGGTTTACAGAATTCTGCATGAGAAGAAACAACAAAAGTGAAAAACTGCAATGTGCAATACACATTTTTTTATGTCCATCAGTGTTACTGTTACTTTTTAAAAAAATATGCTTTAACGTGTTGTATTTTCACAAAGTTATAAAAAAACAGATTAAAGAACAGGCGTGTCCTGGTTCTGCCCCCAGGGTCTCCACCCAGTTGGACTCACCTCAGTCAGGAGGCAACCTGGAGAATAAATCCCTAGGGTGGTGTAGGAATAACTCTGACTCAAACCCCACAGCCTGTCCATGGATGGATGGATGAATGCATGGATGGATGGGTTAAAGAACCAGTGGTCAAAACAGAGTCAAAAGACTGAAAGACCCTCACTTCTACTTTTTCTCTTTAAAACACAGGATACAAAGGCTTCCCCAAACTGCAGGAGCACCTTTATTTAGACCTTTCTGGTTACTGAATGCCTTGAGCTACTCAAATTCCACAATCTTACTTTGCAGCAGAGGCCTCCAAATCCTAATTCAGTTAAATCTTGATGAAATTAGTAAGGTTAGTTTCTCAGAGCTCTAAAATCTCCCTCCTGAGCTGAAAGAGGCAAAAATAACCCTAGAGTAACAGCACAAGAACAGCGTATGACACCTGATGAAGGTTTAATGGACATTCCCACTGAATGCATTCTTAAAAAAGTCAAATGAAAAGAAAGTTAAAAAAAAAAAAAAAAAAAAAAAAAAAAAACCACACACACACTTATAGGTAATATAACACCCCACTCACATCCCACACCTCTGAAAATAAACAATCCTAAAATCCAATCTAGCCCCGGAGACAAGTTTAATCAAATAAAGTTGCATATTTTTATATAGCGCAAATCCCCAAATGCAAATCTGAGTTTTCAACAAATTGCAAAAATAGCACCTTCCATCCTCAGCTTTGATAATGACGAGTTCCTCAAAAATCCTCTCTAACAATGGAAAAAAACAAGGTACTGTAAAAAATAATAATAATTGCATCGCTCATAAAGCACAGACATAATCAATGAAAGTAGAGGAATTCACACAATTAGTAGTCATATTTGTGCTTTTCAGACATATGGAATATTAGCATCATATATAAACATCATATGCTCACATCAAACTCTCTTTGTCAAATTCCCACAGGTGATTTATATTCAGAGTTAATCTGTTATTTGTTGCCTTTGCCTTGGTAACAAGAGATGTTGTACTTAATACCTAAAACAGCTATAAATAGACCAAACATGAACAAGAATCAAACAGGACAGTGTGAGTCTGCAGTTTGTGACTCAGCCCACTGAGCCAAGCTACATCTGTCTGTGTGAACCCACCACAACCACATTCATTACTAAATTACATCAGGACACTCCCAAAGTACTCCAATGGGGATATTGTTGCTAGGCACTTACTGTCCTTCTACGCCTATGTGAGAGCTGGACGAAAACCAGATTAATATCACACACCCTTAGTAGTGCGCACAAAAATACATACACACACACACGGGCAAAGATCCACACACACAGGCACCTGCGAAAAGACACACATCTGTGAGGTGAGAAATCGCATAAATACAGTTCCAAACTCTCTCTCGCCTATCCGCCCACCGTTCCACTCAAAGTAGGTGATCAACTTACAGAGAAGTTAAAATAATTAATAGTTAGAATAATAACAAACCAAACCAATCTCCTTTGCAATATGCAGGTGAAAGGAAAGAAGAGGAAGGGACCAGGACTGTATTCACTTGAATAATCATCAAATGTACACTTTCAAATGATGGATTAAGAATAGGACAGGAAATCTCAGCTTCTCAGTATCAAGAACTGTAACACTTTGGAATCATTTAATATAAAAGGAAACAACCGTCGCTAATCAGTGAAGAGAGAAGAACCCAAACTGCTCGGCCTCTCTCACGCTCTCACACTTACTTTATACTAGTGGTGAATATATGTAGAGCCTGCGATGCAGTTTACTCTGATGCCATACCTGTGCAGGCTTTGACGCTAACATATAGCTACATTTCTAGGGAGGTACATGTCAGGTTATAGTGCAGGGTTTCAAAAGGGTCTGCGGTTACAAAGTACCTGTTATGTATAAAGTATTATTCCCCTGTTAAGTGTGAATGTACTAATTATCCTCCTGTGGGTTGAGACTCAGACACACTATTTGAAAAGTATTTGACCACACCTCTTAATCTTCCAATGTTGGTGTTTTCAGGCCCATTGCCTCAGTTGTATAAAATCATAAATGCCTTTACAAACATTTGTGAAAGAAGGGCCATTCTAAAGAGATTGTAATAGTCCATGAAATTTCTTCCCTCCGAGATATTTTATGATCAAAAATAAGCGGTATTACAAGGTGGAAGTGATTAGAAGCCTGATCAACTTAATCACAAAGTGGCAGCCCATGTAAAGTTGCAGAGCAGGTTCAGAGTGAGTGGTGTGGCATATAGTGTCTAAAAGTCATTAAATCACTGCTGACCCAACAACTACAGAGCTCCAAATCTCCGGGTTTTCAAGACCAAGCAGCTCGTGTACATGTAATGTGTAGGTGGCCCAGTTCTTTTGTGCATGTAGTGTAAGTTTACCCATTGATTCAGGCCGTGAGCTAACTTAACATCACATTTCACAAGGGGAAAGCATTGCTCAGCCCACTGGTGACAAGAAGAAAAACATGCACATGCAAATTTTATTTGTTCTCTCAATAGCATTCATTCTATTAAATGTGTTCTAACACACACGCTTACACAAGAGATACGTTATAAATTGATGTGCTGGCTCTAAAAATGAACTCAACAATTATTTGAAACAAATGAAAAATATTGTTTATTAAATCAGCAAAGTGATGCGTTGTTGCAGTCCCAGTTAGACCTAAATTAATACACTGGTCTGTCACAGATATATAGTATTGATGTATATGCTGTCCAATGCATGCTGATATAAAAACTGTTTGTGAACCTTTTCAACAAAAGAAGATGCAGGAAAAGACACTAGAAGTAATTTATGTTATTGCACAATCTCAGTGTGTACAGCTGCTAATTAGTATGACAAAGAAACTACTGTAAAGTAAAAGAATGACTCCACAATTTTCTCTCTCACATATAACTATAACAACGTGCATGCATGTTTCAAAGGTACATCGGCCAATGTATCGATAAACTTTAACTCCCTAAAAAATAGTCAGACTCTTCTTTTCTGAAACAGATCAAGTATCAGACGAGAACAATTCATATTTAAAATAAAAAAAAAATCAATGTCCTTTCTAAATTTGCTAGTTCCCGGTCTGCTTAGTTACAGTTATGCCAACTAAATTTGAACACAAAAGGAATCTCGTGCATATACTGCACATTTTTTTGCCAAACGTTATGAGTCCAACATTGCTGTGCGGTTCTGTTTTGAATTTACTGCGGTCGGCTAGTGTTTCTTCACCTTAACTTACTAAATCATTAAAGGAGTTTCGAAATCTGCTTGAGCATAGAAAGGAAAAGCTGAATTAGTGCCTCCTTTCCATTCACAACACACACAAAAAAAACCAGGAAATCTTTACATTTGAAAAGCCAAGCCCTGAGACTCTTAAGGAGTCAATTACTTACTGAATACAATAACTTAAATTAAAAAGATATATATGAAAAACAAATATTTTACATCTGTCACTGATGATTAGAACAAGATAAGTATGTGAAAATGTGACAAGGTCTGGTGATGCAACACATACACACACACACCCAAACATCCACATTCCCAAGAGTTCAAGCAGAGCAGTCTTTGTGGCCTTTATAGAGTCAGTGTGTCCAGCCAGGCTCGAGTTACGGCAGACAAGATCCTCTCATTCCTTCTCCCTCTCTCTCTCTAACACACACACACACACACACACACACACACACACACACACACACACACACACACACAAACAGACACAAACACAAATTCTTACATCCATCATCTTACAGACACATCCAGTGAACAGGCCAGGGAGCCACAAGAAAGAATTGGTTTGTTGCTCCCCTCTCTGACTCATTCCTACCACTCTCCACTCTACAATAAAAGGAATAGCTATACAACTGACAGGCTATATGTCAAGCCCTGGACTGTGTTGATTGCTTATACAGTCCTTCAGAAATGCATCCCTATGAGCATCTCTGTGCTCATAGGGATGAAGAAATAATAATTTTCAAAGCCTGGAATAAGGAATATAACAATAAAAGCTTTTCTGCTGTGACTAATTCACTTTTATATCTAAGCTGTTCACTTCCAGCAATAAGTTGAATCAGTATTTTGATAAACACCTATAGAACTACTTAGAAAACAAGATAATACAATTACACACTCGTGCATAGCCGGGACTGAAATCAAATGGTGAAGTAGATGCAAGGAGATGACGCATGTACTGCAAAGCATCAATGAGAAAAAACACACTGACAATGTCACAGGTGGGAAAGTGCTATTTGTGGGTTTTTAAAATAAAGTGTCTTTCAGGTGTGTAAGCTACAGCGGGCTTCAAAGGGCACAAAAATCTAAGAACTGAGGTCATTACGGGTCATCACTAAAAGAAAAGGCAGGAATTATAACAGAAGATGCCTCTCATAGTGTGTGTGCTTATGTGCATGTGTGTGTGTGTCACATCTATTCTAGGAGAATACCGGGGGAGAGACCCTGTGACTGACCCCCACCTCACACGATATGACAGGATATCGCCGCAGTGGCACGGACACACAAACATATATGCGCACAAACAAACACGTTATGGGAGTGTCGTTTCCATATTGGAGACACATAGTAATAAACAGCAATTTTTGGTTTAAAAATGTTTCACGCGTGTATTTCCGCGTGGAAGGTGCTATAGGAGTAAACATTTATTTAACAATTATGCACTGTGCACTCAGAAAAAAGGCATTTTACATAAATCCTTTAATTAGTCGTTCTCTGTGAGGCTCTTGGACTCCCAACGTGGGGGAAATCGTTTATAGTACCCAGAGCATCATAAATACGATCAAAATAACTTACAGAATTGCTTTTAAATCCAGACGTTAAGTTCATTTACGCCACAAAGTCAAGTTACCTGAGCGCTTCAGCAGCTTTCCCGCAAGGTTTCGCTCACAGCTTCCGTGCTGTTTGCAGCGGGCAGGTTCAAAGATCCGCTACAATCTGCGCGTCCAATCTCCAAACTTCCTTTCACACGACTGGAGGATCCCCCACTGAAGTGAAAGGGCACTTGTGCGAATTTGCACGCACCATTACGCGCGCGCAAAGACAAATACCCCAATAAACACGCCCCAGTTATGAAAAACCCCGCAGCTGATGGTACAGGCGATCCCCCCCCCCTCACCACCCTTACAATGCAGCGGGGACGGCGGTAATCGCACGGTAAAGTTTTCCAAACAGGGACAAGGGAAAGCGCTCATTCTGACCGCATCGCTTACCTTCGTCTCCCCTCCTTAACTCCTTCAGCCGTTTCCAAACTCTGTCACGACAAGGCTCGACGCAGACTGCGAAACCGAACAGCCGCTTTTCGGGTAGCCGGGGAAGAGCGGAGAAAGCATACGGAGGTTTGCTTCAACACGCAGAGGCTCCGTGTGTGTGACAGAGAGGGATTGTGTGTATGCGTGTGTGAACGCTCATGGAGAGAATGAGCAGAGAGAAGAGAGCCGGGGAACTTAGGGGGGAGTTCCCGTGAACATACCGGCGGGGCGGAGGCTCCGGCAGAGTGACGGCTGGCTTACGTTTGCAGCTCTTTAGCAGCCTGGATAGGATATTAGTAACCCAGGTTACCAGCGTTCAAAAGTAGCCAGGATACGTGTATTTACCCAAGTATACGCAGTATCCATGCATCTGCTTTTGACGTGTGCTGTTTTACGTCGTATTTCTTTTTCTTCTGTATTTTATCACTTTTCTGCATATCTAATGTGCACCTATAGTTAAAACATATGAGATTACAAATTATTATTATAATACCCATTTTTAATCAGGGCTGAAACCACACTGTATTTTTATGATCCATATGCTGATAGGTTTCTTAGCTGATTAATGCTTTGGGGTAGCGCAGGAAAGTCAAACATAAGCCCCGAGGGCCAGAATGGGCCAGACAACGATTCCAATCCGGTCCACTGGACAGCTTCATGTGAGGGAGTGCATAGATTTTGAACTTTTAACTTTTAAACAAAGTAATTAACTAACAGATAAACAATTGAATAACAGGAAAATTCTGTTTTTCCACTATTACAGTGAGACTGCAGTTTTTTGTTGTGTTTTGTTTTTTGTTTCTTTAAGGACATTTTCTGTGAATTAATGAGAACCTTATATTTTATAATTACAGGTCAGTCATTGCAGTGTAATTTTACACATTTATCATATAGTGTCTGGCCCACATAATTTCAGAGTGGGCCCCTATATGTGGCCCACAATTTAAAATGAGTTTGACATCACTGGTCTAGCATATAAAATTTCAAGATACATTGAATAACGCATTAGTCTGGGTAGGGTTTAGAGTCAATAACCTCACTTTTTAGTATCTACATTCTATGAAAAAACAGTTTCCTTAAGACCTACTGAACAAACCAAGATAGACTTCTAAAATGAAGTCAAGAAATTAGCCCCAACCCCCTTTCCTTTTACAAATAGGAGTCTAAAAGGTTGGTACTCAGAGAGGGAGGCTTCACAGTGAATCCACAAAGAATTATAACCATATACTAGATTTAAAGATCCCTTTCTCTTTGTTATTCCTCACAAGTGCAGGGAAGGTAGTTTTTCCATTTTACAATATATCAGCATTATTTGTGTGTATGAGCTCTAATGTGGAGCTTTTAGGGCCCCTTTTCATGAATAATTTGGGGATAGTGTTGTTCAGCCTGAGTCTAAATGTATAAGAATGTTTTTTCTGTGGGCCTCTTTTAATAATACATTTCATTTTGAATAATTCATAAGTGATAAAACTGAAATATAGTGTTTACATAAGGCAGCAGGTATTAACCACACAATTAATTTGGTGAAGTGCAAGATTAATATGCTCAAAATCTGTGTTTCTATGGAGACCAGGTAGTCGGCTTCAATGACGAACTGCAGATTATGACTCAATTCGAGTTTATAAATGCAGACAAGAAGATTTTTTTTGTTAGTCAGATGGCTGGCAGTAACACCCATGCAGAAAATTTAAGCGGAGAACTCTCCCCACAGCCCTTCCACACTTCTTGTTTTTTTGATAACAAGTGACCCTTCCCCCAGCTCCACATATAAAAACCTCTGTTATTAGAGCCACATGGTCAAAGCAGCTGATGGGACTTCAGTGTCCTCCATTGCTGTTAAAAGAGCTGATGAGGCTGCAGACGCTAGTTGATAGTGGAAACCACAATTTTAGCAGATGACTCAAAGGGGCAAAAAATAGCAGTAAGAGGATGTATTCTGTGGTTTTGCTGCTGAAGGTGTGAAGTTATGCCATTGAGACCTGCTGATGGACAAACTGGTTTAAAGGAGCTCATCTTTTTGCATACACACACAAAAACACACGCTCACACCTAAGATCTCCCAACAAGTCCTACTGGAATGTGTCTCCTGTAACAATATCAGCTATCACAAGGTTTGCATCACATGACAAGTGGAGCCACTTTGTGTGTCCATGTGTGTGTACAGCTATATATTTCCAAGTCTTTGTGTGTGTGACAGCACCGTGTTTGGCCAACAGGATACAAATAAGTACTCTCACTCAATTAGTGAAGGAGCCAGTCCAGAATTACAGCAGAAGAAGAACAGCCAGAGAGACAACAGTAAGTCCCTTAAACATGTCACGAAACTTAGGCAGTAAGTCGCTGATAAACGAATAGAGCAGAATGTAGCTTTAGCGGCAGTCTATGTTTTTTTTTAATGCTTTTTATTTTGTTTACTGTGTTTGGAAATCTGGGTTAACACATCTTTCATGCTCGGTGAGCAACAAAAAATAATGTGAAATATAAAAATCTCAATTCACCCAAATTACAAATAAGAAAAAGAGTAGGAAACAGCTTTTTAGCAGTATATGCAGTGCTACACAAAAGCTTCTATTTATTGAGAAATAGGTACGGCAGGTTTGTTTTTTTTTACACATGTCAAAAATGGAGGTGCAGGATAAAAGGAAAAAAACTGAATTTGTACAAATCTAATGGGGTTGAATGTTATTATTTGGTATGTCCACAATTAACTCTTACTCAGCTTTCTTGTCATTTCTTTAAGAAATCTTCAGGAAAAGTTCTCCAGGCTTCTGGAATTACATTCAAAGCTCTTCTTTGGATGTTGGCTGCCTTTTGTTCTGTTCTCTGTCAAGATGATCTCATACTGTTTCAGTAATGTGGAGGCCAGTCAGTGACTGATGGTGTTCCATTATGTGTTCTTCTAGCCAGGTATGCTTTTACTGCATTGGCAGTGTGTTTGAATTAGGCTGCTGACAATCAGATTCTTTCTAGAAGATATTTCATGGTGGATCGAAAGCTGATGATACTTGTTTTTGTTCATAATTTCATCAATTTCGACAAGATCTCCAACACCACTGGCTAGAATGCAGCCCCAAATCAGGACAGAGCCTCCATCATGTTTTAGAGATGTTGAACATGTTGGGCTGGATGTGGCCCAGAGTATTGGCATCCCTGCTGTAGAGACTCACTTTAATAAAAAAAAAAAATTCCAAATTGGATTCATCACTCCATAAGACGTCATGCTACTGATTTTCAGTCCATTTCTTGTGTAATTTCTATAGTTTGCATGTGCAGACTATTCTCTGTCTTCCATTTTTTGAAAATTTATTGCAGCTATATTCCTGTTTTGCACTGAAGGAGCCAATGGATTTGTGATAAATGAAATCATACCCATACCGTATTCCCCTGTGACTGAATGATCTGAAATGTTTGCAACGAATGAATGTGTTGCAGTTGCACTAAAAGTGTCTGAGGCATATGTGTTGCTTCAGTGATTTATAAAACTACTTTGTAAAAAAGATATTTTCTCAGGATTTGTGCATCTGTTTCATGTAGTTTGGATGCATTTACTTCAGCACCACTCCTTACCACTAAAACGAGAAAAAAGCCTTCTGTTGGCTTTTCTCAGAAATAGATAATAATAATGGACCCTCAAAGCGCTTTACAATTCATTCACTCTCACATTCACACACTGGTGGAGGCAAGCTACAGTTGTAGCCACAGCTGCCCTGGGGCAGACTGACAGAAGCGAGGCTGCCATATCGCGCCATCGGCCCCTCTGGCCATCACCAGTAGGCGGCAAGGACACAACGGCTGAGACTCCGAGCCGGGGCTCGAACCGGCAACCTTCCGGTTACAAGACAAACTGCCAACTCTTTGAGCCGCGACTGCCCTTAGATGGATATAATTTATTTAATCTTATCATGTTTTCAACAATGGATCCAAAAGGGTTTGGGTAAAGGGCATCAAAATGTTGCATTCCATCACTCACACATGAAGGAATCTGTTTTGTATGAGTGCATGTAACTTGACCATTTAGGCCTTTACCCACTTTGAAGTCTTGTGTTCTCCATGAAATTCACTCAACTCATTCTCAGTTAGCCTTCGCCTTGAAGATAGAATAACACCTTGACTAAGAAAAGAAAAAAAAATAAGTGTCATCCTTGTGAGAGCTGCAACACACATCTAAAAAAGAGTCAGGAGGGAGAGGTGTAGAGGGATAAAAAGTAGAGGCAATGAGGGTGTTGACACATCCTGACAAAATGGAACAGGGAGTGTCACTCAGCACCTCATACACCAGCATAGATAAACTACAAATACGTGCTGCACATGAGAACTTTGCCTTAAGGACAAGACACCTGGATCTGAGCTTCTGCTGAAAGCAACAGATGCCAGAAATACAGCGTCACATATAAAGCCAGGGACAGTGGGGTCACCCCAGCACATACATGCTACGTTCAGCTATTAATCATTATTACCAAGGAGAGTTTGAAAAAAAAAAAGATATTGCAGATATTTTACTCTGTGAGCCTACCTGTCTCCATATTACTTCTGGCCGTGTGTGTGTCTGTGTGTGTGTGTGTATGTGTGTCTGTGTGTGCTTATTATCAGCAAGCTTGCCAAACTCTCGGTCTCAGTTTGGGTCTTGTCTCCACGGGGAAACATTAGTAAAAAGGGAAGAGTTTTATTAGAGCGTTACAAGATACCAGTTGTCTAAACTGGCTCCCAGCTCTCGACCCAGACACCCCCTTCCTGTCTTTTAAGGCAGGCTCCTCAGCTTGTGTGCAGACATTCTGCAGCTTCTCAACATGTCAGGGTCTTTAGCTGCAGCTCCTGTTTCCAAATGTTCTCATCCTCGTATGTTAATTAGCTAATAGATTCCCCACAAGCCGCAACCGCAGACCTATGTGCCGATAAAAAGGCAATCGCTCACATATTTAATACCCGCATGCTGAAGGTGACCCCGGCCATATGTCTGGTTATCTGCAGGTTTATCTATGTATCTCCTCTGGTTGCTGCCTGCTGCATCACTCGCACCCTCTCACCACAACAACAGCTGCCTCTTGTCAACATCGCTCGGCAGCAGCTGAGAACGAGGGGAGGAGTGCAAAACCGCATTTAACAGCCTTGGTTCTGGCTAAGGGGAACGCAAGGCAGGGAGTGGGTGTGGGGGTTTCTTTAACAGAACATCAGGATCCCATTTAGACCAGAGACAGGCTCGTGGGAGTCTGATGGGGCGTTGGCTGGATATGGCAGGGAGGAAGTGGGAGGTCATGTGTGTGCTCATGTTGATCTGCATGTTCTAATGGTTGTTTAATCATAGATGCTATGTTAATCCCTGCTGCCTTGTTGCTCTGCTGTATTGTCTCTAATGTGGTTGCTTATATTCACCGCTGTTTCCATCAAAGAGCCATGCTGAGGTTTTTTGTTTGGTTGCACAGCTGCATTTCTCCTCTACATAACAGTACAAGGCTGTCCACGTGCAGGTCTAGGTTAAAGGTCAGGGCTGAGCCATGCAGTTGCCCACATCAGTGTGACACTTGACCCTTGACTCATCTCTGCCCAGGACAGCTGCCAGCCTGATGCTTTTTCCAAACTGTGGGAAGCATAAATCGAGGAAACTGATGTGCTGTCTCCTGCTGACTGCAGTGGAAGGACTATACCATCTGCCTTCTTCGGTGCAAGATCCCCAGGAGACCAGGGGAAAACTTGAGTCTGACAGGAACAAGAAATGAGCTGGCTATTAATGGGTGGAAAGACTTGCTTGAAAATGAAAGGAGGGGGTCTGAGAAAAAAAAACGATGAGTAATTATAAACTAGAGTGAGTATCTAATCTCTTCTCCTCCAATTTAATAAATCAACAAATGCCTACCTGGCAGGGATCAGATGAACAATCATTTACAGTTTACTAAGATTTTAATTAAATCCTTAGTTCATAATTTTTGTGTGGCCATTTAATGCAGTACATTAAACTATGACTAAGACATAAGTGAAGTAAGAAATTAGTAAGGGAAAATTTTATTTTCATACAAAAATTACTTATGTTTGTTAACTTGTTAATGTGTTTTAAATACCTTTATATATGTGTTTGGATCTTGTTTAGGTATAAAAGCATATGAAGAAAAAAGTTTTCACAGTTTGTGGAAAAACTTACTATTTTCATAGCAATTCACAAAGTAAGTAGCACCCAAATACTGCTTATCAAATGCATTTATTTCAGGGATCAACAGCAAGTGTGTGAACATATCTATTAAAGCAGACGTATTTGCAGTTTACTGGTCTGGAGCATTCAGGTCGTGTGGTAGAGCAGGCCGTCTATGAAGGTAGGCAGTAGTTCTTGAGCAACATATTAAACCCTGACTTATCTCTGATGTATCTGTTGTGTGTTCATGTTAGATAAAAGTACTTAGGTATAGGTAAAAATACTATATAAATTTGTGTTTGATTGGAAGAATGACTAAAAAGTTTGAGTAGAGAGGTTCTGTATAAGTGACAGTCTACTACAATGCCACAGTCTTCCCAGCAAATTCATCCTAAGGTTGTAAGAGCTACTTCTCCGACTCTCCAGGGCTCAGTTAGCAAGTTCATGGCAATACAATTAGAAAAAGACTAAATACATATGGCTTGTTTGGAAGAGTTGCCAGAAGAAATCCTCTTCTCTCTAAGCAGATACCAGTCGCACAGTTTAGGTTTGCAAAGTTGCATTTGAGCAAACCACAAGACTTCTGAAAGAATATCCTTTGGACAGATATGACCAAGTGTTTGACAAGATGTTCTGCCATAAAGCATAGCACCATGAGTGGCAGAAACCAAACAGCATGTCAGCACAAACACTTCATACCAACTGTCAGGCAAGGTGGTGGAGGGGTGATGATTTATTTTTCAGTCAAAGGACCTGTGCACCTTGCAGTCCTTGAGTTGACCATGAACTTCTCTGAATACCAAAATATTCTAGAGTCAAATGTGAGTCCTTTTGTCTGACGGTTAAAGCTTAGTCCATGTTGGGTCATGCAACACAATGGTGATCCCAAGCACACCAGCAAATCTACAAAGGAATGGCCTAAAATGATTCAAGTTGTTGCAATGGACTCTGCCAGTGAAAACTTCAACCTAACAGCAATGCTGTAGTAGGACCTTAAAACAAATAAATAAATGCCAGCAAACCTCAATGAACTGAAGCAACGCTGTAAAAGAAAAAAAAAGAGTGGTCAAAATTCCTCCACTAATATAGTACAATACAAAAAACTTCAAGTTATACACTCTCTAAAGGTGGTTCTGATATCTATCTATCTGCAGCAGGGATTGCAGCTGTTCCACATATACTCTTAAGCTACAACAATAATACCCAAGTAGCAGAACATGTCAAGAACCACGCTACTGCTTCATGTAGCTGAAAACCCAGATAAACCCAATTTCAAGACATGTGCCGATAAGAGCAGAAGCACAGCAACAGATGAATAATTATAATAAGAGATTGAAATGATTCCAGCGTTTCATCACCAGCAGAGCAAAATAGTCAGTTATTCAGCCAATTAAGAACACTGTGTACTTGAACGCCTAATGTCAACGACAGCATGCCGCCCAACAAAAACACGAGCCTGCTGCTTCTGTTGCCATTCTTTCTGATATGACGCCTTGCTTTGGGGAAGACATAATAACAACAGATTGTTGTTTGTCATTTCAGAAATAGTCTGTGTTGCAACTGAAGCATCGCGACCACCAACTGGCCCCATGACATTCCTAAATACCATACAATGACATTGCATGTAAGTGTGTTTGCCCAGTCACACACTTCATTGTTTCCTTATGTGAGATGATTGAAATTAAAAAGTATGGAAAGTTTTTTTTTAATGACAAATTAAAATGGGTTACTGTCTAAATATTTTTGAAGTTGTTCAACATCATTTCCTTTAAACTGCTTATAAACCTTTCCACTCGTGGCAGGTTACCCTGTTTGGAAATCCTCAGTTCTTATCGATCCATCCAAATTTCAGCTTTCATAGCAGATGATCTGACTTATCTTAGCAGAAAGAGCACAGGTGTCAACAATGACAGTTTCTCAGATACATGGAATTCAGTCTTCATTCACTGTAATGTTTGTTTGTCTCAAGAGAAACTGAAATACACTCCACCCAAGTTCAATGTGAAAAGAGCTATATTCAGAGAAATTCTGGTGTATTCCCTTGCTATAAATGAACGACACGACACGACACGATACGATACGACACGACACGACACGATACGATACGATACGATACGATACGATACTTTATTGCCCGCTTGGGAAAATTTGTCATGAACTCAAGTGCTTTCACAGAAGCTGTTTATTTAGATTTTTTACCTGGATCCTGATGTTTTACTCATTACTGCAATGCACACATGCACACTCACAGAAACAGTTTTCAAATCCTACATATGTGTGTCCACTCACTTGTGTCATCCGGGTCCCTTCAGCATCACTGCTGAACTGTTTCTCTTTCTGGCATATCAAAGGGACAACATTCCTGATTTCAAACACACAGCCACATCCTGTAAATTGCAGGAGTGCTTAAGCCTCTTTTGAATCATGAAAGAAAACAAAAGTAGTGAAGTTAAAAATATCCTGTTCAAGATAATGCATGCATCTGTGCTTCAGACAGACTGAAAATCACTGCCTGCTCACTTTCTTAATATGAGTTTCAAGTACCTGTAACAGATTGCTTTAAAAACATCTCTGTTTTAAAACACAACTTGTTAAACAAAGCAATTCAATTTTAACTCCTACACTTTAAGTATATTAGATCCAGCGCTCAAGTACCATAATTTCTACACATATCTAAAGGCAATGTCAGACCCAGGCTGAGCAATGAGGCAGCATTGCCTGAAATGGAAAACCTCAATTTCTGCCTCGTGCATTTAGTCTTGTTATATGACCATAAGTGTAATTCCAGTCAGTGACATGAGAGAGGGGCCCTCTCTCTGCCCTCCATACCACAGACTGGTGGGAGACGCCAAGCCAACACACAGGAGGGAGGAAGGGGGCAGTAAAAGGGAATTTTAATGTACACGCTTTATACCACACACGTTTGTGTGCACGCACACACACACACACACACACATACACACACAAAAGTGCATATGTCACACATACAATTTAAGCTTTCTGCTGACACTCTCATTCAGAGGGATTTTTGAAAAGTAAGCAAGCGTGGCATCTGTGTCTGGCTTAAGTGTTCTTTTGAGTGTGAAACACTGACACCGCAGGATTTAGGATGTCAAGATGACTGCAAAAAAAGTCCATCACAAGTAACAGTAGAAGCATTTACACTTAACTAGGTGCAAAGGTATCAAATTACCATGATGTGCAAAAAATATATATATGCAACTGATTTTGCTGTATAATCTGCTTTCTGCTGCTCATCCATATCTTTGGCGTGATGGTTCAACGAAATCTGCATTAAAAGCATCACATTTTGTGCTCTGGCTATACCTTCCGTTAGGCAGGCTTGTAAAGCACAGATGAAGCGGTTTGCATAAGGTAGTGATTTCATTATGCACCAGTTGCTCAAATTATCATTTGGAACAAAAACATGTGTACAATGTGAGAAAGAGGTCATAATTAGCACTGTAGAATGAAAATATAGTGAGGCAATAAAACCACAACCTGTCGTTTTCTCAATTTGCTCCGACAGCGTGTTAATTAATGAGCTTTGGAGGAACAAGCAGGCTGATCTACTGTGTCCCTGTTTACTAATCAGCTTTCCTGTATCACCTCCTGCAGCCACCTTGTCAACCCCACGCTGGTCCTCCAAGAGACTAAGCTGACACGGTCAGGTGGTCTTGCTACTATGTTTTGGAAAATCAGCTCAGCGCAGAGGTCAGATCCTCATCATCATGATGTTTGTTTACATTCTCACACCGGGCCACCAGGGACAGACAGTGGCCATTTAAAATTAAACCATGGGAAGAGACAGAGTTATATAGCACAGAAAGAGAAAGTGAGACAGGAGAAGACGCTTTCCCCAATCTGCAATGAAGTCTGCGGCACTGTTGACTGTACTGGGCCTTTCTGGCAATCTGATGCAGATTTAGCTGCACCCTAGGTATTCTAAGATTCATACCAACTTAAACATAATTGCACCACTAATACCTTCCAGTGAGACTTTGGTCTAACACTGATGTCTGCAGATAAAAAGGCATCAATAATCAGCGAGAAAGGAGCTCCTAGTTTGAACAGGAACATGACTCCACCCCAAACTGCAAATCCTCCCTTTCCAAATCCAAAAGGAATTTTAAAAAAAATTACATCTCAAGGATTAACACTGAGTTTCCTGAAGAAAAGCATTTAGTTCTTTTTGCTATTTTCTCTTTTCGGTTTCCGTCTAGTTGGTTTGATTAGGCCTAAAATACAGAAGCAATTCATATAATACCATTCTGTTTGTCATCCTTTAAAATGTGATTCCAAAATCTGCCCACACTAATCTAATGTCTAATGGACTGCAGCTCCATTGTGCCTCTCGGTGGTTACAAACATGTAATACAACTTACACACGCATACAGCTGTTCAAAACAAACCCTCCCACTTCCCAGATGCCCATTCGCTGCTGTTTTCACCCAGCTTTCAAAATAAAAGCCCTAATCCAGTCATGCAAATCGCGCAATAAAAATACTGTGATGCCTTATTTTTACTAGGGTATTTTTACCTCAATGTATTTGTTTTGTTTTGTTGTTGTTGTTTTTTTAGTTTATTTGTTTTATTTTTCATACGACCTGCCTGCATATGACCAGATGAACCACGGCTATTTCATGTTTTCCAATTTCAAAGTTATGTGACTAAAATAGATTTATTCAAAACGTTTTATTTTTAAAAGAAACGTCACTTTCAAAATGTAGGTTTATTTTGAAGATTTCCAGCGGAAGTGCTTAATTGCCCACGTATTCTGGTGCCAAGCGCCAGTGACAAATTAAGAATCAGACAGCTTGAAGCGGCGGGGTCTGTCTCAGTCTTCCGCCCAGTCAGTAACTGAAGAAACATCATCCCACAGCTGCGAGATGAGGCTGCTGTCACTCCTGCTTACTGTGTCATTAACGCTGGCACTTGCTTATTATATTTACATCCCGCTCCCTGATGCCATTCAGCAGCCGTGGAAGTTGATGATACTGGATGCCTATTTAAGGACAGCATTTCATGTGGTAAGAGAGTAGATATTTTCACTAGGAAGAAAAGCTGGTGCACGTAAGGCATCAAAAAGAGACGAATGAGAAGGATCGCATTAGACAGAATCTTGACTTTTCTATGTGCAAAGTTTTAATTAAATGTGTTATTACAGGTTGGCTGCATGCACTGTGTCTTTGAAAAGCTTGCATTATTAAAAACATGCTCTGAACAAAACATAGTCAAACACAGACTTGGACTTTGAACCTTGTGTTTATTTAGAGGGGGGAAAAAGGTACCATCTTTCTTTGCTAGAATATGACATTTGGTGTTGATATTCAGTGTAACAGTGCAAAATGATATGCTGTTGAAATAAATACGGATGTCATGGATTCAAGGTATCTATAGTCCAGTTTTTAGTTTTACTGGATGACCAGATATCCAGAGGACTTTTCATGCTTGTGTCATGAAATCTGATTTCACAGCAGGGTTGAAATGCACCAAGTCTGTGAAAGAGCTCATTTAGTAATCCCACTGTGTGATTTCAAAAGTTATTGAGACTTTTATTTTGGGGCTGTGAGAGGATCATGAACTTTGCACCCTCACCTGTGTTCTACATTTTGAAAATGGCAGACAATAGATGGCTAGATTATTAACACGCTGGCCGAGACTAATCCTCAGAGCGAGAGTTTACTAAAAATCTGGATTTATTGTGGTTTTTTTTGTGTTATTTTAAGATTTAAAACAGTCATTATTATCTAGTTTGAGGACACTGTTTAAGAAAACATCACTAATATTAATTTTGCATTGCTTCATTGTTTCTGCACAAGAACGTGCTCAAGTGTGACTGATATTGTTAAATAGTTTTAAAACCCACTAGTGAACAGTGTGCTGATGCATAACAGAAACTGACTTTATCCTTCATTAGAGTGAAAATGTGATATCTGCACATGTGACAGTGCAACAGTGTCTTCAGCACTGCTGTTGTGACACTCTAAGTGAGGGAAAGGGCAGACATATCAGTAATGCATAGTGTAGGAGGAGAAAGGTGACTGTGAGAAATTGTGTCTCAAAATCCTGCCAAGAGATGACTACATTTTTGCCTTTTGCCAAATTCCCTATGACTTTCTGTTGTTTCCACTAATTTCCTTTCAATCTATGTATTCAATTCTTAATGTGTGTCCTGAAACAAACAAGTACCAATCAAGGGGTTTGAGCTGGAGTTTGGTTTACTCTTGTCTTCAGGCCTCTTTGAAGCAATGGCTGGGATTTGACCATCACACTAGATCTTTCAGGCAGTTCACATTTGGCTTTGAAGGGATATTAAAGGAATTTCTGAGTACTGAGTCCAGTGCAGGGGCCGTTCCAGGTGTGAAGGTCAGTGACATCTCTTTCGCTGGCATCCCAGTGCGAGTTTACGAGCCCCCGGCTGGAGGGGAGGGTCATCTGAGGAGAGGGTTGATGTATTTCCACGGAGGTGGCTGGGCCCTCGGCACCACCAGTGAGTCTCTAACTGCTTTCTCTAGTTAGAAATAAAAATAATATGCCTACTTTAAACAGAATCATAGACTTTGAGACATTACTTGTGATAATTATAGCTGTCTTTGCTTTTTAGGTGCAAAGTTTCTTAAGTGTCAATAACACAATAGGCATATATCTAACCGTCTCTCACTCTTTCAATTCCTCAGAGAAGGGGCCATATGATATTACCAACCGAATGGTGTCAGATGAGCTGAATACTGTTGTGGTCTCTGTTGAGTAAGTGTGTTTCCTCTTGCAAAACTGTAGTCTCCATTCACAACATCAGTGGAGTGTCCCTTTAATTATATACTCCAAAGCTTTCTAAACCTCTAGTAAATTACATCTGAACCCTCTGTGTGTGTAGGTATCGTCTGTATCCAGATGTGCACTTTCCAGTGCCATATTTAGACTGTATTGCTGCTGCCAAACACTTCTTGTCTCCAGAGGTTCTTGCCAAGTATTCTATTGACCCAGATCGTGTGGCTGTGGCAGGTGACAGCGCTGGAGGAAACCTTGCTGCTGCAGTTGCTCAGGAGGTAAAGGCAGAGGCTATTTTCTGCATGCATGCGACAATTCGTATATCAAGCTCAAATGCCAAATGTTTTAATTCATAAAATGCCTTCCACGACTGCTAGTATAATGCTCTGGATCATGACATATATCCTGATTTCTTTGTTTTTCCATATTTGTCATTCTTAGATGTTTTAAGTGATCAGACAGTTTTTAATACTAGACAAAAATAACCCAAGGTAATACAAAATGCAGTTTATGAATCATGATTTTAATTTATTAAGGGAAAAAGTTGCTGTGGAGGAATTTTGTCTCACTCTTCTTTGCAGCATTGTTTTTGAATGGTTTTCAAACATGAACAGCTTGGTTAAGTTCATGCCAAAGCATCTCAATTGGATTTAAGTCGACCAGGCTGATGCAAAACCCTAATTTTTTGAGCCATTCAGAGGTGAACTTGCTGGTGTGTTCAAGATCATTGTCATGCTGTAAATCTAAGTGAACTTGAGCTTCAGTACACAAACTGATCCTGGCAGAGAACAGAATTCATGGTTCCATCAGTTATGGCAGTCATCCAGGTCCTGAAGCAGCAAAGCAGCCCTTTTGCTCAGTGTTATTGTTGAATCATGAACTCTGACCTTAACTGAGACAAGTGAGGCTCGCAGGGCATTGGATGTTGTTCTGGTTATTTTGTGACCTCCTGAATGAGTTGTCGATACACTATTCGAGTAATTTTGGTAAGCTGTCCACTCCTTTTAAGGCTCACTATTAATATAATAATGGATCTCACAATGGTTTGCTGGAACACCAAAGAATTAGAAATGGCTTCAAAACCCTTCACCTCAGACAGGTTCTGTTAAAGTAATTTCGTCTGATTCAACAGGTCTGGCAGCCGAGTGTGGCTGGTGAAATTGAACTCAGCTTTCTATAAAAAGTTATCCATGATATTTAATTAATTATTTAACAAGGGAGGAGCATTGGTTTTTCACACAGAACTAGTTGAAAACAGGATGTGTGCACATGCTATTTCACAGCACTGTAAATTAGTTGCATTGCAAAGCTATCTTTACAAAGCTGTTATTTCCACACCATGTCTTGTCTTTCTCCCCTCACTGCAACCGGTCGCAGCAGATGGCCGCCCCTCTCTGAGTCTGGTTCAGCTGGAGATTCCTTTCTGTTAAAAGGGAGTTTTTCCTTCCCACTGTCGCCAAAGTGCTTGGTCATAGGGGGTCATATGATTGTTGTTTTTTTTCCTGTATGTATTATTGTAGGGTCTACCTTACAATATAAAGTGCCTTGAGGCGAATAAATAAACAAAATGAATTGAATTGAACTACCTGGCTCTAATATGCAACATGACAAAAAAAAAGTCCAACACCACATTGTTGTTGGTTGTAATTTAGAGTTGAAAGAAAGAAGAAAAACACACGTTCATCTTGCTGTAAGGAAAAGGAGAGAACCAACCATTTGACATCACCACACAGTCTGCATTGCAATGTACACAGCCATTACTCATATTGTGTGTTTGTTTTTTCAGATTTCTGTAGATGACAGCATGAGTGTGAAATTCAGTGTCCAGGCTTTGATCTATCCAGTGCTCCAGGCTTTGGATTTCAATACACCCTCCTATTTGCAGAACCAATATATCCCCGTCCTTTACCGGACCAGCATGATCCAGTTCTGGCTGCAGTATCTGAACATTGACCTCTCTCTTATGCCCGAGTTTTTAGTGAACAACCACAGCGCTTTGCAACACTCTTCACTCACCCCAGAGCTGAGGTCAAGACTTGACTGGAATGTGCTACTTACTCAGAAGTACAAGAAGAACTACAAGCCTGTTATTGTGGAAAAGGGATCTGAGGGGTTTCTGAAGAAGGTGCCAGGCCTGCTTGATGTGCGAGCGGTACCACTGCTGGCTGGGCCAGAAGTGTTGGCAAAATGCCCTCGTGCATATATTCTAACATGTGAGCATGACGTGTTGAGGGATGATGGGCTGATGTATGTTCGCCGCTTACAGGATGCAGGGGTCGCTGTTACCAGCGACCACTATGAGGATGGCTTCCATGGATGTTTCAGTTTAACATCCTGGCCACTTGAATTTGACGTTGGGAAGAAGGCACTCAGGGGTTACCTCAGCTGGCTGCAGAACAACCTGTAGAAGTGTGTATGTGTGTTTTTGCAAGTGAGTAATGGTTGGAAGCCCTTGTCTTTGTGAATCACAGGCTTGGCTGAAGGCCTAGTAAATGTACTCTTTGTTTAAAAATCTGACATCTAAGCTCAGGGCCCTTGTGTACCTGCACACGCTCAATACATGTGAAGGTTTTGTGATACTTAGAACCAGTCTAATCTGCAGGCAACATCAGCATAGCTAACACTGTGACCAACTAATAAAGATACTTTATAAAGTCATTAAAGTGCTTTGACAGCCAATAGCTTTGCTTAAATGGATTCATTCATCGCCTGTTTCCAATACGAAGGATCGTGCATGTGCTGTTTTGTAGCGACACAAAAAACACATGAGTAATAAATGTCACAAGATCTTTTTAATTTATACTCCACTATTAAAACAAAAGCATCACAAGTTAGGCCCCAAAGTCGAAAACAATCATTTGAATTGTGGTGTTTTTTCCCCCTCTCACTAAAAACAGCTGAGGTCAGGTCAGCAGTTTCAGCAGTGCTCAGTATTTTACCCTGTTGGCTGGTATACAGTAGATCTGCCGCTTTTATTCATATTGCAGTTGCTCAATGACTATCAAAGTGACTGCCATGAATTTTTTAAACTGTCATGCACCCCAAAGGATAAAAATTAGTCTGGCAATTTTATGGGGTTTACTTTTTGGGTTTTGAATGAACTGTCTCCCTAAATATTAATATTTAAGGTATTTTGTATAGACGGTCATGTTCCCTCACAATACTTTATAATAACAATGCTATATTTAGATTTTGTATCATCACCATAACCAAATAAATTTGTAGAATCCTACATGTTTGGGGTCAGATACCTGCAAAGCTAACAAAATTCTAGCCTCAGTTGTATTTTATACCAAATTTGAAATCTGAGCATTTCACTGTGTTCATCTGAAGAATGAATCTGATCTGATCGTGCATATTAGCCTGCTTGCATAGTATTAAGTTCAAAGCAAAGCTGTATCTAAGTAGCAAGGTATTCAGTAGGTATTCACTGCCTTTCTTGAGTTCAGCTTGCACCATAAGAACACAATGTCTAACATGTTCTGGCTCTTGACAATCGCTAACAAAATGCACATTTCCTTTTAGTCTGATGACTGTTTATTTTTACACTCATCTTCCTGTATTTTTACAGTAATTCATTGGTTTTATATAAATGACTGAAAGGTATTTTGTTTGCCTGTCAGAAGCAGTTAACCGAAAGCAGCTGCATGTATGCCAGGTGCAGGGATAGCATCACGATCCTGACCAGATTGTTGTATATAAAATGCATTTGCAGGCTTCGAGTTCCAATTTTCTCCTTCTTTTAAACCTTTTTTCTTTTTTAAATTAAAGCTCACAGCTACAGCATACATCATCAGCCTGTGATGTGCAATAAATACAGTATGATTTTGGTGCATTTTCCTTCCGTGTGTCTCATTATTCACATTTGTTGTTTTTCTGGATGACTTAATGTTCAGCTTGAGTTACATAAGTTCTGATCATTGGACTGAACTGCACTGATTATTGCAGAAAACCAAAACAAATATATATATATAATTAAAAAAAACTTCTCTGTTGAACATGGGGCATTATCAGGTTGACTAAATGTACTCATTGTGTTTCCTTTTGCCAAAACTATAAGCTGGAAATCACAAATATTATGTGAATGGTCAACCAGTCTACATACTCATATAATATTCTGTACTTTAAGAGATAGCCTCGCCCTGCCACAGACTGGCGATCTGTCCAGGGTGTACCCTGCTTCTGGGATAGACTAAGGTTCGTGGATGTCCTTTTTCCCCCTGCCTGGCAGCTGCATCTTCAGCATTCTTTGCCCCATTTATCCACTATCCCTCCTCTACATATCTCCAGACCATCTCAGCCTTGCCTCTCTTACTTTGTCTCCAGACTGAACCTCAGATGTTCCTCTGACATACTAACCTCTAATCCTGTCCCTCCAGCGAAATCTTAAAATCTCTCTGCCTCTTGCTCCATCTCTTGTCTGGATCCACGTGTCTGATTTGGGAAAGATTTTATACTAGACGCCGCTCGTGACATAGCCTCTTCATTTATCCAGACGTGCGATTAATACAAGGAGTAAGACGGCCTATGCATGCATCTTAATTAGTTTCAAGAGAACTGAGTGAATATTTTGGGTGGCCACACAAATAATTTGTTACAGCCCTAATAATCAGTGTGATCCTGCCCCCTGCTGGACTACAAGACTATCTTTCTCTTCTGTAGTAGCACCCATTTAACATGATGTTACTCATTTGTTTTGTCTGATGACAATTTTTTTTAAAAGGAAAATGGCATTGCTGAATAAATTTTGACCATAAACTGCAAAAACATTAATTGAATAAAATCATCTGGATTTGAACTTCAAATACCTCAAATGGAACCTACTAGTTAATACTGAGGGAAAAAACATCTGTCTCTCTGTGAGGAATACATGGTGTTATAAAACTGTGACAGTTATGAGAAAAATGGGGCAAAGCTCTGAAGCAAAGCTTAGACTTATAGATTTAAAGGACACTCCATCTACTCCCTTCTGCACTCTACTTGTCTTGTCCCTCCCCTGAGGCTTCTCCTCCCTGCGTTCCTCTCAGTGAAGTCATGGAATCTCCCTAAATTCCCATCTGAGGACTACAGCTGCTCAGAAAACAAAGTGTCGAACAATGCATCGAGACACCAGTGATTTAGCTGGCTTCTGTAGAAAGGTGTTTCCCCTCACAAGAACCTACTGCATCTAAATATAAGAACAAAGACACAGAGCTGATACACAGATTAACATGCAATTCACTATCACTATGACTATAAATGAGTGTAAGGGTTACGATCAAATATCTTTTAAATTTGGTTACTAAGAAAGGATATATGATAAATGCTATATGCTTTTCCATTATAGTAAATCTCTTAAATTAGCAAAACAGTAAATACAAGTAAAGTCCCTGATTTAACCTTTACCGTTGGGTAGTATATAATAAAATATACCAGTAATTAATTACATCCAAATGAGCAAATTAATTAATTATACAGCAACAAATGTCATATAAAGAACTGACTAAAAATACAATAGTTGAAGTGTAACTTATATAAATTAGGTTAGTAAGTACAAGTATATATAAATTCAACATTATGCACTCCACACTGTATATAAATGCCACTTGTTTTGCACATATTCAACTCTGTATATTTTATATATTTTATTATTATTATTATTATTATTATTTTATTTTATTACTATTTAATTTGTAAAAATGTGTATACACACACACACACACACACACACACACACACACACACACACGTAGGAAAATATTTAGTATACACATCCAGAAATGCATACACTATTATATATTGTACATATATTTATTAGTTTCAGGTTGGCCATTCTTGTATTTTGCTCGTTTGTGTTGTTGTGTTTGCACATCTCTGTTGCTTGTGGGGCTCGCACACAAGAATTTCACTCGCATGTGCTGTGCCAGTGTGCCTGCACATGTGATGTGACAATAAAAAGTGATTTGATTTGATTTGATTTAAATATACATCTTCCACATGATCATTAATTGTTGAGCTTTTCCGAAGTAGAAAATTGACTGACAAACATTTACATGATCAGATAAAGCAAGTTCCTTGTTCATATGCCTTGAATATTAATATAAGCATAAATATAGCATATAATACATATATAAATACACCAAATAAGCAATTAAATATACTCATTAATGAGATATAGCAGCCAAATGTCACAGTATTTCAGCTATTGTCAGTCGATTGCACAGTGATTAGTTGTTATTACTGTTTGGTTTGTGCAAACTCTACTGCTTAGTTGTCCCCACCAACAACACTAAAAGACCAGGAAGACAGCTTAAGTGGATTATTGCTGAATTCTTTCGTTTGTTAAGAAAAACTCCTTACCACAGTCTAACCAAGTCAGGATCACGCTGGAGCAAGTAGATGTATCATTGTCCAAGTCTACACTCAAGAGTTACCTTCATGAATAGAAATACAAAGAGATCACAAGAAGGTGAAACTACTGATTACACTCATTGAAGAAAACGGGCATATTTCCCACAATGTCTGACTATTCCTTTAGGCATCGAATTGCTAGAGGATTAAAGCTAGCCAAGACCTGCATGAGAAAATAGCTGACACAGGTCAAAGGTCACCAAATGTCTCAAGGTAAGGAGAAGAAATAACAATAAGACAAATGGAAAAAGGCTGATAAAAATGCATGTTTAAATGCATGTTTGCTGTTGAAGTTTTGACAGGTATGTCTCTCAGGGTGTCGTCTGGCTTGCCTGAGGCCAAATAGTCTTCAGGTATCACTCACCGTTTCCATTCATTCTCTCTGACAAGCCTGGGAATCACATTAGTCTTTACTCTGCCTTCCGCATTTTTGATATTTTAATCTCTGCTGCGATCCTCATTTAAACTTCTGAGTATATTTGAATGTACTTTGGTGCTGCCTGCTTTAGTGAACCTGCTGGGAAATATTCAGTGATGTGCAAACGTGTGAAGATTAAAGTTACATGCGTGCGGCTTTGAATGGGCTTTGCATGCTTTCCCTCAGCGTTTGATTGTTGGGAGGGTCACTCACATCCTGGAGCTGTGAACTCCTTCAGCCCCACTTTCACTTCCTGACACTGACAATAGAGCAAGGGTTAGAGGTGATGGAATGAAAGCACGGGAACTACTCAAGGTTAAATTCTCCCGATTAAATCACTCCCCTGTGACAAATACTATGTGGGTACGCAGAAGCCCTAAAAATGGCAGGTCATTCAGCACTAATCAAATAGAAGTCTCTCAGATCACCACACAATAGCAGGAAGGAGATTACTTTCAGATGCTGATGATCTGCTACCTGCGCAGTACTTCTATCCAAAACTATCTCACAGTGTTAGCCTATTGCTGCTTTGATTTGCTTTGCACAGTCTCTTACTTGCGACTAGGGTTGCCAACTTCCTGAAAAATAAATAAGGGACACCTCGTGGCCAGGGCCGGGCAACCTAGTTGTCTTCACCCTTCCCATTGTGGTAGCTCTTTTTTGTGTGTGTGAAATTATTTTTTAACCATTTGACTTGAATTTGATTTAAGCAGATGCATATTCTTTGTGATATGACCATATGGGAAACAAATGATCATTTAGCCATTTATTTTTAGCTCAAAATGACAACATTAACACAGTAAAACAGGTCTCTTTCTTAAACAGAAGCCTGTCATGCGTAACTTTTGAGAATATAAGTAAATCTTTCTTTAAAAGAACTCTGTCCTGCTTAACTTAAAATTATATAAATTAATAGAAAGCAATAGAACGAAAAATATTCTTGTAACAGTGCACATTTAGTGCATTTAGTACAATTGGCTTCAGCTGAGGTATTATTTCAGCTTTTCTAAAGCTAATCAGCTGCTCCTGTTTGTAAACCCACTTGTTCCCATGATTACGCATCTTAACTCATCATCATTATTCATCTATGTATTACTTTTATGTATTAGTCATCTATTTGTTGTAATCATCTATCCTTGGAGTTGTTTATTACACAAAATAAATTATATTATCACACTTCTGGCCACATAGCGCTGATATTCACTGCACATGCCCATTTTAACCTTAACCAGAGGGTTTAAAAAACAAACCAGTGTTTACATACCATATCTGCTTCTGCCGTGGCCTGGTGGACAAGAAATTGGTTAAGGGTTCCCCGAGCTTTCACGCCCCTCATGTTCTTCATGTGCCCACCATTAGAAGCATGCCTATGGAAAAAGTGCGCCGGCACACAGTGCAGTGCGCTTTATAGGTGTTATGGTGACCTTTTCCAGCCAGGTGTTTCCCTTTTCCCATTCCTCCCTGTGCTTTTGCAGCCTTTTTTTCTTTCTCTGAGCGAACAAACATTGCTGCTCTAATGCTGGGCTCACACTGTGCGATCTTTGGTCCATTTTGGATGGAGGCACAACTTGTAGAACTTTGGAAAGCTCATCCGAGCCTTTTCGATGTGGCATCACAAAATTATCACGACCACAACAACCGTTAAAATAGTTGGATTTACACTGCTGCTCATTCACAGCTGCCTGATCAATGTTTTTCATTAGCAATTTAGCAAAGTTGATGGTGGTGGTTTGTGTGTCTGTGTGAGTGAAAGACAGAGCGACAGATTTTCTGTTATAACCTTCATGTTATGGAGGCACAGTGTGAGCACTCGGGTCGCATCAGAGCATCGGGCGGTATAGTGTGAGACCCTGCATCGTGACCTACCAACTTCTAACCCCTGCGAGTCAATCGTGCAGTTTGAGCAGGAGCTGAATAACGCGACTGAAAAAATCGCACAGTGTCTGCCCAGCTTTAGGTGTACTGTCGTCCGAGACTTGCACCGCAGTGTCGGCGTTTGTTTCCCTGTTGGCCATGCTTCTTGTTGTGGTCATCTGTTGTCTTCCGGTATTTTCTCCGCAAGCGACCTTTCCTCGACCAATGAGATGAGCGGTAATCTGAATTGTCATAAGTGTGCTGTCAGCTCATTGGTCACAAAGCAGGAGAGGGGCTGGGAATTATGTTTTCAAACAAAGCGTTAATTCCATAAACATTTATAGACTACTTTTGATTCTCACTGTATTACGGGACAAAGTGCGTCCCTTATTAGCTCAATACGGGACGTGTACTTTTGTTTCTAAATACGGGACGATTCCGTATTTTAAGGGACGGTTGGCAACCCTACTTGCGACACATGTGACATACAGCACATGTTTTAACAATAACCGCTTTATTTCCTTCATCAAGCAACACGCAAGCAAGGCCAAGAGGATAACTGCAAACCAAGGTTCCTTAACTGACTTCACCTGCAGCTGTTTAACAGTTAGACACCAAGATAACTTATTTCTATCATAAAAGAGAGACAAAACAAAATTGCTTCATGGCTACATAAACCACAACACATGTTACGGCTGACTGTTTCCAGGGCCTTCATGTTGTCCTCGATTATCCCCACATTTGGGGAATTAAGTTGTAAAAATGCACTGATTAGTTGCTTCTTGGACACAGTGACAGATTTATTGAGTTGTGAAATATGGGTGAAGTTGAGGACACTGGGATTAAATGTCGTAAAGCTATTCTGAGTCATGCAAAGAAAGAATTTTTAGGCTCTATTTTGAACTAATTCAAGATTGCATATAGTTTTATATGGTTTAAGCATATACATACTTTTCTGTCTGTGATTGTGACCTTCTTTATTATATCATAATATAACAGTACGTGACTTTATTAGTAGCAAAAAAAAATGTTTGAAGTGGGACAAAAAGGAGATTTTATTGAAAAAAGGAAGCAAGTTTTGACATTTCCGACACTGACTGAAGGCATCCTAAAGTTGCATGTGCAGCAGCTCCCTGCCCCTTTCTATCTAATAACAGTGACATCTTGAGGCTGTTGTAATGCTCCATACCTCCCTTCTGCTCCACCTACAGACGCCTGCACACTTTTCCTCCCTCCCTCTCTCTTTCTGTCCTACACAGAAGAAATGCAACAGAGCTTGATCTGCCTCACTCAAGCGCTTTCTTGATCCTTAACTTTTTTTCTTGGTGAATTCAGTCGTTGTGTGATATGGCCATGTCCATTTCTGTCCAGAGTCTGGGGCTCATCTTACTCGCAGCAGTCCTCCTCCAGACCATCGCGGTCGCCGTCAGTTTTATGTACTTCAACAAAGTCCTGAACACGGTAAGAAATGCGTTTGGTTTGCGTGGAACGCATGAGAGTGAGTGAGAGGCGTCAAACATGGTGTCCTGACATGCTTCATGGGAACAAGCTAAGCTTACTAAGAACACAGATCTTCATTGAGGCATGCGGCTCATACCTGTGGAACAAGATAAGTATGATCGAGGACAGAGGAACTGCATATTAAAACATGAACTCCAAATGACCTGTGGACCGCAGATATAGTCAGAAAAACATTAAAATTGCTTTACCACTTTGATTTAATTGCCTCATAAATAAACAAGGAATAGAAATAAATGCGCTGGGAATATCTATTTTTAAAGAGAAATTTAGAAAGGTTATTTAGGTTACTCCTAAAAGTCCCGTAATAATCCCTGCGGGAATTTCTGCACCCAGTGCCGGACAATGAGAGCGAAGAAAGTTGGGGCGAGATAACATTAAACAATTGGAGGAAATGGGTTGTGACACCCTAAAGCAACGCATTTCAGAGACGGGTAGACATTGTGACGAGCTGAAAACGCCTCTAAAATATCATAATCACGGGAATCACACACACGTCTCCGCTCAGACACACCTGTGGCGCAAGGGCAGCCTGCTGACATTATGTTTTTAGTTGTAATGATGTTTCCAGCAAATTGTCAAGCACGCACATACACACGCAGTATGTCTTATGGTGATTACAGCAGACTTAAAGCTGTTAATTTTTTAAAAAGCCTTCTAAGCACTGTTGTTCACCTCATGGAGCTGCGTCCAAAACAGGTATTTTGAAGCCAATGTGCGCAGTCCATGTATATCAATGATGGTTATGCCACAGACACTTACACCGGGAGAACATGTAACCTAATACCCAGTGCCTCAACTTTTATATTTACAGATCAGTTGGTAGGTAAGAAGAATTTGCACATGTGTCTGATTAGTTTCACCCTGTTCTACTTGTTGTTTTACTCTCATAGATGCAGGAGAGTTTTTCCAGGAGCAGCATGTCCTGTCTTGTAAACCCGAATCTGAACTTCCTGGACGCGGCAGAAAAGAAGAGCGACCCCTGCTGGCAGGTCACGCAACAGGTCCACTACTACTTAAAGAAGGTTTTTATTGATCTTTGTTCAGCTGAAATTTGATAGAGTTGGTTACTTCTAATTTGACTGTTTTGATTGTTCACTTTTGGAAGTCCTTAAAAAGGACATCTGCCATCACAGCTGGGTTAAAGCAGACTGTGTACTGAGGGGTTCACGGTGGTGACTTCCTTGCTGATTCTGATTGCGTTAGTTTAGTGATTCTGTATGTTTGTATTTTACATAACTGGTAATCTCTTTCACTTCCTCCTCTCTTATTATTCCTCTGTTTTGTTTTGTTTTTGTCAGAAGATTGCTGAAAGATTCCAGATACCTACTCCAGAGAGAAGTAAGAACCATACCATTCAATGTCAATCACACTGTCACGCATGGCTTCTTACACTGAAAATGTCCCGTGTGTATGTGTGTGTATTCTGTTTCATTTTTCACAGGGGTCTCTCTTCCCAAAGTTGGTGCACATGTGACTGGTGTTGTCTCATCAGCAGAGCCTCCAAATTCAGAGAGTGAGGATCATTTTATCAGTTACATTTGATTCTGAAATGCATAACAAACACCTGAAACACATAACACGTGTGCACACTGCTTTACCTTTTCAAGGCCATAGGTTAAGAATTTTGCTTCCAGGCTTCCGAGGCTCCTTTCAGATTTTGTTACCTCCTCACACCTACATGTCTGTCAGGGCTTGTACAACCGCTCTCTCATACCCTGGAGTTTCCTATGGTGTTTTTGAGATGAGTCATTAGTCTTTGTCTGAGAAATGAAAAAGAAAAAAAGCTCATATATTGCCCACGTAGATACTTTCCAAGCATTGTATGCAATGGACTATAGATCCAGTGTACACAGACCCGCTGAGAGGAATAGCATGTAAAAGGAAAGCTTTGAAGCATGCAAAAGGAATTCACTTTAAAGGTACTATGTGTAGAATCACATTTGTACCTTCATTGTGACTCTTCAAAAAAGCAACTTTAAAAATGGCGAGCTCATCTTCTTTTTTCAACCACAGTGGAGGGATCTGCATGTTTTTGATTTGGCGTGGACTTTTACGCCGGATGCAGCCCACCCAGGGACTTTTGCATGTTAGGTCAGCAAGGTGCATTAACACCGGTGCGGTCTTTATGTTAATAACTGTGCTGAACAACATCTCCGCAGTAAATAAGTGGGGAGGACGGGGAAACAGGCTAGGAGCATGCATTACTTTGTCTTATTTTTTTCCATGCTACCACTAGAGGGAGCCACTCAAATGTGGTGCAGGTGTCTGACTGATGCACGACTTATTTGACAGTCTAATTTATTGAATAGTGGTTTAGTAGTTCTAGATTAGGCACCATGTTAGAGGAAAAATAATTGTTCCACAGTATGCAGCACCAATACATGGCTGAACATTTATTTTAATCTATTAGAGAAGCAGTTGTGGATAGCTGCTGGTCTGTGGGCACATCTGTGAACATTACTTACCCACTGTACATGTCATGAACATTTGTTTATAATTTGGTTAGCAGTTACTGTTTTAACAGTGTTTAATAAAACTCAGTCTTGAAGCTTTAAGTGTTTTTGTATTTCAGTGCTTTTTCTATGCATATATACTATGTCTTACTTTCTGTATGCGCGTGTAGCTGTTCCAGGTTTACAGAGCAGCAAGGGGTACCTGGGAGAGCGCATCAGAGTGTGGGAAGGCCAGAGAGGCCTGTCCTTCTTGCAGAACATAGAGCTGAGAGGAGGAGAGCTGCTGGTACCCAGAGCAGGCCTCTATTACATCTACGCCCAGACCTACTTCAAACTCCCGTCCATGGGGGAGATGGACGGGGAAACAAGAGAGGAGCAAGGAGCTCAGCTTGTCCAGTATATCTACAAGAAGGTCAAAGCTTTTTTACTTATTAAAGGATAACTGGTGATGGTTAGCTATAGCTATAATTAGAAATTATACTATTAGTGTTTTAGCGAATAAATATGGTTTCATGATGTTCAAGTGAGAGATGGAATTAAAAAGGCAGCTAAACCTTTTAATCCAAGAAATCATTAACCATATTACTTAGTTTTCTTCCAATATCTATATCTCTGTCCCTCCGTTTAAGTAGTGTTGTGTCCTTTAAGGCTTCTTAAAAGTACACACTTCCTTTTTCTTTCAAATACATTAAAGAACATTTAAAGCTCACAGCCTTCAAGTGTTAAGTTACTTTATTTGCTCTTGTTTGAGATGCATATATCCTTACAGGATTTCCTTTGAGCTTGAGTTGGTTTAAATAACCTCAGTGTCAATCAGGATAAAATTAAACTAAGTCAGTATAGCCTGTAAATTTAAACCGAAAGGTAGAACGCTTACAAATCAGTGATATGTGCTGATATATAATGCCATGCTTTATTCATGTTTTCTTTCTTTTTGGTGTTGCCCACAGATGAGTTCCTACACGGCACCTATCTTACTGATGAAATCGATTAGGAGTGTCTGCTGGCCCCGGGGTCAGGAGCCTGGCCTCTTCTCTCTGCATCAGGCTGGCACTGCCTTTCTACAGCCTGCAGATCGCCTCTTCATTACTGTTAGCAATGCTAGTGTCATAGAGATGGACGGTCGGGCAAACTACTTTGGGGCCTTCCTCGTGAGCTAAAAATAAGCATCCAGGACTGAAATTTTAAAAAGGCATGAGCAGAGGTGAAGCAGAATGTTGCTTGATAACATAAGTGGCAGTCGGATGGAACAGGACTGGAAGAGAAGAAAAGACTGTAAGGATAGCAAAAGGACTTCTTCGGGACCGCGGGTCATGTATGACATTCCGGAAATAATGTCATCGAAATAAATCCATCAGTGACCTTTTAATTGGTCGACCTAACGCAGGATATGAATTCCGTTTTCAAGCCTGAGAAACTTCATGGAAGCTTGATGTACGGCAGCAAACGTGGATTATGTTTTGCATTCGGATAGATAGAGGTGCACTTGGAACCATTCAATAGATAGAGATTTAAATGTCACGCGTGAATGCCCTCTATTGAACCAATCCGTTTTGCCTGCAGGTGAAACAGTTCCCAGGTGAGTTATCAGTCACTGGAAAGGGCAGTGATGTTGGGCACATGAGAGGTCTTACATCAAAAATTCTGACAAGATTTTACATGTTGAATATTATGAATGAAACTTCCTACTCGTTTATGTCATCGCTGTGCAATCTAGCGAATCAATGTGGTATTAAAGAGATGAAGGGATTCTGAAGTTCTCAATGCCTTAACAAAAACACAGATGTATCTCAGAAAATGAGAACACCCTTTAGAATTAGTACACCCAACAATAATCATGGGAAAAACTGCTGACTTGACAGTCATGATCTGATAATCATTGATACTCTCTACAAAAGGGATAAGCCAGGATGTCATTCCTGTAAAAACTGGAGGTTCACAGAGTTTTGTAGTAAAGCCTATTGATAGAAAGTGTATTGTAAGGGAAAAAGTAGGGAAAACGGTGAAAAAACTTCAAGTGTTGGACTGAGGCTGGAATCGCATCAAGAGCCACTACATGCAGGTGTCTTCTGGAAAGATACTACAGCTTTCTCAATCCTAATATCAAATCACATCGGAATCAAAGGAACTTACCTGAGCTAAAAAGTTGCTCAGTGGTCCAAAGTTTTCAGCTAAAAGTAAAATTTGCATTTTATTTGAAAATTAAGATCCTAAAGTCTGGAAAAACTAAAAATCCAAGGTGCTCTAAGTCCACTCAAAACTTCAGCAGTGACAAAAATGAATCCCTTCATTCACTGATGCAGCAAGTTTTAGTAGCAACCCGCACTATTAAAATAAATTACCATTAAAAAGAATTTTCATGATATTCTAATATGTGAGATGTGTCAGATTATACTGTATTTTAAGTGTTTTCCAACACATTTTTACACTAAAGTGTAAAACACAAATCGTGATCCCCACATACTATATCACTACATGTATCCTGAAAACTACTGGATGGATTGCCAATAAATGTTAGTGAAGACGTTCATGGTTAATTAAATTTTAAGACAATACTGAAAAAGTAAAAAACTATCGTTTAATTCATGTTGTAGTACATGTTTCCATAATATGGCAGTGAATGTTTCAGCAATAATAGTCACTCCCCAAACAAGAGTTTTTACAGTTAAAAAAAAAAATCAATACCAAAAACTTAATCAGGGTTCAAGTAATGCCCAAAAGAAATACATTTTGAAACACACACACACACACACACACACACACACAGGAAGATAGGTCATATTATAATCCGCCTTCTAATTTCTTGCCAATAAAGAACCACCAAGGTGTGTGGGTGGCCTGCAGTCTCTTTTTGGTCACTGGACTGGACTAACAAACATATTGTAGTTACAGCCGAGACAGTAAACACAAACGCGGACAACACAGCATGTTGAGTTATGGGAGGGCTTCATTGTGATTTAACCAAAAGGAAAGACAGTGGTACCAAATCTTAAACGCTTGGTATCAAAAATAGTCTCTGAGTTGGTCTCCGATCAGTCTGAACACTACAAGTGTGTGGGGGAAAAAAATCCATGGACAGAGCATATTTTATCTTGTAAATGACGACCTATGGCTTCGGTTTATCTATACACACAGAGTCATGTACAATCCCATAACCAAAGCATAACAGTAACTGTTTTTGAAGACAGTCAGCTGAAGTCTAAAACGGCAATACTGTAAACAACTGTGTGTGCGTGCACTGGAGCTGGGAGCCTCCGTGTTGGTGCTCCTATTGCTATGCTAAGAACGGTTTTAGTTGTAATTTGGCCAATCAATCAGACTAAGTCCTCACAACCCAACAACCGCCTCCCCACTGACATTACAGTAAATCTCACCAGGCACATACACACAAACACTTACACACACTCACTCACACACACACTTACACTCACAAACTGTGGAACCAGCCAAGTGCTTTGACATTATCTTGCTGCCTGTACAATGCCTGCATCAGTCAAGTTCATTAAGACAAATTCGTTAACATCCGACAGTACTTGGATTGAGTGAATTAATGAGCTAGAAAAGGCATACAGTCTTGTGTGAGACATACGATCTACATATATAAGTCACAAGAGTCCTTCACAATTATGGTGTGAACACACAGAGGGTTAAAGATTAGTAAGGGCTGTCCTGACACAAATTATGTATTTCTAAAGCTTAAGGACTAATACTCAAACATGAAAAATGCTGTAACCTTGATATGATGATGATGTAGTTGTTGTTGCACCAAATGTGGGGGGTAGGGGGGATTCACAGATACTCGAATACTTGTGAGTGTACACACAAACAAAACCTGTAATAAGTTTCTATTGCCTCTTAGAGTATGTCTGGTCTATGAATGGAAAAAAAAAAAAAGCACCTGTGATGTACAGAACAGCCTAAGAACCGAGTTTAAGTGTTAACTAGAGACAGGCAACAATAAACACTGGCACACAGGCACAATACAGGAGGCTTTGGCACACCCATGCTAGTCGTACTACTCAGCATTTTCTGACACAGAAGGAAAGCAGATTACAGGACAGGACAGACCCATAGCTGCCTTAAATTTCCTTCCCCTCAATGGGGTAGGTACACGTTTTCTGACAGACAATGATGAGTTGTCACATTCTATCAGCACCATGCTGTCTATTTTTGGAGTCCCAGCCTCTCAGCCGATCAGCAACTCGAGGCTCTCCTCATAGTTGGGCTCTTGTGGGGGGCTGGGGGACAGGAAAGCTGTCGAAACGGGGGTCCCTGTTGCGGTGGCAACATTGAGGAGGGTGTTTGCGCGGATGCTGGTGGTTGCCGGGTTGCGGAGGGCGGCGGCTGCTGTGATGCTGGTGAGGTTGATACCAAGCGTAAGCCGCGTCTGTTCTAAGGCCTTCTCTGGCACTGCAAAGGCCTCGAGCTTTTTCTCACCATTGGCCATGTAGGAGTTCTGGCAACCTCGACAGATGCAGTCCAAGCATGCCTGCGAAAGATCAGAGAAAACAGACAACAGCGTTACTCTAGCTACACAGGGCCAGTGTGGCACAAACGATGCAAAGCTCTCAGTTTCTGATACTGTCACAAAAGAATACAAAAACCTGCCTTTACTAAGTTTGAATATTTATATATATCATATATCATGAATATATCATCTAACAGCAGACTAATACATCATCTATTTTTTCCATTACTTGTTTTCTTTGGGTTAGAAACAAAAGTACTAAAACATCGTTGTCATATGTTTACACTAACACATAAAATAGCAGCATGAACAATCTACACAAACTCACATAATGACAGCATTCATCTTTAAGCGTATAATGTGCTCATTTAATAGATTAATGGTTTTACCTTGCGGTTTGAATAACAGGGACAACGCTGTCCCCTGCAGGTCAACACAGACGGATTCTGAGTGGCTCTTCCACATTTACAGCCCTTCTTCTCCACTGGCTTCTTATATGGAGGCCTCGCAGGTGCTGGAGGTACCAGGCAGCCTGCCATCAACCGCTGGTCTTTGCTTCTTTCCTTTGTCTTGGAAGCGCCACCAGTGCGAGCCTTGACATGTGGCTTCTTAGGGCTTGGCTCCGGATGTTTCCTGGCACCTTTATTGTGGTTCGGCGCAGGTCGACTGGGCTTAGGAGGTGCTCCGTTGGGAAGCGATGAGTATGTGTGTGCTGGTACTGTTAGGGAAGGCGTGGGTGGATGTGTGTGCAATGTGTGAGAGGGATTAGGAGTGTGTGAGTTTGAGGAAGAGCCCTGCAGGATAGAAGCAATCGGGAGAGGTTTCACTTTTTCCCTGTCACTCTCTGAATGAGATCGTTTGCGGTTAAGGCGGACTGGTGGGGGCTTGGAGGCTGAAGGAGGGTCAAAGGAAGATGTATGTGTGTGAGCACCATGGCCTGCCACTGTATTAGTCCTGCCTGTTTGAATCTGTGTGTAGTTGTGAGCTGCATCCAGCTGTATGTACATCTGAGTGTGTGCTCTGTCCATAGCTGTGTGTGTGTGAGTATGTGTCCTAACCGGCTGTGTATGAAGAGAGTCTCGACCAGGTTGAAGGGGATCCAATGTCTGTAACACCTCTTCCACACTGAGGAGCAACACCTCCCCCTCCTCCACTTCCCTGCTACTTGAATCCCCATCCCTGAGTGAGCACACAGTGCCTGGTGTTGGGGCTAAACGTCCAGTGGTCAGACTCAGTTCCAGTCCTCCACAACCGGTATTGGATACAGACAGGCCTGCCTGTGCCTGCTCCTCTACCAGCTCGCATACCTCCAGCTCAGGAGAAGAGGGATCTACATCCTCCAGCACGTCTCCATTGCATTCCTGTGGTCCGTTGAAACAGGGAGGATCAGAGGAAGAGCTCTGAGGTACAGCTGAGAGCTCTGCAGGAGCAGGTGGTGCCTCTGTGGGCGTAAGGGACTCAGGAGCTGAGGGATTCACATCTTCGTGCACTAGACTTGGGTCTTCCATCTCGTCTTTGTGCGACAATAGCACCTCTTCTAGCAAAGCCATTACCTCTGGAGACCCTCCTACATGGTTGCTGACACACAACAGCAACGGTGAATGAATTACATAGAAGCAGAGCTTCCTGTAACACTGCACCAGTAAAGAGAGCTGTTTGTTCTCCTGGAAGGAGGAGTGGTCCTTACAACGGCTGCATGATGGCCTTATCTGCATTTTCTGGCCTTTACAGCCCAAGCAGACATAATGCTGACACTCTGGATGTGTCTGAGAAATCGGATCCTGAAGCAGTTTACCTGAGAAAAAAATGAGAAAAAAAATCCACCTGTTTAGTACCTTTGAACAAAGGCACAGTTACTATGGCACAGTATATAGCTGGCCATGAGACATTTATACTCAGCTCCACCTCACGTAATCATAGCTTTATAGAAACAGCTGTATTCTCAATTAGCTACAATAACCATTTCTTAATTATAATTCTTACAGATACATTTGTGATTTTTTAAAGCAACAACAGCTATAAACTAACAACTATAGCATAGTGGATTTTCACTTGGCAAGCAAAAGGTCCCCAGTTCAATTCCAGCTGGAAAGTCCAATCCCTTTGGGGATGGGTCAGGAAAGGCACCGGCTTTGCCAAATTAAAAATGTGACAAGGGAGCAGCATAAGCATATATTATATCCTATAATGATATATCACTACCACAACATCACAGAGATGGAAAATATCCTGCTCTGTCTGATCAACAGTCAAGGACCCAAAAAAATGATCCAGTCAAAGTGAAATGAATCAGAGAAAGCTGCAATTCATAAAGGTGAAAAACCTGGAACAAGTGCTTAATTGATTAAGTTGGTATCAAAATATTTGATAAAAAGTTCAGTTAATGAACTTTTACCAATTTATCAACGACTTGTTCGGAATCTAGATATCAACTGAACTAGCCAGAACCATATCTGCACCAAGCAAATAAGAACCAAATGAGCTTAACAGAAATATTATTGATATTTACTGCTTACATAACCAAACATGTAATTCTGACTGAATATTTCACAGGAGAATTAAGCATAGCAAAACCACTGTCAAATAATAGGGAAAGGTCAAAAATGTTGTCGCGCATAGCTGTCAATATTGCCCGTCTCCTCAGTGCAAGCTGTGTCAGCTCATATATTCCACTAGCTAAGCGGGCTGGTAAATAAAGCATGAATAAGAAACACATGGCTCTGCAGCAGGCACAACAACGGAGCAGTCATCTGTCTTGTCAAGAGGACGGATGACTGGTGCTCCAGCCTCGGTTGCCAAGGAGACCACGGAGACAAGAGCGACAAATCGTGTCACAACTGCTGCGATCACACGCACACCCACGGACACTTCAGTCAATATTAATGGTAATTATTTTTTAATACAATTCAGCCAATGTATGGCTCAAAACTGAATACAGTGTCGCAAATAACATTAAAGCTGGACTGAAAGTGTGTTGTGTTGCTATAATATTCTCAAATCACTTACCACAGACAAGACATGCGAGGGACTTTCGGAAGAAGGGCAGTAGTTTGTACATCTCTGCGAAGGAATGAGGCTGCCGCGGGTCGCACTGCAGCACGGCCCGGCTGGCAGACACGTAGAGAGCGGTTGCATTAACCGGGTTCATGGCGATGTGCTCCGCAGCCTCAGGGAAACACGGTCCGAGGAAGGAAAAAAATCCAGCGGCTCGTCGCAACGTAAAGAGAGCCCAGCCTCAGGGTGATGGAGGGGATGCAAATTGTTCTAGCGACGCAACAATCAGTCACTCCAGTGTGTCAAAAGAGATGTTAATCATGAATCAGTAATATATACAATATGAAACAACGACCATGGTGAGGCGGTTATCGCTAAACGAGCACGTTAGCTAGCTTGGCAGGTGGCTACCTAAGGTTAGCATCACCGGTTCGCAGTCATTACATTTAACCAGCGAACTCTTTCATATCGCAGTTACAGTTCCTGTTAATTCGGACCTATTAGAGTTATAATTATACTCATCTCCAACAAAGTCTAAGGGCAAACGCTGACTCGAATGAGCAAATCACCCATAATTAAAAGGTTAGCATTACGTAGCTAACATTAGCTTACTGCATCAGCCGGACGTTTTGCACAAGAGATCATCGATGATAGCCATAGAGCCAATCTACTCTACAACCCAGTATCCTCGTCGATGTTTAACTGAACAACGGACTGGCGAGATCATGAATTCGCCGGGTCAGAAATCCGTTAACAGATTCCAGGCGCGCACTTGATGTAAACAAAGCTAACCAGCTAGCGTTAGCATGGCTAGTCGATTTAGCTAGCGAAGAGTCAACCGTATCACTAACCCCCCTGGGTGGCTTTATACGTCGCACGTAGGAGCAAAATGCGACCGGCTAAGAAAAATTCTGCAATTTTGGTACGTTTTGCTGTAATGCTCGGAGAGAGGTGACCGAAACATAGCTAACTTGCCGTTTTGCAAATGCATCAATCATTCGATTTTCCACTTTTCCTCGCATAAACCCCTATCGACAGGCATGATCATCACGCGAGATTTCCACTAGTTACCGTGGTTACCGCAGCGCCTTTCCCGTGTCCTCCATCGCTTTATTTCTTCACTGTAACGATTATAATTGGTCATAAACTACGTAGCAACACGCTACTTAAAATGTATTTTTATTTTAATAAGAGGGTGGAAAAACTTCCTTAAGGTTAGAGTGTCACACTCAGTCGAGTCAGAAAAGATATAGCTAAAAATACAAAATATGTCAAAGATGACTGACCTTTGGTACACCCGTGGTGTTAGCACAAGACTCATGTCAAATTACTTCTTCTTTGTCGTGCCATCTCACTGTTTTGTCTCCTCGTTTTACGGGAATGCGCATATACACAAGGTGCAGAGCATATGAAGATGTTAAAAAAAACGTATGTAACTGTTCGAAGAGACATGTATTAACAAAACAAAAACAGAAAAGGTGGATTTACAACTTATTTTAACTGTTATACTTGACATGCAATTTGGTGATCATGAAGTTGGGGGTAAGAGAAAAATGCCACTTTGTATTTAAATCGTATTTTGGAATCGCTTAAAAACTACGTTTAGGGCAGGTATAATTTTTATGTATTTTGTGAATTCATTATTTTCAAATTCGTGGTTGAGACATAAATAACCCTGCAATTGTAGAGTGACAGCGCTAAAGCTGGCAGGAAGGTCTGCTTTACAATATAAACTCCCTGTAACATGACATCCAAGATGGGCAGAGCTCCTGCCCACCAGCTGTTGCGAGGACTTTCTGTTTTCTGATTGGCTGCACGAGCTCGCCCTCCTTTCGCTATTGGTCAAAATTTCATCATTTGACTCCCCGCCCGCTGTTGTGCTAGAACTTGCAGAAAATAATGACCAACTACATTATTTTCCCAGGTTGAGCAAAGTGTATAAAACACGACAAAGAAAAATCAGCTCACAGCTGCAGTAGATGAAGTAAAAAATATGCACACAAATGGGGATTTAAACTGAAATAACTAAACCAAAAATCCTCAAGTCATCTGTTTTTCAAGGCAGCAGAAGATCACAAAAATTTCCCTATTTGGGGCATGGACAGCATTTGAGCAAGTATAGACATCTATGTGTCATATGATTTAATATAGTGGACTATATAAATAATCTGAGAACAAATGTCAAAATATAAAATATATACTTTATTCTGGGGTTTCAGGGATACACCTGGAAATAGGGGGGGGAAGCTTTTAAGAAGCCATTCTCTACTGCTCATCCAGGTCAGGATTGCAGCTGGGCTGGAGTCTATCCCAGCTGTTATCGGGCAAAGGATTTAAGGATTTATAGGGTTTTCATTGTATTTCCAGCACATGTATTCTCATGAGCTGAAATTAAAATTTGCAATCATGTCAGGTTTTTCTTTTTATTATTTTAAATAGGAAATATTAAGTACAAATAAGACATAAAACAAACATGTGAAGAGGGTAGTGCAAAGACACAAGTGATTTATCACATCTGTTACCTCTGGCTGTAGCAGAGATTACAGAGCACCAGCAGAGTTTAAAAGTCTTACAGCCTCTGAGGAAAAGATCCTTCCTTAGTCTGGTGGTTCTGCTCTAGATCACAGCTTCCTGCCTGAAGGGGAGTCTTTCAAGAAAGAGGAGGCAATTTCCCTGCATCTGCTGGTGACGTCTGTGGTGGTGGTGGGGGCAGCTGCTACAAACAATAGTCTATGCAGCTTTCACCACCCTCAGCAGAGCCTTCCTCTCTACCACAGAGAAGCTCCCATGCCACACAATAATGCAGAAAAGCAGGACACTCTCTCCCACACATCTATAGCAAGAGGACATTTGTAAGTCTATTGCAGGGCTGATGCTTAGAGACAGGAAACCATTCACCTTCACATCCACAACTACACCAGCTGAGCTAGCATGCCTATTTTTGAACTGGAGTTGGAGGCTTGCAGAGTCACTCAGACATGCAAACTAAACACAAAGGCCCCTTTAAGAATCCTTTAAATTAAATGATGGAATTACTGAGTTATATTCCAGATGTTATTGTGACACATCTCAGGAGTATTTGAAGGCTTCGGCACATCTCAAGATAAAACCTCATTTGTTTGGGGTGATATAAAGGCAAAGAGCAAAAACTGTGCTATTTACAAGTATAGCTCAATGGTTTCAGTCTTTCCTGATTCTAGTGCATAGTTCAGAACTATATAGATTCTGCAGGCCTAGTGTTTTGATACTGACAGATGGCTCCTATGAATTTAGTGAAATACATAAGAACAGTGTAGCAGATCGTTTGTTAGTATGCACTATATCCCCTGACAGTTCTATTGAAGTAAACGGATATAACAAACAGCAAGTAAGATGTGAAAAAAAAACATGTTTAACTTAAAATTAAGCTCAGAAAGGGGTTTTCCTCCCTCTTTATTGATCGTCTCCCGAGCCACACTCCATTCCACTTGGTGGCGCCCCAACGCTGGCTTGTCATCAGACATTAAACACTAAAGAAGAAGAGCTTACACGAACAGCAATGATGGCGGCCATCAGTGTTGCTCGAAGCAGTTGCGGACTGATAAATGGTTTTAAGGTGTCCTTAAGGAGCGTGGCGCGAGTAAAATATGGCGCAGTATCGGTAACAGTACCGCAGACAAGTTTGCATCGGTCGTGCCGCTGGTACTCCGTCAGCCACCTGTCCGTTAAAGAGAGGATTGACCAGAAGCGAGAGGCGGCACTGCAGGGGGGAGGTCAGCAAAGGATAGAGGCACAACATAAAAGGGTAAAATCAGCTATCGCAGACCGAGGCTGTTATTTTTTTATATATTAACACATTTCTTTTAATTGTATAATATCATATGCTTCAAATGCATTGGCAGCCAGGAGGTTGGTGCTTTAAATGTCAGGCGCAGGGGCTTGTTTGTTTTGCTGGTCTCTCTCACACCTCTTAAACAAAAGTTTATTATTATCATTGTTATTATTTGTTTTAGCCCTGAAAGGGTTAATTTTATTTAAACAACAAACTTCACAATAACAAATGTTTTTAAGGTATATGTAATGATTTATTTTATGAGATTGGGATAAACCTCTGACAATTAAACAGCTCACAAACTGGTAAGGGATTAAATAATAAGACCTGACAAATTAGGGAAGTAAACTCCTATAAAGAGGCAGCTTTGCTTATGGTATGCAACACTTGAAACATTGATCTAAAGCAACCAGACATTTCAAAACCATAGCTTTTGCAGTGTGGCAGGCAAACTTTCTGATCGGTGACATATCTGATGCATGACTGTAATAAATTTACCATTGTGATGCGGTCCAGGGTAAGCTGACAGCCAGGGAGCGAGTGCAACTACTGCTTGACCCTGAATCCTTTGTAGAGACGGACATGTTTGTGGAACACCGTTGCGCCGACTTCGGCATGGAGCAGGACAGAAACAAGGTATCAGGTCGTGCACAAATACCTCTTGCAGCAGCGTGTTTCTTATTTTGCGACATTTTCAGTGAATTTTGATCATTTTTTTTCTCTCATAGTTCCCCGGTGACAGCGTTGTGACAGGCCGAGGTAGAATCAATGGCAGGCTCGTTTATGTTTTCAGTCAGGTACAGTGTTCATTCATTGTACAGAAAAACTATATGTGGCAACTCGATTTTATGTGACAATCTCTTTGTCTTGCACTCTGTGTTTTTTGCAGGACTTCACAGTTTTTGGCGGAAGTCTGTCTGGAGCTCACGCACAGAAGATATGTAAGGTATACAGATGTTTCACAGTAACATTAAACATCGTGTTTGTCAGCTGTGAGCAAGTTAGCATCTGTATGGGTGTGTTTGTCTTTGGTCATTTCCTCATTTGATGTGCCACTTTTAAATCTGTGGTCAGATCATGGACCAGGCCATGACGGTCGGGGCTCCGGTAATCGGGCTGAACGACTCTGGAGGAGCTCGGATCCAGGAAGGAGTGGAATCTCTAGCTGGATATGCAGATATATTCCTGGTATTTCATTTATATATTTTTGTGCAGACCTTTTCATGTAAATCAATTTTAAAATGTCAAGTTTTGCACCTGACGATTTTTTGAGCTCAGAAGCTTGAAGCCCTAAATTCTTTTCGGTTTAACATTCCACATAAATGGCGGGAGTCATGTCCGTAAACTCATCATCAACAGCTGGTGTCGTATTTCTGACACTGTACGTGTTCTTGTTTCCAGAGGAACGTGATGGCTTCAGGAGTCATCCCTCAGATCTCCCTCATCATGGGTCCGTGTGCAGGAGGAGCCGTGTACTCTCCTGCTCTCACAGATTTCACCTTCATGGTTAAGGTATGTAGCTGACACAGTAAAATCCACTGTAGGTAAAATATTAGTTTTATGCTATTTAAGCTGCAAGAAATATGAAAAAGTCCTGAAATATTTCCAAACTGGCACGCAAATGCTATTTTGTGTTTAGAGAAGAGATGCATTCAATTCCAATAAGCACAGAAACATTTGTGTTTGTGTGTTTAGGACACGTCATACCTGTTCATCACAGGGCCTGATGTTGTCAAGTCTGTCACCAATGAAGATGTGACTCAGGAGGAGCTTGGTGGAGCCAAAACTCATACCACCGTGTCCGGTCAGACTCTTTTTAGATGTGTGGATGTTGAAGAGTTTTGTAAACTAAGCTGTAGCAATCACTGGTGCTTTACCAGCACTGGCTTTAGGTTTGTCATATTTACCAGTGTGAGCCTGTCTTGAGCCACCCTTCATTTCCACCTTTGGGGCGATTGTGGCTCAAGAGTTGGGAGTTCGCCTTGTAATCGGAAGGTTGCCAGTTCGAGCCCCGGCTTGGACAGTCTCGGTCGTTGTGTCCTTGGGCAAGACACTTCACCCGTTGCCTACTGGCGGTGGTCAGAGGGCCCGGTGGCGCCAGTGTCCGGCAGCCTCGCCTCTGTCAGTGCGCCCCAGGGTGGCTGTGGCTACAATGTAGCTTGCCATCACCAGTGTGTGAATGTGTGTGTGAATTTTTTAAACACTTTTAAACACTTTGGCATGCATAAAATTCTATGTTTTGCACTAAGAAGTGATTTCCAAAAACTGAATAAGTGTAGAACAAAACAAGAAATAACAGGCCTAAAAACTATTTGCTGCAAATAAACTGTATGTGAAAGTCATTAAGAAATTGGAAAAAAGAGACCTGACACAGTTTACAGCCATCTGTAAAACACAGTGGAGGATCTTTCGTGGTTTGGGGATGAATTTCAGCCAGTGGTTTTGGAGATTTTGTCTGGATTGATGGAATTATGAACACAGAAAAAGAATGTAGTTCATGATCCATCGTACATGACCATCTGGAAAGCATCTGATTGGCATGAACTTCATTTTTTAGTACAACAGTGATCCCTGCCAACACACAATGGAAGCTGGACCTCAACCTTATTGAAGGAGTATGGGAGAATGTTGACAGAGAATTGAACAAAAAGCTGCCAACATCCAAAGAAGAGCTTTGAATGTCCTTCAGGAATTCTGAAGACTACTTAAAGAAACCTTACTTAAGTTCATGCTGTGTTGGAAAAATAAAGGTAGTCATACCAAATATTGACTTTCAGGCTTGTTAGAATTGTGCAAACCTGCTTTTGCTTTATGCAGTTTTCATTCTTGTTTGCATGTTTCTTTTGCCTATTTTCCCAGCACAATATACAGAAATGAGGGGTGGTTTAAGACTTTTTCACAGCATCTTTTTAAATCTGTTTAGCAAATGAAATCTAATCAAGCATTACTGCTCAAGTCAGGGTGTTTAACTCGTCTGAGAGAAACTCTCGTTAAAATGTCTTATTGCTTTTTCGTAGGTGTGGCTCACCGTGCTTTTGAGAATGATATTGAGGCTTTGCTCAACCTGCGAGAGTTTTTCAACTTCCTGCCACTTAGCAATCAGGATCCCGCACCTATCAGGGAGTCCCATGACTCTAGGTAGGCAGTAACCTTTGCCCTCATTGAACTAATCACAAATCCCATCCTTTTTTGTCTGATGTCTCATTTGTTTTTCAGCGACCGTCTGGTACCATCATTGGACAACATCGTCCCTTTAGAGTCAACTAAAGCCTACGACATGTTGGACATAATTCATGCAGTATGCGCACAAACATACACCTTCTAATATGTACCACAACATCTCATTTCCTTTTTGTGTGTGTTTAAAAAAAAAAGTTCTTTTTCTTAATCAGATAGTAGATGAGAGGGAATTCTTTGAGATCATGCCCAACTACGCCAAAAACATTGTGGTGGGATTTGCCCGTATGAATGGACGCACTGTGGGCATTGTGGGTAATCAGCCCAAAGTAGCTTCAGGTAAGAAAAATATGTGAATAACTAACAGTTAAAAAAAAAACCCTCAATCCATTCAATCCATTTTGTACTTGTCTTGTTTGTCAGGCTGTTTGGACATCAACTCCTCAGTGAAGGGAGCCCGATTTGTTCGCTTCTGTGATGCTTTCAACATTCCCATCATCACGTTTGTGGATGTGCCAGGCTTCCTGCCAGGTATTCTTGGATAATATCCTCATGCATGTACACACAGGCTGCAGTTATGTGCAGGGCATGTTTGCCATGCTGAAGTTCATGATTTAATCGGTTTAGTTTAACGACCAGTGATTCTCCGGTGAGTTGGATGAGACTGAACAGACCACCTGTAGAAAATCTGATAGTCTGAACCCCTATCCAATAGAACTGCTGTGTTTTCTCTCAACAGGCACAGCTCAGGAGTACGGAGGCATCATCCGACACGGAGCCAAACTGCTTTTTGCTTTTTCAGAGGCCACAGTCCCAAAAATAACCATCATTACCAGAAAGGTGTGTGAGGTTTCTATTGCACATCTGGCTCAGCTGTTTGTTGTATAATGCCCTGCCTACAAAAAGCACCTCCAAGTTCACTGCCACGTTGAACTGCGAGCAGTGATGATAACTCAACACCCCAGTGTTTTTTTTTTTCAGAATAAAAGCCTCTGTAATAATTTCACTGGAATCTTTTGTCTGAATCGGCTACAAAAAAACAAACAGCTAACTTAGCATTTTATCAGTTTTGATTATTTTACATCTGCATTCATTTACTGTCTGAAATGCTGCTTGTTGCTGAATTAATCCTTTTATTTTGGTCTTTGCATCCCAGGCGTACGGAGGAGCCTATGATGTGATGAGCTCAAAACACTTGAGAGGAGACGTGAACTACGCCTGGCCTACAGCTGAGGTCGCCGTCATGGGTGCCAAGGTACACATTACCTCTAGGTTTTTTGTTTGTCCCTTTCTCTCTGCTTCCTTTATTTTTACAGTTTTAATTTCTTTTTTTTTCCTCAGGGTGCCGTTCAGATTATCTTCAGAGGAAAGGAGAACCAGGCAGAAGCAGAGGCTGAATACGTGGAGAAGTTTGCTAACCCTTTCCCAGCTGCTGTCAGAGGTAAATCTGCTTTTTTTTTTTTTTTTTTTTTGACTGTTCCTGCTCTTTATCTGCTGACAGTGTATGCGGCAACAAACCGAGTACATCTTTATCCGACTGTGCTTGTTTTAGGTTTTGTGGATGACATCATCGAGCCAGCGACAACTCGCAAAAAGATCTGCCAAGATCTAGAGGTGCTAGCCAGCAAGAAGCAGGTCAACCCCTGGAAGAAGCATGCCAACATTCCTCTGTGAAAATGTTCTCCACACTAACGCTATGGAAAGGCATTTGTATTGACTTTTACATTTCAAATGAAATTGGGGGTTTTTGCAGACAGCAGATCAGCAAACTCAGTTTTCACTGTTTTCTCTCACCCACCTTTAACGGTACCCCGTGATATTGGGAGCCTGTCTATTAGATTTAGTTTACCACTCCACTGAAAGCAGCAAGTGAAGATCACTCCTGATTTCTGTTAAGTATAATTGATTTTGTATTTGGAGCACTTGCAACAAAATCAGAATGTGTATCTTTACTACTTTATAGTTTATATTAAATCCCTAAAAACATCTGAAATAAATGACCCCGTAGTCACACACAGTGGTCATATTGGCAACTACTGTTGATATGGCTATCTAAGAGGCCAGAGATTTAGTGTTAGCAGCAAATGCAAACAAACTAAAGTTTGTTATCATGTGCAATGTTTTCAGAGTTGTTCATATACTATATATCAGTTTTTTTACAGTTGGTGCTTTCAAAAGGCACCTAAAGCATTTGATGTCCTCCATTTAGGTCAAGGAGACGTCCTTACCAACAGGAACTGTGCCTTTTCTCTGTGGCAGGCTCTGTACTGTCATCTGTAAAATAAATCATGGCCTCAATATTCTGCGTGTTTATTCATTTTCTTTGTTTTAAAAGTCATTATTGCCAGAGACGCTGGATCATATCTAGTGGAATCTCAGCCATTCTTTTAAGTGTGCATGATCAGATCCAGCTCCCACAACAGACACACAATGGGATGGAGCTGGTGTAGTCTCATAGTTTAAGGGTAAATGGTCATAGCTGAACCGGTCACAGTTTTCAACGACTTAAAGGGCATAAAGTCTGAGGGCCAGCCTGTGTACAAAATTGATGAACTACACTTAATCGATACATTTTGACTCTTTTTTTTTTTAAATTTAGTTTCAGTTTCCATAGTCAACTTTGTGTCCATCAATACCTCATCAGGCAAACTATAACATTTTTACTAAACTATCAAATACTAAAATTAAGGATATGGGTTAGCTAAAATATTTTAAATCTAATTTTAGTTAACTATAATAACCTTGCTCTTGGTCACCGTTTTGGCTTTGGCCTCTATGTTCCAGTGAATCTTAGCGTTTCAGCTTGCCAAGGCATTATGGACAATTGTATCCTTCCAACTTTGTGTAGACAGTTTGAGGAGACACATTTTCTATTGTAGCATGACTGTAACCTACTAAACAAAGCAGGGTCCATAAAGGCATAGTTGGATGAGTCTGATGTGAAGGAACCGGACTGACCCATGCAGAGCTCTGACCTCAACCCCCATCAAACACCTTCAGCTTGAACTAGAATGGATACCGTCAGCCAGGACGTCTCGTCTAACATCCAGGTCCGACCTCGGAAATGCTCTTCTAGATGAATGGGCAAAAAAGTCATGCTCAGGTGGCTTAAGACTTGTCTATATATTGTACCTTCGGTTAATGTGTGCCTATTCAGAAGACCTATAAGATATAAAACTAGGACTCTGACAAAGGCCTAATATATTCAATAATCTAAAAAAAAGAAATCCATATTGTGGTTTTAAGGAAGGTTAACTGTTCATTCTTCACATTAAACACACAAGTGGAAAACTGTATCTGACAACAACAGACACCAGCCCATGAATTGATTACAGATTTTATTTTATTAAAAAGAATTTAGGTTCACAGAAAAAAAACAAACAGGCTTTTACAGTATTTTGGGGCAAATGATGTCAACTGCACTGCAGAAAAGATCCAATTGTCTTTGATTTTTACAGGACTGCAAACCAGCCAGTGAATAAAGGTTGTAAATATTGAACTGGGGTGGTGGCGGCATGGCTGAACACATTCAAAACACATTCAAACAAATCTGTCATACATAAAGATCCATCACTGCACTGGATATGAACAACAAGTTTTCCATCTTCTGAGTCTGTTAACACTGATTGCAGGTAGCAAAATGTTTTCACCTGTAAAATGAACAAACTGAAGAGTGAACAGCGAAACGATTGCAATCAGACCTACAGCGCTTGGAAGCTGGTATCATCGGTATCCGTTGGATATGACTTACAGGTGTGGAGGGGAGGGGCTAGAATATACTTTTTAGTATGTAGGCCACAATTTGGCAACAAACAAGGTACATATTCAAGAAAGAGCTGTACAAACATCAGACAAAAACAAAAACACACTTGATTTAAAACTTTAGTACTAAAGCTACAGAATTGAAAATATGTCTTTTTTTTTTTTTAACTTTTTTAAAATTAGTTCAAAAAGCCGCTATTTAGGGGTTGGAGGGTTGTGTGTGCAGAAGATTTAAGGTGTGGATTCTCTCCGTGGTCGGTCAGATATGCATCTTCACTGTTAAATAACACAACTCTCTCTTTGCTTTGACACCACATGCACACACGGCAGCTGCATCACGTCCTCCAGGTCGGTGTACAGCTGTCGACCTCTGTGTGCACATCCCACTGCCTAACCGAGGTCACCACCAACACTTCACACGCATATCACGCACCAGCACCAACACATACGACGACTCAGAGATGGCAGAGAGAGGAGACGGGGCAGTGGGTGGTATTAAGAGCAAAGATATAGAACATTTAGTTGGATTTAAGATGGGGTGAAGTGCAACACCAAAAGAGGGGGGTGGGGGCTGTACAGAGTGTTACGCTGCAGACTGGGAGCCGAAGCAAACAACTGTACATGTGTGTAACGGGGGGAGGCGAGGGGGGAGGGCTGTAAAAACTGCGAGTACTTGTCGGCCGGCTGCAGGATTATGCAGCCAGAGCGCCATCAGAGGTACTGCTAACAAATGCTAAACCAACAGGCTGAAGAGGAAGAGGAGGAAGAATACAAGCAGGACAAGGCTCTTGAATAGTTCAGACTACACTGTGGATCCTCCGATCCGCCTGACTGAAGAGGGCGGATCCTTGCCTCCAGGTGAGATCCTGCAGTTTCAGAAGATCCTCTTGAAAAGCATCCTTCCATCATGTCTTACAGAGAAAGAAAAGTACTTCAAAAATGATTTTTTTCTTCATCTTACGAGTCTTGATTGGCAGGTGATCTGGGCTAAACCTTCCTCTTCCGTTTACTCCTGATTAGCATCCTGATCTTAGGATCTTTTCCAGTTTCCAGATCAGAACATGGGCATGCTGAATCCCTGGAACAATGAAGAGGAGAAAGTCAGAAAACCTTCCCCCCAAAAAAAAGAAGAAGAAGAAAAAGTACATGCTCTATATAAAAAGTGCGGCAGTGTTTGCTCTTTTGCTACTGAAGTTCACTTTATATGCAGGGACTTTAAAATCTCACCTTTATGTCTGTACTGTGAAAAAGCCAAAATGCTTTCAGAATAACTTAATTAATTTTTAATCAGTGAAACTGATTTTGATGCTTAAAATTGTTGGTTTGCTTAGCCATTTCTAAGATCAAAAGTTCTTAATTACCACGAGAATTAACTAAAATACACTTTGATGCCAGAATTTTGGTAAAAATATTCCAAATGTTAACAGGTGTTATTGTTCCAATGGCAACTTTTCAGAAACTATCCATCCAACAATTGTGCTGATTGATGAAATGCATCTATTTGACCTCTACTCTGGCTTTGGATTTGACCTTCTTAGAAGCAGGAACTGAAATCCGCTGGTGCAAATTTACAGTACTTATTTTTTAAAAATACTAATATAATACTTTTCATCATTAAATAGTCTGTTTGTGGAACATCTATAAGTGAAACCTGCATGTCTATATGTCATAATATTGTGTGTGCATTGTTAGATTGAAAGCCCTTGTTTGAATTAATAAAACTACATAAAAAACTTTAAGTGCTCAGCTGAAGTAAAAAAAAACAAAAAACAAGTAACCATAAACAGATGACATAGAAGACATAAGGTTATAATCTGTGATTAATGCACATGAGTGTAACGTATGAAAAAATTATATATCTTGGAAATGTTAGCCAATCAGATATATTTTAAACAGAAGCTGAAATTTGTTAGAGAAAGGACTTCTTTAAATCAGTTTTTCTGTGCTTTTGAATGCTTAATTTCTCCTCTTATCCTTCATTACCTATAGTCTAACTTATTACTATTTTATTTTTATTTTGTTCAGTTTTCTTTTCGATATTTAGTTGGCAAATCATAACTTACCGACTCGTCTTCAATCATCGCTGCAGAGTCAAAGAAGTCCGGTCTTAATTCCGCTCTTTCACGTCTGTTCCTTGAAGGTGGCTGTAAAAGGTCAAATATTTTGTAAGAAGCCATGTCACAACCAGAACGAGAAAAAACCCCTGAAACCTCGTATCAACTAAATGAATAGTTTATAACTGACCAGGTCGATCACCATGGTGTCTTCAAACTCCTCGTTCATGTCCTCCAGCTGGCCCCGCGATGACATCATCACATCTTCAAAGATTGGCTCCGCGTCATCCTCCATCAGCCCACGCCTGAAAGGGAATGCCAGGTTACGATATTTTGGTTACTGTGACTTTTAGGGTGGATAAAGGTTTGGACAGAATTTGTGTTTCCACTTTTACCCAACATCTTCACAGTACGCTTACGGTTTATGAGCAAAATACACACTTACACAGTCTGCCGGACACCCTGATTGCTGCGAGACTTGATGTAGTTCATGCCTGTTCGGTCCTTCCTATTCACCTCTTCTATCTTCTGCTGGCCGAGCCATGACATCTGCATCTGAGGACTGAGGACAAACGAAGACACATGTCCATTAGTTCTGCTGCTGTCTTGTAACTTTAAAAACTGGGCTAACGTTTCTATGTGCATGTGCACCTACGGACAACATGTGCATGAACCCACTTGTGTACGTAATCGTTCTCTGATCCTGGCTCTGAGTCTGGGTCAGGCATGTGCTCTGCTGGTCTGTTCTCTCTGAGGACTGTTGAGGTGAGCTGAGGAGTCTGAAGTGCCCCGGGTGTCTGCAGGGTGTCATTGCGCATCATCCACGAGCCCTCTACGCTACTCTCCTCTGAATATGAAGCAAACAGAGTAATTTCAGTTTCAGCAGCAGGAGTAAGTGTCTCATCTCCTTTAAGAGATCAAGTTCAGTTAGGCCACCCCAATAAAATGGGCAATCCTTCATCTCTGCTCACCCTCAATACGTTTCTTGTGGAGTGGCGGTCGACCCTTCTTGCTGCGGACTGAGCCGGTCTTGCTGCTTGAGCCTGACGTAACAGACATGTGGTCCTCGTCTCCTCCTGTCAGCAGGCTGTTTCTGTAGGAAATCAGCGGCAGCCACACGTCCTCCCGACGCTCTGACATCGACTCTGACATGAACTTCTCCAAATACGAGTGGCTGTGGAGGCAGCAGCATTTTATAGCATTATCCTTTTTCTTTGACACAAATCCCGTTGGGGTTTTGTCAGGAAGGCCATCCAACATAAAAACTGTGCCGAATCAAACATGTGGAGCTACCAGCTGTGGTGGAGCAGGGGAACATAGGTATATAAAAGCTGGAGTATTAGCTGATGATAAATTGGATTGAAGTACTTACACTGTCTTTTTGTCCTGGCGGATTAATTTCGAGGAGAATTCACTCAGGACTTCCAGGAAGGCCAAGTTTATAGGAGGAAACTCTGGTCCTCGAGGATTCTGGTACTTAAATGCAAACTCTATTCCATCCCTGACACAATGGAAAGACAACAGAGAGGAGAAATAATGAGAGATGACAATAAAGAAAGCAACACAAAGTTACACGAGTACTACAACTTTACAAACAGTTGGTGTATATAACAAAGACTCTTTTAACCTCAATCTACCCTGATTAATTATTAACGGTGTATTTTTTGTACTAACTTAATTCATGTAACTTTAAAAGCAAATAAAAACTTGTGTCTGTTTTATGCTTCCTATGTGATTCTAAAACTGGTCGGTAAAAGTTTACTTAACGTTTTGCTCGCAGGCTTGAATAAGTTGTTAAAATTATTTAATTTCACATCCCGAACATGCAAGAATTAACCAAAATCCTGCATCAATTATTGGTATTTCAATGTAAAGACAAATTGGAATCACTCATACTCTTTTAATTTATGCTACAAGTATCAATCTACAGCTTCCGTTTACAGAGACACCACAGCGCTCGTGATCTCACTTGTGTAGCGTGGCGACAGCCTCTCTGGTCTTGATCTGATCCAGGCCAAAGGTGAGGGCAAAGCGCCGGGCGAGCTCCTTGATGCCGCTCACGTGAGAAGACGTTCGGTCCAGGTTGGGACCCTGATCCTGCAGCAGCTCATTGAACAGCTGCAACACACATATGAGTGCATAGGAGTTAGTGGGTATGCACAGGAGAGCACTTGTAACACAGAAGTACACAGAAGGAAGCTGTGTAAAAAGCACCATCACTGTCTCACCTGCTGCAGACTGAGGATGAGTGTCTTGGCACAGAGGATTTTGTCCGTCTGTCTGGTTTTACTGAGAGTCTCCTTGATGATGTCGCCATAGTCATTATAATACTGAGGCAGAGAAACGAAACTGTTAATTCGCCCAAGTTGTCTGAATTAATGCACTGAATCTCATATCACACTCAGATTTGCATCAAAGGTAAATTTAGGTGAATTAAAACCATTTTTTTTCAATTCCACAGTAAATCAGCTCCATTGTTGTCTCAGAAGTAGCCACATTTATATCATAATGCTAACATTAACATAAGTGTCAGAGCGAAACAAAGATATTGTTACTAGTACTGAAATTGTTGTGATGGCTTTTTATCTCACCATATTTGTTTTTTTCCAAAGTTTTCTCTCTTTTAAACTATCAGCTGGTTATTATTTTTCAGCATGCATGCTACACACAAACCTTCATATAGTGTTTGAAGATGTCAGCAGCAGCAGGCATGTCTACAATGTCGTAGATGATGAGTTTACAGAAAGCTGCAAGCAGGTTTCTCCTCTTATGGAGAGCCTCGATCTTGTTGGCTTCATCCTCCTCATCTCCCTCTGCAGGCACAAAGACAGTAGTGGACAACAATGACAAAGCTCCCTACCTTCTCTCAACCTTAACAGTTAAAATCTTCTTGGATCTGAAACAGAAACCACAACATGATCCGATCTAACTTCTCTCTCACCCATGCTCTGACTCTCATCATCCTGGTCGATGAAGACGTGGTCTAAGACGAAGTTTAGCAGCTCGTTTTGCAGAGTGCTGTCTGGGTTAAACACCAGTGGCTGGAGGCCTTCTCTGCCACCAGAAATCAGCTGGTGACTGAAGATCATCAACAGGTCACAGAGAAGCATGAATGCCTAAACAAGAAACAGCAATATTGTCACAGCTTGACCAAAGAGTCAATATTTCAAAAAACAAAATAATGATATGTAGAGATAACAGAAAACATGCATCCTTTACATAAATCGAGAGACAAAGTTGATTTCAAAGCTCTTCTGTTACTCATGACACAATAGCATCTGTTACCTGCTCTTTAACCGGTGTGTTGACATTGGACAGGCACTGCTGACACACTGCCAGGAAAGACTTGACCACTCTCCTGAGAGCCACCAGGTCATCCTGCACACAGGGAACATCACACAGACATTGATAATCAGCCAAAATAATGAGTACTTTAGCAAGAGTCGCTAATGAACAGCTGTGACAGTCAGGCTAGCTGTCTTTGTCATCCTATCAGTATGAATGAAGGAATATTATGAATAATAATTCAGCAACACTTTTGATGTTTTCAACAATGTTCCAGATAAGTTATATCCTATAATGGGAGCTGAAGTCTTGGTAAGGTGTTTAAGTGTTAAATGAGACAGATTTGGGGTGAGTCCCAGACTGAGGACTGGGGCTGTCTGACAGTGAGATGGATTTCTACACTAAGCCACCCCGCTCTGCAGAAATACAGATAAGCTCTTGTCCCTCTGGGCCACTGATGCTTAGACATGGCAGCATTCACTCTGAGCCACTGACCAATGATAAAGCTAAACTCTGAGTGCGGTCTGTTAGTGAGGCCGGTTGAGCACCTTGCTGGGAACCCCCTCTGTGATCTTGACCAGCTGCCACAGGATGGAGTAGTGGGAGCACTGCAGGGCTTGGACAGCTATCTGCTCTGGCATGGAGCCCTGCTCGATGCCCGCTTTCAGCAGCCGGTAGCAATTCCCAAACAAATCCCATCGTGTCAAATCATGGGCACTGAAGGAGAAAACGAGAAGAGCACACACTGAAATGATCACATTTATTTGGTGGAAAATTTCTTCCAAAACACTGAATGAATGAATGAATGAATGAATGAATGAATGAATGAATAATAATTCTTACAATACAAAAATGCGAACTAAATGTCTCCCTACAGATTTACACAAACCTTATCTGGTATGCTAAGCTAATAATCTCAGATTCTGTAATGATTGTCAGCCAAAGTAACCAATGATAATAATCCATATTTTTATCTTGAAACAGCTGCAGATCATACTTGTGGAAGGCTGTGAGTCGCTTGAGTGTAGATAACACATTGTAGATATCGTCATCGTCTGCCTCCTCAGCCTGCAATAACCAACATCTGTTAGTATACAAGACTCAAATGGGCACAAATAGTGCCCGGTTTCTAATAGTCTACCCAGCCAGCTACTTTGCCCGATACCTCTTGCAGCAGCTCTTCGACCGAGTGTGCAAAACGATCGGTCATCTCGTCAATAAGCTGTGATCGGGCAATGTCCACACGGTTCATGATGGTGTACTCTTCAGAGCAGAGGATGCTATATGTCTTGCTGCAGGCCTCAAGCACATCGGCCTCTATGTGCTTCTCCACAACCAGACGGATCTGCTTTAATAAGGCGTCCAAGTGCTTCTCCATACGCCCAGCGCTGTACACGTCCAGGTCAAAGTACTGGGGGATTTGCAGCAGGTTGGCTACCTTCTCTGAGTCTGCCTGGTACTTTGGGCAAAGTAACGGAGAGATGAGAATTAAATAAAGATGACAAAAAATAAATAAATAGTGTATGAGGGAAAAAAAAGTTACAAAACTAGCACAGAAGGACTAAAACGGGAAAGAAAGACCCATCAATCAGCATGCAACGCTTGGCTTCTGTTTCTCAGTGAAATAGTGAGTGACATTTTACACATATAGCCAGCAGACTTAAGAGATTGAGGGCGCAAAGTATTCAGCAGCAATTCTCACAAGCAGATCATTTATTTTGACAAACTGATCGGTCTTCTAGCCAGGTCATTTATCACTGGTCTCTCCCTTGATGGCCATGGGCAAGCTAAGAAAAGCCTTACCTTGGACAACAGCATGGGTAAAGCCATGATGAAGTGCTCTGTCAGTTTGTTCTTATCATCTATCTGGGTCTTCCTCTCCTTTGCTGTCAGCACCTGGACAAAAAAATAAATATATATATATATATATATGTATACACACACAAACACACCCACACACATCAATGATTCTTTTGTTGGGACCAAAAACTGAATTATTTTCCCCTCTTCATATGACCAAAAAAGGTACTAATGAGTAGGAAAATTCTTACTATTTCTGTGTTTAACAACATAACATATTCACATAACGTCTTGCTAAAATTATTTGCTGTAGTTTTATGCACATAATTACATATTTTAAAAAAAATCTGAAAAAGTGGAGAACAACAAAAGTTCAATACAACAGAATCAAAAGTACAGATGAGCACATTAACACAGACTCTGGTAAATAAGGTGGCTGCTTTTACACTTAAGTATAATACATCATCACATTTCAGATCACAGTGAATTCCTCTTCAACATGCCCACTTGGCAGGTACAGTCATGTGAAAAAGCAGGTTTTTACTGGACTCCATACAGTCCTGGGAAACCCTAAGTTCACTTTGTGATACAAAAGCTTGTAGAAACACTTTTAGCAGCTGTAATTTGAAGCAATCATTTTCCGTGTGGGAATTTTGCCCCACGTGTCTTTACGATCTTTATTCAGTTCATTAACGTTTGCGGGTATTTCTTTATGCACAGCTTTCTTGAGATCCTGCCACAGGATTTCATTCAAGTTGAGGTGTAGACGTCTTTACATATTGTGTTGTCGATTTTTGCCTGTGATGTACTTCTAGAGTTGCAATTTTTGAAATCTCTCTGAGATTTGAATGCTGTGACCTTGGGATGAATTTTCTGGAATGCCCAATCCTGGGAGGACTGCAGCAGCGTTAACACACACCTCATATTCTCCAGACCCGCAAACTACCAGATGTTCAGCTTTTATAGATGTGCTCAAACTTGCTGATGACCCATTAATCAAGTGGATCTGATTAATAGCACCTGGCTCGTACTCTCCCCGTTAACTCATATGGAAGCAGTAAAGGTTATCACATGACTGTATAAGGTTTCATCTGCAACATTCAAAGTGAATACTCTGAGTGTTTCTGGAGTATGATATGTGTATACTTTACACACCCGTTTGCCAGTGCCTCTGCCAACAGGTGGGTGTGCCTCTGCTGCCTGTCGGATGGTGCACACCATCAGCTCGATCAGCGCACTCTCCTGCCTGTCAGACAACACTACAGGGAAAAACAGAAGACGTTTGAGCAGAGGAGAGACAAAGACACAGGAAACAAAAGAGAAACCGAATGACAGCAAAGGTCGGAAACAGAGAAAAGGATTAAGGGAGCGAAGAGTTTCAGGGAACAAGATTTTATTACATCATCTCGTCTCTCTGGTTCTCAGCGGTTGTATTTTATTTGATTCAGCTTCTCCCAAAGGAAATAAGATCAGTGTGAAATACTGTGTGCCTTACTCTCTTCTCCCTGCACGGGCTCCTCCAGCAGCAGTTCAGTCATACACTCCCAGTCTTTCAGCAACTCTTGAGAGCTTTCCCACAGAGAGTCGACAAGGTAAGCTGCATGCTCGTGGAGCTACACACAAAATCACATTGAAAGAGACTTCAATCTGCAGGCATCATTCTGGAACTACTTTGTGTTTGTGAGTGCCCAACATCTAAAACACACAGTATGCTGATAAGATGTGTGTTTTCATGAGCGTTACCTCACTCTCCAAAAAGAACAGCACTAGCATACGGATGAGATTCCCATTGGGACTGCTCCTCCCTCTGCGTTTAGCCAGCGCTTCTTCTGCTTGCGGGTCATGGCGACTGAATAATCTGTCAGCGAGTGAGAAACAGACAGAATAAGAGTTTTACAAATTGAAAACTAACAATGTTATTACACCATAAATGCCCTAATTAGACTCACTTTCTGTGAAGAAACTCTCCAGCAGCAACAGCGACCGGCCGGTGAGCAGAGTACACCAGGTGGTACACATTCTCACAGTCCTCGTTGGACAAAGCATCTTCACTGCCCCTGCAGCAGACAATTTGCACACAGGTTAATCAAGTTTAAATCAATTAGAGCTGGTTGTGAGAACAATATTAAACACGGGAAATAACTGAAAACGCCCAAAGGATGAAAGCAATAATTAAAAATTAACAAAATATTGCATATAAAAAGAAGTCAAAGGAAATAGCAATCAAAAACTATTAAACTAGTTCACAGTAAACTACCAAATCTATTTGTGAGTGTGACTGAGATCCTCTCCTCAGCTAAAGTAACCCAGGAACTGAGTGTTCAGTACATGATAATCCTCGTCTTAAGCATGTGATGATAGCCAAAATATAATCTTATGCTAAAATGCTGACCAGAATCTAAAAAGAAAAAAAGAGTTTCATATGTAGGCATGCAAAAATACAGAGAAAGATCAAAGCTACTCACTGCAGAATGAGTGTGACCAATCTAATGGCCTCTACAGCCACGTCATACTCCTTATCCAGTGTCATTGATACTATTCGGTCCTGCCAAAACAGATAAAGTTGAGCAGAGAAACAACTGCAGAGAACTAGAATAAATAAGGAGAAACAAAAGAGAATTCAGAAAACTAAAAAAAAAATCTAAACACTGCCCATGTCTACTGTGGAGCTATAAGAAAGCAGCCTCAGTTCTCGCTGCTAGCGTTACCTTGAAGCGGTTAGTGAAAAGCTCTAGTTTGGGGAACAGTTCTCGGTTTGTGTACAGGTTCTGCAGAGCCTTCAGGCACTTCAGACGCACTTCTCCTTGCTAGAAAAAAAACAAATAAATTGGTTCAAGCAGGCCAAACATCTTAAATAAAATCCTGCTGTGGTGGACTACACATCTACCATTCTGTATCTGTGAAAATATCATTCATCCCCTTACATTAAATCCAGTGGTAAATATCAGCCAAGGGTTGTACAAAAACTCCTAAATTTGCTTACTCTATCATGTAGAGTCCAACCAACATATTTTAGGTAACTATCATTAAGAAATGCGTCGCTGTACATCTTCATCCACACGCCGATTTCCTCAATACAGATGGCCCGAATTTCAGCGATCGCATCCCTACAAAGTAAGAAAAACAGAATCACCAAAATACTTTCAATATTGCTCTTAAATCCTCATCACTAAGGAAGGGAACATTTAGAGTGTGTACCTGTAACGATGCACAAAGATGCCCTTGAAGATGGAGTTCATCATGTTCTCTATTTCATCTTGGTTTTCCTGGAGCTGTACAAGAAAGACTTTAAGTTAAACACTCGGATTTACAGCTAAGTAGTACCACACAACCACCTATGATAATCTGAGACACTTAAAAAGTAAATCCTGTGATATCGAACCCAAACGCACCTCCTTCCTCTTCTGTAGCAGCAGTTCCAGCTTCTCGTTGGCACGTTTGCCAGCTATCTTGTTCCTCTCAGCCTCGTACTGTCTCTGGGTGTTGTCCTGGTGAATGCTCAGGTTCAGCGCTACATTTACCAGTGCTGTCATCAGCTTCATTGCTATGGAGAGATAACAGCATTCAAAACCTTTAGACATTTCGTCCTAGGAAATACACTTTCAATCTACCTAACAAAAGTGTGCACAAGTCCAGATTAAGCTGTGCAATGTCAAGCAGCAGAAAGTTAATAAATAACTGTTAGTACAAGACACAAAACAGACCTCGACGCAGCAAATTATTAGTTGTTTTTCTGTCTTTATCACCACAACGAGCTTATTTTGATCGGTGTTAAGCAAACGTAATTATTATCTCCCACTGTAATATTACTTGTGTTATCAGCCCATGTGGAGGTATTTTTGGAACAATTACTGCTTGCAGTTCAAACAAATATCATGTTGTTGGTACCCGCCAACGTGGAGGTGTGCCTGAAGGCTCGCACTTGAGAGTCAGACAGTCCAGTGAGGAGGGAGATCACAGTGTCCATCATGTACTCGTCATAGATGATGCTATACTGACACTGGCGGATCAAAACGCTGATAAATTCGCAGAAGTTGTAACGGAACTTTTTCCACATAGGTCCTGGCATGGTGAGAGGATAATCCCCACTATCCTGTTGAAAAAAGACAAAAACAAATAACAGACAGATTACAGTTATTTTAACTTCTTGTTCTTTATTTTTTTTGCTCAACTGAAACACGATACAACAATAAACTGATTTGAGCTGTCAGTTCGATATCATCAAATTTGTCCACACGTCTTCAACAGAGTGTAATATATGTGCATAACTAAATAATAGCACGCTCACAACTATTTAAATCATGTTAATTTCTGCTTATTTTAGCAGACAATTACCTCATCAAACTCCTCGGTCATCTTACGGATGATCTCTGCATTCTGCATGTTCCTGAACATCTCAATCCTCACGGTGCCTGGTTACAACAAAAAACAGCAGATTTGGTAGTCTTGTCTATAATGCATGCACACAGGATGACAGATTTAAGTAAAACACGCCTACCTTTGCAACCTGAGCACTGGATGAAAAAATTGATCAGGTCTAGCAGCGCCAAGTCTCTGTCCTGTTTATATGACTCAATCCACTCATCCACTACTGACTGTATACAGAAAATAATAATCAAATGACAAGGACAGTGAGAAACATAAATTTACAAAGCTTCAAACAGATATAATACATTATAATATCTGATTACATACTTAAATATTTTATTTAAACTGGTGCTTATGAAATCAAACCTGTGTTCACTGACCTGCATGGCACTCTTTCCCAATTTGACCACTTCAAATAGAGTGACTGGGTCTCCCCCATCTCCGTTATGTTGAGCCACACCGTTGGCTTTCCCTCGCCCTCTGGCCACACTCATAGTCTTGTCTGTTGGCGACTTCCGTGGCTTCTTATTGGATGTCTGAAATCAGGGAAATGTCAGTTAAAGAAACCGTTGTATGTACACCCATCCCCAAACACAGACTTGCACACAATGGGAAATATAACAGCTTCTTCCTACACCACCCATCACACACTTCAAAACCACCAGACAAAATCAGAGACATGCATTGTCTGTTAACCAGATTTTTTTCCACAAGTTTCCCCTTTCTTAACAAACTCTTGTACCGGTGCTTGTTTGCCAGGTCTCCCTCTCTTCTTTTTTCCTTTCATCTCTGGATCTTCCATCTCACTTATGCTCATACTTATTCCCACAGTGTCTGTTGCCCCAGACTCATTGGATGAGTCCCTGAAAGAGCAAATCACAAATGCATTTCATTCATTAGCGTTTAATGATTGTATTCATTAGTCAAATTAAATATTCAATTCCACTGACAGGCAAACAAATGAATTGGGTGAGTTAAAAACAAACAAAAAAAACCCACTAATGCACTTGTCACTTTGAGTTTAGAACACTATAAAGGTCAATCAAAAACATGTCTTCCCAAAGATCGTTTTAAAGTAGCATCCAGTCCTACAAATATCTTTCATCAGCTACAGGAAACAAACCTTTAAGGCCAAATGTGATAAAACATGGAATCTAAAAGAAATCATTATTCACTTCCAGGCCAGGTAGCCTAAAAAAAATCTAAAACAATTACTCTTGTATTCTTTTAAATTAGCCTGATTCTGGATGAGTGGATGATGAATGGATAAAATAACCAATTAAAAAAACAAATTTAATGCTGGATTGTTGCCAAACTGACAGTTGCCCTTTATAAAAACTCACTGCAGGACAGGGAGCTCTGAGGTGATCATCCTGGTCAGTAGGGGGACTGATGACCCGTGCAATTCTTCTTATGGGTCTCTTCAGGTGTGACGGAGGTGGTACAATATGACAAAACTGGTTGGAGGGAAGGGGGGTGATCTGGAAGGTCAGAGAGGAGAGGCTCCAGGACGGACTGAAGTTAACTTTCTTCAGCTCCTGAAAAGAAAGAGAAAGAGAGATTTATTATGGTTATAGTTATAATACAGATTTGATAACCTGTTAACCAGTAACCGCTATTAATGACAGACATTCTGGTGTAGATATAGAAATACATATATGCAACATTCAGGCATTATTCAAGGGTAGCTCTCACAATACTGATGAGGTCCTAAAGTGATTGCTTCATTCAGTTGTGATTCATTAAATAGAACCGGGATCTAAATGGTTTGAATATTAAATCACTGAATACTTTTATACGATGTCTAAGTGTTCATTGTCCAAAGAGAGTCAACTATAAAATGTCACTGAATCCTGAGAGAGGCTGTTCAATCACTTGCTGTGGAAAATGAGCTGTCAGTGTGGAAACGGGGAGAGGAAGACACCAACTGGTCAACTTGAGAACAACAACAGCAAAATCTCAAGTTGGGTGGAAAAGATTTGTACACAGTGCTGTTGTCAAACAATTTAACCACAACCCACTGACACTTAAAGAATGAGCATTTCATTAATTTAGTGGACATCTTCTACTGACTTAAGAAAAGCTCAGCTCAAAACTTTATAAACTCCTAAATTCTGTGAGTTATGTTAAAAACACTGCAGAAACATGATGTATTACCCTCTAGTTAAAGAAAAATGGTCTTTTGACAAAAGCTGGGGAAAGTATGATGTCAAATAAAATATGGCAGAAATTGGAAAAAAAAAAACCTCTGGGATTCAGTGAATGATGGAGATAAACAAATAATCCAAAAATGCTTTTCATTTCATTTTCATGAGCTGACAGCTAAGCTAGATCCTCATTCAGAAGAAAGGCAGCTAAGTGAATTATAACATTATTTGTTGACCTGTTCATATGCTAATGAGAGCAAAGAGCAGAGGGTGAGCAATACCACTGTCAACCTGAAGAGGCAGTATGATCCACAAAGTCCTCTGCCCAGCATCTATCTCCAGACTGCCTGACTGTGTTTAAACTGGGAAAAGTGGGTTGAGAAAAATCAACTGACACTCATTTAAGTCACAGCTCAGTTCCAATCTAGTTCAGTTAATCTACAGAGTGTTTTAGTGATCTATTTTCCTTAGAGTGTGTGTGAACGCATACATGTGTGTTTGAAAGTAGGTCTGGGCAACAGTAGGGGGCAGGCTAAGAGAGTGTGTATTTAAATACTGTCTTCCACACAGTGTTTGTACTGTGGAATAGCATGGGCAGGAGAGCCCCCTTTTTCCCCATGATGAACTACACACGCATACACACACACACACTGATCTGAACAAACTGTACAATTGCAAGAAACAGACCAGCTGATTTAGATCAGCCAAATAAGGATTTTAATAACTAAACAAGGATAATGTGTAACCCTCCAAGTAGCTTAATTAGCTGCAAAATATAATACACATAGTAACACTTCAAAAGACAGCAGTGAGCAAAGCCTTTTAACAGCTGGGAATTTACATGCACATTTGCATGCACATAAGCTTTTAATTGATTCTGGCCTTCTGCGTTCCTGCTGCACAGGCGCAGAACAGCAAAACAAAAGAAGCCTAATTCTGTTCATATCATTGTGCATATAAATTACCTGAACGTTTTTTTGCACGCAAACGCTGAAAAAAATCTAGATAAGCAAATCCTGTAAAAGTAAATTTATAATTAATGTGCAAAAGTCAGATGCTGCATGCAAATACAAAAAAGGAGTACTTATAAACTTACAAAATAGTAAATGTTTCCTCTCCATAGATTTAAATAGCATAAAATGATTTAAATTAATATGTATTCGATATACTTGCATGCACATAAGCTTTCAACTGATAGAATGGAATAGTATAAAATGATCTGTATTCATGTGTACGCGCTGTAATGGGGCAGCTGTACCTCAGAAGGTAGCGCAGGTCATCTACTGAACGGAAGGTCAGTGGTTCAATCCCTGTCCAGTCTGCAAATATCCTTGGACTAGATACTAAACCCAGTTGTTCTCCCATGCAGCCAATGAATGTGTGTGAATGAGGTATGTTGTGTAAAGTACTTTAAGTGCTCTGGGAGAGTAGAAAAGCACTACATAAGGATCAATACACTTACCATGTGAATTTCTGTCTATGCGGACAGCAACAGATATGTGATTTTCAATGTTTTAACAGTTAATTGCTGAATTTTCAGAAACAGATTGCACGTAATTGCCAACTTGACCCTATTCAATTGCTGATGTCATACTAACTCCATCTTATGGCAACATTTATGACAGTGTTGGTATGTACGACAACTCAACATCAAAAAAGAACTTAAGAGTACGACTTTATCTTGTTATATACTTTGCAGGTGAAAATAAATACATGTTATATGAATACTCAGCATATCACTAAATGTTAAAAATCACATTATATTGTGAGTATTGTAAGTATTGTGATAACCTCATGTCATGGGCTGTCTGGCGATCTCCACCTATAATCTTTAGCATTAGGTATGAAGTGCTTGAAGGTTTCAAGTGGAATAATGCAAAAAATAAGCTGTGAGCAAAATAAAAACAGAACCCCACCATTTATGGGCATGTGTGAGGTGTATGACAGTAAATCTGACGGTAATTGACAGGGCACTGACCAAAGACGGCGGCGTTAATGAGTTGTTATTTAATTTAGCGCAATCATCTTGAGTGACTTTAATTTGCAGATTAATCTCAATACAACACTTCACATCATTCAGAGTGCCAGCTGAAGCTGAAAATAATCAAAACGCTGATGTGCACCGCAAAGGCTATTTTTCACTTGAGACTTGTAATCAGTGGAACTAAATATAGCTTATTATTACTAAGGGATCACAAAATGTAGCGAGGTAACAGCTCTGCAGCCACATCCAGACTGACAGAGCATAGAAGAAAGAAGGCAGGACTGCTCTTATGTAACTTCACCGCTGCCCCACCCAACAACTCTCCCCTCTAGAGTCGGAGACGCCAACCCCACCTCCACCTCAGTCCCTCTGAATTTCACAGACTGTTATGTCTCAGCTGTTAGTTCTTCTTCTTCTTTTTTTTTTCCAAACCCCAACATGCTTTTCCTTCCCTTTCATCATCAGATTATCTTCCTCCGAAGGGACAGAAGCCAACTTCATTTGAATCAATCCTCTTGTCATGTTTTTTCTCAGTGAGCTATACAGTCAGGAAGAGGAAAAGGGTGTGTGTGTGTGTGTGTGTGTGTGTGTGTGTGTGTGTGTGTGTGTTACTGAGAGCTGGGAGCCTGCCTGACCCACTATCGACCAACAACTAAATAATCCTCAATGCACATTTGCTCCTCAATTTCTCTGCACTCTGTCTCTCACACCCGCACAAACACAGATGCACCCAAGAGTGCAGACACTTCAACAGTAGACTATGAATAATTTGCAGCGAGTCTCCTCAACTACTCTGTTTTGGAGGACGCGAAAGAAGCTGCCAACAGCATCCCGCCCTCTCTCTCTCCTGAAATCCACTTAGACAATAAATGTATAAATGTACGCAGCATGAACTGTTATGAGTATTTTTTCCATTGCAGGCTAACTACAGGGAGATAGTGGCACTGATTAGTCCCATGACGCTTGGTGTTCTGCAAACACCACTTAGCCACCACATTATAACCAGCTGCCTGATAAGGTCCTCTGTGGGGGTGTTGCAAACCATATGAAGATGTTGCCAAGGGGATTTTTTTTTTTTTGAGGTGAAGCTTAAACGGATTTAAGTCATTTACTCATTAAATGATTGTCCTTGCTTGGAATAGACTTGGTAGTTACTAGCCACTTCAAATCGACCTGCAATTCTGACCCAGCCATAACAGCCATGCAAGATAACAGTGACGTCTCCTTTCAAAATGCATTACGTATGAACAGCTTTGTTTTGATCTGTTGAGCATATATTAAACAGCTTCCAAAAATGGGGAAACTAGACATTTACAAATTTTCTAGGAGACCTTAAGTATTAGTGGTAAACTGGAAGATCATGGAATGGAAAAGTGGCCAGATTTCCATTGCAGGACATCAGGACAGGTGAGAGGTGGTGCAAGGTCTACAGGACTGGACAGTACACATGACAATGAAAACCTTAAATTGTAACCCCCCAACAACTGGGAACAAATTGTTGCCAATTTTTTACTGTTCTTTTTTTGCAATAAACATAGTTCTTGTAATGAACTTTTGTAAGTATTTCCACACAATAACTTAAATATTACAATGTCTGACAATACTTTTGTTGAGGTTTTCAAAGTTGCTGCTTAGAAGTACCGAACAACCCTTACAGAGCTCCTGGACAAGGTGGTGGTCACCCTATAAGAATATGCTAGTTTAAAAACAATAAAAATTGACGTCATGGCAAACATGAACATCACGTATAATTATCGTAGAAGGAAAATAATAACAAAAACAAACAAAACAAAACTACACACATGTAACATATTCAGGATGTAAGTAAAGCCGCTAAAACCATAAAGTAAAGACTTCTACTCCAGAGACAATTATGGTCTGTTAAGTGACTTTATCCTCAGTGTGTGCGCAACACTGTGTGTGTGTGCGCGCAACACTGTGTGTGTGTGTGTGCAACACTGTGTGTGTGTGTGTGTGTGTCTGTGTGTGTGTGTGTGAACTTATGAGTGAGTGTGAGACAGAAAGACAACGAGCGAGCATCTGAGAACCACTTAACATGCATGACATGTTCTCTAGGAGGCAGGCCGGCGTTGCTATAGCAACTAGTGTGGGTCATAAGCCCGGCGGTGATGGCATATTTGATTGGCTGCGTGGAGACAGGAGGGACCATAGTTAAGAGGGGAGAGCAGAATAGAACGGGACCAGTTACATATCCAGTGAGTGCTCCATGAAATCTGATTTAAAGACTATTTCAGCACTCTTCCAGTGTTGGTTAAAGTTGTTCTGATATTAGCCTCTCCCTCCCTGGGACATCTACTTTGAAGTACCCTCGCACACATAAAATAAGCTTGACGTCTCCTTCCTCATGGGCAGCTTTCAGTCTCATTCATAATGCAGCAAAGACTTGGGCAAACGATTAAAAGTTTATTTTTGCACAGAGCAGACCACGCTGTAAATATGTGGATGTGGAAACCACAGCATGGCCTTACAATTCCTTATTAATAAAACTTTTAGGTTGATTTGGTGAGACTGCAATTTAAATGATTGGAAAAAATGCATGTGAAAAAAAACAATACAGCATATTTCTGACATCTAACTGGGTTTTTTGTATGATCTCGGTGCCTGAAGCCATACACCCTCTCCGAAGCACTCATGCATGTAAACGGCTCAAGTTGAGCCGTTTTCTCTGATAAGGCGCAGATAAACTGGCTTTCTACTCTGTCCAAACTGCTTGTAAGGATGTCCCTTCCACCTTACCAATATGAGATTAGCAGGATCTGTGTCCCACTGTTTCTGTAACTTACAAAAACAGACGATTTGCACAAAAAAAAGAACATAAAACACAACTACACCAAGTATAACAGATGCACAATTTAACCAGAAAACGTACAGCCCATCCAGCGAGTGATGGGCTGAAATCATATTAGTATAATTTATAGAGTAATAAATCAATTCCAGTGCCAGAGACTACTACAGCGAGGAAAACCTTGACAGAGAAGCATCAATAAAGCTTCACAAAGCAGTTTTCTCCAAACTAATGTTTTTCGAGGTCACTTTTTACCTGCCTGTTGGGAAAGATTTTTATTTTTAATTAACACTTTTACTATGACCAATGTTACATAACATCAGAAGAGTGTCTTATGAAATACCATGACAACAGAAAACTTATTATGTTCTTTGAAGAATTAACCTTTACATATTTTTCAGGTGAAATGTGGTTCAGTTCGACATCTGACAGCAGTAAAAATATCATAAATGTCATTCTTTTAGAATGAAATTCGATTACCTTTCCCCCAAATACACAAAAACGGAAAAGATTAAAACATTTTATACTGTCGTAAAAGGTGCTACAAATTTTTGTACAGTCAGCCTGTTCCAGGCTAAATTTGTATCTACTCAGACGGACTTTAAAGTTACTAGTTTGGGTCAAATCAAGAACAATCCTGAAACTGTACAGGTCATGCCTGTGTGTCTTTTTTAATGGGACTGTGTTGCTAGAGTTCAACTGACTGTGTCTCCACATCTGGCCAGGTTTCTACGGGGACAGGGACCAATTGGTCTTTGGGAATCTTTAAACAATAAAATGGTAAAACAACATAGGAGTGATCATACATGATGCACACAAGGAACAGATGGTGTTCTCACACATACTCTCTGTATTAGGGTGGCACAGTGGTGCAGGGGTTGGCAGCGTTAACTCACTGTAAGAAGTTTCCTGGTTTAAATCCTGACTGGCTGTTTTTAGGTAAACTCTGCATGTTCTCTCGATGCCCGCGAGGGTTTATGAATCCATTGTTAACACTTTGAGAGCTTAGAAAGACCAGAAAAGTGCTAAACAAATGCAAGAACTGTTAGCGCCTGCAGTGGATAACCAAATAAGCAAATAAGAATCTATTTATTCTGAGATCACTGACATTAAAACAGGATTTATAAAGAGGTTTTTGGGTGGGTGTCATAATATAATAAAGGCACTACAGCTGCCATTACACTGAGTGCGAGAAACACGTGTCCAGGACATACACGCACAGAAATTTTCCAACCACTGCTATGATTGCATAGATCACTTTTTAATGAATTGTTTTTAAGTGTGTTTTGTGTTTTCAGTGTCAATTAATGTTAGCTAATGCTAGTATTGCTCATTACAGATAATCAAAATGAGGATTTTTATATGAGGCAGAAGTGAGAGTAGTGTTTAACAGTTGTAATCATTACATAATAAACCCAGGCAGCTTGCCATTTTCACTTACAATATGTGAATCATTATGGCGGTTATGTTTTCATGTCTTGGGTCATATTATTACACATCAGTAGAAGATTTTCTCTAAAAACGAGTTTTGTGCGGCCTAAAACAAAGCCAAACAAAGCACTCTACCTGCTCTCTGAAGTGTTTTTAAGGGTTAATCATCCATGTATTAATGTTAGATGTGCTATTTATATATTCTAAATACATCTGTAGTTTAAAATTTGGTATAGACAGTTATGAGGGAACAGTTGGCCCATGCCCAAACTGGTAAAGGCCATACCGTGAAAGCATGACATATGAACAGCATGTAAGGGTTGAGAGAGAGAGAAAACTTGTCCTTCCATTTAACTGTTTTCTCCACAGCAACATAAAAGAGTGCAAGGCCAGTCTCTGTGTAGCTGGTAATGATTTGTAATAACTTGTTACAATGATCACTCAGCAGTGTGGATGTCAGCACTTTTACCACCTGCGTATAAAATTTCCACACAAATGAAATGTAAATGTTAAATAAGTTCACATAAAATAGCTAAAAGAAAAAGTGCTTCCACTTATCACACAGATAAACATCTGGTAGGAATCCTCCAGGGCTTAAAAGTAAAGGAAGCCAATGATGTGTCAGAAAATGCAGTTCCTCAAAAGGCCACTTGAGGCTTCAATGCGAGTCAACCCAGATGTTACAACAGAAATATGGCACTATTTTGCTCCATATATTAATTTGAGAAGCACTCACACTTCTCTAAATACAAAGGTTCTTTTCTGTTATGCACCAACTGTTCTATGATAATGATTTTCTCCGTTGCTCCTTTAAAGTATTTTCATAGAACCAAAAAAAAAAAAAGTTTTTCTTTACACTTTTAATTGTTTATGGGCCTTTAAAACCGTTTTTAACAGTTGGGTTCATCATTGCTTTTACCTCAACTGAGAGAGTCTAAATATTTCTCCAAAAACTTAAAGAAGCGTTACATACACCTTACTGCCACGGTGGTCCCTGCTGGGAGATTCTTCTGGCAGCTAAAACCTGCACTGTGTCTGCTATAATTGGCCATTATCTCCAGAGACATAAAGTGACAAGTTTCCAACACTCTAGGCTACAATGAGACTTAAAAAGCAAGACTGGATTCCTACTACTAACATCAGGATGAAAGAAATAAAGGCTGGCTTGTCAGGCACTGCTCACTGCTCGTGAGCTGTGAGCAGTGCCTGAATATATAATATAACCAATATAATATAGCCAATATAACCAATCCAGCCTTGCATGCTATTTCTGTCTCTATGCTCAAAAATAAATAAATAAATAAATATATATATATATATGTTCATGAGACTAGTCCACAAATGAATGTCCTGGAGGATTCACATACTGCTTTAATGTGGCATGGAGAACAACTTGTTGAGTGAGCGGCCGAGGTCAATATTACAATTTCTGAGATATTTCAGGGATTGAGGTGCAGGTTATTAACACATCTCGCATCTCGCTGGGCCCACTGATGAGAGAAATATGTCAATTTCACAAATAGGATTAGCATCACTAGCAAACAAAGAAAGAACAGGTAATTTGTAGAATAGAACAGAATTTAAGTTAATTCAGTGATTAGAACAGAAAGCGATTCAAGGTATTTTGCAAGTCAATGGGGTTTAAATCTCACCTTAATTAAGATAAAACCTATAATACCCCCCCCCCCCTTTTTTTTTTTTTTAAATCTTGGTTCTGTCACTTTAAATATACAGCTGGAAGAAACAAAACAAAGTAAGTGGCTTGTCAAAGTACGAAGACATCCACAGGATTGCAGCAATGGAAAAAGTACTGTTACAGTTTATATTTTGGAGATGAGGTGAATGTTTGAATGAAGATTAGGCTGAAATTACTTTAAGGCACTGGAGCTCAACAAAATGCATTTTAAAATGGTTGTTGAGCTGACTGATTGCAATCACAATGTTTACGTTTTATGTTGACATGTGTTCACAGATTAAGCCCGGGCCATTAAATGATGTCAAACAACAATTTGAAAGGTACAGAGTATGAAGTTAAGAGTTCCTCTCTGGTTACTTCCCAGCTCATGCCATTTGAATCAGTTCATAATGGCTTAATTTCTCCTGACATAATCGGTATTCCTCGTGCTTCCAAAACTACACCTGGCTGACCAACAAGTAGAAAGCTCTGCAAAAGCTTAGACATTTCTTATAACCTGTTTGTCCTTACTGATTAAAAAAATCCATTCATACTTGTACTTTCAAAAATGTACTTTCATGTACTTTTCAGTCATCTTTTAACATTTCAACTGCTATACTATTTATGAGTTAAATGTAAAACAGTTAATATGAACTATTATCAGGGCACCAGAACCTGAGTAAAATGCCTCTGCTATAGCTGTAAGAGAGCAGCGAAGGCAAGAGCATTAAAACAGAATCTTTGTGTCATTAAGCAATTTCATCCACTAATATTAGAAACAATGATATATATATATAATTCCAGCTCCATGAAATAAAAAAGCCGGACAAATGATGACCACAGACACTTCTAGATCAATTTTTAGACTCTCTTATGATGACAAGAGTGGACCAAGCCAATTAAAAAGACTCTTTTATTACCTCCGTTTTTGACCGTGGCCTTCAACGAATCAAACTCACATCTACTTCTAAACAAACAAAAGTAAAAAGGTGCATTTAACATCACTTTAATAAACAATTTAGGCGTATTTTAAGCCATAATTTCTATTAAAATAGAAACTGCTCTTCTTGAATCAATAAATGCTGTATACAAGACAAAGCCAAGACAAGACTGTCAACTATCTTGTTTAAGCCTTACAGTAGAAAATCCAGCTGAAGGAAGCAGGAGAGGAGTTTTTCTCTGTTTATATTACAGCCAAATGCTCAGCGAACACACCACTATGCAACAGGCTGACAAACAGCTTAACTTGGTTTCTTCAGTATACTATAGCAACTGATCTTCTGAGCAACCGTTACACAGAGCTCGGATTGAAATGGATTTGCTTTTACACTTCTTTCTGTTACTATGTTCAAAACTGGTCTGTACAATAATGTGGGGCATGCTGCCTTATTAAAACTGAATGGACTGTTATGTATATGCAAATTGTCAACGACTGCAAAGCACTGATCTCTACATGGCTTTCGGAATAGAGTAATTTTCTGCTCAACGACCGTTTAGCAGTTTAATTATTTTGTAAAAAAAAAAAAAAAGGATTCAATTTGGGCAAGAATGTGGCCTATAAATTCACCTCAGCGGTGATCTCTAACTGTAAACCATCATCAGTGTCTCCTCTCTGCGTGAATGTGGTCTCTACAATATACATTTGACACCACTTTTTATGACAGCAGACGCTATAAAGAGAAAGTGGCACAGTGAGGTATCTCTGCTCTTTAGTCATACGTGATTTATCCCTGAAGAGTCCTACAGCAGTGTCAAGGGTGAATGCTGGCTGCTCAAGGATATTGGTCTACTTTAGTCAGGCAGGGTTTAAATGGATTCAATTAACTTCAATCTTGGTGGACCTAGTGGCCTGAGGGATCATCCAATGATGGGAAAATCCCCCAGACGGCACACCAAAGTAACACAAGCGTCCTAACATACTGAGAGCTAAGGAAATGTGATTCACAAGCTTGGCTGTATGTGTGTACACTTTTGCTAAATTAAGCAAAATGTGCATACAGCACTACGAACTGATGAAATGCTGATTTTACCAAAGGGCTATAACAAATTCCTGATGTCTGTTGAGCTGATTAAGCTGTTGCCTACAAGCACCTGAAAATATACAAGGTAGACAAATTGCCTAGATGATCTGGGACGGTGTCATAAAGCACTGCAAACATCTACAGTATGCACGTGTCAAGTATACTGCAGCAGGTGAATGTAAGACAAATAGCCTGCATCAAGTCAGACAGCTTCATTCTAAGTTGGAGAAGAGAATGAGGAAGTGCCCGTTTTCTCACAGCTGTCAGTTGCTTAATCTTGTTATTATCTTCTTATTTTTTGCTCTTTCTGATCTTTCATTCTTCTGCATCAAGTAAGACATTATCATGGAGCTGAAGTCTTTATTTTTAATCAGAAACACTAAGCAAAAACCATAATGGAAAATTTCATAAATCCTAGAGGAGAGATGACATGTGGGTAAATGAAAAACCCATTAAAATAACATTAGCGCAGATCTAGCTCACTTTGCTTCAAAGTCCACTGGACTTCGCTGAGGATACGTATATAATCATTCCAAAAACAAGCATTTTTTGAAGTGCAGATTCACTGTACAAGTAGCTGCAGTGACGAAAATCATTAATTGGCTAAGGTCATAAGACTAATGCATGCAACGATCAGTGAGAAGCTTTGAGACACAGCCCAAATGTAATTAAGAGAGAAGCACTTACAGGAACGACTTGCGTCATCTGTGAATGGCAACAAGCGGTTGTAACTGACGTACTGTATGATGGATAATTAAACAGAACGTCATATTGCCTGCAATTACAAACCACTGGAGGAAATCTGGTAAATACGAGGTGTTTTCTGTTGTACAAAACATTTTGGCGAGTGGCCAACACCCAGTCAACAGTTCAACTCTGAATAAGCTCCTCAGTTTTAAGACTTTGCAGCTGCAGGGCCAGTGAGCCCATGCAACATTATGATTAGGAAAACATGTCAGCTTTAAATATTTTAGTTAGCCCAGACCTCTTCTACTGTCAGACCCAGCAATAGTTATTTTTTGTTACTGAAAATGCTTCAGTGAGCATCAGATAGAGGAGTCCTTCTATACCCTGGTACCTCATCGCAATAGAGCAGCTCACTGTTCATTTCTGCAAACATCCGTTACAAAGTTGGGGTTTGGGTTTGCTCAAATACTTTTGGGAAATTATAAACATCTTTTATTTCTCTTGGTATTTTCTAAATTTATGATATTATCAGATTTCAAATGAGATCTTTTTTGTGTGAGGTGCAAGTTTCTGTGATAAATACAGACCTTAAAGCCATCATCGCCTTGTAATAAGTAAAGCTAAGTCTTAATTTAATCCAGTCTGCCAGCTTCTCACACTTAAGGTGTGAAATACAAGATGAAAGTCAAGAAACAATTATGACAGAAGAAGGAGAAAGCAGATTAATACTTTATTAGCAACAGAAAGACGTGCTACTCTGCAGCAACTGTTATGTTAATAATAAAACATGAGATGAAAAATATAAAGAGAGCCAGGTTTATGTATTTTTATTGTGATTAAAAGTAGCAGTTACCACCACTAAAAATAGAACTGTGGAAGCACTGAAGTAACTGTGGCTACTTTACAACAGCTATTACTTTTCGTTTATTTCCCTTGGTATTTTCTAAATTAATCTGGCCTCAAACAGGAACCAAAAGCAGAAAACATCTATCTGTGTGAGGTGCAAAGAGAAACAAAGTTCATCTTTTAAAAAGTAATGCTGCGCCTTGATTTAATATGCCAATTTGCTGGCTTTCTACAATTTAAATTACTACCTTGCACGGCATTCAAGACAACACCAGAGCGAAAGTCGAGAAACAATTATGATAGATGGAAAATAAAACAGAGAGCCACTCTTCTGGAAGTACGCTGGCAGACCAGACACAACTATGCTTGTAAAAGAAAAACAAGGAAGATAAACAAAGGATGACAACAGCAGGCAGTAACCTGCATGATCCGTACGTGCCGTACCCAATAACCAACAACAAATGTGTAGTTTCAGCAAAGCAAAAGCCGACACCATGTACAACGCGTACAAGCAACACTTTTAATTCATGTGAGCTGGCACCTAAACAGTGTGTCCTCACTAACACTCAACAGTATGCTATGAGTTTGCATTTTGAAATCAATAAATGACACCAATTTATGACTTCTCTGAGTTTAGGTACAAACAGTTAAAAACACATTTTTGTCATATTTCTGACAACATGTGTTTTCTTATTTTCATGACAGATGGTCAAATAAATTTGACAAGCACAGCACATCCTAATTTTAAAAACATTAGGCTGATGTTTGAGCCATTACTATTATCAAACAATTGTTAACAGAGGTGGGTGTGCTTGAGGTAAAACTAGTAGATTAATCAAATTTAATGAAATTTTAACCAATTTTGTAGCATTTTTGTTTTGTCCCATATGACTATACTGTTCCACAGTGTCACCAGAGGATTGGTAATCATATCTGTTATACTGTAGGACAGGTAGTGTACATTGGATTTAGAAAACTATCTTCTTTTTTTTTTTTTTTTTTTTAACAAATACAGCTACCTTGAGATTCTTTTGATTTACAGTGATGAATAGAAGTGTGTTTCTCACCTACTGATTTTTCTCTGCTTTTGTTCTCTCAAGGATTGTGGGAATAAGGCCCAGCATATAATCACAGTGTCAAAGAAGTAAACAAAAAGTGATTTTTTTTTATTGCTCTCAGCTACAATAAAGACAAAAGCAGCAGCTCCCAAGCCTTTAAAACTTCTCCAGTGATGGCCAAACAGCCCCGGACTTTTAAGCTTAAACCAAAATTGGTCCCCGTGGGCCACGTCTACAAGCTGAAACGCCAGGACAATAACTGCACTTTATCATGCTGCCAGGCTCCATACATACTGAGAGCAAGGAGCCATGGCCTTATAATGCGGAACAGCCTTGAGGCCAACTGTGGCTGTCTGGTTTAACCAGATTATGATTATGTCACACGGGAGATTACCAGACATTATCCAACATAGAAAGTCATGGTCATGTTCCTGCACACACACAGAGACACAGTCACCAAGCACACACATGCACAGCCATCTGTTATTGCCACAAACTACTGTATGCTCGTTTTCTGCAGCACACAAAGATTAAACCTAGCAAAGAGGAGGGGAGGGGAAGGATGCTGTGTGAACAGCACTCGCTGATAAGATCTCTGCTGAAAAATAGATTTTCTTTCCCAATCTCATGAGAACTACCTCTGTGAATAAAGGATAAACAGATCATAAGAAAAGAAAAAAAAAGAGGGGGGAGGGTGCATGGCAGTGGAACAGCTTAAGAGAGACAGATGAAGCAGAGAAGAGGCAATAAATGTTTCTCCCTCTGTGCGTGCAATGGCTGCCTGCTCGGTTGTAGCGGACGCAAAATGGAGCCACGAAACTGAGGACAGAGGGTGGGGGAGATCAGGGGGCAAACAGGAGGAGGGGGTAAGGTGGGAAAAAAAGGAGACAGTGTGACAGCAGTGCTGAGGGGGGAGAGGGAGGGGAGCACAGTGTCTAATTTGTTCTTCTCTCATCTGTCTGGGCACCCTCTCTCACCTTGGCCCAGATTTACAGTCTATACTTCATATTCTGATGGAGTGGGAAAGAAAAGCAGGACAGGCGCAGGACACACACACATGCACACACATGCACACACACACAACCTATGGAAGCTATTAGTTCTGATAACTATTATTACTTCCTAATCATCCTAGTGGCATGTTGAACACTTCACAGGAGTGAGAAGCTTGCTAATCTAAGCAGGCAGGTGTGTCAAAGCAAATAAAAAAATAAGAAGAAGAAAAAGAAAAAAAAAAAGGAAGAAAAAAAATGCTGTAATGTTGCAATAACGTGCAGGCAGCTGAGGAGAAAATGACTGCCCAGATACAGACTGCAGCTAAGTGATTCAGAAGAAGAGGCTAGCGAGCTTTGACTGAAGCAGATGGCCGATTTAAAAGAGAGCTTCAAGGAGGTAGAGTATGTAAATCTCAGCCAGGTGTCTGACACAAATGTCAAGACATAGACATTTAAAACAAAAACACAAAGAAAAGAGCAGCTAGCTGGATTCGTACTCAGTGGTATATTCAATAATGTTTTTAGACTAGCTGAGAAAAGAACAGAAGCTTTCTCTCTACTAGCGGTGGAGTGTTTTAGAAAACACATAATAAAGAGATCATTACTTTATATCTGTGCTGCCACCAAGTCCATTAGGCAGCAAGTCAAACTGCAGACACGCATTACTGACAACATTTGGACAATAGCTCGTTTATATGACTGCTAAGAGCAGAACTAATGATTTTTCATTTTGTGCCATTGGTATTTGTGGCAATCATCGACAAACTATTTAAAGAAACAGTGTGCAGGCTTTCAGTTGATGTTTTTTCAGTGGTTTTGAAAACGATTAGGTAGATAATAATGCATTCAGAGAGCCCTTGGATTTAGAGCTGAAAAGCTTTAAAGTCTCTCTCTCTCTCATTCATATATATATACCCGGTATATATATATATATATATATATATATATATATGATATTTTCCTGTTCTTTATCTAATGACCACAATTATAGTAGATATAGTGATTTGTGAATGAATTTATAAAATAACTGTGTCAATAACTGTATGAACATTTATTAAAAGCATTTGCTAGTTGTGTTCTCGCTTCAGGAAAAGCTGCATTTCTCCTCAGGACACTGCTCTTCCCATACAACGTATTGCTGTTAGTAGTGGTTGGCAGCTCTGATTGGGCTCTGAGCACAAAGCCAAGTAAGGGAGACCGCCCAGTAAATCCTGTTCAAGAAGCCCAGGATGAAAATCAAAGTGTACTGAAAAACACATGCTGGTAAATCAGAACTAGAGCTCAGGGTTGTGAACCTCTGGATAAATCACATTCTGCAATATTTTTGAAAGGTTACATGCTTAAACAAGCAAAGCTGGCAAATACTGTCCTCAAATGTGAAGATTTGCTGTTCAGAACTTAAAACAGCCACGTTTTCTTATCTGTGGTTTTTAAATAAGGATAGATTAAGAATTCAAACACCACCAAGTTACCAACAAAGAAATGAATAACTCAGAAATATACTGTCATTGTATTTAAATGCAAAGATTAAAAACTAGATTTTATACTCAAAAATCTTTGTTATTGTTGTTTTTTTGGGCTCACTGACATTGAGTTTTGAGCTAAACACTGACCATACCTGGACATTTTGGCTGATACAAAGTAATCCAAGCATGTCCAAGTACAAATTTGAAAAGTTTAAGGAAACAGTTCATGAAATGTTTGTCTGAGCCTGAACTGGATGGTTTGGTTTGTATGTGGACAGCACTGGGAAGACAATGTGCAGGGAAATTTATAAAAAAAAAACTTTTAAGTTCTAAAATACTTTTCATGGTTTTAAAACTAGTTTTAGCTTCCAACCCTGCAGGAAAGCTCCCTCTATTAGTTCACGTTGCTGCAATTCTTGTCTTGTAGTGACCATTTAATTTCCCCCTCTACAGTCAGAGAATTGACTTGGCACAAGCCAGGGAATCAATATTAAGTAAGACTGTGTACAAATAGCACTGACCGCTGAGACAAACACTTCCGCAGCTGATACTGAGGAGGTGGTGTTTGCTCTCGCTTGAAGCTGGTTGTTAACCTCGGTCGTATAAATGACACCTTAAGGATTTGCAGGTCTGGTCTGGTGTCAAATTTAGATCGGACTGCTCTGAATGTAAATAACAAATCAAATACCCCCCGGGCCGAGGCGGGAATTTACTCATGTCCCGGACAGCAAGGAAGCAAAACAGAGGTTAGACTAAATGCCTCAAAACGAGTCAATAATGCATCATAACCTCTCTTTTCATTTTATGGACTACAGTCCTGGAGGAGCCGCAGATACATTTCACACCTCTCAATCAATGTTTATGCACATCCAGGACTTTCTCTTTATTATACTGCTGGCTATTGCTTTAAAAGAAATTTTTCACACAGGGATTAGGGAACTGAGAAACGCAGACTATTCGGTGCAGCAAGCTTTTCTTCTTTTTTATTTTTGTTTTTTATGCCCTGAGCTGTGGAAACAGCTGCCTGGGGGATACGAACATAGCTTAACCTGGTGATGTTTTTTAAGATAAAATTGGAAGCTAATTTTTAAAAAGTTGATTTATTTATTATTCATACATGCATCATTTATTTTTACAGCCTAATTATCACTAGCCAGTCACTTATAAAGCAATTTGATTACCAGCAACTTGTGTGAAAATAATCTATGCCTCTTTTGAAGAAAAAGAAGCACAAAATAAATGTTCTTAAAAAATATATTCCAATTATATGCAGCTTGTTACAAATATATTAACCTAGAATTTACTATGAACTGTGATGTTTTCTATATCGTTTTTCTCCATTACATAACAGTGTTGCCCTACTTTTTTAGTAGACCAGCAAACATACGCTTGTTTGTGCATCGGTAGGTCACGCAAATGTTTACAACTTTTCTTTATTACATATTATTAGTTATTTATTATAATTTTGGGGAATTTACTCATAAGATAGCCACCATATAGAAATCACTGCTTGCACTACTTTTTAATGCCACCTTGAACTCTCTGCTGCATTCAGAGAGAGAAGAAGTGCTGTGGGCAGGCATTTCTTCAAGCTGGCTGTCAGAGGCTTGGTTTTTAATAAGGTGTTCCAGTCCACAAAGCTCGACTTTACATTGCTGATGTAAAATGAACTGCTGTCAGTTTCAGCAGAGCAAGAAATCCAATCAGACAGGAACAAAATCGTCTGCCCTAACAGCAGAAGACAGATGACGCACGCCAAAACATCTACTTAAACAATGTGTAATTCTAGGTGATAGAGTGGGAAATTAGATGATGTTTTAAACTGATTTCCTCTTTACTCCTCCTGCAAAATATGGCCCGTATTGAAAATGTCATCTAGCTGTTTAATGTTTATGAACTTTTAATATTTAACAGCCCCCACAGAAATAATCTCAAACTATTACTGCAGATGTGCAAAAGGTGACAAAAACACCCCCACTTTGTTGCTGGATATTTTTTTTAAATGATGGAAATAAAACAATGTTTCACCTGTTATGCCTCCAGCAAGAGGAAACTTCGGGGGCACATTGTTATGCTGTTGTTGTCTCATGTTTCTATGGATTTTCACATCACTGATAGAGCTTGACTGAAAAATAAGGAAGCAAGCAATCATGCAGTTGATATTTGTGATCTACTACAATCTTCTATGTATCAAAAGTAAAAGGTTATTCATATTTTACAGTTTATTTACCAATTTAAATTTTATTAAATCCATTAGGTAAGTAGAAGTAGCAAGCATAATTACACTTTAATGCAAAAATACACTTAAGAGTGAAGGGCAGAAACTGAAAAACAAAAAGGCTACAACTGTAACAAGCTATGTGAACACAGGTTAAATGAATAAGGTTGGGGAGACCAAGCACAAAAGTCTGGAAGGAAACAGAATGGAAAATCTGAGGTGATTTAAAATGTCAAATTAAAACAGGAAATACAAAGAACAACCAACGTCCGGCACTGTAAAACCTTTATCGACAATAGACCAAGTGTCATAGAATACAAATATATTTGAGTCACCTGCAAAAGATACAGATGAGTATTAAAATGTGACCTATTTGAGAAAATAATACATTCCACTATTCACTAAGAGTGGAAAATTGAGTCTATCAGAAGCCTTAGCCCTGTTAGAACATTAGCAGAGTCACAGCTGCTAACAGCTGAATAGCTTATTCATAAAAAATTTTAAAAAATAAAAAATCAGAAAAACTGACTTGAAGCTCAAAAAACAGCCGTCAAGTCGCAGGCAGGTAGTGCCAGTAAAATGGAAACTATTACTCAGCCTGTCGTTCCATCACTTAAGCTGTGACATCGATGACGGTAAAACACAGCTGAAAAACCTTTGATGTAGAAACACTGTCAGGGTAACTATAATAGTCCCATATCAGGGAGTCAAAATAGCCTAAATATATGTTATATATGTTGAAACACTGCAAAGAAAACCTTTCAGATCCAGGATGGAATACAATTTTTCTTCCTGAAAAGAAAAATTAAGATCTTGACTCTTGGAAATAAATGGTTTATACTATTTTCTGTGCTCTTGACTCTTGACAGCCAGTGCCAGCCAAACAGCTGAGCTGTGTCAGCAAACACGCTTGCATGTCAGGAGGTAAAATCAGCTTGTTCGGGCTAGCAAGCACTGAGCCACTATATAGTAATACCAGTGAGAGATCACAACCCTCCAAAAACACACACAAACACTCTCTCTCACGCATACACAGAGCAAAGCACATCTCCTCTCATTAGTGCTCACTCTGACAACCGAGGAGCTTTTAACAGATAGATTCTGAATACAGATTTTGCTGCCTTATGGTAAAGACCTCATGAGTTGACATCATCTCATTAAACCCATCATTATGTCAAGATTGCATTACTATATTATTTATAAAACATGCCATTTTCCTTTTCAAACAGTCTAGCAATGATACTCAGCCTAGTATTCCTTTGTACGCACTATATCAGGGAATAGATAATACTGAAAAATACTGGGTTAATATACATATACATCGACTGGTATTGTAACATCTTGGTTTAATGTGAGCTAGGATAGTTAAAAATCAAACAAACAAAAGCAACAGTTCTTCAAAAAAAATCTCTTGTTTCTTGTTGATAGTGCAAACACATACTTTACATATTTCTGTGCTTTGACTTGTAATTTTTTTTTCCAGATTTCCTCACTTGTAGTGTGGGCTTTGATATCTCTACAGCTCCCTGAATATTGAAACGACTAATGGCCTTCTATATCTTTATTTAAAATGCCATCAGCATGCCCAAGCACACACTTCTATGTTAATAAAGCTTACTCCTAGCCAGCAGCTCAATTCTTTGTTATTTCATTCAAGAAGAAAACACTATGCAATGCAAGACCCTTTCAAAACATTTTTCCTTGTGCATGTGTAATGGGTAATCAAACCGGCAATCGATGCAGTGCCATTCCATGTCCATGTATATTGCATTACATAACCCATAACAAAAGATGTACAGTTGTTCTTTATGATCATGCTCTAGCCTATTTAGACTCCTCACTGTTACTTCCAGACTCCAGTAAGTAATTTTATAACAAAAAACAAAACCCACTGTGCCATTTGACATATTAAGTCCAGTTGGTATATTCAAATATTAACATGATTTCACTTTGTTTACTTATCTATCTTATGTCCAGAGCCACGCTGAAATTAGACTTGGACATTACAGACATTTTATTGCTCACATAAACTTTACTAGGGTGGGAGACTTTGTATATTAACAGACAATCAAATACAATTATTTTATTCCCCTCTGGATTGTTTTCTAATCATAATCTCTTCCCTCAAAGTTCAGTTGCTGCTAACCAGCCAACCCGGTCGTTGCAGTCTTGAACTTCCCCACTGGCTGGGTGTGCAGGTCGCGTTGTGGCCGTCATTGAGGGTCATTCCGCTGCCTTACCGAAAACTCTTTCATCCCTTGGTTGGACAGATTCAATTGCCACAGTCTTGAACTGCAACTCGTGACATCACTCCTTTTCCTGTTCTCAATGTTAAGGGCTCAGCAGGCAGAGAGCCAGTTCATGTGTTGCCACCATGAACTCAGTGATGCTAAGCCAAGACACTAGTGTAGGGTTGGATCAGGTTAAACTAGAAACTTCCCTAAGAGACCTTGGTTGTTAAGTATTTCCAGACGAGCACTTTATAAACTATATTACATAATAAATCTTTGAAGGAAAATTGATGTGTCAGAGTTTGTGAATAAATGCATATACCCCCCACCTCTACAAATGTCCACAAACACACAGCAGTTCCTCTATAAAGCCATGCCAGTTTTTAAATCTCTCCCCTTTCGCACTCTGCATGACCCCGCCTACTCTCGCCGCCTGTGACAGTGGCAATTATATTCTGTTGTGGATATGAACAGCTGGAAACTTCAGAGCCAACTAGTCATTCCTGTTATACTCATTTAAAGTCTGTCTGATGGGTGCAAGCAGAGTTGGTGCACTGAAGTCTGTATGGACAAGTCCATGTGGCATGACAGAAAACTGACAGGCATGCATTTTTCCAACCAAATGGACCCCACCCTTTAACTTACTAACTTTAGTTAATTTTGCAATTTTTTAGAGTTAGTCATAGAGTTAAAAAGGGCCAACTAATATATCTAGTGTATACTGTTAGGTGCATGCTAAGCTAAAAGGGAGTCACCTGTGCTGCTCTGCAAGCCTAAGTGTTTTTAATACAGGTAATCCTATGTGTGTACTCTGCTCTGTCTGCATCTCATTTTGTTACTTTTACTTAGAAATTGAACATTTATCATCTTTTTACTTACTTACTTTTTAGAAAATACAGATATGCATTGTCTATTGCCAACCAGTCAAAAGGCCCACATTGCCTGCACCCTTGTGCCATAACGCTATAAATTCAGCTTGGCTTTGAAAGAACATCATTCTACTTGACAGTCAACAGGTCTGACAACAGCAATGAGGCTAATTACAATCCAGCAAACCGCAAAAGGAACGCCTGCAACGAACCAGCAGTGACAAAACTATTTCAAAAGCTTTCCAAAGGTTTATTCCATATTGACAGGAGCAAGCTGCAGGGCTTATAGTGCACAACCACAGTGACACAACTTACGCTTCAAAAAATAAGGTGTAACGTGTGCACAGTGGAATTCTACTACAGTAAATATGTCAACTATCACCATAGCAATAAAAGTAATAAAACAAAGACTTCTGCGATTGCTGATAGGATGAATTCATTCAGAACTTTGAACCAAATACACCTATAAAAGATCTTCCATTATCTTCAGTAAAACATCGTTGTGAATGTGAAACGATAAATCAGTGCTGTTCTCACTTCTCAGGTGTTACATGGCTAATCGCTGAGAGTTTGCACATATGACAATACTACTTGTTTTTCTTCTTCTTTTTTTTGACTCTTGCAAACCACTGAAAGCTGGTTTTCAATGATAGTGCCATTTTTTTCCAGCATCTTAAATCAAGGTCACCATTTAATAAGCTCTGACAAATGTCAAAGCCATTAAATAATCCCCTGAGCTGTAACATTATAGGAATATGGCTCTAACAAAAAGCACGCTGCACTTCAGTGGTGAAAGCCTCTGGCTAAGAAATGATCAAGCGCTCATAACATAAATCAAGGTCTGCTCTTTACAATTTGATTCAAGGTCTAAAACAAAACTCTGATATGCTTGAATTATTACAGTATCTTATCGTCAAGATCAGTGTAGACGTAAAATCGTTCTGCAACACATTTGCCATAATTTAAAAATTACAACAAGCAGCATTATGTGTTCATAATACTAATTACAACTAATATCCAAGTCCTTTTTATTTTGGCTTTCTAGCTAGGGCAAAGAGCCAAGCGATTTCGAGGAACAGAGGAAGGATTATTCACCATTTCCCTTAATCTTCTGTTATTTAAAGGTTTAAACAATGACATGCTCAAGAAATGTCACCCAGTGTCAGCTTTGAATTGCTGTATTCTGAAGCCAAAGGGAAGGATATATATTTTAGCACTCACTGAATTCCGCAAATAGAAATGACAATTTTATGGACATTAAAATTTTACTTTTTATTAAACAGAGCACCTCTGTGTCTAGTATTACACCATTTAAACACATTCCATTAAGGTGGATACAAGTTAACCAGTAATTTGGGATCAAATAAGAACAGTTTTTCCTATTTACGTTCTAGGAACACTCTTGTACTACTACTACAGCTACAATGTGTTTTAGTGTGTTAGGATAGTACAGGAACAGGCAACAGCCTATATGGGTTCTTCTGCTGGAAAAGTAAACAAACTCTGTAGTGCAAATACCACTGAAACATGTTTTGTCTGTGAGGCCTTACAGGGAAGTGTGATTGTGTGTGGTTATGCGTGTGCATGTGTGTTTAATTTTGGCAAACAGGTTTGGGCCTCACTCTGAAGGAAAATCTCTAGGATTGTAATAGAAATATGTGTAACCATTTTTAAGTTCATTTTTTTAATGATAAAAGACATTTTTGTTTATTAAATAGCCATAAATCACAGGAAAATCCTTCAACTTATGTTAGGTAAGGTATCGCACATTCATTAAAAACAACAACAAGAAACCCAAAACTGTCCTGACCAATTCACCTTACACACAAAATCACACCCCAATGGACCTTTCTTAAACAGGAAAAACCCTGGTATGTGCATTTCACTAAAAGAAAATTGCTCCCAATGTACATTACCACAAAACTGCAACCTAATAATGTAATCAAGAGGTAATTTGTGAGGACATTCATTGGGAATGTACTCAGGATTTCACAAACAGAGCTGGGACAGATTTTCAGTCAGGCAGATATAGTCATAGCACAGAGTCAAATAAATGCAGCCGTCAGCTGCATTTCCCCACAAAATTTCAAGTAGTACATTTGTATAAATTGCCTAAATACATTTTTACAGAAGTGGTAGTTTCCCTATTCCACTTGTCTGGTGGCAGCATGAAAATGATAAAGAACACCCACCGCCACAAATAAAAATCTAGTTTAATATCAATCTAATAATATTTGTAAGACTGCTTGAAGGCTAACTCTCCAAACATAGTAGATTAACAATGATTCAAATCAATGGAAGAAGCACTTACAGAAATATTTTTGCATTAATGCTATGATATACACAATCTCCCAGGTACTCACTTGTTGGTTAGTCCTAAAAAAAAGATTTATAAGATATTTTAGCGACTGATTATTATAACTATACAGCACGATATGCATGACAATTTTATGAAATACACATATATAGACAATATTATGGAGTTTTGCTATTAAAATGTCTACCCAGAATGTGCTTGGATTTTAGACAAATAAATAAAACTAGCCTAACATCTGCAGATGACAACAGACCATGATATACTTGTTACACTGGTTTATTGTGAAAAATGAGTCAAGAGCCTAACAGCTAAAACCCTTTCCAGGTCCCATCATGTTTTATTTGTTCGTAGTGTATATTTCTGCAGTGTGATAATGGAAGGCAAGCAGGCTGCAGATAGCAAACCAACACAGCCTGCATGAGAAATCACATGGTTGACTGTAAACAAAGCAGTTATGCAACAATCTGAGATTCATGCAAACTGCCAGCAGGCACTCTGACCCACTATAACCGATCGCCTAACTAGACTGCACTGGGTGAGCTGCACAGGGGTCAGTGTTGGAGGGAAGCTAGGACCGAAGCCTGTTTAAACCTGTAGGGGTAGCTGGTGGAGCCCATCCCCCCCCCCCCCTTATGTGACTCATGTTTCCCCGCTCAATGTTGCCTGCTTCCCGCACAGAAGGGGGCAGGAAAGGGGGGAAGAAGCGCCATAATAATTATGTAAAACATGCAGGAGTCCGTCCTGCATGTTTGCACTGAAAAGCATGCATGTGCTGTCACTGACTAATAAAGCAACATGTTTATTTTGCTGCTTGGAAAGTCACCACGACTCCCAGGAACTTGAAGGCATGCTGATGTTGACACAAGGGGGTGGGAAAGAAAAAGAAAAAAGTAGAAACTGGGATATCTCACGTTGTGTATCTTGTGCGTATGCAAAAGGAAAAACTGCCAATTGGTTGATAACAACGATGTCAACAACAACGTGGCAAGTAGCGTTTGAGCTGGTGACAAACCAAAGCAAAGAAAGCAGCGCACGGCAGGAGGGCAATACTGTACAATCATAATACGGCTCTGCAAATGAGAGAAGGTGATGCTCTGAATCCTGCCTTGCAAAGACCATGAAAACACGTCACACCGCATGGCTCTTTATTTGTTGACAAGCCAAACTCCTCCGCCGGGTGGAAATCGGTGGCAAAACAGGCCGGTGCTGCGGCACACACTTGCCCTTCCATCAAGTTGTCTTGCCGAAAATTTTTGGGGCTAGCTCGCAAGCTAACGGCTCCGCTAGGCTACAATGTAAGTGAGGAAGAGAGAGAAAGCACATTCACCTCCGTTAGCCGCTAGCGCCCATCCCCCAACCAACCAGTGTTCCCTGTCTGTGTCCACCATCTTTAATCTGTGTTCCGTCTCACTTCCCACCGCACAAAACACGACAAAAACACAAGACACTCACCTTTAACGACCATCGCCAAATCGATTATCACCTTCCGAACTAAAAAATCGATTTTCGTTTTAATATCGTGCGTATTTTAATATTGAAAGTTGGCCGAGCGAGCGGAACCGCGCCTTGAGAGAAGAGCAGCAATCCTAAACCGCCATCTGGTGGTATTTTCCTCTCTGTGATGCAGCGGGAGCGGCGCAGCCTCAGACCGAGACACAGCTGCCCCCTGGCGGACACACCGAGCTGCGGCGGACACGAGCCTCCGGGGGCGAGCGGGGAGAAGGGAGGGACCCCGCCAACACATCGCTGACGGGGACGCGCACAGGAGCAGCGAGACTCCCCGCTTCTTTCCCAGTTGAGTTACTACTTTGAAGGGCTTGTCTGGCGAGAATTGCATATAAGAAGCCATTTAAAATTCTACAAACTACAAGCACTTACTGGTTGTCATCTGGAATATTACAGCTATACATTACACCTTTCTGTGTTCAAATAGGCTACATCACAAAACCCTTATGTAGTTCCTTTCTTCCTTATAATTATTTTTAATAAATATGAGTTATTCAGTACACCTAAGTAAAAGTGAGTGACAGGCATTTTTTCTTCAGAGCCCAGAGTAGCCTTTTTTCTATCCTTTTTTTTGGCTGACAAGCAGTCTGATAAACTCTAGGGTGTATTCTCTATAGATAAGGGACTACGATACTTCTTAGTTTCTAAAGTTGACAAAGTGTGACAAGGCCACACATGCATAAATCTTCTACATTAATGACCTTTGGCTTGTAGATTTTTTTTATGCTTTTCAGACTCACATCCTAGATGGAGAGTGACAAAAATAAGAGTGTGCATGTGCACATGGCCGAACTCCTACAGCAGGTCCTTGGGCTGAAATTGGATGTGCATAAACCCAATTATAGTCTGGATGTACTCACATTACTCACTCCAGCTCAACATGGCGTGATATTGCCAGAAAGGGAGGGTGATAGAGACACACAGACAGAAAAAGAAATTACTTCAGTTAATTATATTATTCCCACATCAGTGTCTTTAAGTGGATATCAAACACCAGCAGTGCATACTGCATGTGTGTGAGAGTTAGAGAGTGAGTGCATAAATCAAAAAGAAAGGCTGCTTAACCTTTATTACATCTTTTAAGATAGGGCAGTGATGCGTCTGCAAATGCACAGATAGACGCAAGAGCACACGCACAAACAGACCAACTGGTTATTCATTTGACGGATGCACTGTTTGCCATAGCAACGCCACATCTTGCCCATAAAAGCTGTAGCAAGATCCTCCCCTCAGGGCTATTTGACACACACATACAAACACATACACACACTCATGATTGTGTGGCTCATTCACTGACATAATACATTCCCTAACCTTAACCAACCCAAAAGGCCTCAGTTTTTCTTTCAGACCTTAACAACACTTGGGATGCATTGGGAAGGGTGTCTTTTGTTTCAGAATTACTGCAGCACTTTATGGAGCTTCTTATCATCAGAGGCCTACAATCTAACCCTGGCCAGCAGGTAATGCAAGAAAGCTCTGCATATGTGGCTCACCAAACTCAACAGACTGAAAAAAGAGCGTTCTGTAGATTCTGTGCAACAGCATGCTACATTTATATCTCGTATTCGCTCTATGTTTTAATGCATTTATATATTTTTTCATTCTAGGCTTCCAAATTTAAATCAGTTCCATTTTCATGTAACCACACATAAATTTAATACCATTTTTCTTTTGTGTATTTATTTAAAAAATAACCTAAATCAGTTATAGGCTGACCCAAATGAAAATGGTGATGGTAAGGCGCATGACTTTAATCTTTCACTTAACTGCTTTCAGGAAAAATAACTGCATCTACCTTGTTCTCTCTAAATCAAGCTCACTGTTTTTTCAGTCTTGCTTATTCACGTATTTGTTTTTTTTAATGAATTATGTCTGTTTTCATCACAGGCTTTATGGTTTTTGATAGACCTGTCACTGATTGTTTTTACATTACTTTTTATGATAGGAATGAATACACAAATTAGGTATGGTTGGGAAAGATGAGACAGAATACCTTTGAACACTCGTGTGCATTAGGATAAACAAACACCAGCCTTTATAAAGCTATTGTTAGCCTTATGATAGACTGGCAACCTCTCCAGGGTATATGCCATCTTTTGTGCAATCCATGGATGGATAGAAGCTAATTCTAACAACTGAAGGAGTGTGAAAACTAAGGAAGAAGCTAAAAGATGTTTATTTTTCCAAAAACTCTCCACTCCAAAACTTTGCTCCTAAAGACAGATAAAGAACACAAGTACACCCACACAAACATCCCATCATAGTTATTGTTATTATTCTTAATTTGAGGAATTTCATGGGTGCAGTGTGTACAACGATAAAGGCCAATGCAATCATAAAGCTGCTCTGGGGTACAATGAGTACAAAGATAAAGGCCAATGCAAATAATCAAACTATTGCTTTTCAGATTTTTCAAAATAAAACTCATAAATGTGTAGATGTTGAAATATGTGCACATATTTTGAGAAAAAAATGCAAGAAAGTATATCTAATAACCCCAAGCATGCATTAAACACCAATCAAAGGTCACAAGTACAATATTCACTATTGCTGTGTATGACTCTTTGCTTACAAAGGCTCAGACTCTCAGATCAGGGGCAGTCATTATCCAGATTTCCTTCAGTTGCTTCTGAGATGCGAAGCAGCATACTATGTCATATTTTTGCTAACTTCAGATTTTCAGTGGATGCCCACAAAGAAAACAAATTTATGTTCTCACTGTGTTGTTTATTTTGAGTTTGCATATAATCTACATATGATCAGTACAATTGTTTCAACTGATGTGTGTTTAATTTTAGGAGGTTTCAGGACCATCATTGCCTTTTGACCTGCTTATTTTTCTCAGCACTGGCTCAATGTGAATGAACACAGGAAGTGATGAATGACAGTCTTCCACATTCAAAATCTAATTATTTGATATTCAATGTCTTACTTATGTTTTTTTCCTGCATTATCTTAGGCCAGGCAGCAAGCACACACATATAAACACACTATAACACCACAAATGAGATACTGTCTGGCTGATTTGCCCTGAGTATTAAGCCTTTTCTTTTTTTTCCAGAAAAAACTCACATTATATCTGTATGAGAAGGGTGTTGCACCGTATTGCATTTCTTTTCGTTGGCTTTTCAAGTTTTTTTTCCTCCTCTGGGCCGCCCAAATCCTCAACATTAGAAATCTCAACATATTGTGCAGACGTTTGCCAGGGTTATTCCAGTTCAAATCTTTGCCATATTTAAGCTGTGTCATTGAGAAAAACCTTTGTATGCATGGCGCAGTGTTGTGTTACATAACCAACGGACGTCTGGTAACTAGTATCTATACGCGCACACGACATGGATGCACACTCATAACACACCCGACAACAGCATCCGTCATAATCTATAAACTTTTTCTGGGGCTGTAACCATGGAAACAGAGGCTGTGTGGTGCAGCATCGGTTGAGAAAACCCTTTTAGACTGTCAAGGTAATCTCAGGTTATGACACCAGTATCCAATAGCAGTGACAAGCATCTCTATCTGTTTGGAAATCCGAGCGCTTCAAGGGTGAATGTTTTTTAGACCGAGACGTAATCATTTGACGTATTGAGTTATGCAAAGACATTTTTTTACTCTTAGCTCTGTCTCATCTCATCTCTAGGGCGGCTGACTAACAGAAAAGCTTTATATGGCTGTTCTTTGCCTGTACGCCTGTCCTATTTTTAATTTCCTCTGACCTTGCTTGTAGCGTTCTCACTCCTGAAGCTATTTTATTTAACTCACTGCCTCTCTGACATCCATTTCCAGACTCTCCAAACGCCTCTCATCCTTTGCCCCTTATCTCATCATGTTCATGTCATCCCCACCCTCCCTTACTCTTTTCTTTCTATCGCCACTGTGGTAATGCAAAATGTATGAGAGGCTGAGTGCTATATTTGCTGAGTAGAAAAAGCAAACATTTGAGTCTATCACAACAGCGCTTGTGAATCAGGCCGTCATCGTCCGTCACATCCACCTCCGTCGCTGGAACACACACACAGATGGTAGTGGACACAGCCAAGGTTTTTTGCTGCAGCCTGTGTGTCATACACCAACAGCCCAGGCTCCCAGTTTCTTGCATCTTATCCCCATCTGAATCTCAGTTGAAGATTTTTTCCCATTTTTCTTTTTAATTACCCCATTTGTCCTCTCTACACCAGGGGTCTGCTGATGAATGTGTCCTGTCTGGTGATGTGCTTCACTTATTAGCCCAGGGTTTAATACGAAGCTGTCAAACATCGAAGAAACCTAGCTTTGAATAATGACATGCCGATTAACAGCCAAGGCTAAAAAAAAAGAGCCCTAGTCTACAGAGAAAGAGGAAGAAGGATTAATGCTGAAGTATTTTTTGTTTGTTTACTGTGGATGCGAGTTGTGGATTAAACTGTTACAAAGTGGAACTGTAATGTCTGTGGAATAACCAAGGAGAATAACTGACTGAGAATCAAACTGTGAAATTGGCAGACATGTGGCATAATGTGCAAATGTGTGTGTGAGAGTGCGTATGAGCCTAATAAAGAAGCAGAGGGAGAGAATATGTGTTCAAAAGGGAGACTGAGAAAAAAGACACTCTCACAGGAAAATACATAGAAGGAAGCAGCAGACAGACTGCTTCCAGAATGCAAAACCCAAGTTTAGTGCACTCAAAGTGAGCTTTCCGTCCTCTGCTGCCACTCCTTCCCTGTACTCTATAATTAATTTTTTCTTGTCCAGAGATGGAGCAAGAGAGACAGACAGTGCAGAGCTCCTATATATATGTATATATATAGGCAGCAGAAACCCAAGAAAGAGGAGGGAGACGAGGAACCATCATGGAAGGACAGGCCCCTGCACGGTATGTACCACCGGCAGATACAGGAGGTGGCTGATATCCAGAAATCCTACCAGTGGCTGGACAAAGCTGGACTGAAAGACAGCACAGAGGCACTAATCATGGCAGCACAAGAACAAGCTCTGAGCACAAGATCCATAGAGGCTGGGGTCTATCACACCAGGCAAGACCCCAGGTGCAGGCTGTGTAAAGATGCCCCAGAGACAATCCAGCACATAACAGCAGGGTGCAAGATGCTAGCAGGCAAGGCATACATGGAACGCCATAACCAAGTGGCCGGCATAGTGTACAGGAACATCTGTGCCGAGTATAACCTGGAAGTCCCGAGGTCAAAATGGGAGATGCCCCCAAGGGTGGTGGAGAATGACCGAGCTAAGATCCTGTGGGACTTCCAGATACAGACGGACAAAATGGTGGTGGCTAACCAACCGGACATAGTGGTGGTAGACAAACAGAAGAAGACGGCCGTAGTGATCGATGTAGCGGTTCCGAATGACAGCAATATCAGGAAGAAGGAACACGAGAAGCTGGAGAAATACCAAGGGCTCAGAGAAGAGCTCGAGAGGATGTGGAGGGTGAAGGTAACGGTGGTCCCCGTGGTAATCGGAGCACTAGGTGCGGTGACTCCCAAGCTAGGCGAGTGGCTCCAGCAGATCCCGGGAATAACATCGGAGATCTCTGTCCAGAAGAGCGCAGCCCTGGGAACAGCTAAGATACTGCGCAGGACCCTCAAGCTCCCAGGCCTCTGGTAGAGGACCCGAGCTTGAAGGATAAACCGCCCGCAGGGGCGTGCTGGGTGTTTTATATATATATGTATATGTATATATATATATATATATATATATATATATATATATATATATATATATATATGTATATATATATATATATATATATATATATATATATATAAAGATAAGATAACCTTTATTAGTCCCACACGTGGGAAATTTGTTTTGTCACAGCAGGAAGTGGACAGTGCAAAAGTTATGACGCAAAAATTAGAATACAATAAGAATAAATACAGTACACAGCTGTACAGAATAGAATAAAATAATATACTATATACAGTAGAATAAAATAGAATAAAAATATACAATAAGATAAAAATAGAATACGAATGCTATATACAACTGAGTAAAAATACAACGATGCCAGAAAAGATTATTGCACTTAGTGTTATTGCACATGTGTGGATGTGTGTGTTTGTTCAGTTAAAGTCTTTGTTGTGGAGTCTGACAGCAGTGGGGAGGAAAGACCTGCGAAATCTCTCCGTCCCACACCGTGGGTGCCGCAGTCTCCCACTGAAGGAGCTGCTCAGTGCTGTCACAGTCTGCTGCATGGGGTGGGAGACGTTGTCCAACAGGGATGACAGCTTAGCCACCATTCTCCTGTCACTCACCACCTCCACTGGGTCCAGAGGGCATCCTAGAACAGAGCTGGCCCTTCGGATCACCCTGTTCAGTCTCTTCCTGTCCCCAGCAGAGATGCTGCCGCCCCAGCAGACCACACCATAAAAGATAGCAGAAGCCACCACAGAGTCATAGAAGGTCTTCAGGAGTGGGCCCTCCACCCCAAACGACCTGAGTCTCCGCAGCAGGTACAACCTGCTGGTACAACCAATATATATATATATATATATATATATATATATATATATATATATATATATATATATATATATATATATATATATATATATATATATATATATATATATATATATATATATATATATATATATATATATATATATATATATATATCCTTTCCTGTACTTTCCATCCTTCTATCATCCCCAAATTTTTCTCTCTGCTTCACTGCTCCCACCAAACCCAGCTACCCCTCACCCATTATGCTCTCCCTGCTGTCAGCTCAGCTCTTCTTCTCTTAGCATATTCTCATCTCATCACACCAACTCCTCCCTGGAGGGCAGGTCTTTGGATATCATGAACCTTTTCCCAAAACCTGCAGTCCTTTGGATTCAAACAGTGCCCCAAATAGCTGCGTCCGATCCACTCTTATTCACTGTAACCATGGAAACACTAGATAGTCCTCCTCATCCTCAGTGAAACAGCCTAAACCAGATGCATAGAGGAGTGAGGAGAAAGAGAGGGTCAAAGAAAGAAAGAAAGTAGAAAAGAGGTCACTATAAAAACAGTTACAGAGACATTTCAAAATTTAAAAAACAGTAAAAGAAAATTAACTTTTAGAACCACGGCTCAATTTGGCTTTGTTATTTTCATTTTAATGAGCTATCTGGGCATAATTTTTGTTTTTTTTTTAATGAATAAACATTACAAATTTGCAGTCTGAATGATTAGATTTTCATGGAGCTGTTTATGACTTTTAATGTGAGCAGGGCCAGTGAGACCAAGCTAAAATTTTGTGTGCGGTCCAGCTTGTTCCAGCTAGACATGATGTTTAAAAATGAATTATTACATGGCAAAATATTGCGCTGGTAATTGGCTTTTCACATGGGCGGGTGCATTAAATTAAAAACAAAAACATTCTTTGAGGAGAAAGAAATCAAAGCTCTTACAGCCAGTTTCCAAGACATTGGCTAAACCTAGTGCTAAACTAAAAGACAAATATAATGACTAGGTCCAGTGAAATTTCTTTTTACATTAAATCCACGTCTGAGAAACTGAACCTTAACTTTCAGTGCAATCAAATACATGACACACTCAGTGAATCGCAACAAAAACTGTCCTTGAGTCAGTGAATAGTAGAGAATAATCTGCATCACAGTTTAACAGATTTTTGCAGCTATCCAATAGCACCATACAGACTAGTGTTTAAGTCTTCGCACACATCCTCATCACAAAGTAAAGGAACAAAATGAGGCAAGTAGAAAAGAGACCAATTTTGGGCTGCGTCATGTCCATAATCTAAAAATTTGAGTCAATTAGTGAACATGGAGATAGGGTACACAGTGTATTTGACCTTAATATTGACCCTAGAGTCCCAGTGGATCCTCCTTGCGTGTAACGAAACAGCAGCTGGAGGCTTTTTTCTTAAACAATACGAAGATCCAATACAACATCAGCTACATTTGCTAAAGGTTAATATAGCTCAAAAGAAAACAGAGCACACAAGTGTTTCTGCAGCAAAATGTCAAAGCAATTACTGTCAGGTTGCAGAAAGATGAAAATGTGCGAGGTTGTGCAACGTTTGAATTAAAAAGGCGGGGAGGAAAACTGTGCTGACCTTCTTTAATCTTTTTTTCTTCATTACCATCATCATTACTTTAAATTTTAAAATGCGTGACAAGACCTTAAAAATGTGGTCAGACACCCATCTATAAATGTTGACATACTATTCCAAAATCCATTAATATGCTAAAAGTCTAGGCTTGTCTGTGAAGGCTTTAATGGAGCTCCGGGGAATAACTCTCATCCAGCCAGAAAAGATGGGTGAAGCTGATGATAATTTCTCTGTATTATTGAAGGGTCTTCACCTTACAATGTAAATAGCCTTGAATAATCGATTAATCGATCATTAGCATAATCGTAACTTTATAATAATTGTGCTCGATGAAATTATTTTCCTGCCAGTCTCTATCTCTCACGGGTAACAGATTGATCAGATGTGCGGTGAATGTCACGCATGCTCAGACGTTATGATTAGACCTTTCTCTCTCTCCCTCGCTCTCTCTTTGAACAAGCCGAGGAGGAGCATCTGTATCAGTGTAGAGAGTGATGGAGGGCAGCAGGTTGTTATAAAACACGCGTTTTCCGCTTGCAGAGTGAGGTGAAGGGACCGCAGGTGCCCTTGCGGAAAATTCCGTTTGCTCCAAGGAAAAGAAGAGGAGAGGTGAGGGAGGAAGAAACAGATGAACAAATGGCCAAGACGAGGTGATGGAGTGTTGGAGGTGCTCAGTAAATGACTGAGATTGCCCGAGAGTGAAGTTCAACCTGGTGGTCAGCTGGCTTGAGGGAAAGCAGGTGAGTCGAGGTGTTTCTAAAGCTTTAAAATACGCATAACCCACCTGGTGGTTACTAATTATAGCCCATTATTACCGGGAATAGAGTAAACCGCTAATTGGGAAGTCGACATCGATTCGGTTGTGTTGTGCCAATCCTCGAGCGCACGCAGAGTGTGTAAGCGAGCGCGCGCTTCTCCCCATTCAAGAATTGGCCGTGGGTCACTGGTCGGGCTGTCATTGTAAGGTAGACTGAGATTTTTGATGCATGTAGGCCAAAATATCTCCTTGCGTCAGGTCCAAGAATCGAGCAGTCGTACCTGGAGCTGCTGACAGCAGCTTATGATGTCGGAACAAGCAGGGACATAGTGTTTCATAGTGTGAAAGGAATTGGTTAAGTGGCTTTAAATGCGGTAGCACAAACCCTCTGCTTTTCGCTATGACTCTGTGTACGTGTGTGTGAGTGTGTGCGCGCCCGTGTTTTTTTTTTTTTTTTCAACCTTCTGGCGTCACAGGGGCGCATCATCGATGAGCCTAACCTTGAGAAAAGCATAGGTTACAGAGAGTCCAGCATTCATGAACCCTTAAGAAAATAACACAAAGCCATTTATTCCCTCCTCTATAATATTAAGCAGCCTATCAGTCATACTTTAACTGTATTACCTTTGACAGCTGCATATGCTTTCCAGTCTGTTTAGTTACAGTATAAGAGTGCCATCCATTAAGTGATTGTTCTATAAATAGTCAGTTTCAAAGATACTATTGATTTTAAGCCCTTAGAAGATGATGATGTCAAATGAAATACACAAGATGCACAGAGAGGACTGTGCACGATTTATCTTTTCCGTCAGACTGAATCAGAAGGGCTCTCTCTCTCTCTCTGGAAATGCAAGCTTAATTGCTTCCTTTCTCAGATTTTGCAGGTCTTTCAGCGAACCACTTTAATGGTTGTGTAAGGTGTAAAACAAGGTTTTGGGAGTAGCAGCAGCAGGAGCAGCAGCAGCATTGCAGTGGCTGGCTGCATCATCCAGCAGAGTATATTTAACTGACTGAAAAGAGAAAAGGCAGACAGGAATATATCCGGATCTCTTTTTGCTCTTTGTGTTTTCACAGAGGAGCTGATCAGGTTACCGATAACCTTCAGTTAGCATACATGATAAGAGAGCTTCTAAAATATCAGCAGAACAACTTTACATATGTGGCTTTTTGCCTGATTCAGCAAACTGTGAAGTACATAGGGAAATCATGAAATCATTCATTTCAGTCTATATTCTCGCCATATTCCTGGGACTTGTCTAAAGTATAGTTTACTTATGTTATACAAGCTCCAAAGATCATCTTTAAAAAAAAGGTATATGCAAAGCACTTTATATTCAATTATTTATGGGCAATTGCTATTAACCAGAGAGATGCAAACAGCTAAAAAAAACAGCCCTTACTTAACCCCCCAGCTGTTTTTAAAACACACCAATTCATGTTAGGTGCTGTGGAATAATCTGTATACATGAAGAGAGAGTGCACGAAGGGCACATAACCACAAATTAACAAATTCCCCCTGCTACTACCAAATTGAAATGACTGCATCACTGATGATGAGAGAAACAACAGCGAGCTGCCAAAACGACTGGCTTTGAGTCCGTCTGCTAGTAGGAAATTATAATAATAGTGAAATGCTGTTTTTTATAGTCTGAGCTCAGGACGTTTGTCATGCAGAAATGTAGTTTGTGTTGGTCTGAAGAGATGTTCTTTTGTCATGTGGTTTACCCGATGGTAGTTTTCCTCTTGACATCTCCTGGTGAATTATGTCATCTGCTGCAGGACTGTTTGGTGCCAGAGTCAGAGGGTTAAAATCGGCTTGGGAGAAATTACCAGAATAACCAAAAACCAAACACAATTATCTTAAGTTAATTTATCAATAAATGGCCTTTTTTGTTTCATTCCGACACATCATTATTGTAATATAGTGATATAAAATGACATTTAACATAATGAAGAAAAAATAATCATATATATATATGTCCATATATAGTTCATTTCTTTAAAAGAAACTGCTTATTTTTTGCCATAAAAAATAACAAAACAAACAACTGTTTAAATCAGAGTTTTGATAATATTTCACATCCAAGCAATCAGATGCTGTAGAAACCTGTGAATCGTGCGCCAACTTCAATTTTATGTGCAATTTGCAGGGAAAATGTCATTTGTGAAATGTGATTCTCCTACAGTCTGTGCCAACAGTGCTCACAAGTCATTTTTGTTAGATGAGCTGGTTGAGGCTGAATGAGCGGGTACAGTAATACTTAGTAATACTTGTCTGATGCTTTATTCATAAAATACACCAAAATAAAGAGTCATTTTACTACTGTAAACTTACTTGGGGACAATTGCCTCATATCTCTTGGGAAATAACTGAGCCATATGCTCTCTATGCTTTTGCACTTGCATAGCAATATTGTTCCACAGTAATCACAACACTTAAGAGACTGTGGAGCTTACCATAACGCTCAGGCAGGCCTGGGTTCAAATCCACCCCGAGGGCATTTACTGCATGTCTGCCCCCTGTTTTCTTTTCTCAGTCCTGTCTTCTCTCCACTGTCCTAACACAATAAATGCCAAAAAGCCCTAAAAATATATGTGTAGCCTGGAGAGAGAGTTAAAGAGAGAGGGAGAAATAAAAAGGTGGCGAAGCGGGTGGTTAAATGATGTTATGAACAAGGAAATAAACAAACATTATTTAAATGCCAGCGTAATATTTTTCACAAATTGACAAACGAGAGTGAGTGAGGGAGGACAATGGGAAGCGACAGAATGAGGCAAAAGTCATTAGAGAGAGAAAGACTGAAGACAAATGAGGCAGGAAGCACTTGCTTATGTAACTGTCATTGCCATAACACTCTCTGAGCCCCCACGAAGGTCGAGCTATCCATGAGGATGTAGAAGTGCTGCAAGGACATAATTGTTCTATATAATTCAAAGTATCACCACACAGAAAACAATAAAGTCATGATTGGTCACATGGGTAGAGCTTACGTACATTCCCTGCCAAACACGCAGGCACACGGGAAGATGTGAGTCACTGCTATTATTATCTCGGATATTAAAGATATATGAGATATCAAGCAGAATCTCACAGCGGGATGTTGTGAGAGGGGAAAGAGGAGAGAGGATTTGTGCACGTGTGAATTATATATTATGTGCTGAGCTAAAAGTGTTTTGTTTTTCCTTACAGGTGTCTTCTCTAAAGTTTCAAAATGGAGTCCACTCACCTCTTGGGTGGCTCTAAGAAGAGAGTAAAGATCCACCCTCACACTGTTACAGCCAAATATGCCACCCACACACCCTATGTCCCCCAGCCAGGAGTACACACACACTTTCCCCAACCTGGGGATGATGGCTATGACGATGCTCCGTCTTTTGAGGACTTTGGCTCATTCGTGGAGGAGACGTCAGATAAGAAACAACTGACAGAGAGCAGGAAGTGGCCCCTGACTCTTTTTGGCTCAAGACACAACGACAAAGATACAGCCCACAAACTTCAAACCGTGGGGGGAGGAGAAGGGAGTGAGGGTAGTGCCAAAGCAGCAAAGGGGTCTGGGAAAGGGGTTGGGGAACAGCTAGCCAGTTTCGGTGAGGCTTCTGTGTCTGCATCTCGACTCACCTGGGTGGGCCTGCTCGGTGCGGCGCTGGCACATGGCAGCTTGATTGTTCTGACTCGAGTGGCCTCCGAACGCTTCAGCCTCGGCCCCCTGTTTCTACTCTTGGTTCGGTCCATCGTACAGCTCCTGTCTCTGGCTGTACCACTGCACAGGGGGGAGAACCCTTTTGGGCCAGAGGGCTATCGACTACGTCTACTCTGTTACGGCATCGCCTACTCCCTCTCCCTTTGTTGCGCCTACTCTTCCTTAACATTCGTCTCTCCTGGAAATGCTACAACAACCTGGCGTCTGGCGACCACAGCACTATCAGCGACCCTTGCCTTCCTGCTCTTAGAAGAGAGGCTGGGATTGGCTGATGGGATCACCATAGCTGCAGGGCTGTGTGGCTTGGGGCTTGTGTTACTTCCTGCAGTAGATGAGACCAATTCAGATTCGCCAACTGATCCGGCTGTGTTCTGGAGGGGTGCATTTGGATGGTCTCTTTCAGCGCTTGCAGGGCTGTGGATGGCACTAGCGTTGGTTGGGTATCGTTCCCTGAAGGAGAGGGTGGGAGTTGGGACTGCTTTGTTCACAGTAAGCTGGACAGGCTGCTTACTTGCCCCAGCCTCTCTGGCCCTGCTACAAGAGGGCTGGTCCTGGCCAATGAGTGTTGAAGCCTGGTTATTGGTCTTGGGCCTCGCAGCCTGCTCGGTCGTAGCCTTCCTGGGAATGACGCACGCTCTCACCCGACTCCACCCGGCTCTGGTTTCCGCCTCTCAGAGCTTGGAGATACCCATCGCCATGCTCCTGCATCTGGCTGTACTGCCACTGGCTCCCACTGCACCAGAGGTCGTGGGGAGCGTGATGGTCATCCTGAGTGTCGGTTGGCTGGTAGCAATGAAGCTGCTCCCCTCTCGAGTTGGTGGGCGTCGGCAGAGGGAGGAGTATGAGGAGATTCTGGACTCTCCCATCAAATAGACACCTCCTCTCACCTTGCAGCACTGTCACTCTTATCGTTCACTTGCTCCTTCATGAGATTGTTTCCAGTGTACACGAGAGACTTCTAAGTGTTTATTGAAGCTTTTTTTGGTATCATCCTCTTTGCTTTTGGAAAAGTGCCAACATGGTGTTGTCTGTTACAGTGACCAAGTGATGTGATATTAAAATCTCTGATGAACACAGCACATTTCTGTAGCCACTTGTAATCACTATCACCCTCTTTTCCCCCACCCCACGTGTGTGTGTGTGTACTGAGTACATTTAACAATCAATGTGATGTCAGTCACTTTTTGCTGCCAACTGAGATTCGGCCAAGGACTGCTGCCATCTATTTGCCTCTTGGCTGCCAGCAAGACTTAGAGAAAAGAACAGAAAAAAACCCTGGAAGATTGGAGGCTCGGGAGAGGGGCAAGACACACAATCAGAGGAAAACAAATGGGGACAGAGGGAGAGAAGATGATGGGATTGGCATACAGATAAGGAGCGGGTGGGTGGGCGGTGGAGGGGTGATGGCCGATGACAAAGCAGAGATGAAAGGGAAGCAGCAGAATGAGAGGATGTCAGGGTAGCAAGCAGGGCTGATGGTGGTTGGTTATTGTGGCGTGTCTGGCCAGCTGGCTGATAAAAACACTGTTTCGTGTGTTGGGGAACGGTTATTATGTCTAATAACGATCTGCATGACACATAAGCACCATCACTACATTTCTGTGTCGTTCCTCGTCTATTTTCCTCATCATTAACCTCCTGCTTTCCTCTTTGTTGCTCTTTTTCTCTCGATATAACTTCCATTCACCAAACTCCCCCATCACACATCGCACAGATGGAGACTTTTAATTAAAACAGGTGCCTCCACACTGAACAGACCAGCGTGTCTCTGTGCGTATGCCAGGTACCGCTGTGAAACAGGTGTAAAAGAATTGATAGGAGATATAACTTCTACACTCCTCTCCATCTTGTTAGTTGTATCCAAGGAAACGCCCCCCAAAAACAGTCTAATCCTGCATTTAGTTCTCGAGGCAGCTGTAGATTTAAAAAGAAGCTTTCATGCCCACAAACACTTGGGAACGGGAGTAGGCATCTGAAGACATTCATGAGTGTTTCACTAGTGAAATGTTTCTGTGATGTCAGTGTGTTGGCCTCATTAAAATACTCTGTTGCTGCACTTTGCTCAGTGCTTTAGTGTGAGTAAGCACTGTGTAAAGGACAAACTTAACGTATGTTTACATTCTTCTTCTGCCTTTTAATTCTACACTAGTAAATACCATAGAAAAACAAAGTGCTTCATGTTCTGCTAAATTTATTTGCTAGCTTTAATTTTTACTTGACTGACTGTGATTTTATATACAAATATCATATTAAGAGGACTGTGAAACAAGTTAGTTTTGCCCTACTACTGATCCATCGATGGATGGTGGATTTCAAGCTCAATGATCACCTACAAATTTAAATGCTGCTGTTATCACCTAGGAGTGCTTTTGAACCACACCGACTATAAATTAAATATAAATTTAGCTAACAATAAAACGTATTTGGTTAGTATGACTTTAATTTGCACTGATGTACCTTTTGCCTAATTTCCTCTTTCATCTTAACAAAACATCCAAACAGAAGTGCAAGTACATTAAAAAAATGAATGAAAATAGGATTTAAGACCAAAAACGGATACACAGACACTGTAAAGTATACAGAAACTCCCTTTAGCCATAACAACAGTCAGTCTTTGTGGTTTTTAATAATGAGCACGCATTCACGTGTGTGTATGAAGCTGTAGGAGGCACTGGTGGCAGTGTAATACTTCTGGCAGGGTTTCACAAATCATAAACACTCCGAGCATCGTAAGTCGTGGCCTCTTTCTATTCAGACACTTTTAAAGCAGTTAATGAGTGGGAGAGACCTGCTATGAATTAAATAAAAATCCCAAATCACTGACACACCTTCTTGTGGGTTTGGGGATTTGCAGACCACACCACAACTACACAAACACCAAGGCAAGTGGTGCAAACTTTGGCACTTGTAGATAAAGCACATGTAGTAACCTAGACTAATGAAAGAGTGGGCATGGACGTGAACATAAATACACAGTTTAAAATTAAGTGACACTGTGTGGGAGGAGGGAGGAAACCTTTCCACGAGGCTGACTCAGTTGTTTAGTTAATTTTTATTCATTATAGCAAACCCATGACATTTATGGTACATTGAAACTCATTGTCACCAGACAAAAACGATCTCATGTGTAACAGAGGCTTTATAAAAAGGCAGAGCGGTAGAAATACAAACAACATGTGCAAAATCATCATCTGCAATAGGAGTTTTCCAGTCAAGCTTTTACTATTTATTTTTCCTTTGGGCAATTCATGTGTCTCCTCTGCCCTTTCCCAGCGTGCCTACCTGCTCTATCACTTTGTTCAGCTGCTTATGAATCCTCTGAAGCTCTGTTGCTATGGCAGCCAGAGCACTTTCCATGGTGACTATGTTCACCGGCGAGGTCACTTCCTGCTCCTTCAGGCCAGATGTGAAGAGCTTCATTCCCAAACCGTCAGGTGTTGGTGTTGGCTGGTCTCTCATGCTGCTGTCAGCAGATGCAGATGAAATGATTTCTTCTAGCCTCTTCAGCCAAGCATCGTCCTGGTGCCTACCATGTAGGAGCATCCGCAAGGTTGCATTTAATCTTCTTTCCCTCTCTTCCTCCTCATCCCTGAGATCCACCAAACTCTTTTGCAGCCTAAGACTTGCCTGCTCTGCATGTACCCTGCAAGCTGCTTCCAAGCTGGGTGCACACTGCTGACACATCCCCTTCGTCAGCTTCTCCAGTTGGGTCTTAAGAGACGCCGTTCCCCCGCAGCACTGCTCCACAGATTCCAGCAGCATGTTTTGTCTCATGTTGGAGTCCTCTAGAGCGATAAAAAGTTTATCCCAGCGGGAGAAATCTGTTTGGCATGCTGCAGTTGGAGACTCACCTGCACACAACCACATAGATGCATCGATTATTCATTCCAAAAGGCAATTTAAGCATTACATAGAATTAACACATGCCATATATAACCCCAAAAAAGGAGATTTACTTTATTGTCATAATTTGACTGGACTTTATCAGTGAAACGAGTACACGGAAAGAAGGCAAGAAGGTGTTAAAACTGAACTTCTGCTAAACATACAGCAGTAATTAGAGTTGGATGTATTTCACAGATATGATGCCAGTTTAAGTTTGGACACACTGTGAAGTATGAAAATGGCTTTGGGGAGTTATTCAACACAGATGTAAAGGTCATGAAGAACACATAAAATACACGTGCTACAATCCCAAAATGACATCAGGGGACCTCATTAATTTAGGGGTACAGCAACGAAGTCTTTGAGATTGGACGCTCGAAGAAAACCGATGCAAAAGGGACCTGGCAAACATCAGAGGGGGCTTAAACTGTGAAATGTCCACCTTCTGTAGGTATTTGAGGCTACCAGTTTGCATTCTTTACGTGGACTCAAATCACAGAGGTTGCTTATTGCCTGTGCTCTGTGTTCACGGTATGAGGTATGTGTTCCAGTTATTGGTAAGTCTGTTTCATTAAGTCTGATGCTCACCTGATAAAACTGTGAAAGCCAAAGATGGTATCATCTGAGTAAAAATATACTTTACAACATCAAATATTTAAATATGGTGCATTATAGTAAACTGGACCAAGAAATACTCTAGACCAAATTTAATAAACACAACTGCTGACCTTTATACATATCTAAATCAGTGTGTTATTAAAAATTTAATTAAACAGTAAAAATTTTAATTAGCTCGGTTTAGTAAAGCGTAGTAAAACTGAAGAGAAATTCATCACAATATCTATCTGTTCAAACAAGCAGGGAGCAGAAAAGAGAAAAAAAAGAGAAAGAAATAAAACTCACCCTCCTGCTGGTCCAGGGGGATCTCATTGTCATAGCTGTCTTCATAGATTCTTTCATACTTGATGTCATTTATACACAACGATGGACCCGTACACAGCACCAGGCAGATCCAAAACACATGCATGATGGAGTTCTTATGCATGTTTTTTCTTAAGATTTGTTGGGTTGCAGCGCATATATCTGAAAACATCAGAATCCTCTATCAGCAAGTTTTCCTGCTCCTGCACACTCCAGCTGCTCTGTCTTTACTTAGTCACCTACTTCACTATATGTAGAGCACCTCTGAGTTAGCCAACTATTGGAGCTGCTGGGTTATAAACCCTGAGAGAAGGAAGGAGGGGGGACCAAGCTGGGGAGGGGTGGGGCAGAGCTGGTTCTGTTGAATGAGTGAGTAATGCTCCAGCGGAGGTAATATGTCATAATTCACAGGGGCTGACAAAAAGCATGCACGATGGAGATGGACAGGCTATGTGCGCTTGTTAAAGTTAAGCCATCTCTAGACTCTGAGTCAGTCTGCTGATGTAATGACACGTTTACACTGTTGCAGTAGCTTTGACATTTAACATAACTCCAATTACGCCATTTGGCAGATGTTGTGTCATTTTAAAATTTGTCTCCCAACTCAGTTTATTATTTATTATATTATTATTATATCATATTATTTGTTTAATCAAAGTCTGATATGGAAGATATCTTTACTGATATCTATAGATAAGATATATCTATAGATAGAGAAGATATCTTACTGATATATATTTTTTCTATATAACAGACCAGTAGTATAATAAAATATCTAAGTGTATAAATGTCCAGGTTCAGTGTAATTATTGCCAGATAAATGCATAGCCTTCAACTTCTTATTCATTAACAACGACATTACATCATCACGGCTATATTTAAATTGATTTGAAGAGATATTTGTATGCTCTTCTAATTTAATTCACTTTTATATGTGTAGCACCATGACTTTTGCTCATATTATATAAAGACCTTCAGTGGTCCTCACTGAGCAAACTCCCAGTGACAACAATGAAGCAGAAATCAGAGAGGTGAATTATCTGCCTCAGCAGAAGATATATTTTATATCTCCCAGAGTTAGGCAGCTGTCATATTGTTATATTTACAACAAAAATAAGACAAGCTAAGCAGAAGCAGAATGCCATATGTGTACATATGACATAATAACTACCTAATAAGGAAAAACTCATCTGAAGTCAAAATAAATACAATAAAATCAAATAAGTATAAATTGAAATAAAAATATTACATGCATAATATTTTTACAGTGGGGCAAAAAAGTATTTAGTCAGCCACCGATTGTGCAAGTTCCCCCACCTAAAATGATGACAGAGGTCAGTAATTTGCACCAGAGGTACACTTCAACTGTGAGAGACAGAATGTGAAAAAAAAATCCATGAATCCACATGGTAGGATTTGTAAAGAATTTATTCGTAAATCAGGGTGGAAAATAAGTATTTGGTCAATAACAAAAATACAACTCAATACTTTGTAACATAACCTTTGTTGGCAATAACAGAGGTCAAACGTTTACTATAGGTCTTTACCAGGTTTGCACACACAGTAGCTGGTATTTTGGCCCATTCCTCCATGCAGATCTTCTCGAGAGCAGTGATGTTTTGGTGCTGTCGCCGAGCAACACGGACTTTCAACTCCCGCCACAGATTTTCTATGGGGTTGAGGTCTGGAGACTTGCTAGGCCACTCCAGGACTTTCAAATGCTTCTTACGGAGCCACTCCTTTGTTGCCCGGGCAGTGTGTTTTGGATCATTGTCATGTTGGAAGACCCAGCCTCGTTTCATCTTCAAAGTTCTCACTGATGGAAGGAGGTTTTGGCTCAAAATCTCACGATACATGGCCCCATTCATTCTGTCCTTAACACGGATCAGTCGTCCTGTCCCCTTGGCAGAAAAACAGCCCCATAGCATGATGTTTCCACCCCCATGCTTCACAGTAGGTATGGTGTTCTTGGGATGCAACTCAGTATTCTTCTTCCTCCAAACACGACGAGTTGAGTTTATACCAAAAAGTTCTACTTTGGTTTCATCTGACCACATGACATTCTCCCAATCCTCTGCTGTATCATCCATGTGCTCTCTGGCAAACTTCAGACGGGCCTGGACATGCACTGGCTTCAGCAGCGGAACACGTCTGGCACTGCGGGATTTGATACCCTGCCGTTGTAGTGTGTTACTGATGGTGACCTTTGTTACTTTGGTCCCAGCTCTCTGCAGGTCATTCACCAGGTCCCCCCGTGTGGTTCTGGGATCTTTGCTCACCGTTCTCATGATCATTTTGACCCCACGGGATGAGATCTTGCGTGGAGCCCCAGATCGAGGGAGATTATCAGTGGTCTTGTATGTCTTCCATTTTCTGATGATTGCTCCCACAGTTGATTTTTTCACACCAAGCTGCTTGCCTATTGTAGATTCACTCTTCCCAGTCTGGTGCAGGTCTACAATACTTTTCCTGGTGTCCTTCGAAAGCTCTTTGGTCTTGGCCATGGCGGAGTTTGGAGTCTGACTGTTTGAGGCTGTGGACAGGTGTCTTTTATACAGATGATGAGTTCAAACAGGTGCCATTCATACAGGTAACGAGTGGGGGACAGAAAAGCTTCTTACAGAAGACGTTACAGGTCTGTGAGAGCCAGAGATTTTCCTTGTTTGAGGTGACCAAATACTTATTTTCCACCTTGATTTACGAATAAATTCTTTACAAATCCTACCATGTGAATTCATGGATTTTTTTTTCACATTCTGTCTCTCACAGTTGAAGTGTACCTCTGGTGCAAATTACTGACCTCTGTCATCATTTTAAGTGGGGGAACTTGCACAATCGGTGGCTGACTAAATACTTTTTTGCCCCACTGTAAATATTTCTAAACTAGCAAAACAAAATTTAAATGGCTTAAATGTAGTAAACACAGCATGGTAAATATCAGGTACAATCAGAGAGAAAGCATAGAGATGAAAGTGTGCAGTAGTGAGACATAAATGCAAAGCAGAGCAGAGGGAAGGTGCTCAGCGCAGGTATCCAGATGCCTGAACATCTATAGCAGCACGACTAAGGGGGAATTCAGGGTCAACTAAGATAAGCCTAAAGTTTTAATCTTAAATTACCTCCAATAGCTATCTTCTGAACACAGATTGAAAACCGATTTCACTGAAGAGGATTCTGCCTCCCTTATTGCCCTTGGTGCTTTAACAGGTTCATAGATCAGGGTAATGTACTATGATGTCTCTGAAATACAGAGTTTTGTCAATAAGAGTTTTGTATGTAAGACCACAAATTGCAAATTCTATTTTGATTTTCAGGCAGCTGGTGAAGAGACACTACTACTGGACAAACATGATCTCTTTGCGATCGGTCAGTATTCCAACATTGCAGCATTTTGGAGCTCATCAGGGACCTATAAGGACATCCTATTAACAATGAATACATAAACATATGTATTAAATTTTAATCTCACAATAACAACTGTCCAGATAAGCATATACAACATGTCTACAACAGCAGCTGGGCTGTAGAACAGGTCATTTTAGCCAACAAGGCTCCACAGAGACTAACCTTTTTCAGTGCCTCACTGAGTTAACCCCCCCAGGGACCTTGAGCAAGTGGAAGAAGGCATTCCTAGAAACTTGCTTCTCTGTGTTTTTTAGTAAAACGTACCTTTTTTATGGATAGACTGAGTCCCCATGTACAGTTTGCACAACCATCAGACCTCTTAACGTGGAAAAGTTGCAACACTGAATGGTCTGGATTTCATTATATGCTTGTGAAATAGCATTATTGCATTCTTAGTAAAACCAGCTGCATGTTCAGGTCTCTGATCAACAGGTGTTGTGGCTAAACAGCAGAAGTAGGACAGGTCAAGGTCAAAGGAAAAACCCTGACTCTTCTCCCTGCAGACCTCCAGAGTGACCGCTTTACTGCACATGTCAGCACGTCTGCCGGTCTCTATTCCTGATAGTCTCTGTCTGGGCGGCTATAATTGTAGCAGTGGGAGCAACAACTGTGAAGCTGGCACATTTATTTCAGGAAAACAGAGAACCTGCAGGAAAAGATGGATTGAAGATTTAGAAAAAGATGAAAGACTTTGAGTTGTGGGCGAGGAAACGTACAGAAGGTCAGGTTTGTCTTTCGTCATTATTGCGTATGCAATTCCTTGTCCCATTTCTGTAAAACAGAACTGAATAAGCTCCCTGGAAGAGTTACATGTTAGAACTAACAACTGAGCTTTATGAAACCGATAGTGTCGCTATTTTCATCTTCCTTCTTCGATCCCATCTAAAGGATTTCCACTTCTTTTTTCCTCTTTATAGGTCATCTTTCCATGTAAGCCATCACATGAATCATCAGAAAGGAGTTACATTTATCAGCAACTGCCAGATGCTGTTTACCACCCCAACATGCGTACCACACTGACAGTTTAGCTGTCATGTAAAACACTCCCAGCTGGCAACGGGGGAGGGGGGGTGATGAGAGATGAAGGGAGGACAAAAAATACAGAGATGTGGGAAAAGATGGAAAGGAAGGGAGAGAGTGAGAGAAAGATGGTGATGACTTAGATTTCTAAAGCATTTTCCCCCCATTTTTTTGCTTTTCTCACTCTAATTTTCCTGACTCTAATTTTCAGAGCCGGGAAATTAGAAGAAAACAGATCCTGTGATTTGGCTCATTCTGACGAAACAGGGCTGTTAGGGAAAATGGGACAATGGGTGTTGTCAGCTAAGCTTGCATTAAACAGGCAATGTAAAACAGCAACAGGACTTCACTGTTGCGCAAACCACATGGTAACAGTGCAAAATCACACAGACCATTTTATGAGAACTGAGTGTTATTATTGGGTGTACACGCTTTTTGTTACCAATATGTGGGACAGGGAGGGAAGGAAAACATGCAAATATGGCGCTATTATTAAAATAGAGCATGCCGTAAAACAGTAGAGTCCTTGAAATCATATAGCAGACTTATAATAGTGTCTAATCATTTAAAATGATTGCATTAGTCATCATTGCATGATTTAATAAAACACCGCACAGGATACAGTGATGCTAAAAATAAACTAGATCCAAGGGTTTACATATCAGGACATAATAAAAAAATATCTGGTCCTTAGCGGGTTTTAAAATTAGGTAAATACAATTTTGCGTGAACAAAAATATGCGACATATTACACCATGTTAATATTTACTAAGCCAAAATACAGAAGCATTGAATGAAAAAGAAAGCACGCTCAGCATTCCTTCCTGCTCTACCATGATAGAGCATTTATATGTGCTGTGTTTGCTTTTGTACATTATGACCTCTTTGGTCCCGTCTGTCCAAAGATCATTGTTACAGAAGTCTTTTTTCAGATGCAACTTTGGAGACTTCAGATGTTCTGCTGCTTCTTTTTAAAAAGAGAAGAGGTTTTCTCTTGACAGCCATCCTTGTTTGGTCTTTATCTAATTGTACTGTCATGAACTTTAATATTTAACATGCTACCCGAGGCCAGTAGAGTCTGAGATGTTACTCTTATTTCATTTTTTTATTTTATTTCTTTGAGCATTACATGGTCTGGCTTCAGGGTGAATTTGCTCTGAGGTCGACTCCAAGGAATGGTGGCAATTGTGTTGAATGTTTTCCACTTGTGAATAATCTTTGTTACTATAGAATGATGGACTTCAAATAACTCTTCCAGAATAACGGGCAAAAAATGTCTAAGATCACTGCTCATGTCTTTCCTCAGGGCACCGTGTTGACACAGACCTTAATGTTTCAGACATGCAAGCTGCCAAAACGTCTGCGTTTCTAGAGCAGCTAATGATCGATAATCAAGTGCATTTTATTAACAGCACCTGGCTGCTGTTTACGGTCTTAATTGCTGTGTAAGCTTTAATAATAATAATAATAATAATAATAATAATAATAATAATAATAATAATAATGGATACTTTATTGATCCCCATGGGGAAATTACTTGTTTTTCTCTGCATTTGACCCATTCACTCAGTGAAGCAGTGGGCAGCCCACTAAGCAGGCGCCCGGGGAGCAGTGTGTAGGGACGGTACCTTGCTCAGGGGTACCTCAGGGTAGCCGTTAAGTGTTAAGCTTTAAGGCTGTACTTAGTTTCTCCACACACTGCTTCTGCATTTTGGCTTATTTTTTGGATAAACAATGGCTGAACAATATGTCATGTTTTGTAGTTCACCTGAAGGTGTAGTTATCTAAATGTAAAACAAGGTAGATGGGGTTTCATTAGAATTTGTTTTAAAAGGTTTTTTTTTTAATGTATAGGTTATCTAACAATCTTCTTTATAGCTAAGATAGTTTAAAAATAATATCAAAGTAATTAGAGCACCTTACTGTACTTGGGTGAGTAGTTCCAGGTTATGAGCTCAGTCCACTTAGATTTTCTTACTGCACAGATGACATGATGCTTTGAATATCAGTACATCTTCTAATAAACATCAGTCCACCTTCATTATTTTTCTCTGCTTGGTCTCGCAATCAAACTCGTGGTGAATGTAGATAAGGAGGGCTCTTACAGACACTGGGGACATTTATATTTTTAAGGGAAGACAAATCATGTGATAGAAATAACAAGATAATAAATGTATTATGCAGATTGTTTTCTTTTTATTGTTATTTTATTAAGCATGGGTAGGAAAATCTGGCCTTTATCTTTAGTGAATTTCAATTATATTTTTGAATAACAATGCATTAGCATGAGGCCTTTACAGACTAAACTATGAGGGTTTGCACCCATCTGTAACATGTGCCCCTCAGGTAGCATCAGAAGAAACCAAATAAGCTAAAAAAAAAAAAAATCAAAATTTCCTTTATCCATTTCCCCAACTCACTCATCATGAACAAAGCGTCCCTTTCCTTCCTGTATCAAACAAAAGATTCATACCAAGACTTATGAGAGATCTGCTCAAGGACAAAGTGCGAACCGGAAATATAAAAATATGCTGGAATTGTGACAGGGACTTGTTTTGTCGGTGCAGAGGAAGAACGCTCATGAACATTTAGGGACAGATTTATTTTTCCTTGCTGAGTTGTAGGGGAAAAAATAGCAAGAACTGAATCTGCATTCAGCGATGGCTGCACCTCAGCCCCTGTAAAGACGTAAGATATAACTGTTTATAGTGTTAATGAACCGCAGGCTCTGCTTTGATCAGTATCACACCAACTGCTCTTAATTGATCTAATCTATTTGGACAGCTCTAGACAGGAAAAAGGTTAAGTGGGAGTGAAAAACAGACACACATATGCACACTTTTGTCAGCAATTCTGGGTAACTATTACAGCTTGTGTGCATGTGTTGAAAGGCTGTGATTCATGTAAAACAAAAGGAGATCTCACTCTTGTGTAAAAAAGAAAAAGTGAAGCGAATCCAGCTTAACTGCAAGCTTGGCAGTGAGTCAGAAACAGTGAAACAAACAGAATTTTTTGGAGGCTTGATCAAGACCTCAGTCTGAAAATATTGTCACTGCGTGTAAATCTAAGACAGATGGCTGGTATGATGGGAAAGTGAGCTATATGAACTGTAGTTTTAACAAGGAAATTACAGAAACACCTTGACTGGAGAACAAAGATAGACGCCACACTTGATTTAGACCGGCATGACATCACTGTTTGCATATTTATTTCCACATCTTCACATGAATCAAGCGCAAACTCAAACCCACACTGACGTCAGCTCAACGACTCGTGGCTGAATCATGACTGCGTGCGTGTAGTTTGAAACTGGCAGCAGCTCTGATATGAAGACTACACAAACCCACACACATCTTTACATACTGGGACAAAAGCATTGAGCTTGTAGGCAATTATTTCAGTACAGCCAGTGCTACATTAATATTTGTTTCCATCCAGAGTCCCTCCAGAGTAGACCCACGTTAGGCAGGTCTGCCCTCATGAAGAAAATTAACAACATCTGGACGTGGAAATTTCCACCCATTTGACCAAATGGGGGCTTTAAGAAGGTAAAGGGTGAAAAATGAGTGTATGCGTGGGAAAAGACCCAGCACGTGTATGAAGAAGCACAAAGGTCCAGTCACCTCTGGGTTCCCCAATGCAAATGCGCTCAGACAGAAGTGAAACTGTGTTTCGTATGGAAAATGACCTCATGTTTAACAAACAAGAGTCAGAAGGTGGCAGTCACATATATGCACATACACTTCTTTCTAAAGGTGTCACATGTTTGGGCCAAAGTATTACCACAAGTTCACACGGTCACTGAGACACAGTAAAATTCATGTATTCACACCAACACATACACTTGGCACAGAGCTTGATTAGTTCTCACTGACCAGAACGTAAAAAAAAGAAAGAAAAAAAGATCAGTTTCACAGACACTAACTGAAAACAACTTTACACTGCAAAATGATAACAGTCTGTTAGCTTCATCTTCCAGCCTGAAACCAAGAAATGTTACACACAGAACAGACTTTACATCTACCATCATCATGTTCACACAGCATGAATAATACATGGATAAAGCTCAAGTCTAAAATGATTGTGGCACTATATTACGCTTTTAAAAAATAAGCAACTTCAACAACTTCACATTATAATCCCTAAGGGATTAATTAAACTGGAACATGATATAATCACTGTGTATATTCCTAAAGTCAAAGCTGAAATACTCTGGGTTGATGCCATGTTCCCAACCTGCCGTCTCTACTGGCCCACATCCTGATGGCCTGACGAAGACTCCTGGACATCTCCTTCATTGATGCTACAGGTTGCACTGGGTTGTAAAGGCGGGGAGGCTGCTGTTGCTGCACCATTGCTTATTGAAGATGTTGTATTGAATGTTAGTACCTGGGTAGAAGCAGGAGAAGCATCAGACATCCTGGCCGTCCTGCCGGGTGCTTGGAGCTGATCCGTTTGGTTTGGTGTAGAGACACGATCAATCGCTCGAACAGTTGTTGACTGGCTGTAGATTGGTGCATGGTTGCTGGGTGTTTGTCTGGTGGTGGAGATGATGATGTTGTTATTGTTGTTATTTGTCTGGTGAGTCAGAAGTGCACTGAAAGATGAATCTGCTGTGGTTTTCACAGTTTGGGGTGGTGAGTTTAAAGTCCACGAGTCCTGGTCGAAATCTGGAAGCTGGTGGACGAGCACAGGTAACGGAGTGACGTGATTTGCACTGATGGGTTCATTCGCCTCGTGGTTGCTTGTTGATGGCTGACCAACGGGATTACTAATTGCAGACTGCCAGTTATTGGAACAGAAGACAGCTGAAATGCTGCAGAGAAATAAAACCATAAATATAATCCACTCATGTTCAAATCATAAAGTATTCTTTGTAGTCCTGGTTTCTTTAGAAGACCAAATGTCCTGAATATTTTCTACTTTGTACTGAAGTTATATAATCTGCTCGTTAAAACTTCTAATTTATTCAGTTTCAATTAAAAGAAAAACGATACAAAAATATAATGGATTTGACCCAAATCTCACTACAAACTGTATTTTTTTAAAGAAATTTTGCAAATAACCTGTTTTATTCACACTGTAGTTATAAAATAACTGTTAAACACCAAAACTGAAAATACATGTTTTCTTAGACAGCCATGATTTGGAGATTCATTGTGCTGTATGAAAAATTACAAACCTAAACAGCTCAAGGTATAAATATAATAAAAACAGAAATTTAATCTCACACCAGAAGGCTCATCCAATCTTTTTTCTAGGAAACACTGCAAAAATGAAATCTTGAAACCTTTTATGCAACCTTTCTGCTTTCCTTCACTGGCTTCTAGTGAAATAAATAACATACAGAGCCCTACGTGGCCAGGCTCCTGTATATACAGCTCAGCTACCAAGAGCTTATAACCTTAGTTGGCCTCTCTAATCATCTTATCAATGTATCTTAACTGCTCCTTGCTCTTATTTTAAATCCAGAGGGGACCACACTTCTGATGTTGGAGAGCCTAAATTTTGGAACAGTCTTCCTCGCTCTGTCAGGTCAGGCAAAAGAGTCATTTGTTTTAAAAAACTGCTTTTTCTTAAGCTTTCTCCCATTATTTTTGGCCAGTTGGGCATAAGACTGTATGCCTGACTGTGTGTCTGTATGCTGAAACATGTACATGTATGGTTTAATTCGAACTGTGAAGTACTTTGGAACTGTGTGTTAAAAAGCGCTATACAAATGAAGCTATTCTTCTTCCTCTTCTGAAGATGGAAATGAGACTACACAGACCTGGCCAGCTGTTTTTGCAGCTCCTGAGCATGTTGGTTGCATTGAGCATAGTAGCTAGCCTGAGCATCCACAAAGTCAGTGAGGCTCCGCATATGGTTGGTCTGTAGAGGTAGATAGCAGGAAAACATATCCAACAAGGTAAAGAGCCACAAGCATTAAATATAAAAAGCAACAGTTCCTTTAAGAAACAGATAGTAAAAAAAAACAAACACAAATTTGAACTCGTTAAGTGTACGTACATGTGTGTTGCTGAGTCCTTCCACAACAGCTCTTGTGATTTCTGACTGTCGATTGTAAAGACTCTGACAAATCCTCAGCTCCATCTCTGCCTACACATACAAACCCACACACACACACACACACACACACACACACACACACACACACACACACACACACACACACACACATCTGTATGGTTTTTCTCTTATTTTTCTAAAAATGGCTGCCGAAATAATACAACATTTAAAATGAGCTCAAGTCTAAACAAACAGAAAACTACAGAAAGGAAATATTGTCTGTGCTAACAGCAGCTCCATATTCATATCAATTACTGCTGAGAGCCTCACTGATATACTGTATGAAGACCATTTCAGATCCTGTGTTCTTTAAACTGATAAGGAACTCACCTGTGAGATTTCCTGAGCCCAGATCTGTTTGCATGAAAGAGACATAAGAAGACCAATGCCTTATTTGAAGATTGAACAACAATTTCATCTGCGTCTGTTAATATGCACGTTCCTACACAGAACTGCTGACCTTTAGCCATTTAACACGCAGGAAGCTGAACATGTAGGAGACATGAGACAAGTAGTCATCTTCCAGTGGGTTGGCATTTAGGTTCTGACAAAAAGACAGAAGATACAAGAACTGTAATGTCAAATATCAACATGTTTAGCTTTTAGTCAGAGTATGACTAACTGAAAAGTATGTAATAATGTAAAGGTGTAACTCACTCTGGCCTCTTGCTCAGCCTCGTGGGCTTTTCTCAGCCTGGCCTTAGTGATATCCAAGTCCAAACGTTTATTCACCAACATCTTGCGTTCATTCTAGGAACAAGCGATCTTGTTTACTTTACAAATAACCTATAAACTAAATATTATTTTGGGTGACAGCGTAAAATAACCTAATCACTGCTGTGATAATCACAATAAAGGTGCGAGTTTGTGTGCATGTGATACAGAGGCATGTGTTTACCTGTATGGCTTTGTATTCCCCCTCAGTGAAACTCCGCAGGGGAGTGAGAAAGTGAACGTTAGTGCTTTGGACAAACTTCCTCTCTGCCTCGCCGAGCTGCTTCTGAGCCTCTCCACACCTTATCAATCCAGTACCTGAGCAGAGAAACATAAAAATACAACACAGTGACAACTTTTCAATATATACTCATAACACAAAAAAGACAAGAATAAGCAAAGAAATGAACATGTGAAAATAGTTGAGATCCTTCTCGCAGATCAATAAAATGCACGTACTCATTAGCCACTTTATTAGGTATTCCTGCTCAACTGCTTGGTAACCAACCCTGTATTGGCAAACTGCATGTACCTAATAAAATGGCTGGTGAGTGTGTACTCACCATAAGGTGTGTTTGATCCAATCTCCAGCCCGGCCTGAGTCATCTGATCTCCCAGTAACTCAACGGCACGAGGCCGGGGTGGGACGCTCCACTCCAGATGCTGATACAGCCGGTCCTCTAACCGCACTCCTGTGTATCAGAGGTCAAAGGTCACATCAAAATTCAGTGGCTACATTTTCTATACACCATGTGACAATTTTTATCATGTACATTTGTTAAAGGATGCACCTGTGACAATACAATTAATAAAAATGGTAATAAACAATACACACACAACACCTCTCAAAACATAGTTCATCCCTGTGATTTAAACTGTAATGCATTGGTTTCATAGTTTCTTCCACAAGGAGAAGGTCCTAAAATATTGTTTCATATAATAAATATCATTGTAAAAATGATTTTACAAGAAGACTATAAACCCTTGGAAGATAAATTCAGCGAGACATGACCTGAAAATGTATCCTGGATGCATCTGGCAGCTGAATGTACCTTTTATTTGATAGATTGCAGACCACATCCACTCATAACTCCATTAGAAAACGTAATTGGATTCAAACAGGCTAAAGAATAATAGAATAGAATTAGAATTCAACTTTATTGTCATTGCACATGCACAGGTACAGGGCAACGAAATGCAGTTTGCATCCATCCAGAAGTGCTTTTAGTGATATAGATATATTACAATATATATTAGCAATAATATAGATATGTGAGTATATTACAGAAATGGGTCTATTATGGTATGTTATAATGTACACGGTATGAAGTATGTTGTGAATATTCTATAACTATAAGTATGTACAGGCTGTAGTGAGTACAAGCTATGTACAGGATATGAACAGGATATAAATATGAAAAACTATACAGAATATGAAATAAATAACTTTAGCATCTCTATTCATCCGAACAGGCCAATTGCTACCAAAGTCAACAAGAGACATCAAGGAAGATGTATGCATGTACTGTGGGAGGACAAAGAGAGCTGAAACGATTGGTCCCAGAGGTAAAGACTCTCAGCTAACTCAGGACCACAACAGTAAGTTGATGGGATTTGATGACTCTGCTTTTATCTGTATGTTGGCAGCTGGAAATTGCTTGATATCATCCCAGATGCATTTTCTTCATAAATATTTACAGGTCATCTAAATATTTCTCATCTTCATTGTAAATGTCTTTAAAAATACTCCATAGAATACCTTCCTCGGAAGAGGGAAACCATCTCCATTACTCTTAATGAGATGATGTTTTATGATGCTCAGATCTTTTTTCTCACCTTTTATATATTTGGATACAGTGAACAGGTTAGAGTTCAGGATCATAAAAACAGGGCTAATTGTGGCAAAAACAGGACCAACTGTTAGTGAAGTGGGTATGTATACATCTGTAACTGCTCAATGAATCAGGGCAGCTTCATTAAATCAATTCATGTTCTCCTACCGAGGCTTGGCTGCAGTAAAGCCTCAGTCTGGGAGATTATCTGGTCCGTCCACGTCTTGGTGGCGTCCGCCCGTGATAAAAGCTCCTCCAGTCCGGGATCCAACTCAGTCCTCTCGGCCTGTCCTAGACTCTCTCCAGTGTACTGGAGCGAATTTCAGGGTAACATTGATTAACAAACTGCTTAACTGCGCACTTTTCTTTTAGTAAGGGCAGTCGCTGATTTAGGGTTGAGATTAAAGCCCAGGAAAAACACATAATAGTTTCCTTTATTATTATTATTATTATTATTACCTGAACAGCGCGGTTGATGAACTGACCAGCATCCACGGCCAACCAAGTCAAATCCATGACAGCGTCCCCAAGGTCGCGTCGTCTCCGGCGGACCAACTGACAATCAGCGGCCAAGCAGGACCGGGGTAACCACGCTATGAAAAGACAGCTAACCAACAACAAGAGGAAGACCTCGCCATAGCCTCCCGGCTAACCGCCCCACTTTCTGCTGGCAAGATTACGGTCCGTTAACACCGAGCAGCCGAGCCCAAGAGGACGAAGCAAGTGCGTATGTTGACCGTTTAGCCTCCTCCGCATCCTGAGCGCGTCTTCTGTCGAGTTGGATGTCTTTAACATGTGTTTCAGAACCGTGGAAAATAACAGCATCGCATCGGCTATCCAAAACGGTCGGCTTTGACAACAGCAACAGATTCACAGTGATATTAAATATTAGCTAGCGTTTTTGATTTTTTTTTTTCAAAGCTTCACTACAACGATAAAACGGATTATTTTGAATACCGACAGGTTTAAATAATATTAAGCTTTTACATAAATTAAACTGGACATTTATAGGTGTCGAAAATTCAGTAAAATTGTTAGTATAGTAAAAAAAAAGAAAAGATTTACCTGATAAGAGAGCGCCTTTATCCACACTTCCGGTTCAGATCATTCAAAATAAAAGCATATTCCTATGTATTTATCTTGCTTTCCCACTATAAATATGTAAATACATAAATACAACCAAGCTCATCCTGATCTATCCCAAAGCCAGCTGAAACAACAGCCAAGCATTAACAAAAAGAAGAAAAGTAATAATTACAAATACAGTGATTTTCTGACTGCCTGAACTCATTACTAGATAAGAAAAATATTGCTAGCTGAAAAGGAAACTACTGCTATACTCACGCCTTCACCCAGCCTTTTAAGCAGACATTTCTTAGTGGCGATTTCTTTTTATGTAAAAAGTTGAACCAGTTGGCTGTAATCAGGAGTGAAGAAGCAGCGGGAGACGGGATTAAAACAATCAGCTGACAAGCCTGTCTAGCTCTGTGAGTCTAAGGAGGGTTAAGAGATTAGAAGATACACACTACGGCACGTTTACCAACTAAATGGCTTTATTACAAGGGAATGTACAACAGTGCTGCGTTTTTCAATGTTTTTCTAGATAACTCAAATTCAAGAAACATGCCCACTTTTTTATTAACAATCTCTCCTGTCTCATTGGCACAGTGTGAGGTGTTAGTACTGCCATCGGCCCTCTCAGTCTGGACCACCAGCGCCCTTCTTTGAAGCATTTATGTACAGGCCAGGCTAATAAAAGCTCCTTTTCCCCATTCTTCTCTAGATGTGTTTCTCAAAGCTTTTTGAGCCCTAAGCTTATTTGTTTATTTTGGTCTGGCTGACCTCCATGTGATGTGTGCTTCAGGTGGAGTACCGTTGCCATACTGCTCGCTGGGCTCGCCGTTTTTTTTCACTCTGTAACCAGAGACTGCAGCAGTTGGTGCCGCGCCTCTTTGCCATAGTTGCTGAATAACAAAGGAAGCAGCTGGTAGATGCAGCTCAGAGGTAAGGTAACAGACGATAATCACAAGCATCAGATAGCAGGATCACATCAAAATTCACATAATTTACATCCTTGTTTCCCCAAAAAACTGCAAATAAAAACAGAAGGTGATGATTTCGAAAGTATTTACAAAAAACTACATTTCAGAAAAGTCCAGTGAGGGACAACAAAAATTGGAAAAGTTGTTTAATGCTCAAAAGCATTAAATAAATACATCTGATGGAACATCACAACACAAATAAGATTTAGTAGCATGATGAAAGATGAGCATCTCAAAAAGTCCCAGTGTTTAATGTTGTTTAAATGCAGATTTAAGTGATTTGCAGTCTTGCTTTTAGTTTTACTTAATACAGCTTTCATAGAAACAGGGTTGCACATTATCAAACGATACTTAGCACTTACTGTACATGTCTGCAATATTTATAGATCACATTTCCATGATGATCCCTTATCTGTCCGGCCAGAGAATGGCCTCAGCAACCGCATCCGTGGACTTTTTGAAAATGCCATAGCAACAGAAACCGGGGCTCTTTGCTCTTTACTTTGGAGGATGTACACCTTCTAGTTGACACCGGTCATACAAACTCACGTTGATGCTGTTTTCTGCTCTGGAGCACTAAACCTGTTAGGAAGAAAGTAGAGACCTGATCTTGCTTAAATAAGAAAAAGAAATGATGCCTCTGAAAGCGTCAGTATCATTAAAAAAGAAGGAGAATATTAATATGTGCATTTCAGGAATAACGACTGAATTGTCCGCAGTTTACAAATATTGAACATGGAGACAGAAGTGTAGAACAGCTTCTGTGGCTGTGGATACACAAATATCACAGTGATTACATTGTATATGTAAAGTGTGTAAGTTTGAATTTGTAGGTGTCTGAAGGAAAAGTGGATAAAGCCACAGTAATCTTCTACAAGGCCTTACAGAATATCCCCTGGTCCCCTGGTGAGGCACACACATACTGTGAAAGTGATATTTCCCAAAACTCAATTTATAGTTATAGTCCCTGCAGACTCATTAGGTGCGGTTATACGAGAGAAACTGAGCTAATTAATAACGAACAACAGCTCGTTTTACCAACCAACTGACTTTATACAGGGGTGCTCAGATTTGTAAAAAAGAGGAAATGGCTTTGAAACCTTAACATTAGTGTTTTGAGGACTATGATTTTACTTTTAAGAAAACAGAAGTGGTCATGTTACATATACCAGTAACCGTTAAGGGTGCAACCATTGAATGTGTATATGTATAAATCTCAACAGTGTTAGAGAGGATCCCTAGTGAGTAGCACTTGGCGACTGTTGAGAGGAAGAAACCTGTGAAAGGACTAAGCTTAGGGACGGACAACTGAGAGAGGTGAAGAGAAAACAGGAGCATAACAAGAATCAGTAGCTGATAGCCACTCCTCCTTATCTTTTTTTTGGTTACAATTCAGTAAAAAGATAACCTGTATATAAAAGATGAACAGACTATAGATGAGACAGGGTTTAAACTTTTACTGAAACGCACTTCTTTGATGGTACATTAGAACAAATAATCACACAGTAGGCGACACTATTTGTTAGATGATTTCATTAAATGTCTCCCTTGAAAAATAGGTTTTTAATCTCATTGGAATCTTCCTGGTTAAATAAAAGAAATAAAAAATAAAGATGGTGCCACTTGATCAATATCCTGCCTTGCTCAGCACATATTTACCAAATTGACCAATTACACTTATCACCCTGCTGTAGTTACCGCTTCTGCAAACTAAATCAGTATGTATGTATACTGGTACATACAATTCAGCTGTTTCCCGATCAGCTGAGGGGTTTGTAGACCTGTTGACAGAGAAAGAAGTGAGAGTGTGCGACTGCCTTTAGAAGAACTGGACATACTGCTAGAAGACTGAGCACACACCATCTTAAATCAAGTGTGTGTGTGTTCGTATTGGCAAACATGATGGAAAGAAAAGGACAAGCACAAAGGCATACTCGACAAACTCAACACATGTACAGCTGCGGTACTGAACTGCTGCAGTAATTTGAGCAAAGGACTGCATTTTGTTTGGTTTTCTGTATACAGTGACAAAAATGTTTTAATTTCCACAGCAAACCACTAAAGCTGTGTTTTATTACTTGATGTTGTCAATAAATACAAATAAAGATTGATTTATGTGACATTACTTTTTTTTATAGATAAAATTGGCAGTGGTTATTCTGGAAGTTGTTACAGTCCTAACTTATTAAGAAAAACTGTGGAAGTGATGAAGGAAAAAGCTGCCACTCAGCATATTGCCACGTTACAAAAATGTGAAATTTGTGTCACCTCTTAAAGAATTTTTAACATAGTTTTTTAAATATATATAATATTTAAAGTAAGGGTTATAGTCTATTTTGTTTGTTAACACAGCAAAACATCTGCTGCACTCCGGAGTAAATAAGGAAAAGACTTGCAGGATAAAAAAAAAAAAAAAACGACCTCTGCTGTGTTTCATACATACGGGGCCCCGCAGGGGACATGGGAGAAAAAAAAAATTAAGACGGACTTTTGCGAGATCTCGCAAAACAAACTCGGGATCTCGCAAAAGTCCGTCTTAATTTTTTTTTCTCCCATGTCCCCTGCGGAGCTCCGTAGTTTCAGAGTAACTCGCATACTGTATTAAGGAAAAAAAATTCAACAAAATCCAAAGTGCGGCTGGCTTGAGAGCTCACTGCACCATAGTTTCTCATTCTCAGAAAATGGACTTCATTGTCAGTTGCAGATTTATTTGCGCGATGATCTGCCGAGATTGCGCACCCTTTATGACGTGTCTGGAACTCGGGTGCTTTTGCGCATGCGTGAATATTCGTGCATTCGAACAAGTGCCGTCACAGAAGAAGTCTGATCTGCCTTTGATAAGAAAAAAGTATATTTCACTTCCTCTTTCCCCTAAAGCAAAAGAGGTTCACTTTAAAATCATTAATGAGGTTTATCCAACCAATGAATTCTTAAGACGGAAATTTAATTTAGATGTGAACGCCTGCACATTTTGTGAAAATGATATTGAAAGTCTGGATCACTTGTTTTTCAACTGTGAATCAGTGCACTCCTTCTGGACTGACATGTGGAGCTGGCTACAGTCCAGGAGAATTCAGTTACCACATTTGACGGTGACAGTAATAAAATTTGGAATACTTGCTGAGAATGCAGATTTTGACCTGTTGATTAGGACGATTTTGTTAATGGGAAAATTCTTTATTCACAAATGCAGATACTTTAAAGCTAAACCATGTATAAACAGATGGCTGAATGACTTTAGACTCTGGGCTAAATCGCTGAAACTTGTGAATAACAAGAAAGCCCATAAACTTGTTGTTTTATTTAAAGAGTTTAACCTATGTTAAAAAAAACAAAAAACTCCCTATTTTATAATCACGACTGCCCTTTTTTTGCACGTTAGTTTTTGCCTTTGGTTCGAATCCTTCAATGACTGTTCTTTATTTTTGTGCTAACTCTTTTAACTTTGTGCTTATTGTTGTTGTTTTTTTTGTTCGTTTTGTTTGTTTGTTTGTTTTGCTATAATGCTCAACCGAGGATGTAACATAATCGGATTAATGATGGTGCCTTGTATGTTAAACTGTTGTTTGTAAATAAAGTTTAATTAAAAAAAAAAAAAAAAAAAGTCTGATCTGCCTTTGATCCGGGACAGTCCTCAAATAGGACCCAAGCTAAGTCAAAAGGTTACAGCTTCCAGAGTTCGCCTGGCAGTTTATACACGTGAAACGTTCCCCAGTCTTTCAAATCAGAAAGTTTAGCATTTCAGGAAGATTTTAACAGAGGGAATCCCTGTGGAACAACAATGTCTCAAACACCGGATTCTAATTTTCATATTCCTCTGGTCCTATCACCAGATGAGCTGTTACTGTCACGGTCCGGGGCAGCGGCCGTGTGGAGAGTGGAAGGAGGACTCAAAACGCAGCACTTATTCAGGTGTGAGGGTGATTTATTGATAATATCAAATATAAAGTGATGGTAAAACAGAACTAAGGATGAACTAACTGGGAGAAACTACACAAAGAAATAGCAAACCTGAGCATGAAGGGAGAACAGCAGGGAGAGCACGCAGGGGATTACACCACACTCAGAAAAATTATGGTTCTTAAATGGTTCTTCAGATGTCTTCATGGTTCTTTAAAGAACCATCATACGTCAAAGAACCTTTTTATTTTGTGGATGGTTCTTCAGCTATTACAAATGGTTCTTTAAAGAACAAAAGGTTCTTCATCCTTAGCAATCTAAGTTTGATGGTGTAAATGGCATAAATATTTATTCACTATAATGAGGCTGTGAATTATACTGTGTGTTTTCTTTGTGTGCATGTGTGTGTGAAGGGGGAGGGCGGGATACCTGGCAATTACCCTTTAAGAGAAGATGGTAGGAAGCTGAATATTCAAATAAAAGTTAGAAATATTTGCAAACAGTAGACACAATACACACATTCAAATACTGTACTTTAGTTTTAAATTTTAATAAAGCATTACTATTTTCTACTCCAAGGCATTGCTTTTGACATTATTATATATTTTTGAAAATATAGCATAATGATAATACTAGTTATTGTAAACTTTACAAACCACCCAGCAGTATGTAAAGTCAAATTATAAAATACAAGTAAATAACAATTGCAGAACAGAATGTCAGTGTAATGGACACACACTTCGTTTTGACAAAGCACACTGCTTAGGTAAATGATCTGAGTAGTTGTTCATCACTGAGCAATTTGTTAATATGTGTTTCGAGCCAAATAAATGACAGGGAGAGAGAGAGTGACGTCAGAACACGTCATACTATAACCTCCCGGGAGCGGACGGAGGGGTCCGTCGTTGGGATGCGCATGCGCAGACAGAGTGTGCGAGCGGCGGGCCTTGACCTTTCGGGAAAAAAAACCTCACGGACGGTGACAGCGAAACGGATAACAGTCTTCAGTACCTGCTGGACTTTGAAGCTGTGGATTCTGGGACTGTTGGAAAAGGTAAAACATTTTCATTAAAACCTTATTACTGTTTTGTTTTTGTTACTCGTCATTGTAGCTTGCTGTTAATGTTGTGCTAACAGTAGCGATTAGCTAGATACGTTAGCCGTTGAGGTCAACGCAATTTAGTATCCAACTGTTTTCCTAACAAAACCACTGTTATAATTAAGTGAAGGTGCTCCCAGCTAATTTGAACCTTTGGCTTCTAAAATATGTGGTTCAATTGCGTGCTGCGTACATAACCTAATGTCAGCTAGACCGAAATTAAAATTTAATATATTGTTAAAGTCACTAAAATGGCGCCTGAAGCCTGTTGTGGCGTGAGCTCTGTGTCTGCTCTAAAAACTCTGAAATTCTGTAGATCTGAGCCGTACATTAAATACTCACATGAACCTGTACTTTGAATTCTGTATGAGCTGTATAAAATGCAGCTATGCATAAGAGTTTTGAATGAATAATTCGATTAGATAACTCTTTATTGTCTAATCGAATTATATAGAAATGAATAGAAATGTGACATGAGAAGGTGTCTTTGACTGTTCCTGCATAACTTAGTTTCGGACTAGTTGACAAGTTATGCTCCGGTCATTTGATGTTTCCAAGATAGATGTTCTTTTGCAATATAGTTAATTTTTTTGTATATTTCATTTATCCACCATCATACATACAAGCTAAGAAGAGGTCGTTATACTAACAAGAGGTATCAACGCTGGGCCAAAGTTCAGCACATGGGTAAAGTTTGTAATCCAGCCAGGGTGTAAATATCACTCAGCAGCCAGAGCTGAAGCAGGTAGCATCAACAGATAAATCTACTCTACCCGGCTTAAATCACAAGAGCACCTCTGACCAAAAAGCTGTAGATTTTTCTTGTTTGCACAAATTAATCCAGATTCACATTAATTGTGTTCACAGCTCCAACAAAATGAGGAAGAGGAGGGGGAGAAACACAATTAGGTTGAATTACAATTGGATGGAAGGCGAGGACAAGGAGAAGGAAGCTTAGGATGAGGAGGAAGAGAAGCAGCAGGAGCATCTTTAGGGCTCCCTATGATGAGGTTTGTTTCATTAATATGGTCCTCTCACAAAGAAAGATGACTTGTTTTAGTTCACCTACTTCCTGTATTAAATAGTGATGTGCAAAATGTTGTGAAAAACCATGGAACAGGCACGTATAGTGCATCTGCAGGTAAATGAACATCAGATCTCTAAGACAGACTGAAATCTGTATATTTATCACCCTTATGATAAAACCCATGTCAGCCATTGGTTTATGGACTTTGTATTTTGAAGCCTCAACATTTGCTTTATTGCTGTTGCTATGTTGGGACCATATTAGGATGAGGGATCAGAATCTGGAGTCATGCACACTATTGTTTCATTTAGTGTGTATCCATAAGATTCGTACAGCAGATCCAAGTTGTGCCTTGAAAACAGGAAAGTCGTCTGCATAGAGGAGAACTGTAATAGCAGGCTTTTACAAAGTGAGGCTTTGTGCACTCGTTTTACTTCTGTCACCCTGTTTTGATGCAGATTTCACTTGAAATCAGGCAAGAACTGGACTTATTTTTTATAATGTGTTCTTGTGAATTAATTGTGTATCGCATATGTTTGATTTGACTTTCTGCAAGACAACAGTCGTCCACTGGCCAAAAAAGTTTTCCAAATACCTCCACGTGATCTAGCCTGGATTTAGAAAAGAATAGCAAAAAAAACTTGCACCTCCTGCTTCAGATGCAATTTGTGTTTCTGTGTTCAGAGGCAGCGGTGAGAGGGGAGACCTCAGCTCATCCAGCTGGAGAGCCTGACCAGGACGAGTCGAACATTAACTCAGCTCTTCCAGGGCACCCTGCAGACTCGGCTGCTGGCATCGGCGAGGGATGACGTGAACGCCAAACTGGAGTCCATCACAGGTCAACTGCAGGTATGCGAGTCAGACCTTCTGAGGAGGGTTTCACTTCTCTCTCTTCTTTATAATTGACTCTTTTCTCTCTCTTTCAGCTCCTTGTCTCAGAGTGGGAGGGGTTTGAAGCACAAAGGGAGGAACTTGTCGTTTGGTTGGCTGATATGGATGTCTGCCTGAGTGAGGTTGACCAGCTGACAGGAAACACCAGTGAAAAACTGAAACAACTGCAGGTGTGGGCTTGTTTTGATATGACATATATTTGATATGATACATACGTCAGAGACATTATCCTAAACTGAACTAACAAAGGACCATGAGTACAACATGAAACGTACATTACATAGCGTAAGGCTGAAGTTCATTGATCATTTTAATCATAAACTTGTTGAAATATTTTTACTGAACATGCAAACATCTGCTGATGAAAATGTGTTGATTTATTGGTCTGTTATGAAGCTATTGCTATTTCTAATGTGTTTTATCACTTTCTGATGTTTTATTAATTAAACAATACATGTATTATTTGTTGTGTTATCTGTAGCTATAGTATTTATATATATTTATTTATAGTATAGCAAATATATTTAATTATTACTGTTTAAAACACTAACTGACCCAAGACTTTGTGGACTGGTGCCAGCTGAACTACCTCCAGATCAACGCCAGTAAAACCAAGGAACTGGTGGTAGACTTCCGCAGGCACAAGCATTCTCCACTGCAACCACTGAACATCCAAGGTATGGACATTGAGGCTGTGGACAGCTACAGGTACCTTGGTGTTCATCTGAACAATAGACTGGACTGGACTCATAACTCAGACGCCCTCTACAGGAAAGGGCAGAGCAGGCTGTACCTGCTGCGGAGACTCAGGTCGTTTGGAGTGGAGGGCCCACTCCTGAAGACCTTCTATGACTCTGTTGTGGCTTCTGCTATCTTTTATGGCGTGGTCTGCTGGGGCGGCAGCATCTCTGCTGGGGACAGGAAGAGACTGAACAGGGTGATCCGAAGGGCCAGCTCTGTTCTAGGATGCCCTCTGGACCCAGTGGAGGTGGTGAGTGACAGGAGAATGGCGGCTAAGCTGTCATCCCTGTTGGACAACGTCTCCCACCCCATGCAGCAGACTGTGACAGCACTGAGCAGCTCCTTCAGTGGGAGACTGCGGCACCCACGGTGTGGGACGGAGAGATTTCGCAGGTCTTTCCTCCCCACTGCTGTCAGACTCCATAATAAAGACTTTAACTGATCAAGCACACACATCCATACATATGCAATAATACTAAGTGCAATAATCCTATCTGTCATCGTTGTATTTTTACTCAGTTGTATATAGTATTTGTATTCTATTCTTATCTTATTGTATATTTATTTTATTTTATTCTACTGTATATAGTATTTTATTATATTCTGTACAGCTGTGTACTGTATTTATTCTTATTGTATTCTAATTTTTGCCTCATAACTTTTGCACTGTACACTTCCTGCTGTGACAAAACAAATTTCCCACGTGTGGGACTAGTAAAGGTTATCTTATCTTAATATGTGACATGTATTAGTAGTGATGTTGTGCTGAGGGTTAAAATGCCTTTTTGGGTTTTGGTAACTACAAAATGACAATAAACCATTAATATATGTCTATGCTGTGCTAGTATTTATTTTGCCCTACTCAAATTCAATTTATGATGCATTTTATTTTGAAAGATTTAAAATGGTTTTTAAAGAACCACTCAAAAAAGGTTCTTTAAAATGGTTCTTTTAAAGAACCATTTGAAGGACCTTTTTAAAAATGGTTCTTTAAAGAACCATTTTTAAAAAGGTTCTTTGAAAAACCATTAAAGGTGCCCCAAAGAACCATTTCTTGATGGTTCTTTGGGGCACCTTTAAAGGTTCTTCAATGAACCACTGAAAGAAATGGTTCTTCAAAGAACCATTGTTTGAAAGGTTCTTTGTGGCACCAAAAAAGGTTCTTCTATGGCATCAGTCTAAAGAACCACTTTTGGTTCCAGTTGGCACCTTTATTTTTCTGAGTGCAGGTATGAACACAGACGACGCGACGAGGAGCAGAGGAAATCACACACTATAAGTACACAAAGAGACACTGGGAAATCACACACAGGTGGGGGAAACAGCTGGACCTGATTAACCTGACGAGACAGGGGAACACTAACACCAGGGACCAACAGAGGGAGCACAAACCCAGAACCCAGTATCTAAAATCCCAAAACACAAACCATCCCAAAACAGCCCATGAATAATAAAGAGAATAATAACAATAAGGGACACAAACACAAAGTCACTCAGTCATGGCCGCAGGACCATGACAGTTACCGACTATCAATAATGCCTTCAACAAGCTCTCTGACGAACAGTGGATCTTAATAGAAAATGGACTTTTGGATTCTGATGTTCAAGCAGTTTTGGCCGACATGATTTCTGAAATCATACAGATCGCCACAGCCAAAATCTTGATACTTGCGCTTCCCGCCATTCAGCGTGGTGCATCTACGGATTTAGAAAAAAATCCATTTCTTGGTGACTCCATCTCAGTCACTTTTGCTAAAGCGCTCAGCATCCCTGAGCAGTACTGTGTGAGTGTTACACAGCTGACAATGATGATTGAGAGGGAGATTTCAGATAAGGTAAAGTCGATTGCCACCGTGGTCAGGCAGAGCAATTTACCGCTAAACCCTGCTGTTTACATCAGCGGAAAAATTCCGAATATTGGAAGACTCCGTGTCATGGTTTCTCTTGCTCTCTCATGCTTGAAATTATACGCAATAAAACGGCGAAGCTCACGCATTATATCGGTAAGCGATTCAAGTCAATCTGAATCCAGCACAGACAGCAGTGAGTCCGGCATCTCACGCGAATTCGCCATCAGGGAGGTTAGTGATATTCTGACCAGATATAGTCGAGAATCATATTCTGCAGATGATGAATTATCAGATGACGACGAAGATATAGAAACTGAGTCACCTGCTAAAATAGAGCAACTTTCAGAAAAGAAAGAAAGTTCAGAAAGTGGGGAATGTGCAGAAGCTGAAAGGCAGGCACGTTTGGAACCTGATGCCACAGTAGAAAAATTTGCAGCTGACATTGTCAATATTATATTTGACAATCTCCTTTCTTCTGACACTGATTCTTCTTCCCACAGTGAGAAATGTATCTCACCCAAATCTGGATTTATGGGAGCCATCTTCGATAAAGTGAGAGAGTTTTTCAACTCACGTGCTCCTTGCGCACCAGAAAAATCCCGCAAACACCATTTTTTGAAGTTCGCACAAAAACATTATGAAAAGATGAAAGAGGGGCTGAAAAACACAGTGGAGGAGAGCAAAAGACATTTGATTAGTCTGTTAAACCTAAGCCACTCCCCTGAAACTGAGGGAATGGGTTCCCCTTCAAGAAGCTCATTTACTCTGGAAACCATGGTAAAATGTTCTACTCCAGCTAACTTTAATGTCATCAGATCTGAAATTATTGACATATACAAGTTCACAAAAGAGGAAGAACATTATATTATCCAAAAAACCTTTGAGAACATTAGAATAAGCGAGGACATCAAAAATTTCTCAAGGGAATTAACAGAGAAAATGTACGACCATTTAATGACAAGTCGTATATACCAAATTCCCAATACTTTTATGGGTAGAAGTCTATCAGACTCTGTTATCTCCAGTACACAACTGACAGCAGCTGAATCAAGAGTTTCCTTTTCTCCCGAAGTCCTCTATGTAATCATAGAAGACGCAGTTGCAAAGTTTTTGCAAAAGATTCTGCTCTTGGTTGATGATGAAGCAATTGATGTAATTATTCAGAGCGAAAAAGTGTCCGATGCTATTAAAGATATCCAAAACTTCCTTGCAACAGCACAGACATGGGCAAAAGATACAGAGTCAGACTCTTCTCAAAAAAGTGGCAGAGAATCTAGAACACCCTGTCATTCTAGACCAGCATCTCCAGAAAGACTTCTTTGTTCATTGTAAACAATTGTACTTTCTGTAAAGTGGTTTGAATTAAAGAGAAAAGAAAAGTATGTTTTGTTTTGTTTTTTTTCTTCAAGATCTGTTCACATGTACTTAGCAAGAGTGAGTACACAGCGTTAAAAAATGGTACTTAGTGTAGTGAGGAAGGCGAAAAGCAAAGAGAGCATATGAAGGTAATATTGAAGTAGGCGCAGTTTTGAAGTGGTGAAAGGCAAAGGCATGAGTGCAAGCCTAATAAAAGGTAATAGGAGAGATGTCGAGCAGGCGGAGGACTTGGCTGGAGCAGGAAAAGGCAAAAGGGAAAGGCGAGTGCACGTCTCCCCGCCCCCCAAGCCAGGCTGAGAGAAGGCTTGAAAAAAAAAGGACATTTATCATTTCTTCTTCAGCCAGCCCTTCTCATGGTTTTTACAAAGTACACAGCACAGCAGATTCTGCAATATTCTTACACACTAATTAAGCATTGGAAACCTACCTACTTCTTTGTTCATTGTAAACAATTGTACTTTCTGTAAAGTGGTTTGAATTAAAGAGAAAAGAAAAGTATGTTTTGTTTTGTTTTTTTTCTTCAAGATCTGTTCACATGTACTTAGCAAGAGTGAGTACACAGCGTTAAAAAATGGTACTTAGTGTAGTGAGGAAGGCGAAAAGCAAAGAGAGCATATGAAGGTAATATTGAAGTAGGCGCAGTTTTGAAGTGGTGAAAGGCAAAGGCATGAGTGCAAGCCTAATAAAAGGTAATAGGAGAGATGTCGAGCAGGCGGAGGACTTGGCTGGAGCAGGAAAAGTTTCTGAACAGCCAAAATGAGTGGAAGAGGAAAGGGAGGTTTTTTCGCCTGAGTTTATCCTGAGTTTATCCCTTCCCTTCTGCTTGTAGCCCTTGTGTTCTTGAACATGCCCCCCTATGTGCCTTTGCCCTATGCCTCTAAATTTGGCAACCTATGGGTAAGGTTGAAATATGGTGGAAGTAACGACCCACCCTCCCGCGATTATGTGGCGGAGGAACTCCTTTTCCAATCTTCTTGGGTAAACCCTCAGGACATCTATTCTTTCATTTCGTTACCCAATAGAAGAGAGTTTGAGCTGTGCTTCCTTCAAGAAGCCCCCTTACGACGGTTCTTGGAAATTCATCATACCAACTTAAATCACCCGAAGTGGAAGGAATGGTCTGTAGAATCTCCAGTCCAGCTAGAAGTCACAACAATTGTGGTGAAATTTTGGACAGGGAGAGTTCCAGACCAAGACATTGAGCTCTATCTACAAAGGTACTGTGAAGTCTTGCAACCTCCTGTGAAGCCGGTTGACAAATTCGGCTTATGGTACGGAGTAAGAAAATTCAAAGTACGAATGCGGAGAGATGGAGCAGGTCATATTGTTTCCATCCCTAACTCCATCTCTTTTGGCCCCTTTAATGGGCGTGTCATATATCCTGGACAGGCAAACAGATGTTTCGTCTGCCAAGCTTTAGACCACCAAGTAAGAGACTGTCCTACCTTTAAGTGCTGGAAATGCGGGGAGTTGGGTCATAAAGCTAAAGAATGCCAAAATGACAGCGAGTGTTCTCTATGCGGACTGAAGGGACACACCTTCTTTAAATGTCCCAAATCCTTTGCTAATATAACTAAAGCTTCCCAGCAGCCCTCCACGGGTGCTTCTCGCACGAACCTTCCAACCATCTCAGCGCTGTCAGTGGCTTCAAATCCAGCCCCGCTACAGGAAAGGCCCGCACATGGAAATGTGTCCTTGATAAATCCATTGGCTGTCTCAGATGCTGCCTCAGGACAAGACCCAGGCAGTCGTAACACAACAAATCTTCCGGGAGTAACGGAGCCGCAGGCACACAATAACAACATAAAAGAGGATTTGACGCTTTCAAGACAACCCGAAGAAATGGCAGTTGGAGGTGGAGAGGAACCGGGAGACCAATCCTTCTCACAAACCTCTGATGTGGAATGTGAGAGCGATGACGAGCGAAGAGAAAGCGAGGAAGAAAATTCATCTGAAAGCTATCTAAGTGCAAGTGATAGTGAAGAATCACCCGTTTCGACTCCTGTGGAGATTTCTCCTACAGATGATCCTGCAGGACAAGATGATGTGGATCCACAAACAGGGATTTTTCTTAACAAACAGCATCCTGCGATGGAGGAATTGGTCAATGAAACAACGACAGGAGGAAGGAAAAGAAGTGTCTCGATGGCGTCTTATGGCAGAGATAAAAGAAAAGACGATGATCCAGCCCTCCGCAAGGTACTGTTGAATCTACAATGTTTCCTCCCTCTACTGAATAACCCTCCTACTACATAAATATGAGCATTCTTAAAATAATAACATGGAATGTTAGAGGGTTACAATCAGAAAGACTAAGGAAGAAGAAAGTGCTTTTTCTGCAAAAACTGGACTATGACATATTATGCCTACAAGAATTAAGATTGAAAACTAAGGAAGATATTGAAGAACTGATTAAATTATGGGGTCCAAGCCACTCAGTAGTCTCAATAGGGGAAGATAGTGCAGATGGGGTGGGCTTTTTCTTCAAAAACACTCATGTGAACATCATAAAGAAAAGAGATATAATACCAGGACGGCTTTTACTTGTTGATTGCCATTATGGTGGTCAAAAATTTCGGTTAATTAATGTGTATACCGCACCAGAAAGAACAAAGAAAATGCAATTACTAAAGAAAATGAGACATTTGTTGGAATGTGGGTTTAATACTGTTCTATGTGGGGATTTTAATATGGTTACGGAAGAGAATGATAGGATTGCTAGTACGATTTTCAAAGAGTCCAGGGAAGGCAAATTACTTACACAAATATGTAATGACGCATCTCTTAGGGATTTATATAGGATCTTAAACCCTCAGACAATTCATTTTACAAGGTTTGACTCATCCTCTAAAACTAGAATAGATAGGATTTATATATCTTCCGAGATTGTAGCTTTAAGATATAATGATTTCGTAACTGATTTCTCTGATCATAAGGTAGTCAGAGCTACGATTTTGTGTGGCACTGACCCCCCTTCCACTTATTGGAAATTAAATACGAGCTGTCTAAGTGACGGGGCACTAGTTTCGGAATTAAAGGTAGAAATTGTGAAAGTTTTGCAACTTAAAAAACTCACAACATCTGATATACAATTGTGGGAGATATTGAAAGAACGGATGCGAAATTTTTTTAAATTTAAATGTAGAGAAATAAATTATGCAAAAAATATAAAGTATAACGAACAAGTAAATCAATACATATTGTTGAAAAATAAAACATTTAGAAAAGAGGATGAAGAGAACCAGATTGAAGAACTTAGAGTTAGTATTGAAAAAGTAAATAATGAAATATTATTTAACATACAAAAATCAATGGGAGGTGATATAAATGGTAATAAAGATTATATGATTGGTGCTAACCAAAAGAAACGTAATAATGAGTTCATTTCTTCTATAAGAGATGAGGGAGGAAACTCCTTCGTAAAAGAAGTAGATAAAAGGCGAGTTATCAGAAGGCTATGTGCCCATATGTTCTCTCCGTTATCTACAAAAACAAGTGCAGTAAAATATTTGTTAAGTAAAATAGAACCTCTGGACTCCATCCAATATACCTCACTTTTAGGAAATATTACTAAAGAGGAGGTAGAATGTGCGATCAGTCAGTTAAACATAAACAAAACCCCTGGTTTAGATGGGCTTCCGTCCGAATTTTATAAAATAGTTGTGAATGAAATATCCAAATTTTTAGCCACTGTTTTTAATGAAGGCATGCATGAGGGAACTTTGGGTGACTCCTTTTATAATGGATTAATGTGTTTGCTATATAAGAAAGGGGAAAGAGATAATATAAATAATTATAGACAATTGACAATAATGAATGTTGATTACAAAATATTTGCTAAAATAATTATGAATAGGTTTGAAGAGGTATTAGATAAAATTATAGAAAAAGAGCAAACATGTGCAATAAAAGGTCGTCTGATGTGGGATAATTTATGTACTCTGCGTGAAATAATTTACAGTAGAAAAGACACAGAATTTTTTATTTTAAGTCTCGACCAAAGGAAAGCTTTTGATTACATTTCCCACTCTTATTTGTGGGAAGTAATGAAAGCATATAATATGCCTGAAACCTTCATCTCCATGATTAAAGTATTATATAAAAAATCCCTTGTCCAGATTAAAGTAAACGGAAGACTGACCGAACCCTTCCATGTCGAATGTGGAGTGAAACAAGGATGTCCTTTAAGCGCAGCCTTATATGTTCTGGCAATAAATCCGTTACTTAAAACAATCAATAGTGATAGCCGTTTTACTGGATACATCCTAAATGACACCTACAAGGTGACAGCCCTTGCTTATGCGGATGATGTCTCTGTAATTATTAAAGATCAAAAGGAGCTATCAATACTTAAGGATTTGCTAACAAAATACGAACAAGCTTCTGGTGCTAAGCTAAACCAGGAAAAGACCGAAGGAGTTTGGTTTGGACAAAACTTAAAAGAACCTGTAATTGATTTAAAAACTAACAAGGAGATGAAGATTTTAGGTATTTGGATTACTAAAAATGATCCATGTCTTTTGAATTGGAAAAAGAAAGAGAGTGAAATAGAAAACGAAGTAGCTAAATGGGACAATAAAAATACAAACTATAAAGCGCGTGTGAATATCGTGAAAACACATGTAGTCTCAAAGATGTTGTTTCTGGCTACTGTCTTTCCTCCTCCTCACAAAACTGTTATTAAATTAAGTAAATTGTGTACCAAATTGATTTGGGGGACAAACCGCGAAGTAACACAGAGGAAATTAATGTATAAAGGAAAAGAAAATGGAGGATTAGGAGCGCCAGATCTTAGCGTTAATTTGATGATTCCTTTTCTAAAAAATGTATATAGCGCATTTGAGCGAAGCACCCACTGGATCCAAGGGAAGGAATCTTTGTGGAAAAAAATGAAAGGGAGAGCCCGATCGGGAGTGCCATACTTTAAACTTGTGTTTGGGGATCTTGTGGATCAGTGGAAATTGGATGATTTAAATCTTTTACAATTAAATTCAAAACAGATATATAATAAAATCAATCTAAAAAAAATGAAGGTATGATACAATATAAAGCTGTGGAAAAAGAAGAAAATCAGAAAATAGTTAAAAACATATATGACAAAGTAATATCCGAGAACATGAGAGATACAGTGTGGCTTATCTCTGTCGGCCGTCTCCCAGTAAGAGCTGTGGTTCTGTGGAGTTGCTTCGTTACCACTAAGAAATGCCCTATGGAGAATTGTGATGAAGACAAAACTCTTGATCATCTATTGATATCGTGTTACAGGACGGTTGAAATAAGAAGGAGGATGGAAAAACTAGGTTTTAATATTGAAAATAATATAAAATCAGTAAGATATGGTTTGTTTAAAGAAAAGATGAGTGAAAATAAAAGAAGATTGTTTTGGTTGGTGATGTGTATTATAAATGTCCACATATGGAAAACAAGAGCTAAATGTGTTATAGAACAAAAAATGATAAGTAGTTTCACCGTATGTAAAAACATTGTAACGGAGCTGAGAAGAAGAAAAACGAGAGATATGAAATTAGGAAATGACTTGCCGTGGGAGCTTTTATTTTTGTAATATGTAAAATAAGATGTGAATAATTTGTGCATGGCGCTTGTATTATGTGTATTTGTAATTGTGAATATTGATATTTAAATAAAGTGATTTTTTTTAAAAAAAAAAAAAGAAAAGGCAAAAGGGAAAGGCGAGTGCACGTCTCCCCGCCCCCCAAGCCAGGCCGAGAGAAGGCTTGAAAAAAAAAAGGACATTTATCATTTCTTCTTCAGCCAGCCCTTCTCATGGTTTTTACAAAGTACACAGCACAGCAGATTCTGCAATATTCTTACACACTAATTAAGCATTGGAAACCTACCTACTTCTTTGTTCATTGTAAACAATTGTACTTTCTGTAAAGTGGTTTGAATTAAAGAGAAAAGAAAAGTATGTTTTGTTTTGTTTTTTTTTCTTCAAGATCTGTTCACATGTACTTAGCAAGAGTGAGTACACAGCGTTAAAAAATGGTACTTAGTGTAGTGAGGAAGGCGAAAAGCAAAGAGAGCATATGAAGGTAATATTGAAGTAGGCGCAGTTTTGAAGTGGTGAAAGGCAAAGGCATGAGTGCAAGCCTAATAAAAGGTAATAGGAGAGATGTCGAGCAGGCGGAGGACTTGGCTGGAGCAGGAAAAGGCAAAAGGGAAAGGCGAGTGCACGTCTCCCCGCCCCCCAAGCCAGGCCGAGAGAAGGCTTGAAAAAAAAAAGGACATTTATCATTTCTTCTTCAGCCAGCCCTTCTCATGGTTTTTACAAAGTACACAGCACAGCAGATTCTGCAATATTCTTACACACTAATTAAGCATTGGAAACCTACCTACTTCTTTGTTCATTGTAAACAATTGTACTTTCTGTAAAGTGGTTTGAATTAAAGAGAAAAGAAAAGTATGTTTTGTTTTGTTTTTTTTCTTCAAGATCTGTTCACATGTACTTAGCAAGAGTGAGTACACAGCGTTAAAAAATGGTACTTAGTGTAGTGAGGAAGGCGAAAAGCAAAGAGAGCATATGAAGGTAATATTGAAGTAGGCGCAGTTTTGAAGTGGTGAAAGGCAAAGGCATGAGTGCAAGCGTAATAAAAGGTAATAGGAGAGATGTCGAGCAGGCGGAGGACTTGGCTGGAGCAGGAAAAGGCAAAAGGGGAAACGCGAATGCGCATCCCCGCCCCCCAAGCCAGGGCCGTGGCAGCGAGATCGTGGGGGTTCGAGCTGGCGGCGCTCTGTACCAGAGTGCTCTGCCACACATCATACGCCAAACGGCCGGCCGAGAGAAAGGTTAAAAAAAAGGACATTTATCATTTCTTCTCCAGCCAGCCAGCCAGCCAGCCCTTCTCATGGTTTTTACAAAGTACACAGCACAGCAGATTCTGCAATATTCTTACACACTAATTAAGCATTGGAAACCTACCTACTTCTTTGTTCATTGTAAACAATTGTACTTTCTGTAAAGTGGTTTGAATTAAAGAGAAAAGAAAAGTATGTTTTGTTTTGTTTTTTTTCTTCAAGATCTGTTCACATGTACTTAGCAAGAGTGAGTACACAGCGTTAAAAAATGGTACTTAGTGTAGTGAGGAAGGCGAAAAGCAAAGAGAGCATATGAAGGTAATATTGAAGTAGGCGCAGTTTTGAAGTGGTGAAAGGCAAAGGCATGAGTGCAAGCCTAATAAAAGGTAATAGGAGAGATGTCGAGCAGGCGGAGGACTTGGCTGGAGCAGGAAAAGGCAAAAGGGAAAGGCGAGTGCACGTCTCCCCGCCCCCCAAGCCAGGCTGAGAGAAGGCTTGAAAAAAAAAGGACATTTATCATTTCTTCTTCAGCCAGCCCTTCTCATGGTTTTTACAAAGTACACAGCACAGCAGATTCTGCAATATTCTTACACACTAATTAAGCATTGGAAACCTACCTACTTCTTTGTTCATTGTAAACAATTGTACTTTCTGTAAAGTGGTTTGAATTAAAGAGAAAAGAAAAGTATGTTTTGTTTTGTTTTTTTTCTTCAAGATCTGTTCACATGTACTTAGCAAGAGTGAGTACACAGCGTTAAAAAATGGTACTTAGTGTAGTGAGGAAGGCGAAAAGCAAAGAGAGCATATGAAGGTAATATTGAAGTAGGCGCAGTTTTGAAGTGGTGAAAGGCAAAGGCATGAGTGCAAGCCTAATAAAAGGTAATAGGAGAGATGTCGAGCAGGCGGAGGACTTGGCTGGAGCAGGCAAAAGGGGAAACGCGAATGCGCATCCCCGCCCCCCAAGCCAGGGCCGTGGCAGCGAGATCGTGGGGGTTCGAACTGGCGGCGCTCTGTACCAGAGTGCTCTGCCACACATCATACGCCAACGGCCGGCCGAGAGAACAGTTAAAAAAAAGGACATTTATCATTTCTTCTCCAGCCAGCCAGCCAGCCCTTCTCATGGTTTTTACAAAGTACACAGCACAGCAGATTTTGCAATATTCTTACACACTAATTAAGCATTGGAAACCTACCTACTTCTTTGTTCATTGTAAACAATTGTACTTTCTGTAAAGTGGTTTGAATTAAAGAGAAAAGAAAAGTATGTTTTGTTTTGTTTTTTTTCTTCAAGATCTGTTCACATGTACTTAGCAAGAGTGAGTACACAGCGTTAAAAAATGGTACTTAGTGTAGTGAGGAAGGCGAAAAGCAAAGAGAGCATATGAAGGTAATATTGAAGTAGGCGCAGTTTTGAAGTGGTGAAAGGCAAAGGCATGAGTGCAAGCATAATAAAAGGTAATAGGAGAGATGTCGAGCAGGCGGAGGACTTGGCTGGAGCAGGAAAAGGCAAAAGGGGAAACGCGAATGCGTATCCCCGCCCCCCAAGCCAGGGCCGTGGCAGCGAGATCGTGGGGGTTCGAACTGGCGGCGCTCTGTACCAGAGTGCTCTGCCACACATCATACGCCAACGGCCGGCAGAGAGAACGGTTAAAAAAAAGGACATTTATCATTTCTTCTCCAGCCAGCCAGCCAGCCAGCCAGCCAGCCCTTCTCATGGTTTTTACAAAGTACACAGCACAGCAGATTTTGCAATATTCTTACACACTAATTAAGCATTGGAAACCTACCTACTTCTTTGTTCATTGTAAACAATTGTACTTTCTGTAAAGTGGTTTGAATTAAAGAGAAAAGAAAAGTATGTTTTGTTTTGTTTTTTTTCTTCAAGATCTGTTCACATGTACTTAGCAAGAGTGAGTACACAGCGTTAAAAAATGGTACTTAGTGTAGTGAGGAAGGCGAAAAGCAAAGAGAGCATATGAAGGTAATATTGAAGTAGGCGCAGTTTTGAAGTGGTGAAAGGCAAAGGCATGAGTGCAAGCCTAATAAAAGGTAATAGGAGAGATGTCGAGCAGGCGGAGGACTTGGCTGGAGCAGGAAAAGGCAAAAGGGAAAGGCGAGTGCACGTCTCCCCGCCCCCCAAGCCAGGCCGAGAGAAGGCTTGAAAAAAAAAAGGACATTTATCATTTCTTCTTCAGCCAGCCCTTCTCATGGTTTTTACAAAGTACACAGCACAGCAGATTCTGCAATATTCTTACACACTAATTAAGCATTGGAAACCTACCTACTTCTTTGTTCATTGTAAACAATTGTACTTTCTGTAAAGTGGTTTGAATTAAAGAGAAAAGAAAAGTATGTTTTGTTTTGTTTTTTTTCTTCAAGATCTGTTCACATGTACTTAGCAAGAGTGAGTACACAGCGTTAAAAAATGGTACTTAGTGTAGTGAGGAAGGCGAAAAGCAAAGAGAGCATATGAAGGTAATATTGAAGTAGGCGCAGTTTTGAAGTGGTGAAAGGCAAAGGCATGAGTGCAAGCGTAATAAAAGGTAATAGGAGAGATGTCGAGCAGGCGGAGGACTTGGCTGGAGCAGGAAAAGGCAAAAGGGGAAACGCGAATGCGCATCCCCGCCCCCCAAGCCAGGGCCGTGGCAGCGAGATCGTGGGGGTTCGAACTGGCGGCGCTCTGTACCAGAGTGCTCTGCCACACATCATACGCCAACGGCCGGCCGAGAGAATGGTTAAAAAAAAGGACATTTATCATTTCTTCTCCAGCCAGCCAGCCAGCCAGCCCTTCTCATGGTTTTTACAAAGTACACAGCACAGCAGATTTTGCAATATTCTTACACACTAATTAAGCATTGGAAACCTACCTACTTCTTTGTTCATTGTAAACAATTGTACTTTCTGTAAAGTGGTTTGAATTAAAGAGAAAAGAAAAGTATGTTTTGTTTTGTTTTTTTTCTTCAAGATCTGTTCACATGTACTTAGCAAGAGTGAGTACACAGCGTTAAAAAATGGTACTTAGTGTAGTGAGGAAGGCGAAAAGCAAAGAGAGCATATGAAGGTAATATTGAAGTAGGCGCAGTTTTGAAGTGGTGAAAGGCAAAGGCATGAGTGCAAGCCTAATAAAAGGTAATAGGAGAGATGTCGAGCAGGCGGAGGACTTGGCTGGAGCAGGAAAAGGCAAAAGGGAAAGGCGAGTGCACGTCTCCCCGCCCCCCAAGCCAGGCCGAGAGAAGGCTTGAAAAAAAAAAGGACATTTATCATTTCTTCTTCAGCCAGCACTTCTCATGGTTTTTACAAAGTACACAGCACAGCAGATTCTGCAATATTCTTACACACTAATTAAGCATTGGAAACCTACCTACTTCTTTGTTCATTGTAAACAATTGTACTTTCTGTAAAGTGGTTTGAATTAAAGAGAAAAGAAAAGTATGTTTTGTTTTGTTTTTTTTCTTCAAGATCTGTTCACATGTACTTAGCAAGAGTGAGTACACAGCGTTAAAAAATGGTACTTAGTGTAGTGAGGAAGGCGAAAAGCAAAGAGAGCATATGAAGGTAATATTGAAGTAGGCGCAGTTTTGAAGTGGTGAAAGGCAAAGGCATGAGTGCAAGCCTAATAAAAGGTAATAGGAGAGATGTCGAGCAGGCGGAGGACTTGGCTGGAGCAGGAAAAGGCAAAAGGGGAAACGCGAATGCGCATCCCCGCCCCCCAAGCCAGGGCCGTGGCAGCGAGATCGTGGGGGTTCGAACTGGCGGCGCTCTGTACCAGAGTGCTCTGCCACACATCATACGCCAACGGCCGGCCGAGAGAATGGTTAAAAAAAAGGACATTTATCATTTCTTCTCCAGCCAGCCAGCCAGCCAGCCCTTCTCATGGTTTTTACAAAGTACACAGCACAGCAGATTTTGCAATATTCTTACACACTAATTAAGCATTGGAAACCTACCTACTTCTTTGTTCATTGTAAACAATTGTACTTTCTGTAAAGTGGTTTGAATTAAAGAGAAAAGAAAAGTATGTTTTGTTTTGTTTTTTTTCTTCAAGATCTGTTCACATGTACTTAGCAAGAGTGAGTACACAGCGTTAAAAAATGGTACTTAGTGTAGTGAGGAAGGCGAAAAGCAAAGAGAGCATATGAAGGTAATATTGAAGTAGGCGCAGTTTTGAAGTGGTGAAAGGCAAAGGCATGAGTGCAAGCCTAATAAAAGGTAATAGGAGAGATGTCGAGCAGGCGGAGGACTTGGCTGGAGCAGGAAAAGGCAAAAGGGAAAGGCGAGTGCACGTCTCCCCGCCCCCCAAGCCAGGCCGAGAGAAGGCTTGAAAAAAAAAAGGACATTTATCATTTCTTCTTCAGCCAGCACTTCTCATGGTTTTTACAAAGTACACAGCACAGCAGATTCTGCAATATTCTTACACACTAATTAAGCATTGGAAACCTACCTACTTCTTTGTTCATTGTAAACAATTGTACTTTCTGTAAAGTGGTTTGAATTAAAGAGAAAAGAAAAGTATGTTTTGTTTTGTTTTTTTTCTTCAAGATCTGTTCACATGTACTTAGCAAGAGTGAGTACACAGCGTTAAAAAATGGTACTTAGTGTAGTGAGGAAGGCGAAAAGCAAAGAGAGCATATGAAGGTAATATTGAAGTAGGCGCAGTTTTGAAGTGGTGAAAGGCAAAGGCATGAGTGCAAGCCTAATAAAAGGTAATAGGAGAGATGTCGAGCAGGCGGAGGACTTGGCTGGAGCAGGAAAAGGCAAAAGGGGAAACGCGAATGCGCATCCCCGCCCCCCAAGCCAGGGCCGTGGCAGCGAGATCGTGGGGGTTCGAGCTGGCGGCGCTCTGTACCAGAGGGCTCTGCCACACATCATACGCCAACGGCCGGCCGAGAGAATGGTTAAAAAAAAGGACATTTATCATTTCTTCTCCAGCCAGCCAGCCAGCCAGCCAGCCAGCCCTTCTCATGGTTTTTACAAAGTACACAGCACAGCAGATTTTGCAATATTCTTACACACTAATTAAGCATTGGAAACCTACCTACTTCTTTGTTCATTGTAAACAATTGTACTTTCTGTAAAGTGGTTTGAATTAAAGAGAAAAGAAAAGTATGTTTTGTTTTGTTTTTTTTCTTCAAGATCTGTTCACATGTACTTAGCAAGAGTGAGTACACAGCGTTAAAAAATGGTACTTAGTGTAGTGAGGAAGGCGAAAAGCAAAGAGAGCATATGAAGGTAATATTGAAGTAGGCGCAGTTTTGAGGACGATCTGATTTCCTCGTGTCAGCATTGTTCCCACATCATCATAATTAATGTTGTTCCAGGTTCAACATTGCAAGTGACCAATCACCTTCTTGTGACGTCATTCCTTTGCGACTTCGAAATACCCGCCTTCGAGTATTTCGAAATACAAGTGAAGAAGCGAAAAACCGCCGCCTGTCCGCCGAATTTGAAGTCAATTTAGGATACTTTCCTTTAATAAACGGTAAGCATTATACATATGTTCCTCACTTGGCTTGCTGTTTGTTTGCTAGCGATAGGCTACTTGACGACAGCATTAGCTAACCAGTGTTCTCTAGACCAGCGTTCCCCAACTTTTTGGGTGTTTCGTGGCCCGGGGGTTGGGTCAGGCAAAATTGCAGTAGCTTCCCTGATCATTTTACAAACATAAGTGAAGAGAATCTGGACTAAAAGGCCTAGACTTATGGTTGTGTGCTGAATCTATTAATCAAACTATCACCTGGAAACATAATTAACTGGTCCATAGCTGTGAAACTGGACATGAGTTCTTGATTCTATGGAGATTAACAGTAATCCAGAAATTTACAAATTTGTCCTGGTACATCGCGTAAATGTTGTCCCAGGGACATCGCGTAAATGTTGTCCCTGGGACATTGTGTAAATGTTGTCCCTGGGACATCGTGTAGAAGTTGCCCTGGGACATCGTGTAAATGTTGTCCCTGGGACATCGTGTAAATGTTGTCCCTGGGACATCGTGTAATTGTTGTCCCTGGGACATCGTGTAGATGTTGTCCCTGGGACATCGCGTAAATGTTGTCCCTGGGACATCGCGTAAATGTTGTCCCTGGGATATCGCGTAAATGTTGTCCCTGGGATATCGCGTAGATGTTGTCCCTGGGACATCGTGTAGATGTTGTCCCTGGGACATCGTGTGATAGCTTGTAAATAATGGAATGAAAATTATTGATTGTTATTAACTTGTGAAAAAGAAGTGTAACAAATCCACATGTTATGTTCTTACACCCTTACAGAAACTGTGACTCCTTCACAATGTCAGGTAAATGTCAACTCATGTTGAATAATCAACCAATCAAGCCTTTTATTATCACATGCAATGTTATTGTACAATTTACTTAATGAATCGTGTTCCTTAGTTCTGTTTTTATTTATATGTATTTATTTATTTGTTTTATAAGGTAATAGATGGCCTAATCTATTTGCAGTGTGAGGTATGTTGAAAAGCTTGTTTGATCATAATGACATAGCATGTTTACGTTTTTTGTAATGTATTTGAAAACATAGGTGTATTTATGTTATTTTTATAGAATTTCCCTCACATTTATCCAATACCAAGCCAAATCACTGGAAAAATTTTGGATGGGTCCACAAGAGCACAAAGTGCATACTTTTTGAAGGTATGACTTGGACTGTGGTAACTATGTTCTTATCACAAAGGGTTTATAAGTTGCCACTATAAACAAACAGCATTTTCCAAAATTGAAGCCTTGTCAGAAGAACCTGAAAAATACCTTTCTGAAACCTTTTCTGTGTAAAGACTTGTTCAAAAGCAATGCACACAGATTAAAACATTTCTGTCTTGGCCAACTGATAAAGAACACCAAAAACTGAGTGGTGCGTGTTGAGTCTGTGGTCTTGATTTGTTTTGTACACACTATAGAAATTAATTAATGTAAACCAAAAATGACACTTTCTATATGTTTGTGTATCTGCAGAATTAATTATAAGTCTCACCTGACAAGCTTTTGCAGTTTTGCAGTGTCATTCTTGACAGAAAAACATACTTGTCACATTATTTTTATTTCCAGAAAAACATCTTTCAGATGTATGAGAAATTGATTGGAGCCTGTCTGGAAAACGGCAGCCACTGGACCTTGTTTGTAAGTTGCACAGATTTTGCACTCTCTCTAGTGCATGATACTTTTCAGTGTCCCTCATTAGGAAAGCTCAAGGCCCAAGCCTACCATATCCATCTTTTTACAAAACAGTTTTGTGACATACCCAAGAGGACCATAGTCTATATGAATTCATTTGGCGAGTCGGAGGTCAGAAAAAGTGCGGTGTTGAAAAACTGGAGGTAATTAATTAACATATTTAACATAACATATTTAATTTAATTGAAATCATTACCGAACGTGGTTATTGATTTCTCTATATGCTTTTTATTTGTAATAACTGCGATCTCTCAGCTCATTTGCTTCAGCAAGAGGCTGCGCTGGAGAGTGGACCTTGTCACATGTGAGCCACCCACATCAACAGGATGGGAACTCATGTGGAGTGCATGTCATAATGGTACTGAAAACTATAGCTTTAACCTATATAAGTAATGTTTACATTTTTGCCTATTCAGTTTTTAAAGCCTTAGAGGCAGGATGGTAAAATCTCAATTTTTTTTGTAGATTGAACCATTTCAGCAGTAATGCTTTGCTTTGGTTGCTCTGTTTTTTTTTTTTTTCTCGGGGGGGTTAAAAACAAACAAACATTTCTTTGTTAATCTAATTCTTCGTCAATTATTAGTTTGCCCAATCTCTCATTGACGGTAAAACACAAGTGGAGGAGTACAACACTGAAATCACAAAGCTCAGGTCCCGACTTTGCCACTACTTATTTTCCTCAATAGGTAAAGATAAAATTAGCTGCCTTCTTTTTCTCTAACATTGGAAAATGTAACTTGTACTTAAACAAATTATATTTTGCAGATCGAACTAGGAAGTGCAGTCAGTGCTGGTGTGTGATTGCAGCCAAAGACCGGGTACACTATGACATGTCCTTAGCCATATAGATTGTTTATTTAATGGACTTTGTTCATTTGTTTTTTGTTTGTTTATTTCTTCTTCTTTTTTTTTTTTTAAATTCACAGGTGCAGTGCCAGAAATGTGGTGCATACAAGCACATGCGTTGTTCAAAGTCTGTTTGTGGCATCTGTATCTTCTGTGAGAGTAAGTCACAATATAACTAAACAATGTCCAAAAATGTTTAAAGTGAATTTTTTTTTCGTAATTTTGCCTTTGCACACCAGGACTGTGTAATTAAAGTGGACGTTTCAAGATCCAGTTTTTACACAAAACTATTTTAGACATAACTGTGTCGTATTGTGGGGATTTCTCTTCACAATTAAATTGATATAGTGCTGTTTATATCATTCTTCTTTATGTAACAGCACAGTGCAGCACAGCAGAGGGAAAGGAGTTGTGCAGCATAGTGGGTGGCTATACAGGAGGAGCAATAGAAGTAGCCAGTGAAGAATGTCATCAGGGAAAGCATCAGGCAGCGAATGACAAAGGAAAAGTTCCTAAGGGAGAGAACATCTGCAGCAAATCGACAAGTAACAGTGAGATAGGAAGACTGACAGTCAGAGATGAAGGTACACAGACTGAAGACAAAGAAAAAGAAACAGAAGTATACGGCACAAGTCTGAGTACAGATAATGCTGCTGCTGATGATGTTGACAGGATCGATGCAGATACAGAATTCCAAACTGATTCAGAAGGAACTAGTACAGTTTACAGAGTGCATGGTCGCTTATCTGTACCAAGCTCAAAAAAGAAAACCTACACAATAACAGAAGACGAGATCAAGCGCAGAATCAACGCAGAGAACATGTCAGTTCATGTTTTCAGAGGTTTGATTGGGGTAGATATACATTTCGTGATTTTGATGTCACCTGAAATAAATCCGGGTTACTCGTATCAATGAAGTGACAATGTGGCTGGAAATTGTGCATTTGCTGCAACATATACACAATTACACCATGTAAACAAAAGCATTTAACTTTGTGCGCATGTGTGTGTCTCTCTCTGCTCTTTTGGTGTTTGCACTTTTTCTTTTTTAGGGCCGTAAAGCCAAACTGCCCGCAATGATTCTTGACAGGCCTAAGAAGGCCAAAACTAAAGTAACGGTGTTTAGTGTTCTGAGTGAAGAGGAGGCTGGGGAGCTAGCCCTCGGGTTTGCCGGAAGATTGGCCTGCGATGTCACAACAGACATGGTCTGTAAAGGCATCGACCATTCAAGTGCTGATATGACAAAGTAAGTTAGTAAAACAATATGAAAGTTGTATCTTTTTTGGTATTATTTGTCATTTCCCCGTATTTGGGTTATTGGTGTAACATTGTTAATCTTACTTTCTAATAACAGACAGACTCTTCTCAAAATCCAACACAATCTTAAACATGAGCTGACTGATTCCTCAACCTTCAGTTTGCTGACACACACCTTTGGCCCCGCTGCACTGGATTCTGTCATTTCATTCCTGTGTGAAAAACTTGATCTTGTCTCTTAAATAATGAAACCTTTTGTGACTTTTGTTTGTTCTGTAAATCAGAATCTTGAAAATTGTTCATTGTTGTTCTAAGTTTGTGTTAACTATTTGGCAAAAATGATTGGTTCCTAATCCAAACAGCATAATGACTGTTCTAACACATATCTTAAAAATGCTACAAAGAAAGAAAATTATCACATATGTTTCAATATGAATGTAATTGTGTCACACTCGGTTTGTAGTAGCTTTCCTGTTTTATTTTGAGTTTTGGTATGTTTACACTGTTATTTTTATTTCCCGTGTGTTCGTCTTCCCTTATTAGTTTTACTGTATTTAATTAGTCTGATTTAATAACTTATAATTATTTACTTTCCAGTGTGTATATATGCTCCTCGTTTGGATTATTGTTTGTTTGAGTTCTGCCTGTCTTTTCTATTAAAGATTTGGACTTTTGGACTATTAGTGGACCTCGTAGGTTTTTATTCTGTTCAATTGGTAATTGACTGGGTTTAATTTAGTGGCCTGGAAAACAGGCCAGAGGGGTCTGGTCATTTTAACCCCCTAAGACCCGAAATCTTCCATGGCATGCATTTTTAATTTCTCTTTGATATTTGGGCCGATTGGAACCCGATGAATGTAAAAAGAAAGAATTACCAGGTTTTGGTTTTTTTTACCTAATTTTTGTTTCTGAGAAAAATGAGAGCCACATATGAGGACATTAATTTGAAATTTCGATAGAACAGTTGCAGTATAATGTCCTCATAACTGTATATCAGGCACTTGTTGATCAAGATTTAGTATTTTGGTCTAAATAACCCAAAATGTGATGTCCACATGTGTGGACGCCAGGCTGGAGTAAAGTGTTAGAGCTATTTATACCTATGTAAACTTTTATACACTGGTTTTTACCTGTCTTGTTTCAGAAAGGTTTAAAAGGGTAATGTCCACAGTTTATTTGTTTATTTATTTGTTTGAATTCAACATATTTTATTAAAGTAATTGAGCTTGAACACAGAAAAAACTGAATCAAATAATCATAAAATCAAATCACTTGCATATACTGAAGTCTAATCTACTCTGAGCTAATGCCGGTTTCCAACACTAATGATCGGGTGAAGGAGAGAGATGAGGGTGTGCACGGCCACTGGTGCTCTTATCCCTGTTCTTTGTGATACAATCCAACAGGAAAGCAGTCAAACCCTTGGACATTAGCCAAGTTAACGTTCACAAATATATACACACAGAGGAACTCTGAGCCCCAATGTCAGCATTAGCACAAACATGCCACTTCATACCAAATCTCAGTGTGAGGTCAGGTGTTAGTCTCATTCCATTATTCTGGCTATATTTTCTTACTCATTACTATTAAACTTATACTTAAGACTAACTATTAACAAAATCACACCCCAATAACTCTGTTATTACACTTTGTATTTAATCATAAAAAGGCTGGATGTTGAAACCTTTTACTTCTATTTTGTATGAGCCAGGATTCTCAACAGCTGATACTCTATGTCCAAAAAGTGACAGGTATCGTTTTATGGAGCAAAAAACTTAAGAGCGCATATTTTATAAATAATACCAACAATTACAAATGCAGACCTTTAATAGTAATAAGTAATCCTTTATTTATAATGCATAGCAATATAAAAATAGTAACATATGAAAATATTACAATGGGCACAGATGAATTTGTATCAAAAACAGCAACCAAGCCAAAGTAATGAATAACACACATAAATAACAACTGCTTGAGAGACCAAACAATTTCTTTTCATCTGTTCCTTGGCAGAAAGTTAAGACAGCTATTCAGCTTTAGGTTTCAATAAACAGAAGTAATGGATGCAGTCCCTTTGAAATGTCACACAAAAGTCTACTTATGCATATACTTAGCTTTAACTCTTCTCTTTTTTGTTTTGTATTCCAAAAGGTTTTCATTTTCTCCAGAGGATGTCTCTCTTTCAGTGGTTATCGACTGTTCACATTCATTTTCAGACTGTTGGAATGTCGATGCTGGCCGAACGTTTCTTGCTAGAATACAATGGCCTAATTTTGCGTGCATTCTCTGTCGTCTTTATTTCGTACTGGCATATACTTTTGCCTACTTGTTTTGTTTTTAAGACATTTGTATGCAGTTCATCTATCATTGGAGTAATACCCTCTGGAATGAATGCCCACTGTTTAACTGTGTCTAAAACAGCATTTAGTTTTCCAACTGCATCTTCTGTGCATTTTTTGTCTGTGCTTTCAACTACAGGAGTGTCATTCAAAGTTGATAGAGGACTTTTCAGAGAGTTTTTCATTTTTTTAAAATGGCTACAAGCCACCTTCAGGCAAGCACATGTGTTATAGTGAGAGAACGTACAACAAGTGCACTGAAGTGTTTCAGCCGATGCAAAAAAACACAGATTTCCAAACAAACTTGGCATTTTTATCACTTTCAAGTCCTCACAGTGTACAAAGTAATGCCTTTCTTTCACTGCAATTCTTGCCAAGGTAGAAATGTCTGTTTCCATGTTTGGATAGATGTCATTGTCAGCCTCTGCTAATTTTGCAAGTAACACTAGATGCTTGCAAAGAAGTCCTCGTAAGCCATATGTACAGTTGCAGTAGGACTCAACAGGGCAGACGTCATACACCATGTCTTCTCTTGACTCAGATGGGACTTGATATGCATTAACTCCATGGCTGTTCTTGACTGTAATTTTAAGAGCCCAACCACTTTCCATCAGTCTTGAAGCAGAGTCTGAAACTTGAGACAAGGTGTCAGCAAACCTGTTTTTCATGCGGCCCACATCTTGCAGGGTTTTTATGACTGAGAAGTAGTCGTCGGCCTTCCCTAGGAGCACTTCAATCAGATCATCCAGACGCCTATTCTTGTAGCCAGATAAAAACTGGTATTTCAGGCGGTGGAAAAATCTGAAAAACAGTTATTTGAAATGATTAGTAACTGTAATTGAAGGAATTTAAAGTTTTAATCAAGACTGTATTATTTTTTTAAAAATTGGAATACCTATTGCACACGTCTTTTATAAAGGAATGCTCTGTGCCGGTTTAGCTGATTTAGGCAAATCCACCTACTCTGTTTTTTGTTGTGATAACATAAAAAACGCTGCTAGAATTTAAAGGATTTGCCTAAAACCTGTTCTGGCAATGACATGACGAACCTACTCAGTTTAGCCTCTTGGATTAAAGCATAATATCTTTTTTTCAGCAATACAATTGAATGAGGTCAAAATAATAAATCATACCTTTCAATCACATTGTTTGTTTCAGAACGAGCGTGACTGAAGCGACGGCCGTAGTCACACCACATGTGGCCAATGCCTTCCCAGTGCTTCTGAAAATACTGGCACACCAAAGGGTATTGCTTAAATGTCTGGCAGAACTCTGCTGATGTGGCTTTAAAGTCGTCCTCCTAAGAGAATTGGATGCAACAGAATATATTTCAATCCATTTAACAGACCTATTGAAATCTTTAATATTATGTATTGAAGGCCTTTTCCTTTTATTGAATAACATTAAGAATTTTAAGTTATTAATAATATGTCGTGTTTTTGTATTAAGAAGCAATTATTTCTTCCCTTACAATGGCTAAGAAGGAACACTAAACCTATAAGCATATTTGGTTTCAGCATCTGTCTGTGAAAGAATCCCACTCACAAGTTCTACTGCACAGTGGGTGACACAATGATGTTCTGCACAGCTTAAGTACTTGTTTTGATAAGCAAGATAAGAAGCCAGTTTTAGAAATTGTTTCAAAAATCTATTTTGTATCTCTCTGTAACTTTTTTTAGCAACTGAAAGTTATTATGCTCTTAGTGTAATCAAGAAATCAAAATGTGAAATAGACAAATTACACTTACAGATGTGCAAGCTTTCAGCTTACAAAAGAAAGAAATGATTTCATTTCTCTTTTGGGTGTTAGAAAGCCCATGGACCCCGGACTCTGATTTTGAAAGCCATCGATTAACAGCCTGTGAATGTAAGAGAAAAAAAGTTAATCTGGAGAGAGAGACAGAGGAGCAGCTGTACAAAAAGCATAAAAGAAAGCTGACGTCCAAAAATAACTTTGTCACTCACTGGACAAGAGGACCTGTGCATTACAGAAATCAACCAGGCAAACATATTTTTAAATGTCAAAAAGAGCTTTGGGAAGCAGCCACCAGAAGATGAGTGCACTGTGGTCTTAAATGGATGGACATAGTCACTCAACATTTTATCCCTTTATATTCATTAACCTGAGTAGGTGAATATCACAATGAGGCAAATCATAACAACAGGACCCTGTTGTAAAAATGTGTTTCAGGTGCATCTTAGACAACGTGAAAAGAAAACAATGTGGTTTACCTGCAAGACATGGTACCAGCATAGAAGGATAGCTGACTCTGGAAAAACCTTCTGCAAAGCATTTATTTCCGCAAAGTCTTTGTCAACCATAAATGCTCTACAGAAAAAAAGAAAACACTAAATGAGATTAAACAGTATGAAAATGTTTTTGCTATCTCAAAGCACCACTTCAATGCCAAATTAAACATTTCAACTCACAAGTAGATATATAAAATACTGCATACAGCCTATAGGAATAACTTTAACAACTGGAAAGGAAAGTTTTTTGCAGCCCATGCTGCAGCTATAGCATTAGATTCTGGCATGTTATAACTTTTTTGAAAAGGAATTATTTCAAAATTAATAGCTGTCAATGTATTATTTACCTCGGGGAAGTTGGGAAATGCTCACAAACTATTCCAAGAACAGTTTCCAGGGTTTTCTGACTTTCGTTGCTGACAATAGCATAGGCCACAGGGGGCCTGTTCTTCGTACCGCGCTAAGTGAGTTAGCTGGATGAGATTGTTGACGATTTCACGTGATCCTGGATCGTTCGGTTCCCCGAAGCCCATCCGGGACTTGCTGTCATAGCAACAGAGCCGTAAGCGTAAACCTGCTGGGGAGCAGGTTTACTTTATGTAAACAGGATTAGATCGCGGCCACGCAGGTATGTCCGCGTCATTCATACGAAAGCAACAGCGATATTCCACCACTGTTTCACCATAAATAAATAACATCAATGTAACTAAAGATAATGCAGCACTTGATCCTTTTATTGATTTCACACAGATACATACAGGTCATTCCCTAAAAAAGGGAAATGTACTATTAACATTCTATTACATGTATGTGATTATTACAGATGTAATTCATATTTCAGAGTAGTAATTGTAAATTACTTCGTGTAATCAAGATGAGAGACCACGGCTATAAAAGCGAAGGTGGATTTGGGAAGTCTGTCGCAGTCATATCCTGTCCGTTTACGCGAGCAACCCATTGCGGAAGGTGCAAGATTGATAAGGATAGTCCTCAGAATTCAGCGTATATTGCGGGACAGACAGGATCCTTTAGCTCAGCGCGACAGTGTGCTCATAGAGAGATATCGATTTTCCCGTGAGGGTATTATTCACTTAACCAACTTGTTGACGAGGGGGTGCAGGACCACCACCTGTCTTTTTTTTTTTGCTCTGCCCTTTTCTTGGTTGCTGTTATGAACAAACAAACAGAGTATTCCAGGGTCTCTTTCCAAGAGACGACAAGCAATATAAGTGATAAATATTACCATTCTGTAGAATATTCTTATATTTCACTTTTACTTGTTCCCATGTTCTAGTGGGTCCTGTTGTGGCTCTAATGTGAAAGGGGATATAATATAACATATTATAATATAATATAATGTAATATAATATTGGATAATATGGTGTGATATGATAAATCTACCCTACCGCCTACTGGTGTTGGCCAGAGGGGCCGATGGCGCAATATGGCAGCCTGGCTTCTGTCAGTCTGCCCCAGGGCAGCTGTGGCTACAACCGTAGCTGCCTCCACCAGTGTGTGAATGTGAGAGTGAATGAATAGTGGCATTGTAAAGCGCTTTGGGTGCCTTGAAAAGTGCTATATAAATCCACTCCATTATTATTGTTATTATTATTATTATTAAATTACTTACGAGTTTGATTTGTCAGCAACTTTCTGCCAGCCCTCTCTCCTTGCTTTTGCAGCCTTTGCAGTGTTCCCTTGCGTTTTAATTAAACTCTGAAACTCCTGAAATCCCTCACTCAAGAGTTCTTGCTCTGCTGCCGAAAAATACCGAGCGCGCTCCTTCGACATTTTCGCCGACCAATCAAAGGGTTGCCGATCAATGTTTCTACTATCGATGCATAGCCCCTGTTGGGCCACCCAGTGATCTCACATTACTTCATCCAGCTATACTAATCGTCAACAACAGGTGTGTTCGGGGAACCGGAATAGCGAGCTCAGAGTTAGCGCGATGATTTGGTCTTGGATGTTTCATTTGATCTTGGATGTAGTAAGCGACGTACGAAGCACAGGGCCAGGGACTCCATGCCCATGATCATCTCTTACAACAAGTGTGAATAAGGGAAATGAATACTGGTTAACGCAGTGCGTGGTGTCAACAAATACTAACTGTTTTGCATAGTTCTCCATGTTTGATTTCATTACAGGTGTCTGCAAAACAATCATTAGTTCTTGGTCAGATGTGTATGGTTGATAGAAGAGAACATGTTCTTGATGTTTTCCATTAAGTAAGGTATGTACACATTGACTGTCTCCACAGTTAAAGTGCTTCTTCCTCATCATGCAGGTTCTAACACTGTCAATGTCACGTGGTGTGACAAAATGCTCTCTGTTGTGAAGATCTCTGTGTCCATGTTCTTTGGCCCATTTATGACATTCGGTTAGTATGATGGCTGGCTTAGTTCCAAGGGAAAGCAGTTCCTCAATCTTCCTCCTCAAATCACTGGAAATATTGTTGAAATGTGCGTCTTTTGGGTCCGAAGGATCATGCCCATCATGCTTATCATATGTACGCTGCACGATGACTGTGTGGTCTTTCCAACATTTGAGTACTTTAAATGAAACATAGGCCTTACAGCCCACTGCTCTGTAGCTGTTTCGACTTTTTTCCCCAGCTCTGATGCAGTTGAATTTGTAATAGTCTCTTTTCCTGTCTTTACCTGAGGCAACATTTAAACATTTATAATGTCCATGAAGGGTTAATGAGTTCAATTTTTCTAACACAACACTGAATGGGTCCTCCTGGCATTGTGACACATGCACACAAAGTTGTGTGTCTTTTCCAGTTCTTTTTTTTTCGTCATTCAGAACACTTCTTCTAATTATGTCGTCCATTTCTGGTGGAAAAATAGCGAAGGTTTAATTAGTCAATATTCATTAATTCATTTTAACTTGTTTTGGGGTTTTTTGCAATACAATGTAAATATTAAATATAATATTAAAAAAATATATATATAAAATAATATAAAACAAACAGGGGCTAAAAGAAGCTAAACTTTCATATGGTATGTCTCTGGCAACTTTAACATGATGTCCCAGGGACAACATCTACACGATGTCCCAGGGCAACTTCTACATGATGTCCCAGGGACAACATTTACGCGATGTCCCAGGGACAACATTTACGCGATGTCCCTGGGACAACATTTACGCGATGTCCCTGGGACAACATTTACGCGATGTACCAGGACAAATTTGTAAATTTCTGGATTACTGTTAATCTCCATAGAATCAAGAACTCATGTCCAGTTTCACAGCTATGGACCAGTTAATTATGTTTCCAGGTGATAGTTTGATTCATAGATTCAGCACACAACCATAAGTCTAGGCCTTTTAGTCCAGATTCTCTTCACTTATGTTTGTAAAATGATCAGGGAAGCTACTGCAATTTTGCCTGACCCAACCCCCGGGCCACGAAACACCCAAAAAGTTGGGGAACGCTGGTCTAGAGAACACTGGTTAGCTAATGCTGTCGTCAAGTAGCCTATCGCTAGCAAACAAACAGCAAGCCAAGTGAGGAACATATGTATAATGCTTACCGTTTATTAAAGGAAAGTATCCTAAATTGACTTCAAATTCGGCGGACAGGCGAATTGACTTCAAATTCGGCGGACAGGCGGCGGTTTTTCGCTTCTTCACTTGTATTTCGAAATAATCGAAGGCGGGTATTTCGAAGTCGCAAAGGAATTACGTCACAAGAAGGTGATTGGTCACTTGCAATGTTGAACCTGGAACAACATTAATTATGATGATGTGGGAACAATGCTGACACGAGGAAATCAGATCGTCCCAGTTTTGAAGTGGTGAAAGGCAAAGGCATGAGTGCAAGCCTAATAAAAGGTAATAGGAGAGATGTCGAGCAGGCGGAGGACTTGGCTGGAGCAGGAAAAGGCAAAAGGGAAAGGCGAGTGCACGTCTCCCCGCCCCCCAAGCCAGGCCGAGAGAAGGCTTGAAAAAAAAAGGACATTTATCATTTCTTCTTCAGCCAGCCCTTCTCATGGTTTTTACAAAGTACACAGCACAGCAGATTCTGCAATATTCTTACACACTAATTAAGCATTGGAAACCTACCTACTTCTTTGTTCATTGTAAACAATTGTACTTTCTGTAAAGTGGTTTGAATTAAAGAGAAAAGAAAAGTATGTTTTGTTTTGTTTTTTTTTCTTCAAGATCTGTTCACATGTACTTAGCAAGAGTGAGTACACAGCGTTAAAAAATGGTACTTAGTGTAGTGAGGAAGGCGAAAAGCAAAGAGAGCATATGAAGGTAATATTGAAGTAGGCGCAGTTTTGAAGTGGTGAAAGGCAAAGGCATGAGTGCAAGCCTAATAAAAGGTAATAGGAGAGATGTCGAGCAGGCGGAGGACTTGGCTGGAGCAGGAAAAGGCAAAAGGGAAAGGCGAGTGCACGTCTCCCCGCCCCCCAAGCCAGGCCGAGAGAAGGCTTGAAAAAAAAAAGGACATTTATCATTTCTTCTTCAGCCAGCCCTTCTCATGGTTTTTACAAAGTACACAGCACAGCAGATTCTGCAATATTCTTACACACTAATTAAGCATTGGAAACCTACCTACTTCTTTGTTCATTGTAAACAATTGTACTTTCTGTAAAGTGGTTTGAATTAAAGAGAAAAGAAAAGTATGTTTTGTTTTGTTTTTTTTCTTCAAGATCTGTTCACATGTACTTAGCAAGAGTGAGTACACAGCGTTAAAAAATGGTACTTAGTGTAGTGAGGAAGGCGAAAAGCAAAGAGAGCATATGAAGGTAATATTGAAGTAGGCGCAGTTTTGAAGTGGTGAAAGGCAAAGGCATGAGTGCAAGCGTAATAAAAGGTAATAGGAGAGATGTCGAGCAGGCGGAGGACTTGGCTGGAGCAGGAAAAGGCAAAAGGGGAAGCGCGAATGCGCATCCCCGCCCCCCAAGCCAGGGCCGTGGCAGCGAGATCGTGGGGGTTCGAACTGGCGGCGCTCTGTACCAGAGTGCTCTGCCACACATCATACGCCAACGGCCGGCCGAGAGAATGGTTAAAAAAAAGGACATTTATCATTTCTTCTCCAGCCAGCCAGCCAGCCAGCCAGCCCTTCTCATGGTTTTTACAAAGTACACAGCACAGCAGATTTTGCAATATTCTTACACACTAATTAAGCATTGGAAACCTACCTACTTCTTTGTTCATTGTAAACAATTGTACTTTCTGTAAAGTGGTTTGAATTAAAGAGAAAAGAAAAGTATGTTTTGTTTTGTTTTTTTTCTTCAAGATCTGTTCACATGTACTTAGCAAGAGTGAGTACACAGCGTTAAAAAATGGTACTTAGTGTAGTGAGGAAGGCGAAAAGCAAAGAGAGCATATGAAGGTAATATTGAAGTAGGCGCAGTTTTGAAGTGGTGAAAGGCAAAGGCATGAGTGCAAGCCTAATAAAAGGTAATAGGAGAGATGTCGAGCAGGCGGAGGACTTGGCTGGAGCAGGAAAAGGCAAAAGGGAAAGGCGAGTGCACGTCTCCCCGCCCCCCAAGCCAGGCCGAGAGAAGGCTTGAAAAAAAAAAGGACATTTATCATTTCTTCTTCAGCCAGCCCTTCTCATGGTTTTTACAAAGTACACAGCACAGCAGATTCTGCAATATTCTTACACACTAATTAAGCATTGGAAACCTACCTACTTCTTTGTTCATTGTAAACAATTGTACTTTCTGTAAAGTGGTTTGAATTAAAGAGAAAAGAAAAGTATGTTTTGTTTTGTCTTTTTTTCTTCAAGATCTGTTCACATGTACTTAGCAAGAGTGAGTACACAGCGTTAAAAAATGGTACTTAGTGTAGTGAGGAAGGCGAAAAGCAAAGAGAGCATATGAAGGTAATATTGAAGTAGGCGCAGTTTTGAAGTGGTGAAAGGCAAAGGCATGAGTGCAAGCCTAATAAAAGGTAATAGGAGAGATGTCGAGCAGGCGGAGGACTTGGCTGGAGCAGGAAAAGGCAAAAGGGAAAGGCGAGTGCACGTCTCCCCGCCCCCCAAGCCAGGCCGAGAGAAGGCTTGAAAAAAAAAAGGACATTTATCATTTCTTCTTCAGCCAGCACTTCTCATGGTTTTTACAAAGTACACAGCACAGCAGATTCTGCAATATTCTTACACACTAATTAAGCATTGGAAACCTACCTACTTCTTTGTTCATTGTAAACAATTGTACTTTCTGTAAAGTGGTTTGAATTAAAGAGAAAAGAAAAGTATGTTTTGTTTTGTTTTTTTTCTTCAAGATCTGTTCACATGTACTTAGCAAGAGTGAGTACACAGCGTTAAAAAATGGTACTTAGTGTAGTGAGGAAGGCGAAAAGCAAAGAGAGCATATGAAGGTAATATTGAAGTAGGCGCAGTTTTGAAGTGGTGAAAGGCAAAGGCATGAGTGCAAGCGTAATAAAAGGTAATAGGAGAGATGTCGAGCAGGCGGAGGACTTGGCTGGAGCAGGAAAAGGCAAAAGGGAAAGGCGAGTGCACGTCTCCCCGCCCCCCAAGCCAGGCCGAGAGAAGGCTTGAAAAAAAAAAGGACATTTATCATTTCTTCTTCAGCCAGCCCTTCTCATGGTTTTTACAAAGTACACAGCACAGCAGATTCTGCAATATTCTTACACACTAATTAAGCATTGGAAACCTACCTACTTCTTTGTTCATTGTAAACAATTGTACTTTCTGTAAAGTGGTTTGAATTAAAGAGAAAAGAAAAGTATGTTTTGTTTTGTTTTTTTTCTTCAAGATCTGTTCACATGTACTTAGCAAGAGTGAGTACACAGCGTTAAAAAATGGTACTTAGTGTAGTGAGGAAGGCGAAAAGCAAAGAGAGCATATGAAGGTAATATTGAAGTAGGCGCAGTTTTGAAGTGGTGAAAGGCAAAGGCATGAGTGCAAGCGTAATAAAAGGTAATAGGAGAGATGTCGAGCAGGCGGAGGACTTGGCTGGAGCAGGAAAAGGCAAAAGGGGAAACGCGAATGCGCATCCCCGCCCCCCAAGCCAGGGCCGTGGCAGCGAGATCGTGGGGGTTCGAACTGGCGGCGCTCTGTACCAGAGTGCTCTGCCACACATCATACGCCAACGGCAGGCCGAGAGAACGGTTAAAAAAAAGGACATTTATCATTTCTTCTCCAGCCAGCCAGCCAGCCAGCCAGCCAGCCAGCCAGCCCTTCTCATGGTTTTTACAAAGTACACAGCACAGCAGATTTTGCAATATTCTTACACACTAATTAAGCATTGGAAACCTACCTACTTCTTTGTTCATTGTAAACAATTGTACTTTCTGTAAAGTGGTTTGAATTAAAGAGAAAAGAAAAGTATGTTTTGTTTTGTTTTTTTTCTTCAAGATCTGTTCACATGTACTTAGCAAGAGTGAGTACACAGCGTTAAAAAATGGTACTTAGTGTAGTGAGGAAGGCGAAAAGCAAAGAGAGCATATGAAGGTAATATTGAAGTAGGCGCAGTTTTGAAGTGGTGAAAGGCAAAGGCATGAGTGCAAGCCTAATAAAAGGTAATAGGAGAGATGTCGAGCAGGCGGAGGACTTGGCTGGAGCAGGAAAAGGCAAAAGGGAAAGGCGAGTGCACGTCTCCCCGCCCCCCAAGCCAGGCCGAGAGAAGGCTTGAAAAAAAAAGGACATTTATCATTTCTTCTTCAGCCAGCCCTTCTCATGGTTTTTACAAAGTACACAGCACAGCAGATTCTGCAATATTCTTACACACTAATTAAGCATTGGAAACCTACCTACTTCTTTGTTCATTGTAAACAATTGTACTTTCTGTAAAGTGGTTTGAATTAAAGAGAAAAGAAAAGTATGTTTTGTTTTGTTTTTTTTCTTCAAGATCTGTTCACATGTACTTAGCAAGAGTGAGTACACAGCGTTAAAAAATGGTACTTAGTGTAGTGAGGAAGGCGAAAAGCAAAGAGAGCATATGAAGGTAATATTGAAGTAGGCGCAGTTTTGAAGTGGTGAAAGGCAAAGGCATGAGTGCAAGCGTAATAAAAGGTAATAGGAGAGATGTCGAGCAGGCGGAGGACTTGGCTGGAGCAGGAAAAGGCAAAAGGGAAAGGCGAGTGCACGTCTCCCCGCCCCCCAAGCCAGGCCGAGAGAAGGCTTGAAAAAAAAAAGGACATTTATCATTTCTTCTTCAGCCAGCACTTCTCATGGTTTTTACAAAGTACACAGCACAGCAGATTCTGCAATATTCTTACACACTAATTAAGCATTGGAAACCTACCTATTTCTTTGTTCATTGTAAACAATTGTAATTTCTGTAAAGTGGTTTGAATTAAAGAGAAAAGAAAAGTATGTTTTGTTTTGTTTTTTTTCTTCAAGATCTGTTCACATGTACTTAGCAAGAGTGAGTACACAGCGTTAAAAAATGGTACTTAGTGTAGTGAGGAAGGCGAAAAGCAAAGAGAGCATATGAAGGTAATATTGAAGTAGGCGCAGTTTTGAAGTGGTGAAAGGCAAAGGCATGAGTGCAAGCGTAATAAAAGGTAATAGGAGAGATGTCGAGCAGGCGGAGGACTTGGCTGGAGCAGGAAAAGGCAAAAGGGGAAACGCGAATGCGCATCCCCGCCCCCCAAGCCAGGGCCGTGGCAGCGAGATCGTGGGGGTTCGAACTGGCGGCGCTCTGTACCAGAGTGCTCTGCCACACATCACACGCCAACGGCCGGCTGAGAGAACGGTCAAAAAAAAGGACATTTATCATTTCTTCTCCAGCCAGCCAGCCAGCCAGCCAGCCAGCCCTTCTCATGGTTTTTACAAAGTACACAGCACAGCAGATTTTGCAATATTCTTACACACTAATTAAGCATTGGAAACCTACCTACTTCTTTGTTCATTGTAAACAATTGTACTTTCTGTAAAGTGGTTTGAATTAAAGAGAAAAGAAAAGTATGTTTTGTTTTGTTTTTTTTCTTCAAGATCTGTTCACATGTACTTAGCAAGAGTGAGTACACAGCGTTAAAAAATGGTACTTAGTGTAGTGAGGAAGGCGAAAAGCAAAGAGAGCATATGAAGGTAATATTGAAGTAGGCGCAGTTTTGAAGTGGTGAAAGGCAAAGGCATGAGTGCAAGCCTAATAAAAGGTAATAGGAGAGATGTCGAGCAGGCGGAGGACTTGGCTGGAGCAGGAAAAGGCAAAAGGGAAAGGCGAGTGCACGTCTCCCCGCCCCCCAAGCCAGGCCGAGAGAAGGCTTGAAAAAAAAAAGGACATTTATCATTTCTTCTTCAGCCAGCACTTCTCATGGTTTTTACAAAGTACACAGCACAGCAGATTCTGCAATATTCTTACACACTAATTAAGCATTGGAAACCTACCTACTTCTTTGTTCATTGTAAACAATTGTACTTTCTGTAAAGTGGTTTGAATTAAAGAGAAAAGAAAAGTATGTTTTGTTTTGTTTTTTTTCTTCAAGATCTGTTCACATGTACTTAGCAAGAGTGAGTACACAGCGTTAAAAAATGGTACTTAGTGTAGTGAGGAAGGCGAAAAGCAAAGAGAGCATATGAAGGTAATATTGAAGTAGGCGCAGTTTTGAAGTGGTGAAAGGCAAAGGCATGAGTGCAAGCCTAATAAAAGGTAATAGGAGAGATGTCGAGCAGGCGGAGGACTTGGCTGGAGCAGGAAAAGGCAAAAGGGAAAGGCGAGTGCACGTCTCCCCGCCCCCCAAGCCAGGCCGAGAGAAGGCTTGAAAAAAAAAAGGACATTTATCATTTCTTCTTCAGCCAGCACTTCTCATGGTTTTTACAAAGTACACAGCACAGCAGATTCTGCAATATTCTTACACACTAATTAAGCATTGGAAACCTACCTACTTCTTTGTTCATTGTAAACAATTGTACTTTCTGTAAAGTGGTTTGAATTAAAGAGAAAAGAAAAGTATGTTTTGTTTTGTTTTTTTTCTTCAAGATCTGTTCACATGTACTTAGCAAGAGTGAGTACACAGCGTTAAAAAATGGTACTTAGTGTAGTGAGGAAGGCGAAAAGCAAAGAGAGCATATGAAGGTAATATTGAAGTAGGCGCAGTTTTGAAGTGGTGAAAGGCAAAGGCATGAGTGCAAGCGTAATAAAAGGTAATAGGAGAGATGTCGAGCAGGCGGAGGACTTGGCTGGAGCAGGAAAAGGCAAAAGGGGAAACGCGAATGCGTATCCCCGCCCCCCAAGCCAGGGCCGTGGCAGCGAGATCGTGGGGGTTCGAGCTGGCGGCGCTCTGTACCAGAGTGCTCTGCCACACATCATACGCCAACGGCCGGCCGAGAGAATGGTTAAAAAAAAGGACATTTATCATTTCTTCTCCAGCCAGCCAGCCAGCCAGCCAGCCAGCCCTTCTCATGGTTTTTACAAAGTACACAGCACAGCAGATTTTGCAATATTCTTACACACTAATTAAGCATTGGAAACCTACCTACTTCTTTGTTCATTGTAAACAATTGTACTTTCTGTAAAGTGGTTTGAATTAAAGAGAAAAGAAAAGTATGTTTTGTTTTGTTTTTTTTCTTCAAGATCTGTTCACATGTACTTAGCAAGAGTGAGTACACAGCGTTAAAAAATGGTACTTAGTGTAGTGAGGAAGGCGAAAAGCAAAGAGAGCATATGAAGGTAATATTGAAGTAGGCGCAGTTTTGAAGTGGTGAAAGGCAAAGGCATGAGTGCAAGCCTAATAAAAGGTAATAGGAGAGATGTCGAGCAGGCGGAGGACTTGGCTGGAGCAGGAAAAGGCAAAAGGGAAAGGCGAGTGCACGTCTCCCCGCCCCCCAAGCCAGGCCGAGAGAAGGCTTGAAAAAAAAAAGGACATTTATCATTTCTTCTTCAGCCAGCACTTCTCATGGTTTTTACAAAGTACACAGCACAGCAGATTCTGCAATATTCTTACACACTAATTAAGCATTGGAAACCTACCTACTTCTTTGTTCATTGTAAACAATTGTACTTTCTGTAAAGTGGTTTGAATTAAAGAGAAAAGAAAAGTATGTTTTGTTTTGTTTTTTTTCTTCAAGATCTGTTCACATGTACTTAGCAAGAGTGAGTACACAGCGTTAAAAAATGGTACTTAGTGTAGTGAGGAAGGCGAAAAGCAAAGAGAGCATATGAAGGTAATATTGAAGTAGGCGCAGTTTTGAAGTGGTGAAAGGCAAAGGCATGAGTGCAAGCGTAATAAAAGGTAATAGGAGAGATGTCGAGCAGGCGGAGGACTTGGCTGGAGCAGGAAAAGGCAAAAGGGGAAACGCGAATGCGCATCCCCGCCCCCCAAGCCAGGGCCGTGGCAGCGAGATCGTGGGGGTTCGAACTGGCGGCGCTCTGTACCAGAGTGCTCTGCCACACATCATACGCCAACGGCCGGCCGAGAGAACGGTTAAAAAAAAGGACATTTATCATTTCTTCTCCAGCCAGCCAGCCAGCCAGCCAGCCAGCCAGCCAGCCCTTCTCATGGTTTTTACAAAGTACACAGCACAGCAGATTTTGCAATATTCTTACACACTAATTAAGCATTGGAAACCTACCTACTTCTTTGTTCATTGTAAACAATTGTACTTTCTGTAAAGTGGTTTGAATTAAAGAGAAAAGAAAAGTATGTTTTTTCTTTTGTTTTTTTTCTTCAAGATCTGTTCACATGTACTTAGCAAGAGTGAGTACACAGCGTTAAAAAATGGTACTTAGTGTAGTGAGGAAGGCGAAAAGCAAAGAGAGCATATGAAGGTAATATTGAAGTAGGCGCAGTTTTGAAGTGGTGAAAGGCAAAGGCATGAGTGCAAGCCTAATAAAAGGTAATAGGAGAGATGTCGAGCAGGCGGAGGACTTGGCTGGAGCAGGAAAAGGCAAAAGGGAAAGGCGAGTGCACGTCTCCCCGCCCCCCAAGCCAGGCCGAGAGAAGGCTTGAAAAAAAAAAGGACATTTATCATTTCTTCTTCAGCCAGCCCTTCTCATGGTTTTTACAAAGTACACAGCACAGCAGATTCTGCAATATTCTTACACACTAATTAAGCATTGGAAACCTACCTACTTCTTTGTTCATTGTAAACAATTGTACTTTCTGTAAAGTGGTTTGAATTAAAGAGAAAAGAAAAGTATGTTTTGTTTTGTTTTTTTTCTTCAAGATCTGTTCACATGTACTTAGCAAGAGTGAGTACACAGCGTTAAAAAATGGTACTTAGTGTAGTGAGGAAGGCGAAAAGCAAAGAGAGCATATGAAGGTAATATTGAAGTAGGCGCAGTTTTGAAGTGGTGAAAGGCAAAGGCATGAGTGCAAGCGTAATAAAAGGTAATAGGAGAGATGTCGAGCAGGCGGAGGACTTGGCTGGAGCAGGAAAAGGCAAAAGGGGAAACGCGAATGCGCATCCCCGCCCCCCAAGCCAGGGCCGTGGCAGCGAGATCGTGGGGGTTCGAACTGGCGGCGCTCTGTACCAGAGTGCTCTGCCACACATCATACGCCAACGGCCGGCCGAGAGAACGGTTAAAAAAAAGGACATTTATCATTTCTTCTCCAGCCAGCCAGCCAGCCAGCCAGCCAGCCCTTCTCATGGTTTTTACAAAGTACACAGCACAGCAGATTTTGCAATATTCTTACACACTAATTAAGCATTGGAAACCTACCTACTTCTTTGTTCATTGTAAACAATTGTACTTTCTGTAAAGTGGTTTGAATTAAAGAGAAAAGAAAAGTATGTTTTGTTTTGTTTTTTTTCTTCAAGATCTGTTCACATGTACTTAGCAAGAGTGAGTACACAGCGTTAAAAAATGGTACTTAGTGTAGTGAGGAAGGCGAAAAGCAAAGAGAGCATATGAAGGTAATATTGAAGTAGGCGCAGTTTTGAAGTGGTGAAAGGCAAAGGCATGAGTGCAAGCCTAATAAAAGGTAATAGGAGAGATGTCGAGCAGGCGGAGGACTTGGCTGGAGCAGGAAAAGGCAAAAGGGAAAGGCGAGTGCACGTCTCCCCGCCCCCCAAGCCAGGCCGAGAGAAGGCTTGAAAAAAAAAAGGACATTTATCATTTCTTCTTCAGCCAGCCCTTCTCATGGTTTTTACAAAGTACACAGCACAGCAGATTCTGCAATATTCTTACACACTAATTAAGCATTGGAAGCCTACCTACTTCTTTGTTCATTGTAAACAATTGTACTTTCTGTAAAGTGGTTTGAATTAAAGAGAAAAGAAAAGTATGTTTTGTTTTGTTTTTTTTCTTCAAGATCTGTTCACATGTACTTAGCAAGAGTGAGTACACAGCGTTAAAAAATGGTACTTAGTGTAGTGAGGAAGGCGAAAAGCAAAGAGAGCATATGAAGGTAATATTGAAGTAGGCGCAGTTTTGAAGTGGTGAAAGGCAAAGGCATGAGTGCAAGCGTAATAAAAGGTAATAGGAGAGATGTCGAGCAGGCGGAGGACTTGGCTGGAGCAGGAAAAGGCAAAAGGGAAAGGCGAGTGCACGTCTCCCCGCCCCCCAAGCCAGGCCGAGAGAAGGCTTGAAAAAAAAAAGGACATTTATCATTTCTTCTTCAGCCAGCCCTTCTCATGGTTTTTACAAAGTACACAGCACAGCAGATTCTGCAATATTCTTACACACTAATTAAGCATTGGAAACCTACCTACTTCTTTGTTCATTGTAAACAATTGTACTTTCTGTAAAGTGGTTTGAATTAAAGAGAAAAGAAAAGTATGTTTTGTTTTGTTTTTTTTCTTCAAGATCTGTTCACATGTACTTAGCAAGAGTGAGTACACAGCGTTAAAAAATGGTACTTAGTGTAGTGAGGAAGGCGAAAAGCAAAGAGAGCATATGAAGGTAATATTGAAGTAGGCGCAGTTTTGAAGTGGTGAAAGGCAAAGGCATGAGTGCAAGCGTAATAAAAGGTAATAGGAGAGATGTCGAGCAGGCGGAGGACTTGGCTGGAGCAGGAAAAGGCAAAAGGGGAAACGCGAATGCGCATCCCCGCCCCCCAAGCCAGGGCCGTGGCAGCGAGATCGTGGGGGTTCGAACTGGCGGCGCTCTGTACCAGAGTGCTCTGCCACACATCATACGCCAACGGCCGGCCGAGAGAATGGTTAAAAAAAAGGACATTTATCATTTCTTCTCCAGCCAGCCAGCCAGCCAGCCAGCCCTTCTCATGGTTTTTACAAAGTACACAGCACAGCAGATTTTGCAATATTCTTACACACTAATTAAGCATTGGAAACCTACCTACTTCTTTGTTCATTGTAAACAATTGTACTTTCTGTAAAGTGGTTTGAATTAAAGAGAAAAGAAAAGTATGTTTTGTTTTGTTTTTTTTCTTCAAGATCTGTTCACATGTACTTAGCAAGAGTGAGTACACAGCGTTAAAAAATGGTACTTAGTGTAGTGAGGAAGGCGAAAAGCAAAGAGAGCATATGAAGGTAATATTGAAGTAGGCGCAGTTTTGAAGTGGTGAAAGGCAAAGGCATGAGTGCAAGCCTAATAAAAGGTAATAGGAGAGATGTCGAGCAGGCGGAGGACTTGGCTGGAGCAGGAAAAGGCAAAAGGGAAAGGCGAGTGCACGTCTCCCCGCCCCCCAAGCCAGGCCGAGAGAAGGCTTGAAAAAAAAAAGGACATTTATCATTTCTTCTTCAGCCAGCCCTTCTCATGGTTTTTACAAAGTACACAGCACAGCAGATTCTGCAATATTCTTACACACTAATTAAGCATTGGAAACCTACCTACTTCTTTGTTCATTGTAAACAATTGTACTTTCTGTAAAGTGGTTTGAATTAAAGAGAAAAGAAAAGTATGTTTTGTTTTGTTTTTTTTCTTCAAGATCTGTTCACATGTACTTAGCAAGAGTGAGTACACAGCGTTAAAAAATGGTACTTAGTGTAGTGAGGAAGGCGAAAAGCAAAGAGAGCATATGAAGGTAATATTGAAGTAGGCGCAGTTTTGAAGTGGTGAAAGGCAAAGGCATGAGTGCAAGCGTAATAAAAGGTAATAGGAGAGATGTCGAGCAGGCGGAGGACTTGGCTGGAGCAGGAAAAGGCAAAAGGGGAAACGCGAATGCGCATCCCCGCCCCCCAAGCCAGGACCGTGGCAGCGAGATCGTGGGGGTTCGAACTGGCGGCGCTCTGTACCAGAGTGCTCTGCCACACATCACACGCCAACGGCCGGCCGAGAGAACGGTTAAAAAAAAGGACATTTATCATTTCTTCTCCAGCCAGCCAGCCAGCCAGCCCTTCTCATGGTTTTTACAAAGTACACAGCACAGCAGATTTTGCAATATTCTTACACACTAATTAAGCATTGGAAACCTACCTACTTCTTTGTTCATTGTAAACAATTGTACTTTCTGTAAAGTGGTTTGAATTAAAGAGAAAAGAAAAGTATGTTTTGTTTTGTTTTTTTTCTTCAAGATCTGTTCACATGTACTTAGCAAGAGTGAGTACACAGCGTTAAAAAATGGTACTTAGTGTAGTGAGGAAGGCGAAAAGCAAAGAGAGCATATGAAGGTAATATTGAAGTAGGCGCAGTTTTGAAGTGGTGAAAGGCAAAGGCATGAGTGCAAGCCTAATAAAAGGTAATAGGAGAGATGTCGAGCAGGCGGAGGACTTGGCTGGAGCAGGAAAAGGCAAAAGGGAAAGGCGAGTGCACGTCTCCCCGCCCCCCAAGCCAGGCCGAGAGAAGGCTTGAAAAAAAAAAGGACATTTATCATTTCTTCTTCAGCCAGCCCTTCTCATGGTTTTTACAAAGTACACAGCACAGCAGATTCTGCAATATTCTTACACACTAATTAAGCATTGGAAACCTACCTACTTCTTTGTTCATTGTAAACAATTGTACTTTCTGTAAAGTGGTTTGAATTAAAGAGAAAAGAAAAGTATGTTTTGTTTTGTTTTTTTTCTTCAAGATCTGTTCACATGTACTTAGCAAGAGTGAGTACACAGCGTTAAAAAATGGTACTTAGTGTAGTGAGGAAGGCGAAAAGCAAAGAGAGCATATGAAGGTAATATTGAAGTAGGCGCAGTTTTGAAGTGGTGAAAGGCAAAGGCATGAGTGCAAGCGTAATAAAAGGTAATAGGAGAGATGTCGAGCAGGCGGAGGACTTGGCTGGAGCAGGAAAAGGCAAAAGGGGAAACGCGAATGCGCATCCCCGCCCCCCAAGCCAGGGCCGTGGCAGCGAGATCGTGGGGGTTCGAACTGGCGGCACTCTGTACCAGAGTGCTCTGCCACACATCATACGCCAACGGCCGGCCGAGAGAATGGTTAAAAAAAAGGACATTTATCATTTCTTCTCCAGCCAGACAGCCAGCCAGCCAGCCAGCCAGCCCTTCTCATGGTTTTTACAAAGTACACAGCACAGCAGATTTTGCAATATTCTTACACACTAATTAAGCATTGGAAACCTACCTACTTCTTTGTTCATTGTAAACAATTGTACTTTCTGTAAAGTGGTTTGAATTAAAGAGAAAAGAAAAGTATGTTTTGTTTTGTTTTTTTTCTTCAAGATCTGTTCACATGTACTTAGCAAGAGTGAGTACACAGCGTTAAAAAATGGTACTTAGTGTAGTGAGGAAGGCGAAAAGCAAAGAGAGCATATGAAGGTAATATTGAAGTAGGCGCAGTTTTGAAGTGGTGAAAGGCAAAGGCATGAGTGCAAGCCTAATAAAAGGTAATAGGAGAGATGTCGAGCAGGCGGAGGACTTGGCTGGAGCAGGAAAAGGCAAAAGGGAAAGGCGAGTGCACGTCTCCCCGCCCCCCAAGCCAGGCCGAGAGAAGGCTTGAAAAAAAAAAGGACATTTATCATTTCTTCTTCAGCCAGCCCTTCTCATGGTTTTTACAAAGTACACAGCACAGCAGATTCTGCAATATTCTTACACACTAATTAAGCATTGGAAACCTACCTACTTCTTTGTTCATTGTAAACAATTGTACTTTCTGTAAAGTGGTTTGAATTAAAGAGAAAAGAAAAGTATGTTTTGTTTTGTTTTTTTTCTTCAAGATCTGTTCACATGTACTTAGCAAGAGTGAGTACACAGCGTTAAAAAATGGTACTTAGTGTAGTGAGGAAGGCGAAAAGCAAAGAGAGCATATGAAGGTAATATTGAAGTAGGCGCAGTTTTGAAGTGGTGAAAGGCAAAGGCATGAGTGCAAGCGTAATAAAAGGTAATAGGAGAGATGTCGAGCAGGCGGAGGACTTGGCTGGAGCAGGAAAAGGCAAAAGGGAAAGGCGAGTGCACGTCTCCCCGCCCCCCAAGCCAGGCCGAGAGAAGGCTTGAAAAAAAAAAGGACATTTATCATTTCTTCTTCAGCCAGCCCTTCTCATGGTTTTTACAAAGTACACAGCACAGCAGATTCTGCAATATTCTTACACACTAATTAAGCATTGGAAACCTACCTACTTCTTTGTTCATTGTAAACAATTGTACTTTCTGTAAAGTGGTTTGAATTAAAGAGAAAAGAAAAGTATGTTTTGTTTTGTTTTTTTTCTTCAAGATCTGTTCACATGTACTTAGCAAGAGTGAGTACACAGCGTTAAAAAATGGTACTTAGTGTAGTGAGGAAGGCGAAAAGCAAAGAGAGCATATGAAGGTAATATTGAAGTAGGCGCAGTTTTGAAGTGGTGAAAGGCAAAGGCATGAGTGCAAGCGTAATAAAAGGTAATAGGAGAGATGTCGAGCAGGCGGAGGACTTGGCTGGAGCAGGAAAAGGCAAAAGGGAAAGGCGAGTGCACGTCTCCCCGCCCCCCAAGCCAGGCCGAGAGAAGGCTTGAAAAAAAAAAGGACATTTATCATTTCTTCTTCAGCCAGCCCTTCTCATGGTTTTTACAAAGTACACAGCACAGCAGATTCTGCAATATTCTTACACACTAATTAAGCATTGGAAACCTACCTACTTCTTTGTTCATTGTAAACAATTGTACTTTCTGTAAAGTGGTTTGAATTAAAGAGAAAAGAAAAGTATGTTTTGTTTTGTTTTTTTTCTTCAAGATCTGTTCACATGTACTTAGCAAGAGTGAGTACACAGCGTTAAAAAATGGTACTTAGTGTAGTGAGGAAGGCGAAAAGCAAAGAGAGCATATGAAGGTAATATTGAAGTAGGCGCAGTTTTGAAGTGGTGAAAGGCAAAGGCATGAGTGCAAGCGTAATAAAAGGTAATAGGAGAGATGTCGAGCAGGCGGAGGACTTGGCTGGAGCAGGAAAAGGCAAAAGGGGAAACGCGAATGCGCATCCCCGCCCCCCAAGCCAGGGCCGTGGCAGCGAGATCGTGGGGGTTCGAACTGGCGGCGCTCTGTACCAGAGTGCTCTGCCACACATCATACGCCAACGGCCGGCCGAGAGAACGGTTAAAAAAAAGGACATTTATCATTTCTTCTCCAGCCAGCCAGCCAGCCAGCCAGCCCTTCTCATGGTTTTTACAAAGTACACAGCACAGCAGATTTTGCAATATTCTTACACACTAATTAAGCATTGGAAACCTACCTACTTCTTTGTTCATTGTAAACAATTGTACTTTCTGTAAAGTGGTTTGAATTAAAGAGAAAAGAAAAGTATGTTTTGTTTTGTTTTTTTTCTTCAAGATCTGTTCACATGTACTTAGCAAGAGTGAGTACACAGCGTTAAAAAATGGTACTTAGTGTAGTGAGGAAGGCGAAAAGCAAAGAGAGCATATGAAGGTAATATTGAAGTAGGCGCAGTTTTGAAGTGGTGAAAGGCAAAGGCATGAGTGCAAGCCTAATAAAAGGTAATAGGAGAGATGTCGAGCAGGCGGAGGACTTGGCTGGAGCAGGAAAAGGCAAAAGGGAAAGGCGAGTGCACGTCTCCCCGCCCCCCAAGCCAGGCCGAGAGAAGGCTTGAAAAAAAAAAGGACATTTATCATTTCTTCTTCAGCCAGCCCTTCTCATGGTTTTTACAAAGTACACAGCACAGCAGATTCTGCAATATTCTTACACACTAATTAAGCATTGGAAGCCTACCTACTTCTTTGTTCATTGTAAACAATTGTACTTTCTGTAAAGTGGTTTGAATTAAAGAGAAAAGAAAAGTATGTTTTGTTTTGTTTTTTTTCTTCAAGATCTGTTCACATGTACTTAGCAAGAGTGAGTACACAGCGTTAAAAAATGGTACTTAGTGTAGTGAGGAAGGCGAAAAGCAAAGAGAGCATATGAAGGTAATATTGAAGTAGGCGCAGTTTTGAAGTGGTGAAAGGCAAAGGCATGAGTGCAAGCGTAATAAAAGGTAATAGGAGAGATGTCGAGCAGGCGGAGGACTTGGCTGGAGCAGGAAAAGGCAAAAGGGAAAGGCGAGTGCACGTCTCCCCGCCCCCCAAGCCAGGCCGAGAGAAGGCTTGAAAAAAAAAAGGACATTTATCATTTCTTCTTCAGCCAGCCCTTCTCATGGTTTTTACAAAGTACACAGCACAGCAGATTCTGCAATATTCTTACACACTAATTAAGCATTGGAAACCTACCTACTTCTTTGTTCATTGTAAACAATTGTACTTTCTGTAAAGTGGTTTGAATTAAAGAGAAAAGAAAAGTATGTTTTGTTTTGTTTTTTTTCTTCAAGATCTGTTCACATGTACTTAGCAAGAGTGAGTACACAGCGTTAAAAAATGGTACTTAGTGTAGTGAGGAAGGCGAAAAGCAAAGAGAGCATATGAAGGTAATATTGAAGTAGGCGCAGTTTTGAAGTGGTGAAAGGCAAAGGCATGAGTGCAAGCGTAATAAAAGGTAATAGGAGAGATGTCGAGCAGGCGGAGGACTTGGCTGGAGCAGGAAAAGGCAAAAGGGGAAACGCGAATGCGCATCCCCGCCCCCCAAGCCAGGGCCGTGGCAGCGAGATCGTGGGGGTTCGAACTGGCGGCGCTCTGTACCAGAGTGCTCTGCCACACATCATACGCCAACGGCCGGCCGAGAGAATGGTTAAAAAAAAGGACATTTATCATTTCTTCTCCAGCCAGCCAGCCAGCCAGCCAGCCCTTCTCATGGTTTTTACAAAGTACACAGCACAGCAGATTTTGCAATATTCTTACACACTAATTAAGCATTGGAAACCTACCTACTTCTTTGTTCATTGTAAACAATTGTACTTTCTGTAAAGTGGTTTGAATTAAAGAGAAAAGAAAAGTATGTTTTGTTTTGTTTTTTTTCTTCAAGATCTGTTCACATGTACTTAGCAAGAGTGAGTACACAGCGTTAAAAAATGGTACTTAGTGTAGTGAGGAAGGCGAAAAGCAAAGAGAGCATATGAAGGTAATATTGAAGTAGGCGCAGTTTTGAAGTGGTGAAAGGCAAAGGCATGAGTGCAAGCCTAATAAAAGGTAATAGGAGAGATGTCGAGCAGGCGGAGGACTTGGCTGGAGCAGGAAAAGGCAAAAGGGAAAGGCGAGTGCACGTCTCCCCGCCCCCCAAGCCAGGCCGAGAGAAGGCTTGAAAAAAAAAGGACATTTATCATTTCTTCTTCAGCCAGCCCTTCTCATGGTTTTTACAAAGTACACAGCACAGCAGATTCTGCAATATTCTTACACACTAATTAAGCATTGGAAACCTACCTACTTCTTTGTTCATTGTAAACAATTGTACTTTCTGTAAAGTGGTTTGAATTAAAGAGAAAAGAAAAGTATGTTTTGTTTTGTCTTTTTTTCTTCAAGATCTGTTCACATGTACTTAGCAAGAGTGAGTACACAGCGTTAAAAAATGGTACTTAGTGTAGTGAGGAAGGCGAAAAGCAAAGAGAGCATATGAAGGTAATATTGAAGTAGGCGCAGTTTTGAAGTGGTGAAAGGCAAAGGCATGAGTGCAAGCGTAATAAAAGGTAATAGGAGAGATGTCGAGCAGGCGGAGGACTTGGCTGGAGCAGGAAAAGGCAAAAGGGAAAGGCGAGTGCACGTCTCCCCGCCCCCCAAGCCAGGCCGAGAGAAGGCTTGAAAAAAAAAGGACATTTATCATTTCTTCTTCAGCCAGCACTTCTCATGGTTTTTACAAAGTACACAGCACAGCAGATTTTGCAATATTCTTACACACTAATTAAGCATTGGAAACCTACCTACTTCTTTGTTCATTGTAAACAATTGTACTTTCTGTAAAGTGGTTTGAATTAAAGAGAAAAGAAAAGTATGTTTTGTTTTGTTTTTTTTCTTCAAGATCTGTTCACATGTACTTAGCAAGAGTGAGTACACAGCGTTAAAAAATGGTACTTAGTGTAGTGAGGAAGGCGAAAAGCAAAGAGAGCATATGAAGGTAATATTGAAGTAGGCGCAGTTTTGAAGTGGTGAAAGGCAAAGGCATGAGTGCAAGCGTAATAAAAGGTAATAGGAGAGATGTCGAGCAGGCGGAGGACTTGGCTGGAGCAGGAAAAGGCAAAAGGGGAAACGCGAATGCGCATCCCCGCCCCCCAAGCCAGGGCCGTGGCAGCGAGATCGTGGGGGTTCGAACTGGCGGCGCTCTGTACCAGAGTGCTCTGCCACACATCATACGCCAACGGCCGGCCGAGAGAACGGTTAAAAAAAAGGACATTTATCATTTCTTCTCCAGCCAGCCAGCCAGCCAGCCAGCCAGCCCTTCTCATGGTTTTTACAAAGTACACAGCACAGCAGATTTTGCAATATTCTTACACACTAATTAAGCATTGGAAACCTACCTACTTCTTTGTTCATTGTAAACAATTGTACTTTCTGTAAAGTGGTTTGAATTAAAGAGAAAAGAAAAGTATGTTTTGTTTTGTTTTTTTTCTTCAAGATCTGTTCACATGTACTTAGCAAGAGTGAGTACACAGCGTTAAAAAATGGTACTTAGTGTAGTGAGGAAGGCGAAAAGCAAAGAGAGCATATGAAGGTAATATTGAAGTAGGCGCAGTTTTGAAGTGGTGAAAGGCAAAGGCATGAGTGCAAGCCTAATAAAAGGTAATAGGAGAGATGTCGAGCAGGCGGAGGACTTGGCTGGAGCAGGAAAAGGCAAAAGGGAAAGGCGAGTGCACGTCTCCCCGCCCCCCAAGCCAGGCCGAGAGAAGGCTTGAAAAAAAAAAGGACATTTATCATTTCTTCTTCAGCCAGCCCTTCTCATGGTTTTTACAAAGTACACAGCACAGCAGATTCTGCAATATTCTTACACACTAATTAAGCATTGGAAACCTACCTACTTCTTTGTTCATTGTAAACAATTGTACTTTCTGTAAAGTGGTTTGAATTAAAGAGAAAAGAAAAGTATGTTTTGTTTTGTTTTTTTTCTTCAAGATCTGTTCACATGTACTTAGCAAGAGTGAGTACACAGCGTTAAAAAATGGTACTTAGTGTAGTGAGGAAGGCGAAAAGCAAAGAGAGCATATGAAGGTAATATTGAAGTAGGCGCAGTTTTGAAGTGGTGAAAGGCAAAGGCATGAGTGCAAGCGTAATAAAAGGTAATAGGAGAGATGTCGAGCAGGCGGAGGACTTGGCTGGAGCAGGAAAAGGCAAAAGGGAAAGGCGAGTGCACGTCTCCCCGCCCCCCAAGCCAGGCCGAGAGAAGGCTTGAAAAAAAAAAGGACATTTATCATTTCTTCTTCAGCCAGCCCTTCTCATGGTTTTTACAAAGTACACAGCACAGCAGATTCTGCAATATTCTTACACACTAATTAAGCATTGGAAACCTACCTACTTCTTTGTTCATTGTAAACAATTGTACTTTCTGTAAAGTGGTTTGAATTAAAGAGAAAAGAAAAGTATGTTTTGTTTTGTTTTTTTTCTTCAAGATCTGTTCACATGTACTTAGCAAGAGTGAGTACACAGCGTTAAAAAATGGTACTTAGTGTAGTGAGGAAGGCGAAAAGCAAAGAGAGCATATGAAGGTAATATTGAAGTAGGCGCAGTTTTGAAGTGGTGAAAGGCAAAGGCATGAGTGCAAGCGTAATAAAAGGTAATAGGAGAGATGTCGAGCAGGCGGAGGACTTGGCTGGAGCAGGAAAAGGCAAAAGGGGAAACGCGAATGCGCATCCCCGCCCCCCAAGCCAGGGCCGTGGCAGCGAGATCGTGGGGGTTCGAACTGGCGGCGCTCTGTACCAGAGTGCTCTGCCACACATCATACGCCAACGGCCGGCCGAGAGAATGGTTAAAAAAAAGGACATTTATCATTTCTTCTCCAGCCAGCCAGCCAGCCAGCCAGCCCTTCTCATGGTTTTTACAAAGTACACAGCACAGCAGATTTTGCAATATTCTTACACACTAATTAAGCATTGGAAACCTACCTACTTCTTTGTTCATTGTAAACAATTGTACTTTCTGTAAAGTGGTTTGAATTAAAGAGAAAAGAAAAGTATGTTTTGTTTTGTTTTTTTTCTTCAAGATCTGTTCACATGTACTTAGCAAGAGTGAGTACACAGCGTTAAAAAATGGTACTTAGTGTAGTGAGGAAGGCGAAAAGCAAAGAGAGCATATGAAGGTAATATTGAAGTAGGCGCAGTTTTGAAGTGGTGAAAGGCAAAGGCATGAGTGCAAGCCTAATAAAAGGTAATAGGAGAGATGTCGAGCAGGCGGAGGACTTGGCTGGAGCAGGAAAAGGCAAAAGGGAAAGGCGAGTGCACGTCTCCCCGCCCCCCAAGCCAGGCCGAGAGAAGGCTTGAAAAAAAAAGGACATTTATCATTTCTTCTTCAGCCAGCCCTTCTCATGGTTTTTACAAAGTACACAGCACAGCAGATTCTGCAATATTCTTACACACTAATTAAGCATTGGAAACCTACCTACTTCTTTGTTCATTGTAAACAATTGTACTTTCTGTAAAGTGGTTTGAATTAAAGAGAAAAGAAAAGTATGTTTTGTTTTGTCTTTTTTTCTTCAAGATCTGTTCACATGTACTTAGCAAGAGTGAGTACACAGCGTTAAAAAATGGTACTTAGTGTAGTGAGGAAGGCGAAAAGCAAAGAGAGCATATGAAGGTAATATTGAAGTAGGCGCAGTTTTGAAGTGGTGAAAGGCAAAGGCATGAGTGCAAGCGTAATAAAAGGTAATAGGAGAGATGTCGAGCAGGCGGAGGACTTGGCTGGAGCAGGAAAAGGCAAAAGGGAAAGGCGAGTGCACGTCTCCCCGCCCCCCAAGCCAGGCCGAGAGAAGGCTTGAAAAAAAAAGGACATTTATCATTTCTTCTTCAGCCAGCACTTCTCATGGTTTTTACAAAGTACACAGCACAGCAGATTTTGCAATATTCTTACACACTAATTAAGCATTGGAAACCTACCTACTTCTTTGTTCATTGTAAACAATTGTACTTTCTGTAAAGTGGTTTGAATTAAAGAGAAAAGAAAAGTATGTTTTGTTTTGTTTTTTTTCTTCAAGATCTGTTCACATGTACTTAGCAAGAGTGAGTACACAGCGTTAAAAAATGGTACTTAGTGTAGTGAGGAAGGCGAAAAGCAAAGAGAGCATATGAAGGTAATATTGAAGTAGGCGCAGTTTTGAAGTGGTGAAAGGCAAAGGCATGAGTGCAAGCGTAATAAAAGGTAATAGGAGAGATGTCGAGCAGGCGGAGGACTTGGCTGGAGCAGGAAAAGGCAAAAGGGGAAACGCGAATGCGCATCCCCGCCCCCCAAGCCAGGGCCGTGGCAGCGAGATCGTGGGGGTTCGAACTGGCGGCGCTCTGTACCAGAGTGCTCTGCCACACATCATACGCCAACGGCCGGCCGAGAGAACGGTTAAAAAAAAGGACATTTATCATTTCTTCTCCAGCCAGCCAGCCAGCCAGCCAGCCAGCCCTTCTCATGGTTTTTACAAAGTACACAGCACAGCAGATTTTGCAATATTCTTACACACTAATTAAGCATTGGAAACCTACCTACTTCTTTGTTCATTGTAAACAATTGTACTTTCTGTAAAGTGGTTTGAATTAAAGAGAAAAGAAAAGTATGTTTTGTTTTGTTTTTTTTCTTCAAGATCTGTTCACATGTACTTAGCAAGAGTGAGTACACAGCGTTAAAAAATGGTACTTAGTGTAGTGAGGAAGGCGAAAAGCAAAGAGAGCATATGAAGGTAATATTGAAGTAGGCGCAGTTTTGAAGTGGTGAAAGGCAAAGGCATGAGTGCAAGCCTAATAAAAGGTAATAGGAGAGATGTCGAGCAGGCGGAGGACTTGGCTGGAGCAGGAAAAGGCAAAAGGGAAAGGCGAGTGCACGTCTCCCCGCCCCCCAAGCCAGGCCGAGAGAAGGCTTGAAAAAAAAAAGGACATTTATCATTTCTTCTTCAGCCAGCCCTTCTCATGGTTTTTACAAAGTACACAGCACAGCAGATTCTGCAATATTCTTACACACTAATTAAGCATTGGAAACCTACCTACTTCTTTGTTCATTGTAAACAATTGTACTTTCTGTAAAGTGGTTTGAATTAAAGAGAAAAGAAAAGTATGTTTTGTTTTGTTTTTTTTCTTCAAGATCTGTTCACATGTACTTAGCAAGAGTGAGTACACAGCGTTAAAAAATGGTACTTAGTGTAGTGAGGAAGGCGAAAAGCAAAGAGAGCATATGAAGGTAATATTGAAGTAGGCGCAGTTTTGAAGTGGTGAAAGGCAAAGGCATGAGTGCAAGCGTAATAAAAGGTAATAGGAGAGATGTCGAGCAGGCGGAGGACTTGGCTGGAGCAGGAAAAGGCAAAAGGGGAAACGCGAATGCGCATCCCCGCCCCCCAAGCCAGGGCCGTGGCAGCGAGATCGTGGGGGTTCGAACTGGCGGCGCTCTGTACCAGAGTGCTCTGCCACACATCATACGCCAACGGCCGGCCGAGAGAACGGTTAAAAAAAAGGACATTTATCATTTCTTCTCCAGCCAGCCAGCCAGCCAGCCAGCCCTTCTCATGGTTTTTACAAAGTACACAGCACAGCAGATTTTGCAATATTCTTACACACTAATTAAGCATTGGAAACCTACCTACTTCTTTGTTCATTGTAAACAATTGTACTTTCTGTAAAGTGGTTTGAATTAAAGAGAAAAGAAAAGTATGTTTTGTTTTGTTTTTTTTCTTCAAGATCTGTTCACATGTACTTAGCAAGAGTGAGTACACAGCGTTAAAAAATGGTACTTAGTGTAGTGAGGAAGGCGAAAAGCAAAGAGAGCATATGAAGGTAATATTGAAGTAGGCGCAGTTTTGAAGTGGTGAAAGGCAAAGGCATGAGTGCAAGCGTAATAAAAGGTAATAGGAGAGATGTCGAGCAGGCGGAGGACTTGGCTGGAGCAGGAAAAGGCAAAAGGGAAAGGCGAGTGCACGTCTCCCCGCCCCCCAAGCCAGGCCGAGAGAAGGCTTGAAAAAAAAAAGGACATTTATCATTTCTTCTTCAGCCAGCCCTTCTCATGGTTTTTACAAAGTACACAGCACAGCAGATTCTGCAATATTCTTACACACTAATTAAGCATTGGAAACCTACCTACTTCTTTGTTCATTGTAAACAATTGTACTTTCTGTAAAGTGGTTTGAATTAAAGAGAAAAGAAAAGTATGTTTTGTTTTGTTTTTTTTCTTCAAGATCTGTTCACATGTACTTAGCAAGAGTGAGTACACAGCGTTAAAAAATGGTACTTAGTGTAGTGAGGAAGGCGAAAAGCAAAGAGAGCATATGAAGGTAATATTGAAGTAGGCGCAGTTTTGAAGTGGTGAAAGGCAAAGGCATGAGTGCAAGCGTAATAAAAGGTAATAGGAGAGATGTCGAGCAGGCGGAGGACTTGGCTGGAGCAGGAAAAGGCAAAAGGGGAAACGCGAATGCGCATCCCCGCCCCCCAAGCCAGGGCCGTGGCAGCGAGATCGTGGGGGTTCGAACTGGCGGCGCTCTGTACCAGAGTGCTCTGCCACACATCACACGCCAACGGCCGGCCGAGAGAACGGTTAAAAAAAAGGACATTTATCATTTCTTCTCCAGCCAGCCAGCCAGCCAGCCCTTCTCATGGTTTTTACAAAGTACACAGCACAGCAGATTTTGCAATATTCTTACACACTAATTAAGCATTGGAAACCTACCTACTTCTTTGTTCATTGTAAACAATTGTACTTTCTGTAAAGTGGTTTGAATTAAAGAGAAAAGAAAAGTATGTTTTGTTTTGTTTTTTTTCTTCAAGATCTGTTCACATGTACTTAGCAAGAGTGAGTACACAGCGTTAAAAAATGGTACTTAGTGTAGTGAGGAAGGCGAAAAGCAAAGAGAGCATATGAAGGTAATATTGAAGTAGGCGCAGTTTTGAAGTGGTGAAAGGCAAAGGCATGAGTGCAAGCCTAATAAAAGGTAATAGGAGAGATGTCGAGCAGGCGGAGGACTTGGCTGGAGCAGGAAAAGGCAAAAGGGAAAGGCGAGTGCACGTCTCCCCGCCCCCCAAGCCAGGCCGAGAGAAGGCTTGAAAAAAAAAAGGACATTTATCATTTCTTCTTCAGCCAGCCCTTCTCATGGTTTTTACAAAGTACACAGCACAGCAGATTCTGCAATATTCTTACACACTAATTAAGCATTGGAAACCTACCTACTTCTTTGTTCATTGTAAACAATTGTACTTTCTGTAAAGTGGTTTGAATTAAAGAGAAAAGAAAAGTATGTTTTGTTTTGTTTTTTTTCTTCAAGATCTGTTCACATGTACTTAGCAAGAGTGAGTACACAGCGTTAAAAAATGGTACTTAGTGTAGTGAGGAAGGCGAAAAGCAAAGAGAGCATATGAAGGTAATATTGAAGTAGGCGCAGTTTTGAAGTGGTGAAAGGCAAAGGCATGAGTGCAAGCGTAATAAAAGGTAATAGGAGAGATGTCGAGCAGGCGGAGGACTTGGCTGGAGCAGGAAAAGGCAAAAGGGGAAACGCGAATGCCCATCCCCGCCCCCCAAGCCAGGGCCGTGGCAGCGAGATCGTGGGGGTTCGAACTGGCGGCACTCTGTACCAGAGTGCTCTGCCACACATCATACGCCAACGGCCGGCCGAGAGAATGGTTAAAAAAAAGGACATTTATCATTTCTTCTCCAGCCAGACAGCCAGCCAGCCAGCCAGCCAGCCCTTCTCATGGTTTTTACAAAGTACACAGCACAGCAGATTTTGCAATATTCTTACACACTAATTAAGCATTGGAAACCTACCTACTTCTTTGTTCATTGTAAACAATTGTACTTTCTGTAAAGTGGTTTGAATTAAAGAGAAAAGAAAAGTATGTTTTGTTTTGTTTTTTTTCTTCAAGATCTGTTCACATGTACTTAGCAAGAGTGAGTACACAGCGTTAAAAAATGGTACTTAGTGTAGTGAGGAAGGCGAAAAGCAAAGAGAGCATATGAAGGTAATATTGAAGTAGGCGCAGTTTTGAAGTGGTGAAAGGCAAAGGCATGAGTGCAAGCGTAATAAAAGGTAATAGGAGAGATGTCGAGCAGGCGGAGGACTTGGCTGGAGCAGGAAAAGGCAAAAGGGAAAGGCGAGTGCACGTCTCCCCGCCCCCCAAGCCAGGCCGAGAGAAGGCTTGAAAAAAAAAAGGACATTTATCATTTCTTCTTCAGCCAGCCCTTCTCATGGTTTTTACAAAGTACACAGCACAGCAGATTCTGCAATATTCTTACACACTAATTAAGCATTGGAAACCTACCTACTTCTTTGTTCATTGTAAACAATTGTACTTTCTGTAAAGTGGTTTGAATTAAAGAGAAAAGAAAAGTATGTTTTGTTTTGTTTTTTTTCTTCAAGATCTGTTCACATGTACTTAGCAAGAGTGAGTACACAGCGTTAAAAAATGGTACTTAGTGTAGTGAGGAAGGCGAAAAGCAAAGAGAGCATATGAAGGTAATATTGAAGTAGGCGCAGTTTTGAAGTGGTGAAAGGCAAAGGCATGAGTGCAAGCGTAATAAAAGGTAATAGGAGAGATGTCGAGCAGGCGGAGGACTTGGCTGGAGCAGGAAAAGGCAAAAGGGAAAGGCGAGTGCACGTCTCCCCGCCCCCCAAGCCAGGCCGAGAGAAGGCTTGAAAAAAAAAAGGACATTTATCATTTCTTCTTCAGCCAGCCCTTCTCATGGTTTTTACAAAGTACACAGCACAGCAGATTCTGCAATATTCTTACACACTAATTAAGCATTGGAAACCTACCTACTTCTTTGTTCATTGTAAACAATTGTACTTTCTGTAAAGTGGTTTGAATTAAAGAGAAAAGAAAAGTATGTTTTGTTTTGTTTTTTTTCTTCAAGATCTGTTCACATGTACTTAGCAAGAGTGAGTACACAGCGTTAAAAAATGGTACTTAGTGTAGTGAGGAAGGCGAAAAGCAAAGAGAGCATATGAAGGTAATATTGAAGTAGGCGCAGTTTTGAAGTGGTGAAAGGCAAAGGCATGAGTGCAAGCGTAATAAAAGGTAATAGGAGAGATGTCGAGCAGGCGGAGGACTTGGCTGGAGCAGGAAAAGGCAAAAGGGAAAGGCGAGTGCACGTCTCCCCGCCCCCCAAGCCAGGCCGAGAGAAGGCTTGAAAAAAAAAAGGACATTTATCATTTCTTCTTCAGCCAGCCCTTCTCATGGTTTTTACAAAGTACACAGCACAGCAGATTCTGCAATATTCTTACACACTAATTAAGCATTGGAAACCTACCTACTTCTTTGTTCATTGTAAACAATTGTACTTTCTGTAAAGTGGTTTGAATTAAAGAGAAAAGAAAAGTATGTTTTGTTTTGTTTTTTTTCTTCAAGATCTGTTCACATGTACTTAGCAAGAGTGAGTACACAGCGTTAAAAAATGGTACTTAGTGTAGTGAGGAAGGCGAAAAGCAAAGAGAGCATATGAAGGTAATATTGAAGTAGGCGCAGTTTTGAAGTGGTGAAAGGCAAAGGCATGAGTGCAAGCGTAATAAAAGGTAATAGGAGAGATGTCGAGCAGGCGGAGGACTTGGCTGGAGCAGGAAAAGGCAAAAGGGGAAACGCGAATGCGCATCCCCGCCCCCCAAGCCAGGGCCGTGGCAGCGAGATCGTGGGGGTTCGAACTGGCGGCGCTCTGTACCAGAGTGCTCTGCCACACATCATACGCCAACGGCCGGCCGAGAGAACGGTTAAAAAAAAGGACATTTATCATTTCTTCTCCAGCCAGCCAGCCAGCCAGCCAGCCCTTCTCATGGTTTTTACAAAGTACACAGCACAGCAGATTTTGCAATATTCTTACACACTAATTAAGCATTGGAAACCTACCTACTTCTTTGTTCATTGTAAACAATTGTACTTTCTGTAAAGTGGTTTGAATTAAAGAGAAAAGAAAAGTATGTTTTGTTTTGTTTTTTTTCTTCAAGATCTGTTCACATGTACTTAGCAAGAGTGAGTACACAGCGTTAAAAAATGGTACTTAGTGTAGTGAGGAAGGCGAAAAGCAAAGAGAGCATATGAAGGTAATATTGAAGTAGGCGCAGTTTTGAAGTGGTGAAAGGCAAAGGCATGAGTGCAAGCCTAATAAAAGGTAATAGGAGAGATGTCGAGCAGGCGGAGGACTTGGCTGGAGCAGGAAAAGGCAAAAGGGAAAGGCGAGTGCACGTCTCCCCGCCCCCCAAGCCAGGCCGAGAGAAGGCTTGAAAAAAAAAAGGACATTTATCATTTCTTCTTCAGCCAGCACTTCTCATGGTTTTTACAAAGTACACAGCACAGCAGATTCTGCAATATTCTTACACACTAATTAAGCATTGGAAACCTACCTACTTCTTTGTTCATTGTAAACAATTGTACTTTCTGTAAAGTGGTTTGAATTAAAGAGAAAAGAAAAGTATGTTTTGTTTTGTTTTTTTTCTTCAAGATCTGTTCACATGTACTTAGCAAGAGTGAGTACACAGCGTTAAAAAATGGTACTTAGTGTAGTGAGGAAGGCGAAAAGCAAAGAGAGCATATGAAGGTAATATTGAAGTAGGCGCAGTTTTGAAGTGGTGAAAGGCAAAGGCATGAGTGCAAGCGTAATAAAAGGTAATAGGAGAGATGTCGAGCAGGCGGAGGACTTGGCTGGAGCAGGAAAAGGCAAAAGGGGAAACGCGAATGCGCATCCCCGCCCCCCAAGCCAGGGCAGCGAGATCGTGGGGGTTCGAACTGGCGGCGCTCTGTACCAGAGTGCTCTGCCACACATCATACGCCAACGGCCGGCCGAGAGAACGGTTAAAAAAAAGGACATTTATCATTTCTTCTCCAGCCAGCCAGCCAGCCAGCCAGCCAGCCAGCCAGCCCTTCTCATGGTTTTTACAAAGTACACAGCACAGCAGATTTTGCAATATTCTTACACACTAATTAAGCATTGGAAACCTACCTACTTCTTTGTTCATTGTAAACAATTGTACTTTCTGTAAAGTGGTTTGAATTAAAGAGAAAAGAAAAGTATGTTTTGTTTTGTTTTTTTTCTTCAAGATCTGTTCACATGTACTTAGCAAGAGTGAGTACACAGCGTTAAAAAATGGTACTTAGTGTAGTGAGGAAGGCGAAAAGCAAAGAGAGCATATGAAGGTAATATTGAAGTAGGCGCAGTTTTGAAGTGGTGAAAGGCAAAGGCATGAGTGCAAGCCTAATAAAAGGTAATAGGAGAGATGTCGAGCAGGCGGAGGACTTGGCTGGAGCAGGAAAAGGCAAAAGGGAAAGGCGAGTGCACGTCTCCCCGCCCCCCAAGCCAGGCCGAGAGAAGGCTTGAAAAAAAAAAGGACATTTATCATTTCTTCTTCAGCCAGCCCTTCTCATGGTTTTTACAAAGTACACAGCACAGCAGATTCTGCAATATTCTTACACACTAATTAAGCATTGGAAACCTACCTACTTCTTTGTTCATTGTAAACAATTGTACTTTCTGTAAAGTGGTTTGAATTAAAGAGAAAAGAAAAGTATGTTTTGTTTTGTTTTTTTTCTTCAAGATCTGTTCACATGTACTTAGCAAGAGTGAGTACACAGCGTTAAAAAATGGTACTTAGTGTAGTGAGGAAGGCGAAAAGCAAAGAGAGCATATGAAGGTAATATTGAAGTAGGCGCAGTTTTGAAGTGGTGAAAGGCAAAGGCATGAGTGCAAGCGTAATAAAAGGTAATAGGAGAGATGTCGAGCAGGCGGAGGACTTGGCTGGAGCAGGAAAAGGCAAAAGGGGAAACGCGAATGCGCATCCCCGCCCCCCAAGCCAGGGCCGTGGCAGCGAGATCGTGGGGGTTCGAACTGGCGGCGCTCTGTACCAGAGTGCTCTGCCACACATCATACGCCAACGGCCGGCCGAGAGAACGGTTAAAAAAAAGGACATTTATCATTTCTTCTCCAGCCAGCCAGCCAGCCAGCCAGCCCTTCTCATGGTTTTTACAAAGTACACAGCACAGCAGATTTTGCAATATTCTTACACACTAATTAAGCATTGGAAACCTACCTACTTCTTTGTTCATTGTAAACAATTGTACTTTCTGTAAAGTGGTTTGAATTAAAGAGAAAAGAAAAGTATGTTTTGTTTTGTTTTTTTTCTTCAAGATCTGTTCACATGTACTTAGCAAGAGTGAGTACACAGCGTTAAAAAATGGTACTTAGTGTAGTGAGGAAGGCGAAAAGCAAAGAGAGCATATGAAGGTAATATTGAAGTAGGCGCAGTTTTGAAGTGGTGAAAGGCAAAGGCATGAGTGCAAGCGTAATAAAAGGTAATAGGAGAGATGTCGAGCAGGCGGAGGACTTGGCTGGAGCAGGAAAAGGCAAAAGGGAAAGGCGAGTGCACGTCTCCCCGCCCCCCAAGCCAGGCCGAGAGAAGGCTTGAAAAAAAAAAGGACATTTATCATTTCTTCTTCAGCCAGCCCTTCTCATGGTTTTTACAAAGTACACAGCACAGCAGATTCTGCAATATTCTTACACACTAATTAAGCATTGGAAACCTACCTACTTCTTTGTTCATTGTAAACAATTGTACTTTCTGTAAAGTGGTTTGAATTAAAGAGAAAAGAAAAGTATGTTTTGTTTTGTTTTTTTTCTTCAAGATCTGTTCACATGTACTTAGCAAGAGTGAGTACACAGCGTTAAAAAATGGTACTTAGTGTAGTGAGGAAGGCGAAAAGCAAAGAGAGCATATGAAGGTAATATTGAAGTAGGCGCAGTTTTGAAGTGGTGAAAGGCAAAGGCATGAGTGCAAGCGTAATAAAAGGTAATAGGAGAGATGTCGAGCAGGCGGAGGACTTGGCTGGAGCAGGAAAAGGCAAAAGGGAAAGGCGAGTGCACGTCTCCCCGCCCCCCAAGCCAGGCCGAGAGAAGGCTTGAAAAAAAAAAGGACATTTATCATTTCTTCTTCAGCCAGCCCTTCTCATGGTTTTTACAAAGTACACAGCACAGCAGATTCTGCAATATTCTTACACACTAATTAAGCATTGGAAACCTACCTACTTCTTTGTTCATTGTAAACAATTGTACTTTCTGTAAAGTGGTTTGAATTAAAGAGAAAAGAAAAGTATGTTTTGTTTTGTTTTTTTTCTTCAAGATCTGTTCACATGTACTTAGCAAGAGTGAGTACACAGCGTTAAAAAATGGTACTTAGTGTAGTGAGGAAGGCGAAAAGCAAAGAGAGCATATGAAGGTAATATTGAAGTAGGCGCAGTTTTGAAGTGGTGAAAGGCAAAGGCATGAGTGCAAGCGTAATAAAAGGTAATAGGAGAGATGTCGAGCAGGCGGAGGACTTGGCTGGAGCAGGAAAAGGCAAAAGGGGAAACGCGAATGCGCATCCCCGCCCCCCAAGCCAGGGCCGTGGCAGCGAGATCGTGGGGGTTCGAACTGGCGGCGCTCTGTACCAGAGTGCTCTGCCACACATCATACGCCAACGGCCGGCCGAGAGAATGGTTATAAAAAAGGACATTTATCATTTCTTCTCCAGCCAGCCAGCCAGCCAGCCAGCCCTTCTCATGGTTTTTACAAAGTACACAGCACAGCAGATTTTGCAATATTCTTACACACTAATTAAGCATTGGAAACCTACCTACTTCTTTGTTCATTGTAAACAATTGTACTTTCTGTAAAGTGGTTTGAATTAAAGAGAAAAGAAAAGTATGTTTTGTTTTGTTTTTTTTCTTCAAGATCTGTTCACATGTACTTAGCAAGAGTGAGTACACAGCGTTAAAAAAATGGTACTTAGTGTAGTGAGGAAGGCGAAAAGCAAAGAGAGCATATGAAGGTAATATTGAAGTAGGCGCAGTTTTGAAGTGGTGAAAGGCAAAGGCATGAGTGCAAGCCTAATAAAAGGTAATAGGAGAGATGTCGAGCAGGCGGAGGACTTGGCTGGAGCAGGAAAAGGCAAAAGGGAAAGGCGAGTGCACGTCTCCCCGCCCCCCAAGCCAGGCCGAGAGAAGGCTTGAAAAAAAAAAGGACATTTATCATTTCTTCTTCAGCCAGCCCTTCTCATGGTTTTTACAAAGTACACAGCACAGCAGATTCTGCAATATTCTTACACACTAATTAAGCATTGGAAACCTACCTACTTCTTTGTTCATTGTAAACAATTGTACTTTCTGTAAAGTGGTTTGAATTAAAGAGAAAAGAAAAGTATGTTTTGTTTTGTCTTTTTTTCTTCAAGATCTGTTCACATGTACTTAGCAAGAGTGAGTACACAGCGTTAAAAAATGGTACTTAGTGTAGTGAGGAAGGCGAAAAGCAAAGAGAGCATATGAAGGTAATATTGAAGTAGGCGCAGTTTTGAAGTGGTGAAAGGCAAAGGCATGAGTGCAAGCCTAATAAAAGGTAATAGGAGAGATGTCGAGCAGGCGGAGGACTTGGCTGGAGCAGGAAAAGGCAAAAGGGAAAGGCGAGTGCACGTCTCCCCGCCCCCCAAGCCAGGCCGAGAGAAGGCTTGAAAAAAAAAGGGACATTTATCATTTCTTCTTCAGCCAGCACTTCTCATGGTTTTTACAAAGTACACAGCACAGCAGATTCTGCAATATTCTTACACACTAATTAAGCATTGGAAACCTACCTACTTCTTTGTTCATTGTAAACAATTGTACTTTCTGTAAAGTGGTTTGAATTAAAGAGAAAAGAAAAGTATGTTTTGTTTTGTTTTTTTTCTTCAAGATCTGTTCACATGTACTTAGCAAGAGTGAGTACACAGCGTTAAAAAATGGTACTTAGTGTAGTGAGGAAGGCGAAAAGCAAAGAGAGCATATGAAGGTAATATTGAAGTAGGCGCAGTTTTGAAGTGGTGAAAGGCAAAGGCATGAGTGCAAGCGTAATAAAAGGTAATAGGAGAGATGTCGAGCAGGCGGAGGACTTGGCTGGAGCAGGAAAAGGCAAAAGGGGAAACGCGAATGCGCATCCCCGCCCCCCAAGCCAGGGCCGTGGCAGCGAGATCGTGGGGGTTCGAACTGGCGGCGCTCTGTACCAGAGTGCTCTGCCACACATCATACGCCAAACGGCCGGCCGAGAGAACGGTTAAAAAAAAGGACATTTATCATTTCTTCTCCAGCCAGCCAGCCAGCCAGCCAGCCAGCCCTTCTCATGGTTTTTACAAAGTACACAGCACAGCAGATTCTGCAATATTCTTACACACTAATTAAGCATTGGAAACCTACCTACTTCTTTGTTCATTGTAAACAATTGTACTTTCTGTAAAGTGGTTTGAATTAAAGAGAAAAGAAAAGTATGTTTTGTTTTGTTTTTTTTCTTCAAGATCTGTTCACATGTACTTAGCAAGAGTGAGTACACAGCGTTAAAAAATGGTACTTAGTGTAGTGAGGAAGGCGAAAAGCAAAGAGAGCATATGAAGGTAATATTGAAGTAGGCGCAGTTTTGAAGTGGTGAAAGGCAAAGGCATGAGTGCAAGCCTAATAAAAGCTAATAGGAGAGATGTCGAGCAGGCGGAGGACTTGGCTGGAGCAGGAAAAGGCAAAAGGGAAAGGCGAGTGCACGTCTCCCCGCCCCCCAAGCCAGGCCGAGAGAAGGCTTGAAAAAAAAAAGGACATTTATCATTTCTTCTTCAGCCAGCACTTCTCATGGTTTTTACAAAGTACACAGCACAGCAGATTCTGCAATATTCTTACACACTAATTAAGCATTGGAAACCTACCTACTTCTTTGTTCATTGTAAACAATTGTACTTTCTGTAAAGTGGTTTGAATTAAAGAGAAAAGAAAAGTATGTTTTGTTTTGTTTTTTTTCTTCAAGATCTGTTCACATGTACTTAGCAAGAGTGAGTACACAGCGTTAAAAAATGGTACTTAGTGTAGTGAGGAAGGCGAAAAGCAAAGAGAGCATATGAAGGTAATATTGAAGTAGGCGCAGTTTTGAAGTGGTGAAAGGCAAAGGCATGAGTGCAAGCGTAATAAAAGGTAATAGGAGAGATGTCGAGCAGGCGGAGGACTTGGCTGGAGCAGGAAAAGGCAAAAAGGGGAACGCGAATGCGCATCCCCGCCCCCCAAGCCAGGGCCGTGGCAGCGAGATCGTGGGGGTTCGAACTGGCGGCGCTCTGTACCAGAGTGCTCTGCCACACATCATACGCCAACGGCCGGCCGAGAGAACGGTTAAAAAAAAGGACATTTATCATTTCTTCTCCAGCCAGCCAGCCAGCCAGCCAGCCCTTCTCATGGTTTTTACAAAGTACACAGCACAGCAGATTTTGCAATATTCTTACACACTAATTAAGCATTGGAAACCTACCTACTTCTTTGTTCATTGTAAACAATTGTACTTTCTGTAAAGTGGTTTGAATTAAAGAGAAAAGAAAAGTATGTTTTGTTTTGTTTTTTTTCTTCAAGATCTGTTCACATGTACTTAGCAAGAGTGAGTACACAGCGTTAAAAAATGGTACTTAGTGTAGTGAGGAAGGCGAAAAGCAAAGAGAGCATATGAAGGTAATATTGAAGTAGGCGCAGTTTTGAAGTGGTGAAAGGCAAAGGCATGAGTGCAAGCCTAATAAAAGGTAATAGGAGAGATGTCGAGCAGGCGGAGGACTTGGCTGGAGCAGGAAAAGGCAAAAGGGAAAGGCGAGTGCACGTCTCCCCGCCCCCCAAGCCAGGCCGAGAGAAGGCTTGAAAAAAAAAAGGACATTTATCATTTCTTCTTCAGCCAGCCCTTCTCATGGTTTTTACAAAGTACACAGCACAGCAGATTCTGCAATATTCTTACACACTAATTAAGCATTGGAAACCTACCTACTTCTTTGTTCATTGTAAACAATTGTACTTTCTGTAAAGTGGTTTGAATTAAAGAGAAAAGAAAAGTATGTTTTGTTTTGTCTTTTTTTCTTCAAGATCTGTTCACATGTACTTAGCAAGAGTGAGTACACAGCGTTAAAAAATGGTACTTAGTGTAGTGAGGAAGGCGAAAAGCAAAGAGAGCATATGAAGGTAATATTGAAGTAGGCGCAGTTTTGAAGTGGTGAAAGGCAAAGGCATGAGTGCAAGCGTAATAAAAGGTAATAGGAGAGATGTCGAGCAGGCGGAGGACTTGGCTGGAGCAGGAAAAGGCAAAAGGGGAAACGCGAATGCGCATCCCCGCCCCCCAAGCCAGGGCCGTGGCAGCGAGATCGTGGGGGTTCGAACTGGCGGCACTCTGTACCAGAGTGCTCTGCCACACATCATACGCCAACGGCCGGCCGAGAGAATGGTTAAAAAAAAGGACATTTATCATTTCTTCTCCAGCCAGACAGCCAGCCAGCCAGCCAGCCAGCCCTTCTCATGGTTTTTACAAAGTACACAGCACAGCAGATTTTGCAATATTCTTACACACTAATTAAGCATTGGAAACCTACCTACTTCTTTGTTCATTGTAAACAATTGTACTTTCTGTAAAGTGGTTTGAATTAAAGAGAAAAGAAAAGTATGTTTTGTTTTGTTTTTTTTCTTCAAGATCTGTTCACATGTACTTAGCAAGAGTGAGTACACAGCGTTAAAAAATGGTACTTAGTGTAGTGAGGAAGGCGAAAAGCAAAGAGAGCATATGAAGGTAATATTGAAGTAGGCGCAGTTTTGAAGTGGTGAAAGGCAAAGGCATGAGTGCAAGCCTAATAAAAGGTAATAGGAGAGATGTCGAGCAGGCGGAGGACTTGGCTGGAGCAGGAAAAGGCAAAAGGGAAAGGCGAGTGCACGTCTCCCCGCCCCCCAAGCCAGGCCGAGAGAAGGCTTGAAAAAAAAAAGGACATTTATCATTTCTTCTTCAGCCAGCCCTTCTCATGGTTTTTACAAAGTACACAGCACAGCAGATTCTGCAATATTCTTACACACTAATTAAGCATTGGAAACCTACCTACTTCTTTGTTCATTGTAAACAATTGTACTTTCTGTAAAGTGGTTTGAATTAAAGAGAAAAGAAAAGTATGTTTTGTTTTGTCTTTTTTTCTTCAAGATCTGTTCACATGTACTTAGCAAGAGTGAGTACACAGCGTTAAAAAATGGTACTTAGTGTAGTGAGGAAGGCGAAAAGCAAAGAGAGCATATGAAGGTAATATTGAAGTAGGCGCAGTTTTGAAGTGGTGAAAGGCAAAGGCATGAGTGCAAGCGTAATAAAAGGTAATAGGAGAGATGTCGAGCAGGCGGAGGACTTGGCTGGAGCAGGAAAAGGCAAAAGGGAAAGGCGAGTGCACGTCTCCCCGCCCCCCAAGCCAGGCCGAGAGAAGGCTTGAAAAAAAAAAGGACATTTATCATTTCTTCTTCAGCCAGCCCTTCTCATGGTTTTTACAAAGTACACAGCACAGCAGATTCTGCAATATTCTTACACACTAATTAAGCATTGGAAACCTACCTACTTCTTTGTTCATTGTAAACAATTGTACTTTCTGTAAAGTGGTTTGAATTAAAGAGAAAAGAAAAGTATGTTTTGTTTTGTTTTTTTTCTTCAAGATCTGTTCACATGTACTTAGCAAGAGTGAGTACACAGCGTTAAAAAATGGTACTTAGTGTAGTGAGGAAGGCGAAAAGCAAAGAGAGCATATGAAGGTAATATTGAAGTAGGCGCAGTTTTGAAGTGGTGAAAGGCAAAGGCATGAGTGCAAGCGTAATAAAAGGTAATAGGAGAGATGTCGAGCAGGCGGAGGACTTGGCTGGAGCAGGAAAAGGCAAAAGGGAAAGGCGAGTGCACGTCTCCCCGCCCCCCAAGCCAGGCCGAGAGAAGGCTTGAAAAAAAAAAGGACATTTATCATTTCTTCTTCAGCCAGCCCTTCTCATGGTTTTTACAAAGTACACAGCACAGCAGATTCTGCAATATTCTTACACACTAATTAAGCATTGGAAACCTACCTACTTCTTTGTTCATTGTAAACAATTGTACTTTCTGTAAAGTGGTTTGAATTAAAGAGAAAAGAAAAGTATGTTTTGTTTTGTTTTTTTTCTTCAAGATCTGTTCACATGTACTTAGCAAGAGTGAGTACACAGCGTTAAAAAATGGTACTTAGTGTAGTGAGGAAGGCGAAAAGCAAAGAGAGCATATGAAGGTAATATTGAAGTAGGCGCAGTTTTGAAGTGGTGAAAGGCAAAGGCATGAGTGCAAGCGTAATAAAAGGTAATAGGAGAGATGTCGAGCAGGCGGAGGACTTGGCTGGAGCAGGAAAAGGCAAAAGGGGAAACGCGAATGCGCATCCCCGCCCCCCAAGCCAGGGCCGTGGCAGCGAGATCGTGGGGGTTCGAACTGGCGGCGCTCTGTACCAGAGTGCTCTGCCACACATCATACGCCAACGGCCGGCCGAGAGAACGGTTAAAAAAAAGGACATTTATCATTTCTTCTCCAGCCAGCCAGCCAGCCAGCCAGCCAGCCAGCCAGCCCTTCTCATGGTTTTTACAAAGTACACAGCACAGCAGATTTTGCAATATTCTTACACACTAATTAAGCATTGGAAACCTACCTACTTCTTTGTTCATTGTAAACAATTGTACTTTCTGTAAAGTGGTTTGAATTAAAGAGAAAAGAAAAGTATGTTTTGTTTTGTTTTTTTTCTTCAAGATCTGTTCACATGTACTTAGCAAGAGTGAGTACACAGCGTTAAAAAATGGTACTTAGTGTAGTGAGGAAGGCGAAAAGCAAAGAGAGCATATGAAGGTAATATTGAAGTAGGCGCAGTTTTGAAGTGGTGAAAGGCAAAGGCATGAGTGCAAGCCTAATAAAAGGTAATAGGAGAGATGTCGAGCAGGCGGAGGACTTGGCTGGAGCAGGAAAAGGCAAAAGGGAAAGGCGAGTGCACGTCTCCCCGCCCCCCAAGCCAGGCCGAGAGAAGGCTTGAAAAAAAAAAGGACATTTATCATTTCTTCTTCAGCCAGCCCTTCTCATGGTTTTTACAAAGTACACAGCACAGCAGATTCTGCAATATTCTTACACACTAATTAAGCATTGGAAACCTACCTACTTCTTTGTTCATTGTAAACAATTGTACTTTCTGTAAAGTGGTTTGAATTAAAGAGAAAAGAAAAGTATGTTTTGTTTTGTTTTTTTTCTTCAAGATCTGTTCACATGTACTTAGCAAGAGTGAGTACACAGCGTTAAAAAATGGTACTTAGTGTAGTGAGGAAGGCGAAAAGCAAAGAGAGCATATGAAGGTAATATTGAAGTAGGCGCAGTTTTGAAGTGGTGAAAGGCAAAGGCATGAGTGCAAGCGTAATAAAAGGTAATAGGAGAGATGTCGAGCAGGCGGAGGACTTGGCTGGAGCAGGAAAAGGCAAAAGGGGAAACGCGAATGCGCATCCCCGCCCCCCAAGCCAGGGCCGTGGCAGCGAGATCGTGGGGGTTCGAACTGGCGGCGCTCTGTACCAGAGTGCTCTGCCACACATCACACGCCAACGGCCGGCCGAGAGAACGGTTAAAAAAAAGGACATTTATCATTTCTTCTCCAGCCAGCCAGCCAGCCAGCCCTTCTCATGGTTTTTACAAAGTACACAGCACAGCAGATTTTGCAATATTCTTACACACTAATTAAGCATTGGAAACCTACCTACTTCTTTGTTCATTGTAAACAATTGTACTTTCTGTAAAGTGGTTTGAATTAAAGAGAAAAGAAAAGTATGTTTTGTTTTGTTTTTTTTCTTCAAGATCTGTTCACATGTACTTAGCAAGAGTGAGTACACAGCGTTAAAAAATGGTACTTAGTGTAGTGAGGAAGGCGAAAAGCAAAGAGAGCATATGAAGGTAATATTGAAGTAGGCGCAGTTTTGAAGTGGTGAAAGGCAAAGGCATGAGTGCAAGCCTAATAAAAGGTAATAGGAGAGATGTCGAGCAGGCGGAGGACTTGGCTGGAGCAGGAAAAGGCAAAAGGGAAAGGCGAGTGCACGTCTCCCCGCCCCCCAAGCCAGGCCGAGAGAAGGCTTGAAAAAAAAAAGGACATTTATCATTTCTTCTTCAGCCAGCCCTTCTCATGGTTTTTACAAAGTACACAGCACAGCAGATTCTGCAATATTCTTACACACTAATTAAGCATTGGAAACCTACCTACTTCTTTGTTCATTGTAAACAATTGTACTTTCTGTAAAGTGGTTTGAATTAAAGAGAAAAGAAAAGTATGTTTTGTTTTGTTTTTTTTCTTCAAGATCTGTTCACATGTACTTAGCAAGAGTGAGTACACAGCGTTAAAAAATGGTACTTAGTGTAGTGAGGAAGGCGAAAAGCAAAGAGAGCATATGAAGGTAATATTGAAGTAGGCGCAGTTTTGAAGTGGTGAAAGGCAAAGGCATGAGTGCAAGCGTAATAAAAGGTAATAGGAGAGATGTCGAGCAGGCGGAGGACTTGGCTGGAGCAGGAAAAGGCAAAAGGGAAAGGCGAGTGCACGTCTCCCCGCCCCCCAAGCCAGGCCGAGAGAAGGCTTGAAAAAAAAAAGGACATTTATCATTTCTTCTTCAGCCAGCCCTTCTCATGGTTTTTACAAAGTACACAGCACAGCAGATTCTGCAATATTCTTACACACTAATTAAGCATTGGAAACCTACCTACTTCTTTGTTCATTGTAAACAATTGTACTTTCTGTAAAGTGGTTTGAATTAAAGAGAAAAGAAAAGTATGTTTTGTTTTGTTTTTTTTCTTCAAGATCTGTTCACATGTACTTAGCAAGAGTGAGTACACAGCGTTAAAAAATGGTACTTAGTGTAGTGAGGAAGGCGAAAAGCAAAGAGAGCATATGAAGGTAATATTGAAGTAGGCGCAGTTTTGAAGTGGTGAAAGGCAAAGGCATGAGTGCAAGCGTAATAAAAGGTAATAGGAGAGATGTCGAGCAGGCGGAGGACTTGGCTGGAGCAGGAAAAGGCAAAAGGGGAAACGCGAATGCGCATCCCCGCCCCCCAAGCCAGGGCCGTGGCAGCGAGATCGTGGGGGTTCGAACTGGCGGCGCTCTGTACCAGAGTGCTCTGCCACACATCATACGCCAACGGCCGGCCGAGAGAATGGTTAAAAAAAAGGACATTTATCATTTCTTCTCCAGCCAGCCAGCCAGCCAGCCAGCCCTTCTCATGGTTTTTACAAAGTACACAGCACAGCAGATTTTGCAATATTCTTACACACTAATTAAGCATTGGAAACCTACCTACTTCTTTGTTCATTGTAAACAATTGTACTTTCTGTAAAGTGGTTTGAATTAAAGAGAAAAGAAAAGTATGTTTTGTTTTGTTTTTTTTCTTCAAGATCTGTTCACATGTACTTAGCAAGAGTGAGTACACAGCGTTAAAAAATGGTACTTAGTGTAGTGAGGAAGGCGAAAAGCAAAGAGAGCATATGAAGGTAATATTGAAGTAGGCGCAGTTTTGAAGTGGTGAAAGGCAAAGGCATGAGTGCAAGCCTAATAAAAGGTAATAGGAGAGATGTCGAGCAGGCGGAGGACTTGGCTGGAGCAGGAAAAGGCAAAAGGGAAAGGCGAGTGCACGTCTCCCCGCCCCCCAAGCCAGGCCGAGAGAAGGCTTGAAAAAAAAAAGGACATTTATCATTTCTTCTTCAGCCAGCCCTTCTCATGGTTTTTACAAAGTACACAGCACAGCAGATTCTGCAATATTCTTACACACTAATTAAGCATTGGAAACCTACCTACTTCTTTGTTCATTGTAAACAATTGTACTTTCTGTAAAGTGGTTTGAATTAAAGAGAAAAGAAAAGTATGTTTTGTTTTGTCTTTTTTTCTTCAAGATCTGTTCACATGTACTTAGCAAGAGTGAGTACACAGCGTTAAAAAATGGTACTTAGTGTAGTGAGGAAGGCGAAAAGCAAAGAGAGCATATGAAGGTAATATTGAAGTAGGCGCAGTTTTGAAGTGGTGAAAGGCAAAGGCATGAGTGCAAGCCTAATAAAAGGTAATAGGAGAGATGTCGAGCAGGCGGAGGACTTGGCTGGAGCAGGAAAAGGCAAAAGGGAAAGGCGAGTGCACGTCTCCCCGCCCCCCAAGCCAGGCCGAGAGAAGGCTTGAAAAAAAAAGGGACATTTATCATTTCTTCTTCAGCCAGCACTTCTCATGGTTTTTACAAAGTACACAGCACAGCAGATTCTGCAATATTCTTACACACTAATTAAGCATTGGAAACCTACCTACTTCTTTGTTCATTGTAAACAATTGTACTTTCTGTAAAGTGGTTTGAATTAAAGAGAAAAGAAAAGTATGTTTTGTTTTGTTTTTTTTCTTCAAGATCTGTTCACATGTACTTAGCAAGAGTGAGTACACAGCGTTAAAAAATGGTACTTAGTGTAGTGAGGAAGGCGAAAAGCAAAGAGAGCATATGAAGGTAATATTGAAGTAGGCGCAGTTTTGAAGTGGTGAAAGGCAAAGGCATGAGTGCAAGCGTAATAAAAGGTAATAGGAGAGATGTCGAGCAGGCGGAGGACTTGGCTGGAGCAGGAAAAGGCAAAAGGGGAAACGCGAATGCGCATCCCCGCCCCCCAAGCCAGGGCCGTGGCAGCGAGATCGTGGGGGTTCGAACTGGCGGCGCTCTGTACCAGAGTGCTCTGCCACACATCATACGCCAAACGGCCGGCCGAGAGAACGGTTAAAAAAAAGGACATTTATCATTTCTTCTCCAGCCAGCCAGCCAGCCAGCCAGCCAGCCCTTCTCATGGTTTTTACAAAGTACACAGCACAGCAGATTCTGCAATATTCTTACACACTAATTAAGCATTGGAAACCTACCTACTTCTTTGTTCATTGTAAACAATTGTACTTTCTGTAAAGTGGTTTGAATTAAAGAGAAAAGAAAAGTATGTTTTGTTTTGTTTTTTTTCTTCAAGATCTGTTCACATGTACTTAGCAAGAGTGAGTACACAGCGTTAAAAAATGGTACTTAGTGTAGTGAGGAAGGCGAAAAGCAAAGAGAGCATATGAAGGTAATATTGAAGTAGGCGCAGTTTTGAAGTGGTGAAAGGCAAAGGCATGAGTGCAAGCCTAATAAAAGCTAATAGGAGAGATGTCGAGCAGGCGGAGGACTTGGCTGGAGCAGGAAAAGGCAAAAGGGAAAGGCGAGTGCACGTCTCCCCGCCCCCCAAGCCAGGCCGAGAGAAGGCTTGAAAAAAAAAAGGACATTTATCATTTCTTCTTCAGCCAGCACTTCTCATGGTTTTTACAAAGTACACAGCACAGCAGATTCTGCAATATTCTTACACACTAATTAAGCATTGGAAACCTACCTACTTCTTTGTTCATTGTAAACAATTGTACTTTCTGTAAAGTGGTTTGAATTAAAGAGAAAAGAAAAGTATGTTTTGTTTTGTTTTTTTTCTTCAAGATCTGTTCACATGTACTTAGCAAGAGTGAGTACACAGCGTTAAAAAATGGTACTTAGTGTAGTGAGGAAGGCGAAAAGCAAAGAGAGCATATGAAGGTAATATTGAAGTAGGCGCAGTTTTGAAGTGGTGAAAGGCAAAGGCATGAGTGCAAGCGTAATAAAAGGTAATAGGAGAGATGTCGAGCAGGCGGAGGACTTGGCTGGAGCAGGAAAAGGCAAAAAGGGGAACGCGAATGCGCATCCCCGCCCCCCAAGCCAGGGCCGTGGCAGCGAGATCGTGGGGGTTCGAACTGGCGGCGCTCTGTACCAGAGTGCTCTGCCACACATCATACGCCAACGGCCGGCCGAGAGAACGGTTAAAAAAAAGGACATTTATCATTTCTTCTCCAGCCAGCCAGCCAGCCAGCCAGCCCTTCTCATGGTTTTTACAAAGTACACAGCACAGCAGATTTTGCAATATTCTTACACACTAATTAAGCATTGGAAACCTACCTACTTCTTTGTTCATTGTAAACAATTGTACTTTCTGTAAAGTGGTTTGAATTAAAGAGAAAAGAAAAGTATGTTTTGTTTTGTTTTTTTTCTTCAAGATCTGTTCACATGTACTTAGCAAGAGTGAGTACACAGCGTTAAAAAATGGTACTTAGTGTAGTGAGGAAGGCGAAAAGCAAAGAGAGCATATGAAGGTAATATTGAAGTAGGCGCAGTTTTGAAGTGGTGAAAGGCAAAGGCATGAGTGCAAGCCTAATAAAAGCTAATAGGAGAGATGTCGAGCAGGCGGAGGACTTGGCTGGAGCAGGAAAAGGCAAAAGGGAAAGGCGAGTGCACGTCTCCCCGCCCCCCAAGCCAGGCCGAGAGAAGGCTTGAAAAAAAAAAGGACATTTATCATTTCTTCTTCAGCCAGCCCTTCTCATGGTTTTTACAAAGTACACAGCACAGCAGATTCTGCAATATTCTTACACACTAATTAAGCATTGGAAACCTACCTACTTCTTTGTTCATTGTAAACAATTGTACTTTCTGTAAAGTGGTTTGAATTAAAGAGAAAAGAAAAGTATGTTTTGTTTTGTCTTTTTTTCTTCAAGATCTGTTCACATGTACTTAGCAAGAGTGAGTACACAGCGTTAAAAAATGGTACTTAGTGTAGTGAGGAAGGCGAAAAGCAAAGAGAGCATATGAAGGTAATATTGAAGTAGGCGCAGTTTTGAAGTGGTGAAAGGCAAAGGCATGAGTGCAAGCCTAATAAAAGGTAATAGGAGAGATGTCGAGCAGGCGGAGGACTTGGCTGGAGCAGGAAAAGGCAAAAGGGAAAGGCGAGTGCACGTCTCCCCGCCCCCCAAGCCAGGCCGAGAGAAGGCTTGAAAAAAAAAAGGACATTTATCATTTCTTCTTCAGCCAGCACTTCTCATGGTTTTTACAAAGTACACAGCACAGCAGATTCTGCAATATTCTTACACACTAATTAAGCATTGGAAACCTACCTACTTCTTTGTTCATTGTAAACAATTGTACTTTCTGTAAAGTGGTTTGAATTAAAGAGAAAAGAAAAGTATGTTTTGTTTTGTTTTTTTTCTTCAAGATCTGTTCACATGTACTTAGCAAGAGTGAGTACACAGCGTTAAAAAATGGTACTTAGTGTAGTGAGGAAGGCGAAAAGCAAAGAGAGCATATGAAGGTAATATTGAAGTAGGCGCAGTTTTGAAGTGGTGAAAGGCAAAGGCATGAGTGCAAGCGTAATAAAAGGTAATAGGAGAGATGTCGAGCAGGCGGAGGACTTGGCTGGAGCAGGAAAAGGCAAAAAGGGGAACGCGAATGCGCATCCCCGCCCCCCAAGCCAGGGCCGTGGCAGCGAGATCGTGGGGGTTCGAACTGGCGGCGCTCTGTACCAGAGTGCTCTGCCACACATCATACGCCAAACGGCCGGCCGAGAGAACGGTTAAAAAAAAGGACATTTATCATTTCTTCTCCAGCCAGCCAGCCAGCCAGCCAGCCCTTCTCATGGTTTTTACAAAGTACACAGCACAGCAGATTTTGCAATATTCTTACACACTAATTAAGCATTGGAAACCTACCTACTTCTTTGTTCATTGTAAACAATTGTACTTTCTGTAAAGTGGTTTGAATTAAAGAGAAAAGAAAAGTATGTTTTGTTTTGTTTTTTTTCTTCAAGATCTGTTCACATGTACTTAGCAAGAGTGAGTACACAGCGTTAAAAAATGGTACTTAGTGTAGTGAGGAAGGCGAAAAGCAAAGAGAGCATATGAAGGTAATATTGAAGTAGGCGCAGTTTTGAAGTGGTGAAAGGCAAAGGCATGAGTGCAAGCCTAATAAAAGGTAATAGGAGAGATGTCGAGCAGGCGGAGGACTTGGCTGGAGCAGGAAAAGGCAAAAGGGAAAGGCGAGTGCACGTCTCCCCGCCCCCCAAGCCAGGCCGAGAGAAGGCTTGAAAAAAAAAAGGACATTTATCATTTCTTCTTCAGCCAGCGCTTCTCATGGTTTTTACAAAGTACACAGCACAGCAGATTCTGCAATATTCTTACACACTAATTAAGCATTGGAAACCTACCTACTTCTTTGTTCATTGTAAACAATTGTACTTTCTGTAAAGTGGTTTGAATTAAAGAGAAAAGAAAAGTATGTTTTGTTTTGTTTTTTTTCTTCAAGATCTGTTCACATGTACTTAGCAAGAGTGAGTACACAGCGTTAAAAAATGGTACTTAGTGTAGTGAGGAAGGCGAAAAGCAAAGAGAGCATATGAAGGTAATATTGAAGTAGGCGCAGTTTTGAAGTGGTGAAAGGCAAAGGCATGAGTGCAAGCGTAATAAAAGGTAATAGGAGAGATGTCGAGCAGGCGGAGGACTTGGCTGGAGCAGGAAAAGGCAAAAGGGGAAACGCGAATGCGCATCCCCGCCCCCCAAGCCAGGGCCGTGGCAGCGAGATCGTGGGGGTTCGAACTGGCGGCGCTCTGTACCAGAGTGCTCTGCCACACATCACACGCCAACGGCCGGCCGAGAGAACGGTCAAAAAAAAGGACATTTATCATTTCTTCTCCAGCCAGCCAGCCAGCCAGCCAGCCAGCCCTTCTCATGGTTTTTACAAAGTACACAGCACAGCAGATTTTGCAATATTCTTACACACTAATTAAGCATTGGAAACCTACCTACTTCTTTGTTCATTGTAAACAATTGTACTTTCTGTAAAGTGGTTTGAATTAAAGAGAAAAGAAAAGTATGTTTTGTTTTGTTTTTTTTCTTCAAGATCTGTTCACATGTACTTAGCAAGAGTGAGTACACAGCGTTAAAAAATGGTACTTAGTGTAGTGAGGAAGGCGAAAAGCAAAGAGAGCATATGAAGGTAATATTGAAGTAGGCGCAGTTTTGAAGTGGTGAAAGGCAAAGGCATGAGTGCAAGCGTAATAAAAGGTAATAGGAGAGATGTCGAGCAGGCGGAGGACTTGGCTGGAGCAGGAAAAGGCAAAAGGGGAAACGCGAATGCGCATCCCCGCCCCCCAAGCCAGGGCCGTGGCAGCGAGATCGTGGGGGTTCGAACTGGCGGCGCTCTGTACCAGAGTGCTCTGCCACACATCATACGCCAACGGCCGGCCGAGAGAATGGTTAAAAAAAAGGACATTTATCATTTCTTCTCCAGCCAGCCAGCCAGCCAGCCAGCCAGCCCTTCTCATGGTTTTTACAAAGTACACAGCACAGCAGATTCTGCAATATTCTTACACACTAATTAAGCATTGGAAACCTACCTACTTCTTTGTTCATTGTAAACAATTGTACTTTCTGTAAAGTGGTTTGAATTAAAGAGAAAAGAAAAGTATGTTTTGTTTTGTTTTTTTTCTTCAAGATCTGTTCACATGTACTTAGCAAGAGTGAGTACACAGCGTTAAAAAATGGTACTTAGTGTAGTGAGGAAGGCGAAAAGCAAAGAGAGCATATGAAGGTAATATTGAAGTAGGCGCAGTTTTGAAGTGGTGAAAGGCAAAGGCATGAGTGCAAGCGTAATAAAAGGTAATAGGAGAGATGTCGAGCAGGCGGAGGACTTGGCTGGAGCAGGAAAAGGCAAAAGGGAAAGGCGAGTGCACGTCTCCCCGCCCCCCAAGCCAGGCCGAGAGAAGGCTTGAAAAAAAAAAGGACATTTATCATTTCTTCTTCAGCCAGCACTTCTCATGGTTTTTACAAAGTACACAGCACAGCAGATTCTGCAATATTCTTACACACTAATTAAGCATTGGAAACCTACCTACTTCTTTGTTCATTGTAAACAATTGTACTTTCTGTAAAGTGGTTTGAATTAAAGAGAAAAGAAAAGTATGTTTTGTTTTGTTTTTTTTCTTCAAGATCTGTTCACATGTACTTAGCAAGAGTGAGTACACAGCGTTAAAAAATGGTACTTAGTGTAGTGAGGAAGGCGAAAAGCAAAGAGAGCATATGAAGGTAATATTGAAGTAGGCGCAGTTTTGAAGTGGTGAAAGGCAAAGGCATGAGTGCAAGCGTAATAAAAGGTAATAGGAGAGATGTCGAGCAGGCGGAGGACTTGGCTGGAGCAGGAAAAGGCAAAAGGGGAAACGCGAATGCGCATCCCCGCCCCCCAAGCCAGGGCCGTGGCAGCGAGATCGTGGGGGTTCGAACTGGCGGCGCTCTGTACCAGAGTGCTCTGCCACACATCACACGCCAACGGCCGGCGGAGAGAACGGTCAAAAAAAAGGACATTTATCATTTCTTCTCCAGCCAGCCAGCCAGCCAGCCAGCCAGCCCTTCTCATGGTTTTTACAAAGTACACAGCACAGCAGATTTTGCAATATTCTTACACACTAATTAAGCATTGGAAACCTACCTACTTCTTTGTTCATTGTAAACAATTGTACTTTCTGTAAAGTGGTTTGAATTAAAGAGAAAAGAAAAGTATGTTTTGTTTTGTCTTTTTTTCTTCAAGATCTGTTCACATGTACTTAGCAAGAGTGAGTACACAGCGTTAAAAAATGGTACTTAGTGTAGTGAGGAAGGCGAAAAGCAAAGAGAGCATATGAAGGTAATATTGAAGTAGGCGCAGTTTTGAAGTGGTGAAAGGCAAAGGCATGAGTGCAAGCGTAATAAAAGGTAATAGGAGAGATGTCGAGCAGGCGGAGGACTTGGCTGGAGCAGGAAAAGGCAAAAGGGGAAAGGCGAATGCGCATCCCCGCCCCCCAAGCCAGGGCCGTGGCAGCGAGATCGTGGGGGTTCGAACTGGCGGCGCCCTGTACCAGAGTGCTCTGCCACACATCATACGCCAACGGCCGGCCGAGAGAATGGTTAAAAAAAAGGACATTTATCATTTCTTCTCCAGCCAGCCAGCCAGCCAGCCAGCCAGCCCTTCTCATGGTTTTTACAAAGTACACAGCACAGCAGATTTTGCAATATTCTTACACACTAATTAAGCATTGGAAACCTACCTACTTCTTTGTTCATTGTAAACAATTGTACTTTCTGTAAAGTGGTTTGAATTAAAGAGAAAAGAAAAGTATGTTTTGTTTTGTTTTTTTTCTTCAAGATCTGTTCACATGTACTTAGCAAGAGTGAGTACACAGCGTTAAAAAATGGTACTTAGTGTAGTGAGGAAGGCGAAAAGCAAAGAGAGCATATGAAGGTAATATTGAAGTAGGCGCAGTTTTGAAGTGGTGAAAGGCAAAGGCATGAGTGCAAGCCTAATAAAAGGTAATAGGAGAGATGTCGAGCAGGCGGAGGACTTGGCTGGAGCAGGAAAAGGCAAAAGGGAAAGGCGAGTGCACGTCTCCCCGCCCCCCAAGCCAGGCCGAGAGAAGGCTTGAAAAAAAAAAGGACATTTATCATTTCTTCTTCAGCCAGCACTTCTCATGGTTTTTACAAAGTACACAGCACAGCAGATTCTGCAATATTCTTACACACTAATTAAGCATTGGAAACCTACCTACTTCTTTGTTCATTGTAAACAATTGTACTTTCTGTAAAGTGGTTTGAATTAAAGAGAAAAGAAAAGTATGTTTTGTTTTGTTTTTTTTCTTCAAGATCTGTTCACATGTACTTAGCAAGAGTGAGTACACAGCGTTAAAAAATGGTACTTAGTGTAGTGAGGAAGGCGAAAAGCAAAGAGAGCATATGAAGGTAATATTGAAGTAGGCGCAGTTTTGAAGTGGTGAAAGGCAAAGGCATGAGTGCAAGCCTAATAAAAGGTAATAGGAGAGATGTTGAGCAGGCGGAGGACTTGGCTGGAGCAGGAAAAGGCAAAAGGGGAAACGCGAATGCGCATCCCCGCCCCCCAAGCCAGGGCCGTGGCAGCGAGATCGTGGGGGTTCGAGCTGGCGGCGCTCTGTACCAGAGTGCTCTGCCACACATCATACGCCAACGGCCGGCCGAGAGAATGGTTAAAAAAAAGGACATTTATCATTTCTTCTCCAGCCAGCCAGCCAGCCAGCCAGCCAGCCCTTCTCATGGTTTTTACAAAGTACACAGCACAGCAGATTTTGCAATATTCTTACACACTAATTAAGCATTGGAAACCTACCTACTTCTTTGTTCATTGTAAACAATTGTACTTTCTGTAAAGTGGTTTGAATTAAAGAGAAAAGAAAAGTATGTTTTGTTTTGTTTTTTTTCTTCAAGATCTGTTCACATGTACTTAGCAAGAGTGAGTACACAGCGTTAAAAAATGGTACTTAGTGTAGTGAGGAAGGCGAAAAGCAAAGAGAGCATATGAAGGTAATATTGAAGTAGGCGCAGTTTTGAAGTGGTGAAAGGCAAAGGCATGAGTGCAAGCCTAATAAAAGGTAATAGGAGAGATGTCGAGCAGGCGGAGGACTTGGCTGGAGCAGGAAAAGGCAAAAGGGAAAGGCGAGTGCACGTCTCCCCGCCCCCCAAGCCAGGCCAGAGAAGGCTTGAAAAAAAAAAGGACATTTATCATTTCTTCTTCAGCCAGCCCTTCTCATGGTTTTTACAAAGTACACAGCACAGCAGATTCTGCAATATTCTTACACACTAATTAAGCATTGGAAACCTACCTACTTCTTTGTTCATTGTAAACAATTGTACTTTCTGTAAAGTGGTTTGAATTAAAGAGAAAAGAAAAGTATGTTTTGTTTTGTTTTTTTTCTTCAAGATCTGTTCACATGTACTTAGCAAGAGTGAGTACACAGCGTTAAAAAATGGTACTTAGTGTAGTGAGGAAGGCGAAAAGCAAAGAGAGCATATGAAGGTAATATTGAAGTAGGCGCAGTTTTGAAGTGGTGAAAGGCAAAGGCATGAGTGCAAGCCTAATAAAAGGTAATAGGAGAGATGTCGAGCAGGCGGAGGACTTGGCTGGAGCAGGAAAAGGCAAAAGGGAAAGGCGAGTGCACGTCTCCCCGCCCCCCAAGCCAGGCCGAGAGAAGGCTTGAAAAAAAAAAGGACATTTATCATTTCTTCTTCAGCCAGCCCTTCTCATGGTTTTTACAAAGTACACAGCACAGCAGATTCTGCAATATTCTTACACACTAATTAAGCATTGGAAACCTACCTACTTCTTTGTTCATTGTAAACAATTGTACTTTCTGTAAAGTGGTTTGAATTAAAGAGAAAAGAAAAGTATGTTTTGTTTTGTTTTTTTTCTTCAAGATCTGTTCACATGTACTTAGCAAGAGTGAGTACACAGCGTTAAAAAATGGTACTTAGTGTAGTGAGGAAGGCGAAAAGCAAAGAGAGCATATGAAGGTAATATTGAAGTAGGCGCAGTTTTGAAGTGGTGAAAGGCAAAGGCATGAGTGCAAGCGTAATAAAAGGTAATAGGAGAGATGTCGAGCAGGCGGAGGACTTGGCTGGAGCAGGAAAAGGCAAAAGGGAAACGCGAATGCGCATCCCCGCCCCCCAAGCCAGGGCCTTGGCAGCGAGATCGTGGGGGTTCGAACTGGCGACGCTCTGTACCAGAGTGCTCTGCCACACATCATACGCCAAACGGCCGGCCGAGAGAACGGTTAAAAAAAAGGACATTTATCATTTCTTCTCCAGCCAGCCAGCCAGCCAGCCAGCCAGCCCTTCTCATGGTTTTTACAAAGTACACAGCACAGCAGATTCTGCAATATTCTTACACACTAATTAAGCATTGGAAACCTACCTACTTCTTTGTTCATTGTAAACAATTGTACTTTCTGTAAAGTGGTTTGAATTAAAGAGAAAAGAAAAGTATGTTTTGTTTTGTTTTTTTTCTTCAAGATCTGTTCACATGTACTTAGCAAGAGTGAGTACACAGCGTTAAAAAATGGTACTTAGTGTAGTGAGGAAGGCGAAAAGCAAAGAGAGCATATGAAGGTAATATTGAAGTAGGCGCAGTTTTGAAGTGGTGAAAGGCAAAGGCATGAGTGCAAGCGTAATAAAAGGTAATAGGAGAGATGTCGAGCAGGCGGAGGACTTGGCTGGAGCAGGAAAAGGCAAAAGGGAAAGGCGAGTGCACGTCTCCCCGCCCCCCAAGCCAGGCCGAGAGAAGGCTTGAAAAAAAAAAGGACATTTATCATTTCTTCTTCAGCCAGCACTTCTCATGGTTTTTACAAAGTACACAGCACAGCAGATTCTGCAATATTCTTACACACTAATTAAGCATTGGAAACCTACCTACTTCTTTGTTCATTGTAAACAATTGTACTTTCTGTAAAGTGGTTTGAATTAAAGAGAAAAGAAAAGTATGTTTTGTTTTGTTTTTTTTCTTCAAGATCTGTTCACATGTACTTAGCAAGAGTGAGTACACAGCGTTAAAAAATGGTACTTAGTGTAGTGAGGAAGGCGAAAAGCAAAGAGAGCATATGAAGGTAATATTGAAGTAGGCGCAGTTTTGAAGTGGTGAAAGGCAAAGGCATGAGTGCAAGCGTAATAAAAGGTAATAGGAGAGATGTCGAGCAGGCGGAGGACTTGGCTGGAGCAGGAAAAGGCAAAAGGGGAAACGCGAATGCGCATCCCCGCCCCCCAAGCCAGGGCCGTGGCAGCGAGATCGTGGGGGTTCGAACTGGCGGCGCTCTGTACCAGAGTGCTCTGCCACACATCACACGCCAACGGCCGGCGGAGAGAACGGTCAAAAAAAAGGACATTTATCATTTCTTCTCCAGCCAGCCAGCCAGCCAGCCAGCCAGCCCTTCTCATGGTTTTTACAAAGTACACAGCACAGCAGATTTTGCAATATTCTTACACACTAATTAAGCATTGGAAACCTACCTACTTCTTTGTTCATTGTAAACAATTGTACTTTCTGTAAAGTGGTTTGAATTAAAGAGAAAAGAAAAGTATGTTTTGTTTTGTCTTTTTTTCTTCAAGATCTGTTCACATGTACTTAGCAAGAGTGAGTACACAGCGTTAAAAAATGGTACTTAGTGTAGTGAGGAAGGCGAAAAGCAAAGAGAGCATATGAAGGTAATATTGAAGTAGGCGCAGTTTTGAAGTGGTGAAAGGCAAAGGCATGAGTGCAAGCGTAATAAAAGGTAATAGGAGAGATGTCGAGCAGGCGGAGGACTTGGCTGGAGCAGGAAAAGGCAAAAGGGGAAACGCGAATGCGCATCCCCGCCCCCCAAGCCAGGGCCGTGGCAGCGAGATCGTGGGGGTTCGAACTGGCGGCGCCCTGTACCAGAGTGCTCTGCCACACATCATACGCCAACGGCCGGCCGAGAGAATGGTTAAAAAAAAGGACATTTATCATTTCTTCTCCAGCCAGCCAGCCAGCCAGCCAGCCAGCCCTTCTCATGGTTTTTACAAAGTACACAGCACAGCAGATTTTGCAATATTCTTACACACTAATTAAGCATTGGAAACCTACCTACTTCTTTGTTCATTGTAAACAATTGTACTTTCTGTAAAGTGGTTTGAATTAAAGAGAAAAGAAAAGTATGTTTTGTTTTGTTTTTTTTCTTCAAGATCTGTTCACATGTACTTAGCAAGAGTGAGTACACAGCGTTAAAAAATGGTACTTAGTGTAGTGAGGAAGGCGAAAAGCAAAGAGAGCATATGAAGGTAATATTGAAGTAGGCGCAGTTTTGAAGTGGTGAAAGGCAAAGGCATGAGTGCAAGCCTAATAAAAGGTAATAGGAGAGATGTCGAGCAGGCGGAGGACTTGGCTGGAGCAGGAAAAGGCAAAAGGGAAAGGCGAGTGCACGTCTCCCCGCCCCCCAAGCCAGGCCGAGAGAAGGCTTGAAAAAAAAAAGGACATTTATCATTTCTTCTTCAGCCAGCACTTCTCATGGTTTTTACAAAGTACACAGCACAGCAGATTCTGCAATATTCTTACACACTAATTAAGCATTGGAAACCTACCTACTTCTTTGTTCATTGTAAACAATTGTACTTTCTGTAAAGTGGTTTGAATTAAAGAGAAAAGAAAAGTATGTTTTGTTTTGTTTTTTTTCTTCAAGATCTGTTCACATGTACTTAGCAAGAGTGAGTACACAGCGTTAAAAAATGGTACTTAGTGTAGTGAGGAAGGCGAAAAGCAAAGAGAGCATATGAAGGTAATATTGAAGTAGGCGCAGTTTTGAAGTGGTGAAAGGCAAAGGCATGAGTGCAAGCCTAATAAAAGGTAATAGGAGAGATGTTGAGCAGGCGGAGGACTTGGCTGGAGCAGGAAAAGGCAAAAGGGGAAACGCGAATGCGCATCCCCGCCCCCCAAGCCAGGGCGAGAGAAGGCTTGAAAAAAAAAAGGACATTTATCATTTCTTCTTCAGCCAGCCCTTCTCATGGTTTTTACAAAGTACACAGCACAGCAGATTCTGCAATATTCTTACACACTAATTAAGCATTGGAAACCTACCTACTTCTTTGTTCATTGTAAACAATTGTACTTTCTGTAAAGTGGTTTGAATTAAAGAGAAAAGAAAAGTATGTTTTGTTTTGTTTTTTTTCTTCAAGATCTGTTCACATGTACTTAGCAAGAGTGAGTACACAGCGTTAAAAAATGGTACTTAGTGTAGTGAGGAAGGCGAAAAGCAAAGAGAGCATATGAAGGTAATATTGAAGTAGGCGCAGTTTTGAAGTGGTGAAAGGCAAAGGCATGAGTGCAAGCCTAATAAAAGCTAATAGGAGAGATGTCGAGCAGGCGGAGGACTTGGCTGGAGCAGGAAAAGGCAAAAGGGGAAATGCGAATGCGCATCCCCGCCCCCCAAGCCAGGGCCGTGGCAGCGAGATCGTGGGGGTTCGAACTGGCGGCGCTCTGTACCAGAGTGCTCTGCCACACATCATAAGCCAACGGCCGGCCGAGAGAACGGTTAAAAAAAAGGACATTTATCATTTCTTCTCCAGCCAGCCAGCCAGCCAGCCAGCCAGCCCTTCTCATGGTTTTTACAAAGTACACAGCACAGCAGATTTTGCAATATTCTTACACACTAATTAAGCATTGGAAACCTACCTACTTCTTTGTTCATTGTAAACAATTGTACTTTCTGTAAAGTGGTTTGAATTAAAGAGAAAAGAAAAGTATGTTTTGTTTTGTTTTTTTTCTTCAAGATCTGTTCACATGTACTTAGCAAGAGTGAGTACACAGCGTTAAAAAATGGTACTTAGTGTAGTGAGGAAGGCGAAAAGCAAAGAGAGCATATGAAGGTAATATTGAAGTAGGCGCAGTTTTGAAGTGGTGAAAGGCAAAGGCATGAGTGCAAGCCTAATAAAAGGTAATAGGAGAGATGTCGAGCAGGCGGAGGACTTGGCTGGAGCAGGAAAAGGCAAAAGGGAAAGGCGAGTGCACGTCTCCCCGCCCCCCAAGCCAGGCCAGAGAAGGCTTGAAAAAAAAAAGGACATTTATCATTTCTTCTTCAGCCAGCCCTTCTCATGGTTTTTACAAAGTACACAGCACAGCAGATTCTGCAATATTCTTACACACTAATTAAGCATTGGAAACCTACCTACTTCTTTGTTCATTGTAAACAATTGTACTTTCTGTAAAGTGGTTTGAATTAAAGAGAAAAGAAAAGTATGTTTTGTTTTGTTTTTTTTCTTCAAGATCTGTTCACATGTACTTAGCAAGAGTGAGTACACAGCGTTAAAAAATGGTACTTAGTGTAGTGAGGAAGGCGAAAAGCAAAGAGAGCATATGAAGGTAATATTGAAGTAGGCGCAGTTTTGAAGTGGTGAAAGGCAAAGGCATGAGTGCAAGCCTAATAAAAGGTAATAGGAGAGATGTCGAGCAGGCGGAGGACTTGGCTGGAGCAGGAAAAGGCAAAAGGGAAAGGCGAGTGCACGTCTCCCCGCCCCCCAAGCCAGGCCGAGAGAAGGCTTGAAAAAAAAAAGGACATTTATCATTTCTTCTTCAGCCAGCCCTTCTCATGGTTTTTACAAAGTACACAGCACAGCAGATTCTGCAATATTCTTACACACTAATTAAGCATTGGAAACCTACCTACTTCTTTGTTCATTGTAAACAATTGTACTTTCTGTAAAGTGGTTTGAATTAAAGAGAAAAGAAAAGTATGTTTTGTTTTGTTTTTTTTCTTCAAGATCTGTTCACATGTACTTAGCAAGAGTGAGTACACAGCGTTAAAAAATGGTACTTAGTGTAGTGAGGAAGGCGAAAAGCAAAGAGAGCATATGAAGGTAATATTGAAGTAGGCGCAGTTTTGAAGTGGTGAAAGGCAAAGGCATGAGTGCAAGCGTAATAAAAGGTAATAGGAGAGATGTCGAGCAGGCGGAGGACTTGGCTGGAGCAGGAAAAGGCAAAAGGGGAAACGCGAATGCGCATCCCCGCCCCCCAAGCCAGGGCCGTGGCAGCGAGATCGTGGGGGTTCGAACTGGCGGCGCTCTGTACCAGAGTGCTCTGCCACACATCATACGCCAACGGCCGGCCGAGAGAACGGTTAAAAAAAAGGACATTTATCATTTCTTCTCCAGCCAGCCAGCCAGCCAGCCCTTCTCATGGTTTTTACAAAGTACACAGCACAGCAGATTCTGCAATATTCTTACACACTAATTAAGCATTGGAAACCTACCTACTTCTTTGTTCATTGTAAACAATTGTACTTTCTGTAAAGTGGTTTGAATTAAAGAGAAAAGAAAAGTATGTTTTGTTTTGTTTTTTTTCTTCAAGATCTGTTCACATGTACTTAGCAAGAGTGAGTACACAGCGTTAAAAAATGGTACTTAGTGTAGTGAGGAAGGCGAAAAGCAAAGAGAGCATATGAAGGTAATATTGAAGTAGGCGCAGTTTTGAAGTGGTGAAAGGCAAAGGCATGAGTGCAAGCCTAATAAAAGCTAATAGGAGAGATGTCGAGCAGGCGGAGGACTTGGCTGGAGCAGGAAAAGGCAAAAGGGAAAGGCGAGTGCACGTCTCCCCGCCCCCCAAGCCAGGCCGAGAGAAGGCTTGAAAAAAAAAGGACATTTATCATTTCTTCTTCAGCCAGCCCTTCTCATGGTTTTTACAAAGTACACAGCACAGCAGATTCTGCAATATTCTTACACACTAATTAAGCATTGGAAACCTACCTACTTCTTTGTTCATTGTAAACAATTGTACTTTCTGTAAAGTGGTTTGAATTAAAGAGAAAAGAAAAGTATGTTTTGTTTTGTTTTTTTTCTTCAAGATCTGTTCACATGTACTTAGCAAGAGTGAGTACACAGCGTTAAAAAATGGTACTTAGTGTAGTGAGGAAGGCGAAAAGCAAAGAGAGCATATGAAGGTAATATTGAAGTAGGCGCAGTTTTGAAGTGGTGAAAGGCAAAGGCATGAGTGCAAGCCTAATAAAAGCTAATAGGAGAGATGTCGAGCAGGCGGAGGACTTGGCTGGAGCAGGAAAAGGCAAAAGGGGAAATGCGAATGCGCATCCCCGCCCCCCAAGCCAGGGCCGTGGCAGCGAGATCGTGGGGGTTCGAACTGGCGGCGCTCTGTACCAGAGTGCTCTGCCACACATCATAAGCCAATGGCCGGCCGAGAGAACGGTTAAAAAAAAGGACATTTATCATTTCTTCTCCAGCCAGCCAGCCAGCCAGCCAGCCAGCCCTTCTCATGGTTTTTACAAAGTACACAGCACAGCAGATTTTGCAATATTCTTACACACTAATTAAGCATTGGAAACCTACCTACTTCTTTGTTCATTGTAAACAATTGTACTTTCTGTAAAGTGGTTTGAATTAAAGAGAAAAGAAAAGTATGTTTTGTTTTGTTTTTTTTCTTCAAGATCTGTTCACATGTACTTAGCAAGAGTGAGTACACAGCGTTAAAAAATGGTACTTAGTGTAGTGAGGAAGGCGAAAAGCAAAGAGAGCATATGAAGGTAATATTGAAGTAGGCGCAGTTTTGAAGTGGTGAAAGGCAAAGGCATGAGTGCAAGCCTAATAAAAGGTAATAGGAGAGATGTCGAGCAGGCGGAGGACTTGGCTGGAGCAGGAAAAGGCAAAAGGGAAAGGCGAGTGCATGTCTCCCCGCCCCCCAAGCCAGGCCGAGAGAAGGCTTGAAAAAAAAAGGACATTTATCATTTCTTCTTCAGCCAGCCCTTCTCATGGTTTTTACAAAGTACACAGCACAGCAGATTCTGCAATATTCTTACACACTAATTAAGCATTGGAAACCTACCTACTTCTTTGTTCATTGTAAACAATTGTACTTTCTGTAAAGTGGTTTGAATTAAAGAGAAAAGAAAAGTATGTTTTGTTTTGTTTTTTTTCTTCAAGATCTGTTCACATGTACTTAGCAAGAGTGAGTACACAGCGTTAAAAAATGGTACTTAGTGTAGTGAGGAAGGCGAAAAGCAAAGAGAGCATATGAAGGTAATATTGAAGTAGGCGCAGTTTTGAAGTGGTGAAAGGCAAAGGCATGAGTGCAAGCGTAATAAAAGGTAATAGGAGAGATGTCGAGCAGGCGGAGGACTTGGCTGGAGCAGGAAAAGGCAAAAGGGAAAGGCGAGTGCACGTCTCCCCGCCCCCCAAGCCAGGCCGAGAGAAGGCTTGAAAAAAAAAAGGACATTTATCATTTCTTCTTCAGCCAGCACTTCTCATGGTTTTTACAAAGTACACAGCACAGCAGATTCTGCAATATTCTTACACACTAATTAAGCATTGGAAACCTACCTACTTCTTTGTTCATTGTAAACAATTGTACTTTCTGTAAAGTGGTTTGAATTAAAGAGAAAAGAAAAGTATGTTTTGTTTTGTTTTTTTTCTTCAAGATCTGTTCACATGTACTTAGCAAGAGTGAGTACACAGCGTTAAAAAATGGTACTTAGTGTAGTGAGGAAGGCGAAAAGCAAAGAGAGCATATGAAGGTAATATTGAAGTAGGCGCAGTTTTGAAGTGGTGAAAGGCAAAGGCATGAGTGCAAGCCTAATAAAAGGTAATAGGAGAGATGTCGAGCAGGCGGAGGACTTGGCTGGAGCAGGAAAAGGCAAAAGGGGAAACGCGAATGCGCATCCCCGCCCCCCAAGCCAGGGCCGTGGCAGCGAGATCGTGGGGGTTCGAGCTGGCGGCGCTCTGTACCAGAGTGCTCTGCCACACATCATACGCCAACGGCCGGCCGAGAGAACGGTTAAAAAAAAGGACATTTATCATTTCTTCTCCAGCCAGCCAGCCAGCCAGCCAGCCAGCCCTTCTCATGGTTTTTACAAAGTACACAGCACAGCAGATTTTGCAATATTCTTACACACTAATTAAGCATTGGAAACCTACCTACTTCTTTGTTCATTGTAAACAATTGTACTTTCTGTAAAGTGGTTTGAATTAAAGAGAAAAGAAAAGTATGTTTTGTTTTGTTTTTTTTCTTCAAGATCTGTTCACATGTACTTAGCAAGAGTGAGTACACAGCGTTAAAAAATGGTACTTAGTGTAGTGAGGAAGGCGAAAAGCAAAGAGAGCATATGAAGGTAATATTGAAGTAGGCGCAGTTTTGAAGTGGTGAAAGGCAAAGGCATGAGTGCAAGCGTAATAAAAGGTAATAGGAGAGATGTCGAGCAGGCGGAGGACTTGGCTGGAGCAGGAAAAGGCAAAAGGGGAAACGCGAATGCGCATCCCCGCCCCCCAAGCCAGGGCCGTGGCAGCGAGATCGTGGGGGTTCGAACTGGCGGCGCTCTGTACCAGAGTGCTCTGCCACACATCATACGCCAACGGCCGGCCGAGAGAACGGTTAAAAAAAAGGACATTTATCATTTCTTCTCCAGCCAGCCAGCCAGCCAGCCAGCCCTTCTCATGGTTTTTACAAAGTACACAGCACAGCAGATTTTGCAATATTCTTACACACTAATTAAGCATTGGAAACCTACCTACTTCTTTGTTCATTGTAAACAATTGTACTTTCTGTAAAGTGGTTTGAATTAAAGAGAAAAGAAAAGTATGTTTTGTTTTGTTTTTTTTCTTCAAGATCTGTTCACATGTACTTAGCAAGAGTGAGTACACAGCGTTAAAAAATGGTACTTAGTGTAGTGAGGAAGGCGAAAAGCAAAGAGAGCATATGAAGGTAATATTGAAGTAGGCGCAGTTTTGAAGTGGTGAAAGGCAAAGGCATGAGTGCAAGCGTAATAAAAGGTAATAGGAGAGATGTCGAGCAGGCGGAGGACTTGGCTGGAGCAGGAAAAGGCAAAAGGGGAAACGCGAATGCGCATCCCCGCCCCCCAAGCCAGGGCCGTGGCAGCGAGATCGTGGGGGTTCGAACTGGCGGCGCTCTGTACCAGAGTGCTCTGCCACACATCACACGCCAACGGCCGGCCGAGAGAACGGTTAAAAAAAAGGACATTTATCATTTCTTCTCCAGCCAGCCAGCCAGCCAGCCAGCCAGCCCTTCTCATGGTTTTTACAAAGTACACAGCACAGCAGATTTTGCAATATTCTTACACACTAATTAAGCATTGGAAACCTACCTACTTCTTTGTTCATTGTAAACAATTGTACTTTCTGTAAAGTGGTTTGAATTAAAGAGAAAAGAAAAGTATGTTTTGTTTTGTTTTTTTTCTTCAAGATCTGTTCACATGTACTTAGCAAGAGTGAGTACACAGCGTTAAAAAATGGTACTTAGTGTAGTGAGGAAGGCGAAAAGCAAAGAGAGCATATGAAGGTAATATTGAAGTAGGCGCAGTTTTGAAGTGGTGAAAGGCAAAGGCATGAGTGCAAGCGTAATAAAAGGTAATAGGAGAGATGTCGAGCAGGCGGAGGACTTGGCTGGAGCAGGAAAAGGCAAAAGGGGAAACGCGAATGCGCATCCCCGCCCCCCAAGCCAGGGCCGTGGCAGCGAGATCGTGGGGGTTCGAACTGGCGGCGCTCTGTACCAGAGTGCTCTGCCACACATCACACGCCAACGGCCGGCCGAGAGAACGGTTAAAAAAAAGGACATTTATCATTTCTTCTCCAGCCAGCCAGCCAGCCAGCCCTTCTCATGGTTTTTACAAAGTACACAGCACAGCAGATTTTGCAATATTCTTACACACTAATTAAGCATTGGAAACCTACCTACTTCTTTGTTCATTGTAAACAATTGTACTTTCTGTAAAGTGGTTTGAATTAAAGAGAAAAGAAAAGTATGTTTTGTTTTGTTTTTTTTCTTCAAGATCTGTTCACATGTACTTAGCAAGAGTGAGTACACAGCGTTAAAAAATGGTACTTAGTGTAGTGAGGAAGGCGAAAAGCAAAGAGAGCATATGAAGGTAATATTGAAGTAGGCGCAGTTTTGAAGTGGTGAAAGGCAAAGGCATGAGTGCAAGCCTAATAAAAGGTAATAGGAGAGATGTCGAGCAGGCGGAGGACTTGGCTGGAGCAGGAAAAGGCAAAAGGGAAAGGCGAGTGCACGTCTCCCCGCCCCCCAAGCCAGGCCGAGAGAAGGCTTGAAAAAAAAAGGACATTTATCATTTCTTCTTCAGCCAGCCCTTCTCATGGTTTTTACAAAGTACACAGCACAGCAGATTCTGCAATATTCTTACACACTAATTAAGCATTGGAAACCTACCTACTTCTTTGTTCATTGTAAACAATTGTACTTTCTGTAAAGTGGTTTGAATTAAAGAGAAAAGAAAAGTATGTTTTGTTTTGTTTTTTTTCTTCAAGATCTGTTCACATGTACTTAGCAAGAGTGAGTACACAGCGTTAAAAAATGGTACTTAGTGTAGTGAGGAAGGCGAAAAGCAAAGAGAGCATATGAAGGTAATATTGAAGTAGGCGCAGTTTTGAAGTGGTGAAAGGCAAAGGCATGAGTGCAAGCGTAATAAAAGGTAATAGGAGAGATGTCGAGCAGGCGGAGGACTTGGCTGGAGCAGGAAAAGGCAAAAGGGGAAACGCGAATGCGCATCCCCGCCCCCCAAGCCAGGGCCGTGGCAGCGAGATCGTGGGGGTTCGAACTGGCGGCGCTCTGTACCAGAGTGCTCTGCCACACATCACACGCCAACGGCCGGCCGAGAGAACGGTTAAAAAAAAGGACATTTATCATTTCTTCTCCAGCCAGCCAGCCAGCCAGCCAGCCAGCCAGCCCTTCTCATGGTTTTTACAAAGTACACAGCACAGCAGATTTTGCAATATTCTTACACACTAATTAAGCATTGGAAACCTACCTACTTCTTTGTTCATTGTAAACAATTGTACTTTCTGTAAAGTGGTTTGAATTAAAGAGAAAAGAAAAGTATGTTTTGTTTTGTTTTTTTTCTTCAAGATCTGTTCACATGTACTTAGCAAGAGTGAGTACACAGCGTTAAAAAATGGTACTTAGTGTAGTGAGGAAGGCGAAAAGCAAAGAGAGCATATGAAGGTAATATTGAAGTAGGCGCAGTTTTGAAGTGGTGAAAGGCAAAGGCATGAGTGCAAGCCTAATAAAAGGTAATAGGAGAGATGTCGAGCAGGCGGAGGACTTGGCTGGAGCAGGAAAAGGCAAAAGGGAAAGGCGAGTGCACGTCTCCCCGCCCCCCAAGCCAGGCCGAGAGAAGGCTTGAAAAAAAAAAGGACATTTATCATTTCTTCTTCAGCCAGCCCTTCTCATGGTTTTTACAAAGTACACAGCACAGCAGATTCTGCAATATTCTTACACACTAATTAAGCATTGGAAACCTACCTACTTCTTTGTTCATTGTAAACAATTGTACTTTCTGTAAAGTGGTTTGAATTAAAGAGAAAAGAAAAGTATGTTTTGTTTTGTTTTTTTTCTTCAAGATCTGTTCACATGTACTTAGCAAGAGTGAGTACACAGCGTTAAAAAATGGTACTTAGTGTAGTGAGGAAGGCGAAAAGCAAAGAGAGCATATGAAGGTAATATTGAAGTAGGCGCAGTTTTGAAGTGGTGAAAGGCAAAGGCATGAGTGCAAGCGTAATAAAAGGTAATAGGAGAGATGTCGAGCAGGCGGAGGACTTGGCTGGAGCAGGAAAAGGCAAAAGGGAAAGGCGAGTGCACGTCTCCCCGCCCCCCAAGCCAGGCCGAGAGAAGGCTTGAAAAAAAAAAGGACATTTATCATTTCTTCTTCAGCCAGCCCTTCTCATGGTTTTTACAAAGTACACAGCACAGCAGATTCTGCAATATTCTTACACACTAATTAAGCATTGGAAACCTACCTACTTCTTTGTTCATTGTAAACAATTGTACTTTCTGTAAAGTGGTTTGAATTAAAGAGAAAAGAAAAGTATGTTTTGTTTTGTTTTTTTTCTTCAAGATCTGTTCACATGTACTTAGCAAGAGTGAGTACACAGCGTTAAAAAATGGTACTTAGTGTAGTGAGGAAGGCGAAAAGCAAAGAGAGCATATGAAGGTAATATTGAAGTAGGCGCAGTTTTGAAGTGGTGAAAGGCAAAGGCATGAGTGCAAGCCTAATAAAAGGTAATAGGAGAGATGTCGAGCAGGCGGAGGACTTGGCTGGAGCAGGAAAAGGCAAAAGGGGAAACGCGAATGCGCATCCCCGCCCCCCAAGCCAGGGCCGTGGCAGCGAGATCGTGGGGGTTCGAACTGGCGGCGCTCTGTACCAGAGTGCTCTGCCACACATCATACGCCAACGGCCGGCCGAGAGAATGGTTAAAAAAAAGGACATTTATCATTTCTTCTCCAGCCAGCCAGCCAGCCAGCCAGCCCTTCTCATGGTTTTTACAAAGTACACAGCACAGCAGATTTTGCAATATTCTTACACACTAATTAAGCATTGGAAACCTACCTACTTCTTTGTTCATTGTAAACAATTGTACTTTCTGTAAAGTGGTTTGAATTAAAGAGAAAAGAAAAGTATGTTTTGTTTTGTTTTTTTTCTTCAAGATCTGTTCACATGTACTTAGCAAGAGTGAGTACACAGCGTTAAAAAATGGTACTTAGTGTAGTGAGGAAGGCGAAAAGCAAAGAGAGCATATGAAGGTAATATTGAAGTAGGCGCAGTTTTGAAGTGGTGAAAGGCAAAGGCATGAGTGCAAGCCTAATAAAAGGTAATAGGAGAGATGTCGAGCAGGCGGAGGACTTGGCTGGAGCAGGAAAAGGCAAAAGGGAAAGGCGAGTGCACGTCTCCCCGCCCCCCAAGCCAGGCCGAGAGAAGGCTTGAAAAAAAAAAGGACATTTATCATTTCTTCTTCAGCCAGCCCTTCTCATGGTTTTTACAAAGTACACAGCACAGCAGATTCTGCAATATTCTTACACACTAATTAAGCATTGGAAACCTACCTACTTCTTTGTTCATTGTAAACAATTGTACTTTCTGTAAAGTGGTTTGAATTAAAGAGAAAAGAAAAGTATGTTTTGTTTTGTTTTTTTTCTTCAAGATCTGTTCACATGTACTTAGCAAGAGTGAGTACACAGCGTTAAAAAATGGTACTTAGTGTAGTGAGGAAGGCGAAAAGCAAAGAGAGCATATGAAGGTAATATTGAAGTAGGCGCAGTTTTGAAGTGGTGAAAGGCAAAGGCATGAGTGCAAGCGTAATAAAAGGTAATAGGAGAGATGTCGAGCAGGCGGAGGACTTGGCTGGAGCAGGAAAAGGCAAAAGGGAAAGGCGAGTGCACGTCTCCCCGCCCCCCAAGCCAGGCCGAGAGAAGGCTTGAAAAAAAAAAGGACATTTATCATTTCTTCTTCAGCCAGCCCTTCTCATGGTTTTTACAAAGTACACAGCACAGCAGATTCTGCAATATTCTTACACACTAATTAAGCATTGGAAACCTACCTACTTCTTTGTTCATTGTAAACAATTGTACTTTCTGTAAAGTGGTTTGAATTAAAGAGAAAAGAAAAGTATGTTTTGTTTTGTTTTTTTTCTTCAAGATCTGTTCACATGTACTTAGCAAGAGTGAGTACACAGCGTTAAAAAATGGTACTTAGTGTAGTGAGGAAGGCGAAAAGCAAAGAGAGCATATGAAGGTAATATTGAAGTAGGCGCAGTTTTGAAGTGGTGAAAGGCAAAGGCATGAGTGCAAGCGTAATAAAAGGTAATAGGAGAGATGTCGAGCAGGCGGAGGACTTGGCTGGAGCAGGAAAAGGCAAAAGGGAAACGCGAATGCGCATCCCCGCCCCCCAAGCCAGGGCCTTGGCAGCGAGATCGTGGGGGTTCGAACTGGCGACGCTCTGTACCAGAGTGCTCTGCCACACATCATACGCCAAACGGCCGGCCGAGAGAACGGTTAAAAAAAAGGACATTTATCATTTCTTCTCCAGCCAGCCAGCCAGCCAGCCAGCCAGCCCTTCTCATGGTTTTTACAAAGTACACAGCACAGCAGATTCTGCAATATTCTTACACACTAATTAAGCATTGGAAACCTACCTACTTCTTTGTTCATTGTAAACAATTGTACTTTCTGTAAAGTGGTTTGAATTAAAGAGAAAAGAAAAGTATGTTTTGTTTTGTTTTTTTTCTTCAAGATCTGTTCACATGTACTTAGCAAGAGTGAGTACACAGCGTTAAAAAATGGTACTTAGTGTAGTGAGGAAGGCGAAAAGCAAAGAGAGCATATGAAGGTAATATTGAAGTAGGCGCAGTTTTGAAGTGGTGAAAGGCAAAGGCATGAGTGCAAGCGTAATAAAAGGTAATAGGAGAGATGTCGAGCAGGCGGAGGACTTGGCTGGAGCAGGAAAAGGCAAAAGGGGAAACGCGAATGCGCATCCCCGCCCCCCAAGCCAGGGCCGTGGCAGCGAGATCGTGGGGGTTCGAACTGGCGGCGCTCTGTACCAGAGTGCTCTGCCACACATCATACGCCAACGGCCGGCCGAGAGAACGGTTAAAAAAAAGGACATTTATCATTTCTTCTCCAGCCAGCCAGCCAGCCAGCCAGCCCTTCTCATGGTTTTTACAAAGTACACAGCACAGCAGATTTTGCAATATTCTTACACACTAATTAAGCATTGGAAACCTACCTACTTCTTTGTTCATTGTAAACAATTGTACTTTCTGTAAAGTGGTTTGAATTAAAGAGAAAAGAAAAGTATGTTTTGTTTTGTTTTTTTTCTTCAAGATCTGTTCACATGTACTTAGCAAGAGTGAGTACACAGCGTTAAAAAATGGTACTTAGTGTAGTGAGGAAGGCGAAAAGCAAAGAGAGCATATGAAGGTAATATTGAAGTAGGCGCAGTTTTGAAGTGGTGAAAGGCAAAGGCATGAGTGCAAGCGTAATAAAAGGTAATAGGAGAGATGTCGAGCAGGCGGAGGACTTGGCTGGAGCAGGAAAAGGCAAAAGGGAAAGGCGAGTGCACGTCTCCCCGCCCCCCAAGCCAGGCCGAGAGAAGGCTTGAAAAAAAAAAGGACATTTATCATTTCTTCTTCAGCCAGCCCTTCTCATGGTTTTTACAAAGTACACAGCACAGCAGATTCTGCAATATTCTTACACACTAATTAAGCATTGGAAACCTACCTACTTCTTTGTTCATTGTAAACAATTGTACTTTCTGTAAAGTGGTTTGAATTAAAGAGAAAAGAAAAGTATGTTTTGTTTTGTTTTTTTTCTTCAAGATCTGTTCACATGTACTTAGCAAGAGTGAGTACACAGCGTTAAAAAATGGTACTTAGTGTAGTGAGGAAGGCGAAAAGCAAAGAGAGCATATGAAGGTAATATTGAAGTAGGCGCAGTTTTGAAGTGGTGAAAGGCAAAGGCATGAGTGCAAGCGTAATAAAAGGTAATAGGAGAGATGTCGAGCAGGCGGAGGACTTGGCTGGAGCAGGAAAAGGCAAAAGGGGAAACGCGAATGCGCATCCCCGCCCCCCAAGCCAGGGCCGTGGCAGCGAGATCGTGGGGGTTCGAACTGGCGGCGCTCTGTACCAGAGTGCTCTGCCACACATCATACGCCAACGGCCGGCCGAGAGAACGGTTAAAAAAAAGGACATTTATCATTTCTTCTCCAGCCAGCCAGCCAGCCAGCCAGCCAGCCAGCCCGCCCTTCTCATGGTTTTTACAAAGTACACAGCACAGCAGATTTTGCAATATTCTTACACACTAATTAAGCATTGGAAACCTACCTACTTCTTTGTTCATTGTAAACAATTGTACTTTCTGTAAAGTGGTTTGAATTAAAGAGAAAAGAAAAGTATGTTTTGTTTTGTTTTTTTTCTTCAAGATCTGTTCACATGTACTTAGCAAGAGTGAGTACACAGCGTTAAAAAATGGTACTTAGTGTAGTGAGGAAGGCGAAAAGCAAAGAGAGCATATGAAGGTAATATTGAAGTAGGCGCAGTTTTGAAGTGGTGAAAGGCAAAGGCATGAGTGCAAGCCTAATAAAAGGTAATAGGAGAGATGTCGAGCAGGCGGAGGACTTGGCTGGAGCAGGAAAAGGCAAAAGGGAAAGGCGAGTGCACGTCTCCCCGCCCCCCAAGCCAGGCCGAGAGAAGGCTTGAAAAAAAAAAGGACATTTATCATTTCTTCTTCAGCCAGCCCTTCTCATGGTTTTTACAAAGTACACAGCACAGCAGATTCTGCAATATTCTTACACACTAATTAAGCATTGGAAACCTACCTACTTCTTTGTTCATTGTAAACAATTGTACTTTCTGTAAAGTGGTTTGAATTAAAGAGAAAAGAAAAGTATGTTTTGTTTTGTTTTTTTTCTTCAAGATCTGTTCACATGTACTTAGCAAGAGTGAGTACACAGCGTTAAAAAATGGTACTTAGTGTAGTGAGGAAGGCGAAAAGCAAAGAGAGCATATGAAGGTAATATTGAAGTAGGCGCAGTTTTGAAGTGGTGAAAGGCAAAGGCATGAGTGCAAGCGTAATAAAAGGTAATAGGAGAGATGTCGAGCAGGCGGAGGACTTGGCTGGAGCAGGAAAAGGCAAAAGGGGAAACGCGAATGCGCATCCCCGCCCCCCAAGCCAGGGCCGTGGCAGCGAGATCGTGGGGGTTCGAACTGGCGGCGCTCTGTACCAGAGTGCTCTGCCACACATCATACGCCAACGGCCGGCCGAGAGAACGGTTAAAAAAAAGGACATTTATCATTTCTTCTCCAGCCAGCCAGCCAGCCAGCCAGCCAGCCAGCCAGCCCTTCTCATGGTTTTTACAAAGTACACAGCACAGCAGATTTTGCAATATTCTTACACACTAATTAAGCATTGGAAACCTACCTACTTCTTTGTTCATTGTAAACAATTGTACTTTCTGTAAAGTGGTTTGAATTAAAGAGAAAAGAAAAGTATGTTTTGTTTTGTTTTTTTTCTTCAAGATCTGTTCACATGTACTTAGCAAGAGTGAGTACACAGCGTTAAAAAATGGTACTTAGTGTAGTGAGGAAGGCGAAAAGCAAAGAGAGCATATGAAGGTAATATTGAAGTAGGCGCAGTTTTGAAGTGGTGAAAGGCAAAGGCATGAGTGCAAGCCTAATAAAAGGTAATAGGAGAGATGTCGAGCAGGCGGAGGACTTGGCTGGAGCAGGAAAAGGCAAAAGGGAAAGGCGAGTGCACGTCTCCCCGCCCCCCAAGCCAGGCCGAGAGAAGGCTTGAAAAAAAAAAGGACATTTATCATTTCTTCTTCAGCCAGCCCTTCTCATGGTTTTTACAAAGTACACAGCACAGCAGATTCTGCAATATTCTTACACACTAATTAAGCATTGGAAACCTACCTACTTCTTTGTTCATTGTAAACAATTGTACTTTCTGTAAAGTGGTTTGAATTAAAGAGAAAAGAAAAGTATGTTTTGTTTTGTTTTTTTTCTTCAAGATCTGTTCACATGTACTTAGCAAGAGTGAGTACACAGCGTTAAAAAATGGTACTTAGTGTAGTGAGGAAGGCGAAAAGCAAAGAGAGCATATGAAGGTAATATTGAAGTAGGCGCAGTTTTGAAGTGGTGAAAGGCAAAGGCATGAGTGCAAGCGTAATAAAAGGTAATAGGAGAGATGTCGAGCAGGCGGAGGACTTGGCTGGAGCAGGAAAAGGCAAAAGGGAAAGGCGAGTGCACGTCTCCCCGCCCCCCAAGCCAGGCCGAGAGAAGGCTTGAAAAAAAAAGGACATTTATCATTTCTTCTTCAGCCAGCCCTTCTCATGGTTTTTACAAAGTACACAGCACAGCAGATTCTGCAATATTCTTACACACTAATTAAGCATTGGAAACCTACCTACTTCTTTGTTCATTGTAAACAATTGTACTTTCTGTAAAGTGGTTTGAATTAAAGAGAAAAGAAAAGTATGTTTTGTTTTGTTTTTTTTCTTCAAGATCTGTTCACATGTACTTAGCAAGAGTGAGTACACAGCGTTAAAAAATGGTACTTAGTGTAGTGAGGAAGGCGAAAAGCAAAGAGAGCATATGAAGGTAATATTGAAGTAGGCGCAGTTTTGAAGTGGTGAAAGGCAAAGGCATGAGTGCAAGCGTAATAAAAGGTAATAGGAGAGATGTCGAGCAGGCGGAGGACTTGGCTGGAGCAGGAAAAGGCAAAAGGGGAAACGCGAATGCGCATCCCCGCCCCCCAAGCCAGGGCCGTGGCAGCGAGATCGTGGGGGTTCGAACTGGCGGCGCTCTGTACCAGAGTGCTCTGCCACACATCACACGCCAACGGCCGGCCGAGAGAATGGTCAAAAAAAAGGACATTTATCATTTCTTCTCCAGCCAGCCAGCCAGCCAGCCAGCCAGCCCTTCTCATGGTTTTTACAAAGTACACAGCACAGCAGATTTTGCAATATTCTTACACACTAATTAAGCATTGGAAACCTACCTACTTCTTTGTTCATTGTAAACAATTGTACTTTCTGTAAAGTGGTTTGAATTAAAGAGAAAAGAAAAGTATGTTTTGTTTTGTTTTTTTTCTTCAAGATCTGTTCACATGTACTTAGCAAGAGTGAGTACACAGCGTTAAAAAATGGTACTTAGTGTAGTGAGGAAGGCGAAAAGCAAAGAGAGCATATGAAGGTAATATTGAAGTAGGCGCAGTTTTGAAGTGGTGAAAGGCAAAGGCATGAGTGCAAGCGTAATAAAAGGTAATAGGAGAGATGTCGAGCAGGCGGAGGACTTGGCTGGAGCAGGAAAAGGCAAAAGGGGAAACGCGAATGCGCATCCCCGCCCCCCAAGCCAGGGCCGTGGCAGCGAGATCGTGGGGGTTCGAACTGGCGGCGCTCTGTACCAGAGTGCTCTGCCACACATCATACGCCAACGGCCGGCCGAGAGAACGGTTGAAAAAAAGGACATTTATCATTTCTTCTCCAGCCAGCCAGCCAGCCAGCCAGCCAGCCAGCCAGCCCTTCTCATGGTTTTTACAAAGTACACAGCACAGCAGATTTTGCAATATTCTTACACACTAATTAAGCATTGGAAACCTACCTACTTCTTTGTTCATTGTAAACAATTGTACTTTCTGTAAAGTGGTTTGAATTAAAGAGAAAAGAAAAGTATGTTTTGTTTTGTTTTTTTTCTTCAAGATCTGTTCACATGTACTTAGCAAGAGTGAGTACACAGCGTTAAAAAATGGTACTTAGTGTAGTGAGGAAGGCGAAAAGCAAAGAGAGCATATGAAGGTAATATTGAAGTAGGCGCAGTTTTGAAGTGGTGAAAGGCAAAGGCATGAGTGCAAGCCTAATAAAAGGTAATAGGAGAGATGTCGAGCAGGCGGAGGACTTGGCTGGAGCAGGAAAAGGCAAAAGGGGAAACGCGAATGCGCATCCCCGCCCCCCAAGCCAGGGCCGTGGCAGCGAGATCGTGGGGGTTCGAACTGGCGGCGCTCTGTACCAGAGTGCTCTGCCACACATCATACGCCAACGGCCGGCCGAGAGAACGGTTAAAAAAAAGGACATTTATCATTTCTTCTCCAGCCAGCCAGCCAGCCAGCCAGCCAGCCCTTCTCATGGTTTTTACAAAGTACACAGCACAGCAGATTTTGCAATATTCTTACACACTAATTAAGCATTGGAAACCTACCTACTTCTTTGTTCATTGTAAACAATTGTACTTTCTGTAAAGTGGTTTGAATTAAAGAGAAAAGAAAAGTATGTTTTGTTTTGTTTTTTTTCTTCAAGATCTGTTCACATGTACTTAGCAAGAGTGAGTACACAGCGTTAAAAAATGGTACTTAGTGTAGTGAGGAAGGCGAAAAGCAAAGAGAGCATATGAAGGTAATATTGAAGTAGGCGCAGTTTTGAAGTGGTGAAAGGCAAAGGCATGAGTGCAAGCCTAATAAAAGGTAATAGGAGAGATGTCGAGCAGGCGGAGGACTTGGCTGGAGCAGGAAAAGGCAAAAGGGAAAGGCGAGTGCACGTCTCCCCGCCCCCCAAGCCAGGCCGAGAGAAGGCTTGAAAAAAAAAAGGACATTTATCATTTCTTCTTCAGCCAGCACTTCTCATGGTTTTTACAAAGTACACAGCACAGCAGATTCTGCAATATTCTTACACACTAATTAAGCATTGGAAACCTACCTACTTCTTTGTTCATTGTAAACAATTGTACTTTCTGTAAAGTGGTTTGAATTAAAGAGAAAAGAAAAGTATGTTTTGTTTTGTTTTTTTTCTTCAAGATCTGTTCACATGTACTTAGCAAGAGTGAGTACACAGCGTTAAAAAATGGTACTTAGTGTAGTGAGGAAGGCGAAAAGCAAAGAGAGCATATGAAGGTAATATTGAAGTAGGCGCAGTTTTGAAGTGGTGAAAGGCAAAGGCATGAGTGCAAGCGTAATAAAAGGTAATAGGAGAGATGTCGAGCAGGCGGAGGACTTGGCTGGAGCAGGAAAAGGCAAAAGGGGAAACGCGAATGCGCATCCCCGCCCCCCAAGCCAGGGCCGTGGCAGCGAGATCGTGGGGGTTCGAACTGGCGGCGCTCTGTACCAGAGTGCTCTTTCACACATCACACGCCAACGGCCGGCCGAGAGAACGGTTAAAAAAAAGGACATTTATCATTTCTTCTCCAGCCAGCCAGCCAGCCAGCCCTTCTCATGGTTTTTACAAAGTACACAGCACAGCAGATTTTGCAATATTCTTACACACTAATTAAGCATTGGAAACCTACCTACTTCTTTGTTCATTGTAAACAATTGTACTTTCTGTAAAGTGGTTTGAATTAAAGAGAAAAGAAAAGTATGTTTTGTTTTGTTTTTTTTCTTCAAGATCTGTTCACATGTACTTAGCAAGAGTGAGTACACAGCGTTAAAAAATGGTACTTAGTGTAGTGAGGAAGGCGAAAAGCAAAGAGAGCATATGAAGGTAATATTGAAGTAGGCGCAGTTTTGAAGTGGTGAAAGGCAAAGGCATGAGTGCAAGCCTAATAAAAGGTAATAGGAGAGATGTCGAGCAGGCGGAGGACTTGGCTGGAGCAGGAAAAGGCAAAAGGGAAAGGCGAGTGCACGTCTCCCCGCCCCCCAAGCCAGGCCGAGAGAAGGCTTGAAAAAAAAAAGGACATTTATCATTTCTTCTTCAGCCAGCCCTTCTCATGGTTTTTACAAAGTACACAGCACAGCAGATTCTGCAATATTCTTACACACTAATTAAGCATTGGAAACCTACCTACTTCTTTGTTCATTGTAAACAATTGTACTTTCTGTAAAGTGGTTTGAATTAAAGAGAAAAGAAAAGTATGTTTTGTTTTGTTTTTTTTCTTCAAGATCTGTTCACATGTACTTAGCAAGAGTGAGTACACAGCGTTAAAAAATGGTACTTAGTGTAGTGAGGAAGGCGAAAAGCAAAGAGAGCATATGAAGGTAATATTGAAGTAGGCGCAGTTTTGAAGTGGTGAAAGGCAAAGGCATGAGTGCAAGCGTAATAAAAGGTAATAGGAGAGATGTCGAGCAGGCGGAGGACTTGGCTGGAGCAGGAAAAGGCAAAAGGGGAAACGCGAATGCGCATCCCCGCCCCCCAAGCCAGGGCCGTGGCAGCGAGATCGTGGGGGTTCGAACTGGCGGCACTCTGTACCAGAGTGCTCTGCCACACATCATACGCCAACGGCCGGCCGAGAGAACGGTTAAAAAAAAGGACATTTATCATTTCTTCTCCAGCCAGCCAGCCAGCCAGCCAGCCAGCCCTTCTCATGGTTTTTACAAAGTACACAGCACAGCAGATTTTGCAATATTCTTACACACTAATTAAGCATTGGAAACCTACCTACTTCTTTGTTCATTGTAAACAATTGTACTTTCTGTAAAGTGGTTTGAATTAAAGAGAAAAGAAAAGTATGTTTTGTTTTGTTTTTTTTCTTCAAGATCTGTTCACATGTACTTAGCAAGAGTGAGTACACAGCGTTAAAAAATGGTACTTAGTGTAGTGAGGAAGGCGAAAAGCAAAGAGAGCATATGAAGGTAATATTGAAGTAGGCGCAGTTTTGAAGTGGTGAAAGGCAAAGGCATGAGTGCAAGCCTAATAAAAGGTAATAGGAGAGATGTCGAGCAGGCGGAGGACTTGGCTGGAGCAGGAAAAGGCAAAAGGGAAAGGCGAGTGCACGTCTCCCCGCCCCCCAAGCCAGGCCGAGAGAAGGCTTGAAAAAAAAAAGGACATTTATCATTTCTTCTTCAGCCAGCCCTTCTCATGGTTTTTACAAAGTACACAGCACAGCAGATTCTGCAATATTCTTACACACTAATTAAGCATTGGAAACCTACCTACTTCTTTGTTCATTGTAAACAATTGTACTTTCTGTAAAGTGGTTTGAATTAAAGAGAAAAGAAAAGTATGTTTTGTTTTGTTTTTTTTCTTCAAGATCTGTTCACATGTACTTAGCAAGAGTGAGTACACAGCGTTAAAAAATGGTACTTAGTGTAGTGAGGAAGGCGAAAAGCAAAGAGAGCATATGAAGGTAATATTGAAGTAGGCGCAGTTTTGAAGTGGTGAAAGGCAAAGGCATGAGTGCAAGCGTAATAAAAGGTAATAGGAGAGATGTCGAGCAGGCGGAGGACTTGGCTGGAGCAGGAAAAGGCAAAAGGGGAAACGCGAATGCGCATCCCCGCCCCCCAAGCCAGGGCCGTGGCAGCGAGATCGTGGGGGTTCGAACTGGCGGCACTCTGTACCAGAGTGCTCTGCCACACATCATACGCCAACGGCCGGCCGAGAGAACGGTTAAAAAAAAGGACATTTATCATTTCTTCTCCAGCCAGACAGCCAGCCAGCCAGCCAGCCAGCCCTTCTCATGGTTTTTACAAAGTACACAGCACAGCAGATTTTGCAATATTCTTACACACTAATTAAGCATTGGAAACCTACCTACTTCTTTGTTCATTGTAAACAATTGTACTTTCTGTAAAGTGGTTTGAATTAAAGAGAAAAGAAAAGTATGTTTTGTTTTGTTTTTTTTCTTCAAGATCTGTTCACATGTACTTAGCAAGAGTGAGTACACAGCGTTAAAAAATGGTACTTAGTGTAGTGAGGAAGGCGAAAAGCAAAGAGAGCATATGAAGGTAATATTGAAGTAGGCGCAGTTTTGAAGTGGTGAAAGGCAAAGGCATGAGTGCAAGCCTAATAAAAGGTAATAGGAGAGATGTCGAGCAGGCGGAGGACTTGGCTGGAGCAGGAAAAGGCAAAAGGGAAAGGCGAGTGCACGTCTCCCCGCCCCCCAAGCCAGGCCGAGAGAAGGCTTGAAAAAAAAAAGGACATTTATCATTTCTTCTTCAGCCAGCCCTTCTCATGGTTTTTACAAAGTACACAGCACAGCAGATTCTGCAATATTCTTACACACTAATTAAGCATTGGAAACCTACCTACTTCTTTGTTCATTGTAAACAATTGTACTTTCTGTAAAGTGGTTTGAATTAAAGAGAAAAGAAAAGTATGTTTTGTTTTGTTTTTTTTCTTCAAGATCTGTTCACATGTACTTAGCAAGAGTGAGTACACAGCGTTAAAAAATGGTACTTAGTGTAGTGAGGAAGGCGAAAAGCAAAGAGAGCATATGAAGGTAATATTGAAGTAGGCGCAGTTTTGAAGTGGTGAAAGGCAAAGGCATGAGTGCAAGCGTAATAAAAGGTAATAGGAGAGATGTCGAGCAGGCGGAGGACTTGGCTGGAGCAGGAAAAGGCAAAAGGGAAAGGCGAGTGCACGTCTCCCCGCCCCCCAAGCCAGGCCGAGAGAAGGCTTGAAAAAAAAAGGACATTTATCATTTCTTCTTCAGCCAGCCCTTCTCATGGTTTTTACAAAGTACACAGCACAGCAGATTCTGCAATATTCTTACACACTAATTAAGCATTGGAAACCTACCTACTTCTTTGTTCATTGTAAACAATTGTACTTTCTGTAAAGTGGTTTGAATTAAAGAGAAAAGAAAAGTATGTTTTGTTTTGTTTTTTTTCTTCAAGATCTGTTCACATGTACTTAGCAAGAGTGAGTACACAGCGTTAAAAAATGGTACTTAGTGTAGTGAGGAAGGCGAAAAGCAAAGAGAGCATATGAAGGTAATATTGAAGTAGGCGCAGTTTTGAAGTGGTGAAAGGCAAAGGCATGAGTGCAAGCGTAATAAAAGGTAATAGGAGAGATGTCGAGCAGGCGGAGGACTTGGCTGGAGCAGGAAAAGGCAAAAGGGGAAACGCGAATGCGCATCCCCGCCCCCCAAGCCAGGGCCGTGGCAGCGAGATCGTGGGGGTTCGAACTGGCGGCGCTCTGTAACAGAGTGCTCTGCCACACATCATACGCCAACGGCCGGCCGAGAGAACGGTTAAAAAAAAGGACATTTATCATTTCTTCTCCAGCCAGCCAGCCAGCCAGCCAGCCCTTCTCATGGTTTTTACAAAGTACACAGCACAGCAGATTTTGCAATATTCTTACACACTAATTAAGCATTGGAAACCTACCTACTTCTTTGTTCATTGTAAACAATTGTACTTTCTGTAAAGTGGTTTGAATTAAAGAGAAAAGAAAAGTATGTTTTGTTTTGTTTTTTTTCTTCAAGATCTGTTCACATGTACTTAGCAAGAGTGAGTACACAGCGTTAAAAAATGGTACTTAGTGTAGTGAGGAAGGCGAAAAGCAAAGAGAGCATATGAAGGTAATATTGAAGTAGGCGCAGTTTTGAAGTGGTGAAAGGCAAAGGCATGAGTGCAAGCCTAATAAAAGGTAATAGGAGAGATGTCGAGCAGGCGGAGGACTTGGCTGGAGCAGGAAAAGGCAAAAGGGAAAGGCGAGTGCACGTCTCCCCGCCCCCCAAGCCAGGCCGAGAGAAGGCTTGAAAAAAAAAAGGACATTTATCATTTCTTCTTCAGCCAGCCCTTCTCATGGTTTTTACAAAGTACACAGCACAGCAGATTCTGCAATATTCTTACACACTAATTAAGCATTGGAAACCTACCTACTTCTTTGTTCATTGTAAACAATTGTACTTTCTGTAAAGTGGTTTGAATTAAAGAGAAAAGAAAAGTATGTTTTGTTTTGTTTTTTTTCTTCAAGATCTGTTCACATGTACTTAGCAAGAGTGAGTACACAGCGTTAAAAAATGGTACTTAGTGTAGTGAGGAAGGCGAAAAGCAAAGAGAGCATATGAAGGTAATATTGAAGTAGGCGCAGTTTTGAAGTGGTGAAAGGCAAAGGCATGAGTGCAAGCCTAATAAAAGGTAATAGGAGAGATGTCGAGCAGGCGGAGGACTTGGCTGGAGCAGGAAAAGGCAAAAGGGAAAGGCGAGTGCACGTCTCCCCGCCCCCCAAGCCAGGCCGAGAGAAGGCTTGAAAAAAAAAAGGACATTTATCATTTCTTCTTCAGCCAGCGCTTCTCATGGTTTTTACAAAGTACACAGCACAGCAGATTCTGCAATATTCTTACACACTAATTAAGCATTGGAAACCTACCTACTTCTTTGTTCATTGTAAACAATTGTACTTTCTGTAAAGTGGTTTGAATTAAAGAGAAAAGAAAAGTATGTTTTGTTTTGTTTTTTTTCTTCAAGATCTGTTCACATGTACTTAGCAAGAGTGAGTACACAGCGTTAAAAAATGGTACTTAGTGTAGTGAGGAAGGCGAAAAGCAAAGAGAGCATATGAAGGTAATATTGAAGTAGGCGCAGTTTTGAAGTGGTGAAAGGCAAAGGCATGAGTGCAAGCGTAATAAAAGGTAATAGGAGAGATGTCGAGCAGGCGGAGGACTTGGCTGGAGCAGGAAAAGGCAAAAGGGGAAACGCGAATGCGCATCCCCGCCCCCCAAGCCAGGGCCGTGGCAGCGAGATCGTGGGGGGTTCGAACTGGCGGCGCTCTGTACCAGAGTGCTCTGCCACACATCACACGCCAATGGCCGGCCGAGAGAACGGTCAAAAAAAAGGACATTTATCATTTCTTCTCCAGCCAGCCAGCCAGCCAGCCAGCCAGCCCTTCTCATGGTTTTTACAAAGTACACAGCACAGCAGATTTTGCAATATTCTTACACACTAATTAAGCATTGGAAACCTACCTACTTCTTTGTTCATTGTAAACAATTGTACTTTCTGTAAAGTGGTTTGAATTAAAGAGAAAAGAAAAGTATGTTTTGTTTTGTTTTTTTTCTTCAAGATCTGTTCACATGTACTTAGCAAGAGTGAGTACACAGCGTTAAAAAATGGTACTTAGTGTAGTGAGGAAGGCGAAAAGCAAAGAGAGCATATGAAGGTAATATTGAAGTAGGCGCAGTTTTGAAGTGGTGAAAGGCAAAGGCATGAGTGCAAGCGTAATAAAAGGTAATAGGAGAGATGTCGAGCAGGCGGAGGACTTGGCTGGAGCAGGAAAAGGCAAAAGGGGAAACGCGAATGCGCATCCCCGCCCCCCAAGCCAGGGCCGTGGCAGCGAGATCGTGGGGGTTCGAACTGGCGGCGCTCTGTACCAGAGTGCTCTGCCACACATCATACGCCAACGGCCGGCCGAGAGAACGGTTAAAAAAATAGGACATTTATCATTTCTTCTCCAGCCAGCCAGCCAGCCAGCCAGCCCTTCTCATGGTTTTTACAAAGTACACAGCACAGCAGATTTTGCAATATTCTTACACACTAATTAAGCATTGGAAACCTACCTACTTCTTTGTTCATTGTAAACAATTGTACTTTCTGTAAAGTGGTTTGAATTAAAGAGAAAAGAAAAGTATGTTTTGTTTTGTTTTTTTTCTTCAAGATCTGTTCACATGTACTTAGCAAGAGTGAGTACACAGCGTTAAAAAATGGTACTTAGTGTAGTGAGGAAGGCGAAAAGCAAAGAGAGCATATGAAGGTAATATTGAAGTAGGCGCAGTTTTGAAGTGGTGAAAGGCAAAGGCATGAGTGCAAGCCTAATAAAAGGTAATAGGAGAGATGTCGAGCAGGCGGAGGACTTGGCTGGAGCAGGAAAAGGCAAAAGGGGAAACGCGAATGCGCATCCCCGCCCCCCAAGCCAGGGCCGTGGCAGCGAGATCGTGGGGGTTCGAACTGGCGGCGCTCTGTACCAGAGTGCTCTGCCACACATCATACGCCAACGGCCGGCCGAGAGAACGGTTAAAAAAAAGGACATTTATCATTTCTTCTCCAGCCAGCCAGCCAGCCAGCCCTTCTCATGGTTTTTACAAAGTACACAGCACAGCAGATTTTGCAATATTCTTACACACTAATTAAGCATTGGAAACCTACCTACTTCTTTGTTCATTGTAAACAATTGTACTTTCTGTAAAGTGGTTTGAATTAAAGAGAAAAGAAAAGTATGTTTTGTTTTGTTTTTTTTCTTCAAGATCTGTTCACATGTACTTAGCAAGAGTGAGTACACAGCGTTAAAAAATGGTACTTAGTGTAGTGAGGAAGGCGAAAAGCAAAGAGAGCATATGAAGGTAATATTGAAGTAGGCGCAGTTTTGAAGTGGTGAAAGGCAAAGGCATGAGTGCAAGCCTAATAAAAGGTAATAGGAGAGATGTCGAGCAGGCGGAGGACTTGGCTGGAGCAGGAAAAGGCAAAAGGGAAAGGCGAGTGCACGTCTCCCCGCCCCCCAAGCCAGGCCGAGAGAAGGCTTGAAAAAAAAAAGGACATTTATCATTTCTTCTTCAGCCAGCACTTCTCATGGTTTTTACAAAGTACACAGCACAGCAGATTCTGCAATATTCTTACACACTAATTAAGCATTGGAAACCTACCTACTTCTTTGTTCATTGTAAACAATTGTACTTTCTGTAAAGTGGTTTGAATTAAAGAGAAAAGAAAAGTATGTTTTGTTTTGTTTTTTTTCTTCAAGATCTGTTCACATGTACTTAGCAAGAGTGAGTACACAGCGTTAAAAAATGGTACTTAGTGTAGTGAGGAAGGCGAAAAGCAAAGAGAGCATATGAAGGTAATATTGAAGTAGGCGCAGTTTTGAAGTGGTGAAAGGCAAAGGCATGAGTGCAAGCCTAATAAAAGGTAATAGGAGAGATGTCGAGCAGGCGGAGGACTTGGCTGGAGCAGGAAAAGGCAAAAGGGGAAACGCGAATGCGCATCCCCGCCCCCCAAGCCAGGGCCGTGGCAGCGAGATCGTGGGGGTTCGAACTGGCGGCGCTCTGTACCAGAGTGCTCTGCCACACATCACACGCCAACGGCCGGCCGAGAGAACGGTCAAAAAAAAGGACATTTATCATTTCTTCTCCAGCCAGCCAGCCAGCCAGCCAGCCCTTCTCATGGTTTTTACAAAGTACACAGCACAGCAGATTTTGCAATATTCTTACACACTAATTAAGCATTGGAAACCTACCTACTTCTTTGTTCATTGTAAACAATTGTACTTTCTGTAAAGTGGTTTGAATTAAAGAGAAAAGAAAAGTATGTTTTGTTTTGTTTTTTTTCTTCAAGATCTGTTCACATGTACTTAGCAAGAGTGAGTACACAGCGTTAAAAAATGGTACTTAGTGTAGTGAGGAAGGCGAAAAGCAAAGAGAGCATATGAAGGTAATATTGAAGTAGGCGCAGTTTTGAAGTGGTGAAAGGCAAAGGCATGAGTGCAAGCCTAATAAAAGGTAATAGGAGAGATGTCGAGCAGGCGGAGGACTTGGCTGGAGCAGGAAAAGGCAAAAGGGGAAACGCGAATGCGCATCCCCGCCCCCCAAGCCAGGGCCGTGGCAGCGAGATCGTGGGGGTTCGAACTGGCGGCGCTCTGTAACAGAGTGCTCTGCCACACATCATACGCCAACGGCCGGCCGAGAGAACGGTTAAAAAAAAGGACATTTATCATTTCTTCTCCAGCCAGCCAGCCAGCCAGCCAGCCCTTCTCATGGTTTTTACAAAGTACACAGCACAGCAGATTTTGCAATATTCTTACACACTAATTAAGCATTGGAAACCTACCTACTTCTTTGTTCATTGTAAACAATTGTACTTTCTGTAAAGTGGTTTGAATTAAAGAGAAAAGAAAAGTATGTTTTGTTTTGTTTTTTTTCTTCAAGATCTGTTCACATGTACTTAGCAAGAGTGAGTACACAGCGTTAAAAAATGGTACTTAGTGTAGTGAGGAAGGCGAAAAGCAAAGAGAGCATATGAAGGTAATATTGAAGTAGGCGCAGTTTTGAAGTGGTGAAAGGCAAAGGCATGAGTGCAAGCCTAATAAAAGGTAATAGGAGAGATGTCGAGCAGGCGGAGGACTTGGCTGGAGCAGGAAAAGGCAAAAGGGAAAGGCGAGTGCACGTCTCCCCGCCCCCCAAGCCAGGCCGAGAGAAGGCTTGAAAAAAAAAAGGACATTTATCATTTCTTCTTCAGCCAGCCCTTCTCATGGTTTTTACAAAGTACACAGCACAGCAGATTCTGCAATATTCTTACACACTAATTAAGCATTGGAAACCTACCTACTTCTTTGTTCATTGTAAACAATTGTACTTTCTGTAAAGTGGTTTGAATTAAAGAGAAAAGAAAAGTATGTTTTGTTTTGTTTTTTTTCTTCAAGATCTGTTCACATGTACTTAGCAAGAGTGAGTACACAGCGTTAAAAAATGGTACTTAGTGTAGTGAGGAAGGCGAAAAGCAAAGAGAGCATATGAAGGTAATATTGAAGTAGGCGCAGTTTTGAAGTGGTGAAAGGCAAAGGCATGAGTGCAAGCCTAATAAAAGGTAATAGGAGAGATGTCGAGCAGGCGGAGGACTTGGCTGGAGCAGGAAAAGGCAAAAGGGAAAGGCGAGTGCACGTCTCCCCGCCCCCCAAGCCAGGGCCGTGGCAGCGAGATCGTGGGGGTTCGAACTGGCGGCGCTCTGTACCAGAGTGCTCTGCCACACATCATACGCCAACGGCCGGCCGAGAGAACGGTTAAAAAAAAGGACATTTATCATTTCTTCTCCAGCCAGCCAGCCAGCCAGCCCTTCTCATGGTTTTTACAAAGTACACAGCACAGCAGATTTTGCAATATTCTTACACACTAATTAAGCATTGGAAACCTACCTACTTCTTTGTTCATTGTAAACAATTGTACTTTCTGTAAAGTGGTTTGAATTAAAGAGAAAAGAAAAGTATGTTTTGTTTTGTTTTTTTTCTTCAAGATCTGTTCACATGTACTTAGCAAGAGTGAGTACACAGCGTTAAAAAATGGTACTTAGTGTAGTGAGGAAGGCGAAAAGCAAAGAGAGCATATGAAGGTAATATTGAAGTAGGCGCAGTTTTGAAGTGGTGAAAGGCAAAGGCATGAGTGCAAGCCTAATAAAAGGTAATAGGAGAGATGTCGAGCAGGCGGAGGACTTGGCTGGAGCAGGAAAAGGCAAAAGGGAAAGGCGAGTGCACGTCTCCCCGCCCCCCAAGCCAGGCCGAGAGAAGGCTTGAAAAAAAAAAGGACATTTATCATTTCTTCTTCAGCCAGCACTTCTCATGGTTTTTACAAAGTACACAGCACAGCAGATTCTGCAATATTCTTACACACTAATTAAGCATTGGAAACCTACCTACTTCTTTGTTCATTGTAAACAATTGTACTTTCTGTAAAGTGGTTTGAATTAAAGAGAAAAGAAAAGTATGTTTTGTTTTGTTTTTTTTCTTCAAGATCTGTTCACATGTACTTAGCAAGAGTGAGTACACAGCGTTAAAAAATGGTACTTAGTGTAGTGAGGAAGGCGAAAAGCAAAGAGAGCATATGAAGGTAATATTGAAGTAGGCGCAGTTTTGAAGTGGTGAAAGGCAAAGGCATGAGTGCAAGCGTAATAAAAGGTAATAGGAGAGATGTCGAGCAGGCGGAGGACTTGGCTGGAGCAGGAAAAGGCAAAAGGGGAAACGCGAATGCGCATCCCCGCCCCCCAAGCCAGGGCCGTGGCAGCGAGATCGTGGGGGTTCGAACTGGCGGCGCTCTGTACCAGAGTGCTCTGCCACACATCACACGCCAACGGCCGGCCGAGAGAACGGTCAAAAAAAAGGACATTTATCATTTCTTCTCCAGCCAGCCAGCCAGCCAGCCAGCCCTTCTCATGGTTTTTACAAAGTACACAGCACAGCAGATTTTGCAATATTCTTACACACTAATTAAGCATTGGAAACCTACCTACTTCTTTGTTCATTGTAAACAATTGTACTTTCTGTAAAGTGGTTTGAATTAAAGAGAAAAGAAAAGTATGTTTTGTTTTGTTTTTTTTCTTCAAGATCTGTTCACATGTACTTAGCAAGAGTGAGTACACAGCGTTAAAAAATGGTACTTAGTGTAGTGAGGAAGGCGAAAAGCAAAGAGAGCATATGAAGGTAATATTGAAGTAGGCGCAGTTTTGAAGTGGTGAAAGGCAAAGGCATGAGTGCAAGCCTAATAAAAGGTAATAGGAGAGATGTCGAGCAGGCGGAGGACTTGGCTGGAGCAGGAAAAGGCAAAAGGGGAAACGCGAATGCGCATCCCCGCCCCCCAAGCCAGGGCCGTGGCAGCGAGATCGTGGGGGTTCGAACTGGCGGCGCTCTGTACCAGAGTGCTCTGCCACACATCATACGCCAACGGCCGGCCGAGAGAATGGTTAAAAAAAAGGACATTTATCATTTCTTCTCCAGCCAGCCAGCCAGCCAGCCAGCCCTTCTCATGGTTTTTACAAAGTACACAGCACAGCAGATTTTGCAATATTCTTACACACTAATTAAGCATTGGAAACCTACCTACTTCTTTGTTCATTGTAAACAATTGTACTTTCTGTAAAGTGGTTTGAATTAAAGAGAAAAGAAAAGTATGTTTTGTTTTGTTTTTTTTCTTCAAGATCTGTTCACATGTACTTAGCAAGAGTGAGTACACAGCGTTAAAAAATGGTACTTAGTGTAGTGAGGAAGGCGAAAAGCAAAGAGAGCATATGAAGGTAATATTGAAGTAGGCGCAGTTTTGAAGTGGTGAAAGGCAAAGGCATGAGTGCAAGCCTAATAAAAGGTAATAGGAGAGATGTCGAGCAGGCGGAGGACTTGGCTGGAGCAGGAAAAGGCAAAAGGGAAAGGCGAGTGCACGTCTCCCCGCCCCCCAAGCCAGGCCGAGAGAAGGCTTGAAAAAAAAAAGGACATTTATCATTTCTTCTTCAGCCAGCACTTCTCATGGTTTTTACAAAGTACACAGCACAGCAGATTCTGCAATATTCTTACACACTAATTAAGCATTGGAAACCTACCTACTTCTTTGTTCATTGTAAACAATTGTACTTTCTGTAAAGTGGTTTGAATTAAAGAGAAAAGAAAAGTATGTTTTGTTTTGTTTTTTTTCTTCAAGATCTGTTCACATGTACTTAGCAAGAGTGAGTACACAGCGTTAAAAAATGGTACTTAGTGTAGTGAGGAAGGCGAAAAGCAAAGAGAGCATATGAAGGTAATATTGAAGTAGGCGCAGTTTTGAAGTGGTGAAAGGCAAAGGCATGAGTGCAAGCCTAATAAAAGGTAATAGGAGAGATGTTGAGCAGGCGGAGGACTTGGCTGGAGCAGGAAAAGGCAAAAGGGGAAACGCGAATGCGCATCCCCGCCCCCCAAGCCAGGGCCGTGGCAGCGAGATCGTGGGGGTTCGAGCTGGCGGCGCTCTGTACCAGAGTGCTCTGCCACACATCATACGCCAACGGCCGGCCGAGAGAATGGTTAAAAAAAAGGACATTTATCATTTCTTCTCCAGCCAGCCAGCCAGCCAGCCAGCCAGCCCTTCTCATGGTTTTTACAAAGTACACAGCACAGCAGATTCTGCAATATTCTTACACACTAATTAAGCATTGGAAACCTACCTACTTCTTTGTTCATTGTAAACAATTGTACTTTCTGTAAAGTGGTTTGAATTAAAGAGAAAAGAAAAGTATGTTTTGTTTTGTTTTTTTTCTTCAAGATCTGTTCACATGTACTTAGCAAGAGTGAGTACACAGCGTTAAAAAATGGTACTTAGTGTAGTGAGGAAGGCGAAAAGCAAAGAGAGCATATGAAGGTAATATTGAAGTAGGCGCAGTTTTGAAGTGGTGAAAGGCAAAGGCATGAGTGCAAGCCTAATAAAAGCTAATAGGAGAGATGTCGAGCAGGCGGAGGACTTGGCTGGAGCAGGAAAAGGCAAAAGGGAAAGGCGAGTGCACGTCTCCCCGCCCCCCAAGCCAGGCCGAGAGAAGGCTTGAAAAAAAAAGGACATTTATCATTTCTTCTTCAGCCAGCCCTTCTCATGGTTTTTACAAAGTACACAGCACAGCAGATTTTGCAATATTCTTACACACTAATTAAGCATTGGAAACCTACCTACTTCTTTGTTCATTGTAAACAATTGTACTTTCTGTAAAGTGGTTTGAATTAAAGAGAAAAGAAAAGTATGTTTTGTTTTGTTTTTTTTCTTCAAGATCTGTTCACATGTACTTAGCAAGAGTGAGTACACAGCGTTAAAAAATGGTACTTAGTGTAGTGAGGAAGGCGAAAAGCAAAGAGAGCATATGAAGGTAATATTGAAGTAGGCGCAGTTTTGAAGTGGTGAAAGGCAAAGGCATGAGTGCAAGCCTAATAAAAGGTAATAGGAGAGATGTCGAGCAGGCGGAGGACTTGGCTGGAGCAGGAAAAGGCAAAAGGGAAAGGCGAGTGCACGTCTCCCCGCCCCCCAAGCCAGGCCGAGAGAAGGCTTGAAAAAAAAAAGGACATTTATCATTTCTTCTTCAGCCAGCACTTCTCATGGTTTTTACAAAGTACACAGCACAGCAGATTCTGCAATATTCTTACACACTAATTAAGCATTGGAAACCTACCTACTTCTTTGTTCATTGTAAACAATTGTACTTTCTGTAAAGTGGTTTGAATTAAAGAGAAAAGAAAAGTATGTTTTGTTTTGTTTTTTTTCTTCAAGATCTGTTCACATGTACTTAGCAAGAGTGAGTACACAGCGTTAAAAAATGGTACTTAGTGTAGTGAGGAAGGCGAAAAGCAAAGAGAGCATATGAAGGTAATATTGAAGTAGGCGCAGTTTTGAAGTGGTGAAAGGCAAAGGCATGAGTGCAAGCCTAATAAAAGGTAATAGGAGAGATGTTGAGCAGGCGGAGGACTTGGCTGGAGCAGGAAAAGGCAAAAGGGGAAACGCGAATGCGCATCCCCGCCCCCCAAGCCAGGGCCGTGGCAGCGAGATCGTGGGGGTTCGAGCTGGCGGCGCTCTGTACCAGAGTGCTCTGCCACACATCATACGCCAACGGCCGGCCGAGAGAATGGTTAAAAAAAAGGACATTTATCATTTCTTCTCCAGCCAGCCAGCCAGCCAGCCAGCCAGCCCTTCTCATGGTTTTTACAAAGTACACAGCACAGCAGATTCTGCAATATTCTTACACACTAATTAAGCATTGGAAACCTACCTACTTCTTTGTTCATTGTAAACAATTGTACTTTCTGTAAAGTGGTTTGAATTAAAGAGAAAAGAAAAGTATGTTTTGTTTTGTTTTTTTTCTTCAAGATCTGTTCACATGTACTTAGCAAGAGTGAGTACACAGCGTTAAAAAATGGTACTTAGTGTAGTGAGGAAGGCGAAAAGCAAAGAGAGCATATGAAGGTAATATTGAAGTAGGCGCAGTTTTGAAGTGGTGAAAGGCAAAGGCATGAGTGCAAGCCTAATAAAAGCTAATAGGAGAGATGTCGAGCAGGCGGAGGACTTGGCTGGAGCAGGAAAAGGCAAAAGGGAAAGGCGAGTGCACGTCTCCCCGCCCCCCAAGCCAGGCCGAGAGAAGGCTTGAAAAAAAAAGGACATTTATCATTTCTTCTTCAGCCAGCCCTTCTCATGGTTTTTACAAAGTACACAGCACAGCAGATTCTGCAATATTCTTACACACTAATTAAGCATTGGAAACCTACCTACTTCTTTGTTCATTGTAAACAATTGTACTTTCTGTAAAGTGGTTTGAATTAAAGAGAAAAGAAAAGTATGTTTTGTTTTGTTTTTTTTCTTCAAGATCTGTTCACATGTACTTAGCAAGAGTGAGTACACAGCGTTAAAAAATGGTACTTAGTGTAGTGAGGAAGGCGAAAAGCAAAGAGAGCATATGAAGGTAATATTGAAGTAGGCGCAGTTTTGAAGTGGTGAAAGGCAAAGGCATGAGTGCAAGCCTAATAAAAGCTAATAGGAGAGATGTCGAGCAGGCGGAGGACTTGGCTGGAGCAGGAAAAGGCAAAAGGGGAAATGCGAATGCGCATCCCCGCCCCCCAAGCCAGGGCCGTGGCAGCGAGATCGTGGGGGTTCGAACTGGCGGCGCTCTGTACCAGAGTGCTCTGCCACACATCATAAGCCAACGGCCGGCCGAGAGAACGGTTAAAAAAAAGGACATTTATCATTTCTTCTCCAGCCAGCCAGCCAGCCAGCCAGCCAGCCCTTCTCATGGTTTTTACAAAGTACACAGCACAGCAGATTTTGCAATATTCTTACACACTAATTAAGCATTGGAAACCTACCTACTTCTTTGTTCATTGTAAACAATTGTACTTTCTGTAAAGTGGTTTGAATTAAAGAGAAAAGAAAAGTATGTTTTGTTTTGTTTTTTTTCTTCAAGATCTGTTCACATGTACTTAGCAAGAGTGAGTACACAGCGTTAAAAAATGGTACTTAGTGTAGTGAGGAAGGCGAAAAGCAAAGAGAGCATATGAAGGTAATATTGAAGTAGGCGCAGTTTTGAAGTGGTGAAAGGCAAAGGCATGAGTGCAAGCCTAATAAAAGGTAATAGGAGAGATGTCGAGCAGGCGGAGGACTTGGCTGGAGCAGGAAAAGGCAAAAGGGAAAGGCGAGTGCATGTCTCCCCGCCCCCCAAGCCAGGCCGAGAGAAGGCTTGAAAAAAAAAGGACATTTATCATTTCTTCTTCAGCCAGCCCTTCTCATGGTTTTTACAAAGTACACAGCACAGCAGATTCTGCAATATTCTTACACACTAATTAAGCATTGGAAACCTACCTACTTCTTTGTTCATTGTAAACAATTGTACTTTCTGTAAAGTGGTTTGAATTAAAGAGAAAAGAAAAGTATGTTTTGTTTTGTTTTTTTTCTTCAAGATCTGTTCACATGTACTTAGCAAGAGTGAGTACACAGCGTTAAAAAATGGTACTTAGTGTAGTGAGGAAGGCGAAAAGCAAAGAGAGCATATGAAGGTAATATTGAAGTAGGCGCAGTTTTGAAGTGGTGAAAGGCAAAGGCATGAGTGCAAGCCTAATAAAAGGTAATAGGAGAGATGTCGAGCAGGCGGAGGACTTGGCTGGAGCAGGAAAAGGCAAACGCGAATGCGCATCCCCGCCCCCCAAGCCAGGGCCGTGGCAGCGAGATCGTGGGGGTTCGAACTGGCGGCGCTCTGTACCAGAGTGCTCTGCCACACATCATACGCCAACGGCCGGCCGAGAGAACGGTTAAAAAAAAGGACATTTATCATTTCTTCTCCAGCCAGCCAGCCAGCCAGCCAGCCCTTCTCATGGTTTTTACAAAGTACACAGCACAGCAGATTTTGCAATATTCTTACACACTAATTAAGCATTGGAAACCTACCTACTTCTTTGTTCATTGTAAACAATTGTACTTTCTGTAAAGTGGTTTGAATTAAAGAGAAAAGAAAAGTATGTTTTGTTTTGTTTTTTTTCTTCAAGATCTGTTCACATGTACTTAGCAAGAGTGAGTACACAGCGTTAAAAAATGGTACTTAGTGTAGTGAGGAAGGCGAAAAGCAAAGAGAGCATATGAAGGTAATATTGAAGTAGGCGCAGTTTTGAAGTGGTGAAAGGCAAAGGCATGAGTGCAAGCCTAATAAAAGGTAATAGGAGAGATGTCGAGCAGGCGGAGGACTTGGCTGGAGCAGGAAAAGGCAAAAGGGAAAGGCGAGTGCACGTCTCCCCGCCCCCCAAGCCAGGCCGAGAGAAGGCTTGAAAAAAAAAAGGACATTTATCATTTCTTCTTCAGCCAGCACTTCTCATGGTTTTTACAAAGTACACAGCACAGCAGATTCTGCAATATTCTTACACACTAATTAAGCATTGGAAACCTACCTACTTCTTTGTTCATTGTAAACAATTGTACTTTCTGTAAAGTGGTTTGAATTAAAGAGAAAAGAAAAGTATGTTTTGTTTTGTTTTTTTTCTTCAAGATCTGTTCACATGTACTTAGCAAGAGTGAGTACACAGCGTTAAAAAATGGTACTTAGTGTAGTGAGGAAGGCGAAAAGCAAAGAGAGCATATGAAGGTAATATTGAAGTAGGCGCAGTTTTGAAGTGGTGAAAGGCAAAGGCATGAGTGCAAGCCTAATAAAAGGTAATAGGAGAGATGTCGAGCAGGCGGAGGACTTGGCTGGAGCAGGAAAAGGCAAAAGGGAAAGGCGAGTGCACGTCTCCCCGCCCCCCAAGCCAGGCCGAGAGAAGGCTTGAAAAAAAAAAGGACATTTATCATTTCTTCTTCAGCCAGCACTTCTCATGGTTTTTACAAAGTACACAGCACAGCAGATTCTGCAATATTCTTACACACTAATTAAGCATTGGAAACCTACCTACTTCTTTGTTCATTGTAAACAATTGTACTTTCTGTAAAGTGGTTTGAATTAAAGAGAAAAGAAAAGTATGTTTTGTTTTGTTTTTTTTCTTCAAGATCTGTTCACATGTACTTAGCAAGAGTGAGTACACAGCGTTAAAAAATGGTACTTAGTGTAGTGAGGAAGGCGAAAAGCAAAGAGAGCATATGAAGGTAATATTGAAGTAGGCGCAGTTTTGAAGTGGTGAAAGGCAAAGGCATGAGTGCAAGCCTAATAAAAGGTAATAGGAGAGATGTCGAGCAGGCGGAGGACTTGGCTGGAGCAGGAAAAGGCAAAAGGGAAAGGCGAGTGCACGTCTCCCCGCCCCCCAAGCCAGGCCGAGAGAAGGCTTGAAAAAAAAAAGGACATTTATCATTTCTTCTTCAGCCAGCCCTTCTCATGGTTTTTACAAAGTACACAGCACAGCAGATTCTGCAATATTCTTACACACTAATTAAGCATTGGAAACCTACCTACTTCTTTGTTCATTGTAAACAATTGTACTTTCTGTAAAGTGGTTTGAATTAAAGAGAAAAGAAAAGTATGTTTTGTTTTGTTTTTTTTCTTCAAGATCTGTTCACATGTACTTAGCAAGAGTGAGTACACAGCGTTAAAAAATGGTACTTAGTGTAGTGAGGAAGGCGAAAAGCAAAGAGAGCATATGAAGGTAATATTGAAGTAGGCGCAGTTTTGAAGTGGTGAAAGGCAAAGGCATGAGTGCAAGCGTAATAAAAGGTAATAGGAGAGATGTCGAGCAGGCGGAGGACTTGGCTGGAGCAGGAAAAGGCAAAAGGGAAACGCGAATGCGCATCCCCGCCCCCCAAGCCAGGGCCTTGGCAGCGAGATCGTGGGGGTTCGAACTGGCGGCGCTCTGTACCAGAGTGCTCTGCCACACATCATACGCCATACGGCCGGCCGAGAGAACGGTTAAAAAAAAGGACATTTATCATTTCTTCTCCAGCCAGCCAGCCCTTCTCATGGTTTTTACAAAGTACACAGCACAGCAGATTTTGCAATATTCTTACACACTAATTAAGCATTGGAAACCTACCTACTTCTTTGTTCATTGTAAACAATTGTACTTTCTGTAAAGTGGTTTGAATTAAAGAGAAAAGAAAAGTATGTTTTGTTTTGTTTTTTTTCTTCAAGATCTGTTCACATGTACTTAGCAAGAGTGAGTACACAGCGTTAAAAAATGGTACTTAGTGTAGTGAGGAAGGCGAAAAGCAAAGAGAGCATATGAAGGTAATATTGAAGTAGGCGCAGTTTTGAAGTGGTGAAAGGCAAAGGCATGAGTGCAAGCCTAATAAAAGCTAATAGGAGAGATGTCGAGCAGGCGGAGGACTTGGCTGGAGCAGGAAAAGGCAAAAGGGAAAGGCGAGTGCACGTCTCCCCGCCCCCCAAGCCAGGGCCGTGGCAGCGAGATCGTGGGGGTTCGAACTGGCGGCGCTCTGTACCAGAGTGCTCTGCCACACATCATACGCCAACGGCCGGCCGAGAGAACGGTTAAAAAAAAGGACATTTATCATTTCTTCTCCAGCCAGCCAGCCAGCCAGCCAGCCAGCCAGCCCTTCTCATGGTTTTTACAAAGTACACAGCACAGCAGATTCTGCAATATTCTTACACACTAATTAAGCATTGGAAACCTACCTACTTCTTTGTTCATTGTAAACAATTGTACTTTCTGTAAAGTGGTTTGAATTAAAGAGAAAAGAAAAGTATGTTTTGTTTTGTTTTTTTTCTTCAAGATCTGTTCACATGTACTTAGCAAGAGTGAGTACACAGCGTTAAAAAATGGTACTTAGTGTAGTGAGGAAGGCGAAAAGCAAAGAGAGCATATGAAGGTAATATTGAAGTAGGCGCAGTTTTGAAGTGGTGAAAGGCAAAGGCATGAGTGCAAGCCTAATAAAAGCTAATAGGAGAGATGTCGAGCAGGCGGAGGACTTGGCTGGAGCAGGAAAAGGCAAAAGGGAAAGGCGAGTGCACGTCTCCCCGCCCCCCAAGCCAGGCCGAGAGAAGGCTTGAAAAAAAAAAGGACATTTATCATTTCTTCTTCAGCCAGCCCTTCTCATGGTTTTTACAAAGTACACAGCACAGCAGATTCTGCAATATTCTTACACACTAATTAGTGTGAATGCTTGAAAAGCATTCACAGTATTGTTGTTGTAATCTTTATTATTATTAGTGTGAATGCTTGAAAAGCATTCACAGTATTGTTGTTGTAATCTTTATTATTATTATTATATTTTATTCTGTATTCCGTACGTTTTTTGTAATCCTACTCCTTCAAAACCGTTCAACTTAGAAAAACCATTCCAACACCGTTAGATTCCTATTCTTTTGGACAACACTGCTTCCATTTTTCATATTTTTAACATTTATATTTTTAATTTTATTCAACTTTATTCAACAAAAATTTATAATGTATTTCAATGGGGAGACCCTTCAAATCCTCATTCAACTTACTCATTTTTAAACTCTTACTACTTCCACATACATTGACATAGAGCCACCATTCAAACTTTAAAACGAAGACAAGACATTCAACTATTCAACTTGCATTTATCTTTTCAATATCTATTATACTTTTTCTTCAGTTCCAGTTTAAGTTTCATGATGTTTTTTCACCCGTTTCAGAGTTTATAATGGGTGTGTATGGGACGGAATGTTGGGGCTAGAGTGAGGCAGCTCAACTGCTAGAGTGAGAGGAGCAAAAAAATTAATCTTAAAATCTTTTTTAAAACTGCTGCTGTGTCCGCAGCGTTTGCTCTACAGGTATGATTTTACCCTCAAAACGTAGCCATGGCTGTCCTCTTTCATCCAATGTGTTTACTATTGTACTAGGTGTTATGGTTCTTTCATAAATGTCACCAATGCACAGCCTCCTCCCTCCAACTCTTCCATAGACTCTAATGTTAAAATGGCTCAGAAGGTTCGTTTGAAAATCAGAAGAGCATGGTGTCTTTCCACTGTCACCACGTCCATATAATAAACTCCACAGACATGAAAACTGAGAATTTGGTAGACTAGACATTGCTGTCACTCACGCTGAAAGAATTTTGTCAATACGACTTTTACTTTTCATTTGGGAACGATTTGTTTTGGCCTGACTTTTCTGTTCATTTTAAGCAGCAAAAGTGAGGTGCATGTCTGTGTCGTGTGTATGGAGCCATTGGGTGCGGTCACTATAGCAACCAGGCTCACACCTGCCTGCTTAACGAGCTCTCTCTGCCACTGTACCAAGATTCATCTTAAGCACTTCTCTTTCAACTGCTGCTGTGTCCACAGTGTTAAAGCCATCATTTTACCCTCAAAACGTCGCCATCGTTGTTCTTTTTCCAACATCTTGTCTTTCAAAGCTCAGAGATGTAAACTTTTTAAACTGTGTGGGTCCAAGTGGAGGGATCACATTTTAGTCATTCAGTGATTCAAAGAATATGACCTTTTAATATTCTTTCAGATGTTTTCTGACTCTAAATGTTCTTTTCTCATTTCTTAGGTTTTTCTAATTTACAATTAAAACATTTTCAGCTTTTTTCCAACTTCTTCTTCTGTGTAACCTTCAGCTTTTAGCAGTTCAGCACTTTTGTTTTCAGGTTAAATTCGGGGGTTTTTTTTTATCTCATTCAAAATTTTTAACTTAAATTCAGTAATTATTTCATTTCAATGCATACATTCAGATTCAAGCATTCACACTGCAGTTTCTTCAGAAAATGCACTTTCTAGTTAGTGTGAATGCTTGAAAAGCATTCACAGTATTGTTGTTGTAATCTTTATTATTAGTGTGAATGCTTGAAAAGCATTCACAGTATTGTTATTCTAATCTTTATTATTAGTGTGAATGCTTGAAAAGCATTCACAGTATTGTTCTTCTAATCTTTATTATTATATTTTATTTTTCCGTACGTTTTTTGAAAGCCTACTCCTTCAAAACCGTTCAACTTAGAAAAACCATTCAAACATCGTTAGATTCCTATTATTTTGGACATGATTGCTTCTATTTTTCTCATTTTTAACATTTATATTTTTAATTTTATTCAACTTTATTCAACAAAAATTTCCCATGTATTTCAATGGGGAGACCCTTCAAATTCTCATTCAACTTACTCATTTTTAAACTCTTACTACTTCCACATACATTGACATAGAGCCACCATTCAAACTTTAAAACGAAGACAAGACATTCAACTATTCAACTTGTATTTATCTTTTCAATATCTATTATACTTTTTCTTCAGTTCCAGTTTAAGTTTCATGATGTTTTTTCACCCGTTTCAGAGTTTATAATGGGTGTGTATGGGACGGAATGTTGGGGCTAGAGTGAGACAGCTGATCTGCTAGAGTGAGAGGAGCGAAAAAATTAATCTTAAAATCTTTTTTAAAACTGCTGCTGTGTCCGCAGCGTTTGCTCTACAGGTATGATTTTACCCTCAAAACGTAGCCATCGCTGTCCTCTTTCATCCAATGTGTTTACTATTGTCCTAGGTGTTATGGTTCTTTCATAAATGTCACCAATGCACAGCCTCCTCCCTCCAACTCTTCCATAGACTCTAATGTTAAAATGGCTCAGAAGGTTCGTTTGAAAATCAGAAGAGCATGGTGTCTTTCCACTGTCACCACGTCCATATAATAAGCTCCACAGGCATGAAAACTGAGAATTAGGTAGACTAGACATTGCTGTCGCTCACGGTGAAAGAATTTTGTCAATACGACTTTTACTTTTCATTTGGGAGCGATTTGTTTGGGCCTGACTTTTCTGTTCATTTTAAGCAGCAAAAGTGAGGCGCATGTCTGTGTACGTGTGTATGGAGCCATTGGGTGCAGTCACCATAGCAACCAGGCTCACACCTGCCTGCTTAACGAGCTCTGCCTGCCACTGTACCAAGATTCATCTTAAGCACTTCTCTCTCAACTGCTGCTGTGTCCACAGTGTTACAGCCATCATTTTACCCTCAAATTGTCGCCATTATTGTTCTCTTTCCAACACCGTATCTTTCAAAGCTCAGGCATTTAAACTTTTTAAACTGTGTGGATCAAAGTGGAGGGATCACATTTTCTTCATTCAGTGATTCAAAGAATATGACCTTTTAATATTCATTCAGATGTTTTCTGACTCTAAATGTTCTTTTCTCATTTCTTAGGGTTTTCTAATTTATATTTAAAACATTTTCAGTTTTTTTCCAACTCCTTCTTCTGTGTAACCTTCAGCTTTTAGCAGTTCAGCACCTTTGTTTTCAGGTTAAATTCGGGGTTTTTTTTTGTTTTTTTTTAATCTCATTCAATATTTTTAACTCAAAATTCAGCAATAATTCATTTCAGTGCATACATTCAGATTCAAGCATTCACACTGCAGTTTCTTCAGAAAATGCACTTTCTAGTTATTAGTGTGAATGCTTGAAAAGCATTCACAGTATTGTTATTCGAATCTTTATTATTATTATTATTATTATTATTATATTTTATTCTGTATTCCGTACGTTTTTTGTAATCCTACTCCTTCAAAACCGTTCAACTTAGAAAAACCATTCCAACACCGTTAGATTCCTATTCTTTTGGACAACACTGCTTCCATTTTTCATATTTTTAACATTTATATTTTTAATTTTATTCAACTTTATTCAACAAAAATTTATAATGTATTTCAATGGGGAGACCCTTCAAATCCTCATTCAACTTACTCATTTTTAAACTCTTACTACTTCCACATACATTGACATAGAGCCACCATTCAAACTTTAAAACGAAGACAAGACATTCAACTATTCAACTTGCATTTATCTTTTCAATATCTATTATACTTTTTCTTCAGTTCCAGTTTAAGTTTCATGATGTTTTTTCACCCGTTTCAGAGTTTATAATGGGTGTGTATGGGACGGAATGTTGGGGCTAGAGTGAGGCAGCTCAACTGCTAGAGTGAGAGGAGCAAAAAAAATAATCTTAAAATCTTTTTTAAAACTGCTGCTGTGTCCGCAGCGTTTGCTCTACAGGTATGATTTTACCCTCAAAACGTAGCCATCGCTGTCCTCTTTCATCCAATGTGTTTACTATTGTACTAGGTGTTATGGTTCTTTCATAAATGTCACCAATGCACAGCCTCCTCCCTCCAACTCTTCCATAGACTCTAATGTTAAAATGGCTCAGAAGGTTCGTTTGAAAATCAGAAGAGCATGGTGTCTTTCCACTGTCACCACGTCCATATAATAAACTCCACAGACATGAAAACTGAGAATTTGGTAGACTAGACATTGCTGTCGCTCACAGTGAAAGAATTTTGTCAATACGACTTTTACTTTTCATTTGGGAACGATTTGTTTCGGCCTGACTTTTCTGTTCATTTTAAGCAGCAAAAGTGAGGTGCATGTCTGTGTGCGTGTGTATGGAGCCATTGGGTGCGGTCACTATAGCAACCAGGCTCACACCTGCCTGCTTAACGAGCTCTCTCTGCCACTCTGCCAAAATTAATCTTAAACACTTCTCTTTCAACTGCTGCTGTGTCCACAGTGTTAAAGCCATCATTTTACCCTCAAAACGTCGCCATCGTTGTTCTTTTTCCAACATCTTGTCTTTCAAAGCTCAGAGATGTAAACTTTTTAAACTGTGTGGGTCCAAGTGGAGGGATCACATTTTAGTCATTCAGTGATTCAAAGAATATGACCTTTTAATATTCTTTCAGATGTTTTCTGACTCTAAATTTTCTTTTCTCATTTCTTAGGTTTTTCTAATTTACAATTAAAACATTTTCAGCTTTTTTCCAACTTCTTCTTCTGTGTAACCTTCAGCTTTTAGCAGTTCAGCACTTTTGTTTTCAGGCAAAAACTTCTGTATTTTTCATCTCATTCAACATTTTTAACTTAAATTCAGCAATTAATTCATTTCAGCACATACATTCAGATTCAAGCATTCACACTGCAGTTTCTTCAGAAAATGCACTTTCTAGTTAGTGTGAATGCTTGAAAAGCATTCACAGTATTGTTCTTCTAATCTTTATTAGTGTGAATGCTTGAAAAGCATTCACAGTATTGTTCTTCTAATCTTTATTCTATTTTATTCTGTATTCCGTACGTTTTTTGTACTCCTACTCCTTCAAAACCGTTCAACTTAAAAAAACCATTCAAACACCATTAGATTCCTCTTCTTTTGGACATGACTGCTTCTATTTTTCTCATTTTTAACATTTATATTTTTAACTTTATTCAACTTTATTCAACAAAAATTTCCCAAAATTTCCCATGTATTTCAATGGGGAGACCCTTCAAATCCTCATTCAACTTACTCATTTTTAAACTCTTACTACTTCCACATACATTGACATAGAGCCACCATTCAAACTTTAAAACGAAGACAAGACATTCAACTATTCAACTTGTATTTATCTTTTCAATATCTATTATACTTTTTCTTCAGTTCCAGTTTAAGTTTCATGATGTTTTTTCACCCGTTTCAGAGTTTATAATGGGTGTGTATGGGACGGAATGTTGGGGCTAGAGTGAGGCAGCTCAACTGCTAGAGTGAGAGGAGCAAAAAAATTAATCATAAAATCTTTTTTAAAACTGCTGCTGTGTCCACAGCGTTTGCTCTACAGGTATGATTTTACCCTCAAAACGTAGCCATTGCTGTCCTCTTTCATCCAATGTGTTTACTATTGTCCTAGGTGTTATGGTTCTTTCGTAAATGTCACCAATGCACAGCCTCCTCCCTCCAACTCTTCCATAGACTCTAATGTTAAAATGGCTCAGAAGGTTCGTTTGAAAATCAGAAGAGCATGGTGTCTTTCCACTGTCACCACGTCCATATAATAAACTCCACAGGCATGAAAACTGAGAATTCGGTAGACTAGACATTGCTGTCACTCACGGTGAAAGAATTTTGTCAATACGACTTTTACTTTTCATTTAGGAACGATTTGTTTTGGCCTGACTTTTCTGTTCATTTTAAGCAACAAAAGTGAGGCGCATGTCTGTGTACGTGTGTATGGAGCCATTGGGTGCGGTCACTATAGCAACCAGGCTCACACCTGCCTGCTTAACGAGCTCTCTCTCACTCTGTGCCAAGATTCATCTTAAACACTTCTCTTTCAACTGCTGCTGTGTCCACAGTGTTACAGCCATCATTTTACCCTCAAATTGTCGCCATTATTGTTCTCTTTCCAACACCGTATCTTTCAAAGCTCAGGCATTTAAACTTTTTAAACTGTGTGGATCAAAGTGGAGGGATCACATTTGAGTCATTCAGTGATTCAAAGAATATGAACTTTTAATATTCATTCAGATGTTTTCTGACTCTAAATGTTCTTTTCTCATTTCTTAGGGTTTTCTAATTTACATTTAAAACATTTTCAGTTTTTTTCCAACTCCTTCTTCTGTGTAACCTTCAGCTTTTAGCAGTTCAGCACCTTTGTTTTCAGGTTAAATTCGGGGGTTTTTTGTTTTTTTTTAATCTCATTCAATATTTTTAACTCAAAATTCAGCAATTAATTCATTTCAGTGCATACATTCAGATTCAAGCATTCACACTGCAGTTTCTTCAGAAAATGCACTTTCTAGTTAGTGTGAATGCTTGAAAAGCATTCACAGTATTGTTCTTCTAATCTTTATTAGTGTGAATGCTTGAAAAGCATTCACAGTATTGTTGTTGTAATCTTTATTATTATTATTATTATTATTATATTTTATTCTGTATTCCGTACGTTTTTTGTAATCCTACTCCTTCAAAACCGTTCAACTTAGAAAAACCATTCCAACACCGTTAGATTCCTATTCTTTTGGACAACACTGCTTCCATTTTTCATATTTTTAACATTTATATTTTTAATTTTATTCAACTTTATTCAACAAAAATTTATAATGTATTTCAATGGGGAGACCCTTCAAATCCTCATTCAACTTACTCATTTTTAAACTCTTACTACTTCCACATACATTGACATAGAGCCACCATTCAAACTTTAAAACGAAGACAAGACATTCAACTATTCAACTTGCATTTATCTTTTCAATATCTATTATACTTTTTCTTCAGTTCCAGTTTAAGTTTCATGATGTTTTTTCACCCGTTTCAGAGTTTATAATGGGTGTGTATGGGACGGAATGTTGGGGCTAGAGTGAGGCAGCTCAACTGCTAGAGTGAGAGGAGCAAAAAAAATAATCTTAAAATCTTTTTTAAAACTGCTGCTGTGTCCGCAGCGTTTGCTCTACAGGTATGATTTTACCCTCAAAACGTAGCCATGGCTGTCCTCTTTCATCCAATGTGTTTACTATTGTACTAGGTGTTATGGTTCTTTCATAAATGTCACCAATGCACAGCCTCCTCCCTCCAACTCTTCCATAGACTCTAATGTTAAAATGGCTCAGAAGGTTCGTTTGAAAATCAGAAGAGCATGGTGTCTTTCCACTGTCACCACGTCCATATAATAAACTCCACAGACATGAAAACTGAGAATTCAGTAGACTATACATTGCTGTCACTCACGGTGAAAGAATTTTGTCAATACGACTTTTACTTTTCATTTGGGAACGATTTGTTTCGGCCTGACTTTTCTGTTCATTTTAAGCAGCAAAAGTGAGGCGCATGTCTGTGTACGTGTGTATGGAGCCATTGGGTGCGGTCACTATAGCAACCAGGCTCACACCTGCCTGCTTAACGAGCTCTGCCTGCCACTCTGCCAAAATTCATCTTAAACACTTCTCTTTCAACTGCTGCTGTGTCCACAGTGTTACAGCCATCATTTTACCCTCAAAACGTCGCCATCGTTGTTCTTTTTCCAACATCTTGTCTTTCAAAGCTCAGAGATGTAAACTTTTTAAACTGTGTGGGTCCAAGTGGAGGGATCACATTTTAGTCATTCAGTGATTCAAAGAATATGACCTTTTAATATTCTTTCAGATGTTTTCTGACTCTAAATGTTCTTTTCTCATTTCTTAGGTTTTTCTAATTTACAATTAAAACATTTTCAGCTTTTTTCCAACTTCTTCTTCTGTGTAACCTTCAGCTTTTAGCAGTTCAGCACTTTTGTTTTCAGGTTAAATTCGGGTTTTTTTTTTTATCTCATTCAAAATTTTTAACTTAAATTCAGTAATTATTTCATTTCAATGCATACATTCAGATTCAAGCATTCACACTGCAGTTTCTTCAGAAAATGCACTTTCTAGTTCTATTTTATTTATTATTATTCTGTATTCCGTACGTTTTTTGTAATCTATCTCCTTCAAAACCGTTCAACTTAGAAAAACCATTCAAACACCGTTAGATTCCTATTCTTTTGGACAACACTGCTTCTATTTTTCTCATTTTTAACATTTATATTTTTTATTTTATTCAACTTTATTTAACAAAAATTTATAATGTATTTCAATGGAGAGACCCTTCAAATTCTCATTCAAATTCCTCCTCTTTAAACTGTATCTACTTCCACATACATTGACATAGAGCCACCATTCAAACTTTAAAACGAAGACAAGACATTCAACTATTCAACTTGTATTTATCTTTTCAATATCTATTATACTTTTTCTTCAGTTCCAGTTTAAGTTTCATGATGTTTTTTCACCCGTTTCAGAGTTTATAATGGGTGTGTATGGGACGGAATGTTGGGGCTAGAGTGAGACAGCTCAACTGCTAGAGTGAGAGGAGCAAAAAAATTAATCTTAAAATCTTTTTTAAAACTGCTGCTGTGTCCGCAGCGTTTGCTCTACAGGTATGATTTTACCCTCAAAACGTAGCCATCGCTGTCCTCTTTCATCCAATGTGTTTACTATTGTCCTAGGTGTTATGGTTCTTTCGTAAATGTCACCAATGCACAGCCTCCTCCCTCCAACTCTTCCATAGACTCTAATGTTAAAATGGCTCAGAAGGTTCGTTTGAAAATCAGAAGAGCATGGTGTCTTTCCACTGTCACCACGTCCATATAATAAACTCCACAGGCATGAAAACTGAGAATTCAGTAGACTAGAAGCTGCTGTCGCTCACGGTGAAAGAATTTCGTCAATACGACTTGTACTTTTCATATGGGAACGATTTGTTTCGGCCTGACTTTTCTGTTCATTTTAAGCAGCAAAAGTGAGGTGCATGTCTGTGTCCGTGTGTATGGAGCCATTGGGTGCGGTCACTATAGCAACCAGGCTCACACCTGCCTGCTTAACGAGCTCTCTCTGCCACTGGGCCAAGATTCATATTAAACACTTCTCTTTCAACTGCTGCTGTGTCCACAGTGTTAAAGCCATCATTTTACCCTCAAAACGTCGCCATCGTTGTTCTTTTTCCAACATCTTGTCTTTCAAAGCTCAGAGATGTAAACTTTTTAAACTGTGTGGATCCAAGTGGAGGGATCACATTTTAGTCATTCAGTGATTCAAAGAATATGACCTTTTAATATTCTTTCAGATGTTTTCTGACTCTAAATGTTCTTTTCTCATTTCTTAGGTTTTTCTAATTTACAATTAAAACATTTTCAGCTTTTTTCCAACTTCTTCTTCTGTGTAACCTTCAGCTTTTAGCAGTTCAGCACTTTTGTTTTCAGGTTAAATTCGTTTTTTTTTTTTTATCTCATTCAAGATTTTTAACTTAAATTCAGTAATTAATTCATTTCAGTGCATACATTCAGATTCAAGCATTCACACTGCAGTTTCTTCAGAAAATGCACTTTCTAGTTCTATTTTATTATTATCTATTCCGTACGTTTTTTGTAATCTATCTCCTTCAAAACCGTTCAACTTAGAAAAACCATTCAAACACCATTAGATTCCTATTCTTTTGGACATGACTGCTTCTACTTTTCTCATTTTTAACATTTATATTTTTAATTTTATTCAACTTTATTCAACAAAAATTTCCCATGTATTTCAATGGGGAGACCCTTCAAATTCTCATTCAACTTACTCATTTTTAAACTCTTACTACTTCAACATACGTTCACATAGAGCCACCATTCAAACTTTAAAACGAAGACAAGACATTCAACTATTCAACTTGTATTTATCTTTTCAATATCTATTATACTTTTTCTTCAGTTCCAGTTTAAGTTTCATGATGTTTTTTCACCCGTTTCAGAGTTTATAATGGGTGTGTATGGGACGGAATGTTGGGGCTAGAGTGAGGCAGCTCAACTGCTAGAGTGAGAGGAGCAAAAAAATTAATCTTAAAATCTTTTTTAAAACTGCTGCTGTGTCCGCAGCGTTTGCTCTACAGGTATGATTTTACCCTCAAAACGTAGCCATCGCTGTCCTCTTTCATCCAATGTGTTTACTATTGTCCTAGGTGTTATGGTTCTTTCGTAAATGTCACCAATGCACAGCCTCCTCCCTCCAACTCTTCCATAGACTCTAATGTTAAAATGGCTCAGAAGGTTCGTTTGAAAATCAGAAGAGCATGGTGTCTTTACACTATCACCACGTCCATATAATAAACTCCACAGGCATGAAAACTGAGAATTAGGTAGACTGGACATTGCTGCCGCTCACGGTGAAAGAATTTCGTCAATACGACCTATACTTTTCATTTGGGAGCGATTTGTTTCGGCCTGACTTTTCTGTTCATTTTAAGCAGCAAAAGTGAGGCGCATGTCTGTGTACGTGTGTATGGAGCCATTGGGTGCGGTCACTATAGCAACCAGGCTCACACCTGCCTGCTTAACGAGCTCTGCCTGCCACTGTACCAAGATTCATCTTAAGCACTTCTCTTTCAACTGCTGCTGTGTCCACAGTGTTAAAGCCATCATTTTACCCTCAAAACGTCGCCATCGTTGTTCTCTTTCCAACATCTTGTCTTTCAAAGCTCAGAGATGTAAACTTTTTAAACTGTGTGGGTCCAAGTGGAGGGATCACATTTTAGTCATTCAGTGATTCAAAGAATATGACCTTTTAATATTCTTTCAGATGTTTTCTGACTCTAAATGTTCTTTTCTCATTTCTTAGGTTTTTCTAATTTACAATTAAAACATTTTCAGCTTTTTTCCAACTTCTTCTTCTGTGTAACCTTCAGCTTTTAGCAGTTCAGCACTTTTGTTTTCAGGTTAAATTCGGGGTTTTTTTTTTTTATCTCATTCAAAATTTTTAACTTAAATTCAGTAATTATTTCATTTCAATGCATACATTCAGATTCAAGCATTCACACTGCAGTTTCTTCAGAAAATGCACTTTCTAGTTATTATTATATTTTATTCTGTATTCCGTACGTTTTTTGTAATCCTATAACTTCAAAACCGTTCAACTTAGAAAAACCATTCAAACACCGTTAGATTCCTATTCTTTTGGACAACACTGCTTCTATTTTTCATATTTTTAACATTTATATTTTTAATTTTATTCAACTTTATTCAACAAAAATTTATAATGTATTTCAATGGGGAGACCCTTCAAATCCTCATTCAACTTACTCATTTTTAAACTCTTACTACTTCCACATACATTGACATAGAGCCACCATTCAAACTTTAAAACGTAGACAAGACATTCAACTATTCAACTTGTATTTATCTTTTCAATATCTATTATACTTTTTCTTCAGTTCCAGTTTAAGTTTCATGATGTTTTTTCACCCGTTTCAGAGTTTATAATGGGTGTGTATGGGACGGAATGTTGGGGCTAGAGTGAGACAGCTCAACTGCTAGAGTGAGAGGAGCAAAAAAATTAATCTTAAAATCTTTTTTAAAACTGCTGCTGTGTCCACAGCGTTTGCTCTACAGGTATGATTTTACCCTCAAAACGTAGCCATGGCTGTCCTCTTTCATCCAATGTGTTTACTATTGTACTAGGTGTTATGGTTCTTTCATAAATGTCACCAATGCACAGCCTCCTCCCTCCAACTCTTCCATAGACTCTAATGTTAAAATGGCTCAGAAGGTTCGTTTGAAAATCAGAAGAGCATGGTGTCTTTACACTGTCACCACGTCCATATAATAAACTCCACAGGCATGAAAACTGAGAATTAGGTAGACTAGACATGGCTGTCGCTCACGGTGAAAGAATTTTGTCAATACGACATGTACTTTTCATTTGGGAAGAATTTGTTTGGGCCTGACTTTTCTGTTCATTTTAAGCAGCAAAAGTGAGGTGCATGTCTGTGTACGTGTGTATGGAGCCATTGGGTGCAGTCACTATAGCAACCAGGCTCACACCTGCCTGCTTAACGAGCTCTGCCTGCCACTGTGACAAGATTCATCTTAAGCACTTCTCTTTCAACTGCTGCTGTGTCCACAGTGTTACAGCCATCATTTTACCCTCAAATTGTCGCCATTATTGTTCTCTTTCCAACACCGTGTCTTTCAAAGCTCAGGCATTTAAACTTTTTAAACTGTGTGGATCAAAGTGGAGGGATCACATTTGAGTCATTCAGTTATTCAAAGAATATGACCTTTTAATATTCATTCAGATGTTTTCTGACTCTAAATGTTCTTTTCTCATTTCTTAGGGTTTTCTAATTTACATTTAAAACATTTTCAGTTTTTTTCCAACTCCTTCTTCTGTGTAACCTTCAGCTTTTAGCAGTTCAGCACCTTTGTTTTCAGGTTAAATTCGTTTTTTTTTTGTTTTTTTTTAAATCTCATTCAATATTTTTAAGTCAAAATTCAGCAATTAATTCATTTCAGTGCATACATTCAGATTCAAGCATTCACACTGCAGTTTCTTCAGAAAATGCACTTTCTAGTTATTATTAGTGTGAATGCTTGAAAAGCATTCACAGTATTGTTCTTCTAATCTTTATTATTATTATTATTATTATTATATTTTATTCTGTATTCCGTACGTTTTTTGTAATCCTACTCCTTCAAAACCGTTCAACTTAGAAAAACCATTCCAACACCGTTAGATTCCTATTCTTTTGGACAACACTGCTTCCATTTTTCATATTTTTAACATTTATATTTTTAATTTTATTCAACTTTATTCAACAAAAATTTATAATGTATTTCAATGGGGAGACCCTTCAAATCCTCATTCAACTTACTCATTTTTAAACTCTTACTACTTCCACATACATTGACATAGAGCCACCATTCAAACTTTAAAACGAAGACAAGACATTCAACTATTCAACTTGCATTTATCTTTTCAATATCTATTATACTTTTTCTTCAGTTCCAGTTTAAGTTTCATGATGTTTTTTCACCCGTTTCAGAGTTTATAATGGGTGTGTATGGGACGGAATGTTGGGGCTAGAGTGAGGCAGCTCAACTGCTAGAGTGAGAGGAGCAAAAAAAATAATCTTAAAATCTTTTTTAAAACTGCTGCTGTGTCCGCAGCGTTTGCTCTACAGGTATGATTTTACCCTCAAAACGTAGCCACGGCTGTCCTCTTTCATCCAATGTGTTTACTATTGTACTAGGTGTTATGGTTCTTTCATAAATGTCACCAATGCACAGCCTCCTCCCTCCAACTCTTCCATAGACTCTAATGTTAAAATGGCTCAGAAGGTTCGTTTGAAAATCAGAAGAGCATGGTGTCTTTCCACTGTCACCACGTCCATATAATAAGCTCCACAGACATGAAAACTGAGAATTAGGTAGACTAGACATTGCTGTCGCTCACGGTGAAAGAATTTCGTCAATACGACTTTTACTTTTCATTTGGGAGCGATTTGTTTCGGCCTGACTTTTCTGTTCATTTTAAGCAGCAAAAGTGAGGCGCATGTCTGTGTACGTGTGTATGGAGCCATTGGGTGCGGTCACTATAGCAACCAGGCTCACACCTGCCTGCTTAACGAGCTCTGCCTGCCACTGTACCAAGATTCATCTTAAGCACTTCTCTTTCAACTGCTGCTGTGTCCACAGTGTTACAGCCATCATTTTACCCTCAAATTGTCGCCATTATTGTTCTCTTTCCAACACCGTGTCTTTCAAAGCTCAGACTTTTAAATTTTTTAAACTGTGTGGATCCAAGCGGAGGGATCAAATTTTAGTCATTCAGTGATTCAAAGAATATGAACTTTTGATATTCATTCACATGTTTTCTTACTCTAAATGTTCTTTTCTCATTTCTTAGGGTTTTCTAATTTACAATTAAAACATTTTCAGCTTTTTTCCAACTTCTTCTTCTGTGTAACCTTCAGCTTTTAGCAATTCAGCACCTTTGTTTTCAGGTTAAATTCTAATTTTTTTGTTTTGTTTTATGTCATTCAACATTTTTAACTTAGAATTCAGCAATTAATTCATTTCAGTGCATACATTCAGATTCAAGCATTCACACTGCAGTTTCTTCAGAAAATGCACTTTCTAGTTATTATTATATTTTATTCTGTATTCCGTACGTTTTTTGTAATCCTACTCCTTCAAAACCGTTCAACTTAGAAAAACCATTCCAACACCGTTAGATTCCTATTCTTTTGGACAACACTGCTTCCATTTTTCATATTTTTAACATTTATATTTTTAATTTTATTCAACTTTATTCAACAAAAATTTATAATGTATTTCAATGGGGAGACCCTTCAAATCCTCATTCAACTTACTCATTTTTAAACTCTTACTACTTCCACATACATTGACATAGAGCCACCATTCAAACTTTAAAACGAAGACAAGACATTCAACTATTCAACTTGCATTTATCTTTTCAATATCTATTATACTTTTTCTTCAGTTCCAGTTTAAGTTTCATGATGTTTTTTCACCCGTTTCAGAGTTTATAATGGGTGTGTATGGGACGGAATGTTGGGGCTAGAGTGAGGCAGCTCAACTGCTAGAGTGAGAGGAGCAAAAAAAATAATCTTAAAATCTTTTTTAAAACTGCTGCTGTGTCCGCAGCGTTTGCTCTACAGGTATGATTTTACCCTCAAAACGTAGCCATGGCTGTCCTCTTTCATCCAATGTGTTTACTATTGTACTAGGTGTTATGGTTCTTTCATAAATGTCACCAATGCACAGCCTCCTCCCTCCAACTCTTCCATAGACTCTAATGTTAAAATGGCTCAGAAGGTTCGTTTGAAAATCAGAAGAGCATGGTGTCTTTCCACTGTCACCACGTCCATATAATAAACTCCACAGACATGAAAACTGAGAATTTGGTAGACTAGACATTGCTGTCGCTCACAGTGAAAGAATTTTGTCAATACGACTTTTACTTTTCATTTGGGAACGATTTGTTTCGGCCTGACTTTTCTGTTCATTTTAAGCAGCAAAAGTGAGGTGCATGTCTGTGTCCGTGTGTATGGAGCCATTGGGTGCGGTCACTATAGCAACCAGGCTCACACCTGCCTGCTTAACGAGCTCTCTCTGCCACTCTGCCAAGATTCATCTTAAACACTTCTCTTTCAACTGCTGCTGTGTCCACAGTGTTAAAGCCATCATTTTACCCTCAAAACGTCGCCATCGTTGTTCTTTTTCCAACATCTTGTCTTTCAAAGCTCAGAGATGTAAACTTTTTAAACTGTGTGGGTCCAAGTGGAGGGATCACATTTTAGTCATTCAGTGAATTCAAAGAATATGACCTTTTAATATTCTTTCAGATGTTTTCTGACTCTAAATGTTCTTTTCTCATTTCTTAGGTTTTTCTAATTTACAATTAAAACATTTTCAGCTTTTTTCCAACTTCTTCTTCTGTGTAACCTTCAGCTTTTAGCAGTTCAGCACTTTTGTTTTCAGGTTAAATTCGGGGTTTTTTTTTTATCTCATTCAAAATTTTTAACTTAAATTCAGTAATTATTTCATTTCAATGCATACATTCAGATTCAAGCATTCACACTGCAGTTTCTTCAGAAAATGCACTTTCTAGTTATTATTATTGTGTGGATGCTTTAAGCATCCACACTATTGAGTTCCTGTTTCTCTTTATTCTTTATTATTATTATTATTCTAGTTGCTTCCGTACACTTTTCGCCGTTAAACTACTTCCACAATTTTCAGCCGATTTTCACCGTTCAAATTTTAAACTATTCAGCTATTTTTGCTAATTCCTGCTACGATTTTTGCTATTTTTAACTATTATACTTTTTAAAATATTAAGCTTTTTTCCTTTAATTTGTCCCATTGAAATGAATGGGAAACTTCAGCAATTCTACTAAAATTTGCTTGTTTTTGAAACTTAACTACTTCCTCATATTTTCACCTAGAACAACCATTCAAACTTTAAAATGTTCACAAATTATTGGGCTATTCAGGTATGATTCAGCTTTTTCAAATGTTTTACTGTTTTACTTTTATGCCTCTTAAAGTTTTGAGTTGCAAAATTGTGATTTTTCACAAAATACATGTGTTGTTATGGTTGCTATGCTCTTGGCTTCCAGTGTGCCACTGAAGGTTTTGCAATTTTCACTTCATGTCCGAACAACTTCCTGCTACTTGCTCAATTTTCACTCAACTTCCACAAATTATACATCAAAACGTAGGTATTTTTGCTGGCTTTCAGAAAATGTCACCATCATTGTTGTGGGATTTATAGAATTTTTGCAAATCTCCTCAGACTAACACAAGGTCAGAAAACTCTCCATATAAAGTGAATGGAGAGCTTGTTCAAAATCACCGCTGGATTTCTGTAATGAGAGGCATATTCGAATCGTCATATCTCCTTAACGAAGCAAAGTTAAGACATGAGGCTTGTCCCCGAATATCTTCAGACACCCCTGACGCTCACAATTCAAGAATTTCTTTCTCACCTATTACCGTTCTGAAATGAGTTGGACTTGTTTGAGGGTAGGAAATTCGTCCTTCGCTCAGATTTCTTCAGATTTCAAACTGTGGAAATGAACCACTTTTTTCTCTCGTCATAACTTTTTGTTGGATTTCCACAGAGACCTGAAAATTTCCATGATTGTTCACCAAAGCCTGCTGTCTCTTACGGTGAAAGAATGATATCAATACTCCAAATAGATTTCGAGTTAGAAAGCGTTGTTTGAGGGCAAGTCAAGGCAGTTTTTGCTTCGCTCTACTCAGTTATGGTGCATTACAAGTCAAATATCTTTAATAATTCATATTTTAATGATAAATTGTAAACACTGGAAGATTCCCCCATCTCTTCTGAACAAAACGGTGTAAGAATGACCGCTCTAGCCCCTACGGTTTGGAAATTATGGTCATTTGTTTGAGGGGAGTCCTCACTATGAGAAATAGGCTGCAATAATCCTGTGCCTCTCTGTGCTGCGTGTGTAAAAAGTGGAACATGTTTTGGCGGGAAAAAGTACACAGGCTCTCTGATTGGTGGATTCAAATTCAGCAGCTCCCAGGCTGACCTAGAAACTTACTTCTCTCTCCCTGTGCATTTTTTTGCTGATTTTTTTCATTTAACAAGTATATTTGAGGGACCCTCAGCATGTTCAGCATTTTTTCAGCTGTCCATTTTGCTTTTCCAATTTTTCTGTTTAACTTATTACTATTGTGCTAAATAATACTATTTCTGCTATTTTATAAGATTTGTGCCTAATATAGTATTTCTGCTTTTAATACAATATTTCTGCTTTTTATACTATTTGTGCTAAAACATAGTATTTCTACTAAATGTAGTATTTATGCTTAATCATACTATTTCTGCTTTTTATGGGATTTGTGCCTAATATAGTATTTCTGCTTTTTATAGGATTTTTGCTCAAACATAGTATTTCTACTAAATGTAGTGTTTATGCTTAATCATCCTATTTCTGCTATTTTATAAGATTTGTGCTTAATATAGTATTTCTGCTTTTAATAGGATTTGTGCTTAATATAGTATTTCTGCTTTTTATAGAATTTCTGCTAAATTATAGTATTTCTGCTTTTTATAGAATTTGTGCTTAATATAGTATTTCTGCTTTTTATAGGATTTGTGCTTAATATAGTATTTCTGCTAAATTATAGTATTTCTGCTTTTTATAGTATTTGTGCTAAAACATAGTATTTCTACTAAATGTAGTATTTATGCTTAATCATAGTATTTCTATATATTTCTGCCAGGTCCCCAGGCAGCCAATCCTCTGTGAGGACTTAGACATTCAAATTTTCAAATCAGGGCCTGCACAGTTTCCCAGCCAATCATATATGTGTCCTGAGGCATTCAAATTTGCATATTGGGGCCTTCATGGCTTCTAAGCCAGCCAATCATATCTGAGGGCTGAGGAATTCAAATCCACAAATCAGGGCCTGCACGGCTTCCCAGGCAGCCAATCATGTATGTGGCCTCAGGCATTCAAATTTGCATATTGGGGGAATTCGTGGCTTCTAAGTCAACAAGTCATCCATGTCGTATATCTCTAAAGATTCACATTTTAATGATAAATTGTTAACACTGGAAGATTCCCCCATCTCTTCTGAACAAAACGGTATAAGAATGACCGCTCTAGCCCCTACGGTTTGGAAATTATGGTCATTTGTTTGAGGGGAGTCCTCACTATGAGAAATAGGCTGCAATAATCCTGTGCCTCTCTGTGCTGCGTGTGTAAAAAGAGGCACATGTTTTGGCGGGAAAAAGTACACAGGCTCTCTAATTGGTGGATTCAAATTCAGCAGCTCCCAGGCTGACCTAGAAACTTACTTCTCTCTCCCTGTGCATTTTTTTGCTGATTTTTTCATTTAACAAGTATATTTGAGGGACCCTCAGCATGTTCAGCATTTTTTCAGCTGTCCATTTTGCTTTTCCAATTTTTCTGTTTAACTTAGTACTATTGTGCTAAATCATACTGTTTCTGCTATTTCATAAGATTTGTGCTTAATATAGTATTTCTGCTTTTAATAGGATTTGTGCTTAATATAGTATTTCTGCTTTTTATAGAATTTGTGCTTAATATAGTATTTCTGCTTTTTATAGGATTTGTGCTTAATATAGTATTTCTGCTAAATTATAGTATTTCTGCTTTTTATAGTATTTGTGCTAAAACATAGTATTTCTACTAAATGTAGTATTTATGCTTAATCATAGTATTTCTATATATTTCTGCCAGGTCCCCAGGCAGCCAATCCTCTGTGAGGACTTAGACATTCAAATTTTCAAATCAGGGCCTGCACGGTTTCCCAGCCAATCATATATGTGTCCTGAGGCATTCAAATTTGCATATTGGGGCCTTCATGGCTTCTAAGCCAGCCAATCATATCTGAGGGCTGAGGAATTCAAATCCACAAATCAGGGCCTGCACAGCTTCCCAGCCAGCCAATCATGTATGTGGGCTCCAGGTATTCAAATTTGCATATTGGGGAATTCGTGGCTTCTAAGTCAACAAGTCATCCATGTCATATATCTCTAAAAATTCATATTTTAATGATAAATTGTCAACACTTGAAGATTCCCCCATCTCTTCTGAACAAAACGGTGTAAGAATGACCGCTCTAGCCCCTATGGTTAGGAAATTATGGTCATTTGTTTGAGGGGAATCCTCACTATGTGAAATAAACTGAAAGAAGCAGGTCTATGTCTCTGTGCTGCGTGTGTAAAAAGATGCACCTGTTTTGGAGGGAAAACGTAAACAGCCTCTCTGATTGGTGGATTCAAATTCAGCAGCTCCCAGGCTGACCTAGAAACTTAGTCCTCTCTCCCTGTGTGTGTGTGTGTGTGTGTGTGTGTGTGTGTGTGTGTGTTTAGTGGGAGAGAGAGGACCCTGCCCTTATTTGGCAGCATGTCATTGTAGGATTTAAATTGAATATAGTTAGACTGGTTGACTGAATTGGATCTTGTGTGTGTGTCTCTCTGTGCATGTGTGTTTCCTCATGTGTACATATTTGTAATTGTGTGGCTGTCATAAATTTTTTTTCAGATTTTTGTCATTTAACAAGTATATTTGAGGGACCCTCAGCATGTTCAGCATTTTTTCAGCTGTCCATTTTGCTTTTCCAATTTTTCTGTTTAACTTATTACTATTGTGCTAAATCATACTATTTCTGCTATTTTATAAGATTTGTGCTTAATATACTATTTCTGCTTTTATAGGATTTGTGCTTAATATAGTATTTCTGCTTTTTATAAGATTTGTGCTTAATATAGTATTTCTGCTAAATGTAGTATTTATGCTTAATCATATTATTTCTGCTTTTCATAGGATTTGTGCTTAATATAGTATTTCTGCTAAATTTAGTATTTCTGATTAATTATAGTTTTTCTACTAAATCATAGTACAGTATTTCTGCTTTTTATGGGATTTGTGCTAAAACAAAGTATTTCTACTAAATGTAGTATTTATGCTTAATCATACCATTTCTGCTTTTTATAGGATTTGTGCTTAATATAGTATTTCTGCTAAATTATAGTATTTCTGCCAAATTATAATATTTGTGCTAAAACATAGTCTTAATTTAAAATTACAATATTCATAGTTCATCACAGTGTCTCTGGTAAATCACAATATTTCTGCTCTGTTGTACTATTTTTCTAAATCATAGTGTTTCTGTAATGTTTAAGTATTTTTGGCTAAATATATTCTTTCTGTTATCTTATACTATTTCTCCTAAATTCTTGTATTTTTGAGAAGTTATCATGTTTCTGGTAAGTTACAATATTTCTGCTAAATTCTGCTATGCTATTGTATTTCTGCCAAGTATTATGTTTCCTCTAAGATATTGCAGTTCTGCTAAGTTATTCCATTTTAGCAAACTTCTTTTGCTTCTGCAAAGTTTTTACAATTTCTGCAACTTTTCAGCTTTTTCAGCTACTTTTTGCATACAGCTTCAGCTTTAAGCATCCACACTGCATTTTCGCAGGAAATGCAAATTTTTCTAGTTATTATTATATTTTATTCTGTATTCCGTACGTTTTTTGTAATCCTACTCCTTCAAAACCGTTCAACTTAGAAAAACCATTCCAACACCGTTAGATTCCTATTCTTTTGGAAAACACTGCTTCCATTTTTCATATTTTTAACATTTATATTTTTAATTTTATTCAACTTTATTCAACAAAAATTTATAATGTATTTCAATGGGGAGACCCTTCAAATCCTCATTCAACTTACTCATTTTTAAACTCTTACTACTTCCACATACATTGACATAGAGCCACCATTCAAACTTTAAAACGAAGACAAGACATTCAACTATTCAACTTGCATTTATCTTTTCAATATCTATTATACTTTTTCTTCAGTTCCAGTTTAAGTTTCATGATGTTTTTTCACCCGTTTCAGAGTTTATAATGGGTGTGTATGGGACGGAATGTTGGGGCTAGAGTGAGGCAGCTCAACTGCTAGAGTGAGAGGAGCAAAAAAAATAATCTTAAAATCTTTTTTAAAACTGCTGCTGTGTCCGCAGCGTTTGCTCTACAGGTATGATTTTACCCTCAAAACGTAGCCATGGCTGTCCTCTTTCATCCAATGTGTTTACTATTGTACTAGGTGTTATGGTTCTTTCATAAATGTCACCAATGCACAGCCTCCTCCCTCCAACTCTTCCATAGACTCTAATGTTAAAATGGCTCAGAAGGTTCGTTTGAAAATCAGAAGAGCATGGTGTCTTTCCACTGTCACCACATCCATATAATAAACTCCACAGACATGAAAACTGAGAATTTGGTAGACTAGACATTGCTGTCGCTCACAGTGAAAGAATTTTGTCAATACGACTTTTACTTTTCATTTGGGAACGATTTGTTTCGGCCTGACTTTTCTGTTCATTTTAAGCAGCAAAAGTGAGGTGCATGTCTGTGTCCGTGTGTATGGAGCCATTGGGTGCGGTCACTATAGCAACCAGGCTCACACCTGCCTGCTTAACGAGCTCTGCCTGCCACTGTACCAAGATTCATCTTAAACACTTCTCTTTCAACTGCTGCTGTGTCCACAGTGTCACAGCCATCATTTTACCCTCAAAACGTCGCCATCGTTGTTCTTTTTCCAACATCTTGTCTTTCAAAGCTCAGAGATGTAAACTTTTTAAACTGTGTGGGTCCAAGTGGAGGGATCACATTTTAGTCATTCAGTGATTCAAAGAATATGACCTTTTAATATTCTTTCAGATGTTTTCTGACTCTAAATGTTCTTTTCTCATTTCTTAGGTTTTTCTAATTTACAATTAAAACATTTTCAGCTTTTTTCCAACTTCTTCTTCTGTGTAACCTTCAGCTTTTAGCAGTTCAGCACTTTTGTTTTCAGGTTAAATTCGGGTTTTTTTTTTTATCTCATTCAAAATTTTTAACTTAAATTCAGTAATTATTTCATTTCAATGCATACATTCAGATTCAAGCATTCACACTGCAGTTTCTTCAGAAAATGCACTTTCTAGTTAAGCATTGGAAACCTACCTACTTCTTTGTTCATTGTAAACAATTGTACTTTCTGTAAAGTGGTTTGAATTAAAGAGAAAAGAAAAGTATGTTTTGTTTTGTTTTTTTTCTTCAAGATCTGTTCACATGTACTTAGCAAGAGTGAGTACACAGCGTTAAAAAATGGTACTTAGTGTAGTGAGGAAGGCGAAAAGCAAAGAGAGCATATGAAGGTAATATTGAAGTAGGCGCAGTTTTGAAGTGGTGAAAGGCAAAGGCATGAGTGCAAGCCTAATAAAAGCTAATAGGAGAGATGTCGAGCAGGCGGAGGACTTGGCTGGAGCAGGAAAAGGCAAAAGGGGAAATGCGAATGCGCATCCCCGCCCCCCAAGCCAGGGCCGTGGCAGCGAGATCGTGGGGGTTCGAACTGGCGGCGCTCTGTACCAGAGTGCTCTGCCACACATCATACGCCAACGGCCGGCAGAGAGAACGGTTAAAAAAAAGGACATTTATCATTTCTTCTCCAGCCAGCCAGCCAGCCAGCCAGCCCTTCTCATGGTTTTTACAAAGTACACAGCACAGCAGATTTTGCAATATTCTTACACACTAATTAAGCATTGGAAACCTACCTACTTCTTTGTTCATTGTAAACAATTGTACTTTCTGTAAAGTGGTTTGAATTAAAGAGAAAAGAAAAGTATGTTTTGTTTTGTTTTTTTTCTTCAAGATCTGTTCACATGTACTTAGCAAGAGTGAGTACACAGCGTTAAAAAATGGTACTTAGTGTAGTGAGGAAGGCGAAAAGCAAAGAGAGCATATGAAGGTAATATTGAAGTAGGCGCAGTTTTGAAGTGGTGAAAGGCAAAGGCATGAGTGCAAGCCTAATAAAAGGTAATAGGAGAGATGTCGAGCAGGCGGAGGACTTGGCTGGAGCAGGAAAAGGCAAAAGGGAAATGCGAGTGCACGTCTCCCCGCCCCCCAAGCCAGGCCGAGAGAAGGCTTGAAAAAAAAAAGGACATTTATCATTTCTTCTTCAGCCAGCCCTTCTCATGGTTTTTACAAAGTACACAGCACAGCAGATTCTGCAATATTCTTACACACTAATTAAGCATTGGAAACCTACCTACTTCTTTGTTCATTGTAAACAATTGTACTTTCTGTAAAGTGGTTTGAATTAAAGAGAAAAGAAAAGTATGTTTTGTTTTGTTTTTTTTCTTCAAGATCTGTTCACATGTACTTAGCAAGAGTGAGTACACAGCGTTAAAAAATGGTACTTAGTGTAGTGAGGAAGGCGAAAAGCAAAGAGAGCATATGAAGGTAATATTGAAGTAGGCCCAGTTTTGAAGTGGTGAAAGGCAAAGGCATGAGTGCAAGCGTAATAAAAGGTAATAGGAGAGATGTCGAGCAGGCGGAGGACTTGGCTGGAGCAGGAAAAGGGGAAACGCGAATGCGCATCCCCGCCCCCCAAGCCAGGGCCGTGGCAGCGAGATCGTGGGGGTTCGAACTGGCGGCGCTCTGTACCAGAGTGCTCTGCCACACATCATACGCCAAACGGCCGGCCGAGAGAACGGTTAAAAAAAAGGACATTTATCATTTCTTCTCCAGCCAGCCAGCCAGCCAGCCCTTCTCATGGTTTTTACAAAGTACACAGCACAGCAGATTCTGCAATATTCTTACACACTAATTAAGCATTGGAAACCTACCTACTTCTTTGTTCATTGTAAACAATTGTACTTTCTGTAAAGTGGTTTGAATTAAAGAGAAAAGAAAAGTATGTTTTGTTTTGTTTTTTTTCTTCAAGATCTGTTCACATGTACTTAGCAAGAGTGAGTACACAGCGTTAAAAAATGGTACTTAGTGTAGTGAGGAAGGCGAAAAGCAAAGAGAGCATATGAAGGTAATATTGAAGTAGGCGCAGTTTTGAAGTGGTGAAAGGCAAAGGCATGAGTGCAAGCCTAATAAAAGCTAATAGGAGAGACGTAGAGCCGGCAGAGGACTTGGCAAGAGCAGGAAAAAGCAAAAAGGAAAGGCGAGTGCACGTCTCCCCGCCCCCCAAGCCAGGCCGAGAGAAGGCTTGAAAAAAAAGGACATTTATCATTTCTTCTTCAGCCAGCTGTTTTTCTCATGGTTTTTACAAAGTACACAGCACAGCAGATTCTGCAATATTCTTACACACTAATTAAGCATTGGAAACGCAGGCCAAGTCTCCAGAGAAATGCTCAACATCCTCTCGTTTAAGTTCAACACCTGTTCCCGAGAGGAGGGAGGAAGAACTGCCTGAAAAATCAGAGGCCAAATTCTCCAAAAAGGATGAGGAGGAACAGTCTGACAAGTCAGAGGACAGATTCTCCAAAGAACATGAGGACATACCCTCTGAGAAGTCTGAGGAGAAACCCTCCACAGATGAGAAAGTGTCTGAAAAGTCAGAGGACAGAGTTTCTGAGGACAAACCCTCAGAAAACGTAGAGGAAAAGCTCTCAGAAGCGTCAGTGTCATCTGCTCAAGTGGAGGAAGTATCCCAAAACCTTGTTTACTTTCTTTTAATTGGACTTCTCGAGAAGTCCAAAAACAGGCGAAAAGGCCGTCTCACTCCTCCAGATGGCGTAACACTAGCTGACATCATTGAGCGTCTCAAAAACTTGGTGCAACCAGAAATCAGCAGCGCGGAGTCTACAACACGTCTGGAAAATGACGTGAGAGGATTGACCAAAAAACTGGTTAAAGGACTCATCAAGGAGTTTGGCTCCCCAGAAAGGATCATGGATGCTGCTTTGGCATGTGATAGTTCATTTGACGAGGCTATTTTGAAGCTCTTGAAAATCCATTTGGGTGTCCCCACAAGTTATCGCCAAAAGTCCAGAGTTGCCAGGTTCTTTTCAGCATTGAAGAAAGCTTTAATGAAACCCTTCAGATGCTGTTTTATGGGCAGCGATGACTAAAGACCTTGACTTTTCCACTGCCTTGCTTCTCGCAAAATCTCGAAGCAGAAGTGATCCAAAAACGGTCTTGAATCATCAATCATAGTGTCAAATCAAATTCCTTTATTGTTTTCCTAAAAAACTATATTTTCATTGTGTCTCCTTTTTGTTTTCCATCGAGTCCAGCCGGCCGCAGCAGATGGCTGCCCCTACATGAGCCTGGTTCTGCTGGAGGTTTCTGCTTTTTATGGCAGTTTTTCCTCCCCACTGTCGCCTTGTGCTTGCTCATAAGGGATCATTTGATTGCTGGAATTTTCTAAAATTGGTGTTTTGAACTTTAAGATAGAGGTCCTGCAGGCCCTCCACCTTAAATTTCAAAACACCTCCAGGAGACTTTGTAGTTAATTGTCATTACAATGAAATAAAAAAAAAAATCCAAATTAAAAACACGTTGACTTTTGTTGTCTGTTCTTGATGTTAACCACGAAAGAAAAAAAGTGTTGCAGGTGTGTACTCTGGTCATCAGTACTGGTATTTTAATGTATTAGTGTAGAATTTGATATAGGGTTAGAGTCTGTTGACAGTTTATCCTCCTCACAATCCCGAGCGCTTCTTCTGTCGAGCTGGATGTCTTTAATATGAGTTTCCAGAACCGTGGAAAATAACAGCATCGTCGAGCTAAACCGGTCGTCTCTGACAACAGCAACAGATTACAAGTGATAATAAATATTATCACAAATACATTTCCATTTCAGATTATTCCGAATAAAAGTATATTCTCATGCAATTATCTTGGAAAGTGTTTTCCCACTAAAAATATGCAAATACATAAATACAACCAAGTTCATCCTGATCTATCCCAAAGCCAGATGCAACAACAACCAAGCATTAACAAAAAAGAAAAGTAATAATTACAAATACAGTGATTTTCTGACTACCTGAACTCATCACTAGATAAGAAAAATATTGCTAGCCAAAAACAAATTACTACCTACTTCTTACTCACACCTTCACCCAGTCCACTTTCAGCTTTTTAAGCAGACATTTAATTCTAAGTGGTGCTTTTATGTAAAAAGTTGGGCCAGTTGGCTGTAATCAGGAGTGAAGAAGCAGCAGGAGACAGGGGATTAAAACAATCAGCTGACAAGCCTGTCTAGCTCTGAGAGTTTGAGGGTTAAGAGATTAGAAGATACACACTACAGCACATTTAACCAACAAAATAATTTATTACAAGGGAATGTACAACAGTGCTGCATTTTCAATGTTTTCAAAACGGAAAAAGGCTCAGGAACAAACAGTCAAAAGTGCTTGGATTGCATTATAATCTTCTGAATTGAGTGCTTTTTCTTTCTACAAGTAAGGACCCCAGCCTAAATACATCTGACACAGTAGTTTATCATCCGTGGCTTCTTGTATGAGGTAATGGACGTGCCCCTCAATTGACAGAGGAAGACCCAGCACTTTATTCCTGCTCTTAATCACTCCCTGCAGGCGCTGCTCAATGTCACACACGTGGGTTTTAGCCTAGCAGAGAAATGTAAAGAACAAACATTATTAGGTTTTATTGAACCTGAATGTGCTGTATTTAGCCCAGTTTTCCTCTGGGATTAATAAAGTCTCTCTGGTTTAGATTTGCAAGTAAATATAATTTAAGAGGTAAAAATTCAAGAAACATGCCCACCTTTTCATTAACAATCTCTCCTGTCTCATTGGCCTGAGCTTTTGATAGTCCTTTGGCTTGTTTGCTCCACTCCACCAGTGGGTCATGAAGGAAGGTCTTCAGCACGCTTGCAGGAAAAATTAAAAACAAAAACAGATTTTTAATATTTATGAATGGTTGAATTTGACATTAATACTTTTTATGTGAATGTACCTCATGAGTGGCTCTCTCTGGTCTCTCATTAGTCTTATCGTAACCTCACAGGCTTGCCTAAAGAGGCCCTCGATGCCCATGGGCCCCATAGCATGCACCATGTTTCGAGTCAGACGAAAGGGAACAACCTCTGGCACGTCAAATGTCTCCCCCTAGTGGAAAAGGAGAGAAAAGCACAGGCAAACTTAAAAGCAACAACATGCACTGGTGTTAAGGATACATATAATAAATAATAAATATATGAATATTCCTAAATAATATTTTATTGAATCTAAGGCAAAAAATAAAATAAAACCTTGTTAAAGAGGCAGTTGAAGTCTACATGAACACATTCTCCAGTGAAGGAATCAAAGAGGATGTTTTCTCCGTGGCGATCTCCCAGACCCAGGATGTAGCCCACCATGGACATCACAGCAGTGGAGCGGCAGTATGCTGAACGACTGCTGTACCTGTAAACACACAAATACTCCAAAGATTTATTCTTGGATTTAAGTTACACTTGAAGCAGATTTTTGAAAAATTCTGAATTGAAATAACTTCTTTCAAATGTGGTCAAGATGTTAAATGAAAATGACTAACATTTCTGGTAAAGCAGTGACTTCCAGGAGTATAATTATAGCAGTGTTGTAGTGAAAGTCATACCATGACGTGGGGTCAGGAAAGGTCCGGAGGAACCATTCATAGAAGACAGGGGGGTGTCGAGCACACAGCACCTCCTTGTGGATTCGCAGTTTTTCCTCAAAGGGAGCTGTCTTGGGAAGAATAAGCTTCCTGAGCTCTTTACCTGATAGGTAGATACCTTAAAAACACAGAAAAGGTGAACAACTTAATTACTTCCTAACATTTACTTAAAAAAAAAAGAAAAGGTTTTTGATTGTAGGTGTTATAAGTAAGGGATACCTCTCTCTTTGTACAGCTTTGTGAGAATGTGCCGCAGCCCGGCAGTGTTGTTAACCCATTCAATGATGCCACACTCCTCATTGAGGGGAATCACAGCATAAGTCCGGATGTGTAGCTCCCTCCGTCTGGACTCAGCATCTTTACGGAGGCACTACAACAGTACACACACAGTACAAACAAGCACATATAAATGCTGTTCTTCTCACATTTTCTCAAGTATTGTCATGTAATTTGCACACATATTGATTGATTTAGTACAGCTCTGCTACATAATGAGCTCCTAACTGCAAAGAAAAAAAAAAGGTTCAGTTTTTATTCACATTATGAGAAGAGGCTAATATTTCATTTTAACTTTGAGGCCAGAACAACACATAAAATAAGATTGAACCTCTAAAAGTTAGTAAGTTTGTTTATTCTGACCTAACATGCAAGTCGCTCTATGGCCAGAACTCACTATATATCCATTTAGTTTGAATGAAATCTCCCAGATACCTTATTGATGAGACAGTTGAACTCCATAAGTCTGCAGTCCTTCCTCAGGTCATCTTTAGGTTTACACATCATGGTGTAACCCCGACCATCCGAACCCTTCAGGCTTATCTTCTTTGGCTTCTGCAAAGAGGCCAGGATCTCCACCTACACAAACAAGATTATTTTCTGTAACTGTCAATCAACTCCTGCCGAATGTTAAACATACCGTGGCGGCCGGTCAGAATAGTTAACACCCTCTTTCTCTTACACTGTCTTCAAAACCATCCAGGTATGCCCAGTGTCCAGGAAAAGCATCATGCTGTGTGTTTTCCCCGCCTGTGGAGGGCAGCGTTGGGATGAGGACAGACTGCAGAGGGATCAGGATCTGACTGAATGTCGGCTCCTCCACCAAACGTTTTAGCTGCTTGAAGTGAATGCTCATACTGAGGGTGGTGCTGTTACCATTCACCTGTAAGACACATATAGAAACATCTCTACTCCTGCCTAAAGATGATTTAAGGATTGAGAAGTCATAGACTATTGAAGTGTATTTGTGCATGGGCGTGTATACCGGTTTATTACAAAGCTCCAAAAGCTTGTCTGTCAGTCTGTTGGCATCTCCAATGAATTTTTCCAGGGACTGTTTAAGACTGACGGCTTTCTTAAGGATCTGATTACAGCGATTCATGCGCATGGGGTAGGATGACTGGAAAGAAAAGAAAAGCAGACATAAATAAATGCTGTATTTTGGACGCAGAAGCAGTTGATTACAAAAACTAACAGAGAAATTGTAATTTTGATTTGAACTGATCTGCTAAATAACATTTCAAATAAACCCCCCCCCCCCCCACATAAACAGACTTGCAAATGTTAAACTTTATAGTCACCCCTCATTTGTTTATATTTTGCTTCCAAAGACCCAGACCTTCTAGTAATTTCTTAAAGTGGTCTTGAGCAATAGTTCCCCAGGCTTTCTGGAGGGATTTCAAAGGGTTTGTTTGGACAGTGGCTACTACATAAGTGGATGACAAAAGAAGAGATGCATTTATTATCTGTTATGGAAGGCAGCCAACATCCGAGGAAAAGCTTTGAATGTCCTCCAAGAAGCCTGGAGAACTATTCCTGAATATTCCTAATCCTACCTAATGAAATGACAAAACAACTTGCCTAAGAGAGTTCAGGCTGTGTTGAAGAATAAAAGTGGTCATATCAAATACTGACTTTCAAGCTCATTAGAATTACAAAGGCTATATTTCCATGTTTATAGAAATCACCATCAACCTTAAATGAGGGGTGGCTCATTTCTCTCACCTTGCACACCGCAGTCATTAGCCACATAGCTTGCTGGGGGTATGTGAGGAACACTTTGGCCACAATGGTCATGAGGACATTGAAGACCTCATCGCTGGAGTGACACACCCTGGAGATCAGCTGGGAAAATGCGGTCAGGAACTGGTACGGCGCCAGCTTAGCACAGTGCTCGCTCACTACTGTGTTGATTTTACTCAGCTCCTGTCGCATCTGTCTGTCTGCTCGCCCAGCTGAGGTGAAGGAATAGGTATAATATCAAGTGTTAATGAAAAGCCAATGAAATGCTAAAAATTTGCAAATTAATTAGACTGAAACTAGAAATATCTCCCTGCCCTGTGTGATTTGCCCACCTTTCTCACATTCACACACTTTAGCTCCATAGTCCAGCCAAAGAGACAGCATGCGAGGCATGGCCTGGTAGATATACTGGTTTCCAAACTGCAGAGCACTAGGAGGGAGAAAGTTGATAAGTGTGTTGTTTGATGAAGAAATTAACAGCTGTGAAGTAGCTAATAGAAGCTCTGATTGTAGTCTACAGCAGGGGTGTGCAACTCCAGTCCCCGAGAGCTACTGTCCTGCAGCTTTTAGATGCATCTTTGTTCCGACACACCTGAATCAATGAATGGCTTGTTATCAGGCCTTTGGCAAACTTGATGGCATGCTGAAGAATTAATCCAACCATTTGATTCAGCTGTGTTGGAGTAGAGATGCATATTAAAGCTGCAGGACCGAGAACTGGAGTTGGAGACTCTGGGTCTACAGGGCTGCAAATCAGCAGAAAGAACAAGAACTTACTTCCCGAAGAATGTGACGATGTAACGGATCAGATTACCCTGTTTCTCCAGCTTGTTATCTGTCACCATTGGCATGACTTTGTCATAGTATTTGGCTAAGTAGAAGTTACCATCCTCCCACTCTGGTAGGAGGTTAGTCACATCCTAAAAACAAAACAAAACAAAAAACACATAAGGTAAAGACAAGTGATGCAGAAATCTGCTTTGGTGCCACATCACTGTGAGGGTGATCTCTGACATTTGCATCATTGCATTTTTCACTTTTTTGTCTTTTTATGAAACATTTTCAGAATCTAGTTTAAAAGTGTGTAGATATATCAACCCTGTATGTCTTCATGATGGCATTAGACTCGAAGTTGGCCGTCTCCTCCATGAAGCGCCCCACCAGCAGCATGGCTTTGCCTTTAGTCTGGAGACTGCGAGGATCTGTCAGGGGCTGATCTTCAGGGAAACACTGAGCCACACCCTTCTGCAGGACAATCAGGGCTTGGTGGACATCGCCCTGATGACATTCAGGCAGACAAATTAGGCTATATTAGTTTAATTTGATTATGCACATGTATGAAAATCTAATTTGCAGATAGGAAGACACTAAAGAAAATACGTTTTCTGGTCCTGTACAAATGTGAATAATTTGCATACAGTTTTGCATCATATATTGAATGCTGGTTTTATTTGTAGCCTGGTTATACCTTAGACCAAAGCCACTTTGCCTTCTCTGTGACCAGTTCAGCAAGATTTGTATTTTCTGCATTGAGAAGGGCGTTAAAGGCGGTCTGATGGTGTCCTGCTTTCCTGGCAACCCGGGCACTTTGTAACCAGCACTCCCCAACCAGCTCCTGACATACAGGTCTGCAGAGTGAGATGATACATGCAGATGTGAGTTCAGAAAGATTTGAAAATGTTGTATTAAGAAGAAATTTTAAACTGATTTCTCTAATGTGTGTGTTTCAGAAAAACAGCATGTTAAAATCTGTGCAACTAAAAAGTGATGTTTCCTTACTGCGTTCCCAGACTGAGCAGGGCACGGCGGAGAGCCAGGACTGGCTCCTTGGCCCTGAAAGAGTTTTGCGTCATCTCCAGCCGATCTGACCAATGAGGAGGCAGTTGGCTGAGGTTGGACCCGGATCCCTGTCTCTGTTTCAGCAGCTCAGTGAAGGTGTGCTCCAACTCACTGAGCATGTGGAGTCTAAACACACGTAAAAGCTTTTTTAGAAAGTTATTAAAACACAACACACTTGACTCCAAACTGAGCTGACATCCACAGACCTGACAATATACTCGTATCCTCTCTGGTAGGTTCCACACTCATAACTGGCAGCAGACAGAGGGACGACCTGTTCTTTCCTCACCAGCTTCAGCTTCTCATAGAAATTTTCAGCATCCTGCTTCTTAGCTGAGAGCAGCAACTGGCCGAGCCGCACACCCCATGTGCTGGACTGCTGGTCTGGAGACACAGAATAGAAAACTATGCTTTAAGCAGATCCATGCAGCATGTAGTCACCAGTGATTTCAGATGTTGCAAATACATGCTGTGTTTCTGCACTACCTGAACTCAAATAATCTTCCAGCAGGTCCCATTTTCCAAGCTTCCAGGCTGCCTCTACTCTGTAGGTGTTGAGTTCTGACTTCCACTGGTGCCTAAATGGACATACAATGCTACATTAGGCAAACCTATATTAACCTAAATTTAAAAAATTACATTTAATAAGAAATAGATGTACACTGATATGTATTTTTCTTACTTGTTGGCCAGTACTCCATTGACTTGCGTGATGACTGTGGACAGCTGTCCCAGGCCGAGCATGGAGGTCATCACTCCATGATAGTGAGCGATCTTTATACAAAGCGATAATTGAAATGATCAAGAAAGAAAAAACAGTGAGTTAATTATCTTTTATGTCGATATCATAAATAACATATTGTAAGAAAACATATAAAACTGGCATAGTATATGTACACTTACCGGTTTATTAAGCATGTCAGTTATTTTAAATGCAAATAACTAATCAGTCAATCACATGGTAGCAGCTCAATGCATTTAGACAGGTACACAAGATCAATTTCAACCCAACCAAGTATCAGAATCAAGGAGAAAGGTGATTAAAGTGGCTTTGAACACACCACTGAAATACTCAGTCGCACCAACTGGGTGTACATGTTTATGGACTACATGTGTTTGGGTACCTGGTCTGACTCCAGCTGTATGGCTCTGTCATAGCACGCGGTGGCGTCACGGAGCAGGCCGATGCTTTCATGCTCAAGTATCTGTTCCTGGAGTGATGGCTCCTCCCTCCTCAGAGCGTTGACACCTCTCACTCCATCTGGCTCGTGCATTGCAGCGTACAGCGTCTGTGGCAAGCAATCACGTACATCACAGAGCTTAAAGTTCACCACAGAGATTAATTGGATGAGTGGTTAAAAGACAAGTGCACTTGTACTATTGGACTCGTTGCTGTCAAGATAACTTTTATAATGCAGTCAAAAGTCCTGAGTCAATCTTTTATTTAATGGTTAATAACCAAATTGTTTTCTGACCTGCAGGAATGAGAGATGGTCTTGTATGTTCTCTTTATTTTCCAGGATGTAAGCTTCAAAGTGCATGAGGGCACGAGTGTACGCTTTGGATCGTAGAGAGGCCTTGGCCAGGACATCCTGCGGGATATCTTTCAGGAAGGCCACCACGCGCTGATAATCCCCACTCTCTGCAATATCATGTTATAATTCTTTACTTTATTAAAGCAACAAGGTGAGTGAACAATGAGGAGAACTGAATTTTATTTAGTTATTTTCTTATACAGTTCAATGCAAATAATGCATAAAAGCCTCAATATTATCATGTAAATAATAGCAATATAAATTGCTATAGAGTTGACTGAGTAAATACATCTTTTTCAACAGTGACTGAAGCTATGCATCTTTTCATTAGTCCGTAGATTATTGTAGGGTCTACCTTACAATATACAGTGCCTTGAAGCGACTGTTGTTATGGATAAATAAAACTGAATTGAACTGAACTGAATTCTTACCATGTTTGGGTTTGGAGTAGAGGATGTGGCGACTCCACTGTGTAAGGTGTGACAGCATGCTGAACACAGTCTGAGTGCTCAGCTGTGACAGGCTGGAGGCCGTCTTCTGGGCAAGCCCCTCGGCTTGTCCATCTCCCTCTGTCAGCACAGCCAGCATTTCCTCTGTAACCTTTGACAGAAACAAGAATGGAACAACAAGGAATGAGAATTAGAACAAGATTAGAACTGAAGACATCAGAGGGACAGCTCAGGTTGAACGGTTTGAAGACAAAGTTAGACAAGCAAGGCTGAGGTGGTTTTGGACATATGCAGAGGAGGGATAGTGGATATACTGGACAAAGGATGCTGAATATGAAGCTGCCAGGCAGGAGGAAAGAAGTAAATTAGAGGATTCATGGATGCAGTGAATGAGGCCATGCAGAGGGGCTGGTGTGACAGAGGAGGATGGTAGGGATCAGGTGAGATGGAGGCAACTGAACTACTGTGGTGGTTCAGATGTGTCCTCACCTCTTGTTGCTCTGCAGGAGTGCAGCCCAGCAGCATGTAGAGCAGAATATGAGGCAGCAGGTAGATTGTGACCTTGTAGTCGTGTTTGATGATGAAACTACAGCATCTGAACACTTTGCTGGCCAACTCGTGTCTCACCTGGAGAGCAAAGAAACTTCCCTTAACTTCTGGCTTGGAAAACAAGATAAAGCTGGGGAAAAACTTCAAAAAGAGATGGGTTAACCTTGCTGATGAGGTATCCAGCCCAGGTGGCTGACCAGTCAGAGAATTTGCTGCCTCTGTTGCTGAGGTACACAGGTTTCTTCAGCTTAGACCAGTTCACCTCCTTCTGACTGCTCTTATATCTGCAGGTAAGAGTAGAAAATAACAGATTTACAAAAAGAGAAGTTAAAAAAATGGAAGGACTTAGTGAGTACTAAAAGATTGCAGGCAAGAAGATAAAATGTTGGAGAAGGGAGGAGAGAAGAGGAAAAATAACTGTCGTCTGAGGGATTTTTAAGTCCTGAATTCTGAGACCATTACAAACGAGACTATGTGTGTACGAAGGTGTAAACTTAGACCTGCTGTTGAGGTGAGGCTCCAGTATTTCTTGAATTTGCTCGGGGAATCTTCTCCACAGACGTCGGCCCGCTGAGTCAGTTCGACCTTCGCGACACTCAAATATGGAAAGCAGTTCCTACAGTGGATATAAAATCACCAATACAAACAAACATTTCAACATAACCCCGCAAAAATAAATAAATACAATAGAGGAACAAACACAAATAATTAAAGCTGTTGCGTACCTGAATTGCATAAGCAGCAGAGTCCTGGGCTCTCACATCATCAGCGTACGCCAGAAATGTTCTGGTCAGTTCGGTCAGCAAATCATAGGCAAAGTTAGGATCATCCACTCCGCTCTGCCACAGAGAAAAAACAAACAAACATACAGTTCAGTTATCTTTGCTTCACACACAGTAACTAACACACACACACACACACACACACACATATAATTATCATTACATTTGCAATCTATGTTAGTTATTTACCACAAAGATGTTGCGGTTGCCGTGGGTGTGTGTTTGCGACAGATCCAAGCGTCCCGGATCCACGGCGCCCAGCTCCCCCAGACACTCCCCACAGAGGAGCCTGGCCTCTGGGGATGAATCCTGGCAGCCTTTCAGCAGCACTGATACCAGGTTGGAGATGACCGGCTCCACTGCTTCACTCGCACAAACCTGCCGCAGCAGCCACTCCTGCACTCCAGAAAACAGAGGAACATATTTATAGATGTGTTAAGTTAAAGTAAATTTGTGGGTAACGGTGAGGATTTAACATGGGCTATGCTAGAAGTGTAGTAAGAACTGAACTAAGAATTAGAATTAAGAACTGAAACACCAATTTAGGTGCTAAGATGTATTATAGTATGTTAATTTATGGACACATCCATTGTACATAATTCTTAATGCTAATGACCCAACTTTCAGGCTTACACCTTTCACAACAACAAATCGTTTGAAAAAGATAACACAGCCGGTGATTTTGGAATGATGCAGTCTAATGGTTTCATTATATATATTTTGCATTCTTTTCTGAGTTCTCTTTGCAAACATGGAGCTGTTACTTCACTGTAGCACTTCATTGAGTGTGTACCTGGTTGCTGTGCATCATGTCCCTGAGGCTGGTCAGCGCGTGGATCCTCACGTCCACGTTCTCATGCTGGACGGCTCTCATGGAGAGCTGCAGTGCGGCAGCCAAGTCACTGCTGCTGGCCGCCAGCTGGAAGAAGAAAAGATAAAATACAACACAACAATGTGTTGTACGTATGATCACTGTCAACCAGCCTTTTGTTTCACATTCATTTTACTTTCTGTTGTGCCCTTCATACAGACCTTTTTATAATCCTGCATTACTGTGTGGATGTCTTTTAGCTCTGGATGGTCTGGTAGAAAGTAAATCTCATGGAGGTAGTCACTGACTTCTTCCCTGTAATTAAATGACAGAAGTGAGGCATCTAAAAGCGCACATACACCCACACCTATGTACATATACAAACACACTCTTTCAAGTACCTACATACGCATACATACATACTCATCCATGTGTACCCTTTTACACATTGTTGTGTATGTCTACACAAGTGTCCATTCAGCACAAAAAGGAAATAAGACCAGTTGTGCACAAGAAAAATCTGGTTGATTGAAAAGAGGATGAGATGGGAATGAATAAGATCCTTTTCCCACATTATTCACAATCCTTTTGCATACTCTAAAACCATTTTGACCAGTTTAACTAATGAGGGAAGTTAAAACTGTAACCGAAAGATGTGTCTTTGTGTTTGCACGCTGATCAAATGTGCACATTTGTGCTTATGTTTGCTACCTGTTGTCCAGGATGAGGAAGCGGATGATGGCGGCAGTTTCTTTGGGCTGCAGTGGAATCAAGGGGAGCAAAGCAACAATAACGTGACTCAGTAGGGGGCCCAGGTGTGCAGGCTCCACACTCCTCACAAAACAATCCCATGTCCTACCCAGAGGAAAAGGGAGTGTATAAAAAAAAAAAAAAAAACGAATTAGAAACAGATGTCTGAGCAAATGCCAACGAATAATAAAGATAAATGCATCACAATATGTGACTTTATGTGCAAGTATACAAGTACTGACTGGCAGCAGAGGAGAGGGAAGTCCTCTCTGTATCGCAGGCCGGTGCGTAATGTCGTCATCATCTTCACTCTGACAGAGCTGATGTGTTTGGAGCCCATCAGTCGCATCAGAGCCATCACACTTGTCAAAACCTGCACGAAGAACAGGCAGACATGTTCACTTTGAGCCAAGGAGATCTTTATTGGACAATTAACCAATCAGATTTAAAATTCTGGTATTTTAGAGGATCAATTACCAGTTTCTTGCGGTTTTTTTCTCCTGCACTGGAGCTAAGCAGCTGCATGTTGAAAAAGGCAAGAATCCCCAGCAGCTTTGGCTGTAAGTAGTCAGCCTAAAGATAAAAACAAGACATTCATTAATGGATAATTAGCAGATGATTAGTTGCTTATTATCTCTTTAATTTTTTTTTTTTGCATAGAAAAATTACATTTTTGTTTTAAATTAATTACATAAAACATATCTCACAGATTCTGAAGCCTAAATTGTTTCATAAAGCATTTTTGTCTAGTCAAATGTCAAAAAGACAAGAAACTAAAACACTGATATGAAATGCAGAGGATGCCAAGTACCATAAGTTCTGAGGTGGTGATGTCTCGGGGTCCCTGGTACGGATCATCACTGGATGCAAAGGAGGCCAGGATTGCCAAGCCATTGAATACCTGCAAAGAAATAAACACTTATGAGAACAGAAACTAGAGTCTGTGTTTTAGATCATTTGTGAGTTTTATTCAAGAGGAGGCCTTGTGCAGAATAATTTCCTCAAAGCCACATATTTTGAAATAGATTTAATGTTTAGAAAATCTGTTTCCACATATGTGTGTCAACCTGTTGGTAGTGCTCTCCAAGACGCAGCAGCAGCTCATTATGAAGACCCTGGAAGTCTTGGCGTAGCAGAGATCCCAGTTCAATTTCTGTCTCACTCTGAAAGAACGTGAAGGAGAAGAAAAATAAACTTGTTTTTAAGATGACCTCTTCAGGTACATGACTCTAAATCATGTTTCAGCTGTAAAATGCAAGTAAAGTTGTTCATACTTGTAGGTAGTGAAAGGCCCTCTCCAGCTCCTCCTTTGTGCAAGAACAGACCAGATGGCTGAAGATGTACTTAAAGTTGTTGATCAGGATCTCTCTCCTGTTTGCCTTCAACTCAATGGCCAAAGTTCGAATGAGAGCAGAGCCTGTAGAGCTTGCTTTTGCTGCTAGGTAAGGCAGCAACACCTGGAGGGTCCGCTGCATAAACAAACATGCAAGAAAGCACCAATGTACATCACATAAAGAGTGCTTACTATCTGTGTGTGGATGCGTGTGCATGACTGTACATACGGTGAGGAAGCGGTGGAGGTCTGGAAAGTCAAAAGCATGCGCGATCTGAGCAAGAATATCCAGAGCCAGCTCCCTCTGATTGGCTGACTCGGTTCCTTGATCTGGTGTGCTCCGCAGGGCTGACGCATGGCGCGAATGTAGTGACTCCACCAGGAACTAAAAGGCAAAGAAGATATAGTAATGGACTGTAGATTTTCCACAAAAAACAGTATCTAAAACAGACCAAATGAAAACTAAACCAATGCAATTTTCAAACATTAAATCCACATATATACTATGAATAACAGTATTATAGAGCAAGTCATCTAACTCATAATAAGCAGGTGAATAGGATGGGTTTGGTCCAATTTAAACAAAAGACTAGATACCTGGCAGATAGGGTTCTTGTACTGACTGAAGAGTGTCTGCAGTTTCAAGCCTTTAGTGGTGGCCAGGGCTCGAATTTGAGTGTAAGCAGCTACAGACACCTGGGACGACTTGGACAGGAGACAGTGGAGCAGACGCAGCAGAGAGAACGACACCAAACTACCCTGAGAGGCTCTGACAGAAGAGGAAAGGGGAATGAAGAAATTTCCTTCATTAAGTAGTCTTTTTAAATGTATTAACAAAAGAAATCATCTGTTTTCTACATCTAAGTGGATATGAAAATAATACAAACTAATAACAACTAGCAACACAACATTTTATTTCTGTATATAAGGTCAATAATTTTATCTCCCATCTTATAACATATTATTCATTAAAAACAATTACTATAACTCATACAGCTTGTGGAATAAAAAAAAAGCTGTTTATATACCTGCCGATCTCTCCAGTGGTGAGGATCAGAGTGTTACGCAGGTCATCATCTCTGTTAAGTTTAGCAGTGCTGAATGCCTCTTTAAGACGTGCAACCAGGAGCTGTGATGGTGACACACACCACATCAAAAAACAAGTAAACATGCAACATTAAACTATATTGATTGAGGGGAATATGGTGAAATTTTACCCTGATAAAAATATAATTAGGTTATAATAATAAAAATATAAGAAAAACTGGAGTCAGAATTGCTCACCTCATTCAAAGAGCCCTGCTCAGAGTTTCTAGTGGTCTCTGCTAGCAGGAAACGCACTGATTGGCTGAAGCGTGTTCTAACCACAGGATCGGAATCCTCCATTAGACCAATCAGGGTACAGAGTACGGCTCGGGAATCGCTGTCTGCACCAGTGAGATTCACATGCTGGCACAGGTGGGGAAGAGCTTCTAGGAAAGCTGGCAGTGAAATGTATAAAATGTTTAAGAAAACAGCAGCTGTGAACTGATTTCAATGCATCAGCTGTTGTGAAAAACTTATGGTTAAAAGGTACCTTGTTTCACGGTGCTTGGAGCTTGTGGTCTGAGCAATGGTAGGAAGGGTCTAACAACAGATGCCTTGAGGGATGGCACTGCTTTCCCAGCATGATCTGTTTCAAGACTACAAGAGAGGCAAAGGATTTTGGGAAGACAAGTGGAGTCTGTGTGGATGTCACTAAGGCTGGAGAGCTCTGATTGGAGGCAGCTCAGCTGACCAATGATCCTGGCAAGTTCCTTCTTCACCTGCTCCGAACTGTCCTCCAGCTTGGAACTACAATTATCAAACATACGCCATGAAATATAACAAAGTAACTGATGATATCAATGAAAGAAAGACAGAAAATATCAGTGGTCAAGTACTAAGTAATGTATGAGTTTCCATACAGCAAAGTAGTGCCAATGAGGTTGTAGTGCATGTTTCCCAGATGGTGGAGAAGAAGAGGGAAAGCCTTGACTGCTGCTACTCTCACCACCTCCTCCTGACTCTGCAGCGCCTTTGAAAACACACACACGCGCCACGTCTCGCACACACCACCATGTAAAAAGGCCAGCAGCGACACGCAATCGGCCTGGACCTCAGGTGCTGGAAAGAAAGACGTCTTTAAATGACTTTTAAAGCAGTCGTTTAGGTTTTCATTAAAAGAAAAAGAAGCACACAGGAACACTCACAGTAGCAGAAACCGAGTCTCTGCGCCAAGGCTAGCAACCAGGAAGGGAAGCCTGAAGTCTTATAGGCTGAGACAGACTTGTTCTCACACACCCAAGGAAGAGACAACAGAGCACACACATGTTGTTGGAGCCTGTCATCATTCTGGCTGCTCACTAAAAAAAAAGAAAAAGAAGAAGATTATGATTATAATAAAGGATGTGTATCTGGCTTGATTTCTATCTTCAAATTAAACACAAACAAATATGGAAAATACATCAACTTTTATTTTGACAACAAACTAAACCAAAAACATCTGGTATTTTTGTATTTAGATCCTTACTTGTCAGGTAAAGTATAGAGTCGAGGACCCTGACAGTGATCTGGACAGCAGACTGAAAGTAGCTCTGATTTGACACAGGCTGAGATCCTCCTTCTAACACTGACTGACAGCTCTTCAGGGCCCTGCTCAGCGTCTCAGTGGGAACCCAAAGGAGAGGTGACAAGCTGCTATAACAAAGAGATGTTGAGGTGAATAATATGCTATTAATCACTGTGAACGACATATGTCAAACTGGAGCCAGGAAAGTAAGCAATCTCTAATATTAAACACTATTAAAATAAAAAACTAGAGAAAAAGTTTTTCTGAGAGGCAGAAAAAAGATAAAAAGGAGAGGGCTTGTGTAAGAGCACGGGTGTATGTTTGGGAATTACCTAACGGGTGAGGAGCAGAGGGCTGCCTGATGGAGAATGAGGGCCAGTCCCTGCAGAGCAGACGCACTCTGGGTGGTCTCAGGCTTAGCAGAACTGGAGTCCAAAAGCATCAGCAGCTCCTCCAGCCGACTGTTTAACGCAGCCCAAACCTTACTGTGAACACGCATGTCCACTTTGCTTAAGACAGAGACACAGACATTACTTCAATACGACATATGAGACATTTTAAAAAAAATTGTTTGAGATTTTCATGGTTATTGCCAAATAGTAAATGTTGATGCACTCACCTTGAGGATGTTTTAGTAGTTTTACCAACTGAACTGGTGGCAGATTTGCAAGACTTCTTGGCAGGTGTTGCTCCATCTTTACACTCCTGCAGCACTAAAGCTGTCTCAGCCTTCAGGGCAGCTCGGAGAAACCCTTCTGCACACTGCGAACAACAAGCATAGCACATATTGTAAAGAGGGAAACACTGTATGGATATCAAAAGGATAATTTAAAAGGAAACACAAAGAACAGAGTTGTACTTCAGCTTGATTTGCTGTCCCCACGGTGCATGCTAGTGTCCCGCAGACTTCGGTGACCCGCTGCCTCCTAAGCAACGCGGCGCTCTCATAAACTGGTGCTACAGATAGCGAGAAGCTAAACAGCAGGCAAAGTGACTCGGTCACTTCTACACCTAACTTGACACCAGCTCCAGCAAGAGTGCAAACACACTCGAACATCTGTGAGAGGTGGATGGGCTCAAAGTGTGAGTGAGAAACATACGATTGCTGAAACACGCAGCGGGTCAGGCTTAACAGCTCTCCTTCGTAAGCTTGCTTCTCATTTATGTTTGCTGTGGCAGAGTAGGAATGTGTTTCCAGCAACTGGAAGTAGGCTGCAAAGAATTCGTGGCCCTGCATCTCAGGAAATCCTCTGAGCTCCACCAGTGTTCTCAGCATCACCATGGAGGCTTTCCTCAGCCTGATGTTCCCGTTGGACAGGATGAAGCATGCAGCTTCCCAGGCTACACTCAGGTCACGACGGGAGATGACTCCCCTCAGAGACTCAGTTATGATGTTGATCGTTACGAGTGTCAGCGACTCCAAGGCAGCAGGTGAGGAGAGCACAAGGGCAGAGGGGGTGAGGTATGAGGAGGCACAGAGGGGGGATAAACTGAAGCACTTGAGGTTTATAGGCCACTGGTTCTTTGTGTGAATGTCCAAAACATGTCCCTGTCCTGCAAGTGTGCAAATATGTGCATACAGGTTATGGCTGAGTTCCTGGGACAGAAATATGAGTTCCTGAATGAGGCAATTAAAGATAAATGGTGCCCGGACTCTCAGAGTGTGAAATAAAGAGCACAACACAGCAGAGACCCGTCCATGGATGATATCACAGCCTGGAGCTGCTGCCACACGAAGGAAACGCACCGCCACCCACTTACTGAAGTCTAAAATCAAGACAAGGAATGAGAAGATATTAAAGGACTAAACTAAAAAGGCAAAACATGTTCAGCTTTATTTTCTCTAATTTCTGAAATCACTTATGGCAGCATTTTGAGAAGAATTTCCTACCAGTGCAGCTCTGTGTTGTTTCTGGGTATTCAGCAGGCTGACAGGCAGGGTTGGCAAACATCAGAGATGAAGATTTAACTATGTGCTGCACAAAGTCCAGCAGCATCACACAGGCTGGCTCTGAGGTGGACTTCTTACTTAGCCCTAAAGCAACTGGAAGAAAAGACAACTGCTTTGTTAAAAGAGCTGGTACACATACAGAGGATAAGTCAAATATTCTTGCAATATTAACTTGAAAAGTCACTAAATGATAAAAAGCTTAAAAAAGCAACACATCATGTCAAGATCTAAAGAATCTGCTGAGAAAGTCATTGACATCTATCGATCTTGAAAGGGTTACAAAACCATTTCTAAGGCTTTGAGACTCCAGTGATCCACAGCGAGAACCATGAGCCACAAATGGAGAACGCTTTTAACAGTGGAAAACCTTCCCAGGAGTGGACAGCCAACCAAAATTGCTCAGAGAGTGTATCAACAACTCATCCAGTAAGTTACAAAAGAACCACGAATAATGATCAGTGATCCCACACCCACCAGGAAGTCTTAAATGCATAAAAAAAACCCATAAAAATCAAAGTGAAAGTTCTGCAGTGGCCTAGTCAAAGTACAGGCTTAAATATAATTTAAATGCTTTGGCATGACCTTAAACAGACCGCTCATGCTTGAAAAACTTCCATTATGGCTGATGTTATGTGAAAGACTTGTTGCAACTTATCACCAACACTTGATTGCAGTTCTTCCTTTTAAGGTTGGCACAACCAGTTATTAGGTTTAGGGGGCAGTTACTTTTTCACACAGGTTTAGATAGGTTCTTTTTCCTATTTTTATCATCATCATCATCAATCTTTATTTATTTATTTTTAACAGGATTTTTTCAGGAATTTATAATTTGCATGTTACATTTACTTAGGCCATCTCTGTCTATTTTTAAAATTTGTCTAATGATCTAAAACATGCACGTTTGACAAATATACAAAAAAAGGGAAAAGAAATCAGCGAAGTATATTAACAAGAGGGAATAGTAGTCATGGTAAGCAACAACTTCAGGGAATGTTTCAGCAGATAAGTCTGACAGTGTGCACCAAAAAGCTGTTTGTTTGTTTTTTATTGATGTCCTTTCAGAGGCTTTTATTATGGTGACCACCCCTAGTATGTGTCGATATTCCCGGCTTACCGACATCCACATCTGTCAGTATCCTGTCGATGAACTGGCAGAGAATCTGTCGAGGTTTCTGTACCACCTGGCCGTACTCTGCAGCGCTCGCACTGCAAATATCAGCACGATGTTATTCACAGAGACATGACGAAGCAAAGGTTTTTATCGACTTCAATAAGTAAAGATGAGGACTCACTTTAGCCCAAATAAGTGGTACTGTTAACTACTTAGCTCTTAGCCAACTTTAGCCGTGTACTCACCTAGCTAGCTCCTGAAGAGCCGGTATCATCGCAGACATTTCCAGACCTTCCATTTTTAAACTTTTTGTGTCGCTGTTCGATAAAACTCTTTAATACATTAATATATAGCTCTGTCTAATCATTTTAACCAGTACACATCTCCACGTCTCCTTCTGCCTGTCAAGTCTTTCCAAAACTTTCGCTCCAAAATGACGTTTCTGTTTTGATACGGAAGCCAGCGAGGGTCTATAAGCTCAAACAAAACGCAAACTAGTAAATGCTCCCTCTGGTCGCTAAAGTAACGTTAAAGTATGTGTTTTACGGCAGGAAAATGTTTTTAAAAATTGTTAAAAAAATGTTAATAGTAAAGGTACCACAGGCCCATAGTAAAGGTCTTAAAAAGTAGGTAGGGTAAAAATATACACAACAGTGATGTTTTTTAAAGGAGAAGTAAAAAAGGTGAAATAAAAAATCTAATTGAGACTGTGCAAAAGAGTAGTGCAATTGCAGTAGTAAATAATATGTAACAAGAGGGTATAATACAAAATAGTACAATGTAAATATTTGTGAAACTGTGTATGCCTACCTACAAATGTGTTACTTAACTATTCATGAGGCATTTGTATGTATTTTGTGATTAGAATTTAATGTATATCTTAATTAAGTTGCTAAATTCAAAATTACAGTAGAATTCCTTAAATCAGTTAAATGGCATTTATATAGTACAAAGTCACAACAAAAGACACATTAAAACACTTTATATTGTAAGGTAAAGAAACTACAACAGAACAAGAGAAACACAAGTGTTTCAGTCCCTTTATTCACCATGCAGCTTTTTAAAAACACTTAAGATGTATAAGATGCTCCCCCCTATCTAAAGGGGAGACTGAAACATATTTGAAAATGGGTAATAAGTAAATAAATAAATAAATATCAAGTAATGTCAGTTTATTGTCACCTCCCATCTTTCAAGTATTTTTAACCTTAAAGTTTTTAGTTATGCTCATTTTAGAAGCTATGTAGAAAAGCCAGATTTTTGCTTTTAATGGCTTTTGATTCAATTATATTTCATGCACTTCTGAATATACATGTTATATCCAATTTGCTCTTTACTTGTGTTTTGATACAGAAAAAATTCACAGGTACTTTGTACATTTGATAGATTCTCTTTATTAATTAAATAGCAATATTCAATGCACAACATTTACAGACATAAAATGTATTTGACAGAACAGATGTGTGTATAATTCTGCTTTTTCTTCTGCCGGATCTCTGGCTCATATTGCAGAAGAAGTAAATAGAATTGGTTAAGTTTATTAAAGCAAAGAACAATCTTCCATAAAATCACGTATAAAAAAAATAATCTTTATTGATGGAAAAAGATTTACAGCTTTCTTTTCTTGCAAACGAATAATAGAGAATGCTAGACTGTTTTTGTTTTGTACGCACGGCAAGGTTAAAACTTAAAGAAAATTTTTAAAAGTAAAATACAAATATATTTTTCCATCTTCATTCAGTGTTGTTTGTGCCTACTTCAGTTTTTGGCTTTCTTCATACCATGCCCCATGAGGCAGGCAAACACAGTCATCACCATCTTGGGGTTGACCTCCACCAAATCATCAGGCAGAGCGTAGACACGAGCGCCAATCTTACGAGCCAATGAAATTGCATACCTAAGAGCAGCAAAAAAGGAGAGAGGAGTAAGGAAATTAGAAAAGAGCGAAAAATCCAAAGAGGTTGGGAGTTTAAAAACGTTTTTTTTCTTACTTGGCATTGTTGATTTTATCATCTTTCTTCAGCACTCCATTTTCTCCTCTTGCCACCACGGGGAACTTGACCATCCCCGGAGCAATTACATCAATCAGGTCAATCACTGGCAGGCTGGTGCTGATCAGCTTGTCCTGCAGAAAACAGGAAAAAGGGGTTTAAAGCACACAGTCTTTTGATATCATACCATTTCACAAACAAAGATACACACCTTGAAGCTGGTGATTTGTGTGTCCTTTCTATTCTGACTCAGCATCTTGTTGACCCAGTCCAGGATGATTTGATCTACCACCCTCTCTCCATCACCCAAATCAGACAAAACTTGAATTGTGTACCTGGCGGATTGTAAGAAGTACAGGTAACTGAAACTATACAAGGAGCAGCAGTCGCCAAAGCATGGACTATCTGTTTTCACCAAACAATATACTACAGCAAGCAAAACATCCTGCAGCTCTGCGTGCACATACCTCCTCATCAGCTGCCAGACCAGCCCTAAGGTGTGTACACGACTCCCCTCGTTTAGATTTACTCCTCCAATTCCAACCAGGGAGAAGCGGGCGACATCCCTGCCCAGCTCCACAGCATAGTTACAGTTTTCCAGCTGGGATACAGGGAAAAAAACAAAACATCTCTCATATTTCCCACTGCTGTGCTTTTCCTGTCATTGTGACAGCTCTGCTTGTTAGCGTCTAGTACCTTCTTCATGTTGGCCCCCAGAGCAGGATAAGGAGGGCGGTTGACTTTCTTCCAGTTCACAAACACATTGACCTTATCATAAAGCTGCAGAATCACCAAGCCGTCACACAGGTCACTGGATAAAAACAATGACACAGATAATGGATTTCAATAGAAGAAGAAGGAAAAAAAAGACCACCTCTGAGAACACTTAGAGCATGTCATCTCTATTTTTGTTGAAATATGGACTTTTAGCAGCCTTAGGGGGAGTTCATGTTTTACTGTGCTTTAAAGCTAACAAATAGTAATAATTACACTTATAATTAAATAAGGGATTTATTATTTTCAATGCTGTCTGCATGAGGAAAGCGTTAAAATTTAGGATATCTAAGCCCATATCTTACTCTTGTGGAGTCTTCAGTGAAATGATAAATGAGGACACATGCTAATCCATTCTCACCCTCATTAAATGAAGCCGTGATCTTGATTTACAGCTCCATTCACCCTAAATAACTGATATGGTCAACATGATTATTTATAACTGATGACATACTGGTAAAGATGGTGCACATGTGGAGAAACACCCAGAGAGTTCATCCAGTTGCGAAATGTTTTTTCTTCTCTGGTCTCCCCTAGAATGATATGAAGACATCATACATGTTATCATACAGTTGACTTCATCTATAGTCTGGACGTCTGCCACAAACTCAAGCACCTATTATCATCTCTGGCTTATTATTGGTCTATGGCATTGTGACGGAGTCACCCCGTCCCGAGCCGCCGACAGCTGATCTGGGCGCATACACGCACCACCACCATTAGTTTTTACAATTACCGGGGCTGCGCGGCTTTTCGGCGACCGGGCAGATAAACAAAAAGGGGTGAGAGGTATAGTTTGAGCAGCGCAGAAGGTGGCCAACGTATTTTCCCAGTTACCTTCCATAAAGCCGGTCGCGGAGACTCGCTATGATCGCCGAATTATACGGGGGTTATGCAAGCCGATGGTATGGGGTTCCGGGGTTTAAATAGTGGGTTCGCGCGCGCTTGAAGAGTCACGTGAACTGCATTATTCTTTTGGTTTGTTTGGTGTTATTGTGAAACACTGTAGGCTGCCGGGAAGTGGCCATAAATGTCTGTATATACATATATGTATTGTAGGACTACAGCAGGAAATAAGCTGAGGGGGAAAGACGGTTTGATAAAAGAAATAATAAAGAGATGACTATTACGCCTAGTGGGAGGGGCTATGGGGTATAAGAGAAGGCGGTCAGGGCCCACCTGTAGTCTTTTGTCCAGTGAGCTGTTACAGAGAGGGTAACATGCAGACTGTGTTTTGTATATAGATGGTTGTTTGTGCTGACTTAAGTCAGTTCTATTTTCTTTGTAAATAACTTTTTGTGCACCTGGGAGGCCGGCAAAATAAATAAATTATCCACACTGAATGCTTTCCGACTACGCCTGTATTTGTTCGGGAGAAGTTTAGGAGAGGACCCCGCGACAGGCATGTATAACTAGCATAGCATTACGTCTGTTTTCTCCATGCTCATTTTATGGCTAATATGCCTCTATGTACTGTACATTTCAGCATTTTATGACTCTGTCGTGTAATTGTAAGGCCAAGATGTAGTGGTGGATGTATCTCACTCTCTATGTGCTCTAAATCGCCTCCGTTCATCAGAAGCTTCTGCAGACCGGGGTGCATGTTGAACAGGTTGGCCACAAAGGCCATGTTCAGTTTGCTGTTTCCAGATGTGACATCATGAGGAGTAACAAACTGCCTGCATTCCAGTCTGGCTGCCTGCTGCAGCATCAGCTCCGCCCTTTTCTCCAAATCCCACTCCTTCACAACAAACACACACAGAGACATGTATGCATAGAAGAACGGTATAGACGCTATGTAAATATGAGAATGTGAAGAAAACAGGTTAAAATGACAAACAGAAATGTTTATCTTTACATTTAGCTTTATTTATTAGTTTCTCATTGTTATGTGAAAAGTTTGTGGCTCACATTGAGACCGCTCATGTCAATTTTTATCCTCATTTGGAATTCATCCTCCTCACAGGAAGTGATCTGATCCATCAGGTGGAAATAGGCCCGTGAGTCCTTCGGTGGGAGAGTACAAGATGAGGTTACTGATGACTCTGTATTCACGTGTGTGTGTGTGTATTTATTCTGCACGGTACCTTGATGTCTTCGCTGAAGTTGCTGATTGTTTCCGTTCCAGCGTTGCGTAGATGATAGTTGACCCAGCGGAGCAGCAGCTCGTCAGGGGAGAGAGACATTAGGTGCTCCAGTGATTCTCCATCTGCTAGGAGGGCAATCAGACCTGAAAACACATAACAGCAGTTAATCAACTGTTAAAGCAAGAAAGAGGAAATTAATAAAAAACTGCATTTTTACCTAGAAGCAGCAAGATACTCTCAATTAAAAGTAATACAGTTGTGGTTATGCTGGTCAAAGTAAAGAAGACGCGCAAAGGAATTCACTAATTTGTTACAAAAAAAGCACAAAAAAATCAAAAATTTGTAACATATTTTTGTACCTAGAGGCTGTATGATTACAGATAATATAATATGACATATAAAAATAAAATCAAATAAAGCACCAAATGCTTACAGAATGCTTAGAGAAAAGAAACATAATCATGAACACTGTTATGGGCACTCTGTTATACAGTTTTAACCTAACAAGCTCCACTGTTTTGCCTAAACCTTTACATTTCAAACCTCTCCTGCATGAACTACATCACATATTGGTGAGCGCTGTAAAAGTGAAGTTGTGTGTTTGCATGCAGGTGTGCGCTGACCTTCGTTCCTGCTGATTTCTATGTCAGCGAAGAGGCCAATCTTGATAACCTGCCAGAGCAATCCCAGAACCAGGTGGGGCTTTCCAGCCATCAAGTCATGGGCATCCATGCTCACCACCGTGCACCCGATAGCTGAGGCTGAATTCAGGGCCAAGACCAGATTCTCCTACAAACACACGTTGCATCAAGATTTTTTAATTCAAAGTCTGAAACACTCTCATGTCATACAGCAGTGTTTCTGTTTTAAAAGCTCAGCGAAAATAAAGACTACAGATTGAACCCTGCAAATAATAAGAAACTAAGCAGAAATCAGCAGAAGCTGAAAATGGAACTGCTGATGGACAAATATCATCCAGGAAGAAGTGTTCATGAGATATAACACAGCAGAAGAAAAAGAAGAGGACGATGCAGTAAAAAGTTAATATATTACAGGCTTTTTTGCAAAGTCCAACATTCCGGGAGAATCAGTATATTCAGAATAACACAATAACACATTTACTACCTATCGTCATCTCAGTTGACATCCATATGTTCAGTAGAGGACTTATCATGTGCCAGCTACAGTACATCTAACCGAATACATTCAGGTCTTTTAAAGTAGTCGTGTCTTAAATGAGAATTTCCCTTTACTACCTTCTTCTTTCTTTTTACTTTTTAGGTGCAGCAAAGGTCATAAGCTGGCCTCTTATAAAAAAAACAACAGCAGACTCTTTTAGTCTGCACAGAATCTGGCAACCTGAGTCCGCATTTAGTTAACAAGCTGATGATATAGTTTTACAGATGCTCTCAGCTAAAATTTGGCAGAAATTGTGCAGCTATTTTTTTCTTTGCAAATAACATGGATTGGTGATATGAATATATGTATTTACCCACTCACTAAGAACTGCTACTTACTCTCATATGAAAGGTAGAGGGTTTCCTAGTGTTGATGACTCTTTCATCAATCGTGTCTGGCTGAGAATGGTTGATCATCTTGCTGAAAGAGATTTTTGTTTTTTAAACAAGTAAAAGAATGAATTGATTCTGAATCTAGTCTAAGATACCCAGATTTGGGCACTGGGTAGTCACAAGTTTGATTCCTGACCCTTTAGTGCTCCCAGTTCCCCCTTTTTATATCCAGCATTTACTGTTTATGACTGCCATCTGATAGTTCACTTGCTATCTTTCGTCTGTGAAAGTGTAAAATAAAGACAAGTGTAAAATACTTGTGCAGACAAGTGTAAAATAAAGAGAAACCCACTGAGAAAATGTGAGCAGGAAGGCGCTCTGAAACACTATAAAACAATAGTAAAACAAGATTACACCGTTTCTCTTTTAACCTTTGCTACAACATAAAAGTGCAAAATAAAAATGTTTATAGAGGCGCTTATTCTTGGTTGCCTGTGTGCATGAGCTTGTGTTAATACCATAAGAGGATTCCATCACGGACAGAGGTAAAGAGGCTTTCATCATCAGGGTCCATGGGCAGCAGATGTTGGCAGTCTGGATCTTTTGCCAAAGATTTGTTGATCCAATTTACAAAAGCCACCTTCTCCTCATCTAAACACACATATAAATTTCTGCAGTAAGTAATGTAGGAGCGTAAACAATTAGCTGCTCAGCTGGTTAGTAGACTGTTTATGATGTTTATTATAATAAATTATGGTGTTAGATTGAACGGTTAAATCACAAAGATGGACTATTAACTCTCTACAGGCCTCAGGGAAGTCTTTTCCACTATTATCTGATATTTAATAGACAAAAAATAATAATTAAACAGCTAGGAAAATCGAAGGGAAGCCTACAGTTGTTTTGTGCCACCTCAAATAAACATTATCATGCTGTTACATTAAATTATAATTCATTTAATAATCTACATTACAGCCAAAAATTCAATTTTTTTCAAGGACTTCCTCTTTAGTTTTTTTTTTTTGATATGCTGTATTTAACTAACTAACTAACCAAGGGTTTGAGATACAGAATAGCTATAAATAAAAATTAAATAATCCGTATAGTGAAAATAAATTCCTAGTAAATTAGGTCCAGTTGCTAACATTTATAAACCCTTTTATCCAGTAATAACTGATATATTATGTTTTATATAATTCTTTTAAATTAAGGATCAATTAAGGATATCTTATAAGTGGATTTAAAGACCTGCTCACACGGCCCTAAAATGAGATTTCATCAGTAATATAATATAATATAATATAATATAATATAATATAATATAATATAATATAATATAATATAATATAATATAATATAATATAATATAATATATCCTTCAGAAGAGCAGTTGGTGTCATTTAAGATTTGAGGTATTTGCTTTTAGTAACATCTTTGCTTTACAAGCTGGAGCTAATCATGCACACAAAAATCGTTCACCGGTGCGATAAAATTCCTCACTAACACACACGGACACGCACAAGCACGCAAACACACACAGAGCTTGCTGTCCCTCACCAGCGTAGGAATGCTGGGTTCCCTCGCTAGAGATTCCTGATGTTCCTCCAAAAGAACGAATCCCATCCCTCCGTGACACAATTTTTTTAAATGTCTCGCTGATCTGTCTACTCTTCAGGTCTTGGTAGATCTGAAAGCAAAACATGATGCATTACTTCATGTCTAATCGGGTGTGTAAACTTGTGTATTTACTCCCAGGCTGTACCAAAACTTACAGAGACAAATTCCTCAAAGCTGATCTTTCCATCTTTGTTTGTATCTCCAGCAATGAAGGTCTCGACGATCTCTCGCACCTTGTAGCCTGGAAGGGAGAAGCTTGCCTCTTTGAACAGCTCCTGAAGCTCCCATTCACTCACATAGCCGCTGTTATCAATATCTGGACACAGAGACACAGAAAATACAAAAACGGCAAATCATTTCCTTCATTAAGAATAAAGATTCATATTACAAGTTTATTATTGTAAACTTTCTTTTCTATAGATTCTAAACTTTATTGTTTCATGTGGACAAATTTCATTGCACTGGGGCTGCATGTCAGTGGCCCCTGGGCTTCTGGTTTGTTACTAAAATGAGGCAAAAACTATTTGTGGCACTTTATGGGTGCTTGTTGTTTTCACTGATGATGTCAAAACTAAGGAGCTACTGGATGGATTTCTCTCGCGTTTTGTTCAGAAATTCAAGGTTCCAAGAAACATGAGTGTCAGAGATGAACTTTGACCAGGATGAACGGTGTTAGAAATAATTTTTAAATTGCTCCAAATTGCTGTTTGATGCCTTTGACCTGTTGTCCTTTGTGCTTGATATTTTTATGCCATGCAGAAATGGGAAGATAATGTCTGTTTTGTTACACCACTCATTATTATCAAGATCTTTGCAACTCTGCAGCTGTGATTGTTACTGATAAAATTTGGCACCGTTTATTACACGTGAAACACAAGTACAACACAAGCAGTAAAACTGGCTTACATAAGAGTCTTTTATTTTATGATGGCAGTAAAACTCTTACTTTGTTCAGAATTACTGTCAGTACCTTTATAGGGTCATGTTAGAGTTTGCGTGTGTGTTGTGTTTGTGTGTTTGTGTATGCATGTTCGTGGCTCTGTGCGAAACTGACCGATTTTGTTGAAGGCTTCTTTTAGATCTTCCAAGTCATCTCGGGAAATCTGTATAATGTGACTGTCCATAGTAGCTGCAGCTTTGTGCACCTTTGTGCCCACCACCCCAAAACACACACAACAAGGGCAGTTTTCAGCAACGGACACAAAGTCTGATCAACCTGACAACTTAACACGAGAGTTGTAACACTTTATTACTGCAAAGACATATAATTACTATACACTTTAAATCTAAATTTTAAAAAAGTAGGTTTCATTTGAACTAACATCTCTCTTTGTCCAAACTATAACTATATCAGCATCCAAAATACGTTAAAGATTCCTCATTAATCTCCGAGTCTTTGCTTAAGGGACTAAAAAGGCAAAGTGAGACAAGTCAAGGACAATTACCTTCACATTACCTGTGTTTCCCCTCTCAGTCGAGTCTCGAGCAGTAAGCCTCTCTAGTCTTCCAGAGCTCTGCAAGGTTTCAAACCGGAACAGAGAGGAAGCTGGATCGTAGAGTCACCGGAGAGCTGATTATGTCTTTTAGGAGGAGTCAGTAGGTGGAGGCACACGATGGACCTTTGGCCTGCCTGGACCCTGAGACAAGCGTCTTCTGACAGTTAACATTTAACACCTCATCCTGTTATTCTCTGTCGTGGAAGCTCAAATGTTTGCCCCTTCTGGGCCATTGATTTGCAGTCAACGCACACCTGTCTTACAGTGCATCCCAGAGTAGTGGAAGCTGAAAAAAAGGTAAACACATGCATATATAAATAAATGTTTTCCAAATGCACAGCCTGCAGTTTGACAATAGAAATATTACTTTTTTTTTTACCCTGACTTCTCTGTTAGAGCTGACGTTTGCTTAGTGATAGATAAGCATGCTTAAATTACCTGAATAAAATTGAATACCAGTCTCAATTCACAAGACTTTTAATGTAGCATGAAGCACGAAGAAAGGACGCATGGGCAAACAGTTAGCTTGGCTTTATGCAGGCACAGTTGCCCAGCATTTCAGCTCATACAGAGATAATGTGGCGCACACCTTGCAAAACCATGACTTGTTGCTTTTATACTTTGGACTTTTCATCTTCAGTTTATTGATCAGATTAGAGTGATATCAAGTACTTTTAATAACTTGGAAGCTCTGTTTTATTTTATCTTTCACACATTGCTGGCTGGCCTTTTTTTAGCAGCTATGCCTAAACTATGACTGCTACCATTGTGGCTCACATCACTAAAAATAAACATTTAACTTTTTAATGCTTTGGTTAATAAGCAGCCATTAGTTGTAAGATAGTATATAATTTTTAGTTATCCATCCATCCATCTTCATCCGCTTTATCCAAGGCCAGGTCGCGGGGGCAGCAGCCTAAGCAAAGAGGCCCAGACCTCCCTCTCCCCAGCCACCTCCCCCAGCCTATCCGGGGGAACACCAAGGCATTCCCAGGCCAGCCGAGAGATATAATCTCTCCAGCGTGTCCTGGGTCTGCCCCAAGGCCTCCTCCCGGTAGGACATGCCTGGAACACCTCACCCAGGAGGCGCCCAGGGGGCATCCTTGTCAGATGTCCGAACCACCTCAGCGTCCCCTTCTTAAAGATGGGGACCACCACCCCGGTCTGCCAGTCCACAGGTACTGCCCCTGATCTCCACGCAACATTGCAGAGGCGTGTCAACCAGAACAGCCCTACATCATCCAGAGCCTTCAGGAACTTGGGGCGGACCTCATCAACACCAGGGGCTCTGCCACCAAGGAGTTGTTTAACTGCCTCAGTGACCTCGCCCCCGGAAATTGGCGGGTCATTCCCCTCATCCCCAGACTCTGCTTCCTCCTCGGAAGATGTGTCAGTGGGACTAAGGAGGTCCTCGAAGTATTCCTTCCACCGCCTGACAATTTTCTCAGTCGAAGTCAGCAGCGCTCCGCCAGCACTATACACAGTGCAGGTAGAGCACCGCTTTCCCCGCCTGAGACGCCTGACGGTTTGCCAGAATCTCTTCGAGGCAGTCCGAAAGTCTTTTTCCATGGTCTCTCCGAACTCCTCCCACACCCGAGTTCTTGCTTCAGCCACTGCCCGAGCCGCATTCTGCTTGGCCTGTCGATACCCGTCGGCTGCCTCCGGAGTCCCACAGGCTAACCAAGACCGATAGGACTCCTTCTTCAGCCTGGTGTCTCCCTTCACCTCTGGTGTCCACCATTTGGTTCGGGGATTACCACCACGGCAGGCACCAACCACCTTGCGGCCGCAGCTCAATGCAGCAGCTTCAGCAATGGAGACGCTGAACATGGTCCATTCGGACTCAATGTCCCCAGTCTCCCTCGGAATGCTGTTGAAGCTCTGCCGGAGGTGTGCGTTGAAGATCTCGCGGACTGGGGCCTCTGCTAGACGTTCCCAGCACACCCTCACTACGCACTTTAGGTGCACCGGGTCTGTCCAGCGTCCTCCCCCGCCACCTGATCCAACTCACCACCAGGTGGTGATCAGTTGACAGCTCAGCCCCTCTCTTTACCCGAGTGTCCAGAACATATGGTCGCAGGTCTGCTGATACGATTACAAAATCGATCATCGACCTACGGCCTAGAGCGTCCTGGTGCCACGTGCATTTATGGACACTCTTATGTTTGAACAAGGTGTTCGTTATGGCCAAACTGTGATTAGCACGTTACCCACGTGAGCATTGAGGTCTCCCAGCAGGACAACAGAGTCTCCAGGTGGATCACCTTCCAGCACCCCCCCCCCCCCCGCAGGACCCGTTCCCCGACCCTAAGGCGCCGGGAAAAACCCCAACGTACCGGCAGCAAGCCGAGGGGATATTAGAATACCCACCCCAGCCCACCGCCTCTCACCAGGGGCAACTCCAGACTGAGACAGAGTCCAACCCCTCTCCGGGAGACTGGTTCCAGAGCCCAAGCCATGCGTAGAGGTGGGCCCGACTATATCTAGCCGGTATCTCTCAACCTCACGCACTAACTCAGGCTCCTTCCCCACCAGAGAGGTGACATTCCATGTCCCTATTGCCAGTCTTGGCAGTAGGGACACAATGCACCCGACCCCTATGGCGCCTCCTGCGGGTGGTGGGCCTGCGGGAGGATGGGCCCATGTCTCCTCTTCGGGCTGTGCCTGGCCGGGCCCCATGGACTAAGGCCCGGCCACCAGACGCTCGCCCTCGGGCACCCTCCCCGGGCCTGGCTCCAGGGTGGGGCCCCGGTAACCCTATCCCGGGCAAGGTAAACTGTTCCCTCGATGTTCTTTTCATTAGGGTCTTCTGAATCGCTCTTTGTCTGGTCCCTCACCCAGGACCAATTTGCCATGGGAGACCCTACCAGGGGGCAAAAGCCCCCAGACAACATTGCCCCTGGGATCCCTGGGACACACAAACCCCTCTACCACAATAAGGCAGCGATTCAAGGAGGAGATAAACATTAAATTTAGTCACATTGAAACAGCTGCACAAATCAGCATATTTATTACCAAAGGCTATTTTACAAAGCCACCAAGCATGAAGCCACACAATGAACTGAATTGTAACACATGTTTAAAAAGAAAAGAATGTGAAACATGTGTGCCTAATGTTGACTATATTTTGCATTTGCAGCTGTTTTTTAAGGAGGCAGGATCACATTTAGCATTTAAGTTAGACATGTTTAAAACATGAGGCTCGCACAGCTTGCTTCATTGCCACACAATGCCTTGTAACCTGAGGCACGGAGCCAACTGCATCACCTAGATTAAAATGGTCCACGTCACAACAACACTGCTACCTCCTCCTCATTCCAACTTTATTCCACCTTTATCGTTATCTATATCTTTTTAGATCTCTGCTTTCTTTTTTATATATTAATAAATTGCTGCAGAATTTGTGAAATTTAACCTGCTATAGTCCAGTCAATGTTTTTTCATCCCGAGACACTGTGTAAAAATGACATATAAAAAAGAATGAAATAATTTGCAAAATACATTACATTAAAACTGAGAAAATTAATTGTCTTGTCAAAGGACATTTCAAAAAAGTTGGGACAGGTGTTTATCGTGCTACCAACACTGTAAGCGTTCTGAAAGCCAAATCTTCCCACTGTTACTTGCTTCATGATTTCAGCTGGGCTCAGTTTTTTCTGTTTTTCTGAGCTTACCCCATATTTCCACTGGTTTATCAGTCTGGACTATACATGTAGGCCAGTTTAGCACCCTGACTCTCACTGGGTGAGAAAATGATTGTCTGACCAAGATAACTGGATAACAGCAAATGTTGCTCCAAATATCATTCAGGATTAATCGTGTCTTTAACCTCAAGAAGCACCAATATTTAGTCAGAGGTCAAACGACCCAGCTCAGTGAAGTCTGCACTGATTCTGGATCACTTTTGATTTAGCCCCGAACTGTTTTCACTGACAAAGGATTCGGATCCCTTGCAGTGACGTCCACAACTTATACAGGGAACCGTTTTAAGATTCTCAAACAGTGAGACTCGAACAGTCTTAATGATCATGTTCAACTAGGTGCTTTTTTAGCTTTACAAAAGTTTTCAGTCACTTGCAAATTTTTAAAAACATGTTCCTCGCTTCACATTTCAAATGAGCCTAGTGTTGGAGATAATTGCACTTCTTTAACAGTAAAATTCACTTGAGACTACTACTTGAGAATGTTGTCGCATATTGTAATTATAATGTGAGAAAAGACCAAAAATAATGAGCTTACTCCCAGTCCCATGCAGGCTGAAGGGCTTAAGATCCTGAGCAAAGCCAGAGTTGAAAATCAGCTTGCTGAGGGTCAGTTCTGTACTCCTTTCTTCCGTGTTCTCCTTTCCACACCACTTTTTTTCACCCTCTGTTTTTTTTATTAACCCTTTTCGTTCTGTCCTTGCAACCTTTTTTTTAAAAAAAACTTTCCTTCTCTCCTTTTCTCTTTGTTTACCTCTGAGCTTGTTCTTCTACCATTTCTCCCATCGTATCAGTCAAAAAGACTTATACGGTGTCATAATCAGGCAGAACAAAGACAAGTTTGTACAAATCTTCCCTTCTTGACTAAGATGAACTAAATGCATTTTTATCTCTGATCACTAAGATACAGTATTTACTCCCTGCATCCACACAGACCAAGGAGTCCATCATTCTGTTTCCCCTTTGAGTCTTTTCTTCCTCTGACACTTGATCGGCCTGTTTTCACTCGGTGACTCTGATGTGCTCTCCGGTTACTCTCAGGTAAGCACTCCTCTGTCAGCTGCTGACGTATGAGCTGCTGTATTGGTTTAGTTGGTAGTGTAAAAGTGTACCAGCCATCAAAGACTTTCTCAAGGGCCTCCTGCATTATTCACTTTATCTAAAAGCACATACACAAAAAGGTGAACCAAGTAAAAGCCACACAGATATACAAAAGTACACAGAGAGACTCAAATAGCTTGGAGTTATAATACAGGGTACATTTAAAATTCAAATTATTTGCATTATTTGAGCATGCGGCTTATAGGCTGCTTTTACTTTAGCAGCTGTTATTGTTTTGCTAATGATATTAAGAGCTACGTGTGTATTATTACTTGATTTTAAGGCCCCAAATTCTTAAAGATCATCAAACTTTCATTTGTTACACAGAATGCAGGCATGACAACATCCAATAAAAATCCAGATTTTTTGCTCATCAGAATACTAAAAGATTCAAATCTCACTTTTTGTAGACTTAGTCTAATCATTTGTCATCATTTTCTTTTAAATAGTTGCCAATCTATCACATGTTAATGTGTATATCAAACAAGTTCAGTCCCTTTGGCCAAATTTTGAAAATGTCCCTTCAGTAATTAGTGCATTGGCAGTCAACATTCTGCACTCTTACATGTTTGGACTATTAGCTCATAATAGTTAATGTAACTAACTTTTATGTGTTGCTGTGAAAGTATCACTAATGAGACAGCTTACTGACTTGTGTGACTATTATATGACATATTAGAGCAACCATTCTCCCCATAATTGTCTCTTGTACACAGAAACAGTTTTTTAATTAAAGTGGGGCAAAACACATACTGATCAAAGCTTGAAATAGTTATTTAAGTGGATATTTTCTAAATGGTCTGTTCACTGCTACTGGTGCTTGAACTGAAGCCCAGCATGAAAACAGAATCAAGTGAAACACACAGCGTATTTCATGCTTAGAACAATATTTTAAGCCTCCTATCAGTTTCATTCGAATGCATTTTGTACCTGACTAGGATAATGTCCTGGGGGTCACTGACCCACACTTGTTTTAAGGCTTTGGCTCATGTTACAGCTCATGTGCTTAGTTGTGGGTCAACAACCCTCAGGACCACCTCTAAAGGGCCAACTGCACTAATGCCTGAGACTCTGCATCAGCTGTTTTTAGAAATGAAGAAGCCTCTTAGAAGGTGAAAGGGAGGTGGACGGTCTTCATCAGCCAAAAATCTGTCCAGCTTTCTTTTTTTCAAGCACTCAAGAATAAAGGAAATTTAGAAAAACACCCAAACGCCAGTACAAAGAAGAGACAGTTACTTATGTTTATTGAATGTATTGCAGACATGTATTGCATCAAAACAGACAGAAACTTTACTTTGTTCATTTTACAGTAGTAGCGCCATTAAAGGTGTGCGTTTGAGCCTTTCATGCTTTGTTCCATTGTAATGAGGATGTGTTACCACGGTGAGGCAGTGCTGCTTCAGTCTTAATGATCTGACATCTGACACTCAACTACTTAGCAGCTGAAGTACAAAGGATCTCCCTGTTTTTGTTGGAAAGATGGACAAATATAGCGAAGGTCATTTCTGACACTCTAAGGCTTATTAGGCCTCGAACAAAATCTGGATTGTAGTCAGGACTGTAAGGAAAATTAAAGTTTAGCCTAAATTAGGTTGTGTTACTACCCTGTGTCCTTGAATTATATAAATCACCAGATCATTTTCCTGCAAAGGTAAGATTACTGCAGATATTCTTTCCTGTAAAAGCTGTGTGTTGGAAACTATTATCACCAAAATGTACTTAAGAGTCAATTTGTTCAATCAGGCATGATTAGCCCTGACAACATTGGAGTATGTATATATATATATATATATATAAACTTAATGAATGTTACTCTATTAAGGTATGAAATGTAATGAAATGTTGCTCATTTGAGTGTAGTCTTAAGCATGTCATACTCAAGGGTAGAATTCCAGCAAAACAAATGTCTGTCTGCATTACTGAAGTGGAGAACATATTTATATACTTATTTAAAAGCAACAAAAGAAATGTGTAGTGGTATAATTATTGCATATTATAATGCATATATAGGTGAATACTCTTATAACACACAAAATACATAATTTCCCACAAAATTCGTAAAATTAATGCATGCTTAAATTCACAGCCATCTACGTTTTAGGCTGCAGAACAAAATACCTAAAACAAACAAACAAACAAACAAACAAAAAACTCTGTTACTTCCTGATTTCAGCAGAAGTTTTGTCTCTGAGAATTTCGGCAGAAATAACTCTGCCCTTCGACTAAAGCCAGTTCCCATTTATAACCTCAGCAGGGGAGTATAATGGTGTCATTATGTCAAAGTGAAAGTGGTGCTCTTCCATGGACATCACCCGAAGGACTGCAGCGTCATCGTTTCCATGACAACGGACGCTAAATTTTCCTTTAGGATGACGTATGGGAATACTTATGATGTTTGGGACTTACACTTTCACCTTTGCATATTAATGTCAGACTGTAAACTTTATATAGTTTGCCCCATTTAATTTGATTTTTTTTAAATGAATTCTCTAATTTCATTTTTATTTTAAACATATGAAAAAACGTAACTCAACATCGGGAAAAATCAGCGTGCTGTATTCGTACTTTAGCTAATAACGCATTTCCGTTTAATTATTATTATATTAATAGTTCATACATTTTTTTATTTTTTACAAAAAATAAATAAAATATGACTCTTATAATGACCTAAACAACAGAATACTGTTAAGTACACACTAATCTAGTCTTTATTAATCTGTTAATTTGTAATCTATTTTTATACTAATGGCGCTGTGCTTTTACCCATCCTTAATTACCTAACTGATTAAAAATTTTTTTAAAAGATGGCTTTTGTCTGTGATGAAGACCATCACAAATAAAGTTTTACGGAAAGAGACAAACGTAGGGGGCCGTGTCGGCTGTCAGTGGTCACATGACCCGGAAAATGTGGGGCTTAATTCCTGTGTTGGACTGCTCCCAGCTGCTGCGCTTCTGCCCTTCGCAGTGCAAGCCCTTCGTCTTCCCCATCACGACCCCCGACCCTTGGGTAGACCCTCCTAAGCACACCATGTCGGGTAAGGGACTGGCCGACTCTCTCAGACGTTACACTGACATCGGAACCCGGTCGCACCGCATCGGATCGGTCCGGAGCTGAGCTGCACGAACTGCATGCATCCTCCGAAATATCAACGCGTACTTGTCAAACTCTGGGGCTTTAGAGTGGCTGCAGCACCCGCTCCCACGCTCATGTGGTGCACAGAAGTTGCGATTTAGTGGTTTAAATGGTTGTGTAGTCATAGAGTTGCTTTGATGAGTTTCTGCAGAGGTTTGGACCAAAGTAAAGCTGGCGATGGTGAAAAGCAGCACATCCGGTCACAAGCTTCAAAATCGGAGTAGTTTTAAGCGATTAAAAAGGTACAAACGTACAAACAACTACGGATCTAACAAACCGTTGTTGTTGTTGTTGTTGTTGTTGTTGTTTTTTTAATTCACCTTTATTTCAGGCAACATTAGTCCATATATAAAAAAAAAAACAACCCAAAAACTTCAAGCAGACGAAACTATCACAAAATATGCAGACACTTGTTACAATGTTTAGAAAAGCGGGAGGTGTACCTTGTGTCACCACGTGTTATAACAGTCAAAGCTCTTACTGTTGAATTTATTGACTCATTCAAACGCCACATAAATTTGTACATATGCCTCAGTAAGGCATGAAAAGGATTCTTAAAAAGATGCACCTGCAGTTTTTTCATTATTGCTTTACTGTAATTTTAAAGTCATTTAAAAACAATCGGTCTTCAAAGTTATGCTACTTTATATATACAAGCAGCATAAATATAAGGATATTGAATACTGAGACGTGAGGTGCTTAGACCAAAATATAGCCTTAAATACAATTACTACTGTAGTTGCTCCCTATCAGCTAACATATTTAGTCTTACATGGATGTTTATTAGTGTTAATTAGTATGCCCATAGCTGATAAGTACATCTGGATTTCACAGGGTGGGCATGTGGGAATTCCCTGTGTTACCTCACCCACAGTCATGATTTCATCATACAAACTGTAGTGAGTTGGATGAGCCTAGGACCAAGACTGAAAGCCAGCTGGTGGCATATTTACAGTACACAAATGTGAGTGGTTTTGGTATTTTATTTTTCACCAAAAGTTTGTACAACTACTTGTAGAGAAGCATGAGGCTGTATCCATGCAGTGATTAGTCTATAGCCAGAAAACTGAACAAGTTTTGATCTGCAAATCTGCTTTTTGCATTTTTAGATATATTTTTTTCTTTTTCAGTAAAAATCAGTGTGCACAGCAAAATGTAATACTTGTTTAGAAGCCGTGTAAACCTTTTCAGTCTGTTTTTGATTGTTTTGTGGCTTGCCCTCCCCTCTACTCAAACAGGTAACAATTTTCTCTAGACTTTATCCCTCAGCGTCTTACGTGTGCTTTTATTTTTTTAGAAATACATTGTTAACTTCCTGTTTTTGTTCAGTAAACTCTCAATGTGGACGTGCGCTGCTGTATGTAGGCTTGAAGTTGTCCCCTCCCCCTTCCTGTCAGTACACTAAAACATCTTTAGTGTCTCTCTGTGTGTTACTGTGAAAGTCTTAATGTGGCTAACGATTTAATATGGACCATATAGTTATATAATTACTATTATAATGTGTGTACAACACTGTAACACTAACAGTTACATATGTATGCAATTGTCTGCTTCCAGTACAGGTTACTCATGAAACAAGCAACTGCAACACAAAGGTTTGGGATCACGTGTTCTTTAAAAGAAAGCCATACTTGTTTTCATCTAATATAATCATTGCACATTGATTGCAACAGTTCTGATTAGTTTATATCAAATAAAGACAAATGTGATTTTCGTAAACAAAGGAGGCTTTTGAGCAGACTTCACATTTTGAACTGGGTAATCACCATTCTTCACATCATACCTAGAGGTCACGAGGCTTCATGTAGCCACGTTTAACCCTGTGAGAATGCAACACATGCTTCCTGTACTGCCCTGTAGGTGAGAGAAGCCTTTCTTGTACGCTGAAACAGTCCGCTTAGAATTCCTTGAATAAGATCTTAGCAACTGTACAACACAGCCACGTGGGTCAGGTTTCCCAGAAGCCCCCCGACAGCTCATACGTTCAGCTTGATAAATGCTCTCAGCTGGCTCCAGGCCTGCTTTCACTCAACATTGCTTGCCCCCTGTGGTTGCTAATTTATGCTCTAGGGACTCATCATACGCTGACCTTTGCATAACTGGTTTTAGGATGAATAAAATTCGATAAAATGAATTGTATTGATGCAGGAGATTACCGTAATTGCAGAAGGGGATCATGAGGCTTCAATTGATGTCTGCTTTAGAGGAAAAGTGGAAGCGGGGCCACGGGTTTAGTTGGTTTTACTCAAAATTAGTAATACTGCTTCTATTAGCAGTAATACTTTTTATATACATTTATGTAAATGTTGTGGTGAAAAGGGCAGCTTTTTAAGGCCTTCACTAAAAAAGAAAACAGAATCTTAAGAAACTAAAGAAAATAAAACGAAATCAAATGCAGTCTTCAAGGATAATTCACCTCTTACTTAATTTAATACAGAGTTGAATGAAAAGACCTGTGGGATCTGCTGTTGACATAATAAAATGCACTTTTTCCTGTCTTTTTGCAGAAAGATGGTATTTAAGACATTCATATTTAAAGTTGTCGGAATGTATAAAGGTTTTTAGCCTGTGACTGAAAGACACATGAAGTTATGGCAGTAATGTTATGATGCATTATTCTTCTGGCTCAGTGTGTGAATGTGTGTGTTTCCGCAAACAGACCAAGCTTTTGTGACACTGGCCACAAATGACAGCTATGCAAAGGGAGCGATGGTCCTCGGCCAGTCGTTACGAAGCCACAACACAACCAGGAAGCTGGTCGCTCTCGTGGGGCCACATGTTGCAGAACCTTGCAGGTAACAGCATCAGCTGTTTAGCCATTACCGGAGGATAAGAGGTGACATACATGCTGATGTAAATCATACCGTCTGCTCTATAGAGATGTGCTGCGCTCCATTTTTGATGAGGTGCATATGGTGGACGTGATGGATTCAGGCGATTCAGCTCATCTGGCCTTGATGAAGCGTCCGGACCTGGGGGTGACGTTCACCAAACTGCACTGCTGGACGCTCACGCAGTACAGCAAGTGTGTGTTCATGGACGCTGACACACTGGTGAGAAAGAGATCTGTTAACAGCACAAAAACCACACAGCACTGGCTCTTTTTTGTAGCGATGTAAAGACACAGTGGACATCTAAAATACTTTCCTTGTCGAACCTCTCCCGTTTTTATAAATGATTCTTAATACATCTATATTTATGCATTCAGGTGCTGTCCAACATAGATGAACTCTTTGAGAGAGAGGAGTTATCTGCTGCTCCAGATCCTGGTTGGCCAGATTGTTTCAACTCTGGGGTATTTGTCTTCAGACCATCCAATGAGACCCACGAGAAGCTCATCACATTCTGTGGTGAAAATGGCAGCTTTGATGGCAAGTGAATCTGTGTAAATACATCCAAACATAATATCGTCTACAGTGAAAAGTAAGGGCCAGCTGTGGTCCTTCTTGTCTTATCGTGCTTAAACTCTAACAGCTAAACTGCAGATAAAAAGTTTACAATTTCCATTATTTAACCTGCTCATCTGCAAATTATAACAACAGTAAAGGTGACGAGAGCTATTTCCTCATTGCTGTAGTTATATGCTCATCAAGCAAAAGGAAGCCATTCCTGAAGTAAATCTCTGGGAATCATGAATATCTGTATAAATCACTGCTGCAATATATCGAGTAGCTGTTAACAACTTATATGGTTGAGATCACTGTTCCTGGCACCATGATGGAGAAAAATATGTATATTTTTCAGTGAAAAGTGGTTTCCAAATGTCTCCTTAGTGGCCTTGTAGGCAGCCTTTTGTGGGAATGGCTGGTGGTATTTAGTGTGAACACTAAACACTCTCACCTCTCGAAAGTAATAGGAACTCAGACTTATCTGTCCGCAGAATGACTCGTTGCAGAGGGTTTCTTTGAATAAACAAGTTTGAGTATCTGAATAAACTGTTTGCGTACACTGTCCACTATTTGGACAGTGTATGAACGTGATGGAAAATGGCACCAGAATAAGTGTTTTCAGCATAGTTTAAGTTCGAAGAGATTTTTGTTAACCTTTTTACTTTTATTTTACTATGTCGTTTCAGGAAGTCCCATATCAAAATCAATGATTTAGCTAAGGTAGCAACCAAAGCAATTCCCAAATCAATTAAAAACAAAAAGAAATCAAGTGGACGAAAGATCAAAGCTACTTCTATGATCAGAATTGATTCTGTGACTCAGTAAATAGCTAAATCATAGAAATCTAAAAAAGCTTTTGCCATATGTTGTTACTCATTGTATCTTCCCACAGCGTTGTCAGCACACCCTTTCAGCTTCTATTTTTACATGTCAGATAGGACACAGCCTGTGGGAATGTACAGAATGCAATGGTGGTGGGTATTCTTGTATCTACCATAGTGTGTGTGTGTGTGTGTGTGTGTGTGTGTGTGTGTGTGTGTGTGTGTGTGTGTGTGTGTGTGTGTGTGTGGATTACAGCAGTGAGAGAAGAGCGGTCAGATGAGGTGAAAATGCCAGAAACTGAATAACATCTTTATCCTTTATTAGAAAGACACTAAATTAAAAGCGTTATATCGTGAAGTGTATTTGATAATGCTTGTCTGCTTGTCTTTGCCTTCAGGTGGGGATCAGGGAGTTCTCAACAGTTACTTTAACACCTGGGCGACGGCAGATATTTCCAAACACCTCCCCTTTATCTACAACCTCAGCAGCATTGCCATCTACTCCTACCTACCGGCTTTCAAACAGTTAGTATGCAAGCACATGCGCACAGTTTCTCTTTGAAAACTGCAGAAACTAGTAGATGTGAACATGTGAGGAAATACTCAATGCACTCATTATGTGGTTAAGGTGACATAAAACTTCATCAAGGTCAGTTCAAAGGTCTTGTGTTTGTGTGTGTGTCAGTGGTTGGGGGTTAAATTACAAGAAGCCACTGAAACAGATCGCTAGTTTTACCAAAACCTGGCTCGAATAAGAGGAACTAGAGCAGCTATATATGCCGTTTTATTTAAATCGGAACCGTATGTGTCCTTTTGGAGGAGATCGGTGGATGTAGTGTGTCGTCATGATTCATATCTTTGGATTTACAAATGTAATTGCTGTTTAGTAGAGTTTTATAGGAATGTGGCAAGAAACCGTTGCAGGATGTGTGTCATGCAGCTTTTTAAGTACACACTTTAGAATCCATTGGTCATTCTTTGATCAGCAGTCACATCATCAATAAACATCTAGTTCTATTAGCAGCCATAGATGTCCTAACACGACATAACTCCATCATGCTGGTTTGAATCTTGGGGTAAACCCTCTCATTGCTTGATATTTCTCCTGTTTTCATCCAAGTCTATTTTTTTCTCCTCTTCTAGAGTTTCCACTATCAGGAGGTCTGATTACAATAATGTTTTTTCACTTTTTAGGTCCCTGTTGAGAGTTTACATGAACAGCTAACTGTCAGTCTGTTGCTTAATGACTTTTAAACTTGTGAAAATAATTAGGGACTTTTTTCTCTTGAATTTAAGAAAAGTGAATTAAGAGCACCCTTAAGTCACTTCTTCATTGCGTCATTTCAAAACCACTGTTGAAGCAATACACAGAAGCAAAGCTGTGTTCATGTCCAAATAGTTAGAAAGAAAGAAAGAAAGAAAGAAAGAAAGAAAGAAAGAAAGAAAGAAAGAAAGAAAGAAAGAAAGAGAAAGAAATGGAGGTTGTCTCAAACTGGTTTGCAGTATGACTAAACTGGATCATT